>NC_143504.1:27189166-28618333 GCF_051622355.1 Phaseolus vulgaris | reverse complement strand
GTACAGGCGAAGCAGTTGAAGCATACAAGAATGAAGAACAAAGGTAAAGATAGCAGTCAAACAACATTTAATTCCTCAGAAACATGTAAGTGTTAAAGTGAAGATTAAGGACAAGGATAATGTCAATTAATACCCACTGTTCCAACAAAATACAAATAGTTCAAAGTATTTACGAAGTTATCAAGCGCAGGAAAAACGTAAAGAGCAAAAGACGGAGGCTGAGGGTTTGCAGTTCAATCGCCCAGTTCAAGAGGCACAACTTTCCCATCAACGACGTGGTGGGTAGGGTCGCAGTTCGAGACATTGATCCCTGGCTTCTCACAAGATGCTTGAACCAGAGCCTCCTTGAAGCCCTCGCCGAACACGCCCGCCATCTCGCCGGTGAGATCCTGGTTTTCCCTTTCCAGCTCGTTGATCCTGGAATCCTTGGACGCCAGCTGTTTGTCCAAGAACTCCTTCCCCACCTGGAGCTTGTTGGCTTCAGCTTGGAGAAGGTTGACCTTCGCCGCCAGGGCACCCTCAGTCTCAGCCAGCTTCTGCCCCCGAACAGCGTACACTTCTTCAAGTTTTTTCTGCTTCACTTCGGAGGCATGAGCCACCTCTTGGAGACCAATATTCTGGATTTGGTGGAAGGTGAGGTGGGCTAGCAGGTCTGCATATGCTTGTTCAACCTCACGCGCGTATGCTTCAGCCCCCTCCTTCCCCTCTTGGGCCAGCTTCAGTGAAGCTTGGTGGGCTTCCTCCCTAAGCCCCCAAGCTTGCTTCTCCTTTTTCAGCGCCCCCATCTCTTATTTAAGTTTTCGGAGGGCCTCCCTCCCCTTGGCAACACTCTGGGCCTGGGAGCGCCAATCGAGTGCTACCGCCAGGAACGCCCCCATGTAGTAAGGCATGCTTCCTCCCCTATTGGGGTTTTCTGGCGACATCCCTTTAGTGAATCCCTGCGCCAACTGCCTGTAGACGGGGCGGGGAATCAGTATTTCGCGGGGAGAAGGAGCAAGAGCCGGCACGAGAGGGGCAGAACCCGAAGCCGCAGCCGCTTCAGGCAGGGGTAGCGGCGGAGGAACCGACTCGGCCCCTTCATCTTGTTCTTCTTGGACTACTTGGGGCGAAGGCGACGTAGCGATTGGAGGGTCGTCCCTTAGAGAGTCCCCGCCACCGGGAGACGCAGTGGGCAGAGTAGGGACCCTTGCAGGTCTCCTCTTTTTGAAGACCAGGGCGCAACCTGAATCTTCACTGTCAGAGTTTATCTCCAGCACCCTTTTCCCTTTGTCTGGGCGTGCTGGAGCATGTGTTGATGCCGCGGCCAGTGGGACCGCAGCAATGGGAGGAGGAGAGGCAGGTGTTTGGCATGTTTGTGGAGAAGATGGTGGAGTCGGTAGGGAAGTGACAGGAGCTGGTGGAGTAGTGGGCGGCACGTCGAGGGCGACGGAGTCCCCGCCTCCTTTTGTGGACTTTGCTTTCTTCAAGAACTTGGCAAGTGCGAGACGCCTTGAAGAAGCCATTACCGAACCTGCGACAGTCAGAACAACCAAGCAAAGACTAATTCAGGTGAGGCAGAAGGGGAGGAGCAGTCAAGCACATGCAGGCAACCACAATGGTTCAAGCAATACAAGTAAGTTCATATAACCACAACGGTTCATACAATACAAGTACATTCAAATGAGACCAAGCAAAGTACAAGCAAGTTCTAGTGGGTGAAATCAAAAGCAAGTACCAAAATAGGTGGAGAGGTCGTGAGCATTGAACTCGTTAGTGATGAGCTTGGCGGTGTCGAAGACCACCCCGACCCCAGCCAAGGCCTTTCATACCTCCCTGTCAGCGGAGGCAAGCTCATCCAAAGCCTTGGGCTTAGTCGATACGGGCTTCTCCGACCAATACAGGGGAAAGCCCTCCAATACGGTGGGGTCGTGTTTAGTGGCACGCACCTTGAAGAACTTCCCTTCCACCCCTTGAACGAGTTTTGGAAAAGAGTGAGGATGATGCGGCCAGCGACGCCAGAGAAGCTCATCCAGAGGCTTTTGCCCTATTTCTTCACCTCGAAAAAGTGAAGAAAGACGTCCACAGAGGAAGGGATGCCCAGATACCCACAGAGAATTTGGAAACCCCTCACGAAAGCCCAGTTGTTGGGGTGAAGCTGGGCAGGGGCAGTGTTGATTTTAGTAAGCAACTCCCTTTCAAAGGGAGTGAGAGGAAGGCGTAGGCCCACTCGTTTAAATACCATTTGGTAGACGAAGAAGAAAGGGCTTCCCCCGGTGGCCCTTTCATCTACACAAACAGGCTCCCCCGGCCTTGCACGGCAAACGAAGATGAGTGAGTCATGGGTCTTGTGGAAGGCGTTGAAGTTATAGAGAGTGGGGTCCTCCCTGTGGGCTTCAACGTCTTCGACGGAGGTCAAGGTGGAGCACTCCGCAAGAAGCTCATCGGAGGCCCAGCGGTATTCCTCCTTGTAGTGGGACCTGGGGGGTGGCGGATCGGCAGTGGCCTTGTTTCGCGCCATCGGATCAAGAGCTGAAGAATGAAGAAAAAGAAAGGGTTCAACGAAAGGGGGTTTGAGGAAGAAAAAGGGGGAAAAAGAGAAACCCTAGGCAAACCCTACCCATGCGAGAAAAAGAATAATGAGGGGAAAACAGAGAGGCACAAGAACAACACGAGAATACAAGAAAGTAGACAGTCCCAGGCAGTTCATCCATACATCACAGCAATGCAGTAAAGAGGGAGAGTCAGCAGTGCTGGAAAAAATCGTACCTTTGAGTATCGGAGTAGGTGAGGAGTGGAAGCGCGAAGGAGAGAACAGAGACCGCAGAGAAAGAACTCGAAGAAGATGAACAGTGCGAGAATGCAAAGAGAGTGGATGAAACAGTGGTTTCGAGCGGGGTTTTGGGTAACTTAAACATTACGAGGAGCGCGAGAGGCAACAGATGGTGGTTGTTTGATGATGCCACGTGTCACAGGATTAGGCGCTCGCTGGGAGCGCAAGAGTCTTTGGATGATGACCGCGTGATGGGCCACGTGGCGAGCGATTAAGCGTGACCCAAAAAGCGTTACTTTTCCCGAGTCAGGGATGTCCCATCAGCCATTAAGAACATTTCAACTGCTCAGGGAATGTCACGTCAATGGTTCGGGGAATGTCGTGTCAGCAAGAATGACACGTCACCAAGGTGCCACGTGGATGGCGTGGACGAGGCCTTAGTCTTTTCGCTGAAGACAAGTCATCAGCTCAAGACTGGGGGGCTTGTGTACCGTCCCATCCCCGGGCGTTGACCAAAGTCAAAGTCAACGTCGGGGTCAAGGTCAACGTATGGTGGGACCACACGAAGGGCCCCAAAGAAAGGAAGTCAACAGAGTGACTACATAAGGCGTCTCCAAGAAAAGGCGTCGCCGAGAAAGGGCGTTGCCTAAACAAGGCATCGCCAAGATGAGTAGGAACTCCCCTACACCCATGGGTAGGAAAGACCATGGAGGGAGTGACGCCACTGAGGCTTCGGGCCCGCCTAGCGCAGAAACGTTAATAAAGAAAAGAGAAAGGTGGCTTCAAGGCCATAGTATTAGCGCCAGTAGAGAGCAACCTGACTCGTGAAGTGCCCATGCCACCCGAGGGAGACCCTTGGGATAGATACGACTCATGAGAGGGTCATGCCCAGGGGTAACTAGGTGCAGGGTGCAAGAGGAAGGTAGATACGCTCTCAGAGCGAATGACTAGAGGTTGGGGGCATGAGTTGGCACCCAAGGAGTCACCCCTTGCGCCAGATGCATTCCCCGGGATGAGGACTCACGCGAGGAAATACCCCTAAGCTGGGTCACAATGCTGTGAGGCCCTCCACGTATAATAACGGCCAAGTCAGGAGGACACGCGACAAGGAGAACATAAACATCAATGATTTCCAAAGGGTTTGTCCGGTATGAGGTAATTAAAGCTATTTGAAAGTAATTAAAGTTTACGTTTCGAGCGTTTTAAGGTACTTTAAATGCTTTAAGTGGTTTAAACGTCTTAAAGGCGCTGAACGTTTCATAACCTTAAATGCGCTTTTAAGACGCTTTAAATGCGAGAGACGTTTAAAGGGAACCTGGGACGTTAGAAACGGGGATCGAACTTCTGGCGAATTTTCCCGAAAACACACTCTAGTTGCTTGCTCGAGCTCTTATGCTACGCACAAGGGACTAGAGAAGGATCGTTTGCCAGAACCAGAAACAGCACACAATACACAGTCCATTTTACCACCTTCAGAGTGCCATCCACGGTGCTCCGATACGGAGGTGTAGAGTTTTGGTGTTTCTTGTTAGCTGACTTGAGCATCGGACTGCAAACGGCCGCTAGGGCGCCCATTTGTCCACTTCTTTGCAGGTGCTCACAGATTACCAGAAGGAAGGTGTCCCTAGCTGACGGGCAAGGTCGCGCACATAGACACACCCAGGTCAACCGGCAAGAACACTATTTAAACCTACTTTAAAGATATTACAAAAAGAGACATCAATTGATGCTCATCTCCTAAAGTCTTTTCCTTACTCCTAGTAATCCTCTGAGGCATGGTGGCTGATGAGATCATGGGTTGGGCTTGGCCCTCAGATTGGGCTTGGGCTTGGGCCTCAGGCGCCCTCTCTCCTTGTTCCCCATCATGCTCCCCGGGTTGGAGAGAATTCATCCATGAATTTGGAAGACCTGCAGAGAATGGATATAGATCACTGATATTAAAAGAATGACTACCAAGGTATGTATCAGGCATATCTAACTCATAGGCATTATCATTAATCCTCTTGATGACCTGAAAAGGACAATCATCGTATGGCATAAGTTTGGACTTCCTTTGAGTAGGGAATCTATCGTTCCTCAAGTGTAGCCAAACCCAATCCCCGGGTTCAAAGATTAATGCCTTGCGCCTTTTGTTGGCAAGTTCAGCATACTTGTTGACCTTCCTTTCAATTTGCAGCTTGATGTGATGGTGCAAGTCTTTAATAAAAGAAGCTTTGTCAAAACCATCCTTGCACAACACCTCATCAAGTACAGGAATTGGAAGAAGGTCAAGAGGTGTGAGGGGATTGAACCCATAAACAACCTCAAAATGAGTGTGGGCAGTGCTAGAATTTACTACTCTATTATAGGAAAATTCAATATGAGGTAGTAAATTTTCCCACACTCTTGGGTTCCCGAAAATAAGGCATCTTAACATTTGACCCAAAGTTCTATTAACCATCTAAGTTTGATCATCAGTTTGGGCGTGGCAAAAAGTAGAAAACAAGAGTTTAGTTCCAAGTTTTCCCAACAAAGTCCTCCAAAATTGGATTAAGAACTTTGAATATCTTTTGGATACAATACTTCTAAGAAGCCCATGCAAACGAACTACTTCCTTAAACAAGATATTTGGAATAAAACAAGCATCATCTACTTTGTGGCGTGGAATAAAGTGAGCCAATTTAGAAAAGCAGTCCACTACCACAAAGATAGAATCCATACCCCGAGATGTCATGGGAAGACCTAGAATAAAATTCATTGAAATATCTACCCAAGGCATATTAGGGATGGGAAAAGGGGTATATAAACCATGGGGTTGCACTTTAGATTTAGCCTTCCTACAGGCTATGCATTTATCACATAAGCTATGTATGGATTTGTGCATGTGGGGCCAAAAGAAATGTTCATGCAATGTATCTAAAGTCTTAGCTACCCCAAAGTGTCCCATAATCCAACCCTCATGTGCCTCTCTAACAAGAGATTGTCTTAAAGATCCATGGGAAACACAAAGTCTTTTTCCTTTGGAAAGGAAACCATCATGTATGAAAAAGTCTTTGTGTCCTCCTTTGGAACACTCTTGATAGATAAGAGAAAAATCAAGGTCATCTTTATAGACTTCCTTTATGTGATCAAATCCTAAGAATTGAACATCAAAAATATTTAGCAAGGTATATCTTCTTGAAAGAGCATCCGCAACCACATTTATTTTACCTTGCTTATGTTTGATCACATAAGGAAATTGCTCAAGGAACTCGACTCACTTAGCATGTCTCTTGTTAAGCTTTCTTTGGCTTTTTAAATATTTAAGGGATTCATGATCACTATTGATCCTGCCTGTTGACCGGAACGCTGGAAACTGCCTCGTCAGAGGATCGACGTGCGCACCGCTTCTCACCTCCGTTCCTCTTCTGGATCTATCTCAAGAACCTGCAAAGAAACAACACGGCGCCGCTGCGGCCGATCGCACTCCAACGCTCAAGTCAGTGACGGTATCACCAAAAACTAAGAGAACTGGAACCGTGCAAATCCTCTCTCACAGTCAGCTCTAACTTGCAAGCGTAAAGTGTATGAACTGAACGTGCGTACCTCAGAAAGTTTGTTAAGAACTCTTATATACCTGGTGGCTTTCTCTCTCCTGGCAGTTACAGACTTGGACACGTGGCTCGCATCCAACTGTACACGTGCCATCATCTGGAGGCTCCCTGACTTGGCGCTGCTTCTACTCTCATTTTGGCTAAGTTACTTATGCATGGTACTGCCCAGTGCATAGCTAACTTAGGAGTGCGATCTCTACTGGAACTGGCGAGTTAGGGGCCTTCATACACCTTCCCTATGGTCTCGCCGGCCGCCTTCGTAACCTGCTTCTCCTTCATCTTCGGCGATGTGCTTGTTCTGGCGATCTCCGACTGCTTGGTTGCCTGGGTCTACATCTGGCGACTTCATCTTCAACCTGGCGATCGCCCATTCTGGTAAGCTGGAAGTCGGAACACGCCAGCTTGTCAACTGGCGACTACACGTGCCCTCCGACTTCCTTCCTTTCTGCCAACCTGGCGCCTTGTCAACACGTCTACACTGTAGCAGGATGCCACGTCATCACACCCGAACACCAGGGCGGTACACAAGCCCCCCAGTCTTAAGCGAAGACTTGTCTAGCGAAAAGACTGAAAGAGCCTTCGTTAACACCGATCTGCGTGTCCCTGACGCGGAATTCCAAGCGGTTGTACCTTCTGCTGCTCTGACGCCCCACCAAACCCCTCACTCATCGCTCGACACGTGGCTTCATCAACGGCTCTCTTCATTTGCCGTTTGCGCTCCCTAAACCCATTTCGAAAAACCCTTAAACCCATTTCGCTTCACTGTTCCATCACTTTCTTCGTGCTTGCAAACGCTCTAACTTCCTTCTGCGAAAACTCTCAACGCTCTTCAACGCTCGAGATCACCATCTTCCTCCATCGTCTTCCTGATCATCGAAAGGTAACTACTTTCCTTCATCTGCTGGTTTTCCTTGCATTTTCACCGACTTGCATCATCCTGTAAGTGCTTGGTGCATACGCTGTGGGTTTTTTTTTCCATTTCTCCTTCTGCGTAACTTAGGGCTTTGTCGATCGTCGCAACGAACCTGCATTCGTTCGTCTTTCACCTTCCTCCTATGATCGAGTCAGCCTTCGTAACCCTCCTGATCATTTTTCCTTTCTTCTTCCTTTGCATCTGCTATCATGACTCGCACCAAGATTACCCCGAACCCCCCTCCATCAGCACGAAACCTTCCTTCACAAGCACACGACTCAACACAAGTTCGTGGCGCTTCCTCTTCGCAGGCTGAGAGGCCTGCGTCTTCCCAATCTGCCCCGGCCCAGGCGACTCCATCTAACACTGGAGGAGCCCCCGTTCCTCCGCCAGACTTCAAAACTTTATACCCCTGGGCTAACTCAACTCTTCTGAAAGAAACGTCCTCTGTGAACACTGCGGGAGCAATCTTGCGGCTGACTAAGGGGGACGAGATTTACCAATCGTTTCACAAGGAGCACGACGAAAGGATGATGGTGCTGCCTTGCCCTGCCGACCTGCCCGTGTGTGCTAATGACAAAGTAAGCGCCGACGGGCCCTTCTGCTTTGTCTATACGACTCTGTTCAAGAAGGTTAGGTTCAGGTTCCCTCTCACCCGATTCGAGAGGGAACTTCTTACCGAGCTCAACATTTCTGCCGCCCAGCTCCACCCCAACAGTTGGGCATTTGTTCGAGCCTTCCAAGTAACGTGCGCCCACCTGGGGTTGCCCACGTCGGTGGACGTGTTTTTGTTCCTTTTTGAAGCCAAGCACCCAGGAGACCGCCTGTGGGTCAGCTTGAATGCGATTGCTGGGAGATCCATCTTTACCATCTTCCAGCAATCGTACAAAGATTGGAAGGGGAAATTCGTCCAAGTGCGTGCAAACGACAAGGACACCTCCCTTCTTGATGGCTTCCCCTTGTACTGGGTGGACAAGGGGAAAAAAGAGTCCAAGAGCTGCTTCAGGAGGCCCAGAAGTCCTGATAGCATGGGAGCATTGGACAGAGACCTTTGTCTCTTCTAGAAGAAGGTGGCGGACGCCAACATAACTTTCCTCACCACCTCCCTGATCAGCTTTGAATTCTACGAAGATCAGCTAGAATTTCAAATAGGTTAGGTCATTTGAACTATTGCTTTAATACTGCTTCTATTTAGCTGTTTCTGGGCGTCTTGTGCGTTATGCGCAAGACTTTGGCTTTACTTTTTCTGCCCATATTATCTGCTTTGCTGTTTATTACATTATGCCCTTATCTGTTTTTCTTGAGTTAACCCACGCATCTCCGTCCCCTGCAGACAACATGTTGCCCAGGAACATGCTCGCCGAACTCAAATCGCTCGCCCGAAACCACGGGTTGGCAACCGGTTCCCAAACGGTGCCCAACTCGGTGGTGGAGGCCGCCATTGTCCAAGGGCGATCACCACCCAAGGAGCCTGCTCAACGCAAAAAATTGGTCCTGAAGAGACCTAAAAGAAAAGCCCCTCAAGTCGTCCATGAGGAGGAAGAAGAGGACGACGAGGTCACCGAGGATGGCCTCGTTACGAAGAGGAAAAGGGTGGCACCATCTTCACCACCTGCCCCACCACCTCTTCCAAGCTCGACATCACCATCAACGTCTGCTCCTCCTCCACCCTCGCCAACACCACAGGCTCCTTCTTCACCAGTCCAAGCGGTTCCACTGGCCACTGCGCCACCTGCAGCTGAGGCCCAAGAGCCAAATTTCCTGGAGGACCCCCCGAGCGCCTCTACACCATATGTGTCAGCCGGAGGGGGTCCTCCTTCAAATGCCTCCGCTGCAGGAGATGTTCGAATCGGGGATGAGGTTGCTCACACCTCTCCAATTCTAATCACCGAATCCCCGATCCCGTCGCCACGCCAGGAAGCAAACACTGAAGATCCTGCTAAGGAAGGTGGCGACGAGAACCCACAACAAGCCCACCTGGCGCCTCTCCAAGCAGCAAACCTTCCCCTTGAGGTCACAAGGATGTGGGAACCTCTGACCGCCAAATTGAAAACCATAGCAGAGGATATCCCAGCGATTATAACCAGGGCTGTGGAAGGCTCAACCAGGAGGCTCTAAGACGACCTCTTCAACCTCAAAACCGAAAACAGCACTATGAAGATCGAGGTGGAGAAGTTGTCCTTCAGCCTGACGCTCGCAGAAATCGAACACTCCCGGGTGGAGGATGCAATGAGCACCGAGCTCAGGCTGGCGCGCAAGGAGGCTACTGACCTTCGCCGCAAAGTTCACGATCTTGCCCAAGAGAAGGTCGAGCTGGAAAGCAAAATCGTGCCTCTTCGCGCCAAGGCGATCGACCTGGAGGCTCACATTCAAGCTGACGCCGCTAAGGTGCAAAAACTGGAGCAGAGACGACGCCATGGCTGATCTCGTCGAGGCCAATAAAGAGAAGGGAAAGATGGCTGCTGAGTTGGCCCAAGCGCAATCGGAATCCAAGAAGGTTACTGAAGACCTTCTCCAGGCTCAAAAGACCAACGAAAATCTTAAAAAACTGGTTGAAGAGCTGGAACAGCAGAACAAAGAGCTGAAAGAGCAAACCGAAGACCTCAAGAAGCGGATTGAGGAACTTCAGGGGCAAATCGAAGCACTCAAGCTGAATTCTGCTCAGATTCTAGCTGCTGGGTTCGAAGCTGCGCGGGAACAATTCGCTTGCCTATTTCCCGATCTGGATCTCAGCCTGGTGTCGTTGAACAACGAAGTAGTAGATGGAAAGGTCGTTCCTGCTGAAGACTAATCAACTCCACCTCATCTGCTACTTTTATGATTTCCCTTGTGTTATTCTATAAAAACTCCTGTATGTATGCCTTCAACAAGTACTTATCTCAATGACAAAGCTTGGGTATTCACTCTCTTGACTTCTTTAAGCGCTTTAACCTTCCTTGCATATTTAACTTTGTCGAATTTAACTTAACGATTTTGCAAACACGACCTTTTAACTTAACCGCTTCGAACCACTTCAAACTCAAGTAATAATCACTTTAACCAACTTGTACTCTTAAAGCAACTAACCTTATCACAAAAATACCCTTCAAGCAACGAACTGTAACTCAATTATTGGCTCAAATAACGTCCCACACGACCTGCTTCCTCAAACCAGTCTTTCAGCCTTCTCGCCATGTTTGAACTTTCCTGATCGCCAAGAACTCTTGGCATCATTAGCTTTTTCTAGCCTCATGCTTTGGCAATCGTTTCTTCGCATGGGGCAGAGACGCCTTTAGGGATCTCTTTCTACCCTCCTGGACTTCAGAACAAAGACCGGCTGACTAGGCGTTCTCTTCGAACCTACCTTAGCCACCTTCCATACTTCTTCCACCCTCTGCGCCATACCTGAACTCGTTCGAGACGAGAAGGATTTTATCTTGCCTAAACTCGCATGTAAGCAAGAAGGTCTTAACTCGCCTGAACTCGCTCAACGGTGAGAAGGACTTTATCTGGTGCCTCAACTTGCCCAGGGTGTACATCTCCTCCCCCCTGGATGCACTGAGGACCTTTTCTTTCTCTCGCCTGCACTCGCTCGATGGCGAGGAGGTCTTTAACTGGCCTTAGCTCGCACAACAGCGAGAAGGACTTTATCTGGTGCCTCAACTTGCCCAGGGTGTACATCTCCTCCCCCCTGGATGCACTGAGGACCTTTTCTTTCTCTTGCCTGCACTCGCTCGACGGCGAGGAGGTCTTTAACTGGCCTTAGCTCGCACAACGGCGAGAAGGACTTTATCTGGTGCCTCAACTTGCCCAGGGTGTACATCTCCTCCCCCCTGGATGCACTGAGGACCTTTTCTTTCTCTCGCCTGCGCTCGCTCGACGGCGAGGAGGTCTTTAACTTGCCTCTACATTGCCCCAGGGGTTCCATCTTCTCGCCCCCAGAAACATGGAGGACTTTTTACCCTTTCTCGCCTGCACTCGCTCGACGGCGAGGAGGTCTTTAACTTGCCTCAGGACGCGCGAGGGCGTTGAGGTCTTTCATCTGGTGCCTCCGATCGCCGAAAGACGATGAGGACTTTTAAAACTTCACTGGTGCCTCCAATCGCCGAAAAACGATGAGGACTTAAAACTTTTAGAAAGCATGCGATATATCTTGCCTCGCCTTAAATCACTTACAAGTGACAAGGTCTTTCTTCAAAACTTTTGGAAAACAGCAAACATGCAACCAGAAAACGCCTTATACTTCGAAAACTCTTCTTTTATTGGGTGGCCTCATTAAAAACCCTCCTTAGGGAAAAAACAGTGCCCCCTTGAAACTGTTTTAACAGAGACAGTGTAATATAACATTTGTGTTTGTCTTTACTTACAAAGCTCTTAACTATAGTACAACTTCAGGTGTGTGGCGTTCCAGGTGCGAGGGATCGCCCCTCCTTCCAGTGTCTCTAAGCGGTAGGCCCCGTTTCCGAGCGCCTCGGTTATTCTGAACGGTCCAGTCCACTTGGGTGACAATTTATTCTCCATCTCGTACTGGTGGGCCTTCCTCATCACCAAGTCGCCCTCTCTAAACTGCCTTGGCATCACCTTTGGGTTATATCTTCGTTCAACCCTTCTCTTCACGGCCTCAGCCTTCAACCTCGCCTCTTCCCTGACCTCATCCAGCAGATCCAGGTTTAGCCTTCTCTCTTCATTCGAGTCTTCCTCTACGAAGTTCTGGAATCTCGGCGAGCTCTCCTGGATCTCTACTGGAATCATGGCATCACACCCATAGACCAAGCTGAACGGGGTCTCGTGGGTTCCTGACTGCTCGATGGTGTGGTACGCCCAGACTATGCGGGGTACCTCCTCAGCCCAACTTCCCTTGGCTTTCTCAAGCCTTCTCTTCAAACCTCTCAACAACACCCGATTAGCTGACTCCACCTGGCCATTTGTCTGAGGGTGCTCGACGGATGCAAACACTTGTTGAATTCCCACCCCTTCGCAAAGCTTCTTCAACAGGTGGCTTGCAAACTGTGTCCCATTATCTGACACCAGGCGCTTAGGCACTCCAAACCGGCACACGATGTTCTTCCATACAAAACCTTCCATCTTGTGCGCGGTGATCTGGGCCACTGGTTCTGCTTCAATCCACTTGGTGAAATACTCAATCGCCACCACCAAGTACTTCATTTGCCTGATCGCCAGCGGGAAAGGTCCCAGGATGTCGATTCCCCAAGTATGAAACGGCCAAGGGCTATAGATCGACTTCAACTCCTCGGGAGGTGCCTTATGCCAATCGGCGTGCTGCTGGCATTGTTTACAGCATTGGGCATATTTCTTGCAATCTTCTCTCATGGATGGCCAGTAGTATCCTGCACGGAGAGTCCTTGCGGCCAGAGCTCGACCCCCGACGTGGCTTCCGCATATACCTTCGTGGAGCTCCGCCATGATTCTCGTGCATTTCTCGCCGTGTATACATTCCAGGAGCGGGTGAGTGAACCCAAACCTGTACAAATCGCCATCAATCAACGTATACTTGCTGGAATTTTTCTTTACCTTCCTAGCTTCTGCCGGATCCAGCGGGAGGAGGCCATCTGCCAGGCACCGTTTGTATTGCGTTATCCAAGTGTCTGGCTCATGGGCGGCGCAGACCTGCATCACATCCACCTTCTCTCTTTGACATGCTCTAACTCTCGGCAATCTCAGAGTTTCTTGCGTCAAGGACTTATGGCTTCTCGCTGCTCTCTTCGTCGAATTGCTTATATGAAGGACCAGGTGATCTGCTACAAATGCCCTTGGCGTCTTCAGAGTTTCTTGAATCACCGTCCTCTGCCTACCCCCCTTGCCTGAGCTGGCGAGCTTAGCAAGCAAGTCAGCTCGGGCATTCTGCTCTCGGGGCACATGCCCTACTTCAAAAGAGGCAAAGGAACTCTTCAATTCCTGCACATACGCCAAGTAAGCCGCCATTTGTGGATCTTTAGCCTGGAACTCGCCGGTTACTTGCCCTGTGACTAGCAGCGAGTCACTCTTAGCCCTAGCCCCCATCTCCTTGGCCAGCAAAATCCCGGCGATCAGCGCCTCGTACTCTGCTTGATTGTTGCTGGCTTTGAAGGCAAACCTCAAAGATTGTTCAATCAGCACGCCGTTGGGTCCTTCCAATATGACTCCAGCACCGCTGCCCTGCTGGTTCGACGATCCATCCACTGAAAGTACCCAACGGAAATCGTCTCCTTCAACCCGCGTCGCCTCTGATGAGAGCTCAACCACGAAATCTGCAAAGACTTGCCCCTTGATCGGGCCTCGGGGCTCGTACTTAATATCAAACTCTGACAACTCTACAGCCCACTTCACCATCCTTCCCGCAACATCGGGTTTCTTCAAGACCTTCTGGATGGGCAGGTCAGTCATCACCAGTATCGTGAAACTGTGGAAGTAGTGGCGCAACCTCCTCGCCGAAAACACCACAGCCAGCGCAGCCTTCTCCAGGGCCTGATATCTCGTTTCTGGGCCCTGCAACACCTTGCTCACAAAATAAATAGGCTTCTGAACCTGATCCTGATCCTGGGCGAGCACCGCACTCATCGCCCTCTCAGTCACAGCGAAATACAACCTGAGAGGAATTCCCACCAGCGGTTTGCACAGAACCGGCGGGCTCGCCAGATACTCCTTCAGTTTGACGAAAGCTTCCTCGCACTCTTTCGTCCAAGCAAACTTATTATTGCGCCGCAGACATTGAAAATAGGGATGCCCCTTCTCTCCGCTAGCTGACACGAAGCGAGATAGGGCTGCCATCCGACCTGTTAGGTGCTGGACTTCTTTCACCGTAACCGGGCTTCTCATCGCCAAGATGGCGGCACACTTGTCTGGGTTAGCTTCTATTCCTCTCTCAGTCAAGAGAAAACCCAAAAATTTTCCTGCCTCCACGCCGAAAATGCATTTCTCCGGGTTGAGCTTTAACTTGAACTTGGCGATCGTCGTGAACAATTCTTCCAAGTCTGCAACGTGCTTGCTCTTCTCCTGCGAGGTCACGACCATGTCATCGACGTAAGCTTGCACGTTCCTTCCCAGCATTGGTGCAAGTACTCGATCCATCAACCTCTGGTACGTGGCCCCCGCGTTCTTCAGCCCAAACGGCATCACCTCAGCAGCTTGCACCCTGCAGCACTATCAACCAGGGCATCAATGCTCGGTAAAGGATACGAATCCTTTGGGCAAGCTTTGTTTAGATCGGTGAAATCGACGCACATGCGCCATTTCCCGTTACTCTTCTTCACCAGCACGACATTTGCCAACCATTCAGGGTACTGGACTTCCCTGATGTGGCCTGCAGCGAGGAGCTTCTGTGTTTCGTCCTTGATTGCCTGCCTCCTCTCCTCGTTGAATTTTCTTCTCCTTTGTCGCACCGGTCTCACCATGTTGTCCATCGCCAGATGATGGCACAAGAAGTCGGGATCAATCCCGGGCATGTCCGAAGCGGACCATGCAAACGCATCCAGATGCCGCTCAATCACCTTGGCGATCTGGTCCTGGAGATCAACCTCCAGAGATCTTCCCAGCTTGAAGACCTTCCCTCCGATCTCCTTTTCGAGCCACTGCTCGACAGGTTTAGGCTTGGATTCTCTGGGGATCACCGCCCTGGCGATTCCCTGTTCCCTTGCTTCCTCGGGGCGATTCCGCGCCTCTTCCTCCTCCAGGCCAGCGTTCCTCTCCCTCAGCTCAGCATCCACCATTTCCACGTCTCTTCCGGCGGCCTCCTCTGTTACTGGCGGTCTGGGCTTCACACCGGGAGGTGGGGTGGTTGTTACATAACTCACTGATCTTTTGTTTTTCAGGCTATTCTCATAGCACCTTTCAGCTTCTTTCTGATCAGACTTAATCGTGATCACCACCCCTTCCATGGACGGCAGCTTCACCTTCATGTGCCGAGTCGACGGAATGGCACCTATCCTGTTAAGAGTGGGCCTTCCCAACAGGATGTTATATGCTGAAGGGGCGTTTACGATGAGGTACTTGATTTTCTCCGTCCTCGACCCAGCCTCATCTGTAAACGTGGTTCTCAGCTCAATGTACCCCCTGACCTCCACCTGGTCACCGGCGAACCCATATAAGCACCCTCCATAGGGCCTTAGCTGGTCAAGGGGCAATTCCAGCTGCGTGAAAGTCGGCCAGAACATCACGTCTGCCGAGCTTCCTTGGTCCACCAGAACTCTATGGACCTTCCTCCCTGCTGTAACCAACGAAATAACTATGGGATCGTTGTCGTGAGGCACAACGTCCCGAAGATCCTGCTTGGTGAACGTAATGTCCACTTCCGGCGAGTGATCTTCAAACATGTCCACTGTCATCACCGATCGCGCATACCTTTTCCTCTGCGATGCGGTGCATCCACCACCTGAGAAACCCCCTGCAATGGTGTGGATCTCCCCGTGGATAGGCATCTCGTGTTGCTGGGCTTCTCCACCTACTGGCTGGGAACTCGATGCTCCCCCGTCCTCCTATCCAGCAGATAGTCATTTAGGAACCCGCTCTTAACCAGATCGTCGAGCTGATATCCCAAAGACAAACACGAGTCCAAGGTGTGGCCAAAACATTGGTGGAACTCGCACCAGGCGTCCGGCTTTGACCCCAGCACCTTGTCGCCCACCTTCTCAGGCGCCTTCAACCTAGCAGATATGTTAGGGATAGCGATCAGGTCCGCTAGTCCCATGACAAATTTGTGCTTAGGCGGGCGATTGTATTCCCGGCGCGCTGGTTGCTGGCGTGCTGGTTGTTGGCGCGCTTGGCTTCTTCCCTTGTTTCTCCTGTCGTAAGGATGGCGAGTCCTCTGGTCTTTTCTGGCCGCCGCCGCCGTTTCCAGCACCCTCTGCGGCTGGATTCTGGTCTGGGCGTGTGGCCTGGCGGGAGCCACGCTGCCTCTCTTCTCGGCGACTTCACTTTCGTCGGCGATGTGGGCCACCGCAAGTCGCCTAACTTCAGCAAACGTCGCTGGATGAGCCCTGATCAAGGCCTCGCAGAATGGCCCCGGCTGCACGCCCTTCTTGAAGGCATAGACTAGCATTTCTTCATCCTTGGCCGGCGATCTGACCATCTGCGCTCCAAAGCGATTGAGGTAGTCTCTGAGGGACTCCCCATGGTACTGCCTTATATCAAACAGATCATAAGACACCCTGGGCGGTGCCTTATTCACAATGTACTGCTCGACAAAGATTTTCGAGAACTGTTGAAAATTGGTTATGTGGCCGTTATGCAGGCTCACAAACCACTCCATCGCCGTTCCCTGGAGCGTACTCACGAACATCTTGCAGTAGACGGCGTCTGACCCTCCCGACAGCATCATCTGCGTGTGGAACGTGGTCAGATGAGCCTCTGGATCCTCCACGCCGGTAAAGACAGCCTTAACCGGAACCACGCTCGTGGGAATAGGCGTGTCGGTGATCGCCTGAACAAAAGGCATTGGGAAAACACGAGGTGGCGTCGACGGCGCCACCTCTTCAGCAGAAGAACGTCCTTGCTGCTCCTGAAGAGCTCAACGCAGCTCCTCAGTCACCTTGCTGAGCTCCTCGTTCCTAGCGCGAGAGGCGACCAGGTCCTCATGTATCCTCGCCTGCTCTACGCGCGAGGCTTCCACAGTTGCCTGCAACGAGCGCATCATCTCTGCCATCTGCGCCATGGTCATGGCGGTGTCGCCTTCAGCAGCGACAGGCGCCACGGGACTGGAACGATTGCTTCTCATTTTTCTCATTAACTTCAGCGAATCACAGGAATGCAGCAAACCACACTTCAGCCTCGATCGAATCAGCGATCAATCGGAGAAAACAGTGCGAAACGGTGCAAGAAAACTCAAGAACACCGTAAGCCTTCAAAGAAAACCACAACTTCGCCAGAAACCACCGCCTCCCCGCGAACAACCAAACAGACAAAAGAACTCGAACTTCTACCAAACAGACTACGCGCAATCAGCGAAAAACCTTACTCCACCGATCGAAAAGCCAAACAAACGGTTCAAAACGCAAATTCACCGAACGAAACTCAAGAAGACCGTGAACGACGGTTGCACCAGCACGCAACCGCGCAGAAAACTTCGGAAACTTCCAAGAACTCACGCTGTGGATGGGAGCAAGTTTTACACCGCCCCACGGTGGGCGCCTGATGATCCTGCCTGTTGACCGGAACGCTGGAAACTGCCTCGTCAGAGGATCGACGTGCACACCGCTTCTCACCTCCGTTCCTCTTCTGGATCTATCTCAAGAACCTGCAAAGAAACAACACGGCGCCGCTGCGGCCGATCGCACTCCAACGCTCAAGTCAGTGACGGTATCACCAAAAACTAAGAGAACTGGAACCGTGCAAATCCTCTCTCACAGTCAGCTCTAACTTGCAAGCGTAAAGTGTATGAACTGAACGTGCGTACCTCAGAAAGTTTGTTAAGAACTCTTATATACCTGGTGGCTTTCTCTCTCCTGGCAGTTACAGACTTGGACACGTGGCTCGCATCCAACTGTACACGTGCCATCATCTGGAGGCTCCCTGACTTGGCGCTGCTTCTACTCTCATTTTGGCTAAGTTACTTATGCATGGTACTGCCCAGTGCATAGCTAACTTAGGAGTGCGATCTCTACTGGAACTGGCGAGTTAGGGGCCTTCATACACCTTCCCTGTGGTCTCGCCGGCTGCCATCGTAACCTGCTTCTCCTTCATCTTCGGCGATGTGCTTGTTCTGGCGATCTCCAACTGCTTGGTTGCCTGGGTCTACATCTGGCGACTTCATCTTCAACCTGGCGATCGCCCATTCTGGTAAGCTGGAAGTCGGAACACGCCAGCTTATCAACTGGCGACTACACGTGCCCTCCGACTTCCTTCCTTTCTGCCAACCTGGCGCCTTGTCAACACGTCTACACTGTAGCAGGATGCCACGTCATCACACCCGAACACCAGGGCGGTACAACTATCTATCACAAACTTCTTTGGAAAAAGGTAGTTTTGCCAACTTTACAAAGCTCTAACAAGAGCATAAAGTTTCTTATCATAGGTGGAGTAGTTGAGATGACTCCCCTTGAGTTTCTCACTAAAATAAGCTATGGGGTGGCCCTCTTGAAGGAGAACAGCCCCAATGCCTATTTTAGAGGCATCACATTCTATTTCAAATGTCTTAGTAAAGTTAGGAAGGGCTAAAATGGGGGCCTTAGTCAATTTTTCCTTCAAAGTTTCAAAAGCTTGAATTTGGTCTTCTCCCCACTTGAATACCACATCCTTCTTTACTGTGGCATTTAGAGGTGCGGCAATGGTACTAAAGTTTTGCACAAACCGCCTATAAAAACTAGCAAGTCCATGAAAACTTCGTACCTCATTAACATTGGTGGGTGTTGGCCAATATTGAATTGCTGCAACCTTTTCTTTATCTACATGCACCCGTTTTGAACTCACAACAAATCCTAGGAAGTCTATATGATCTATTGCAAACATACACTTAGCATGATTAGCATACAAACTCTCCTTCCTAAGGGTTTCTAATACTTGCCTAACATGTAACTCATGATCCTCTCAAGACAAGCTATAGATAAGTATGTCATCAAAATAGACCACTACAAACTTGCCAATAAAGGCCTTAGAACACGGTGCATAAGTGGCATGAAGGTGCTAGGAACATTAGTCAAGCCAAAAGGCATGACTAACCACTCATATAAACGAAATTTGGTCTTAAAGGCGGTTTTCCATTCATCCCCCGGTTTAATCCGGATTTGGTTATAACCACTCTTAAGATCAATTTTGGAAAATATTTTAGACCCATGTAATTCATCCAGCAAGTCATCTAATCTTGAAATGGGATGCCTATATTTGATGGTTATGTTGTTTATTGTGCGACAATCCGTACACATCCTTCATGTCTCATCCTTTTTAGGGACAAGAATCACAGGCATAGCACATGTTTTGTATTATTATATTTTTATACTAAAGTGACTTATGGTAAAGAAATAATATAGCATGAATCATGCATGAACATTCAATTTTCACACAAAAAAATTGGTGGATTTTGTTGAAGATAGGAGATTTGATGTTTCAAATCCAAGATGAAGCTTGAAGCCTTGCTGCTTTTGGTTTGGGTATAGTTTAGAGTATTTAGAATTTATGTAAGATCAGTCTTGATTGTCAAGCAAAGCCTGTTTTAATTCTTTTTAAAGATTAAAGTGTTTTTCCATGCAAAGGGAAAAACAAACGGTTAAAGTTTCGAGACAATCGGTTGTTTGTCACTTAGCTGGAAAAGGAGTTTTTGAAACTGTTTTTTGAATCAGTTGTATAACTGTCAAAACCATTCAACCGGTTAAATCGCAGTTTTAACCGATTAAATATGAGTTTTCATAACAGTATTTTAAAAACATGTTTTAACTGATTCAGTTGTTCAAATCTGTCTTTAACGATAGCTTTTCAAAGGTTATAAATATAGCCTTCCTTCAAATGTTTGAATGATGAAAAAGAGAGAAGTTTTATACTCCTATTTGGATTGATTTGAGAGATTACCAACTGTTTCTGAAAAGAAGTTTTCCAAGTTCAGCAAGATTTCCTTCTACGTTTCAAGAACTGATGATAGGGTTTATGGTCTTTTGTAATCCAGGTGTTTTCTACCCTTTTCTTAGTTTCTTGTAATTGTTCAAATTACATTCTGTAAACGTTGTTGTAAAATCCTGTAAAGTCAGTGTGATTCTGGCTTGAGGTGTGTGTTGTGTGCAAAAGGGTGAGTAGGCTTTGTGGGATTCAAAGTCACCTCTTTGTGTGTGGTGTTTGTGTAATCTGTGATTGATTGCATAGTGAAATACTCAGTGGTTTGACTGAGGACTAGATGTAGCTTTGGGATTGAGTGAACCAATATAAATCTTGTGTTTAAATGTCTCTATCTCTTCTCTTCATAACTGTTTGATATGCTTTCATAAACAACAGGTTATTTCGTATTTTCAACCGGTTGATATTTCTACCTTACAAACTGCTTTTGTATCTGTAACATAAACATTTGGTTATATCGTGTTTTTAACCGATTAAAATACTAAAATTGTTTTCTGAATCTTTGTTTAATTGACTCTCTGAATTGCTTATCTGGATTAATTGTTAAAGTTTCATTCTTAATCATATATTTGCGAAAAGGTTTTAGAAACAATTCACCCCCCCCCCTTCCCCTCTTGTTTTAGCCATTTATTCTAACAATTGGTATCAAGAGCAAGGTTCTTGAAAGTTATTCAAGTTTTGATCCTAAATCTTTTTAAATGGCTGAAAAGTTTTCTTTTATGGAAGGTGCTTGTTTAAACAAACCACCTTTGTTATGTGGTTTGAATTATGAATTGTGGTGCATAAGAATGAAATTCTTTGTTAATTCTATAGATAAGAAATTCTGGAATGTGATTACAAATAGCTATCTCATGCCTATATCTGAAATTGTTTCTTTTGAAAGAGAACATCTTGATTGTGTAGTTATGAACATCATTGTATCTGCACTTGATTCTAATGAATTGCTCAAGATTTCAAAATGCAGTTCTGCCAAAGAAATGTGAAATATCCTTGAAGAGTATCACAAGAATCAAGGAGTGCCTTGATGGACAAAGGAGAATCTACTACTGAATCTTTCTCTTCAGAATCTAGAAAGGAGGATTGTCTTATGACAAAAGGAGAATCAGAATCGAGTCAAGTAAGTACAGCCTCTTCTAATAAGTGTGAAAGTTATTTCCAATTGTTTGATGCTTTCCAAGAAATACATGAAGAAGCTAAGAGATTAACTTTATCAAATAACCGATTGAAATTTGAAGACAACAAGTTGAAAATGAAAATCACAGCTTTGGAAAACGATTTGAGTAATACAAATGTTGATTTCGAAAATCTTGAAAGTTGCTGTAAAAATTGTAAAACCCTTTAAGAAAAAGTTTTATACCTTGTGAAAACTATTGATATTATTTCTAAAGGGAAATCAAATTTTCAGAATGTTTTAGCCTCTCAACAGTGTGTCTTTGGAAAATCAAGTTTGGGTTTTAACCCTCAAAGAAAAAACTTTAGCTTTTCATATTCTTTTTCAAACCTTACGAAAAATCAATCGGTTAAAAGTACAAAACAACCGCTTGTTTGTTTCTACTGCATGAAAAAGGGACATTCTGTTAGATTCTGTAAAATAAGAAAAGTTTTTGTTCCCCAAGGTATTTTAAAATGGGTGCCTAAGATTTTGAAGGTTCCTAAGGTTGCTACTAACATCATTGGACCCAAATTCATAAGGGGACCAAATCTTGCTTCTTAATATTTTCTTGTAGGTATCATTGGCAGCCAAGAATTACTTTTGTGCTTGAAGAATGACTGAGCAACAAGAGACTTTGTTTTCATAATGAAGAATATGTTGAAACTGGTTATCATGGATGCAGGTTCTTGTGTTAGAACTGGTGTTATGGATTGTAGAACTGTTTGTCAAATCTACACATATGTTCTTAACAAGATATGTTCTTATCTTTCTTCTTTTCTTACACAATTTGTCTTGAGTTAAATTTTGTGTGCCCATAAAGTGTTTCTGGTTAATATACGTTCTACTATCATTCATTGATGTGTTCCTTAACATGTATGTGTTTCTCAGATTCTGCTGAAGGATTTGGTTTTTCTATGTTATGTTTCTTGTCACAGAATTTCAACCGATTGTTGTTAGAATGTATGGCTTTAAACTAGAGGGGGTGAATGGTTTAAAGAGGGTTTTCGCAAACATTTTAGTCTAGAATTAAATTCCTTTAAGAAAACTTGATTCAAAATTCAGTTTGCCAAAAACACAAAGCAATTTAGCACAACACTAGAAAAACAATCGGTTGTTTCACAGAAACAAACGGTTGTTTATACCAGTTCACAAATATAAACTGAAATTAAAGATTTCAAGGGATAGAGAGATTGCACACACAGGTTTATACTGGTTCACTCTTAAACCAAGAGCTACATCCAGTCTTCCCAGAAACCACTAGGGAATCCACTAAGTAACCAAACCGAGATTACTTACAACACCACCAAAGAAGTGACCTTGATTCCCTCAAGACACACACTTCCTTTGGCTCAGCACAAACACCACCAAGAATGTTGATCTTCACAACCTCAAGAGCACACAACACTTCTCAGCTTCACACACAGAGTTTTCACAAAGTACAAAAGGATTACACTTGTTACAGAAAGATCTGAAATCAATACAAGTTGAAAATCCTATTCCACACTCTCTTGATCAAAAGCAATCTCAAATCTATTTTTCTTTTATTAAATCTCAGTTTTTATTTGTTACATAATCTGAACAAACTCTTTATTGCTTTCAAAGACTAGTCAAAGCATTTAAAACTGGAGTGTATTCAGTTATAAAATCATTTAAAGCTCAGCCAAAGCACAAAACAGTTTTCTGTTATGGTCCCAAAACAAACAATCGGTTGAATGCTCGAACCAATCGGTTGTTTTGGTTTGACAGCAAGTCAACCATCAAAAATAGTTTTCAACCTTTCTCAAAACACCTAAGTATAAAACCATCGGTTGTTTCGACAAAACAACAGGTTGTTTTTCACTTAGTTTGAAAAACACTTTCAATTAAAAGGTTTGAGAATGCTTAAGCTTTGGATTCAATCAAGAGTGGATTTACACAGATAATCTACTCCAGATCCTATTCTAAAACACCTCAGCAACAGCAAGCACACCCATCCTTCCATCAAACTTCAAAGGATTTGGATTCTTCAAAGCTTGAACACACTTGATTCAATAATCTCCCCCTATTTGATGAAGACAAATCCCTGGTTGCTTGTGTTGGTTTTGATTGAATCTGAAGCATTTCCTGCAAGACAAAGTTTAAGCAAAGCACAATATCTCTGATAGAAGGTTAGAGCAAAAACAGAAATAGTATATTAGCAGCATTAAAACCAGCAGAAATAAGGCTTACTTAAACACTCATACACAACATAGAGTTTGCAGAAATAATAAAAGATAATGAAAGACAACACAGCATAAAATATCCCCTATTTGTCTTCACAAATAGACAAAAAGAAGAGATAAAAAGACAATTGTTCCAGATTATACAGAATTTTAAAACAAAATCTCTTAAACTGATACAAGGTCAAAAACAATTGGTTGTTTCGTGAATTCAACCGATTGTTTTTCCTTTAATCATCCTTGCCATACTGGAGTTCAAAAATCTGATTCTGAACAGCTTCTATTTGTTCATCCAAGGTCATAAACCATGTATCCATGTTGTTGAACCTGTTGTTTATACTCTAGAAGTTGCTCACACATAAATCATGAAGATTTCTTTGATTCTCGGCAAAACCATCAAGCCTATTCACCATGTATCTTTCAAAAGAAGACATGGATGGCATTTCATCTCCTTGATTTCCTGCACTGGTTCCAACACCTAAATTGGTTTCAGGTTGTTCTTCATGGTGAAAATCCATGTCAGCAGCTTGATCTTCTTCATCAAAATCAGCAGCTACAGCACTTGATGAAGCATCATGATCACCATCTTTGCTCACCCATTTCCCATTTATTTTGGTGAATCCCATCTTGCTAAGAGAGCCATTGTTCATCTCTTGTGTTGACTTAACCAACTCAGATGTCTCATCCTCAAGATTCACTTCAAAATAGAGCAAGAATTTAGAGATTAAAACAGCATAGGGATAGTGATAATCACTTAACCTCATGGCTTTTTGCATGTGTTCTTTAATGATGTGGATCCAGTTGATTTTGATCTTCTTCATGATGCAGTAGATGTATACAAGGTCTTCTTCTGTTATGATAGAATGGTTGCTCCCCCTTGGAGTAAGAATCCAAGTTACAATAAGAACAAGCACCCTTTCATCTAGCTTTAAGCCTCCAACCGAACAAGTTCTCACTTAGGCATTTTGATTCTTCAAGCAACTCTTGTAGTATTGGACTTTGTTAAAATCCTCCACTACTCCAAGATTTCCCTTGTTGATTCTTAGACCAGCAACAGCAGTCCACACATCATGAGTGATCTCCATGTCAACTCCATTCACATGAGAAACAAGATTGTTTCCTTCAAACTTGTGATTGGTGTAGAATACCCGAATCAAATTAGGGTATATGTTTCCCTTCATCTCCAAGAACCTTCTTAGCAATTGGTCCTTGAGAAGCTTCCTCACATTGTCTAGCTTTTGGCTTTTCAGCCAATCAAAGGAAACAACTTTGGGGTTGTTGATCACCTTTGTGCTAGTTTCAAAGCGATACCTTTCAATGAGCTCATTGTCTCTAGAAAACCAGCCCTCTAGTCTCCCTCCAGACCTCACAACTCTTGTTTTGATCCTCTTTGATGTGGGATGAGTGGATTCCATGACAGCAGAAAAAGAGGAAAAGAAGACTCACACAAGGAGAGCAAGAGATGTTGCAAGAGATGGCTCAATTGATTGTTCTTGTGAGAGAGAACAGTTGCAATAGAATTTAAAGAAACACATAACCAAACTGCATTCAATGATGTGAGTGGGTTTCAGTCTTCAAAGAGAAAAGACTTGACCAAGACCTGCACAGAAAACGTCAGAAAAAGCAGAAAATCACATGGTCATCACATGTGATCTTTGACTAGTCATAAAAGCTCTTAAATTTTCAAGATTTTGGAATATATTCCTTTATGACATGTTGTAACTTCCTCCAGAACGTGAACAGCTTTCAACATTGCTTTATTGACTAAGGATCCTTTCATAATTGAGATCTGCAACAGACAGAATTCAAAAAAGAATTAAATTCATTCTTTCACAGTGTTGTCAGAGAGGAAACAATCGGTTGTTTCGAGGAAACAATCGATATTTTTCTGCAACAGCAAAACAAATTTTGAATTATTAAGAATGAGCAGATAGGATTCAATGTAGATGAAATTGAGCATTTAACAAGAGATATTAAGCATGAATATGAATTTAAAAAGAATTAAAGATAGAGATAAGGAAGGTCTTATCCTTTATGAAGTTCCTTCAATGAGTCATTGGTTTGTGATCAAGAAGCCTCTTATGACTATTTGAGAACCTTGGACAATTACATAACATTGATTCAGCTTCAATGTCAATCTTTTCCTTCCAAGAACCTGATGAAATGACTCAGGGCCTCATGTTCTTCTAGATTCCCTGCATAAACATGAATTCAAGCAACAAGGTTTGGTCCCCTTACAAATGTGGGTCCATTTAGTTTATATTTATCATTTGGAACCTCACAACCTTTGGGAATTCATTTCATAAAGCCTCTGGGAATATAATATTTCCTTATTTTGCAGAATCTAACAGAATGGTCTTTCTTCATGCAATAAAAGCATGTAACAACCGGTTGTTTCGACTTAACAATCGGTTGTTTTACTGGATGTTTTGAAAAATTCTTTGAAAACTTATCTTGCTTGTTTTGTGGATTAAAACCTAATCCAACTCTTCCAAAAACACAGTTTTGAGATGCCAAGACATTCTCAAAGTTGGATTCTCCTTTTGAAAGCTTATCCACAGTACTAACAAGATAATGCACTTTCTTTTCAAGATTTTCACAATTTTCACAAATGAGAGTGTCACACTTGCAAGAACAGTTTTTGCAATGAGTTTCCAGATTTTCAAAATCACTTTTTGATTTTTCCACCTCTTCTTCAAGTGCCTTAACTCTCTTTTCAAGCCAGCTGTTAAGCTCTTTTAATCGGTTGTTTGAAAGAACCAATCTATTAGCTTCATCATGTGTTTCTTGAAAAGCTTCAAGCAATTCGCTATAATTTTCAACATTTAGAGAAGCACATGAACTTACATCACTTGAGCTACATGACTCATCATCTCCATCTGCAACCAAGCATATGTTTGCTTTTTCATCTTCCTTTTTGGCCATGAAGTATGGATCAAGCCCTTTTTTATTCTTCCTCCTTCTTCTTCTTGTCTTCGATTTCTCTAATTTAGTAGTGCTCTCATGAGTTGCTTTGAGTGTATCCCACATCTCTTTAGCATATTCACATTCTGAAACCTTAAACAATTCATTAGAATCAAGTGTAGATACAATGATGTGTTGAATCAAGTGTGTTCAAGCTTTGAAGAATCCAAACTCTTTGAAGTTTGATGGAAGGTTGGTTGTACTTGTTGTTGCAGAGGTGTTTTAGAATAGGATCTGGGGTAGATTTTCTGTGTAAATCCACTCTTGATTGAATCCAAAGCTTAAGCATTCTTAAACCTTTTAATTGAAAGTGATTTTCAAACTAAGTGAAAAACAACATGTTGTTTTGTCGAAACAATCGATTGTTTTATATGTTCCGTTCGGTTGACCGGGACGTCTTCGTGCGCGACCTCAACCGTCAGCTAGGGACTCCTTCCCACTGGTTACCTGTGGATTCCTGCAAAAAAGAGGACAAAGAGGCGCCCTAGCGGCCGTTTGCACTCCGACGCTCAAGTCAGCCAGCAAGAAACACCAAAACTGTTCACCTACGTCTCTGAGCACCGCATATGGCACTCTGAAGGTGGTAAAAAGAACTGTGTATATGTGTGTGTTTTCTCCCCCAGGCAAAGATCTTTCCCCAGTCCCTTGTACGCAACCTCAAGCACGAGCAAGCAACTAGAGAGTTCTCTGGTAAATTTGCCAAAAGTTCTCCCCCCCCCCCCCCTTTCCAACATTCTTCGCGCTATTTAAACTACCCAAGCATTTAAAGCGCCTTAAAGCGCTTTTAATCACAAACGTAACGCACTCATTAAAGCGTTTAATTAGAAAACGTAGCGCATTTAAGACGTTGAAACGCTTGGGAGCCATCATAGTACCTGAACGCTCGAAACGGAAACTGTATTGAATGACTTTAATTACCTGGCACCTGACTGGAGGGTGTTTCTATTCTGACATGGCTGTCGCACACGTGGAGGGCCTCACGACCCCATGACCCCATCTGGGGGCGTTTCCGCGTGTGAGTCCTCCTGCTTGGGAGTGCTACTATGCTAGGGGTGACTTTTTGGGTGCCAACTCATGCCCCCAATTATCTAGTCACTTACTTTGAGAGCGTATCTGCCCTCCTCTCGCACCCTGCACCCGGCTACCCTGGGCGTGACCTTCCTCTTGAGTCGTATCTATCCCAAAGGTGTCTCTGGGGCGGCAGGAGTACTTCACGAGTCAGGCTGCCCTACACTGGTGCTATTACTATGGCCTTGAAGCCACCTTTTCCTTCTATTTATCGCTGCCCCGGCCTATCGGGACCTGAGGCCTTCCCACGGCGTCACTCCCTCCATGGTCTTTCCTACCCATGGGTATCGGGGAACCACACTGAGATTCCCTTGTTTTAGTACTGTCTGATCTGGCGACGCCCTGGTTGGGCGACGCCTTCACCTAGGCGACGCCTTGTCTCGGCGACGCTTCCTCTGGGCGATGCTGGCACTTGGCGTCTCTCCACCTCGGCGACGCCCTTCGTTGACTTTGACCTTGACTTAGTCAACGCCCGGATACGGGACGGTACATTATACTTAGGTAATTTTAGAAAGGTTGAAAACTGTTTTTGATGGTTAACTTGTTGTCAAACCAAAACAACCTATTGATTCGAGTATTCAACCGATTGTTTGTTTGGGACCATAACAAAAAACTGTTTTGTGCTTTGAAAGATCATTAAATGATTTTATAACTGATTATGCTCCAGTTTTAAATACTTTGATTAGTCTTTGAAAGCAATAAATAGTTTGTTATGTTTGTAACAAACAAGAACAGAGATTAAATCAAAGAAAAACAGATTTGAGTTTTTCACTGATTTTGCTTTTGAAGAGTTCCAGTTTGCTTTGAGTTTTGCTTGGATCAAGAGAGTGTGGAATAGGATTTTCAACTTGTATTGATTTCAGATCTTTCTGTAACAAGTGTAATCCTTTTGTACTTTGAAGAAACTCTGTGTGTGAAGCTGAGAAGTGTTGTGTGTTCTTGAGGTTGTCAAGATCAGCATTCTTAGTGGTGTTTTGTGTTGAGCCAAAGGAAGTGTGTGTCTTGAGGGGATCAAGGTCACTTCTTTGGTGGTGTTGTAAGTAATCTAGGGATGATTGCTTAGTGGATTCCCCAGTGGTTTCTGGGAAGACTGGATGTAGCTCTTGGTTTAAGAGTGAACCAGTATAACTCTGTGTGCACAATCTCTCTATCCCTTAAACTCTTTAAATTCATTTTATATTGTGAACTGGTATAAACAACCGATTGTTTTTGCGAAACAACCGATTGTTTTTGCGAAACAACCGATTGTTTTTGCGAAACAACCGATTGTTTTTCTGGTGCTTTGCTAAATTGCTTTGTGTCTTTGGAAAACTAAATTCTGAATCAAGTTTTCTCGAAGTAATTTCATTGTAGACTTAAAAGTTTATGAAAACCCTCTTTAAACCATTCACCACCCCTCTAGTTTAAAGCCATACATTCTTACATGATGTTCATAGCTATACAATCAAGATGTTCTCTTTCAAAAGAAACATTTTCAGATATAGGCATGAGATAGCTATTTGTAATAACATTCCAGATTTTTCTATCTATAGATTCACTAAAGAATTTCATTCTTATGCACCATAGATCATAGTTCATACCACAAAACAAAGGTGGTTTGTTTAAACAGGAACCTTCCCCAAAAGAAAACTTTTTAGCCATTTAAAAAGATTTTTAGGATCAAACTTGAATAAATTTCAAGAACCAAGCTCTTGATGCCAATTGTCAGAATGTATGGCTTTAAACTAAGGGGGGTGAATAGTTTAAAGAGGGTTTTCACAAACATTTTAGTCTAGAATGAAATTCCTTTAAGAAAACTTGATTCAGAATTCAGTTTGCCAAAAACATAAAGCAATTTAGCACAGCACCAGAAAAACAATCGCTTGTTTCGTAGAAACAATCGCTTGTTTCGTAGAAACAATCGGTCGTTTATACCAGTTCACAAATATAAACTGAAATTAAAGAGTTCAAGGGACAGAGAGATTGCACACATAGATTTATATTGGTTCACTCTTAAACCAAGAGCTACATCCAGTCTTCCTAGAAACAACTAGGGAATCCACTAAGTAACCAAACCTAGATTACTTACAACGCCACCAAAGAAGTGACCTTGATCCCCTCAAGACACACATTTCCTTTGGCTCAGCACAAACACCACCAAGAATGTTGATCTTGACAACCTCAAGAGCACACAGCACTTCTCAGCTTCACACACAGAGTTTTCACAAAGTACAAAAGGATTAATACAAGTTGAAAATCCTATTCCACACTCTCTTGATCAAAAGCAATCTCAAAGCAATCTTCAACTCTTCAAAAGCAAAATCAGTGAAAAACTCAAATCTGTTTTTCTTTTATTAAATCTCAGTTCTTGTTTGTTACATAATCTGAACAAACTCTTTATTGCTTTCAAAGACTGGTCAAAGCATTTAAAACTGAAGCGTATTCAGTTATAAAATCATTTAAAGCTCAGTCAAAGCACAAAATAGTTTTCTGTTATGGTCCCAAAATAAACAATCGGTTGAATTCTCGAATCAATCGGTTGTTTTGGTTTGACAGCAAGTCAACCATCAAAAACAGTTTTCAACATTTCTCAAAACACCTAAGTGTAAAACAATCGGTTGTTTCGACAAAACAACAGGTTGTTTTTCACTTAGTTTGAAAAACACTTTCAATTAAAAGGTTTGAGAATGCTTAAGCTTTGGATTCAATCAAGAGTGGATTTACACAGATAATCTACTCCAGATCCTATTCTAAAACACCTCAGCAACAGCAAGCACACCCAGCCTTCCATCAAACTTCAAAAGATTTGGATTCTTCACAGCTTGAACACATTTGATTCAACAATTGTTTCTTCGAAACAACCGATTGTTTATCCTCTGACATCTTTGTATAATGTTTTCAAGTTTGCTTATGCATGGTTAAACCTATTTTCCTTTGAATCATGCTTTTGGTCATATACAAGAGAAGTTTATATGTGTTTTGGTTATCTTAATAGCTTTAAAAGTGATGCTTTTCTCTGATTAAATATGTTGTCATAATATGTGTACCGCCCTGGTGGTCGGGGATGATGACGTGGCACCCTGCTACAGTGTAGGCGTGTTAACAAGGCGCCAGGTTGGCAGATAGGAAGGAAGTCGGGAGGCACGTGTAGTCGCCGATTGTTAAGTTGGCGTGTTCTGATTTCCAGTTTACCAGAATAGGCGATCGCCAGGTTCAAGATCAAGTCGCCAGATGTTGACCCAGGCGACCAAGCAGTCGGAGATCGCCAGAACAAGCACATCGCCGAAGATGAAGGAGAAGCAGATTATGAAGGCGGCCGGCGAGACCACAGGGAAGGTGTATGAAGGCCCTAACTCGCCAGTTACAGTAGAGATCGCACTCCTAAGTTAGTTATGCACTGGGCAGTACCGTGCATAAGTAACTTAGCCAAAATGAGAGTAGAAGCAGCGCCAAGTCAGGGAGCCTCCAGATGATGGCACGTGTACAGTCGGATACGAGCCACGTGTCCAAGTCTGTAACTGCCAGGAGAGAGAAAGCCACCAGGTATATAAGAGTTCTTAACAGACTTTCTGAGGTACGCACGTTCAGTTCATACACTTTACGCTTGCGAGTGATAGAGCTGATTGTGAGAGAGGATTTGCACGGTTCTCGTTCTTAGTATTTGGTGATACCGTCACTGACTTGAGCGTCAGAGTGCGATCGGCCGCAGCGGCGCCGTATCGTTTCTTTGCAGGTTCTTGAAGCAGATCCCGGAGAGGAACGAAGGTGAGAAGCGGCGCGCACGTCGATCCTTTGACGAGGCATTCTCCAGCGTTCCGGTCAACAGGCAGGATCAATATGTGCACACACTGATTTATAATATCTTTGCACTGGTTTACAACACTGATTTCACTGGTTTATGTGTAACTTGTTATCCTGTTGCTATACTTGTCTTGTACATGCATAAATACTGTTTTGCATGACCTTTTCAAAATAACAAATGTTATGTTGAAAACTGATCACAAAGCAATGTCTATGGTTCAAAAACATCCACCTTACTCAAGCTCATGTCCTATGGAAAGGAAGTAGTACATGATCATTCTAAGTTTTGGCTTCGTTTGACCTCATGAGCTTCTAGAAATGTTGAGGTAAGCCAAAGGTATGAATGTTTTTAGCACTTCTTATGTTTTTGAAAGATGTTTGGTTATTCCTTGTTATCCCAGAATTTTAACCGGTTATTTCCTCGAAACAACCGACTATTTGCTCTCTATCAGCATTGGGAAAATCTGTTTTTTAATTTCTGAGATCTTATTTGTGTTTCTATTCAAACCCATTGATATTTGTGGTCAATATTGCATTGATTGCTTGTTTGAATACAATTTACACCTACTGTATCTACTCTTTACAATTTAGATTCCTTCAAATCTTGGAAATCAAAATTGCTTTTAAAGTTTGGTCAAATCAACATGTGTTTTTCTGCTCTTTCTGTTTTGAATGACACAAACAGCTTTATGGCTCCGATTTGATTCATTTTTCTGTATTGAAAACAACTCACGTTATGTCATCTTTAACCAAGGGTTCTGCCTATATTAATAAAGATTTTAACCTGTTGTTTTTCGCAAACAACTTGTTGTTCTTCTTTTTCTCTGCAGTGTGTCAAAGTCCCTCACTGATTTGAGAAATGGTTGGAACTCCTTCATCCACAAAAAGAATGAAAACTAGGGCTGTTAGAAGTGGTGGAAAGATTGAAGGGTGGTTCTCAAGAGAATCAAAACAAATCAACAAATTTCTACTTGAAACAAGTAGGAAAACTATCTACACACCCAAGCTTGTCTCCTTCATATGGATGAAGCAACAGAATTTGTCCACTGTGCGAAGTCTCCTCAAGGAGCAAAGATTGAAGAAATTCCTTGAGCTTACTGGAAACATATATCCAAATTTGGTGAAGGTATTTTACACTAATCTTCAATTTAGTGGTGACTCACTTGTGTCTCATGTGAAAGGTGTAGACATGGTCATTACAAATTATGTATGGACTGTTGTGGTTGGATTGAAATTCTCTGGAATCAGAATCAACAGAGAAAACCTTGGAGTAATAGAAGATTTCAACAAAATCCAGTTTTACAAAAGTTGTCTCAAGGATTCCCACTCCAAAGTGAGGAATTTTTCAGTTGGTGGGAGATAGGTGCCTAATTTCAGTAATATTTCATATTAAAATATAGGCAGTTATGAGGATTTATTGCTAATTTACATATAAAATAATCCCTAATTTATGAATTTATACATTTTTATATTTTTTATGATCTTTATTTGAATAAGAGTATTTTATTCCCAAATTTGGTGTTAATTGCAGATTTCTAAGGAAGATTGGAGATTTGGATCAACAATGGATCCCTAAGTAAAATGGGATTTACCAAAATTGGTGGGAGATGGGTGAGAAAGGATGGTGATCAAGTTGGCCCAAGTGGAATCAATGATGAAGATGAAGCTGCTGAACCTGTTGCTACTGATTACGCTGGACCTAGCACTGATGTTAGGGCAGAAAGAATCACCTCAATGACATCCTTTGAAAGGCTTATGCTCAACTTTTGTAAAACTTTGCTGAACAACAAAACAATCTTTATGTGATGTGCCAAAATCGATTTTAGCAATTCGATCAGAACTTCCAAAGTCTAGATGCACGTTTTTGAAATCTGGATGAACAGATTGAGGTCATACAAAACCAGATTTCAGATATGCAGTTTGGCAGGGACCATAGTCCTTCTTTTTAAAGTGTACTAGCTTTCTTTCATGAACACTTTATCTTTGTTTCTTATGTGTTTTTAATCCTTTCTTTTGTGTATTTGATAAGATAAATAGGGGGAGAATTAGTTGGTGCTTTGGATGTTGGTATATTAGTTCGTGCTTTGGATGTAATCGTTTATAATCTGCACCTTTTATTGCTTTTAATCACTGCATTAAATAGAAGCTTGTTTGTTGCTCTGATAATTTTAACTGGTTAATCCTGTGTTTTAATTGGTTGTTCTTTAGCTGTTGCACCCATGCTTTGTTTTTAACTCTGGTTTGGCTGTGAAAACTGTTTTATGGTGCTCTAACCTTTGGCAAAGAATACTCTATGTTTTTCTGCTTCTATCTGTGACTGCAGGTGATGATTAAATTCTAAACACAACTCCTCAAAGCAACCAAGGATTTGTCTCCATCATATAGGGGGAGATTGTTGAAGATAGGAGCTTTGATGTTTCAAATCCAAGATGAAGCTTGAAGCCTTGCTTCTTTTGGTTTGGGTATAGTTTAGAGTATTTAGAATTTATATAAGATCAGTCTTGATTGTCAAGCAAAGCCTGTTTTAAAGATTAATGTATTTTTTCATGCAAAGGGAAAAACAACCGATTAAAGTTTCGAGACAATCGGTTGTTTCTCACTTAACTGGCAAAGGAGTTTTTGAAACTGATTTTTGAATCAGTTGTATAACTGTCAAAACCATTCAACCGGTTGAATCGCAGTTTTAACCGATTAAATGTGAGTTTTCATAACAGTATTTTGAAAACCTATTTTAACTGATTCAGTTGTTTAGATATGTCTTTAACGATAGCTTTTCAAAGGTTATAAATATAGCCTTCCTTCAAATGTTTGAATGATGAAAAAGAGAGAAGTTTTATACTTTGATTTGAGAGATTACCAAATGTTTATGAAAAGAAGTTTTCCAAGTTTAGCAAGATTGTCTTTGAGCTTTGTTGTGTTTCAAGAACTGATGATAGGGTTTCTGGTCTTTTGTAATCCAGGTGTTTTCTACCCTTTTCTTAGTTTCATAAAATTGTTCAAATTACATTCTGTAAACGTTGTTGTAAAATCATGTAAAGTCAGTGTGATTCTGGCTTGAGGTGTGTGTTGTGTGCAAAGGGGGTGTGGTGTTTGTATAATTTGTGATTGATTGCATAGTGAAATACTCAAGGGTTTGACTGTGGATTGGATGTAGCTCTAGGATTGAGTGAACCCGTATAAACCTTGTGTGTAAATCTCTCTATCTCTTCTCTTCATAATTGTTTGATATGCTGTCATAAACAACAGGTTATTTCGTATTTTCAACCGGTTGATATTTCTGCCTTACAAACTGCTTTTGTACCTATAACATAAACAACCAGTTATATCATGTTTTTAACCGATTAAAATACTGAAACTGTTTTCTGAATCTTTGCTTAATTGACTCTCTGAATTGCTTATCTGGATTAATTGTTAAAGTTCCATTCTAAATCATATATTTGTGAAAAGGTTTTAGAAACAATTCACCCCCCCCCCCCCTCTTGTTTTAGCCATCTATACTAACAGATTCAAGATAATTTAACACTTGAAATCATATGTTTGGAACTTTAAATCAACTTCTAGTAAAACAAGTTTGTAATTAATGTGTAAACTTAAAAATTAAAAGCAAGTAAGAAGAATCAAAATAAGGACACCTAGAACACTAATGAACATATGACTCAAAGTAAAAAGCAAGATCAATAAAAGACATCACAAGAATATATTCAAAACGTAAAATGCTATGAATATAGGAAAGGCTTAAAAAAATTCTGCAATGAATTAAGGTGCTGGAAAATTAAAAGCAAGAATATAATGACAAGAAAGTAAAGGTACTTGAATTTAAAAACAAGAAAGTAAAGGTACTTTAATTTAAAGACAAGAATTAAAGGTGTAGAATGTAAATTGCTTGAATGTAAAGTGCCAAATCAACTCAAAAAGATAAACATAACCATAGCTCTTGATACCACATGATGTGAGTTGATTTTAGATTGATTCATTTAGGTGACACTTTTAGAAATAGAATTGAGATTGATTAAGCAACTAAGGTGACAAGTCTAAGGAAAATTCCTACTAGACATTAACTTAACAAATGTTAAGCAGATGTGAAGGTTCATTTCCATAAGACCAAAGGAAAAACACAATCATAGGTGATTATGAATGACAAAACAAGGTGCCGTAAAATGCAGAATTGAAATGCCACAAATTCCAAGGAAGAACACTAAATAATAAGCATGAACCGAATAGAAACAAGAACACAAACACAAGACATATTTAGAAATTTAAATGGAATGGAAATGGAATTGGAATTGGAAGATGGAGGAAAGGATAGCTTATGTGGTTGAAGCTTGGGAAGAAGATCACGCCACTTGGAATGGTGAATTTTCTCCAAGATAAGTGATGATGCCGCCACTTGAGAGCTCCCAAACACTCAAAATATAAGACTAAGCTAGGAGAAATAAGTCTCACACAATTTATGTATGGTAACTTTACTCTTCATTCAATATGTAATTACATGAGCCAAGCACCTCCTTATATAGTTTTTTAAGGGTCGGTTTTCACAAAAGAAAAGGTGGGAAAATTCAAAAGAAAACCATTTGAAAATGGCACCTAAAGGAGAGTCACATGGAGGGCGTGACTTGTTGCTATTTCTAATCATAGGCCTTAAACTTCTATCCACACCTTCCTTTTTATGTTCTATTTAAACCTACTCAAAAGATATTACAAAAAGAGACATCAATTGATGTCCGTCTCCTAAAGTCTTTGCTATGCTCATAGTAATCCTCTGAGGCATGGTGGGTGATGATATCATGGGTTGCGCTTGGGCTTGGGCCTCAGGCGCCCTCTGTTTTTGGTCCTCATCATAAAAGGGTGAGACTCGTTTTATCTTTTCCTTCTTTTTCTCTTTCATTGTTACTTTTGGTTTTTGTGTGATTATGGTCTTGATTTACCTCTTGGAACATTATGGTTCTTTTATTTGGACAATTGGCAGCTATGTGCCCAAAACTTAAACATTTAAAATATTTTGTTCTTGAAGTTTTGGTGGGTGACTTAGGTGTAGAGGTAGAAGGATTAGGTTTAGAAACTTTGTGGTGAGAAGTGTTTTCTTTTGAAAAATTGGAAGGAGAAGTTTTTGTAGAAAATTTGTTTGTATCCTTCCATGAAGATTTTTAGAAGCCATAATTATGAGTATGTTTGAGAGGTGTTTTCAAAAGTTGTAATTCCACCTTAATGGCTAGGTGAACCACTTTCTTTAAAGAAGAGTATTCATATAATTTTACAATATCTTGAATTTCTCTCCTCAAACCACTTACAAATATAGCTATCTTTGCTCTTCAATATCATGCATATTCATTTTAGTCAAAGTGGTTTCTAAGTATTTAAAGTATTCACCTATGTCCTTGGTGAAGCCGTTGGAGCTTCAGCAAGTGTTCCTTCCTATAAGGAGGAGGAACAAACCGCGCGCACATACATGCTTTCAAATCATACCAACAGCCCACGGTAAGCCTCTTGTTTAGCCCAATGTCCATTACAGTTCGTTGCCACCATTAATTGGCATAGTCTAAAAAAACTAGGAAAGCTAACCTAACCTTTTCGTCCTCGGTGACCTTATACACATTAAAGAGATGTTCAACCTTAGCTTCTCATTCTAAATACAAAGAAGGGTCATTGGTGATGGAGGAGGGCCAAGCACACCTCACCATGGAAGCCAAGACCCAAGGCTAGACCGTGATGAGCGTCTAGACTCAAGAAAGGAGCGTATAGGACGTGATGAGGGAAGGCTACACATGGAGCGTCTAGGAGGAGACCTAGACCGTCTAGGCCCTATTACAAGGTCAATGGCTAAGCACATTCATGCCCAATTGGATGAAGCCACGGATGGAAGAGAGAAAGCCTTGTACATGTTACATGGAGGCCCATTAGGGGTGCTTAGTAATTAGAGTAGTGCTAGAAAGCATAAATGAATGAACATTCTAGAAACTTGTTTACTTGGCCTGTCATGAGCACATGTGCCATGTGCCTTGTCATTTTGCATTTCATTTGGAATTAGCTTAGCTTTCACGGCCCTATAGCCTATAAAAAGGAATGCCATCTCTTGTATTTTCCAAGATTATTGATAGTAAAGTTATGCTGCCAACTTTGTGCCAAGCTTTGCTTCTACCTAGTTTCTAGGCTCTAATCTTCATCTTCCTCACTTACCATAGGGCTGGCCGAACCTCCCTACTTCCATACATATCATGCACCTTCAAGATCACCATAGCTCTTAGGAGGATCTTGCTCATACACATCCATAGCTTCCGCACCATTCTTCACATGATTCAAAGAAGAACTTCATGAATTTGCCATCAATTGGACCCACTAAAATTAGGTAACTTTACAAAAGCAAAAGAATGTGGTGATTGTGGTTGGTGGTGATGGTGCCGTTTGGCAAAAATGTGCAATCTCCATTCGTCATCTTCTTCTTGAGTTTGCCTTGCTTGAGCTTCTTCTAGTCTTTGCAATCTTTTTGCAAATTGGATAATTTTCTCTTCTTTGTGGACAAGTTGCTTCTTGACCTCCACAAGTTCTCTCAAAAGGTGGGCTTTGTGATAGGATTGCGGTTTTGAAGATGTACCACTTGATTATCCATAACAAACAAGAAACACAAGTAACAAACAATTGAAGAAAAGAAGTTAGAAGAAGGAAAAGGTTGCGGCAAAAATGAATTAAAGCACTCAACCACTCAAAGAAAAAGTTGCATTCCTTAATCAAAGTCTTTCTTGTGGTATGAACACTCTCAAGTGAAAAAAGGACAAATCCTCCACACTTGCTCAAAGCTAATTCACCACAAAACTTGAGGAAAGAAGAAAAGGCTAAACCAAATTGGAAGTAAGAGATATGACAAAACTTTGAAAAGATGACAAACAAGAAAAACACAAAAGAAGACTCTAAGAAACTCAATACACTTTTAACTATGAAACTTTTGTGATTAGAAAAATGCTAAAGCAAAAGGATAAAAAATTCCACAAAGTTGAAAACAATTTGCCAATCAAGTTGAATCATAGTTTTGAAAATGATTTTCTATACCAAGTGAGAACCAAGATGCCTTTGAAAAAAATTCTTTGTTGTTTTTTATGTATATTTTTTTTTTAAACGTCACAGTTTTGGAAAAACCGTTACTGTTTTTCTTTTATCCTAATGTGACATATCGCAAAGAAGGATCATAGGTTGCATCATGCACATTTTCAAGAACTTACAATTTTCACAAAACTTTTGGTGGATTCAATATAATTGAACACTTGAAATCATGTGTTTGGAACTTCAAATCAACTTCTACTAAAACAAGTTTTTAATTAGTGTGTAAACTTCACAATTAAAAGCAAGTAGAATCAAAGGAATGACACCAAGAACACTAATAACATATGACACAATCACAAGAGGTAAGAAACAAAATTTGGGCAACAATTTAAACATTCAAAAGCGAAAATAGAAGTGTTAATGAATTAAAGAGATGCTGAAAAATAAAAGCAAGAAAGTAATGGCTGAATTTTAAAGTTGCTTGAAAGCAAAAGCAAGAAATGTAAAGGTACTTGAATGTAAAGAAAGTAAAGAAAAGGAATTAAAATTGCAAGAATGTAAAGTGTCAATCAACTCAAAGAAAAAACTAACTCAAGAACCTAAGCTCTTGATGAGAATCAAATAAAGGAGGCTTTTATTAATGGAGGAAGAGGACATCCACCCTCACATTTGAAGTTCTTCCTTCTAGTCTTCTCAAAATTAAAAGAAGACATAAAATAAAGATGAGGCCCAAGCCCAAAGCCCAAGCCCAAGCCCAAGAAGGCTAAAGCCCAAAGAGCCCAAGTCCATCCAATGAGGGGCAAGGCCAAGCTTTGAAATACTCTTGTATAGTTTTAGGAGGTGTGGTTATTAAATAAAGGAGTGTGAAAATGTAAAATAAAGTCACATTGTCCATGTGACTTAGGAGAGTGGTGTAGGTGTAGTTTTAGGAGGTGTCATAGTAGAAAAAGGTCACACCTCCCATGTGACTTGTTTTTGGTGGGAATTTCAAATGAGTTTATTTGAATTTTCCCACCTATTTTTCAGCACCTCTAGGCTATAAATAAAGGTGCTTAGCTTGTACAATTCAGATTTGAATTTTAATTAGAGAAACTATACTCAATTTTTGAGAGAGCATTGGAGAGCTTTGTGCCTTCTTCACTAGTCTTATCTTGATGGTTCCATGGTTACCTCAAGTGGCGGCTTGCACACTTATCTTGGAGTTTCCATCCTCCTAGTGGCGTGATCATCCAACAATTCTTCCATCTTCATGAGCTTTCTCTTCTCCTTCCTTCCTTCTCTTTTGATATTCATGTCTTAGCTTGTGTTCTTGTCTTTTGGTTCGGCTATTTCACTTTTCAAAGTGTGCTAGTGGAATCATATCAGCTCTGATAACCACATGATGTGAGTAGATTTTAGGATTGATCATTAGGTGACACTTTGATATTTATGATTGAGATTTTAAGACAATTAAGAGTGAAAATCCTTAGGAAAATTCTCATTGGACATTAACTTAACAAGTGTTAAGTAGATGTGAAGGTTCATTTCCGTAAGGCCAAAAGGAAAAACACAATTAAAGATGAAGATGAATGCCAAAATAGGTGCGGAATTAAACCAAAGGAAAGCTAAGCAAACATAAATGGCCAAATTGAATTCAAGGAGTAAAAATAAGAACAAGACATATTTTGGAATTGAAATTGGAATGGAAATGGAATGGAAAAAGATGAGTGAAAGGAAATTTAGGAGATGTCTATCACTCAACCTATTCTAACTCAATTCCATCACTTCAAGTTTCTACATGCTACTGGTGATTGTAGAGTTATATACTTTACTAATTCATTCTATAGAGGAGTCTGAGTCCTCTTTGTTGAATTTGCCTCAGATTGTAGAACCTAACATATTTGTCTATTGAGTAAATACAAAGATGTTTTCCAACACCCTCATGGCTTACCTTTTTCTCGTACACATGATCATAGTATTCCCTTACTACCAAATACTTCATCCATGAAAGTGCGTCTCGATCACTATCCTCTTAACCAAAAGAAAAAAGTTGAAAAATTAGTCACTGAGGTGTTGAAAGAAGGTGCAAACCAACCTAGCCTTAGTCCATTCTCTTTGCCCATCTACTGGTCAAAAAGAAAGATAGTATACAACATTTTTATAAGGATTATCAAATATTAAATGCAATCACGGATTCATTTCCCATGCCCACAATAGATGAATTATTGGATGAATTTGTTGGAACTAAATACTTTTCCAAATTAGATTTGTGTTCGAGCTATCATCATATATTGGTGCAACCTTCAAATCGACACAAAACCACAATTTGTATTTATATGAGTGGTTGGTCATGCCAATCGGAATGACAAAATGCCACGTCCACCTTCCAAGCACTTATGAATTATATCTATGTTGCTTTTATGAGAAAATTTGTTCTCGTGTCTTTGATGATATTTTGATCTATAGTCCAAGTTGGACTACTCATTTCACTACAAAAAAAACTTTTATTAGAAAGGGTCAAAGGCGGACACTAATCACAAAAAGCCCACGCAAAGATGCAATTAACGTGGGCTTTGCCTTCACACAACTTTGAAGCTAATATCCTTGTCGCAAAAAAACTTGTCGGGTGCGTGGCGTCGCAATAAGTTGGCTTGCGTGGGCTTTGCCTACAAGTTGCCAACACAAAAAATTACAAATGTTAACTTAAGCGGGGGCTTAGCCTTGGACAGAAAGTGAGGGCTTAGGCTTAGCTAGGGGGACAATAAAATTAGCATGGGCTTAGCCTTGGATAAGGGGACAATAAAATTAAAAATAAAGCGTGGACTTAGCCTTGGATAGTGGGACAATAAAATTAGAATAAAGCAAGGGCTTGACCTTGGTAAAGTGACAATGAAATTAGAATGGGTTTAACCTTGGATATGTGGACACATAATTTTTTTTTTGTATGCACTATTGTTGGCAGCTATTGAACTCCACTTTTAAATAAAAGTTTGGATTTTAAATATTAAATATTAATATTTTTTAATTTGCTTTTTTCTTTTTTTTTTTTGCAATAGCATTAAAGAGAAAAAAACATCAATGAATTGATAAGTTAAAAACTAAAAAACAAAAGTAATGAATAAATTATTATATTGATGAATAAAAAGTGTTTAAGCACCGAAAGATCAATAATTTTCAATTTATAATAACTATTTTTTAAAAAATTAGTTTGTATTAATAATAGTATAGATTATCTTATATCATACTTTTTCTCATTTTTTTCATATAATCTTTCTCTATCGAAGAAAAAATACTATACAATAAATAAATGCAATTTTTTAAACTCCAAATCAGTACCAGACATATGTAATATTGACTATTCATTCTCTTATATTAGTCTTTTATTGGTACCATCTCTAAGTTTAATTAGTTATAGCATACATTTCACTGTTATCTAAATTCATAATGACTAAAGAAGATTAAAAATACAATGCATAAAATCTAAAATTGATGGTCTTTCATATAAGAATTAAAATGTAAAATTTGTTAAACTACAAGGACTACTAAGAAATTTAACCAAATAATGATTTATGTAGAATTTTCCTTGTCTTTTTACTGGTAGAAATTTGTAGAAATTAAGGGTTTTAGACATTTACATATGTGGAAATGAAGGTAAAATGGGGGAGACAAGAGCAGCTTGTTAGGTTGCAAAATAAGCCCCTTTTAGTCTTTTCTTCCAAAAGAAAGGCAACAAAAGGGCAGATCATACATGTATAGTGATATCTTGGTGGTTATATTCAGGATCTTAGGAACAGTTGTTTTTTAAGGCATTCAATTGAAAATTGTCTACGGTTTTGATGTAGGGCCAACATAGGTTGATTGCTGCTAATTCATTCAAAAGAAAGTAAAAAAAGGAGTGAAAGGATGAGCACAGAGGCTTTAAAAATTATGGTAATTGCTTAATTGTTTCTCCTCTTTATGCAAAAGTGATGAACAGAATCTTATGGGGCAAACCAAAAAAAATCAATGTTTTACCGATTTACTGTCAGGAATTTATGATTCACTCAAATGGGGTGTTACATGTTTGAGGTCTGCCTGCTACAATGATTGTGCTTTGGGAAAATCTGGAGCCATAAAAATAGGATCGCATGACCTTATATTCTGCCCAGGGTTTCAAATTTTGGGATAAACACGACACTCAGTCCTACGCGGCAGGACATGTTCGGTCTATAATGCTCAAACAAATTCAAATTCATTCATCATAACACACCACAACACAACATGCTTAGGATACAAAACAGATCCATGCATAATCCAAATATAAAACAATACCATTTCTAATTTTTGGATTCATTTCCACAGTGAATCTAATTACACCAAAATGAAGAAGTTTGTGATTGAACATTGAAAGGAAATAACACTTGCCAAATGTTTTAAGCAAAGATAGATGTCACAACCCAGTGTGTCTGTCTTCACTGAGGATGAGAAGAGAACATATATATCTACGTACCTCACAAAATTGCAATATTTTCCCAAAACAGAAAAATGAGAGATACTGCATGAACACACTGCCAATAAGATACTTACCCAAAATTGGAATCCTTTTTCCCTTGCTTATATTACGAACTTTTACTGCATGAACACACTCACTCATCACAACACTACCAAGAAGATAAAAACATGCGCATCGCAACACTACCAAGAAGATAAAAACATGTTCATCACAACATTGCCAAGAAGATAAAAACATGCAAAGAGTCATGCATGCAATGTGAGTAATACATAAATGACTCAACCTCTCCATGTCTTTCTATTGCTTTGCATAATTCTTGTCAAGGAAACTACAAACCAAACTTAAGAAATGTTTTAAGAAAACTTACAAAATGATGAACTCAAGGTAGGGGTTGATCATCAAGGTTCCGAGCATAGTGAGGGTGAACCTGACTTGTGCATGTTGAGGTGTCAACTTGTTGTCGCTCCATCATCATGATTAATTTTTGCTCCATGAACTTTATTTTATCCTCTAACATTGCACACTTTTGATTTGCTTGAGCAGTTATTTGAGTTGCTTGATCGGCTCTTTGAGTTGCTTGATCGGCTCTTTCATTTGCTTGCATCACTTGTTGATGAAGTTGTTCATTAAGAGAAAAGTAATCACTAGAAGGAGCAAATATTGAAGGTTGGGTTAGGGAAGACACTCCATGGCGAATGTTGGAAGCCAAGTCTACAATGCCATAACATCGACCTCTACTCTTGCCTCCAGCAACATCCTTCCAGCATTGAAGTTTTGTTGTTGGATTGATCGATTGGCAGTTGGAAGATCATCCTTTAGAGTTGTCTGATTGGAGGGCTTTCAATCGCTCATGGTAGGTTTCCTAGTTCATTATGAAAATTGTAAGTGGGACAATACTAAGGAATATAAATCATGTATAGAAAAGTAGAGCAATAACTTACGTAAGTCTGTTTGGCATGACTATCTACCCAGAGTCCATCCTTCTTAGTGTGTGTGGCCATGAATAATTCATCAGGTTCAACCGGCCGACCAAATTTTCGTTCCTGAAATAAATGAAAAGGTTACCAACATTAGATATTATCTACTAAATTTAAGCTTATGCAACGAAATATAGATACTTACTAGGCTCAATGCAATGTCGAGGTGTGATTTACGACCAGTAGAGTGCAATGCCCCACCTCGAGTTGATGACATATTCAATTTGTTTTGGATTGATTGTTCTTTGAACGTTTTTGAATCCCAATAGTCCAAGAGACCAATCCATGCTTGTTCACTAATCCAGATAGGTCTAGTCGCTTTCATCCTAGCTTTAGCAAGCATATCAGAAAGGCGCTTTCTCACCTTTGACTCGTACACTTTTATAATTTGTCATTCATCATGAGGGACCCAAGTCACTCGAGTCTATAAAAAGAACAACAAATTTAAATAGAAGTTGATGAATATAATAAATACTTAAATCGAAATGATTGAAAATGCTATGTTATGATCACCTTAAATTCAGTCCACCATTTAAGTTGGACTTCCTCTGGTGTTTCGTCATAGTGATAGTAAGGACCCCTAAATTGTGACCTAATTGCATGCCCAATTGCCTGTAGAAAAAAGTTTGATGATTCTGTACCTTGTCTGTAAGTCTAATTAGTTATTATGAACAAGTACAATCATGCTATCACCTAATATAAAAATACGAAACGCAGAAGACACGTTTAATCTTGAACCAATTAAATTCTTATGTACATCCAATTGCAAATACATTACAAAAAAGAGTGAGGATTCATGGTGAAAAAATGAACAGGTTGAAAGTAAGCAGCAAAAATTTAGTAAAGGGATCAATGGACCAATTTATGTTTTTAATTAGTCAATTATCCTCACAACAATAAGCTTTAAAACTAATAGTTCATTTAGAAAGAATAAAATAATTATAGAATGTAGTTTTGAAAGTAAAACCTTGATGGGAGATGAATTGTTGCCAGACCCACTAACCGGTGACCTTGGATTCTCTGTCAATACATAATGCTCAAGATCAAGTTCCAAACCCACAAAAGAACAATTATGGACCAAAAAAATAAAGTATGATTGAAGTTCTTACAAATGGCATTATGAGTGATGTGCAATAAGTGGACTAAAACAGAATCTAGTTAATACAAGGAAAGGCAAGTTATATGGCAGGCCAGTCTTTGGATCACGATACCTATATTATTCCAGAGAGAATTCCTTAACAATATGTGGGTATAGTGGAAATAGACTAAAGAATTCCTTAACAGTAGATAACATAAAACTGATTGTTCCATGCAAGGAAAGCATATCCAAACTTCCCATCCCAAAAAAATACTCAAGTCCTAATAACATAAATAACAAGAATACAAGCTATCCAAAGACAATTTTAACCATGAACTGCAACATTAGAAAATATGCAAGAACTACCAAGTTGATAAATGAGATCTTACTTGGCAGGCAAACCAGTAATCAAGCAAATAGGTTGTTCTGGATCTGAAACAAAGTATAATAATGTTACTTGGAGACATGTTTTGCATGATTATCAAAAACAGAAGGTTAAAAAACATACTTCATAGAAGCTCTATCTTTGAAATAAAGCAAACTGATCCTGCCGGTTGACTTAGCGCAAGAGCGTTGCCTCGTCACGATCTTCCTCACCAGCTTGACACCACGTGCCCTCCAAGTCCGCTCCACAGATAGCCTCTCTGAGAACCTGAAAAATACACAGTGGCGCCTCTGCGGCCGGTGGCGCTCCGACGCTCAAGTCAGATCACATAATCACTAGAAAAACAATGTGTGTAAAAACAGCGTGTAAAAACTAAACTCTGAATCTCGCTCTGATTCTCTTTTATGCCTCCCTCTGTACCTGCGCCTAACAGAATTCTGTTATGCCTCTCTGGCATGTGTCAGAACCCTGTTGTGCTTTTCTGTGGCAACGTACCTCCAGAATCAGTAGAACGTGAGTGTCTGCGCGTGTCTGCGATTGTCTGTACCTTCGGCGGCACGGAGTGCACCTTTGTCTGGACCGCATCCCTCTCAGATGATGACACGTGGAGGCATGCAACTAACCACACATGTGTCATTACTTGAAGGCTCTAGCGCTTCTCACTACGTGTCTAAGTTATCCCCTGGCGGAGTAACTTAGCGCATTCCCTTCATCTGGGTAAATTGCATACTCTCAGGAGAACGCCAGGTGTGGCTGGTCTAAGCACACTCACCAGGCATTGCTCTCTGTGCGAACGATTCCCCCTTTGCGATGTCATGCACGTAATGGGTTGAGGGAGTCACCAATCACTGACCGGTTCACTAGCCCCCCTTAGGCCACTCTCATGCACGATTCTCTGAGACATGTTCATGCGAGGTCCGTGCGTAACGCTCTTGCTGGGAACCTCAGCCCCAACTTAACTGCGTGTAACACGAGCCCCCGATGACCATGCATCCGATGACTGATCGGTGCTCTATTGCTTCTCGCGTTCTGCCCCCAGGTGTTCATCTGGGAACTGATCTGTCGATGACCGCTTGGTTACTGGCCACCGATCACCGTTCTGGGTGATCTGTCCCCTGACTTCTCTGCCAACTGGTCTGTCGGTGGCCACTTGACTACTGACCACCGATCACCTCTTTGGATGATCTGCTCCCTGATCTCTCTGTCACCCGGTCCACGTGTCACCCTACGAGTGGTCCACGTGATTGTCTTCTGCTGACGTCATCAACCACCGATGACCGACCGGATCACAAACTAATCAGAAAAGACTAGGCACATTATTCATTCCACCCTTTCATCATAGTGTTTGGTTGAGGAGGTGTGAATTATTGCTAAATTATGTTAAAATTACTCAAGGTATATATAACCTCCTCATTGGTTCAATTTTAACTTAGAAAATACCTACAGCCTTTAACTATAGCTCCTCATTGGTTAAATTTGTCTTTTAATGTCAAGTAATTATATCTGTACAATAACCAGTTAGTATAGACAGTCATTGACACTTACCATCTCTCTTTACAATATTAGGGTGTGTATTAGCATGTAGGTTCATGCATTATTTCAAAAAGGTGTAACTCTTTGCTTGTAAAATTACGCGTAATGGTTGTTTTGTATAACAAGGAGAAACATGAAAAAAGGAGAAGAATAGTTTAAGATAAAACTTATACATGTGAAGAAAAGAATAAAATTAAGAAACTACTGTAAAGTGAATATGTGAATTCTAACAACCTGCACAACACTAGATAATTATTGCTAACATTATGCCTCTTTATTCTTTAACATTCACTCATTTCTTATTCATAATTCTTTTCTAGGAATTGTCACACGCACACTGTGGTCAATTTCAATCCTTGATAACACATTTTAAATTAATGATAATTTCATAAAGTCTCAATTACCTTCAGCTACATATATTCCAGGGAACTAACAGTAGTCACATGCACATAAACCTGCACAAAATTATGAATAACCTTTTCACACGGATCATTACAAGTACAATTTTATAGGTATGCATGAAATTTACAAGGTCACATATTAAAGGAACTGGTCTTGGTTTCAGGAGGGGTCCTAAAATTACTGGAAGCAGAAGCATTCACACATTAATTTAAGAAGAAGAAAAGGGAAAGTTGAAGGAGGAGAAATAATGGTACCTGAGAGCAACCTCAGCATCACACAAAATTGATAGTTTGGACATATAAGCTGATGGAAACCATCCAGCCACATACATCCACATAATGATGATGAAGAAGAAGCATTGGATTTGAGGACAAATCCTTTTCAAGAGGAAGGGGATGATGGAAGAGGCCCAAGCCCATGATAGGAAAAGCCCAAGCCCAAATACAAGTTCAAGCTTCAACTCAAGCCCAACAAATAGAAGATATGGGTCAACTAAGCATCATTGGATGTCTTTCTTTTGTAATTACTTTTTGAGTATTTTTAGTAGAACATAAAGGGAGGTGTAGATATAAATATAAGAGGTGCAAATGTATAAACCTAAGTCACACCTTCCATGTGACACAAAAGAAGGTGTAGGTGTAGATTTAGGAGGTGCCAAAAATAGAAACCAAGTTACACTTCCCTTGTGACTAGGAATTGGCTCCAAATTCAAATGCTTCTCATTTGAATTTCCCTCCACTTTCTTTTGAATTTCCAGCCCTCTAAACACTATAAATAAGAGGGTTTGGCTCATGTATTTGAAGATTAATTGAATAGTGAAATGCTGCCAAAATTGTGTCATTCTCACTCCTTGCCTAAACTCTCTTAGGAATAGGCTTTTAATCTTCAAACCTTTCACCACCTTCAAAGGGGTTGGCCGAACCTCCCCATTTCCACACTCTTCATGCACCTTCAAGGTCACCACACCTCTTAGGAGGACCTTGTTCATCTCTTCCATTAAGCTTCCGCACCATCTTCCACAAACATCCAAGAAGAGCTCATAGGAAATCGATCATAAGCAGTATAGTATTGTTAGAATATTTGATAGAAAATAACTTGTCCTGTATAAGAACTGTTATCAAAAATAATAAAATAAGAAAAAAATGTCCTTTTATTATAACATTCAACTTTCAACTTTGCTTTCAACGTTTACCATAACATTTCATTTGTTGATTTCTTTAACAAAATAGTTTGAACACTGACCTCAAAGCACTATTCTTCTATTCTGAATTGATTATGGTTGTGATCTGCAAACAAATAAGAACTGTTAAGCCATATTTGTTTTCCACCTGAAAACACAGCTGTTACTCTACATCTTCAGACTCTGGAAGAGCATGAATATTGTCATAAATAATGACTCCAAAGATTTGATAAAAAACTTCAATAAAATTTCCTTCCAAAACATTCAAAGTATACTAACTAAGCTCCTTTACAAATACACTGCTATAAACAAATTAAAAAAAGTAAAGCATCACAAATTGCCCTGTCATTTTAAAATTATGATGGATATTGTTTAAGGGTACATTAGAAATCAACTAGGACTCTATTTCATCCTTAGAAATGTAGCTCAAACACTTAGCAAGCAACTTCATTTCTCAAGATAAATCATGAAAACTTTAACAGAACAAACATGAGAGAAAGGAAGAAAAAAGGTTACCTATAAGAATGATACAAATTTCAGCAACTTCAATACACAAATATTGTTACAGTTTTGAGTTTTTTTTTAAGAAAAAGTAGATAAAAAAATGTGGAAAATGATAATTTATAAAAGAAAAAAGAAACAGGGAAAAACAACATGGTCGGTAGGAACAAAAACATCACCGAAACTTTATCTCAAATGTTGAATGCTCTCCCATCTCTCTATCTTTCTATCTATCACTCCCAACTTTGTATGCTCCACAATCATCTACTTCCCATATAATCAAATGCCCATAATACCAAATCATTTCTCCTGTTTCTTTCTCATTTCACTTTTCTTATCTATTTTTATTATATTACTCACACCATAACCACCATTGCATTTCTTGGCTTTTATGCCACTCTTTTCTTTCTCTCAAATCACATTGCTCAAATTTTTTTTATTTCCTTTATATAAACCAACTTCGATTTAAATCTAATTCTCCACCAAACCAAACATCTTATTAAAGACTGATTTGATTAATGGCAACAACACCAGTATGCATTGTCCACGCTCATATCAATATATATTGTCCATGGGAATATATATGTATATAATTATAAAAATAGTCAAATAGAGTCTACAAAATTGTTTATTGGAGAAAAGGCAAGGGGTATGATTACATATGAGTTGATTTGAGGTACATGGAGGTCATAGATGCATGGTGTGATATATAGAGATATGCATATTAGTCCAAACATAGTGACAAAAGCAATTACAAGAGAATGATCAACTCTACTTAGGTCACCATGAACCCTAACCAATGAGAAAATTGAAATAAAAACGAACTGTAGAAGAAAAAACCACAGAAGAATGAACTACTACCGCGAGCACAAGTAGCATGTAAATTGGAAGAAAGAACCAAAGAAGAACCACGATTATCAGTGTAGGAGCTTGTTCTTAAATTTGTGGTTTCGTTTCTGAGGGCAGTATTTGGGAAATTTGGGAAATTCAAAGTGTTATTGGAAGGGTTTTTCAGGTTTCTGGAATGTGTTTAAGGTTGAAGCATGTGGAAATCACTCAACTGAATATGGTGAAACAAATTCTCTAATATCTCATTGTCTGAAAACGAGAAAGAGTAGGAATCAATAACAAAATTACACAACACAGAAAGAAAGGAATCGAGATGAAAACCTAGGGCAAAACCGCGGAGACTCCGTTTGCGTTCTCACGGTGGCACGGCTACTCCATCACGGTGGCACGCTGCTCAAGCTCAAGCGTTAATGGTGACTACTCCCCTCTCTATATGGACGACAGTGGCACGCTGCTCACGCTCAAGCTGAAGGCTATGAACGACGATGACTTCTCCCGTATCAAAAGCAATCCTTTGAAAAAGGTTTAAATTTTTTTCAAAATATTCAAAACCTTAACCATTAAGAATTTTCAAATAAACAAAAATTAATTGTTTGCGTGGGTTTCACCTTCAGAATTTAATTCTTTATTTAAATTTAATTTAAAATGTTTAGCGTGGGCTAAACCTTCAAACTTTTAATTTTTTATTATTTTTATATTTTCAATAGTGATCGTTTCACCCACGCAACTTTTTTTTTTTATTTTTTTTTAAGTTTGCATGGATATAACTCACGCTTTCTCATATTTTATTTAAATTTTGTGAATAACGTAAGCTTATTTGACACTATTTAGTATCGACCTAAGACATTTGTTTTTTTTTTTTAGCTAAATAAACAATTTCTTGTAGTGTTTTGATAATCTCTCGTAGGTTCAACAATTGATGCAACATCAAACCTTATTTTCCAAACTCTCAAAATGTTACCTTGGCCATACCAAAATTTATGATCTGGGACACGTGATTACAAACAAGGATGTCCAAGTCAAACAATGGCAATCTCCACATCAGTGAAGCAATTTCGAGTTTTCCTGAGTCTAGCCAACTATTACTGCAGATTCATTAAGAATTTTGCATTAATTGTTGCACCATTTACTGATTTATTAAAGAAATATGCCTTTTAGTGATCTGACCAAGCTGAAACCGCTTTCTTCAATCTTAAATCGGTACTGACACAAGCACATGTGTTGGTTTTACCAAATTTCGACCAACCATTTATATTGGAGATTATCTCCTATTCCATTGGGATTGGAGTTGTTCTGACCTAAAATAATCATCCTATAGCATTTGTTTTCCAAGAAATTGTCACCTCGTATGCAGAGTCAATATGCATATGCTAGAGATATGCATACCATCATAAAAGCAGTTGCCAAGTGTCACCGTTATTTATTCGGTCACAAATTTCTTATCAAAACAGATCATCAAAGTCTAAAAAAATGACCAAATAATTCAAACACAAGAGCAGCAAGCATGCTTCCAAAGCCATTAGGGTTTAACTTTATAATTGAGTGCATAAGAGGTAAAGATAATCAAGCAACTGATGCATTGTCCTATCAAACAATTACGTGAAGAACATTATGGTCCCTTGCATGACTTTCCAACAACCATAGTTGATCACAAACATTGGTGAAGCACGAAGGTTTATGGTTTTGGAAAGGTAGGTTATTAATTTCAGTAAATTCCAATATTAAACAAATGCTCCTCAAAGAGTTATATAAGTAACCCATAGGTGGTCATGTCGGTATCCAACGCACTTTAGCTTGTATCATAGCTCAATTTTTTTTTGGAAGGGCGTCAATCATGAAGTTGAGGAGTATATTCACTCCTGTTCTACAAGTCTACAAGCCAAATATGTAACTCAACCACCAACATGATTTCTTCAACCATTACCAATTCCCAACCAAATTTGGCAAGATATAGCTATAGACTTCATCATAGGTACCCTTGTCACATGGGTACTCAGTAATCATGGTGGTTATTGATATGCTTTCAAAATTTGCTTATTTCATACCCCTACCAACCTCTCACACTACACAAATGGTGGCTGAAGTTTTAACCCAAAACATTCTCAAAATCCATGGCATACTATACTTTATAGTCTCATATAGGGACAAATTTTCACTAGTAAATTTTGACGACGCCTATTCAAACATGAAGGCACGACTTTGCCTATGAACTCTTCTTATCGTCCATAAACAGATGGTGAATCAAAATTCCTAAATAAATGTTTGGAATTGTGTCTTCGATGCTTCACTCAACAAAATCCTAAATATTGGAACAAATTACTGTTGTGGGCTGCTAATTGGTATAATATTACTTTTCCATATGATGTGTTTGGTTGTGATCCACCAAAGATTTTAAAGTATACACTTGCACCAATGGATGACCCTACTACAAGCCAATAGTTACAAGAGCGTGACACTCTAATGGTTCAGCTTAAGGATGATTTGAGTCGTTCACAACAACGAATGAAAGCATATGAAGATGACAAACGAAAAGAGGTGCAACTATTTGAGGGATATTATGTTTTTGTCAAGCTCCAACCATAGACAAATACTTGTGGCCTCACAAAGACATCAAAAGTTGAGTGTAAAGTACTGGAACTTATAGGTCCGGTGGCATACAAGTTACAACTATTAATGACTACCGGATTCATCCCATATTTCACATTTCATATTTCACTCTTAAAGAAATGTGTTGGAGATCCACAACAGGTGACTAGATGAACTTTTGCACGGAGAGCATAATCAGTTACCCCATGCACTTGACCTTGAGGACACGGTCCAATTCAAGAGGGGAGTTATGATACAAATACTGCATATTCCATTGTGAGAAACGAACAAAAGTAAGGACACATGGCCAGGAGGACGTAACAAACTCTACAAAAGGGCTTCTTCTTCCTGCACCCCTACGTTTTTCTTCCTGCACCCCCACAATTTTGTAAATCCCAAAACTGACCTTCACCTTGTATCGAAAGCAACTTGTTGATTTCCAGATTTCTGAATCTGGAAGTCTAATTTTTGTTACGGATTGATGGATCCGAAAGATTACCGGATTCATCAATTCAGAATATTTATGGATTTTCCAATCCAAAATGCAAAAAAATAAATGCGGATTTCCCATTCCGTAAAATTACTGAATTGCATTGTCCAGAAGAAGACGGAAGAAGAAAGAGTAGTGTGGGTTTTTTTGTGTATTTTGGGGTTTTTTAAAAATAGTAGGGATATTATTGTCTTTGCATTACATTGTGGGGTGCAGGAAGAAAAATGTAGGGGTGCAGGAAGAAACTGCCCTACAAAAGTGGACATACTGAGAAGATCTACAAGGCCCAAATGAAAGAAGGAATTTGTGAATATGAAGCGTGAAGATGGAGAGGAGGCATATTGAACGTGAGTCTCAATTCTCTTCTTGCTAGCTTCTATCTCTGTTTTCCCTTTTCTGTTTCTGATTTCCATACGTCGAACTACCAAGGTGATTGGGTATCTTCACGCTGGAATTTATCTTGGATGTTGCTACCAAGGATCGTGACCTACTAGCTTTTTCTATGTGTTGTTGACTTGTGAATATTACTCTATACAAGTTTTGAACTATATACTGTAAAACGCATTCCAGATTGAAGAATTAAGAGTTATTTCACACACACATTACCTTTTACATGTATTGAACTTGAAAAGGTGACGTTTGGTCTATTTGTTCTTGTACACCATCCATCTTGGCCTACAGTCCTTTTAAATTTCAGATAAGATATTTCAGATCATTTGTTTCATAATAATATTTCTATATTAAAAAAACACATCCTTATAAAATCTGGACTAGATAAATCCCATTTCAAGGTTTTATATTCCAATTAATACTTTTGCAACAATAAAAAAGGTGAAATTTCATATTTTTGGAAGTAGAAATATACAAGATCGAGTCCCTCCTAGAATATGCTGATAATCCATTATTATAATAAGAGATTGGTGAAACTGCGACAGCAAAAGATGAAAGTTTATTTTCCTTTGTCATTTTGCCTAACCTTGCACAAAATATCAATTACTGTGCTGGCCCTATTTTCCCGTGAAATGGAAAGGGGATGAAGGCAACATTTCATTGTTTATTCTTTGAGTACCAAGCAACCAACATATTCGGAATTGTTTGAAAGCAAACAATAAATGGAAAAATAGAATCAAATTACCGAAGATGTTCTTAAAATTAGAAATAGGGAAAATAAAATTCAGAATCCATCTTTTGACATGTATAAGGCCGCTCAGTTCTAGTGCAAAACAAGGGCCGAGGTGCCTTCTATGCATGCAACAATAACTTGTGTAAACAGATAGAACAGAGATAGTTGTCATTTACAGTAAGATGCAAACAACAACACTGGCATATAAATCGACTTCGTGGCCATATTTGTTTCCCTCATTCTTTGTATTATTACCTTCTGATATCTGGACATACGCAAACATTGACCGCAGATACGTGATCATAGTTGGTCTCTTCTAAGCAGTGAAGAAACCTATGAAGCCCATTGAAGAGTCTGTCTCTCTAAAGCAGCAAGTATCTAAAAAGGGAAGAGGGAATTCAGGAAGAAAGTGAAAGATTCTATTGCTTTCAACTTATCTGGAATCAAAGCATGAAAAATTAGCCGAGACAAAGGCATTTTGATAATAATGCAAAAATATTCAACAAATTTTCTCACAACAAATAAAAGGCTCAATAATGACAAGCTCGACCAACCTTGCCATATTCTAAACTAAAAACAAGTGATGGGGAGAGAACACAACAGAGAAGTTGTTGAAACAAAAAATAGTTCAAGTTCAGACAGATCCAACTCCAATCACTCCTTTGTTAGACACAAAAAAACGATAAAGCGTTCATTTATCCCCAAAAAGAGAAGATAAAATTTCAGATGCCTGTTAGATATTATAAACTATATAATTGCTCTAGTAGTTAAATGAATCAATATCCTAAGTAAAGCATTATCCAAACTCTTTTCATTTTTCCTAGCACTCACAAATAGCCATACACACAATACAAACTTGTAGTTTTTTTAAGTGTAAGTAAAACAACCATTGAGAGAAGTAAAAAAATCATACATAATAAACTATAATGTCGTTAACATAATTGCCATTTTATTGCTTTTTCTACCGAGGAAAATAAAAAATACAATAATAATAATACCCACTCCACTACCAACAACAACAAGAAACCAGTCAAAGGAATGCTTGCTTAAATAAATGTGCTTTCACAATTAAGGATACAAAGAAGGATACATTGACAAAATCGCCAAAGCTTGGTAAGTTATTACTGCAAGTTTATGCAAAAAAACCACGTTAAAAGTAGCAATTCACATTCAAATTTACATACATACAAAATCTAACGAGGAAACAGTAGCATAACTTACCCACAGGGCACTAGAGATGTAGTATCTTCACAGTTCTGACCATGACAGTCCTAAGAATGATCCTTATCATAAAAATTATCGGACTTGAAATATTTGGCGTCAGAGGTATCATCATCACATTTATCAAGAGATTCTGAAGGATCATATCGGTCTGAAAATGTCTTATTTGGGAAAGAATCTGAAATATGACTCCTGTGAGTGTCATTCTGCCGCCTATCCCTCAATCTAGATGAGTTATCATGCTTCTTTCTATTTGAGTAGTACTCCTTTTTGTTATGATGACTACTATGACTTGAGTGTCTTTCATGGCTTGTAGAAAGTTGCTCTCTATGATATTTTCCTTGGTCAGCACTCCATTGATCATCTCGGTAATAATGGCTACTATGATGGTCATGCTTGAGTTGTTTGTAATCTCTAGAAAATGCAACATCCAAATTTTTGCTTTCATCACAACAGCTAGAGTGTAATTGTTGCTCAGAATAACGTGGCTTGATTTTTGTCACTGCAGGTGAGTCAAGACTAGCTTTTCTTGAATTATTAGCTTCCATAGAAATGTCATGGCCAGGAGGCTTGAATTGAAACAATCCACTCCCTTCAGACATTTTCACAGGGCTTTCAAAACCCCCAGCCCGCTTGATTTGCTCCATGAAATCCTCTATCATGTACCTCATCACCTTCCAGAAGGAATTTAAAATTAAGAAATTAAATTTTAAAAAATGAAAATCTTTCTTCAAATAATTTATTCTTAAATAAAAAACAAGTATGCACCAACTCTGATACAATAGTGTCACCAAGCTACCAACTATAATAATTATGGGATGATAAGAAGATCACAAGATTATTCAGCATTTGGAAAATAAAACCAAGACCTAGTACATGAAATTACTATGATAATATAAGTAGAAACTTTCAATAACTACTGCAGTACTTCTAACCTGTAAAGGTGATTGATTTGTCTTCTTGCCACGATAAGACATTCTTCGACGTTTGTAATCCCTTTCTTCAGCCAGCAACTCCTCTCGGGTCTTTTCTCTAGATGATTCCTACAATTGATGGCAATTGAAAAACATGTTTAATAACGGGTAAAATGAAAGAAAATATAATATTCACTTCCATGGCCGGGATGGGTTAGGGTCTCTATGTACAGGTGCTTAATTATAAAACTTCCATCTTATTTTCATTCCTTTCCTGTTTTCACAAGAAGTTTATATTTATATAGGAAACAATTTAAACAACTTTCTATTACTGTTTTCAGTTTTCACTATTTCCTACATAGAATTTTGAAAATAAAAAACAAGGAAATGATAGAAAATGTTTCCTCAAACAAACAGTCTCGTAGATAACAGGAACTCGGGACAAATTTATAACAACTTCCTCTCATGCTCACAAATGCATAACAAGTAAGAAAAATAGAAAGAATGCGGATTGAACAGTCTATTTCTTCACCTGGTGAACCTAGGATACCAGAACAGAACTTGTTCTACCGAAAATTATTGAATATTAAAAGTACCTGGTTAGATGATTGAGGCCTGTGAACGCCATCATGATCAATTATAGCTCTATAATCAGGACGTTTTGCCCGCTCTTCATTTGCTTTCCCAGACAAATAAGAATGCTCAGCAACCCTACAGAAATAGAGCTCCATATAATTCAGATTAAGCTCACAAAATCACCAATTATTTGATTGTAAATTATCATAAACAATAGAAAAGACAAAACTCATAGTTCATAGTTTTCACACCAAAGAAGCGTTTGTGACAAAGAAAACTCAATTTTGAAGAGTAAACACAACATACAGCTGATAGTTACTTGGCTGAGGAGAAAACCAAAATCCCTTAATTTTCTGCTCAAGCAAAGATCTCTCGTGCAATGCCGCAACAGCCGCTGCAACTTGGGACACAAAAATCTTCCTATTCAGTATGCTATTGTACTTTTCTCCACCTGGAGCAGAAGATTTTACATCCTTCACGTCCAGACTCTCTTTATCTAAATTCTGAGCCTCGAGCTTCGAAGCAGCTTGGTCCCCTAAAGGAAACAGCAACAGAGCAGACGCACCAACCGTGATACATTTCTTCACGAAATTGAGAACAAAATCCCTCCCGTTTGCTGCACCATAAAGGATCGAAACCTGATATGTCAACCACGTCAAAGCCTGGTTCAAAACGGGGCAAACTACGTGCGAATTTGGTCTTTCCAAGGAAACGGACGCTTCTCTTATAATCGACTTGAGACACAAACAGCATAACAGAAACATATGCTGCTGCATAGCGGTGTCAACAACGACGCCGTATCTAGGCGAATTGACCATTATCCAATCCGTTAAGTGAATTTCGTTGGCAATTCCGATACCTAAAATGGCAGGAAGAACGGAGTTGGAGAATGTGGTGGGAAAATGGTTCCAGGACTGGAGTTCACGGTCGATGGAGAAGTACTGAGAGGGAAGAATGGGCGCGTGGTGAAACAGTGGGAGGAGATTGGAATGGTTATCTGTGTCCGCGCATTCGAGAGATAAAAAGGCGGGAAGCGCGAGGGTGGCAGTTCTGGTGAGGGCGTCCGCAGGGGAGAAAGAAACGACGGCGGGGCAGTCACGGTAGGAGAAGTTGGAGAGAGAATGGAGATAGAAAGAGAGTTGATGAGAGAGAGAGTTGTGGAGGGTTTGGGGGTAGTTGAGAGAGTGAGTGAGATCGGGAAGAGGGCGCGGAGAGGAAGGACAACGAAGGTGGTGAAGGAAGAGCGAGTGGGGAGGAATAAGGTGGTGTGGACTGAAAGGGCATTGTATTAGGTTAGTGTTTAGGGTTTGTGGAGATGGTGTGACAGAGAGAACGTGATCTGATAGAGCGATTAGGTTTTCCAGAGATGAGAGCGTTGAAGAAAGACTGGGGCTGTTATTCGAAGGATTCATCGATATTCTTACTCAACTATCTTCACTTTCACACGCTCCTCTCCTTCCGGGGACTTCCACTAGGAACTTCAAAGTTTTTAAAGCCCAGTGAGGGTCACTGTAAAGGACCAGGGCCTTTTATTTGGAATTTTAGCCCATTGTTCATTCAATACGAGGGCTACTACTTACTGCACCTCATAGTTATAGTCTCATCCATACTAAATATGCAATTATCATTTTGTCTTCAGTTAAAACATAAATAAATTCTATCCACCATTTTCATCTTATTTCTTCATTTTGTTTTCTCTGACACTCTGTTTGTTTTTGGGAGTACACTATTGATGTAGACAGAAGGAAGGTCAACACCCTATTTATGTGGGGGCGTGGAAATGGGAAGAAAGGGGTTTTTCTCATCTTTATTTGTTTGGATTGGGAGTGGAAAATTAAAGGTGTGGAAGAGTGAAAGTGTAAAGATTTTAGAAGAAAGTAAGAAGAAAGTGGAGGGTGTTTAGATTGGGGTATGTTAGAGTTGATGTATGAGGAAAATTTATTGAAATATGCGAGTTATGATGGTTGTAAGATTACAAATTTACGCTTGTGTATAAAAAAGAATAAATAAATGATAATTAATTTTGTGCACATTTTAGTTATTTAAAATTTCAATTATAAATAAAAGAATAAAATAACATAGAATTCAAATAAATAAATAAGTAAAATTTAAAATTTAAATATAATTATATTATTTTTTAATTTATTTTAATTTTTTTAGTTAAATAAATGTATTTAGATAATTTTAATATTATTTATGATTCTTTAAATTATATATATAAATATATATATATATATAAATATAAATATATATACATATAGATAGATAGATAGATAGATAACCGATTATCCTTTGTCTTAAAAATATCACATAATCGATTATCCAAAGATTTCATAGGCATAATCGACTATGCCTTTTGTTCCTGCCGGTTGACTCGGTTGCCCTCGTATGTCTCACGATACTCCCACGCCCGATTCTCTGTGGCTTCGTTCGTGCCTTTCTCTCGATTATAAACACCTGAAATCACAAAATCAAAGGGCGCCCTAGAGGTCGTTTGCACTCTGACGCTCAAGTCAATCTTAGGGCTAGGAAACACCAAAGGTAAACTATAAAAAGTTCTCTGTGTGTAAAGTTGCGCAACTGAATAGCGTACCTGGTTAGGTTCGTTACTACCATTTATATAGTCTAGGGTTTCCACTGTTTCCGCTTCCCAAATTAGGGTTTTATGAGGGTGGGCCCTAGCACCGCTATTACTCACCTTTTAGGGTAACCTAGCACGTAAGGCTTCCCACTAGAGTGCAACCTCTTGTGGGATGACCACCTGGATGCCAACTCATGCACCTGATCTCTGGGATCATCCGCCCTGGGAGTCCCCTAGTTGTCCACGTGCCATGCATGCAGCTTGACCCTAAAACGTGGCCCTCACGAGTCGTATCTCTTTCGATGGCCTTTATTCGTGTCGCGCCTGAACGTGACACCTACCATGCATGCATGGGGCCCTCGTGGCCTAGGCTTCTCCTTAATTGATAACTGGTGTATTGTTCGGGATCCACCTCTCGTGGCCCAGCTCTCTTGTTTGAGTCACCGGTGTCCGATGTCTCGTGGCCCTTACTATGTTGGTGATCGACGACTGACCACTCCTCGGCTCCTTGACTCACGTGCCTTGCGAGACACTAGTCCATGCCGTTCGTGGGTCTCAGCTTACGTGGCCCCATCACCATTACTGGCGGTCAACTAGACCCGAGGACTGGTCGGTACATAAGCCCCAGTCTCGACCTGTAACTTGTTCAGCGAAGAGACTAAGTCCTCGCCCCTAGCAACCTACGTGGCTCTGTATGGCAGGACATGAACAATGCACTGAAGTGACACTTCTCTCTGCCCGTTTAGGTCTGTGCACACGTGTCTTGATCCAACGGTCATGACTTAACGTCGCTTGCTCTTCTCAGTTTATGTTAAGTAAATAACTGTTGCAATACACACTGACTTCCACTAACAACGCTAACGATCCTTTACACTTTAGGTAGCACGCTTCTCCACCCCCGCCCCACCTTATCTCCTCCTTCAAGGCCGCAAAGGTGTACACATGATACCTTAGCTAGTCTCTCCCTTACTGCTTAGAGTTAAGGGGTTTAACTGGTGAATCTTGTTTCCTTACCCTGGCGTTTTCACTCAAAGGGGGAGGCGTTCTCTACGGACCGTCATGCCCTCCTTTGGACCTTCCACCCCAAGGGAACAAGCTCGTAACTGGCCCCAGCATCGTCCCAGGGCGAGAAAGATTTATTTGGTGAACCATACTTGTTCAGTCTTGGCGTTCTCACTCAAAGGAAAGGTATTCTCTGGCGAACTTACCCTTCCACTCTCGAGACTTCTAACCCAAGCGAACGGTCTGTAATTGACCTCTTCATCGCTCAAGGGCGATGAGGATTTAACTGGAAAACTACTTCATTCTACCTTAACGCTCTCACTCGAGGGGGGAGGTGTTCTCTACGAACCTACCTTTCCCGCACTTGAGACCTCTAATGCAAGGGAACAAGTTCTTAACTTACCTCATCTTTGCTCAAGGCGAGGAGGATTTAACTGGTGAATTATTTCGTTCAACCTTAGCGTTCTCACTCGAGGGGGGGAGGTGTTCTCTACGAACCTACCTTTCCCCTCTCGAGACCTCTAACGTAAGGGAAACAAGTTCGTAACTACATTGTACAAAATTCGAGAAAATATTTCAATCGAAGTTTATTGGGTGACCTCATTAAAAAACCTTTATAAGGGAAAAAAAGTGTCCCCTAAGACAATGTACAATGTTGTCGTTTAACTGAAATAAAACTTGAGGTTGGCTGCATTCCATGTGCGAGGGATCGCGCCTCCCTCCAGCGTCTTCAGCCTGTATGCTCCATTCCCAAGGGCCTCGGTCACTCTAAAAGGACCAGTCCACTTGGGGGAGAGCTTTGTTCTCTAGCTGATATGGGTGGGCCTTCCGCATTACTAGGTCAGCGACCTGGAACTGGCGAGGCTTCAGCTTCGAGTTGTGCTTGTACTCCTCCCTTCTCTTCAATGCTTCAGCTTTGATTCTAGCTTCCTCCCTGACTTCGTCCAATAGGTCCAAGTTCACCTTTCTTTCTTCGTTGGACTCTTCAGCCACGAAGTTTAGGAAACGCGGCGAGCTCTCCTGGATCTCCACTGGAATCATCGCGTCCGACCCATACACCAAGCTGAAGAGTGTCTCTCTGGTGGTGGATTGGGGAGTGGTGTGGTAAGCCCACACAATTCTAGGAACCTCCTCTGTCCAGGCTCCCTTGGCCTTCTCAAGCCTTCTCTTCGGACCTCTGAGAAAGACTTTGTTGGCAGACTCGACCTGCCCATTCGTCTAAGGGTGTTCTACTAATGCGAACACCTGTTTAATTCTAACCTCCGAGGATAGTTTACCCAGTTGTTGGCTTGCAAACTGCGTGTCGTTATCAGACACCAAGCACTTTGGTACCCCGAAGCGGCACATTATGTTCTTCCACACAAAGTGTGTGACCTTGTGGGCTGTGATCTGGGCTACGGGCTCAGCCTTGATCCACTTCGTGAAGTACTCTATGGCGACCACGAGGTACTTCATCTGCCTTATCGCCAGAGGAAAGGGTCCCCAGGATATCGATTCCCCATGTATGGAAAGGCCAAGGGCTGTAAATCGACCTGAGCTCCTCTGGCGGCACCTTGTGTCAGTCAGCGTGTTGCTGACACTGTTTGCACTGTTGTGTGTACCTTGTGCAGCCTTCCCTTACTATGGGCCAATAATATCCCGCACAAATAGCTTTTGACGCTAGAGACCGTCCACCAATGTGACTCCCGCATATCCCTTCGTGGAACTTTGTCATTATGTGTGGGCATTGGTCTCCGCTTACGTATACCAAGATCGGGTGGGTGAACCTGTGTCTGAACAGCTCCCCGTTGATGAGAGTGTACTTGGCAGCATTTTTCTTTATTTTTCTGGCTTCTATGGGTTCCAGAGGGAGTATCCCATCAACCAAGTAGCGCTTGTAGGGCGTCATCCATGTCCCTCCTCCTTCTTCAGCCATGCAGACCTGCAATGATTCTTCCCCAAGCACTGGGAATGTGCTTATCCTGGGCGTCTGCAGTTTCTCCTGGGTCAGTGACCGATGACTCGTCGAGATCCCTCTCGATGTGCTGACCTGGTGCACCCAGTTATCGGCAGTAAATGTTTGAGGTGTCTTCAGGGTTTCCTGTATGACCATCCTCTACCTGCCCCCCTTGCCCGAGCTGGCGAGCTTAGTCAGCAAGTCTGCTCGAGCATTCTGCTCTCTTGGGACGTGCACCAACTCGAACACCGCGAAAGACCCCTTCAAAATCTGAACATACCCTAAGTAGGCAGCCATCTGAGGGTCATTGGCATGATATTCACCAGTCACCTGATCTGTGACCAGTAGGAAGTCGCTCTTCGCTACCAGACTCCTCGCGCCCATTTCCTTTGCCAACAACATACCTACAACCGATTGATTCGTGGAAACAACTGATTTTTTGTTTTGGGACCATAACAAAAAATTGTTTTGTGCTTTGACTGAGCATTAAATGTTTTTCTAACTGTTTACGCTCCAGTTTTTAATGCTTTGACCAATCTTTAAATGCAATTAATAGTTTGTTAAGATTATGCAACAAACAACTTTGAATATATACAGAAAAATAGATTTGAGTTTTTCACTGATTTTGAGATTTTGAAAAGTTGAGAATTGCTTATAGATTGCATTGATCAAAGAGTGTGAGATAGGATTTTCATCTTGTATTGATTTCAGATTTGTTCTGTAACAAGTGTAATCCTTTGTACTTTTGAAAGAAACTTTGTGTGTATAACTGAGAAGTGTTGTGTGTTTTTGAGGGGATCAAGATCAGCATTCTTAGTGGTGTTGTGCTGGACCAAAGGAAGTCTGTGTCTTGAGGGGATCAAAGTCACTTCTTTTGTTGTGTTATAAGTAATCTAGGGTTGATTGCTTAGTGGATTCCCTAGTGGTTTAAGGGAAGACTGGATGTAGCTCTTGGTTCAGAGTGAACCAGTATAAACCTCTGTGTGCATTCTCTTTATCCTTTAACTCTTTAAATTCAGTTTTTATATTTGTGAACTGGTATAAACAACTGATTGTTTCTGCGAAACAACCGATTGTTTTTCTGGTGCTGTGCTTTTTGCTTTGTATTTTGGCAAACTGATTTCTTAATCAAGTTATTCTCGAAGTAATTTCATTCTTGGATTAAAATTCTGCGAAAACCCTCTTTAAACCATTCACCCCCCTCTAGTTGAAAGCCATACTTTCTAACAATTGGCATCAAGAGCTTGGTACTTGAAAGATAATCAAGTTTGATCCGAAAATCTTTTTCTGTGGCTGGAAAACTATCTTTTGAGGAAGGTGCTTCAATCTACAAACCACCTTTATTCTGTGGATTGAATTACAAGTATTGGGAGGCTAGAATGAAAATCTTTGTGGAATCTATTGATTAAGGAATTTGGGATTCAATCGAGAATGATCCTTTCATTCCAAAGCTTAAAAACAATGGTTCTTTTATTGCAAAACCTTGGTCCCAATGGACCAATGAAGAATGTAAAATGGCCAAGCTTGATTGTACTGCTCAAAACATAATAGCTTCTGCACTAGATACTAATGAGTTTTTCAGGATATCAAAATGCAAAACTGCTAAAGAGATGTGGGACACACTCAAAGCTACTCATGGGAACATCAATGAATCAAAGGAAGTAAGGTCAAGAAGTCAAGCAAGAAGGAAAAGAAGGCAAAACAAGAAAAGCCTCAACCTCTGCTTCATGGCCAGAAAGGAAGATGACTCAAGTAGTGTAAGTTCATCTAACTCCTCAAACTCTGAAAACTATAGTCAATTGCTTCAAGCCTTTCAAGAAACACATGAAGAAGCCAACCGATTGGCCCTCTTGAACAATCGGTTAAAAGGAATGAATAGCTGGCTTGAAAAAAGAGTCAAGACACTGGAAGAGGAATTGGAAAATTCAAAAACAGGTTTTGAAAACCTTGAAATAGTTTACAAAAACTCCTCTTGCAAGTGTGACACTCTTGTTTGTGAAAATTGCGAAAATCTTGAAAAGAAAGTTCACTATCTTGTTAAAATTGTGGATAAGCTTTCTAAAGGTCAATCCAACTTTGAGAATGTCTTGGCATCTCAAAACTGTGTTTTTGGAAAAGCTAGATTGGGTTTTAACCCGCAAAACAAGCAAGATAGATTTTCAAAGTCATTTTCGAAAATGCCAGAAAAACAACCGATTGGACCATCGAAACAACCGGTTGTTACATGCTTCTACTGCATGAAAAGAGGTCATTCTGTTAGGTTCCGTAAAATCACAAAATATGTTGTTCCTAGGGGCTTTATGAAGTGGATTCCTAAGTGCAGTAAAGGTTCAAATGATGAATGTAAACCAAATGGACCCACATTCATAAGGGGACCAAATCTTTGTACTTGAAAATCTTCTTTGTAGGAAAACTTGGAGGAGAGCATGCAACAATGGTACTTGGACAGTGGATGCTCCAAGCACATGACTAGGGACAAATCACAGTTCCTGAGCATCTCCTTTAAGCAAGAAGGGCACGTTACCTATGGGGACAACAACAAGGGGAGAATTTTTGGGAGAGGATCCATAGGAGACAAAGATATCTTGGTCATCCATGATGTGCTCTATGTAGAAGGTTTAAAACACAATCTGCTAAGCATTAGTCAATTGTGTGACAGGGATTTCAAGTTATCTTCAAAACAAACACATGTGAAATTTGTCTCCCCAACACTAAAGAGGTAATGTTGGTAGGTAAGAGAATCAATAATGTTTATCTTCTAGATATCTCTTCACCATGTTCAATTGGTTGTCTTCTATCCAAGCAAGATGAGTCTTGCCTTTGGCATAGAAGAATTGCTCATATTCACATGAATCACTTGAACAAGCTAATTTCAAGGAATCTAGTGATTGGGCTACCAAAGCTCAAGTTTGAGAATGATCATATTTGTGAGGCTTGCCAAAAGGGGGAACAAGTGAAAAGCTCTTTTAAAATAAAAAATGTTGTTTCTTCTTTAAAACCTCTTGAGCTACTTCACATGGATCTTTTTGGACCTTCAAGAACCATGAGCCTTGGTGGAAATTATTATGCTCTTGTTATTGTGGATGATTTTTCTAGGTTCACTTGGACTCTCTTCTTGGAATAAAAAAGTGATGCCTTTTCTGCATTCAAGAAGTTTGCAAGAAGGTTGCAAAACACAAAGAACAACAACATAGGCTCAATAAGAAGTGATCATGGAAGAGAATTCCAAAATGAAAAGTTCAGCAAGTTCTATGAAAAGATGGGAATTCTGCATAATTTCTCTGCTCCAAGAACTCCACAACAGAATGGTGTGGTAGAGAGGAAGAATAGGTCCCTTGAAGAGCTAACAAGAACAATGCTTAGTGAATCTTCTCTTCCTAAGTATTTTTGGGTTGAAGCAGTTAACACTTCTTGTTATGTGATGAATAGAGTGCTAATTAGGCCAATTTTGAAGAGGACTCCTTATGAGATCTTCTATGGAAGGAAGCCTAACATCAATCATCTCAGAGTTTTCGGTTGCAGCTGTTTTGTTCTCAACAATGGAAAGGAAAGCTTAAGGAAGTTTGATGAAAAAGCTAATCTTGGCATCTTTATAGGTTATTCTCTCACAAGTCGTGCATACAAAATCTACAACAAGAGGCTAATGACTGTAGAAGAGTTTGTTCATGTTGTCTTTGATGAGGTAGATCACAAAAGCATCCAAATCCTGAAGACCAGTGCTGAAGAGGATGAGCATAACATCAGTTTGGAAAAGCTGGGCATTAGTGCATAAACACAACTGGTTGATTTGCAAAAACAACCGATTGAAATTTTGCAACAGAGTGAGTTGCCCAAAGAATGGAGGATTCTTAGAGATCTGTCAGTGGAAAACATCATAGGGCAAATAAAGGAAGGTGTCTCAACACGTAGCTCCATCTCAAACTTCTGCAGGCACACTGCTTTGGTCTCTCAAATGGAACCAAAGTCAATTGATGAAGCTCTCGAGGATGAAAAGTGGGTTGAAGCTATGCATGAAGAGTTGAATCAGTTTGCAAGGAATGGGGTATGGTTTCTTGTCCCTAAAACAGTTGAGATGAACATCATAGGTTCGAAGTGGGTATTCAGAAACAAGTTGGATGAAGATGGTGTGATCACAAGGAACAAAGCAAGGCTAATTGCCAAAGGTTACAATCAAGAGGAGGGCATTGATTATGGTGAAACCTTTGCTCCTGTTGCCAGATTGGAGGCTGTGAGGTTGTTGTTGGGCTTTGCATGTATGAGTGGTTTTAAGCTCTTCCAAATAGATGTCAAGAGTGCTTTCTTGAATGGCTAAATCAATGAGGAAGTGTATGTGGATCAACCACCAGGCTTTGAAGATCATCAACATCCCAATCATGTCTTCAAGTTGAAAAAGGCATTGTATGGACTGAAGCAAGCTCCAAGGCAGTGGTATGAGAGGCTTAGCAACTTCCTGTTGTCACATGGCTATGAAAGGGGAATGATAGACAAGACTCTCTTCATCAAAAAGTCAAATTCTGAAATTATCCTTGTGCAAATCTATGTTGATGACATCATCTTTGGTGCAACACAAGATAGTTTGTGTGAAGAATTTGTGGCTGCTATGAAAGGTGAGTTTGAAATGTCTGTGATGGGAGAATTGTCTTTCTTTCTTGGATTGCAGATTAAGCAAACAAAGGATGGGATCTTTCTATGCCAATCAAAGTATTGCAAAGAAATTCTTAAGAAATTTGAAATGGAGAGTTGCAAAGAAGCAAGCACTCTTATGTCATCAAGTTGCTATATGGATACAGATGCTGCTGGAAAAGGAGTAGATCAAACCAAATACAGAGGGTTGATTGGCTCTTTGCTATATCTAACAACAATTAGACCAAACATTATGTTTGCGGTGTGTCTTTGTGCAAGATATCAAACAAATCCTAAGGAGTCACACTTCAAAGCTACAAAAAGAATTCTGAAATATGTCAAAGGAGCATCAACTGTTGAGTTATGGTATCCTTCTCACTCTCCCATTCATTTAATTGGTTATTCAGATTTTGACTTTGCAGGATGCAAGCTAGATAGAAAGAGCACAAGTGGCACTTGCCACCTTCTTGGTTCAAGCCTTATCTCATGGCATAGTAAGAAGCAAACATGTGTAGCTCTCTCTACTGCTGAGGCTGAGTACATAGCTGCTGGAAGCTGTGGTGCACAGATTTTGTGGCTCAAACAACAACTTGCAGACTTTGGATTGCAAATCAGCAAGGTTCCTTTAATGTGTGACAACACAAGTGTCATCAATCTCACCAAAAATCAGATTCAGCACTCAAGGACCAAGCATATTGAGATACACCATCATTTCATCAGGGATCATGTAAGCAATGGAGACTGTGAAGTGAAGTTTGTAGAGACAAAATTGCAGCTAGCTGATATCTTCACAAAACCATTACCAAAAGAGAGGTTCTTCTTTCTAAGAAATGAGTTAGGTATCCTTGACCTTAATAATCTATCTTAAATCTGTTTTAATACATATTAGAGTCTATTTGTGAAGACAAATAGGGGGAGAATTGATTGGTTCTTGTGTATCTTTCTCTGAAACTGTTTAAATCTGCTGAAATCTCTGATATTAAATCTGTTTCTGCTGATAGAAACAACCGATTGTTTCGTATAAACAACTGATTGTTTGTATGAAAATGAGCTTTCAATGTGTGAAAATCTAACCTGCTGTTGTAGGAAGCATTGGATTGTATATATGTTTTTTTTTGCAGGTACTGCTTCAGATTCAATCAGATCTAACACAAGCACTAGGGATTTGTCTTCATCAAATAGGGGGAGATTGTTGAACCAAGTGTGTTCAAGCTTTGAAGAATCCAAACCCTTTGAAGGTTGATGAAAGGCTGGATGTGCTTGTTGTTACTGAGCTATCTTTATATAGGATCTGGGGTAGATTAATTGTATAAATCCACTCTTGATTGAATCCAAAGCATAAGCATTCTCAAACCTTTTAATTGAAAAGTGTTTTTCAAACTAAGTGAAAAACAACCTGTTGTTTTGTCGAAACAACCGATTATTTTATACTTAGGTGTTTTCAGAAAGGTTGAAAACTGTTTTTGATGGTTGACTTGTTGTCAAACCAAAACAACCGATTGATTCGTGGAAACAACCGATTGTTTGTTTTGGGACCATAACAGAAAACTGTTTTGTGCTTTGACTGAGCATTAAATGTTTTTTCTAACTGTTTACGCTCCAGTTTTTAATGCTTTGACCAATCTTAAATGCAATTAATAGTTTGTTCAGTTAGTGTAACAAATAACTAAGTCTTAATTAAAGAAAAACAAATTTGAGTTTTTCACTGATTTTGCTTTTGAAAAAGTTAGAGATTGCTTTGAGATTGTTGGATCAAAGAGAGTGTGATATTGGATTTTCATCTTGTATTGATTTTAGATCTGTTCTGTAACAAGTGTAATCCTCTGTACTTTGAAAGAAACTCTGTGTGTATAGCTGAGAAGTGTTGTGTGTTATTGAGGTTGTCAAGATCAGCATTCTTAGTGGTGTTGTGCTGAAGCCAAAGGAAGTGTGTGTCTTGAGGGGATCAAGGTCATTTCTTTGGTGGTGTTGTAAGTAATCTAGGGTTGATTGCTTAGTGGATTCCCCAGTGGTTTATGGGAAGACTGGATGTAGCTCTTGGTTAAGAGTGAACCTGTATAAACCTCTGTGTGCATTCTCTCTATCCTTAAACTCTTTAATTTTTGTCTTATATTTGTGAATTGGTATAAACAACCGATTGTTTTTCTGGTGATGTGCTTATTTGCTTTGTGTTTTGGCTAACTGATTTTTTAATCAAGTTATTCTTGAAGTAATTTCATTCTAGACTTATTTGTTTGTGAAAACCCTCTTTAAACCATTCACCCCCCTCTAGTTTAAAGTCATACATTCTAACAATTGGTATCAGAGTTGGTTCTTGAAATTTATTCAAGTGTGATCCAAAAACTATTTTCTAATGGCTGATAGACTACCTTTTGGGGAAGGTGCTTCAATCAATAGACCACCTCTGTTTTGTGATTTGAACTACCAATTTTGGAAAGTCAGAATGAAAATCTTTGTGGAATCACTTGACAAAGGAATTTGGGATGTAATTGAAAATGGCCCCTTTGTTCCAAAATTTGAAAAAGATGGATCTTCCATTGAAAAACCTTGGTCTCAATAGATTGATTCTGAAAGCAAGAATGCCAAATTTGATTGCATTGCTAAAAACATAATAACTTCTGCCTTGAATTCAGATGAATTTTTCAGGGTCTCTCAATGCAAATCAACAAAGGAAATGTAGGACACTTTGGAGGTAACTCATGAAAGTACCAATGAGGTGAAAAGAGCTAGGAAGCATACTCTAATCCAAGAGTATGAAATGTTCAGAATGCTCAAGGGTGAGACAATTGCTGAAGTTCAGAAAAGGTTCACGCACATCATCAATCATCTCATGAGCCTTGACAAAACCTTTGAAAAAGAAGAGTTAAACATCAAGATCCTCAAGTGTCTTGATAGGTCTTGGAAACCTAAGGTAACTGCTATATCTGAATCTAAAGATCTAACATCATTGAGTATGGCTTCCTTGTTTGGCAAGCTTAGGGAACATGAGTTAGAAATGAATCGACTCAATGTTCAAGAAAGCGAAGACAAGCATGTAAGGAGTATTGCCTTAAAAGTTGTCAAGCACAAAAGCAAGCAAGAATCTAGTGATGATAGTGATGAAGAGAACCTTAGTTTGCTATCCAGAAAGTTTAGCAAATTCTTGAAAAGGAACCGCAACAAAGACAACAACAAAGAAAGGTATGGAAACAAAAAATCCAATGATTTTAATTCCAATAACTATACCTGTTTTGGTTGTGGTGAGCAAGGGCACATAAAGTGATGTGATTCCAATAGCCACATAGAACAAGATTCTTGACACTTTGAGGAATCACCTTGAGCTGGAAAATATAGAGGCACTTTCTTAGAAGTTGGATCATGGTTCTAAGTCAAGAACTCACCAATAACAAGTACCAAATCCCAAACTCATTTGGATGAACCAAGTATTGTCAAATTGAATCAACAAAGGAAAATAAAAAGAAGAGACCGAACAGAATTGAATTAAAATCAAATGTACCGAACAGAATTAAGAAACAAACAGAATGTAGGTGCTGGAAAATTAGAAGAACCGAAACAACAACAACTCAAAACACAAGGCAACATGAACAAATTGAAGAAGAAGAAAGGAAGGAGAAGAGAATGCTCATGAAGATGGAAGAATGGTTGGATGATCACGCCACTAGAAGTATGGATGCTCCTAGATGAGTGTGCAAGCCGCCACTTGAGGAAACCATGGTCCTTCAAGATAAGACTAGAGTAGAAGCTCAAAAGCTCTCCAAATGCTCACTCCAATTTTGAGTATAGTTTCTTTAGATGAATTCAAATCTGAATTTTACAAGGAAGGCACCTCTATTTATAGCCTAAGGTGCTGAAAAATGAAAGCTAAAACAATTCAAAATTCCCTCCAATTCAAACTAGAACCGGCGCCTATTTGCAAAGCAAGGAAGGTGTGATCCTTTCCTTCACTTTGGCACCCCCTATTCTACTCCTACACCTATCTACTAATACACCCCCCTAAAGCTCCTAACTAAAGCCTAAAAGATGCTATAACAAAAGAGGTTTCTAAGGTTTCCCTCTAAGCACCTTCAACTAAAGACACTACAAAAAGAGAAAATAAATGTCCTCTAGCTCCCAAGGCTTTGAACATGCTTCTTGTAATCCTTTGAGGTGGACTTTGACCTCCATGGGCGTCCTCCATTTGCGCCTCCACCTCTTCTTGAGCTTGATGAGTGGCCTCCATGTTCTCTTGGGCTTGATCTCCATCATAAAGGGAGATTGCCCAAACAAAGAAAGCAAGGAGAAGAAGTCAAGCTACAAAGAAAAGAAGGGAAAGACAAAAAGGGCCTACATAGCTTGGGATGAGAATGAAGTCTCCTCATCAAGTTCATCATCAAGTGAAGAAGAAAAAGCAAACATATGCTTGATTGCTGGAGGAGATGATGAGTCTTGTAGCTCAAGTGAGGTAAGTTCATGTGCTTCTTTAAATGAGCAAAATTATGGTGAATTGCTTGAAGCTTTTCAAGAAACACATGATGAAGCTAATCGATTGGTTCTTTCAAACAACCGATTGAAAGATCTTAACAGCTGCCTTGAAAAGAGAGTGAAGGAACTTGAAGAAGAGCTGGAAAAATCAAAAAGGGATTTTGAAAAACTAGAAACACATCTAAGAAAACTCTTCATGCAAGTGTGACACTCTCATTTGTGAAAATTGTGAAAATCTTGAAAAGAAAGTGCATTATCTTGTAAGTACTTTGGATAAGCTTTCTAAAGGAAAATCTAACTTTGAGAATGTCTTGGCATCTCAAAACTGTTTTTGGAAGAGCTGGATTAGGTTTTAATCCACAAAACAAGCAAGATAAGTTTTCAAAAAGTTTTTCAAGAAAGCCAGTAAAATAATCGATTGTTAAGTCGAAACAACCGATTGTTACATGCTTTTATTCCATGAAGAAAGGCCATTCTATTAGATTCTGCAAAATAAGAAAATTTTCGGTTCCCAGAGGCTTTATGAAATGGATTCCTAAAGGTTGTGAGGTTTCAAATGAAAACAGTAAACCATGTGGACCCAAATTTGTAAGGGGACAAAACCTTGTTGCTTGAATTCATGTTTATGCAGGGAATCTAGAGGAATATGAGGAACTGAGTCATCTGATCAAGTTCTTGGAAGAAAAAGATTAACATTGAAGCTGAATCAATGTTATGTATCAGTCCAAGGCTCTCAATGGTCAAAAGAGGCTTCTTGATCAAAAGACATATGACCCATTGAAGGAACATAAAAAAGAATAAGAACTTTCTTATCTCTATCTTTAAATTCCTTTTTAAATTGATATTCATGCTTAAATATCTCTCTTAGAATGTTCAAATACATCTGCTTTGAATCCTTTTTGCTCATGATTAAAATTTCAAAATTTGTTTTACTGCTGCAGAAAAACAACCGCTTGTTTCCACGAAACAACTAATTGTTTTGTGTCTGACAACACTGTGAAGAAATGAATTTAATTTCTTTTTTATTTCTGGCTGTTGCAGATCACAATTATGAAAGATTCCTTGGTCAATGAAGCAGTGTTGAAAGCTGATTATGTTCTGAAAGAAGTTACAACATGTCGTAAAGGAATATATTCCAAAATCTTGAAAATTTAAGAGCTTTTATGACTAGTCAAAGATCTTGTACCGCCCTGGTGGTCGGATGCGATGACGTGGCATCCTATTACAGTGTAGGCGTGTCGACAAGGCGCCAGGTTGGCAGTTGAGAAGGAAGTCAGGAGGCACGTGTAGTCGCCGATAGTTAAGTTGGCGTGTTCCGGTCTCCAGCGTACCAGAATAGGCGATCGCCAGTTTGGGGATGAAGTCGCCAGATGCGGACTCAGGCGACCAGACAGTCGGAGATCGCCAGAACAAGCACATCGCCGAAGTTAAAGGAGAAGCAGATTATGAAGGCGGCCGGCGAGACCACAGGGAAGGTGTATGAAGGCCCTACCTCGCCAGTTTCAGTAGAGATCGCACTCCTGAGTTAGCTGTGCACTGGGCAGCACCATGCATAGGTAACTTAGCCAAAATGAGAGTAGAAGCAGCGCCAAGTCAGTGAGCCTCCAGATGATGGCACGTGTACGGTTGGATGCAGGCCACGTGTCCAAGCCTGTAACTGCCAGGAGAGAGAAAACCACCAGGTATATAAGAGTTCCTAACAGATTTTCTAAGGTACGCACGTTCAGTTCATACACTTTACGTTTGCGAGTGACAGAGCTGTTTGTGAGAGAGATTTGCACGGTTCCAGTTCTTAGTATTTGGTGATACCGTCACTGACTTGAGCGTCGGAGTGCGATCGGCCGCAGCGGCGCCGTATCGTTTCTTTGCAGGTTCTTGAGATAGATCCAGAGGAGGAACGGAAGTGAGAAGCGGCGCGCACGTCGATCCTTTGACGAGGCATTCTCTAGCGCTCCGGTCAACAGGCAGGATCAGATCTCATGTGATAGCATGTGGTTTTCTGCTTTTTCTAACGTTTTTTGTGCAGATCTTGGTCAAGTCCTTTCTCTTTGAAAAACTGAAACCCACTCACGTCATTGAATGCAGTATGGTTCTATTTCTTCTTTAAATTCTGTTGTAGTTGTTCTCTCCCACAAGAACAACCAATTGAGCCATCTCTTGCAACATCTCTTGTTCTCCTTGTGTGAGTTTTCTTTGCCCCTTTTTTCTGTTGTCATGGAATCAACTCCTCCTACATCAAAGAGGGTCAAAACCAGAGCAGTGAGGTTTGGAGGGAGATTAGAGGGTTGGTTTTCTGGAGACAATGAGCTCATTGAAAGGTACAAGTTTGAAACTAGCACAAAAGTGATAAACAACCCCAAAGTTGTTTCTTTTGATTGGCTGCCAAAAGCTAGATAATGTGAGGAAGCTGCTCAAAGATCAATCTCTAAGAAGGTTCTTGGAGATGAAGGGAAACATCTACCCTGATTTGATTCGGGTGTTCTACACCAACCTCAAGTTTGAGGGAAACAACCTTGTTTCTCATGTGAAAGGGATTGACATGGAGATCACCTATGATGTGTGAACTGTTGTTGTTGGTCTGAAGTATGCTGGCCTAAGAATCAACAAGGGAAATCTGGGAGTAATGGAGGATTTCAACAAAGTCCAATACTACAAGAGTTGCTTGAAGAATCAAAATGCCCAAGTAAGAATTTGTCCGGTGGGAGGTCTAAAGCTAGATGAGAGATTGCTTGCTCTTATTGTAACTTGGATCCTTACTCCAAGGGGGAGCAATCATTTTGTTCTCACAAAAGAGGACCTAGTGTACATCTACTGCATAATGAAGAAGATCAGACTCAAATGGATCCACATCATCAAAGAGCATATGCAAAAAGCCATGAGGTTAAGTGATTATCACTATCCCTATGTTGTTTTGATCTCTAAATTTCTACTTTATTTTGAAGTGAATCTGGAAGATGAGACATCTGAGTTGGTTAAGTCAACTCAAGAGATGAACAATGCCTCTCTTAGCAAGATGGGATTCACCAAAATAGGTGGCAGATGGGTGAGCAAAGAAGGTGATCATGGTGCCTCTTTGATGAGAATCAAATAAAGGAGGCTTTTATTAATGAAGGAAGAGGTCATTCACCTTCGCATTTGAAGTTCTTCCTTCTAGTATTCTCAAAATTAAAAGAAGACATAAAATAAAGAGAGGATCAAGCCTAAAGCCAAAAAAGTCTACAAGCTTTCAAGAATGGACTTCAATTAAATATCTCTCTTTATAGTTTCTTTTAATTTGTAAATAATATAGAATAATGTTTAGAAAGGTGCTTAGAGGGAAACATTAGACACCTCTTTTGTAAAAGCATCTTTAGGTCTTTTAGTTTAGGAAAAATATAGGAAGCTTGGTGGGGTGTGAGCTTAGTATAGGGGTGTAGACGTAATAGAGAGGTGCCAAACTAGGAAAGGAAGTCACACCTTCCTCATGCTCTAAGTTGGCGCCACTTTTATGTCATTTAGGGGGGAATTTGAGTTTAATTAGCTTTTCATTTCAGCACCTCTTAGGCTATAAATAAAGGTGCTTGCCTTTGTAAAAATCAGATTGGAAATTAGTAATAGAGAAACTCTACTCAATTTGAGAGAGAATTTGTGAGAACTTGTCTTCTCCTTCACCTTGTCTTATCTTGAGTGCAATTGGTTCTCTCAAGTGGCGGCACTAGCTCACTCATCTTGGAGCCTTCACCATCCAAGTGACGTGATCACCAAACCAAGTCTTCCATCTCCATAAGTTCTTCTTTCTTTCATCTTCATGTTCATATGAAATTCCTAAAACATGTTTAGTTTCTTTATGTTCGACAATTTGCTTCGGTTCATTGTTTCCTTAGCTGTTTCTATTTGTTTCTTCTTCAATTCTAGTTGATTTGTTCGGTGCATTTTTGTTCTTGAGCTTTTTAAACGGTGTTTTTGCCTTTTTACATATTTTAATCGGTTCAATTGACAATAGATGGATCTTCCATGTGAGTTTGGTGTTTGGTGCAAGTTTTGGTGAGTTCTTGAAACATAAAACCTTGATCCAATTCTATTAAAAGTGTCTAAGCTATCTCCAACTCAAGTTGATTCCATAGAATGTCAAAGAATCATCTATATTTGGCTAGTGGAATCATATCACTCTTCAAGTGCTGTTGCTGCTGAGTTTGATGAAGAAGATCAAACTGCTGACTTGGATTTCCATCAAGAAGAGCAACCTGAAACTAATCTAGGTGCTGGAACCAGTGCAGGAATCAAGGAGATGAAATGCCATCCATGTCTTCTTTTGAAAGATACATGGTCAATAGGCTTGATGGATTTGCCGAGAATCAAAGAAATCTTAATGATTTGTGTGTAAGCAACTTCCAGAGCATAAATAACAGGTTCAACAACATGGACACACGCCTTATGACTTTGGATGAATAGATAGAAGCTTTCCAGAATCAAATCTTTGAACTCCAGTATGGAAAGGAAGATTAGAAGAAAAACAACCGGTTGAATTCACGAGACAACCGATTGTTTTTGGTCTTGTATCAGTTTAATTGTTTCTGTTTTAAATTTCTGTATGATCTAGAACATTTATCTCTTTATCTCTTCTTTTTGTCTATTTGTGAAGACAAATAGGGGGAGATTTATGTTGTGTTGCTTTTATTATCTTTTAATTTCTGCAAAACTCTATGTGGTTTATAAGTGTTTAAGTAAACCTTTTTCTACTATTTTTTAAGTTGCTGATATACTGTTTCTGTTTTTACTCTAACCCTATATCAAAGATATTGTGCTTTGCTTAAACTTTGTCTTGCAAGATTTGCTTCAGATTCAATCAGATCCAACACAAGCAACCAGGGATTTGTCTTCATCAAATAGGGGGAGATTGTTGAATCAAGTGTGTTCAAGCTTTGAAGAATCCAAACCCTTTGAAGGTTGATGAAAGGCTGGATGTGCTTGCTGTTGCTGAGCTGTCTTTACATAGGATCTGTGGTAGAAATAATGTGTAAATCCACTCTTGATTGAATCCAAAGCATAAACATTTTCAAACCTTTTAATTGAAATGTGTTTTTCAAACTAAGTGAAAAAAAAACCTGTTGTTTTGTCGAAAAACCCGATTGTTTTATACTTAGGTGTTTTTAGAAAGGTTGAAAACTGTTTTTGATGGATGACTTGCTGTCAAACCAAAACAACCGATTGGGACCATAACAAAAAATTATTTTGTGTTTTGACTGAGCATTAAATGATTTTATAACTGAATACGTTGCAATTTTAAATGCTTTGACCTGTCTTTGAAAGCAATAAATAGTTTGCTCAGTTAGTGTAACAAATAACTTAGTCTTAATAAAAGAAAAACAAATTTGAGTTTTTCACTGATTTTGCTTTTGAAAAAGTTAGAGATTTCTTTGAGATTGTTGGATCAAAGAGAGTGTGATATAGGATTTTCATCTTGTATTGATTTCAGATCTGTTCTGTAACAAGTGTAATCCTCTGTACTTTGAAAGAAACTCTATGTGTATAGCTGAGAAGTGTTGTGTGTTCTTGAGGTTGTCAAGATCAACATTCTTAGTGGTGTTGTGCTGAAGCCAAAGGAAGTGTGTGTCTTGAGGGGATCAAGGTCACTTCTTTGGTGGTGTTGTAAGTAATCTAGGGTTGATTGGTTAGTGGATTCCCCATTGGTTTCTGGGAAGACTAGATGTAGCTCTTGGTTAAGAGTGAACCAGTATAAACCTCTGTGTGCATTCTCTCTATCCTTAAACTCTTTAATTTCAGTTTTATATTTGTGAACAGGTATAAACAACCGATTGTTTCTGCGAAACAACTGATTATTTTTCTGGTGCTGTGCTTATTTGCTTTGTGTTTTGGCAAACTGATTTGTTTATCAAGTTATTCTCGAAGTAATTTCATTCTAGAGTTATTTGTTTGCGAAAACCCCCTTTAAACCATTCACCCCCCGTCTAGTTTAAAGTCATACATTCTAACAGATACTCCCACGCCCGATTCTCTGTGGCTTCGTTCGTGCCTTTCTCTCGATTAAACACCTGAAATCACAAAGACAAAGGGCGCCCTATAGGCCGTTTGCACTCCAACACTCAAGTCAATCTTAGGGGTAGGAAACACCAAAGGTAAACTGTAAAAAGTTCTCTGTGTATTGTGTGCGTAAAGCTACGCAAATGAATAGCGTACCTGGTTAGGTTCGTTACTACCCTTTATATAGTCTAGGGTTTCCACTGTTTCCGCTTCCCAAATTAGGGTTTTCTGAGGGTGGGCCCCAGCGCCGCTATTACTCACCTTTTAGGGTAACCTAGCACGTAAGGCTTCCCACTGGAGTGCAACCTCTGGTGGGATGACCACCTGGATGCCAACTCATGCACCTGATCTCTGGGATCATCCGCCTTGGGAGTCCCCTAGCTGTCCACGTGCCATGCATGCAGCTCGCTCCTGGAACGCGGCCCTCACAGGTCATATCTCTTCCAGTGGCCTTTATTCATGTCGCGCCTGAACGTGACACCTACTCTGCATGCATGAGCCCCTCTCGGCTTAGGCTTCTCCTTAACTGATAACTGGTGTATTGTCCGGGATCCACCTCTCGTGGCCCTGCTCTCCTATTTGAGTCCCCAATGTCCGATGTCTCGTGGCCCTTACTATGTTGGTGACCGACGACTGACCACTCCTCGGCTCCTTGACTCACTTGCCTTGCAAGACACTAGTCCATGTTGCTCGCGGGTCCCAGGTTACGTGGCCCCATCACCATTACTGGCGGTCAACTAGACCCGAGGACTGGTCGGTACACCTTCATTTACAAATCGAATATAATCAATTATGCTGATTAAGCTGATGTTTACATAGAGCAAATAATCGATTATGCCTCCAAAAAACTACAGGTAATCGATTATGTCACCAACATAATCGATTATCCACTATTTTTAACAACATAATTGATTATGTTCTGTGTTGTTTTTAAGTGATAATCGATTAGTGGTGACAAAGCGGGTCGGCCCGTCCAACATAGGCCCGCATAATGCGGGCCGGGTTCGCCCGCCCCTCGTACAAAATGCGGACTGATTTTCATGGTCCGCCCCGCATGCAGGTTGGTCCGCATTTTTTTTTAACATGGTGGAAGAGTGTTACACTTTAGTGTTTTTGTTGGATCCAATCACTTTATGCATGTGTTTATTTATTATGTATTTAAGTTATTTTATTTATTTTACAGTTGGTTAATTTGAATAAGTTTCTAATTACTTGAAATTATTTTAAATGCATTGTTATATTTATATTTTAGTTTATATTTTGATTAATAAGTTAAGCTCAAGCCTTATTACTTATAACTATTGAATGAAATCATAATATTAAGTTATTATATATTTTAAAAACTATTAATTGATATGTAAGAAATGGTTGTGAATTGTTATAATGTAAAAGATTATATCTACACAAAATAACTCATATTTCATTTTTCAATTTATTTTAAATATAAGGGTAAATTTGTAATCTTACATTTTATACAATTGAAAATAATTCAAAATACTCTCACAACCATCACATAACTCACAAGCTTTAATAAATTTTCCTCAACATCCATTTTGACGTACCTCAATCCAAACACATCAACTTTCTTCACACTTTCTTCTCAAATTCTTATACTTTCACTCCTCAATCCAAACACAACATTAAGTGTGACACCCCTAAACACCCCAACATCGCATTTGCACTCTTTAAAGGTTTTTTTGCGGTTCTTTTCACCATTTGGTAGCATTTGACATTCAGGTTCTGTAGTGGAAAAGGTTAGATTCTGATATGTATTTCATTCTTCTCTTGCACTAGTTCCTCACTATTATTTACGCTTGTCCTTTTTTTGTGTGATTTAAAAACCTTCAGGATTACATAATCCAAAAGCCAACTTAGGATCCATGAGTATTTTTCATATCTAGAAGTCTTTTTTGAATTCAGAAAAAAGTTTCGAGATTATGTAATCCAAAATGTGTTTTTTCAAAAAAATTGCTTCCATATTCCACAAATCCATAAAACATTCTCAAATCATAAATTAACTTCAAGAAAATTGAAATGTTTGCATTCAAGAAACCTTTTGGATTAGCCAATTTAGAACTAGTTCTCGGATTTAGAATAACATTCCAGATTACGTAATTTGGAATATAAACTTGCATTATGGATTGTCAAATTTGAAATATTTTATCGAATCTAGTAAAAAGTTTTGGATTTCCTAATCCAAAAGGTACACAAACATTTCAATTAATTTCGAATTGTGTAGTCCAATGATTTAATGGATTACACAATCCAAAATATACACAAAATCACACCATACATCACAAAAACGAAAATTCCAACGTAAAAAATCACCACCAACCACCACGAACACAATTCAACAGCAATGGAGCAATCAACAACACCTTCACCAATCTCTTCACGCACCAACACTTCCACAAACAACATGTGTGTCACAACCAAACCTTCAAACATTTTAACTTTTTTACATAAGGATATTTTTGAAATTATAAAACTTAATAGGAGGCTGAAAAATCTATGGAGCTGCAGGAAGAAGAAGCCCAATAGGATACTCGTCCTCGGTGAGGATTTCAGGCCCAAAATATAAAATGCACTAACGATTGTTTCTTCCTGCACCTCCATATCTTCTTCTGCCACCTCCATACACAATACGAAAATACATTTTTGCCCTTCTTATATCACCCCCAGAGAGTAGTTTCTGGATTATGTAATTCGGAAACTCATTTGAAAAAAAGACTTCCGGATTACATAATCCGGAAGTTAAATAAGACTTCCGGATTATGTAATCCAGAGAATAATCATGCATCTGAAAAATGACTTCTGGATTATGTAATCCGGTAGCTAAGTACAAATTTGAAAAATGACTTCCGAATTACGTAATCCGGAATATTATAAAAGGGCATTTTTGGAAATTTGAAAACTTATGGAGGTGAGAGAAGAAGGTATGGAGGTGCAGGAATTAACAGTCGACTGGTTGCTGTGGTGGTGGTGGTGACATTTTTAAGTGAGTTTTGGCCATTCGGCCTTCTTTACACATGGTTTTGTTAGTGGTGGTGACAATTTTAATTGAGTTTTGGGCTTTTTAATACATGGTTTGTGTTGTAGAGTTTTCGTGTTTTTTCTTTTCTTTTTATGTTTTGAATTGGATAATTCGGCGCATCCACGGATTGTATTAATTGTGTAATATTATGAAAAAAATTTAAATCTTAAATTTTGAATTTTGACTTACGTAATTTAAAATACAAATATACTTTATATTACATAAATTATAAATCAGAATGTTAATCCAGATTAAATATATTTTATATTACATAAATTATAATTCAGAATGTTAATCCAGATTAATGAATGAGTTATGAATTACATAATTTGAAATTTAATTTTTAAATTTTGTATCTTATAGATTAAGTAATTCGTAAATGTACTAAATCCAGAATAGACTGAAAATGATGATGGTGTGGCATGACTTGGTATCTGGATTACTAATTCAGAAGATATTTTGAAATTTTCTAATAATTTATGGATTATTTAAATTTTAAATTATGTTCTGAATTATGTAATGGTATATGTTTTTCCAATTTCTTTTTAGATTACATAATTTGATTTTAATCTACTCCTATTTTATCCTTAGTTCTGAATGTGAAAAAAAAACAGCAACCAAATATCACAAAACATTGTAACAAAATACTAATGTTTTGTTTGGACTAAGGTGGAAAATTGAGAGAGTAGATTTGAAATGATTTGAAGAAAAACTGTAAAAAAGTTTGGACTAAGGTGGAAAATTGAGAGAGTAGATTTGAAATGATTTGAAGGAAAACTGTAAAGAAAATTAGAGTGTTTAGATTAAGGTAAATAAAGTGAAAAGTGTAAGAAAAATTTATGAAAGTTTGTGACTAACGTATTGAATGTGATTGAAATTGTATTTTTCTTTTAATTTTAAGAAATTTATGTTTACATATTTTCTCTTGTATTTAAAAATTATTAAAAAATAATTTGATTGATATTTTTAAATTATAATTATTTTAAAATAAAATATTATTTTTGATAATTGAAATATTATTTTTGGTATTAGAGCTAACTTTGATATATTTAAAAAATATATAAATGATGTAAAATTTTCGTATCATGTTTATGATTGTCAAAAAAATCGAGTTCAGTTCTTCTCCTACCCTTATCGGAATATGTTTAGCAAAATCTTCTTCAACAAAATTATAATTATGATTTATATAATTTTTACTGAAATTAAAAGTTTAATAATAATTTATACTTGTACCGCCCTGGTGGTCGGGTGTGATGACGTGGCATCCTGCTACAGTGTAGGCGTGTTGACAAGGCGCCAGGTTGGCAGATGGGAAGGAAGTCGGGAGGCACGTGTAGTCGCCAGTTGTTAAGTTGGCGTGTTCCGATTTCCAGCTTACCAGAATAGGCGATCGCCAGGTTGAAGATGAAGTCGCCAGATGCAGACCCAGGCGACCAAGCAGTCGGGGATCGCCAGAACAAACACATCGCCGAAGATAAAGGAGAAGCAGATTATGAAGGCGGCCGGCGAGACCACAGGGAAGGTGTATGAAGGCCCTAACTCGCCAGTTTCAGTAGAGATCGCACTCCTGAGTTTGCTATGCACTGGGCAGTACCATGCATACGTAACTTAGCCAAAAAGAGAGCAGAAGCGGTGCCAAGTCAGGGAGCCTCCAGATGATGGCACGTGTACAGTTGGATGCGAGCCACGTGTCCAGGTCTGTAACTGCCAGGAGAGAGAAAACCACCAGGTATATAAGAGTTCTTAACAGACTTTCTGAGGTACGCACGTTCAGTTCATACACTTTACGCTTGCGAGTGACAGAGCTGTTTGTGAGAGGATTTGCACGGTTCTAGTTCTTAGTATTTGGTGATACCGTCACTGACTTGAGCGTCGGAGTGCGATCGGCCGCAGCGGCGCCGTATCGTTTCTTTGCAGGTTCTTGGAGTAGATCTAGGGGAGGAACGAAGGTGATAAGCGGTGCGCACGTCGATCCTTTGACGAGGCATTCTCCAGCGCTCCGGTCAACAGGCAGGATCAACACTATTATTATTAACTTCATCTTCACATAAACTATCGTTTCCTCCACCACGTACTATTATTATAATCACACTATTATTATAATCACAGGTACTTAAAAATATAATGAACACAAAAATTTATGCGAAATAGGTTAAATTCTAAATCCTTCATAGGTTAAAATAATATTATTTATTGTCGTCAAGTTTATAAATTAATTAACCTTATTTTCTTTCAAAAATCACTTTTGTAGCTTTTTTTTATAAGTGTTCGATTGACTTGCTCGTCGGTTGAATTTAGTAACAAGTTCTGACTTCGTCTATCTCTGTTGGAATCTACTCTTCTCTTTGTTTCGTTGGAACGCGACTCCGTTGAGAGAAAGGGAGTCCTACTTGTTGATTGCACTCTGACGATCAAGTCAGTACAAGACTTATAAGAAACAAGAAGTAACTAATTTCAGTCTTAGAAACAGTGTACCTTAACTTGGGATCTCCAGTCCCTTATAATAGTTTACCTCTTGTAACAACTTTTTATCACGAGAATATAATCCCAGCTGAAAGCATACTCCACAGGAGAATATTCTGTTCAATGGCTCATTATCATATTGCAATAACAAACGAAATCTTTCTTCGAGGGAGCACATAAAATAATAACAGAATAACTTCCAGAGTACCAATTCATGTACCAACATCAAGGTCCAATCTGTTTACATAGGCACACACAGCGTGGCGCTATGCATCATACATGTAACCTAATATTTATGTGTCCTAACACACATGAGCCTAGGTTTAAAAGAAAGTGTCTTACTTGAGCTAGATCCCATGCACACTAAGCCCACCCCTAGATCCATAAATACCCCCTGGCCACCTAGACCTTATGCACAAAGGATTGCACTAAACATACAAAAAGGGCTAATACACACATCCAGGGCCCAATCACATGGCCCGCAACTTGGCCCAAGTGCCGAGTTGACCTGTCTATGGCAAGTGTTGAGGTCCGACCTCCGAGTGCTGAGCTATGAGCTCTGGTCCAGTACACAAGCCCCCAGGCTCGAGCTGAGCTTGCATCAGCGAAAAGGCTACTTGCTCGCTCTTGGTGGCTTATGTGTCTTGTTGGTAGTGGCGCGACGCACAAAGCGTTTCTGAGAGGACATCTCACCATACTCCATCGTGAGTGTACACGTGGCCTTTCATCAACTGTTGGAAGGGATTGTCGCTTGCCCTTCTCACTATCATTTTACTTAACGTTCGAAAATCCTCAACGTTTCTAACTGTTCCATCTCTCCTTCACGAAGCCTTCACGCCTCTCTCAAACTCTCTACACCTCCTTCCTTAACCTGGGAAACCTCCTCGCCTCGACTCACCCTTTGAATCAAGTAACCTTCTCCAACTCATGACTATGTACTAGCATCCTTTGATGCTTTCATTATGATCTTATTACTTGTTCTAGGACTGCTCTGCACTCATTCGATTCTGATTGCTATCTCTGTTTAGCTTCATCGTTTTTCTTGCGTCCAAAACGCACGTTTGCTTTCACTGCCTGGATGTGTGTTTGTATTTCCTTGTTTTAGATACTTTGCTGTGATGGATTACCGAAACATGTACCCCTGGGCTCCTGAAAACCTCCTAAAGTGATGTGAGTTGATTAGGAGATGAAGAATTATTAGACACTTTCAAGAATAGGATCAAAATTCTACAAGCAATTCAAGAACACAACAAGAACAAGAGAACCAAATGGAAACCCATTTTAAGAAAACAAATTAAGAAACCCATTTCAAAAACATGAACCGAATAGAGCATCAACAAGTAATTTCAACCGATTAAAACAAGAACCAATGACAAACTATTGATTAGAAACATTCAATAGCAACATTTGACCGATTGAAAATCAAGAACAAGAAACAAAACATGTTTTAGAGTTTTTGATATAGAATGGGTATGGAAGAAGAAGATGAAGATTGAAGAAACTTATGTGGTTGAAGACAATGGGAGTGATCACGCCACTTGGATGCAAGATGAGTGAGAGTGCCGCCACTTGAGGATTCCCAAGACCCACAAGATAAGACAAAGAGAAATAGAGCAAGTCTCACAAAAAAACCACTCAAATTCTAGAGAATAACCTCACTTTCAATTTTCAATATTCAACTTTCAACTTATGATACAAGGCACAATGTACCTCTATTTATACAAGGCAAGTGAGTTGGAAGAGTCACTCTTCTAGTTCCTTCTCTAAACTAGCGCCTAAGAAAGAAAGGAGTTGGAAGAGTCTTTCTAGTTCCTTCTCTAAAGTAGGGCCTAAGAGCCTTACATGAAAGGTGTCTTTTGGTTTTCCTCTTTGGCACTTTCCTAAGGCTACTCCTATATTATTTACAAAAGATATTAATTGGCTTGGACCTCATCTTTTGAGAAGACTAATAAGAAGAACTTCAAATGCTTTGGGCTTTGTCCATTTCTCCTATTAATGAGGTCTTTATTTGCTTGTTGAGATGACCCTTCAAGTATATCATCCTTGGTCATCTTCATGTATTTTTTGTTCATATCATGCCCTCCAAGTTGGAGAAAATTCGAACCACGAATTTAGTACCCCTGCATTGTTAGAATGCATGGCTTTAAACTAGAGAGGGGGGGGGGGGGGTGAATGGTTTAAAGAGGGTTTTCGCAAACTTTTAAGTCTAGAATGAAATTACTTCGAGAAAAAATTGATTAAGAAATCAGTTTGCCAAAACACAAAGCAAATAAGTATAGCACTAGAAAAACAATCGGTTGTTTATACCAGTTCACAAATACAAACTGAAATTAAAGAGTTCAAAGGATAGAGAGATTGAACACATAGGTTTATACTGGTTCACTCTTAACCAAGAGCTACATCCAGTCTTCCCAGAAACCACTGGGGAATCCACTAAGCAATCAACCCAAGATTACTTACAACACCACCAAAGAAGTGACCTTGACAAGAATGCTGATCATGACAAGAATCCTTTGGCTCAGCACAACACCACTAAGAATGCTGATCTTGACAACCTCAAGAACACACAACACTTCTCAGCTTCACGCACAGAGTTTCTTCAAAGGTACAAAGGATTACACTTGTTACAGAAAAGATCTGATATCAATACAAGATGAAAATCCTATATCACACTCTCTTTGATCCAAGCAATCTCCAACTCTTCAAAAGCAAAATCAGTGAAAAACTCAAATATGTTTTTCTTTGATTAAATCTAAGTTGTTGTTTGTTACAAAATTTGAACAAACTGTTTATTGCATTCAAAGCCTGGTGAAAGCATTTAAAACTGGAGCGTAATCAGTTATAAAATCATTTAATGCTCAGTCAAAGCACACAACAATTTTCTGTTATGGTCCCAAAACAAACAATCAGTTGAATGCTCGAATCAATCAGTTGTTTTGGTTTGACAACAAGTCAACCATCAAAAACAGTTTTCAACCTTTCTAAAAACACCTAAGTATAAAACAATCAGTTGTTTCGAAAAAACAACAGGTTGTTTTTCACGGAGTTTGAAAAACACTTTTCTTTTAAAAGGTTTGAGAATGCTTAAGCTTTGGATTCAATCAAGAGTGGAATTAACACATAAAATCTACCCCAGATCCTATCTAAAGACAGCTCAGCAACATCAAGCACATCTAACCTTCCATCAATCTTCAAAGGGTTTGGATTCTTCAAAGCTTGAACACACTTGATTCAACAATCTCCCCCTATTTGATGAAGACAAATCCCTGGTTTCTTGTGTTGGATTTGATTGAATATGAAGCAAAAACAACATATATACAATCCAATGCTTCCTACAGTAGCAGGTTAGATTTTCACATATTGAAATAGGAATTCCAGATAAACAATCGGTTGTTTACACGAAACAATCGGTTGTTTCTATCAGCAGAAGCAGAAACAGTTTTGATATAAGAGATTTCAGCAGTTTTAAACAGTTTCAGAGAAAGATACACAAGAACCAATCAATTCTCTCCCTATTTGTCTTCACAAATAGACTCTAACAGATATTTAAAACAAATTTAGGAAAGATTTTGAAGGTCAAGGATACCTAATTCATTTCTCAAAAAGAAGAACCTCTCTTTTGGTAATGGTTTTGTAAAGATATCAGCTAGCTGCAGTTTTGTCTCTACAAACTTTACTTCACAGTCCCCAATGCTTACATGATCCCTGATGAAATGATGGTGTATCTCAATATGTTTAGTTCTTGAGTGCTGAATCTGATTTTTGGTAAGATTGATAGCACTTGTATTGTCACACATCAAAGGGACCTTGCTGATTTGCAATCCAAAGTCAGCAAGTTGTTGTTTGAGCTATAGGATTTATGCACAATAGCTTCCAACAGCTATGTACTCAGCCTCTGCAGTAGAGAGAGCCACACATGCTTGCTTCTTGCTATGCCATGAGATGAGGCTTGAACCAAGAAGGTGGCAAGTGCCACTTGTGCTTTTTCTATCTAGCTTGCATCCTGCAAAATCAGAATCTAAATAGCCAATTAAATGAATGGGAGAGTGAGAAGGATACCATAACCCAACAATTGATGTTCCTTTGAGATATTTCAGAATTCTTTTTGCAGCTTTGAAGTGTGACTCCTTAGGATTTGCTTGATATCTTGCACAAAGACATACCACAAACATAATGTTTGGTCTACTTACTGTTAGATAGAGCAAAGAGCCAATCAAACCTCTATATTTAGTTTGATCTACCCCTTTTCCAGCAGCATCTGCATCCATGTAGCAACTTGATGGCATAGGTATGCTTGCTTCCTTGCAACTCTCCATTTCAAATTTCTTGAGAATCTCTTTACAATACTTTGATTGGCATAGAAAGATTCCATCCTTTGTTTGCTTAACCTGAAATCCAAGAAAGAAACACAATTCTCCCATCATAGACATTTCAAACTCACCTTTCATAGCAACCACAAATTCTTCACACAAACTATCTTGTATAGCACCAAAGATGATGTCATCAACATAGATTTGCACAAGGATAATTTCAGAATTTGACTTTTTGATGAAGAGAGTCTTGTCAATCATTCCCCTTTCATAGCCATGAGACAGCAGGAAGTTGCTAAGTCTTTCATACCATTGCCTTGGAGCTCGCTTCAGCCCATACAAAGCCTTTTTCAGCTTGAAGACATGATTGGGATATTGATGATCTTCAAAGCCCGGTGGTTGATCCACATATACTTCCTCATTGATGTAGCCATTCAAAAAAGCACTCTTGACATCCATTTGAAAGAGTTTAAAACCACTCATACATGCAAAAGACAGCAGCAACCTCACAGCTTCCAATCTTGCAACAGGAGCAAAGGTTTCACCATAATCAATTCCCTCATCTTGATTGTAGCCTTTGGCAACTAACCTTGCTTTGTTCCTTGTGATCACACCATCCTCATTCAGTTTGTTTCTGAACACCCACTTCGAACCAATGATGTTTGATCCTGCCGGTTGACCTGAGTGCAAGAGTCTTGCCACGTCAAAGGTTTCTCCTTCTCAATCAGCTTCGCACCACGTTAGCCTCTGTCCTTCACGCCTCAATCCTCGCAAGAACCTGAAAAAAACAGAGTGGCGCCGCTGCGGCCGATCGCGCTCCGACGCTCAAGTCAGCGACGAAATCACCAAAAACTAAGAGAGAATATCTCAACTCAAGGAACCTTGCGCAGTGAATCTCAGTGTACTTAGCAAGTATTCTCAAAGCATACTGAAGTGTTCTAAAACGTACCTCAAAAGGCTGTTAAGAGTTCCTTATATACCTGAGCACTTTCTCTCTCCTGACGGTTATACCTCTGGACACGTGGCTCGCATCCAGCTGTACACGTGTCGCCATCTGGAGCCCCCTTCTACTTGAGCGTCACTTCTACTTTTTGAGCTATTCGACTAAGTTACCCATACAAGGAGTAACTTGGTGCACAGCTTTCCTTGGAGCGCGATCCTTTAAGTGGCGACTTCGGGGTGTCACCATGCACACCTTCTCTGTGGTCTCGCCTGCCGCTATCATGATCTGCTTCACTTGCACATCATGCATGTTCTGGGAAACCGCTTCCTTGCCTCGACCTCTGGCTAGGGAATGATCATCTGATAACCTCGTCCTCCGTACTTGTACCTCTTGAAAGCCTTAAGATAGCCTTCCTGATCATTCGGCGATGTGCCCCTTTCGGCGGTCTCTAACCACCTGATCTCCTAGTACTCATGTATGGCGACTATGGCACAACTCTGGTGACCGTCGGTTACACACACTAGAGATCAGAGAACGCCAACTCAACGATTGGCGATTACACAGACTTCCCGATGTACTTCCCTTCTGTCAGCCAGGTGTCCCGTTCAACACGCCTATATCATCGCTTGCTGCCACGTCATCACTTTCGAATACCTGATCGGTACACAAGCCCCCCAGTCTTAAGCTGAGACTTGACCAGCGAAAAGACTAAGAAGTCAAATCATCGTCGATCTACGTGGCGGTTGTACGGATCTCCGTACGTTCGTACCCTTTGCCTTGCTGACGCTCCACCAACCCCCTCTTTAATCAAACGACACGTGGCTTCATCAACGGTCGTTTTTAATTGCCTTTTGCGCTTCCTACAACGTTCGAAACCCTTAAACCCTTCGCGCTATTCACTGTTCCATCATCTTTCTTCATCCTCAAGCATTCCAAACGCTTTCTCTGCGAACCCCGAAACTCCTCGTCTCTCTCAATCTTCAACTTTCTTTATCGCTCATCCGATCATAAAAAGGTAACCATTTTACTCCTCCTATTGGTATTTGTTGCACTTTAATCGATTTGCATCATCCATTATCTGTCTGAAGCATACGCTGTGGGCTGTTTTTCTTTCCTCGCAACCTAAGGTTTTGTCCTTGATAACGTCTATCCCAGCGAACCCTTAGTCGTTCGTTCTATCTTCTTCGTCCCCAATCGAGTCATTCTCTGCTATCTTCATTTCATCCCTTTCTCTTTCCTTTGTAGTTCCTGCGATGGCTCACACAAAGTCCACCGCTAACCCTCCTTCTTCATCGCGAAACCTTCCACCCAAAACTCGTAGGGTTGTCCCTGGGACAAATCCTCCATCAACACGCAACCCCTCACGAGCCTCTGGTGCTCCCTCTACTCAGGCTGAGAGGCCTGCCTCTTCTCATGCCAACCCTACCCAGGCAACTCCACCACTCGCCGGAGGAGCCTCCCTTCCTCCGCAAGACTATAAAGAGCTCTATCCTTGGGCCACCCCAACTCTGCTGAAAGAGACCTCCTCAATAAATACCGAGTTGGGCGTGCACCGACTGAGGAAAGGAGATCAACCCGACCTTTCATTTCACAAGGAGCATGATAGCAAAGTGACCGTGCTGCCTTGCCTTTCGGGAGAACCAATCTGCGCGGACAACAAGGGGAACAACGACGAGTTGTTCTGCTTCATCTACGCTACATTGTTCAAGAAAGTGAAGCTTAGGCTTCCTTTTACTCGTTTCGAGAGAGAGTTACTGACCGAGCTCAACATCGCCCCTGCCCAGCTTCATCCCAACAGCTGGGCGTTCGTAAGGGCGTTCCAAATCCTCTGTGCGCACTTGTTGCTGCCAGCCTCAGTCGATGTCTTCCTCTTCCTTTTTGAGGCAAAGAACCCCGGAGATCGCCTCTGGGTCAGCTTGAACGGGATTGCTGGGAGATCAATATTCTCAATCTTCCAGCAATCTTATAAAGACTGGAAAGGGAAGTTCGTGAAAGTGTGCCAGAATGATCAAGACCCCTCACTGCTTGACGGCTTCCCCCTGTATTGGGTAAACAAGGGGTACAAGGACTCCAAGGATAGCTTTAGGAGACCAAGAAGTCCTGACAACATGGGGGAGTTAGACAAAGATCTTTGTCTCTTCTGGAAGAGCGTGGCCGCCGTCAACATCACCTTCCCCACTGCCTCAATTATTCCTTACGAGTTCTTCGAGAGCCAACTCGAAATACACATAGGTTAGCCCCTACTCTAGTACCAAGATTCTTGCTTCGTGTTAAAACTGACTTAGCATCTTTACCCTTCTGTATAGGCCTTGATCACTAATCCATGTGCTGCTTGTGTTATCCCTGCATAAATATACTTGTATGTTCTGCTTCTGTTTTGGTTGCTCACCTATCCCACAAGCTCGCGGCGGGCTCTCAAGCTGTGCCCAACCTGGTGGCGGCGATCGCCGCTACCCAAGGTAAAACTCCTCCTCGAGGTCCAACTTCTTCTAGGGTACTACCCGCCCCAGAAAGGAAAAAACTAATCTTGAGGAGACCCAAAAGGAAAACTCCTCAGGTGGTGCAAGAGGAAGAAGATCATGATGAGGAAACCGAGGATGGCCTCGTCGCTAAGAGGAAAAGGGTGACCACCTCTTCACCACCTGCACTCCAAACACCAACACCGCCCTCACCTCCAGCTCCACTACAACCAGTCCAAGCAACGCCCCTGGCCGCCGCACCCCCAGTGGTTGAAAGCAGCGGCCCTAACTACGTAGAGGACCCTCCAAGCGCCTCAACACCGTTCGTATCTGTTGGAGAGGGTCCTCCTTCCACCACATCCATTGCGGGGGCCGCGTTAGGAGAAGATGAGGGCGCTCAGGTCTCGCCAATACTGATAACAGAATCCCCGATCTCACCACCACGCCTAGAAGCCCCCCTTGCCCTACAAACTCAAGAGGGTGGTGGTGAAAGTCAGCACCAAACCCCTCTAACACCTCCAGCAGCAACCTTAAGCCTCCCAACTTCCTTCGAAGAGACCTTGGGACCCTTCACAGCCCAACTGAAGACTATGACGGAAGATCTTCCTTTGCTCGTATCAAGAGCTGTGAAGGGCTCACTCAAGAAGCTTCAAGAGGAAAACTCCGCGCTCAAGGAGTCAAACCTGATGATAAGGGCTGAGGCTGAAAAGCTCACGTGCAACTTGCTGATGACTGAGCTGGAACACTCAAGGCTGAATGGTTGCAATGGACGCGGAGCTAAGAAGCACGCGCAAGGAAGCCTCCGATCTGCGCCAGAAACTGCACCTCCAACTCCAAGAGAAGATCGACTTGGAGAGCAAGCTGGTCCCATATAGGCTCAAGGTGGCAGATTTGGAGGCTGCAAAAAAGGCGGAAGCGTCCAGGGTGGAGAACCTCGAGAAGAGATCGGCAGATCGGGAGATTCTCTTTGGGAAGGTCGAGAAGGAAAGGGACAATGCTCTCGCCGAGCTCGCCGAAGCTCGCGAGGAGGCCAAAAAGATCGCTGCAGAGCTGGCCCAAGCTCGGGACGAAGGCAAAAAAGCTGCTGAAGAACTCGCTCGAGCTCGTGAGGAAGAGGAAGAGCTGAAGAAGCAAACACACGAGCTCGAGCAGAGCGCTGCCCAAGTCCTCACCGCCGGGTTTGACGCCGCTCTGGAGCAAGTAGCATGCCAGTACCCGGAGCTCGACCTTTCCATGGTGTCGATCAGCAACGAGGTGGTGGATGGGAAGATTGTACCCTCTAAAGACTAGCTGCCTTCCTCCATCACCTCTTCTTTGTAAAAACTTTATCTGTTATTGCACTGCCTATGTATTTGCTTATATATGCATACAAACTTGAATCGCCGCTTCTTACGCAACTTCTACTGCTGAAATGTTGTTTTCTGATACTTCGCCTTAAATGCCTCTTATTCGCTGTGTGGTTAATCAACATAACCGGTGAAACTTGCTTAAACGAATTAACTCAGCGATACTTCGGGCTTAACCACTCACACACTGCTTTGAACTTGAGCAAACTGTTAATCTTATAACAATTTATCGAATTGTTAACTCAAAGTAAAACTTGAGCAACTATTAACTCTTAAGCGATGACATTTAATATAACTTGTGGACTTAAGGAAACAAACCTTAGCATGAAATCACTTACTAAACAACAGGTTTTAACTCAAACTGGTATTAAAACACAGTTCACCTGATCTGCCAAGCGAAGCGACCCTTTACTCCTGTCATCGCCTGAAACTCTTCTGATCGCCGTACTTGAACTCGTTTAAGACGAGGAGGATTTTGTCTATCTTCACACCGCCTGCAAGCGTGGAAGTTTTATCTGGTCTTACTGGGTCAATATTGATGTTTCACTTAAAGGGGAAAAGGCGTTTTCCTTCCCTTCCCACCGTTCAAGGTCACGAACACCCCTGACCTTTCAGTTCATCTTGCCTGAACTCACTCTGGTGAGAAGGACTTTTTCTGGTGCTTCAGCTTGCCCAGGGTGTACATCTCCTCCCCCTGGACGCGCTGAGGACTTTTAATCTGGCCTCTATCTGCTTGTGCAGAGAGGTCTTTCGATCTGCTCTTGCCTGCACTCGCTCAAAGGCGAGGAGGACTTCTTCTGTTCTCTCCTGCACTCGCTCAAAGGCGAGGAGGACTTTTCTCTTCTTGCCTGCACTCGCTCAAAGGCGAGGAGGACTTTCCTCTTTCTCGCCTACACTCGCTCAAAGGCAAGGAGGACTTCTTCTGTTCTCGCCTGCACTCGCTCAAAGGCGATGAGGACTTCTTCTGTTCACGCCTGCACTCGCTCAAAGGCGAGGAGGACTTTTCTCTTCTGTTCTCGCCTGCACTCGCTCAAAGGCGAGGAGGACTTTTCTCTTCTGTTCTCGCCTGCACTCGCTCAAAGGCGAGGAGGACTTCTTCTGTTCTCGCCTGCACTCGCTCAAAGGCGAGGAGGACTTTTCTCTTCTTGCCTGCACTCGCTCAAAGGCGAGGAGGACTTCTTCTGTTCTTGCCTGCACTCGCTCAAAGGCGAGGACGACTTTCCTCTTTCTCGTCTGCACTCGATCAAAGGCGAGGAGGACTTCTTCTGTTCTTGCCTGCACTCGCTCAAGGGCGAGGAGGACTTTCCTCTTTCTCGCCTGCACTCGCCCAAAGGCGAGGAGGACTTTTCTCTTCTTGCCTCAAGACGCACGAGAGCGTTGAGGTCTTTAGTTATCACTGGTGCCTCCGATCGCCGAAAGACGATGAGGTCTTTTAAACTTTCAACTATTGCTGTCGGTCGCCGAAAAACGATGGGGATTTTAAAACTTTCAACTAATACCACCAATAGCCGAAAACGGACTTTAAAACTTTTAACTAGAAAGCATGCAGCATAACTTTGTCGTTGCCTTAGATCACGTTCAAGTGGTAAGGTCTTTTTTCTAAAAACTTCCAAAACAACAAGCATGCAATCTCAGAAACTTAAGCTTGAAAACTCTTCTTTATTGGGTGGCCTCATTAAAAACCCTCCTTAGAGAAAAAAGAGTGCCCCGTTGAAACTGTTTTAACAGAAAGCATGTAAATTTCTCCGTGTTCATTTTTACTTACAAAGCTTTAACTGTAATATAATTTGAGATGTGTGGTGTTCCAGGTGCGAGGAATCGCTCCTCCTTCTAACGTCTCTAAGCGGTAGGCGTCGTTCCCGAACACCTCGGTTATTCTGAACGGTCCCGTCTACTTAGGCGATAACTTGTTCTCCATCTCGTACTGATGGGCCTTCCTCATCACCAGGTCGCCCCCTCTAAACTGCCTTGGCATTACCTTAGAGTTATACCTTCGCTCAATCCTCCTTTTTACTGCCTCGGCCTTTACTCTTGCCTCCTCCCTGACCTCATCCAGTAAATACAGATTCATTCTTCTTTCTTTGTTCGAGTCTTCCGCCACAAAGTTCTGGAATCTCGGCGAGCTTTCCTGGATTTCAACTGGAATCATCGCATCACATCCATAAACCAAGCTAAACGGGGTCTCGTGGGTTCCTGACTGTTCAGTGGTATGGTACGCCCAAATTATGCGGGGTACCTCTTCAGCACACGATCCCTTAACTTTCTCGAGCCTTCTCTTTAAACCTCTCAGCAACACTCGATTGGCAGACTCCACTTGGCCATTCGTTTGTGGGTGCTCAACGGATGCAAACACTTGTTGTATTCCCACCTCTTCGCACAGCTTCTTCTACAGGTGACTCGCAAACTGAGTCCCATTGTCCGACACCAGCCATTTAGGCACACCAAACCGGCACACGAGGTTCTTCAACACAAAGCCTTCGATCTTATGTGCGGTGATCTGGGCTACTGGCTCCGCTTCAATCTACTTGGTGAAGTATTCAATCGCCACTACCACGTACTTCATCCGCCTGACCGCCAATGGGAAGGGTCCCAGAATGTCAATTCCCCAAGTGTGAAACGGCCAAGGGCTGTAAATTGACTTCAGCTCTTCTGGAGGCGCCTTGTGCCAATCGGCGTGCTGCTGACATTGCTTGCAACATTGAGCGTACTTCTTGCAGTCCCCCCTCATCGTGGGCCAGTAATAACATGCACGGAGAGCTCTTGCAGCCAGAGCTCGACCCCCGATGTGACTCCCACATATACCTTCATAGAGCTCGACCATAATTCTTGTACATTTTTCTCCGTGCACACATTCTAGGAGTGGGTGTGTAAACCCAATTCTGTACAGCTCGCCGTCGATCAAGGTGAACTTGCTAGAGTTCTTCTTTATCTTCCTAGCCTTCGTCGGATCCAGCGGGAGAACGCCATCTGCCAGGCAGCACTGGTATTGCGTTATCCATGTGTCTGGCTTATGCGTAGCGCAGACCTGCGCCACGTTCACCCTCTCCCCTCGACATGCTCTTATTCTTGGCGATCTCAAGGTCTCCTGGGTCAAGGACCTGTGACTCCTCGCCGCTTTCTCCGTCGACTTACTTATCTGAAGAACCTGGTGGTCTGCCACAAACGCCCTGGGTGTCTTCAGAGTTTCTTGAATAACTGTCCTCTGCCTACCCCCCTTGCCCGAACTGGCAAGCTTGGCTAGCAAGTCAGCTCGGGCATTTTGCTCCCTGGGTACATGCACCACCTCAAACGAGACAAAGGAACCCTTCAACTCCTGCACATACTCCAAGTAAGCCGCCATTTGTGGATCCTTGGCCTGGAACTCGCCTGTTACTTGTCCCGTGACCAACAATGAGTCACTCTTGGCCATCAACACCCTAGCTCCCATTTCCTTAGCCAACAAGATACCTGCGATCAACGCCTCATATTCTGCTTGATTGTTGCTAGCTTTAAAGGCAAACCTCAGGGACTGTTCTATCAGCACGCCGTTGGGTCCTTCTAGAATGACTCCAGCACCGCTACCCTGCTGGTTAGACGATTCGTCCACTGAAAGTACCCAACGAAAATCATCCCCCTCAACTCGTGCTGCTTCCGACGAGAGCTCGACCACAAAATCAGTGAAAATCTGCCCCTTGATCGGTCCTCGGGGCTCGTATTTGATGTCGAACTCTGACAGCTCCACTGCCCACTTCACCATTCTCCCAGCTACATCAAGCTTCTTTAAGACTTTCTGGATAGGCAAGTTGGTCATCACCAGCACCGTAACGCTGTGAAAATAGTGGCGCAACCTCCTAGCCGAGAATACGACTGCCAGTGCAGCTTTCTCCAAGGCTTGATACCTTACTTCTGGGCCTTGCAACACCTTGCTAACAAAGTAGATAGGTTTCTGAGCCTGATCTTGGTCTTGGGCGAGCACCGCACTCACCGCCCTCTCAGTTACAGCAAAATACAACCTGAGAGGGGTTCCTACCAAAGGTTTGCACAAAACCGGCGGGCTCGCCAGGTACTCTTTAAGCTTCACGAAAACTTCTTTGCATTCCTTCGACCAGACAAACTTATTGTTTCGCCTTAAACATTGGAAATACGGGTGACCTTTCTCTCCACTAGCTGACATGAAACGAGATAGGGCGGCCATCCGACCTGTAAGCTGCTGCACCTCCTTTACGGTAGCCGGGCTTCTCATCGCCAAGATGGCAGCACACTTATCAGGATTTGCTTCAATTCCTCTTTCGGTCAAGAGTAAACCCAAGAACTTCCCTGCCTCTACGCCAAAAATGCACTTCTCGGGGTTTAGCTTTAACCTGTACTTGGCGATAGTGGTAAACAACTCCACCAGATCTGAGATGTGCTTGCTTTTCTCTAGCGAAGTCACGACCATATCATCTACGTACGCTTGCACATTCCTTCCCAGCATCGGTGCAAGTACCTTATCCATCAACCTTTGGTACGTGGCCCCCGCGTTCTTTAGCCCGAAGGGCATCACCTTGTAGCAGTAGCACGATCTCTTAGTCATGAAGGCGGTCTTCTCTTCATCCGTGGGATGCATTTTAATCTGGTTGTACCCTGAGAAGGCGTCCAGAAAGCTCAGCAACTTGCACCCTGCTGCGCTGTCGACCAGGACATCTATGCTTGGCAAAGGGTATGAATCCTTTGGGCAAGCCTTGTTTAGGTCCGTGAAGTCGACACACATGCGCCACCTCCCGTTGCTCTTCTTTACCAGCACGACATTAGCTAACCACTCAGGGTACTGGACCTCCCTGATATGGCCTGCGGCGAGGAGCTTTTGCGTTTCATCCCTAATCGCCTGTCTCCTCTCCTCATTGAACTTTCTTCTCCTCTGTCGCACTGGTCTGACCTGTGTGTCCATTGCCAGGTGGTGACACAAGAAATCGGGGTCGATTCCCGGCATGTCTGAAGCAGACCATGCAAAAGCGTCCAGATGCCGTTCTATCACCTTGGCGATCTGGTCTTGTAGCTCACCTTCCAAAGATCTTCCCAACTTGAAGACCTTGCCCCCGATCTCCCTCTCGAGCCACTCCTCGACGGGTTTGGGCCTGGTTTCACTGGCGATCACCGCCCTGGCGATTCCCAATTCCCTAGCCTCCTCTGGGCGGTTTCTCGCTTCTTCTAACCGACCGACGTCCTTTCCCTCAACCTCAGCGTCTACCATGATAACATCGCCTCCGGCGGTCACCTCCATCGTCGCATCAACAACTCGCCCTTCTGTTGGCCTGGGCTCCACACCGGGAGGCGGCGTCGTGGTGATGTAGCTCACCGACCTCTTATTCTTGAGGCTATTTTCGTAGCACTTCTTTGCCTCCTTTTGGTAAGATCTTATGGTGATCACCACCCCCTCCATTGATGGCAACTTAACCTTCATGTGCCTGGTCGAGGGCACAACTCCTATTCTGTTGAGGGTCGGCCTTCCCAACAGAATGTTATACGCCGAGGGGGCATTTACAACGAGGTACTTGATCTTCTCCGTCCTCGAGGCCGTCTCGTCTGTGAACGTGGTTCTCAACTCAATGTACCCCCTGACCTCCACCTAGTCGCCAACGAACCCATACAAGCATCCTCCGTAGGGCCTTAACTGGTCAAGGGGTCATTGTAGCTTGGTGAAAGTCTGCCAGAACATGACATCTGCCGAGCTTCCTTGATCCACCAGCACCCGGTGGACCTTCCTTCCCGCCGTGACTAGCGAGACAACTATGGGATCGTTGTCATGAGGCACAACGTCCCTGAGATCCTCCTTTGTGAACGTAATGTCCACATCTGGCGAGTGGTCTTCGAACACATCTACTGCCATCACAGACCTTGCATATTTCTTCCTCTGCGATGCAGTACATCCATCACCCGAGAAACCTCCAGTGATGGTGTGGATCTCGCCGTGAGTGGGCATCTCATGCTGCTGGCCCTCACTGCTCATCAGCTGAGAGCTCGACGCTTGCCCCGTCCTCTTGTCCAGCAGGTAGTCATTCAAGAAGCCGCTCTTGACCAAATCGTTGAGTTGGTATCCTAGGGCCAAGCACGAATCAAGGGAGTGACCAAAACTTTGGTGGAATTCACACCATGCGTTCGGTTTTGGTCCTAGCACCTTATCTGAAACTTTCTCAGGCGCCTTAAGCCTGTCAGCTATGTTGGGAATGGCGATCAGGTCCGCCAACCCCATGACGAACTTGTACCTGGGTGGGCGATTGAACTCCCTAGGGCGCCCTGGGCCCCTTCCCTTGTTTTTCTTTGGGTCGTAAGGATGGCGAGTCGTCTGATCCTTCTTAGCCGCCGCTGTCTACAGCACCCTCTGTGGCTGAATTCTAGTTTGGGCCCATGGCCTAGCAGGAGCCACACTCCCTCTCTTTTCTGCGACCTCACTCTCGTCGGCGATGTGGGCCACAACAAGTCGCCGAACTTCAGCAAACGTGGCAGGGTGGCCCCTAATTAGCGCCTCGCAGAAAGGTCCAGGCAGTACGCCCTTTTTGAAGGCGTATACCAACATGTCCTCGTCTTTGGCAGGCGAGCGGACCATCTGTGCTCCAAAACGATTCAGATAGTCCCTGAGGGACTCTCTCTGATACTGTCTCACGTCGAACAAGTCATAAGACACCCTAGGTGGCGCCTTGTTCACGATGTACTGGTCGACGAAAAGCTTTGAGAACTGCTGGAAATTGGTTATGTGACCCGTGGGCAGGCTAACGAACCATTCCAGCGCTGTTCCCTGGAGTGTGCTCATAAACATCTTGCAATAAACTGCATCTGAGCCTCCTGACAGCATCATCTGCGTGTGGAACGCAGTGAGATGTGCTTCAGGATCCTCCACGCCGGTGAAAGAAGCTTTTACGGCCACTACGCTCGCAGGGATCGCCGTGTCCATGATCGCCTGAGAAAACGGCATCGAAAAAACGCGCGGTGGCGATGACGGCGCAACCTCTTCAACGGTTGTGCGTCCTCTCTGCTCGTGAAGAGCTTGACGCAATTCCTCAGTGACCTTGCTGAGCTCCTCATTTCTGGCCTGAGAGGCGACCAGGTCTTCGTGCATCTTCGCTTGCTCTACGCGCGATGCCTCCACATTTGCTTGCAACGCACACATGATCTCCATCATTTGCGCCATGGTCATGGCGCCTTCTCCAGCAGTTGGCACAACAGGACTTGAATGCGTACTTCTCATCTTTCTCATGAAATATCAACAGATCAAGCTTCAGCGACCAAAACCTTCACCAGCGGAACGATCGATTCAGCAATCAATCGGTCAAAAACCTCTTAAACTCCAAAGAACTTCTAAGAACGCAACCGCAACCGCACGGGATTGATTCGGATGCCAAAACCTCCACAGAAACTCGCAATCTCACCACGAACCTACCGCTTCTCCATTAAAACTCCCGATTCACCGATCAGAAACTCGAACGAACGATAAAAACTTTGATTTACCGATTGAAACACGCACAAACGGTAAGAAACTTCAATTCACCAATCGAAAACTCAAACAAACGGTGGAAAACTTCAAACTACCGATTGAAAACTCAAACAAACGGTGAAAAACACCGAAAATGGTTGCACGAGCACACAACCACACAAGAACCGCAGAAACTTCAAGAAACTCACGCTGTGGATGGGAAACACGTTTTACACGACCCCACGGTTGGCGCCTGATGATCCTGCGGTTGACCTGAGTGCAAGAGTCTTGCCACGTCAAAGGTTTCTCCTTCTCGATCAGCTTCGCACCACGTTAGCCTCTGTCCTTCACGCCTCAATCCTCGCAAGAACCTGAAGAAAACAGAGTGGCGCCGCTGCGGCTGATCGCGCTCCGACGCTCAAGTCAGCGACGAAATCACCAAAAACTAAGAGAGAATATCTCAACTCAAGGAACCGTGCGCAGTGAATCTCAGTGTACTTAGCAAGTATTCTCAAAGCATACTGAAGTGTTCTAAAACGTACCTCAAAAGGCTGTTAAGAGTTCCTTATATACCTGAGCACTTTCTCTCTCCTGACGGTTATACCTCTGGACACGTGGCTCGCATCCAGCTGTACACGTGTCGCCATCTGGAGCCCCCTTCTACTTGAGCGTCACTTCTACTTTTTGAGCTATTCGACGAAGTTACCCATACAAGGAGTAACTTGGTGCACAGCTTTCCTTGGAGCGCGATCCTTTAAGTGGCGAGTACGGGGTGTCACCATGCACACCTTCTCTGTGGTCTCGCCTGCCGCTATCATGATCTGCTTCACTTGCACATCATACATGTTCTGGGAAACCGCTTCCTTGCCTCGACCTCTGGCTAGGGAATGATCATCTGATAACCTCGTCCTCCGTACTTGTACCTCTTGAAAGCCTTAAGCAAGCCTTCCTGATCTTTCGGCGATGTGCCCCTTTCGGCGGTCTCTAACCACCTGATCTCCTAGTACTCATGTATGGCGACTATGGCGCAACTCTGGCAACCGCCGGTTACACACACTAGAGATCGGAGAACGCCAACTCAACGATTGGCGATTACACAGACTTCCCGATGTACTTCCCTTCTGTCAGCCAGGTGTCCCGTTCAACACGCCTATATCATCGCTTGCTGCCATGTCATCACTTCCGATTACCTGATCGGTACAATGTTCATCTCAGCTGTTTTAGGGACAAGAAACCATACCTTATTCCTTGCAAACTGATTAAGCTCTTCATGCATAGCTTCAACCCATTTTTCATCCTTGAGGGCTTCATCAATTGACTTTGGTTCAATTTGAGAGACAAAAGCAGTGTGCCTGCAGAAGTTTAAGATGAAGCTACGTGTTGAAACACCTTCCTTTATCTACCCAATGATGTTTTCCACTGACAGAACTCTAGGAATCCTCCATTCTTTGGGCAACTCACTCTGCTGCAGAATTTCAATCGGCTGTTTCAAGGAATCAAGCGGTTGTTTTTCTGAACATATGTCCAACTTGTCCAAACTGATGTTCTACTCATCCTCTTCAGCACTGTTCTTCAGGATTTGAATGCTTTTGCGATCCACCTCATCAAAGACAACATGAACAGACTGTTCTACAGTCATTAGCCTCTTGTTGTAGATTCTGTATGCATGACTTGTTAGAGAGTAGCCTATGAAGATACCATGATCAACTTTTTCATCAAAATTCCCTAGGTTTTCCTTTCCATTGTTGAGAACAAAACAACTGCAACCGAAAACTCTGAGATGATTGATGTTTGGCTTCCTTCCATTAAAGAGTTCATAAGGAGTCTTCTTCAGAATTGGCCTAATTAGCACTCTATTCATCACATAACAAGAAGTGCTAACTGCATCAGCCCAAAAATACTTAGGAAGAGAAGATTTACTTAGCATTGTTCTAGCTAGCTCTTCAAGGGACCTGTTCTTCCTCTCCACCACACCATTCTATTGTCGAGTTCTTGGAGCAGAGAAATTATGCAGAATTCCCATCTTTTCACAGAACTTGTTGAACTTTTCATTTTGGAATTCACCTCCATGACCACTTCTTATTGAGCCTATGTTGTTGTTCTTTGTATTTTGCAATCTTCTTGCAAGCTTCCTGAATGCAGAAAAGGCATCATTTTTTGATTCCAAGAAGAGAGTCCAAGTGAACCTAGAAAAATCATCCACAATAACAAGATCATAGTAGTTTCCACCAAGGCTCATGGTTCTTGAAGGTCCAAAAAGATCCATGTGAAGTAGCTCAAGAGGTTTTAAAGAAAAAACAACATTTTTTATTTTAAAAGAGTTTTTCACTTGTTTCCCCTTTTGGCAAGCTTCACAAATATGGTCCTTCTCAAACTTGAGCTTTGGCAGCCCAATCACAAGATCTCTTGAAATTAACTTGTTCAAGTGATTCATGTGAATGTGAGCAATTCTTCTATGCCAAAGCCAAGACTCATCATGCTTGGATATAAGACAACCAATTGAACAAGGTGAAGAGATATCTAGAAGATAAACATTAGTGATTCTCTTACCAATTAACATTACCTCTTTTGTGTTGGGAAGATAGATTTCGCAGGAGTTTGTTTTGAAGATAACCTGATATCCTTTGTCACACAATTGACTAATGCTCAGCAGATTGTGCTTTAATCCTTCCACAAAGAGAACATCATGAATGACCAAGATATCTTTGTCTCCTATGGATCCTCTCCCAAGAATCGTCCCTTTGTTGTTGTCTCCATAGGTAACGTGCCCTTCTTGCTTAAAGGAGATGCTCAAAAACTTTGATTTGTCCCCAGTCATGTGCTTGGAGCACCCACTGTCCAGGTACCATTGTTGCATGCTCTCCTCCAAGTTTTCCTACAAAGAAGATTTTCAAGTACAAAGATTTGGTCCCCTTATGAATGTGGATCCATTTGGTTTACATTCATCACTTGAACCTTTACTACACTTGGGAATCCATTTCATAAAGTCCCTAAGAACAACATATTTTCTGATTTTACAGAATCTGACAGAATGGCCTCTTTTCATGCAGTATAAGCTTGTAACAACCAATTGTTTCTATGGTCCAATCTCTTGTTTTTCTGGCAGTTTCGAAAATGGCTTTGAAAATCTATCTTGCTTGTTCTGTGGGTTAAAACCCAATCCAGCTTTTCCAAAAACATAGTTTTGAGATGCCAAGACATTCTCAAAGTTGGATTGACCTTTAGAAAGCTTATCCACAGTTTTAACAAGATAATGGACTTTCTTTTCAAAATTTTTGCAATTGTATCTCACTTGCAAGATGAGTTTTTGTAAACTATTTCAAGGTTTTCAAAATCTGTTTTTGAATTTTCCAATTCCTCTTCCAGTGTTTTGACTCTGTTTTCAAGCCAGCTATTCATTCCCTTTAACCGGTTGTTCAAGAGGGCCAATCGGTTAGCATCTTCATGTGTTTCTTGAAAGGCTGAAGCAATTGACTGTAATTTTCAGAATTTGAGGAGTTGGAAGAACTTACACTACTTGAGTCATCTTCCTTTTTGGCCATGAAGCAGAGGTTGAGGCTTTTTCTGTTTTGCCTCCTTTTCCTTTGTGCTTGACTTCTTGACCTTACTTCCTTTGATTCATTGATGTTCCCATGAGTAGATTTGAGTGTGTCCCACATCTCTTTAACAATTTTGCAATTTGATATCCTGAAAAACTCATTAGTATCTAGTGCAGAAGCTATTATGTTTTGAGCAATATAATCAAGCTTGGCCATTTTACATTCTTCATTGGTCCATTGGGACCAAGGTTTTGCAATAAAAGAACCATTTTTTTAAGCTTTGGAATGAAAGGACCATTCTCGATTGAATCCCAAATTCCTTGATCAATAGATTCCACAAAGATTTTCATTCTAGCCTCCCAATACTTGTAATTCAATCCATAGAATAAAGGTGGTTTGTAGATTGAAGCACCTTCCTCAAAAGATAGTTTTCAAGCCATAGAAAAAGATTTTCGGATCAAACTTGATTATCTTTCATGTACCAAGCTCTGATACCAATTGTTAGAATGTATGACTTTAAACTAGAGGGGAGGGGGGGGGGGTGAATGGTTTAAAGAGGGTTTTCTCAAACTTTTAAGTCTAGAATGAAATTACTTTGAGAAAAACTTGATTAAGAAATCAGTTTGCCAAAACACAAAGCAAATAAGTATAGCACCAGAAAAACAATTGGTTGTTTATACCAGTTCACAAATACAAATTGAAATTAAAGAGTTCAAAGGATAGAGAGATTGAACACATAGGTTTATACTGGTTCACTCTTAACCAAGAGCTACATCCAGTCTTCCCAGAAACCACTGGGGAATCCACTAAGCAATCAACCCTAGATTACTTACAACACCACCAAAGAAGTGACCTTGATCCCCTCAAGACTCACACTTCCTTTGGCTCAGCACAACACCACTAAGAATGCTGATCTTGACAACCTCAAGAACACACAACACTTCTCAGCTTCACACACAGAGTTTCTTCAAAGGTACAAAGGATTACACTTGTTACAGAAAAGATCTGATATCAATACAAGATGAAAATCCTATATCACACTCTCTTTGATCCAAGCAATCTCAAAGCAATCTCCAACTCTTCAAAAGCATAATCAGTGAAAAACTCAAATCTGTTTTACTTTGATTAAATCTAAGTTGTTGTTTGTTACAAAATTTGAACAAACTGTTTATTGCATTCAAAGCCTGGTCAAAGCATTTAAAATTGGAGCGTAATCAGTTATAAAATCATTTAATGCTCAGTCAAAGCACACAACAATTTTCTGTTATGGTCCCAAAACAAACAATCAGTTGAAGACTTGAATCAATCGGTTGTTTTGGTTTGACAGCAAGTCAACCATCAAAAACAGTTTTCAACCTTTCTAAAAACACCTAAGTATAAAACAATCAGTTGTTTCGAAAAAACAACAGGTTGTTTTTCACTGAGTTTGAAAAACACTCTTCTTTTAAAAGGTTTGAGAATGCTTAAGCTTTGGATTCAATCAAGAGTGGATTTAACACATAAAATCTACCCCAGATCCTATCTAAAGACAGCTCAGCAACATCAAGCACATCCAACCTTCCATCAATCTTCAAAGGGTTTGGATTTGAACACACTTGATTCAACAATAAGACAAAGTCAGTTTACTATCAAAATTAATAGTTGAATAAGATAAAGGTAAACATGACTTAGAATTTGTAAGCAGTGGGAGTTCAGAAAAGGAGGTCCTATAGACATACAAAGTTGGAAAAGATTGTTTGGGAATGATGATATTTTTTGGAAAAAGTCATCTTAAAAGGTGAAAGCCATTAGGAGGTATGTAAAAATCATCCCTAACATTTTTTAACCAAGTTAGTGTTGAAATAGGAACCTTGGGTAATGAAAAAAGATAAAAAGAAGAAGAATACCTTTGAGGATCAAGTTGAGGCATAGCAAGAGTCAACATGATTGATTTAGTGGATAAAGTATTATGACTCGGTTTAGTACTTACTTCTTTTGCTTTCTCATTTTCTCTTTTAGTTTTCATTTTTATTTGGTCCTCATGAACCTCTTGGGGAGAGAGGGGTTTTAAGGAAACCTTGCGCCCTTGGAAGGAAAAAGAAATTGTATTGGATAGGCCATCATGTAAAACATGTGTATCATATTGCCAAGGCCTTCCTAAAAGAACATGAGTTGCTTACATGGGCACAACATCACATAAAACCTCATCTTTATACTTTCCTATTGCAAAGTTAATGAGGACTTGTTTGTTAACCATGATTTCACCTTCGGTACTAAGCCATTGTAATTTATAGGGCTTGGTATGAGAGATACTGTGATGGGTTGATACAAGGCCTCTTCCATCATAGTGGGTAAGGCTAACTTCTCCACAACTCTTGTACTAGCCACATTAGTGCAACTACCCCCATCAATAATCAAGGAACATAACTTGTTGGTGATAAGACAACGGGTGTGGAAAATATTTTCTCTTGGGTATCATCCAAAGGTTTTGGAATTGTTTCCAACATTCGCCTTATCATCAATAAGTCACCTTCACAAGGACTTTCGCTCTCAGTCTCACTTGGGGATCTAGAAGGTGAGGAATGTCTAGAGGTTTCAGAATCATGCTCACTAACCACTACCCCATCATGAATAAACATATTTATCTTTGAAGGGCAATTAGCAGCTATATGACCATATCCTAAGCATTTAAAACATTTCTTACTAGACGATTTTGTTGGTGATTTAGAAGTTCAAGGTTTAGAATCTCTAGTTTTGAAAGATGATTCTTTAGGAGGATACTTTGAAAAAGATTTGTTTTTATTCTTCCAAGAGTTGTTGTAGTAGTCATCATTATGAGTATTTTTGAAAGCATTTTTCTTTGGAATTTGAGATTCAACCTTGATGGCAAGGTGAACTAAATTTTGTAAAGATGAATACTCATGAAGTTCCACAACATTTTGAATATCCCTCCTAAGACCACTCACAAATCTAGCCATTTTAGCTTCCTCATTTTCATGCATATCTACTTGAATTAAAAGTGTTTCTAGCTACTTAAAATAAGCATCCACACTTAGCATGCCTTGGTGAAGCTGTTGGAGCTTCAACAATAGGTATTTCCTAAAGTGTGGTGGAACAAATCTATCACGCATACACTCTTTTAAATCGTTTCAAGAAACCACGAGAGGTCTCTTGTTTAGTCCAATGTCCATAAGAGTCTTATGCCACCATTGCATGACAGAGTCTAAAAATTCTAAAGAAGCTAATCTAACCCTTTGGTCTTCTAAGACCTCATGTACAAGAAGAATTTGCTCAACCTTTGCCTCCCAACCCAAATATACATTAGGATCACCATCCCCACTAAAACTAGGCAATTTTACAATTGGAAAATAAGGCTTAGCCACATTTTGGCGCCTCTCTTCATATGGATGTCTCCTCCATTCGGTTTCTTCATCATAGCTACCATAATTGTGAGAACTTCTTGATTCATATCTATGATGTTGTCTTCTATGTCTTGGAGGTCTTTCATGTTGCATCTCCAATCTTTGAATTCTTTCCTCCATTTGTCTTATCGCTTCATCTTTTTGTGCAAGGGATCTTTTCGCTTCCTTCAATTCACCAAGGATAAATGCTCTTTGTGGAGAATGTGGCTTGGAAGATTCACCACTTGAATAAGTAGCCATTTAAAAAAAAAAACAAGACAACAAACACAATGAACAAACAATTAAATAAAACAAGGTTGGAAAACTAGAACCAGTAGTGTTGCAGTAATGTCAAATGAAAGGCACTCAAACCACTCTAAGAAATTATTCTTTCCTCAACCAAGCTTCTCTTGGGGTTTGGGTAATTATCAAATGAAAGATGTCAAAGCAACCCACTCAAATTCTAGAGAATAACCTCACTTTCAATTTTCAATATTCAACTTTCAACTTATGATACAAGGCACCATGTATGATGAGAATCAAATAAAGGAGGCTTTTATTAATGGAGGAAGAGGACATCCACCCTCACATTTGAAGTTCTTCCTTCTAGTCTTCTCAAAATTAAAAGAAGACATAAAATAAAGATGAGGCCCAAGCCCAAAGCCCAAGCCCAAGAAGGCCAAAGCCCAAAGAGCCCAAGTCCATCCCATGAGGGGCAAGGCCAAGCTTTGAAATACTCTTGTATAGTTTTAGGAGGTGTGGTTATTAAATAAAGGTGTGTGAAAATGTAAAATAAAGTCACATTGTCCATGTGACTTAGGAGAGTGGTGTAGGTGTAGTTTTTGGGAGGTGTCATAGTAGAAAAAGGTCACACCTCCCATGTGACTTGTTTTTGGTGGGAATTTCAAATGAGTTTATTTGAAATTTCCCACCTATTTTTCAGCACCTTAGGCTATAAATAGAGGTGCTTCCTTTGTAAAATTCAGATTGGAATTAATCTAAGAAAACTCTACTCAAATTTTGAGTGAACTTTGGAGAGCTTTGAGCCTTCTTCTCTACTCTTATCTTGATGGATCAATGGAGTCCTCAAGTGGCGGCATCACTCTCATCTAGGAGCATTCCACACTTCTAGTGGCGAGATCATCCATCCTCCTTCCATCTTCATGAGCATTTCTTCTCTCCTTCCTTTCTCCTCTTTCATTTGTTTTTGTTAGCTTGTGTTCTTGAGTTTGGTTTGGTGTTCTTGCTGTTTTTATGAGTATTTTGGTTCGGCAGTTTTATAATTCTGTCCATTCATCTTGTTCCTTTGATTTTCTTACTCTTTTGTTCGGTTCAATTTGACTAAAATTGGTTCATCCAAATGAGTTTGGGATTTGGTACTAGTTTTTGGTGAGTTCTTGTCTTAGAACAATGATCCAACTCTAAGAAAAGTGCCTCTATAATGTCCAACTCAAGGTGATTCCTAAAAATGTCAAGAATCTTGTTCTATGTGGCTATTGGAATCACATCAATGTACCTCTATTTATCCAAGGCAAGGGAGTTGGAAGAGTCACTCTTCTAGTTCCTTCTCTAAAATAGTGCCTAAGAGAGAAAGGAGTTGGAAGAGTCTTTCTAGTTCCTTCTCTAAAGTAGTGCCTAAGAGTCTTACATGAGAGGTGTCTTTTGGTTTTCCTCTTTGGCACTTTCCTAAGGCTACTCCTATATTATTTACAAAAGATATTTGTTAGAATAGGTGGCTAAAAGAAGAGGGGGGAGGGTGAATTGTTTCTAAAATCTTTTCGCAAATATATGTTTAAGAATGAAACTTTAACAATCAATTCAGAAGGACATTTAAACAAAGATTCAGAAAACTATTTCAGTATTTTAATCGGTTAAAAACACGATATAACCAGTTGTTTATGTTACAGATACAAAAGCAGTTTGTAAGTGATCCTGCCTGTTGACCAGAACGTTGGAACTTGCCTCGTCAAACTTGGATCGACGTGTGCACCGCTTCAACCTCCGTCCTTCGTCACGATCCACCTCAAGAACCTGCAAAAGAACAGAGCGGCGCCGCTGCGGCCGATCGCACTCCAACGCCCAAGTCAGTGATTGAACCACCAAATACTTCAAGAGCAACACTCAAGAACTCTCAAGGAACCGTGAACCAATTCTCTCTCACAGTATGCTTAAGAACTCGCAAGCGTAAAGAAGACAATCTGAACGTGCGTACCTCAGAAGTTCGTTGGGAAACCCTTTTATACCTGGTCACTTTCTCTCTCCTGGCAGTTACGCACCTGGACACGTGGCTCGCATCTAGTCGTACACGTGCCATCATCTGGAGCCTCCTTGACTTGGGCGCTGCTTCTGACTCTCTCTTGGCTAAGTTATTTATGCATGGTACTGCCCAGCGCATACCTAACTTGGAGCGCGATCTCTACTGGGATTGGCGAGTTAGGGTGCCCTCGTACACCTTCCCTGTGGTCTCGCCGGCCGCCTTCATAATCTGCACCACCTTCATCTTCGGCGATGTGCTTGCTCCGGCGATCTCCAATCACTTGGTCGCCTGAGTTTACAACTGGCGACTTCATCTTTGACCCGGTGATCGCCGGTTCTGGTATGCTGGAGATCGAAGCACGCCAACTTCATAACTGGCGACTACACGAGCCCCCCGACTTCCTTCCCTTCTGCCAACCTGGCGTCTTGTCAACACGCCTATACTGTAGCTTGATGCCACGTCATCACTTCCGACTACCAGGGCGGTACACAAGCCCCCCAGTCTTAAGCGAAGACTTGTCCAGCGAAAAGACTAAAAGAGTCGCGTCAATACCGATCTACGTGGCACTGGCGCAGAATTCCAAGCGGTTGTACTTTCTGCTTCTCTGACGCTCCACCAAACACTCCTCCCATCGTTCGACACGTGGCTTCATCAACGGTTACCTTCAGTTAACGTTAGCGCTTCCCAAACCCATTTCGAAAAACCCTTAAACCCATTTCGCTCCACTGTTCCATCACTTTCTTCGTATTCTCAGACGCTCCAACTCTCTTCTGCAAAAAGCTCTCAACGTTCTTCAACCTCCTGAATCACCAACTCCCTTCATCACTCTTCCGATCATAAAAAGGTACTTCCTTTCCTTCTTCAGTTGGGTTTTCCTGCATTTTAACCGATTCGCATCATCCTTTAACTGTCTGGTGCATACGTTGTGGGTTGTCTTTTCTATTTCTCCTTCTTCGTAACTTAGGGCTTCGTCTTCGTTACAACGAACCCTCGTTCGTTCGTTTTCTCACCCTTCTTTCATGATCGAGTCAGCCTCTACGAATCCTGATCACCTTTTCTTTTCTTCTTCCTTTGCAGCTTCCGCAATAACTCGCTCAAAGATCACCCCAAATCCTCCTCCTTCGTCACGAAACCCCTCCTCACAAGCACACAACCCACCACGAGCACGTGGTGCTTCTTCTTCTCAGGCTGAGAGGCCTGCACCCTCCCGCCCCAACTTGGCTCAGGCAACTCCACCCGTCGCCGGAGGAGCCTCCGTGCCTTCTCCAGATTTCAAAAAAATGTACCCATGGGCCACCTCGACCTTGCTGAAGGAAACCTCCTCAGTAAACTCTGCTGGGGCGGTTCTTCGACTGACGAAAGGGGATGAGCCTCACCAATCGTTCCACAAGGAGCATGACGATAGAATGACGGTGCTACCTTGCCCCCCCGACCTGCCCGTTTGCGCCGACGACAAGTAGAACAACGGCGGGTTGTTCTGCTTTGTCTACACCACCTTGTTCAAGATGGTGAAACTTAGGTTTCCCTTGACTCGCTTTGAAAGGGAGCTTCTCACCGAGCTTGACATCGCCGCCGCCCTGCTCCATCCCAACAGCTGGGCATTCGTACGGGCGTTCCAAATAATGTGCGACCACTTGGGGCTGCCAGCGTCAGTGGACGTTTTCCTATTTCTTTTTGAAGCCAAGCACCCAGGAGATCACCTGTGGGTAAGCTTGAACGGGATTGCTGGGAGGTCGATCCTCTCTATCTTCCAGCAATCCTACAAAGACTGGAAGGGCAAGTTTGTCCAGGTGCGCCCCAACGACAAGGACGCTTCTCTGCTCGACGGTTTCCCCTTGTATTGGGTAAACAAGGGGAACAAAGAGTCCAAAAGTAGCTTCAGGAGGCCAAGAAGTCCTGATAGCATGGGTTCCTTGGACAGAGACCTCTGCTTCTTCTGGAAGAGTGTGGCAGACGCCAACATTACCTTCCTCACCACCACGCTCATCTGCTTCGAGTTCTTCGAAGATCAACTCGAAATTCGCATAGGTTAGAACTCACCTCAACGTCTAAGTCTTTATTTTGACATTACCTCTGTTAACTGTTTCTGGGTGTCTTGTGCGTTGTGCGCAAGACTTTGGTTTTATTTTCTGCACCATTTATCTGCTTTGCTGCATACTGCCTTATGCATTTATTTCTCTCCCTGAGCTAACCCATGCATTTTTGCTTTATGCAGATCATATGTTGGGCCAGGGCAAGCTCGCTGAACTGAGGGCGCTCACCCGAACCCACGGGTTGGCATCGGGTTCCCAAACCGTGCCAAACTCTGTGGTGGAGATCGCCGCCGCACAGGGCCGATCGCCACCAAAAGGCCCAACTCCTCCCGATGTCCAACCCGTCAACCAACGCAAAAAGCTTATCCTCAGGAAACCAAAGAGGAAAGCTCCCCAAGTAGTCCATGAGGAGGAAGAGGAAGACGACGAGGCGACTGAAGATGGCCTCGTCACGAAGAGGAAGAGGGTGGCCCCTTCTTCACCATCTGCTCCACCCCTTCTTCCAACATCAACACCACCATCTACGCCTGCCCCGCCTCCAATATTGCCTCCTCCACCATTTCCCGCCTCGCCAGTCCAAGCGATCCCTTTGGCATCTGCGCCTCCTGTGGTTGAGGCCGCCGAAGCCAACTTCTTGGAGAACCCCCCGAACGCCTCCACGCCTTACATATCAGCTGGAGGGGGTCCTCCCTCAAATGCCTCAACCGCAAACGTTGCACCAATCGGGGATGAAGGTGCTCACCACTCTCCAATTCTTATTACTGAATCCCCGACGTCGCCACCACGCCAAGAAGCACCCGCTGAGCAACCAATTCAAGAAGGTGGCGGCGAAAACCAACAACGAGCCCACCCGGTGCCCCCACAAGCAAACCTCTCTCTTGAGGTCAAGAGGATGTGGGAGCCTTTCTCAGCGAAACTAAAGATGATGGCGGAGGATTTCCCCGCCATTATATCTAAAGCTGTGGAGAGCTCCACCAGGAAGCTCCAGGATGACCTCTTCACCCTTCGAACTGAGAATAGCACTATAAGGATTGAGGCGGAGAAGTTATCCTGCAATCTGACACTCGCCGAGATTGAACACTCCCGAGTAGAAGATGCAATGAGCACCGAGCTCCGGGTGGCGCGCAAGGAGGCCACCGATCTCCGCCATAAGGTACAGCTCTTGGCTCAAGAGAAGATCGAGCTAGAGAGCAAGCTGGTGCCTTATCGCGTTAAAGTGGCTGACCTGGAGGCCTTGATTAAAACTGACGCCGCCAAGGTGAAGAAACTGGAACAAAGGTCAGCCGATCGGGAGGTCTTCCTGGGAAAGGTGGAGAAGGAGAGGGACGACACCATGGCTAAGCTTGCTGAAGCCAACAAAGAAAAAGGGAAGATTGCTGCTGAACTGGGCCAGGTGCAGGCAGAATCCAAGAAGGTTGCTGAAGACCTTCTTCAAGCTCAGGAAACCATCAAAAAACTCAAGAAGCAAGCTGAAGAGCTGGAGCAGCAGAACGAGGGGCTGAAGAAACAAACTGAAGAACTTAAGAAACAGATCGAAGAGCTTAATCTGAGTTCTGCCCAAATTCTTGCTGCTGGATTCGAGGCCGCACGGGAACAGTTTGCCTGCTTGTTCCCCGATCTAGATCTTAGCATGGTGTCCCTCAACAACGAGGTGGTGGATGGGAAGGTTGTTCCCGCTGAAGACTGATCGATTTCCTCCATCCACTACCTTTATGCTTTCTCCTTACATACAATTGGAATAAACTTTATATTTTCCTGTACATGTGCCTTGAATCTGATACTCACTTTAATGATAAAGTCTTTGTATTTCCTCTTGCAACTTCTTTGGTTGCTTTAACTTTCCTTGCACAATTTGCTTCAAGAAATTAACTTAGCGATTTCGTAAGCGCGATTATACACTTAATTGCTTCGAACCACTGACTTTCGAATAACAATCACTCTAACAACTTGTAATCTCAAGGTAATGAACCTTAGCGTAAAAGCACTCTTCAAACAACGAACTTTAACTCAACTAATGGCTTAAGACATCGCTTCACCCGATCTGCCTTATCAAAACGGGTCTTAACTTCTCGCCATTGCTTGAACTTTTCCTGGTCGCCAAAGACTCTTGGCGATATCAGCTTCTTTCTGGCTTCATACCTTGGCCATTGTTCCTTTATCTGGGGGTAGAGGCGCCTTTCGGATCCTTCTCTACCTTCTTGAGCTTCAGAACAAGAGACCGGGTGGCTAGGCGCTCTCTTCGAACCTACCTTAGCCACCCTCCAAACTTCTTCCACCCTTTACACCATACCTGAACTCGTTCGAGACGAGAAGGATTTTATCTTGCCTGAACTCGCTCATCGGCGAGGAGGTCTTTAACTCGCCTGAACTCGCTCATAGGCGAGAAGGTCTTTAACTCGCCTGAACTCGCTCATCGGCGAGAAGGTCTTTAACTTGCCTCTACATTGCCCCGGGGGTTCCATCTCCTCTCCCTCAGAAACACTGAGGACTTTTTGCTGGTGCCTCTACATTGCCCCAGGGGTTACATCTTCTCGCCCCCAGAAACACTGAGGACTTTTTGCTGGTGCCTCTACATTGCCCCAGGGGTTACATCTTCTCGCCCCCAGAGGCACTGAGGACTTTTCACTCTTCCTCGCCTGCACTCGCTCGACGGCGAGGAGGTCTTTATCTCGCCTCAGAACGCGCGAGGGCGTTGAGGTCTTTTAACTGGTGCCTCCGATCGCCGAAAGACGATGAGGACTTTAACTTTAACTGATGCCTCTGATCACCGAAAGGCGATGAGGACTTTAACTTTAACTGATGCCTCCGATCACCGAAAGGCGATGAGGACTTAAATTTTTTTTAGAAAGCATGCAATATATCTTTACTTGCCTTAAATCACGTATAAGTGACAAGGTCTTTCTTCAAAACTTTCTGAAAACAACAAGCACGCAATCTAAAACAACTTTAAGCTTCGAAAACTCTTCTTTATTGGGTGACCTCATTAAAAACCCTCCTTAGGGAAAAAAGAGTGCCCCCTTCAAACTATTTTAACAGAAACATTGTAATATAACTTCGTGTTTGTCCTTACTTACAAAGCTTCTTAACTGTAATACAACTTGAGGTGCGTGGCGTTCCAAGTGCGAGGAATCGCCCCTCCTTCCAATGTCTCTAAGCGGTAGGCGCCGTTTCTGAGCGCCTCGGTTATTCTGAACGGTCCCGTCCACTTGGGCGACAGTTTATTCTCCATCTCGTACTGGTGGGCTTTCCTCATCACCAGGTCGCCTTCTCTAAACTGTCTCGGCATCACCTTCGAGTTATATCTTCGTTCAATCCTTCTCTTCACCGCCTCAGCTTTTAATCTCGCCTCTTCCCTGACCTCATCCAGTAGATCCAGGTTCAACCTTCTCTCCTCATTCGAGTCTTCCTCTACGAAGTTCTGGAATCTCGGTGAGCTCTCCTGGATCTCCACTGGAATCATCGCGTCACACCCATAGACCAAGCTGAACGGGGTCTCATGGGTTCCTGACTGCTCGGTGGTGTGGTACGCCCAGACTATACGGGGTACCTCCTCAGCCCAGCTTCCTTTGGCTTTCTCTAACCTTCTCTTCAAACCTCTTAGCAACACCCGATTAGCTGACTCTACTTGGCCATTTGTCTGAGGGTGCTCGACGGATGCAAACACTTGTTGAATTCCCACCCCTTCACACAGCTTCTTCAACAGGTTGACTTGCAAACTGAGTCCCATTGTCCGACACCAGGCGCTTGGGCACACCAAACCGGCACACAATGTTCTTCCACACGAAACCTTCGATCTTGTGTGCGGTGATCTGGGCCACTGGTTCTGCTTCGATCCACTTGGTGAAATACTCAATCGCCACCACCAAGTACTTCATCTGCCTGATCACCAGCGGGAATGGTCCCAGGATGTCGATTCCCCAAGTATGGAACGGCCAAGGGCTGTAAATCGATTTCAACTCCTCGGGAGGCGCTTTGTGCCAATCGGCGTGCTGTTGGCATTGTTTGCAACACTGTGCATACCTCTTGCAATCTTCTCTCATCGTTGGCCAGTAGTAACCTGCACGGAGAGTCCTTGAGGCCAGAGCTCGACCCCCGACGTGGCTTCCGCATATCCCTTCATGGAGCTCTTCCATAATCCTCGTGCATTTCTCGCCATGCACACATTCCAGGAGTGGGTGAGTGAACCCAAACCTGTACAACTCGCCATCAATCATTGTGTACTTGCTAGAATTTTTCTTTACCTTCCTAGCCTCTGTCGAATCCAGCGGGAGAAGGCCATCTGCCAGGCACCGCTTGTACTGTGTTATCCAGGTGTCTGGCTCATGGGTAGCGCAGACCTGCGTCATGTTCACCTTCTCTCCCCGACATGCTCTAATTCTAGGCGATCTCAATGTTTCTTGCGTCAAAGACCTGTGACTTCTTGCCGCTTTTTCCGTCGACCTGCTTATCTGAAGAACCAGGTGATCTGCCATAAATGCTCTCGGCGTCTTCAGAGTTTCTTGAATCACCGTCCTCTGCCTACCCCCCTTGCCTGAACTGGCGAGCTTAGCTAGCAAGTCAGCTCGGGCATTCTGCTCTCTGGGCACATGCACCACTTCAAAGGAGGCAAAGGAACTCTTCAATTCCTGCACATACTCCAGGTAAGGCGCCATTTGTGGATCTTTAGCCTGGAACTCGCCTGTTACTTGCCCCGTGACTAGCAGCGAGTCACTCTTAGCCATCAACACCCTAGCTCCCATCTCTTTGGCCAGCAAAATCCCGGCGATCAACGCCTCATATTCTGCTTGGTTGTTTGCTGGCCTTGAAGGCAAACCTCAAAGATTGTTCGATCAACACGCCATTGGGTCCCTCCAAGATGACTCCAGCACCGCTACCCTGCTGGTTCGACGATCCATCCACCGAGAGCACCCAACGGAAATCGTCCCCTTCAACTCGTGTCGCCTCAGATGAGAGCTCGACCACGAAATCTGCAAAGATTTGCCCCTTAATCGGACCTCGGGGCTCATACTTAATGTCAAACTCCGACAGTTCCACCGCCCACTTCACCATCCTCCCAGCAACGTCAGGCTTCTTTAAGACCTTCTGGATGGGCAAGTCAGTCATCACCAGTATCGTGAAGCTATGAAAATAGTGGCGCAACCTCCTCGCCGAAAACACTACTGCCAGTGCAGCCTTCTCCAGGGCCTGATATCTCGTTTCGGGGCCCTGCAGCACCTTACTAACAAAATAAATAGGCTTCTGAGCCTGATCTTGGTCCTGGGCGAGCACCGCACTTACCTCCCTCTCAGTTACAGCAAAATACAACCTGAGAGGGGTTCCCACCAGCGGTTTGCACAAAACCGGCGGGCTCGCCAAATACTCCTTGAGCTTGACGAAGGCTTCCTCACACTCCTTCGTCCAGGCAAACTTGTTGTTGCGCCTTAAACACTGGAAATAGGGATGGCCCTTCTCTCCGCTAGCTAACGCGAAGCGAGACAGGGCTGCCATCCGACCTGTTAATTGTTGCACTTCCTTCACAGTGGCCGGGCTCCTCATCGCCAAGATGGCGGCACACTTGTCCGGGTTGGCCTCTATTCCTCTTTCAGTTAAGAGGAAACCCAAAAACTTTCCAGCCTCCACGCCAAAGATGCATTTCTCTGGATTCAACTTCAACTTGAACTTGGCGATCGTTGTGAACAATTCCTCCAAGTCTGCAACGTGCTTGCTTTTTTCTGGCGAGGTCACGACCATGTCATCGACGTACGCTTGCACATTCCTTCCCAGCATCGGTGCAAGTACTCGATCCATCAACCTCTGGTACGTGGCCCCCGCGTTCTTCAGCCCAAACGGCATTACCTTGTAGCAGTAGCACGATCTCTCGGTCATGAATGCAGTCTTCTCTTCATCCATGGGATGCATCTTGATCTGGTTATACCCCGAGAAGGCATCCAGGAAGCTCAACAACTTGCACCCTGCAGCACTATCCACCAGGGCGTCTATGCTTGGTAAAGGATATGAATCCTTTGGGCAGGCCTTATTCAGATCAGTAAAATCGACGCACATGCGCCATTTCCCATTACTCTTCTTTACCAGCACGACATTTGCCAGCCATTCAGGGTACTGGACTTCCCTGATGTGGCCTGCAGCGAGGAGTTTTTGTGTTTCGTCCCTAATCGCCTGCCTCCTCTCCTCGTTGAACTTTCTTCTCCTTTGTCGCACCGGTCTCACCAAGTTGTCCATCGCCAGATGATGGCACAAGAAGTCGGGATCGATCCCGGGCATGTCCGAAGCGGACCATGCAAATGCATCCAGATGCCGTTCTATCACCTTAGCAATCTGGTCCTGGAGTTCGACCTCCAGAGATCTTTCCAGCTTGAAGATCTTTCCCCCGATCTCTCTCTCGAGCCACTGCTCGACGGGTTTTGGCCTGGTCTCTCTGGCGATCACCGCCCTGGCGATTCCCAGCTCTCTCGCTTCCTCAGGGCGATTCCTTGCCTCTTCTTCCTCCAGACCGGCGTTCCCCTCCCCCAGCTCAGCATCCACCATCTCCACGTCTCTTCCGGCGATCTCTTCTATTACCGTCGATCTGGGCTTCACACTTGGAGGCGGGGTGGTTGTTACGTAACTTACCGACCTCTTGTTTTTCAGGCTATTCTCATAGCACTTTTTCGCTTCTTTCTGGTCGGATTTGATGGTGATCACCACCCCCTCCATAGACGGCAACTTCACCTTCATGTGCCGAGTCGACGGTATAGCGCCTATTTTGTTGAGCGTGGGCCTTCCCAACAGAATGTTGTATGCTGAAGGAGCGTTTACAACAAGATATTTGATTTTCTCCGTTCTCGAACCCGCCTCATCTGTAAACGTAGTCCTCAACTCTATGTACCCCCTGACCTCCACCTGGTCACTAGCGAAACCATACAAACACCCTCCATAGGGCCTCAGCTGGTCAAGGGGTAGCTCCATCTGCGTGAAAGTCGGCCAGAACATCACGTCTGCCGAGCTTCCTTGGTCCACCAGCACCCTGTGGACCTTTCTTCCTGCTGTGATCAATGAGATTACTATGGGATCGTTGTCATGAGGCACAACGTCCCGAAGATCTTGCTTGGTGAACGTAATGTCCACATCCAGCGAGTGGTCTTCAAACATATCCACCATCATCACAGACCTCGCGTACCTCTTCCTCTGTGATGCGGTGCATCCACCACCTGAGAAACCTCCCGCAATGGTGTGGATTTCCCCGTGCGTAGGCATCTAGTGCTGCTGAGCTTCTCCACCTGCTGGTTGGGAGCTCGACGCGCCCCCCGTCCTTCTATCTAGCAAATAGTCATTTAGGAACCCGCTCTTAACCAGATCGTCGAGCTGGTATCCTAAAGCCAAGCACGAATCCACGGTGTGGCCAAAGCCCTGGTGAAACTCACACCAGGCGTCTGGCTTTGGTCCCAGCACCTTGTCGCCCACCTTCTCAGGCGCTTTCAACCTAGCAGATATGTTGGGAATGGCGATCAGGTCCGCCAGTCCCATGACAAACTTGTGCTTAGGCGGGCGATTGTATTTTTGGCGTGCTGGTTGCGGGCGTCCTTGGCCCCTGCCCTTGTTCTTCCTTGGATCATAAGGATGGCGAGTCCTCTGATCCCTTCTGGCCGCCGCTGTCTCCAGCACCCTCTGTGGCTGGATTCTGGTCTGGGCGCGTGGCCTAGCGGGAGCCACGCTTCCTCTCTTCTCGGCGACTTCACTCTCGTCGGCGATGTGGGCCACCGCAAGTCGCCTAACCTCAGCAAACGTGGCGGGGTGAGCCCTGATCAATGCCTCGCAGAATGGTCCTGGCAGCACGCCCTTCTTAAATGCATAGACCAGCATTTCCTCATCTTTGGCCGGCGATCTGACCATCTGCGCCCCAAAGCGATTCAGGTAGTCCCTGAGGGACTCTCCCTGATACTGCCTTATATCAAACAAATCATAAGACACCCTGGGCGGTGCCTTATTCACGATGTACTGCTCGACGAAAATCTTGGAAAACTGTTGGAAGTTGGTTATGTGACTGTTAGGCAGGCTCACAAACCACTCCAACGCCGTTCCCTGGAGTGTGCTCACGAACATCTTGCAGTATACGGCGTCTGATCCTCCTGACAGCATCATCTGCGTATGGAACGTGGTGAGATGAGCCTCAGGATCCTCCACGCCGGTAAAAACAGCCTTAACAGGTACCACACTCGCAGGAATAGGCGTGTCAGTAATCGCCTGAGCGAAGGGCATGGGGAAAACACGAGGCGGCGTTGACGGCGCGACCTCTTCAGCAATAGGACGCCTTTGCTGCTCCTGAAGAGCTTGACGCAGCTCCTCAGTCACTTTGCTAAGCTCATCATTCCTGGCCCGAGAGGCGGCCAGGTCCTCATGCATTCTCGCCTGTTCTATGCGCGAGGCTTCCACAGTTGCCTGCAACGAGCGCATAATCTCTACCATCTGCGCCATGGTCATGGCGGCGGCGCCTTCAGCAGCAACGGGCGCAACTGGACTTGAACGGTTGCTTCTCATTTTTCTCATGAAAACTCAGCAAATCACAGAGAGTAATGAACAACACTTCCTTCAGCGACGATTGATTTAGCGATCAATCGGTCAAAACTGCGCGAAACTCCGCAAGAAAACTCAAGAACACAGCGAACCTCCACAGAAACCTGCAACTCCACCAGAAACCACCGCTTCTCCCACGACAAACCAAACGAGCCAAAGAACTCAAATCTCGCCGAACAAATCTCGCGTAAACAGCTGAAAACTTCGCTTCACCGAAAAACAACCCAAACGAACGGTGGAAAACGCGAAATCACCGAACAAATCTCAAACGAACAGCGAACAATGGTTGCACCAGCACACAACCACGCAAAAAACTACGAAAACCTCCAAGAACTCACGCTGTGGATGGGAACAAGTTTTACACGGCCCCACAGTGGACGCCTGATGATCCTGCCTGTTGACCAGAACGTTGGAACTTGCCTCGTCAAACTTGGATCGACGTGTGCACCGCTTTAACCTCCGTCCTTCGTCACGATCCACCTCAAGAACCTGCAAAAGAACAGAGCGGCGCCGCTGCGGCCGATCGCACTCCAACGCCCAAGTCAGTGACTGAACCACCAAATACTTCATGAGCAACACTCAAGAACTCTCAAGGAACCGTGAACCAATTCTCTCTCACAGTATGCTTAAGAACTCGCAAGCGTAAAGAAGACAATCTGAACGTGCGTACCTCAGAAGTTCGTTGGGAAACCCTTTTATACCTGGTCACTTTCTCTCTCCTGGCAGTTACGCACCTGGACACGTGGCTCGCATCCAGTCGTACACGTGCCATCATCTGGAGCCTCCTTGACTTGGGCGCTGCTTCTGACTCTCTCTTGGCTAAGTTATTTATGCATGGTACTGCCCAGCGCATAGCTAACTTGGAGCGCGATCTCTACTGGGATTGGCGAGTTAGGGTGCCCTCGTACACCTTCCCTGTGGTCTCGCCGGCCGCCTTCATAATCTGCACCACCTTCATCTTCGGCGATGTGCTTGCTCCGGCGATCTCCAATTACTTGGTCGCCTGAGTTTACAACTGGCGACTTCATCTTTGACCTGGTGATCGCCGGTTCTGGTATGCTGGAGATCGGAGCACGCCAACTTCATAACTGGCGACTACACGAGCCCCCCGACTTCCTTCCCTTCTGCCAACCTGGCGTCTTGTCAACACGCCTATACTGTAGCTTGATGCCACGTCATCACTTCCGACTACCAGGGCGGTACAGTAAGGCAGGAATTTCAACCGGTTGAAAATACGAAATAACCTATTGTTTATGATAGCATATCAAACAGTTATGAAGAGAAGAGATATAGAGATTTACACACAAGGTTTATACTGGTTCACTCAATCCTAGAGTTACATCCAGTCCTCAGTCAAACCACTGAGTATTTCATTATGTAATCAATCACAGATTACAACAACACACACCACAAAGAGGTGACTTTGAATCCCACAAAGCCTACTCACCCCCTTTGCACCAACACACACCTCAAGCCAGAATCACACTGACTTTACAGGATTTTACAACAACGTTTACAGAAAGTAATTTGAACAATTACAAGAAACTAAGAAAGGGTAGAAAACACCTGGATTACAAAAGACCAGAAACCCAATGATCAGTTCTTGAATCATAGCAAAGCTTAAAAGCAATCTTGCTAAACTTTGAAAACTTCTTTTCACAAACAGTTGGTAATCTCCCAAATCAATCTCAAATCAGAGTATAGAACTTCTCTCTTTTTCATCATTCAAACATTTGAAGGAAGGCTATATTTATAACCTTTGAAAAGCTATCGTTAAAGACAGATTTGAACAACTGAATCAGTTAAAACAGGTTTTCAAAATACTGTTATGAAAACTCACATTTAATCGGTTATAACTGCGATTTAACCAGTTGAATGGTTTTAACAGTTATACAACTAATTCAAAAAATAGTTTCAAAAACTCCTTGGCCAGCTAAGTGACAAAAAACCGATTGTCTCGAAACTTTAATCGCTTGTTTTTCCTTTTGCATGGAAAAACACTTTAATCTTTAAAACAAATTAAAACAGACTTTGTGTAGGAATCAAGACTGATCTTACATAAATTCTAAACACTCTAAACTACACCCAAACCAAAAGCAGCAAGGCTTCAAGCTTCATCTTGAATTTGAAACATCAAAGCTTCTATCTTCAACAATATTAATTGGCTTGCACCTCATCTTTTGAGAAGACTAATAAGAAGAACTTCAAATTCTTTGGGCTTTGTCCATTTCTCCTATTAATGAGGTCTTTATTTTCTTTTTGAGATGACCCTTCAAGTATAGCATCCTTGGTCATCTTCAAGTGTTTTTGGTTCATATCATAAAGGAAACATCTATATATACCTCCTCTGAGCAGATAATGCTTTACATGAAAAGTGAATGTCCCAAGAAGTGTATCCTGGGGTTTTGGTTTAGTGCCATGTAGGGAGGACGAACCAGTTTGTTGCGATGAGTCCTAATGTGATTTGATTTTATGATTGATCATTTAGGTGACACTTTTAGAATTAAGATTGAGATTGTTAAACAAATAAAAGTGAAAACCTAAGGAAAATCCCAACTGGACATTAACTTAACCAAATGGTTAAGTAGATGTGAATGTTCATTTCACAAAGGCAAAAGGAAAACACAATTAAATGGTGAAAATGATGACAATTATGGTGCGAAATTGAACAAGAACATAAGAACAAAAGAATGGATCGAAATTAAATTCAAAGAGGCAAAACCAAGAACATGTTTATGATAGAATGGAATGGAAATGGATAAATGGAAGAGATGATGAAAGAAGAACTTATGGATGGTGAAGCAAGGATGTATCACGCCACTTGATGGGGGTGGAATCACTAAAATGAGTGAAAGGAGGCCGCCACTTGAGAGCATCATATCTCACAAGATAAGACCAATTTTGGAGTAGACCCACTCACTCACTACTCACACAAAATTTGTGCATAATTTCTTTACTATAATTTCAACTTGTCATTACAAAGAGAGAGCCCTCCTATTTATAGAATGAGGAACCTTGGAGAACATGAAGGGAGAGGGGTAGGATAGTCTATGTAAGGGGGCGACCTAGGGTTGGACTTTAGGTGAAAGTCGCCCCTTCCTACACATTCTAGAACCTAGGGTTTCCTTCCTTCCCTAATGGACTTCTTATGGCCCAATTTTATATCTTCACCTCATATTTATTCTAATTGGACCTACTATTGTTTATTATACTATTTGGACCCCTCAAGTGAGCCCAACTTATTTACAACATATTCTAAACATTTAAGAAGACTAGCTGGAAGAACTTTAGGTGCTCTGGTTTATAGCTTATTCTTTTGTAGATGCTTTCTTAAGGGTTGGTGGGGTCCGGCTTTGCATACTGAGATGACTGACCCTTTTGGGAAGTTCTTATTGTATCCTTAGTCATCTGTAGGTTTGTATCATGCTCCCCAGGTTCAAAAGAATTCGCCCTCAAATTTAGATCTCCTGCAAATAACATAGTGAGTTTGTGCACAGGATTTGTATATTGTAGATGGAAAACACACTTATTTTCATTAAGCTTAAGGATATTATTTGGGGATGAAATGATTTTGGAAGAATCCTCGTAGAAGGTGAGAACCTTTAGGAGGTTTTTGAGTATCATCCCTAAACTTCTTAATCAAATATGTCAAGTATTTAGAATGTTTAGGTAATGAAAAAGACAAGGAAGAAAAACACCTTTGAGGTGAAGTGATGAGACTCGTGTTATCTTGTCCTTCTTTTTCTCTTTCATTGTCACTTTTGGTTTTTGTTTTAATGTGGTCTTGATTTACCTCTTGTAACATTATGATTATTTTATTTGGACAATTGAAAGTTATGTGCCCAAAACCTAAACATTTAAAACATTTTGTACTTGAAGTTTTGGTGGGTGACTTAGGGGTAGAGGTAGAAGGATTGTGTTTAGAAACGTTTTGATGAGAAGTGGTTTCTTTTGAAAAATTGGAAAGAGAAGTTTTTGTAAAATTTTTGGTTGTATCCTTCCATGAAGATTTGTAGAAGCCATCGTGATGAGTATTTTTGAAAGTTGGTTTCTACAAAAGTTGTGATTCCACCTTGATGGCTAGGTGAACCACTTTCTTTAAAGAAGAGTACTCATATAATCCTACAATATCTTGAATTTCTCTCCTCAAACCACTTACAAACCTAGCTATCTTTGACCTGCATATTAATTTTAGTCAAAATTGTTTCTAAGTCTTTAAAGTATTCATCTACCGTCTTAGGTCCTTGATGAAGTCGTTGGAGCTTCAACAAGATTTCCTTCCTATAAGGAGGAGGAACAAACCGCGCCCGCGCATACATGGTTTCAAATCATACCAAGAGATCACGATTGACCTCTTGTTTAGCCCAATGTCCATTACAGTTTGTTGCCACTATTGGTTGGCACAGTCTAAAAAATCTTGGGAAGCTATCCTAACCTTTTGGTCCTCGGTGACCTTATACACATTAAAAAGATGTTCAACCTTAGCTTCCCATTCTAAATACAAACAAGGGTCATTGGACCCACTAATACTATGTAACTTTACAAAATCAAAACAATATTGTGGTTGGTGCCATGCATCAAAATTGGTCAATCTCCATTCCTCCTTTTCTTCTTGATTTTCCCTCGCATGAGCTTCTTCTAGTCTTTGCAATCTTTGTGCAATTTGGCTTAGTTTCTCGTCTTTGTGGACAACTAGCTTCTTGACCTCCACAAGTTCTCCCAAAATGTGGGCTTTGTGATAGGCTTGCGGTTTTGAAGATTCACCTAAAGACAAATGACCCATAATTTTTTTGCACAAATGAACAAACAAAGAGTGAAAAGAAGTTAGGATAAAATTTAAAGTGTGGGGCAATTTGAATAAAAGAACTTTACGACTCAGAAAAAAATTTCTTCCCTTAACCAAGGTCTTTTTTGTGGATGAAAACTCTTAGGGGAAAAAGGTCAAAGCCTCAACACTTGCTCAAGGCAATTCACCACAAAAATTTAGGAAAGAAAGAAAAGACAAACAAGAAAAGCTTAAACAAGAAAAGGCTAAACCAAAATTGGAATTAAGAGATATGACAAAACTTTGAAAAAGATGACAAGCAAGAAAAAACACAAAATAAGACTCTAAGAAACTCACTAAACTTTTAACTATGAAACATATTCAAAACGAAAAATGCAATGAATATAAAGAAAGGCCGAAAAAAATTCTGCAAGAAAATAAGGTGTTGGAAATTAAAAGCAAGAAAATAAAGACAAGAATGTAAAGATACTTGAATTTAAAGACAAGAAAGTAATTGTACTTGAATTTAAAGACAAGAATTAAAGGTGCTTGAATCTAAAGTGCCAAATCAACTCAAGCAAATTAAGCATAAGAACCTAAGCTCTGATACCACATGAAGTGAGTTGATTTTATGATTGATCATTTAGGTGAAACTTTTAGAATTAAGATTGAGATTGTTAAACAAATAAGAGTGAAAACCTAAGGAAAATCCCCACTGGACATTAACTTAACCAAGTGGTTAAGTAGATGTGAAGGTTCATTTCACAAAGGCAAAAGGAAAACACAATTAAATAGTGAAAATGATGACAATTATGGTGCAAATTTGAACAAGCACTTAAGAACAAAACAATGTACCGAAATGGAATTCAAAGAGGCAAAACTAAGAACATGTTTATGATAGAATGGAATGGAAATGGATAAATGGAAGAGAGGATGAAAGAAGAACTTATGGATGGTGAAACAAGGATGTCTGACGCCACTTGATGGGGTTGGACTCACCAAGATGAGTGAAAGGAGGGCCCACTTGAGAGCATCATACCTCACAAGATAAGACCAATTTTGGAGGATACTCACTCACTCACTACTCACACAAAATTTTTGCAGAATTTCTTTACTATAATTTCAACTTGTCATTACAAAGAGGGAGACCTCCTATTTATAGAGTCAGGAGCCTTGGAGAGCAAGAAGGGAGAGGGGTAGGATAGTCTATGCAAGGGGGCGACCTAGGGTTGGACTTTAGGTCAAAGCCGCCCCTTCCTACACATTCTAGAACCTAGGGTTTCCTTCCTTCCCAAATGGACTTCTTATGGCCCAATTTTATATCTTCACCTTCTATTTATGCTAATTGGACCTACTCTTGTTTATTCTACTATTGGGACCCCTCAAGTGAGCCCAACTTATTTACAACACATTCTAAACATTTAAGAAGACTAGTAGGAAGAACTTTAGGTGCTCTGGTTTATAGCTTCTTCTTCTGTAGATGCTTTCTCGAGGGTTGGTGGTGTTATGATTTCAATAGCACAATATGAATGATTCTTGACATTCTTAGGAATCATCTTGAGTTGGATATGAGATAGGCACTTTAAGATAGAATTGGATCAAGGTTCTATGATCAAGAACTCACCAAGACTAGTACCAAAACCCAAACTCATATGGAAGTTCCATGTATTGTCAAATTGAACCGAACAAAATGAGTGAAAAGGCAAAGGAACTGAACAAACAAGCTAGAAAATGAAGAAGAAGCAAAGATGAACGGTAGAAAAAGAAAAGAACCGAAGCACAACACAAAGGAGTAGAAAATGCCGAACTGAAAATCAAAGGAAGCAAGCTAAAACATGAACATAAAAAGAGAAGGAAGGAAGGAGAAGAGAAAGCTCATGAAGATGGAGGAATGGTTGGATGATCATGCCACTTAGAGGATGGTGACTCCAAGATGAGTGTGCAAGCCGCCACTTGAGGTAACCATAGAACTCTCAAGATAAGACTAAGTGAGGAAGGCACAAAGCTCTCCAATGCTCTCTCAAAAATTGAGTATAGTTTCTCTAATCAAAATTCAGATCTGAAAAATACAAAGGTAGCACCTTAATTTATAGCCTAGAGGTGCTGACATGCAAAGCTAATTAAATTCAAAATTCCCCCCAAATACAAATGAAAGTGGCGCCAATCTAAGTCATGAGGAAGGTGTGACCTCCTCTCTCACTTTGCACCTCCCTATTACTCTTACACCTATCTACTAACGCACACCCCCCCTAAGACTCCTAACTAAAGACCTATAGATGCTTTAACAAAAGAGGCTTCTAATGTTTCCCTCTAAGCACCTTCAAACAAAGAAATTACAAAAAGAGAAAATAAACGTCCATTAGCTCCTAAAGCTTTGAACATGCTTCTTGTAAGCCTTTGAGGTGGGCTTTGACCTCCATGAGCGTCCTCTATTTGAGCCTCAACCTCTTCTTGCTCTTGATGATTGGCCTCCACGTCCACTTGAGCTTGATCTCCATCATAAGGTCCACATGAGGGTCCGACTTTGTATACTAAGATGATTGACCTTTTTGGGAAGTTCTTATTGCGTCCTTAGTCATATGTAGGTTTGTATCATTCCTCGGACCCTAATGGGCCTTTTTGATATTTCTACACCAATGTCTTTAAGAGAGTTCTCCTCCGTTTACCCTTGTTTAAATTTAAAAAAAGCTTCTTACTAAAATCAACGTCACCCTTGCCCAGCTACATCCAAATAGTTGGGTATTTGTTCGGGGTTTCTCCATTCTTTGCACATATTTCGGCCATCTGCCATCTGTAGAGGTCTTTTTGTATTTCTTTGAGGCTAAACGCTTGGGCGGCCAATTGTGGGTCTCTTTCAACGGGGTGGTCGGGAGAGCATTGTTATCTCTCATCCAGTAGTCTTACAAGGGCTTCAAGGGTAAATTTTTTAAATTTCATTGCAATAAGAGGGACCCAACTCTTCAAGATGAGTTCCCTTTGTACTGGACCCAGAAACCGAACTTCCAAGGTGCTCGATGCTTGGAGGACATGCCACAACGAGACCAAGAAGTGTGCCTCTTTTTCTCCAGCCTAAAGGTGGTTTTTGACACAACCACCCTTATAAAACAAGAGTTCTCCCAGTGGGTCTAAAAGCTTACATTGGTATCTTTCGTTCTCTTACTCTTATTGATGTTAACTTGTGTATTTGTTTGCTGAACTACCCCTATTTTTCTTGCAGACATCATGTTGGGTAAGCTCAACAAGATAGACTTGGCAGCTAGAGCCAAGAAGATGAAGGAAGCTGCCCAAGCTCTCCCTACTGAAGACCTGAAGCTCAGAGCTGTTGTTGAGGCCACCCTTGCTCCTACTGATGACGAGAAGGCCTACTCTTGGTCGGTCTTTAAAAGGAGAAGAAATTCTGCCACTGAACCCTCTGAGCATTCTGTCTCAGATGAGCGTGCACCTTCACTACAGGCTCCTCCGCCAAGCCCACCTCCTTTTCGTGACATGGTAGTGGTGCAGGAGGACGAGGGTACGAGCGCTCCAGAGGCAGGACTGTGGGATCCTAACTTGGATGCCCCTCCATTCCTCGAGAAGACCCTTATGTCCGTCAAGAACAAGGAAAAGCTAGATAGCTTGAAGAAGGACCACTTGGTGGAGCAGGCTGTGAGGCTATTGGGGCAGGCCTTGGCTGCAAACTACATAGCCATTTCCAAACTGATGGGTGGAAAGGATTAGCCAAAGAGAAAACCCTCAAGGTCATCGAGCTTTCGCAGCGGGTTGGTGGTCTTGAGTAGGAAACAACCAAGCTTTAAGAAGAGCTCCAATGGTCACAAGAAGAGACTAGGGCTCTCCTGACTCAGAAGTCCAAGGAAGCCCTATAATTATCCAACAAGAACATGGAGCTCTAAGCTGAGGTAAGAGAGAGTTGGCCAAGAAGGATGAAGAGCTGATCCGAAAGGGTGAGGAGGTGGTGCAAGAGAGGGAAGCCCTCACCAACAATGCTTCTAATTCATACATGGCGGGCTTTAAAGACGTTGTTGCTCAAGCCTTAGGAATCTACCCTGAGATGGACTTCTCCCAACTTGGTTTGGGCAAGACGGTGGTAGATAGACGGCTTGTGGATGAGTAGCAACTTTGTAATCAACTGCATTTTGTAGCCCTTTACCAACACAATATTTGCTAGCCACTTAGGGTACTGGATATCCCTTATGTGGCCAGCCCTCAAAAGGTTATGGGTCTCTTCTTTGATGACCAAACGTATTTCTTCATTGAACTTCCTTCTCCTTTGTATTAATGGCCTGACCTTCTCGTCCATATTGAGCCTATGGCACAAGAAGTCAGGATCGATGTCGAGCATATCCGAAGTAGTCCATGCAAAAGCGTTCAGGTGCCTCGATATCACCTCAGCGATCTGATCTTGCATATCCTGGCCTAGTGATGAGCCGAGTTTGAACTTCTTCCCTTTGATCTCTCTCTCCCGAACCTCACCAGCAGGCTCAGGTCGCCTCTCGTTGGTGATTTCTGCTCGGGTTGTCACATCAGGTCCCTGTGCTTGGGTGGTGACTGTGCATACTCCCCTTCTGTTCTTCGGGTCGTTCTCATAACATTTCCTTGCCGCCTTCTGGTCAGACTTGATGGCGATTACCCCTCCTTCAAGGGAGGGAAACTTCATCTTCATGTGCCTTGTCGAGGTCACCGTACCTAAGCTGTTGAAGGAGGGTCTGCCCAAAAGCATATTATAAGCCAAAACTGCGTTAACAACCAAATACCTGATACTGATTGTGCGAGATAGGTGCCATCCGAGAAAGTCGTCCTCAACTTCACATGTCCCCTTACTTCCACCTGATCTTCAGCAAAACCAAACAAGCAGCCGTCGTATGGTCTCAGCTGGTCAGGTGACAACTTCAACTTATGAAATGTTACCCAAAACATCGCGTCGACCGAACTCCCTTGGTCAATGAGAACCCTATCAGCCCTTGTAAAGTAGAGGTCAGGATCGGCCAGCTGATCAGGCTCCCGCGCCTCTACTGTTATCACCTCCTGCGCGTACTTCTTATGTTTGAAAGTGGAGCATCCCCCTCCTGAAAATCCTCCTGAGATAGTATTAATCTCTCCATGGATAGGCACCTGATGAACTTTGTCTACCGGAGGAAGCTCCTCTTTTGATCCTTCCTACTCCCCTCCAGATATTCTTTCAAGAACCCATCCTTTATCAAGTCGGCTATTGGTAGCCTAGGGCTGTATAGTGCTTCACATCATGCCTGAAGGCTTTGTGGAACTTGCACCAGACCTCCTTGCGCGGTCCCAAGTTCCTGTCAGATTTAAGGGGGAACCTTAACTTGTCTGCCATTCCCGACATGGCTAACAACTCCTTGTAAGGAATTCTGAACTTTGGTCGGAAAGGAAAGTTGTCTCCTACCTTTGTCCTGGGTTGGCTCTTCCTTGGTGCGTAAGGTGCTCGTCGTGTGTTTGACCTCTTCTCGGTCACAGCTTCATGCACTCTCATTGGTTGAGCTCAATTGCCTTCTTTGGTCTTGGCCTCTACCGTGCTTCACTGTTACAACCTCTTCCACGACAATGTGGGCAACAACTCGTTGTTGGATCTCCTAGAACGTTCTTGCTTAATTTCTTATCAGTGAGTCGCTGAATGGTCCTGGCATGATCCCTTGCCCAAAGGCATGGACCATCAGGGCCTTATCCTGAGTCTGGAGTTTTACTACGAATTCCCCAAACCTATTTAAAAAATCCTTCAAAGGTTCTCCTTGTCTCTGTTTCACACTAAAGAGGTCAAAAGGGAGAGGCAGTTGAGCTTGGTTGACAATGAATTGCTCCCTGAACAATCCAGAAAATTAATCGAAATAGGTGATGTGGCCATCTGGAAGGCCAACAAACCACTGTACCACCATGCCTGTGAACATGCCCATAAACAACTTGCAATGCATAGCGTCCGTTCCTCCCGAGATCATCATCTGAGCATTGAATGTTGTGAGATGGGGCTTAGGGTCTTATGTACCTATAAAAGCAATCTTGGGTGTTATGAAACTAGCTGGTATGGCAACGTCCATAATCGCTTGTGAGAATGGCCTGCGGCGAGCCCTTGTTTGAATAGTCGGGCCTCGCTCCCCTGTGGAGCGTTCGCCTAGCTACTGTAAATCCTTACGCAATTCCTCGTTGGCTTTGCATAACTCCTCATTACTTGCTTGTTACGCATCTAGTTCTGCCATGAACTGGTCTTGCCTGAGCACCTGCTCGGCCCGAACCTCCGCCATGAGCCTCTCCTACTCAGTCCTAGATGTCACTACCGCCTCCTGGAGAGCACTCACAGTCTCCATAAGTTGTTGTATGGTGGGGTTGTCGCTCCCTTCAGATCCTAACAGACCTTGCCTCATATTCCTCATCACGCCTAAGAACACGAGTACGATTATCGGGTGGGACCTGGTTTTATCGGGCCCCAAAGTGGGCGTCAAATGTTCTTGCTAGTTGACTTGCTCGCTGGTTGACTCTAGCGACAAACTCTGGCTTCGTCTATATCTGTTGGAATCTGCTTTTCCCTTTGTTTTGTTGGAACGTGGCTCCGTTGAGACAGAGGGGACCCTACCTGTTGATTGCACTTCGATGATCAAGTAAGTACATGGGTTATAAGAAACAGGAAGTAACTAATTTCAGTCTTAGAAACAACGTACCTTAACCTGGGATCTCAAGTCCCTTTTAATAGTTTACCTTTTGTAACAACTTTCTATCATGAGAATATAATCCCAAATGAAAGCATACTCCACAGGAGAATATTCTGTTCAAGGGCTCATTATCACAATGCAACAACAAAACAATATATTTCCTCTAGGGAGCACATAAAATAATAACAGAATAACCACCAGGGTACCAACTTATGTACCAACATCAGGAGTCCAATCTGTTTACGTAGGCACCCATAGCGTGGTGCTACGCATCATACATGCAACCTAAACTTTATGTGCCCTATCACACATGGGCTTAGGTTTAAAAGAAATTGTCTTACTTGAGCTAGACCCCATACACACTAAGCGCACCCCTAGGTCCATAAATACCCCTTGCTGGCCACCTAGACCTTATGCACAAAGGGTTACACTAAACATACAAAAAAGGCTATGGTAAGTGCTGAGGTCTGACCTCTGAGTGTTGAGCTCTGAGTGTTCTGGTCCAGTACAATAACACTATTCAATGTAGTGCTTTCTTTAAAAAAACAAGAATAAAAATGTAAAAACACATACTAATACTAACTTTTTCTACTATTCACGGGCATTACATAGAAGAGATAAAAATTGTAATTTTTCAGTTTTTCTCGCCATCTTTTCTGCTATACTTTACAGATACAAATAAAAAAATTGTGCTTGTCTTTTTGGGTTAATAGTAGTCACCAGATACAAACATTGCCTTAAAGAAATGCAAATTTTCACCTCTTTCTACAACTACACAATCGCAAGCGGGACAGCACATTTTGAAAATCTGTAAAGAACCACCACAAAAATGCAAGAACTACGAGGGAGGTGCGCCGTAATGCAAAACACGTAGAGGGATGTGGCGCGAGTGATAAAAGAGAGGAGAGAGAGTAAAGGGTAAAGTAAAGAAAAGGTAAAATGCTTAGGATTTTCTTTTTAATTATTTAGTGAAGAAAATAACAGTAAATTCATATTTAGTACGGGGTGCTAGTAGAAGTCATGGGAGGGCAGGAAGAACCAATCGAATTTGAAAGGTTCAATCAGAATCAACCCAACCTCTTACAATTTCTTCTTCCATTTTCATATTTTCTTCCTACACCTCCATAAATCTTTCAATTTCAAAATTACTTTTGCCGTAAAATTTTTCTTTTTTTTTCTTCATTTTAGAATTGTATAATATGTTAACCTTCCGAACTCTAAAATTTGAAATACAATTTTATTTCAAATTTTATTCGGAATGTACGAATATATTTCGAACGCTAAAATTTAAAATATAAAATTATATTTTGAATTTTAAAGTTTGGAAGATAATTTTTTAGGTTCAAAAATACATTCTGAATTCTAAAATTTAGAATATAAAATTGTAATATGAATTTTAAAATTGTTTGAAAGGTATTTCCAAACTAAAAAAAAAACATTTTGAATTCTAAAATTTGGAATATAATTTTTTTTCGTTTTTTAAATTTTAGAGTTTGAAAAATATTTCTAAGTTATAAATACATTTTGAATTCTAAAATTTGAAATAGAAAATTGTATTTCAAATTTTAGTTTGTATTCCAAATTTTAGAGTTATTTTCAAAATTAAAAAAAAAATCTCTTAAACTCTAGAATTCAAAATATTATATTCTAAAGTTCAGAATTTTGGAATTTGAAAAAAGGAAAAAAAGGTCTCAATGAAAAAACTTAAAAAGAGAAGAACAAAATTGTCATTTCATTTCATGTCGAGGTGCAAGAAGAAATGTAGGAAGAAATTGTCCAACCTCTTTAAGTATATATCCATTTTATATCTTTATACGTGGGTGTTGCATTGGTTTGGCTCATTTGAAGGCTGATTCTTCCTGCAACCAATCAATTTTGATTGGTACCCAATTGTTTATGTGAAAAGACTAAAATACTCTTAATGAAATGAACATTAGGTTAAACTAAATATGCACCCAAGCAACACCTAATACAGCAACAACCACCTTCAATTAACATCCAATACAACAACAACCACCTTCGTTTTCAAAATTCGGCACTTCCCCGTTCATTGAGGCTGCGTCGCTTCACCTTCAACGAACACCAACCCAGGAGCGACGTTGGTTGTGGTGACTTGGACGGTGACAGAGAACGAAGCCATCGAAGAAGAAGTTGAGTTTTGTCGTTGCCTGTGCGTTTCAGATAATGTTATCGAGAAGTAATATTTTTTGGTTCCGGATGTGTGTTATCCGGAAGTGTCATTTTGGGTTGTGGATGCCTAAGTTCGGAAGCCATTTTGCAATGCTTAGTTATGGATATTAATATCCATATTCACTGCGGATGAAGGGATCCGAGTCGGTTTTTTATGGACAGATCCGAATTTGGAAATCTGTAATGTATTTATTAAGTGTGGTTTTATGTGCCCTAATTGATGTTCCTACTTTCTCTGCCCTTAAAATTTGTTTTATAATATTAGAGCACTTAGCAATATGGTATTTTTGATTTGTTATTTTATACTATCTCTGTTCCATATTTATATTTGATTTGATGGTATTTTTATGAATAGTAAGATGGTGAGGATTAGAGGTGGATGAATTTCTAATTCGGACCGTGTGCGACCAACTGCATCAGTGAGAAAAAAGTGGGGTGGTCCTAGTCTTCAGTTGCAAATGAGGACTTTGAAGATTACATTGAACAAGAAGAAGTTGAAATTGATGATGAAGGCTATCCAGGAGAGCCAGTGGATAAGTCCTTACTCATTAATTATGAAGATCATGTAGCCAAATAGTTATATCATGGTTTGGTAAGTAATAAACATTAATTGAGTGTCAGTGGTATGTATGTATTTATTGATGATATATCTTGATTATTGTAGGATATCTTTATCCGGGACTATCTCAGCTCAAACAAAACGTGAAAACCAATGTAAATGTGTTCTTACCTCACAACAATGTCAACCGGACCTAAGAGTGAAACGATCCACCACCACCACCACACTAAAAGCGCCTCCTCTGCACCTCCAATGAACACCAGAGAACACCAACTTTCTCTGCACCTCAGCCTACACTATTTTTCATAATAAAGAAGACAAGGGCAGAATGAGATTTTAAAACTTTCGTCGGGTGCCAGTCAAAATTGATTGGGTGGAGAAAGCAATTGCCATGTTTGAATGTATTAGATACAAGGATTTTGCAGCCTGCACTTTCATAACTGCAACCTGCACCCCATAGTAAAACCAAAAAAGTAAAAAATGTACATAAAGAACAATTTCTTCCTGCACCAGAATGGGCGGTGGTGAAATTATCATTTGATCCTTAATAAAAGACTACAACACCACTCTCTATTTTCTCTTTTCTGGCTTGTCCATGCACTAGAAATCCCACCATCCAAAACTCAGCCACATAAATGTCAATACCTTCTTCCTTCTTTCGACGGTGATGAGCAAAATTGGCATATGAGGTGATGTTGTGACAGTAGTTAAAGATGTTGTGACCGAGGAGGTTGTGGAAAGTTGTGTGCTGAGGATGTGCTTGAGGTTCTTGGGTGACAAGAGAAACTCTTGTCTGCCAAGAAAGGGATAGGAAAGAAAAAAATTTGAAAAGGGAAGAACACAAAGGGACCATGAGCTAACAATGAATTTCAGCATAATTGGATTATGGAATTCAAAATATATATTAGATTTTGTATAATTTGGAATACAAAATTTTGTATGTTATATATATATATATATATATTTTAGATTGTGTAATACAAATAGTTTGTATATTTTATATTTTGAATTACACAATTTGAAATACAAATTTTGTATTGAGCACTTTAACTATGCAAAGTTGATGAAAGTTTCATGCTATACAAAAGTTGTCTCAAAACTGCTTATTAGTTAAATAAGAGGAAAGTTTTAACCAATGTTTGGAGGAGATCCCTGCGGTCTGGACAACAAAGTATAGTAGCTGCTTAAATTTAATATGCTTTTGGGGCCTGCAAGTTCATGTAGTTATTGTGTCTAAGGGAAGAAAAGGAAATGTTATTCTTTGTTTTGCTTGTTTCAACTTCTCTTGTTTAATTTTGATGTTTTTATTGATAGATTTTATAGTTATTTCGATGTTATGAATTTTAGTAGTGATTTTATTTGGTAAAGGTTGAAGCATTCTTAAATTTTTTCTTTTAATTTAATTTATTTTTGTAAAAAAAAAAAGAAATAAAATTTTTGTATTTCGATTATACTAATTGAAATAAAAGTTTTATATTTTAAATTATGTAATTCATAAAAAAAAATTACAAATATTAATTTCTGAATTTTAGAATCTAGAAATTTTATGAATTTTATATTTTGGAATTTAAAAAAACATAAGTAAAATATGGAGTAATTTTAGTATTTTAAGAAATAGAGGTGTAGGAAGAAAATCTTCAATAAAGAATGCTTAGTAAAGAATGCCTTGGGTAATGTTTTGCCTCCTGCCCTAATCCTGGCTATCTCACCCCTCACGCTATAATTTCGATTTGCACTTTTATAGGTTTAAATATTTAAATTTATCTTTTAGTTTAGGATGTTCATTTTTAGTTCTAGGATGTGTAATTTGGAGACATTCTAATTATACATCTTAACATGAAACATCAATGTTTTTTTATTCTAATTTGGTATAGATTTGTATTTTAAATTGTACAATTTAAAATAAAAAAATTAAAATTATATTTTTAATTATATAATTTGAAATATAAATTTTATATTTTTAAAATGTATATTTTTGTTAATACAAAATAAAAAAATATTTTAAGGCAAAGAAACACCAAGAGTGTATATTAGCTTTAGTCTTAGAAACTGTGTACCTTACTAGGGTTCTTGGCACCCTTTATATAGGCTGAAACTAGGGTTTACCTTTGTGCTGTTACCTTGTTTAGGGTTCCTTGGGGAGCGTCCTTTCGCCACTATTCACAGAATCTTAGCGTATTTGGCACATGAACGTCCCTTAATTGGATTGCAACGAATAACAGAGTGGACGCTTGGGTACCAACTTGTGCACCTAATCTCTAACGCCATATGCTTTGTGGGTGCCCTAAGTATTCACGTGCCATGCATGCAGCTTTCCCTGGAAACCCTAACCCTAATGGGCTTTAACGCCTCCCAGGATTATTCACACGTGTTGTGCTTTGATGCGTCATGCACACCACGTGCATGGATCCCTCGTCACTTAGGCTTCCCACATATCTCATGTCTTTAATTGTTAACTTAGCATAACTCTAGGGCCCACCTTACGTGGCCCTGCACAACGTTCAGACCACCGATGTTCGATCTTCTCCCTCTACTAGCGAGGTCCGATATTGATCTCCAACATCGGGCTTAGGATACCAATATCCAAAGACTAACCAATCCCTTAGTAGATGCGTCTGGGCACCACCTCACGTGGCCCCCTTCCATTACCAAGCATCAGTGCGCGATGTCTGAGGTTAGTCTCTGAGTCGATGACCGAGGACTAGTCGGGACACAAGCCCCCTAGTCTCGAGTGGTAACTTGTTTCAGCGAAGAGACTAAGTGATCCCGCTGGGCGACCTTTGTGGCGCTGGGTAATGGGCGTGAACAGTACACTGAAGTGACATCTCATCATTCTTCGTTAACCAACGTACACGTGTCAGGATCAATGGCTGGGACTTGTTGGCGCTCGAACTTCTTTGTGCACTGTTCAAACCCTTACGTTTTCCCCACTGTTCCATTATGTGAACCTTCTCTTAGCATTTCTACGAAGAAGGTTGTCTTCTATCTCTTCCAAACTCCAAACCCTCGAACCTCAACATTCAAAAGGTATGATTTTTATTCATCGATCGCTTTGCTATTTATGATTTTGCTGCTTGTAACATGCATATAACTGCCTGTGACTATTTATAATTTTTGCATTTCTCTGCGCATTCGTTTCCTCTGTTTATGCTTCGAGTCTCTGTTTTTCTGGTTTTCTCTGGTTTCGTCAAGTTACGCCACCTTCTTCCTCTAAAGGTTCTCTTTTTCTTCTCGTTTTTAGCTTCCTTATCTAAGATGACCCAACAAGAAGCCACTCCAGCTCTTCCCTCGGGCTCTAGCTTAGTTTCATCACCAACCTTTGTTCCATCTTCCTCGCCAATTCTCTCTCCTTATTCTTCATTCTATAAGTCCTTGTATCGCTGGGCGCCGACGGCTCTTCTAGAGGAAACCTCTACCTTCACCTCCCTTGAGAGCATAGCCACCTATAGGAAAAAACAAACTTGCCACAAATCGTGCGTCTTTGGCAAAGACCACGATAAATTTGTGAGGATAGTGGCTTGCCGGGAGGGCGAGCCAGTATGCGCTGATGAAGCCTCTGATCCTGAAGGTCCCTTCTGCTTCATTTATTCCACCATCTTCCGAAGACTCAGGGTTCGACTACCTATCACCCCTTTCGAGCGGGCGCTCTTGACAGAGGTGAACGTAGCCCTTGCCCAACTAACAATTGGGTGTTCGTAAGGGCCTTTGCCATACTTTGCCACAGTCTCAACCATACGCCGTCGGTGGACGCTTTCCTCTATTTCTTCGAATCTAAAAGCCCTGGGAAGAAGTTGCAGGTTAGCTCTGGGAGGGTGCTCTTGACGCTTTTTCAGCAATCCTACAAGGAGTTCAAGAAGAACTTCTTCAAAATTCGGAGCAACCGGAGGGACCCCGCCCTTTTATATGGGTTCCCTCTATACTGGGCGGAGAAACCGAACCTCCAGAGGACCCGAAGTCTCGAAGATCTTCCCCTTCAAGAGCAGGGAGTATGTGAGTTCCTCTCTAGACTCCATACTCCATTCAGTACCTTGGAGCTACTCAAACGCGAGTTTAGCCCCAAAAATCTTAAAAAATATATTGGTATTCTTCTTGTTCCCACGCTTCTTGTCGCGTTGTATTCTTGCTTGCATTAATCTTGCCTTGTCACTATTTCCTGTGTTAACTTGACGTTTCTATGCAGATATGGGCTTCAGCAAGGATAAGAAGAAGAAGCTGGCAGACCTTCTTGCCAAGCGCAGGGCGGCCGCCGCTGGCGTGGGCATTTCGACGCCTGGGACCCCCCCCAACTTCAGCCACCTCTGCCCCCCAAACAATCGCTCTAGCCCTTGCTGATGATAAGCAGAAAAGGGTGGTGGCTATTGAGTCGGACGACGAAGATACGTGCACCGACCTCGTCTTCAAAAGGCAAAGGGTGGGCGAGGTCGTGTGCCTTCTCCTTCTGCGTCCGGGGGGACCTTGGCCTTTAGGGATAACCCTCCGAGCGACTCCTCCCCACGCCACCTTGTTGTTCACGAAGGTGGGGGGGAGAGCGCCCCTGAAGGCCCAGAGATGGCTTCCACCTCCGAGCTCCCCACGCTACTTCAACAAATCTTCAAATGCGTCCAGGATAAGGAGGTGCTGTAGAGCTTAAGTGGCAATCTCTTCCAGGATCGCATTGTCGACGACCTTGGGGACTTTTTGATCACATCCAACCTCGCATTGAGTAGGGCCCAAGAGGCGGAAGAACTCAAGGTTAGGATGGCGAAGCTGGAGGAAGAACTGTCCCTCAAGACCAAGGCCTTGCATGTACGTTGAGTTGGCAAGTCTTTGCCAATCTGAGAAGGACGCCATGAAAGCTCTTTATGACAAGAACCACGAGGCTGTCCAACTAGAAGCGAAGATCTTGCCTCTTTGCAGCAACATGGTCAAGCTGGAAGGGCTGGTCAAGGAGATGAAGGAAAAAATGGCCAGGCTGGAGGTGAGGGCCACCCAGCGCGAGGTCCTGCTAGGGCAGGTTGAAGGGGAGCTGGTCGAGAAGGTTGAGCTTTTCAAAAAGACAGAGGAGGAACTCACCAATGATGCGGATGATGCTTACGGCGAGGGGTTCCAAGATGCCATCGCTTAGTTTGCCTGCGTGCATCTTGAGGTGGATCTTACCCCCTTTGGTGAGTCCAAGTGTGTTGTTGATGGGCAACTCGTGCTACGAGAGTGACTCATTCTGTAACCCTGTATTTTTTGTAGAACAATCTGCCTCTTTATAAATATTTATCTTTTGTTTAATTGCTTGTTTAACCTGCATTTTTCTGCCTTTATCGGCCTCGACTTCTAACAACAGCGCCTTCGACCTAGGTTCCCCTTTTAGGTAGCACGTTTGAACCTTGCACACCAACCCTTTAACTGGCTCGACCTTTATTCGAGGGTTAGCTACTCTTGCTGTCCTCGATTTTCCTTGCAAAGTAAGGCGTCCTCGTCAACCTCATCTTTACCCTCCTTATACCTACAGGAACGTTTGCTGGTAATACTGGGAAATATGACGCTTTCAACCTTGGCTTGTATTCAAGGGGGAAACGTTTCCGTCCAATCTTGGTCCTGCAATAGAAAGGTACGGGTGAACTTAACTGGTGGGCTACGCTGTTTGACCCTGGAGTTACTACGCAAGAGGGAGGTCCCTTAAGGAGCCATACTTCTCCCCTCTTGGTGTTCTTAACTCGAGTGAACGACTCTTAGCGACCTCATCCTTGCTGTACGAAGTCAAGGGACATGTCTGAACAACTGACCGCGACCTTGCTATAAAAAGTCAAGGGGCAAGTCTTTAATGTTCGAACCTTACTGTTCTCGGTCTTGGTAAACTTGCGCAAGGGGGAGGTTCATCATTGAACCATACTATTCCCGATCTTGGTGTGTTACTCCAAGGGAGAGGTTCATTAACTGGGGAACCATACTATTCTTCGCCTTGGTGAACTTACACAAGAGGGGCTTATTGGGGAAACCAAACTACCTCTGCTCTCAGTGTATCACTTCAAGGGAGAGGTTCATTAACTACAATGTACACACATTTCTTAACTGAATAACTGGAATTTTATTCGGGTGACCTCATTAAAAAACCCTTATGAGGGAAAAAGAGTGCCCCCTTAAAACGTATACAATGCAAAATATTTTTAACTAAAATAAAACTCCAGATTGGTCGCGTTCCAAGTACGAAGGATCGCGCCACCCTCCAACGTTTCGAGTTTGTATGCTCCATTCCCAAGGGCCTCCGTAACTCTGAAAGGGCCAGTCCACTTGGGGGATAGCTTGTTTTCTAGTTGGTACGGGGTGGGCCTTCCGCATTACCAGGTCAGCGACTTGGAACTGCCGAGGTCTCAGCTTGGAGCTGTACTTGTACTCCACCCTCCTTTTCAAGGCTTCAGCCTTAATCCTTGCTTCCTCCTTGCTTCATCTAATAGGTCTAGGTTCACCTTTCTCTCTTCATTGGACTCCTCGACCACGAAGTTCTGAAAACGCGGCGAGTTCTCCTGGATTTCTAACGGAATCATAGTGTTCGAACCGTACACCAAGCTGAATGGTGTTTCCCCGGTTGTGGACTGGGGAGTGGTGTGGTAGGCCCTCACAATTGTAGGAACTTCTTCCACCCAAGTTCCCTTGGCTTTGTCTAGCCTTCTCTTCAGATCTCTGAGCAGAACTCGGTTGGCCGACTCGACCTGTCCGTTCGTCTCGGGGTGTTCTACTGACGCGAACACCTGTTTCACTCCCAGCTCTGTACATAACTTGCCCAATTGCTAGCTTGCAAACTGGGTACCATTGTCAGATACCAACCTCTTCGGGATTCCAAAACGACATACTATATTTTTCCACACGAAGTGCTGGACCTTATGGGCTGTGATCTGTGCCACGGGCTTAGCCTCGATCCACTTTGTAAATACTCTATGCCAACCACGAGGTACTTCAGCTGCCATACTGCCAAAGTGAAAGGCCCCATAATATCGATCCCCCAGGTATGAAATGGTCTGTAGATCGACCTCAATTCCTCTAGGGCGCCTTGTGCCAATCAGCATGTTGTTGGCACTGCTTGCACCGCTGGGTGTACCTCGTGCAATCCTCCGTTGGCCAGTAATACCCTGCACGAATGGCCTTTGATGAGAGAGATTGACCACCGATGTGGCTGCCGCATATCCCTTCATGTAGTTATGTCATTATGCGCGTGCATTGTTCACCATCTACATATACCAGGATAGGATGGGTGAATCCATGCATGAACAACTTCCCATCGATCAAGGTGTATTTGCTCGAATTTTTCTTGATTTTTCGAGCTTTTGCAGGTTCTAGTGGGAGTACTTCATCAACCAAGTAGCGTTGGTAGGCCGTCACCCAGGTTTCTCCCGATTCGACCTGGTAAATTTGCGACGCTGTTTCCCCAGCAACCTGGTACCTACTTATTCTGGGTGTTTTCACCGTCTCCTGCGTTAACGACCGATGACTCCTCCTCATCTCTTCCGTGCTAACCTGTTGGACTTCTACCACGTTGTCCGTGGTAGTTCGAGGTGTCTTCAGGGTTTCCTGAATCAATGTCCTTTGCCTACCCCCTTTCCCGAACTGGCAAGCTTTGCAAGCAAGTCGGCTTAGGCATTCTGTTCTTTGGGTACGTGGACTAACTCGAATACCTCGAACGACTCCTTCAGGACCATGACGTATTCGAGGTATGCGACCATCTAAGGGTCTTTAGCTTGGTAGTCCCCCGTGACTTTGTTAGAATGTATGGCTTTAAACTAGAGGTGATGGCATTCCTATGAGCTCTTCTTGGATGTTTGTTGAAGATGGTGCGGAAGCTTAATGGAGGAGATGGACAAGGTCCTCCTAAGAGGTGTGGTGACCTTGAAGGTGCATGAAGAGTGTGGAAATGGGGAGGTTCGGCCAACCCCTTTGAAGGTGGTGAAATGAAGATTAAAACCTAGAAGCTAGGCAAGGAGTAATGTATGGCACTAAATTGGCAGCATAACAATACTCTATTCAATCTTGAAAATACAAGGTGTAGGTGATTGAAACCATCCAGCCACATACATCAACATAATGATGATGAAGAAAAAGCATTGGATTTGAGGACAAATCCTTTTCAAGAGGGAGGGGATGATGGAAGAGGCCCAAGCCCATGATAGAAAAATCCCAAGCCCAAGCCCAAATACAAGTTTAAGCTTCAACTCAAGCCCAACAAATAAAAGATATGGGCAAACTAAGCATCATTGGATGTCTTTCTTTTGTAATTACTTTTGAGTATTTTTAGTAGAATATAAAGGGAGGTGTAGATATAAATATAAGAGGTGCAAATGTATAAAGCTAAGTCACACCTTCCATGTGACACAAAAGAAGGTGTATGTATAGATTTAGGAGGCGCCAAAAATAGAAACCAAGTCACACTTCCCTTGTGACTAGGAATTGTCTCCAAATTGAAATGCTTCTCATTTGATTTCCCTCCACTTTCTTTTGAATTTCCAGCCCTCTAAACACTATAAATAAGAGGGCTTGGCTCATGTATTTGGAAGATTGAATAGAGTATTGTTATGCTGCCAATTTAGTGCTATACATTACTCCTTGCCTAGCTTCTAGGTTTTAATCTTCATTTCACCACCTTCAAAGGGGCTGGCCGAACCTCCCCATTTCGACACTCTTCATGCACCTTCAAGGTCACCACACCTCTTAGGAGGACCTTGTTCATCTCCTCCATTAAGCTTCTGCACCATCTTCCACAAACATCCAAGAAGAGCTCATAGGAAATCCATCAGTAGGCTCCTCCTTTTATAGGCTAAGGAGGACCATAATGCAACCCTAATGCTAATCAAAATGAAATGCAAATTACATCACATGGAGCACATGGAGCACATGGCCGACCATGTGGAGAAACATTCTAGAACGTGAGCAAATCTAGGGTAAATCACATGGAAACAAGTTTATGCTATTCACACTACACTAATACTAAGCTACCCCTAATGGGCCTTCATGTAGCATGTACAAGTTGCTTCATGTAACATATTTTCTAAAACATTACATCTTGTATGAAAGATGTTCTCCCTTTGTGTTTCCATGGATGTGCTAGGTTGATTGTTGAGGGTTCTCCTAATCATTAACAATTCTCCCTCTAATGGAGCTATGCTCTCATCCTCTCCCCCTTCCTCTCTCTCACTTGGCTCATCCTCACCTCTAGTGTATTCGTCTACACCTTTTAAAAACAAAGTCCTTTGGTTTGGGCATTGTGCTTGCACATGCCCTCTTCCATAGCACTTAAAGCACTTAACGTCCCTAGCTCGGATGGGTGGGGTGGAGGCTTCTTTTGCTAAGGGCTTGGTAGTTTCCTTTGGTTTTTATCTAGATGTGCTACCCTCCCTTTTATAATCGTTCTTGAGATAAAAGATAGAGTATGAACCCACCCTTTGACTTGAAGTTTTGTGCAAATTTTGTTGTTCAACTTTAATGCAAAGTTGAACCAAGTCATTCAAGTCTTGGTAGGGAAGGAGTTCTACCTTATCTCTTATCTCAAGAGGGAGGCCACTAAGGAATCTTGCTATGGTGGTGTCCTCCTCTTCTCTAATGGATGCTCTCATCATATAGAACTCCATTTTCTGCCTATACTCCTCTACACTCATTCTTTTGTTGGAGTCTTTGGAGCTTGTCCATTAACTCCCTATGGTAGTATGATGAACAACTAGGAAATAAGAAGAACTCAAAAGAAAAGAATCAAAGAGATACTCTTTGTACCGCCCTGGTGGTCGGGTGCGGTGACGTGGCATCCTGTTACAGTGTAGGCGTGTTGACAAGGCGCCAGATTGGCAGTTGAGAAAGAAGTCAGGAGGCACGTGTAGTCGCCGATAGTTAAGTTGGCGTGTTCCGGTCTCCAGCATAGGCGATCGCCAGTTTGGGGATGAAGTCGCCAAATGCGGACTCAGGCGACCAGGCAGTCGGAGATCGCCAGAACGAGCACATCGCCTAAGTTAAAGGAGAAGCAGATTATGAAGGCGGCCGGCGAGACCACAGGGAAGGTGTATGAAGGCCCTACCTCGCCAGTTTCAGTAGGGATCGCACTCCTGAGTTAGCTATGCACTGGGCAGCACCATGCATAGGTAACTTAGCCAAAATGAGAGTAGAAGCAGCGCCAAGTCAGTGAGCCTCCAGATGATGGCACGTGTACGGTTGGATGCAGGCCACGTGTCATAGCCTGTAACTGCCAGGAGAGAGAAAATCACCAGGTATATAAGAGTTCCTAACAGTTTTCCTAAGGTACGCACGTTCAGTTCATACGCTTTACGCTTGCGAGTGACAGAGCTGTTTGTGAGAGAGATTTGCACGGTTCCAGTTCTTAGTATTTGGTGATACCGTCACTGACTTGAGCGTCGGAGTGCGATCGGCCGCAGCGGCGCCGTATCGTTTCTTTGCAGGTTCTTGAGATAGATCCAGAGGAGGAACGGAAGTGAGAAGCGGCGCGCACGTCGATCCTTTGACGAGGCATTCTCCAGCGCTCCGGTCAACAGGCAGGATCATCAGGCGCCCACCGTGGGGCCGTGTAAAACGTGCTCCCATCCACAGCGTGAGCTCGTGGAGGTTTTGAGGTTTTCTGCGCGGGTTGTGTGCTGGTGCAACCGCCGTTCTGGGTTTCTCTGAGTTTTGTTCGGTGAAGCTTGTGTTTTAAACCGTTCGTTTGGCTTGTCGATCGGTGGATTCGAGTGCTTTCGGGTGGTTGTTTGGTTCGCGGAGAAACGGTGGTTGTTGGTGAAGCTGCGATTTTCTTCGAAGGCTCGCGGTGTTCTTGAAGTTCTCGCGCAGTTTCTTGATTCTTCTCCGATCGGTCGCTAGTTCGTTCGTGGTTGAAGTGTTATTTGCTGTATTTCTGTGGTTCGTTGAAGTTGATGAGAAAGATGAGGAGCAATCGTTCCAGTCCCGTGGCTCCCGTCGCAGCTGAAGGCGACGCCGCCATGACCATGGCGCAGATGGCAGAAATGATGCGCTCATTGCAGGCTACTGTAGAAGCCTCGCGCGTCGAGCAGGCCAGGATACATGAAGACCTGGTCGCCTCTCGCGCCAGGAACGAGGAGCTCAGCAAAGTAGCTGAAGAGCTACGTCGAGCTCTTCAGGAGCAGCAGGTTCGTTCTTCCGCTGAAGAGGTGGCACCGTCGACGCCGCCTCGTGTTTTCCCAATGCCTTTCATTCAAGCGATTACCGATACGCCAATTCCCACGAGCGTGGTCCCGGTTAAAGCTGTTTTTACTGGCGTGGAAGATCCAGAGGCTCATCTGACCACGTTCCACACACAGATGATGCTGTCAGGGGGGTCGGATGCTGTCTATTGTAAGATGTTCGTGAGCACGCTCCAGGGAACGGCGATGGAGTGGTTTGTGAGCCTGCCTAATGGCCACATAACTAATTTTCAGCAGTTCTCGAAAATCTTCGTCGAGCAGTATATTGTGAACAAGGCACCGCCCAGAGTGTCCTATGATCTGTTTGATATAAGGCAGTACCACGGGGAGTCCCTCAGAGACTACCTCAATCGCTTCGGAGCGCAGATGGTCAGGTCGCCGGCCAAGGATGAAGAAATGCTGGTTTATGCCTTCAAGAAGGGCGTGCAGCCAGGGCCATTCTGTGAAGCCTTGATCAGGGCTCATCCAGCGACGTTTGCTGAAGTCAGGCGACTTGCGGTGGCTCACATCGCTGACGAGAGTGAGGTCGCCGAGAAGAGAGGCAGTGTGGCTCCCGTCAGGCCACGCGCCCAGACCAGGATCCAGCCACAGAGGGTGCTGGAAACGGCAGCGGCGGCCAGAAAGGATCAAAGGACTCGCTATCCTTACGATAGGAGAAACAAGGGAAGAAGCCAAGCGCGCCAACCGCCAGCACGCCAACAACCAGCACGCCGGGAATACAATCGCCCACCTAAGCACAAATTTGTCATGGGACTAGCGGACCTGATCGCTATCCCTAACATATCTGCTAGGTTGAAGGCGCCCGAGAAGGTGGGTGACAAGGTGTTGGGGTCGAAGCCGGATGTCTGGTGCGAGTTCCACCAGTGCTTTGGCCACAACCTGGACTCGTGTTTGTCTTTAGGGTACCAACTCGACGATCTGGTTAAGAGTGGGTTCCTAAACGATTATCTGCTGGACAGAAGGACCGGAGGAGCGTCGAGTTCCCAGCCGGCAGGGGGAGAAGCCCAGCAACACGAAATGCCCATCCATGGGGAGATCCACACCATTGCAGGGGGTTTCTCAGGTGGTGGATGCACCGCGTCGCAGAGGAAAAAGTACGCGCGATCGGTGATGTCATTAGACATGTTTGAAGATCACTCGCCCGAAGTGGACATTACGTTCACCAAGCAGGATCTTCGGGACGTTGTGCCTCATGACAACGATCCCATTGTTATTTCGTTAATCACGGCGGGGAGGAAGGTCCACCGAGTTCTGGTGGACCAAGGAAGTTCGGCAGACGTGATGTTCTGGCCGACTTTCACGCAGTTGGAGTTGCCCCTTGACCAGCTAAGGCCCTATGGAGGGTGCTTGTATGGGTTCGCTGGCGACCAGGTGGAGGTCAGGGGGTACATCGAGCTGAGAACCACGTTTACCGATGAGGCTGGGTCGAGGACGGAGAAAATCAAGTACCTCATCGTAAACGCCCCTTCAGCATATAACATCCTGCTGGGAAGGCCCACCCTCAACAGGATAGGCGCAATTCCATCGACTCGGCACATGAAGGTGAAGTTGCCGTCCATGGAAGGGGTGGTAATCACGATAAAGTCTGATCAGAAGGAAGCGAAAAAGTGCTATGAAAATAGCCTGAAAAATAAAAGATCAGTGAGCTATGTCACAACCACCCCACCTCCCGGTGTGAAGCCCAGACCGCCGATAATGGAGGAGACCGCTGGAAGGGACGTAGAGATGATAGATGCTGAGCTGGGGGAGAGGAATGCTGCCCTGGAGGAGGAAGAGGCGCGGAATCGCCCGGAGGAAGCAAGGGAACTTGGAATCACCAAGGCGGTGATCGCCAGAGAGTCCAGGCCCAAACCCGTCGAGTAGTGGCTCGAGAAGGAGATCGGGGGAAAGGTTTTCAAGCTCGGAAGATCTCTGGAGGTCGATCTCCAGGACCAGATCGCCAAGGTGATTGAACGGCATCTGGACGCGTTTGCCTGGTCTGCTTCGGACATGCCCGGGATCGATCCCGACTTCTTGTGCCATCATCTGGCGATGGACAGCATGGTGAGACCGGTGCGGCAAAGAAGAAGGAAGTTTAATGAAGAAAGGAGGCAGGCGATCAAGGATGAAACCCAGAAACTCCTCGCTGCAGGCCACATCAGAGAAGTCCAGTACCCTGAGTGGCTGGCAAATGTGGTGCTGGTAAAGAAGAGCAACGGGAAATGGCGCATGTGCGTCGATTTCACCGACCTGAATAAGGCTTGCCCAAAGGATTCGTATCCTTTACCAAGCATTGATGCCCTGGTTGATAGTGCTGCAGGGTGCAAGCTGCTGAGTTTCCTGGACGCCTTCTCGGGCTATAATCAGATCAAGATGCATCCCATGGATGAAGAAAAAACAGCCTTCATGACGGAGAGGTCGTGCTATTGCTATAAGGTGATGCCCTTCGGGCTGAAGAACGCGGGGGCCACGTACCAGAGGCTGATGGATCGAGTACTTGCACCGATTCTGGGAAGGAACGTGCAAGCTTACGTCGATGACATGGTCGTGACCTCGCAGGAGAAAAGCAGGCACGTTGCAGACTTGGAAGAATTGTTCACGACGATCACCAAGTTCAGGTTGAAGCTCAACCCGGAGAAATGCATTTTCGGCGTAAAGGCTGGAAAATTTTTGGGCTTTCTATTGACTGAAAGGGGGATAGAGGCCAACCCGGACAAGTGTGCCGCCATCTTGGCAATGAGGAGCCCGACTACAGTAAAAGAAGTCCAGCAGCTGACTGGTCGGATGGCGGCCCTATCCCGCTTCGTGTCAGCGAGCGGAGAGAAGGGACATCCCTATTTCCAGTGTCTGCGGCGCAATAACAAGTTCACTTGGACGAAAGAGTGCGAGGAAGCTTTCGTCAAGCTGAAAGAATATTTGGCGAGCCCGCCGGTTTTGTGCAAGCCACTGGCGGGAATCCCTCTCAGGTTGTATTTCGCTGTGACTGAGAGGGCGGTGAGTGCGGTGCTCGCCCAAGACCAGGATCAGGCTCAGAAGCCTATTTATTTCGTGAGCAAGGTGTTGCAGGGCCCAGAAACGAGATATCAGGCCCTGGAGAAGGCTGCTTTGGCGGTGGTGTTTTCGGCGAGGAGGTTGCGCCACTATTTCCATAGTTTCACAATACTGGTGATGACTGACCTGCCCATCCAGAATGTCTTGAAGAAACCTGACGTTGCAGGAAGAATGGTGAAGTGGGCAGTCGAGCTGTCAGAGTTTGACATTAAGTATGAGCCTCGAGGACCGATCAAAGGGCAAATCTTTGCAGATTTTGTAGTCGAGCTCTCTTCAGAAGCGACGCGGGTTGAAGGAGATGATTTCCGTTGGGTACTCTCGGTGGATGGGTCGTCAAACCAGCAGGGCAGCGGTGCTGGAGTCATATTGGAAGGACCCAACGGCGTGCTGATCGAACAATCGTTGAGATTCGCCTTCAAAGCCAGCAACAATCAAGCAGAGTATGAGGCGCTGATCGCCGGGATTCTGCTGGCTAAAGAAATGGGAGCCAGAGTGCTGTTGGCTAAGAGTGACTCGCTGCTAGTCACGGGGCAAGTAACAGGCGAGTTCCAGGCTAAAGATCCACAAATGGCGGCTTACTTGGCGTATGTGCAGGAATTGAAGAGTTCCTTTGCCTCTTTTGAAGTGGTGCATGTGCCCCGAGAGCAGAATGCCCGAGCTGACTTGCTTGCTAAGCTCGCCAGCTCAGGCAAGGGGGGTAGGCAGAGGACGGTGATTCAAGAAACTTTGAAGACGCCGAGGGCATTTGTAGCAGATCACCTGGTCCTTCAGATAAGCAGGTCGACGGAGAGAGCAGCGAGAAGCCATAAGTCTTTGACACAAGAAACTCTGAGATCGCCAAGGATTAGAGCATGTCGAGGAGAGAAGGTGGACGTGATGCAGGTCTGCACCACCCATGAGCCAGACACGTGGATAACACAGTACAAGCGGTGCCTGGCGGATGGCCTCCTCCCGCTAGATCCAACAGAAGCTAGGAAGGTAAAGAAGAATTCCAGCAAGTATACATTGATTGATGGCGATCTGTACAGGTTTGGATTCACTCACCCACTCCTGGAATGCATACACGGCGAGAAGTGCACGAGGATTATGGCAGAGCTCCACGAAGGAATATGTGGAAGTCACGTCGGGGGTCGAGCTCTGGCCGCGAGGACTCTCCGTGCAGGCTACTATTGGCCATCCATGAGAGAAGATTGCAAGAAGTACGCCCAGTGCTGCAAACAATGCCAGCAGCACGCCGATTGGCACAAGGCACCTCCCGAGGAGTTGAAGTCGATCTACAGCCCTTGGCCGTTTCATACTTGGGGAATCGACATCCTGGGGCCTTTTCCACTGGCGATCAGGCAGATGAAGTACTTGGTGGTGGCGATTGAGTATTTCACCAAGTGGATTGAAGCAGAACCAGTGGCCCAGATCACCGCGCACAAGATCGAAGGCTTCGTATGGAAGAATATTGTGTGCCGGTTTGGAGTGCCTAAGCGCCTGGTATCAGATAATGGGACTCAGTTTGCGAGCCACCTGTTGAAGAAGCTTTGCGAAGGGGTCGGAATTCAGCAAGTGTTTGCATCCGTCGAGCACCCTCAGACTAATGGCCAGGTGGAATCGGCTAACCGGGTATTGCTGAGAGGTTTGAAGAGAAGGCTCGAGAAAGCCAAGGGAAGTTGGGCTGAGGAGGTACCCCGAATAGTTTGGGCGTACCACACCACCGAGCAGTCAGGAACCCATGAGACCCCGTTTAGCTTGGTCTATGGGTGTGATGCCATGATCCCAGTCGAGATTCAGGAGAGCTCGCCGAGATCCCAGAACTTTGTGGAGGAAGACTCGAATGAAGAGCGAAGACTGAACCTGGATCTGCTGGATGAAGTCAGGGAGGAGGCAAGGCTGAAGGCTGAGGCGGTGAAGAGAAGGGTCGAGCGAAGGTACAACTCAAAGGTGATGCCAAGGCAGTTTAGAGAAGGCAATCTGGTGATGAGAAAGGCCCACCAGTACGAGATGGAGAACAAGCTATCACCCAAGTGGACTGGACCGTTCAGAATCACCGAGGCACTCGGGAACGGAGCCTATCGCTTGGAGACGTTGGAGGGGGGGGCGATTCCTCGTACCTGGAACGCCACACACCTGAAGTTGTACTATAGCTAAGAGCTTTGTAAGTAAAGACAAACACAAATACTACATTGCAATGTCTCTGTAAAAACAGTTTTAAGGGGGCACTCTTTTTTCCCTGAGGAGGGTTTTTAATGAGGCCACCCAATAAAAGAAGAGTTTTCGAAGTATAAGGTGTTTTCAGATTGCATATGTGTTATTTCCAAAAAAAGTTTCGAAGAAAGACCTTGTCATTCGTACATGATTTAAGGCACGACAAGATATGTCGCATGTTTTCTAAAGTTTTAAAGTCCTCATCGTTTTTCGGCGATTAGAGGCACCAGTTAAGTTTTAAAGTCCTCATCGTTTTTCGGCGATCGGAGGCACCAGATGGAAGACCTCAACGCCCTCGCGCGTTTTGAGGCAAGTTAAAGACCTCCTCGCCGTTGAGCGGGCGCAGGCGAGAAAGGTCCTCAGTGCATCCGGGGGGGGAGGAGATGTACGCCCTGGGCTAGTTGAGGCACCGGACAAAGCCCTTATCGCCGTTGTGCGAACTAAGGCCCATCAAAGACCTCCTCGCCGTCGAGCGAGTGCAGGCGAGAAAGAGAAAAAGTCCTCCGTGTTTCTGGGAGCGAGAAGATGTAACTCCCGGGGCAACGTAGAGGCAAGTTAAAGACCTCCTCGCCGTTGAGCGGGCGCAGGCGAGAAAAGGTCCTCAGTGCATCCAGGGGGGGAGGAGATGTACACCCTGGGCAAGTTGAGGCACCTGACAAAGTCCTTCTCGCCGTCGAGCGAGTTAAGGCCGTTTAAAGTCCTTCTCGCCGATGAGCGAGTTCAGGCGAGTAAAAGTCCTTCTCGTCGAGCGAGTTCAGGCGCGTTAAAAGACCTTCTCGCCTGTGCGCGAGTGTAGGCAAGATAAAATCCTTCTCGTCTTGAACGAGTTCAGGTATGGCGAAGAGGGTGGAAGAAGCTTGAAAGGTGGCTAAGGTAGGTTCGAAGAGAACGCCTAGCCAGCCTGTCTTTAGCTCTGAGGTTCAGGGGAGGTAAGGAGGGTCCGAAAGGGCATTTCTGCCTCAGATAAAGAGGTGACTGCCAAAGCCTGAGGCTAAGGAAAGCTGGTGTTGCCAAGAGCTCTAGGTGATCGCGAAAGTTCAAACATGGCGAGAAGATTGAAAGACTTGTTTGATAAAGCGGGTCAAGTGGGACGTTGTTTGAACCAATGATCGAACCACAGTTCATTGCTTGGAACTTTCCTCACGATCAGTTCAGTGCCTCAGGGGTACAAGTTGTTTAAAGCGATTATTGCTTAAGTTTGAATTGGCTCGAAGCGGTTACGCCAAAGGTCATGTTTGCAAAATCGCTAAGTTAAACGCAGCAGAGTTAACATACAAGGAAAGTAAAGCGCCCAAGAGAAGTCAGAAGACATATCCAAATTTTGCTATTGAAGTGAATGGCTGTTCAAAATACATGTGCAAGAGTTTTTACAAGATAAGTACAAGCGAATTCATAAAGAGGCAGATGGGGTAGAATTGGTTGAGCCTTCGGCGGGAACGACTTTCCCATCTACCACTTCGTTGTCTAACGACACCATGCTAAGGTCAAGATCAGGGAAGAGGCATGCAAACTGTTCTCGAGCGGCATCAAACCCAGCAACCAGAATCTGAGCAGAGCTTAGCTTGAGTTCTTCGATTTGCTTTTGAAATCCTTCAACTTGCTGTTTAAGCTCCTTGTTCTGCTGCTCCAGCTCTTCGACCTGTTTTTGGAGTTGTTTGTTGGTCTCTTGAGCTTGGAGAAGGTCGTCAGCCACCTTCTTGGATTCTGTTTGAGCCTGGGCCAACTCGGCAACCATCTTCACCTTCTCTTTGTTGGCCTCGGAGAGATCAGCCATGGCGTCGTCTCTTGCCTTCTCTACTTGCCCAAGTAGCTTCTCGCGGTTGATCGACCTCTGCTCCAGCTTCTGTACCTTGTCGGCATTGGCTTGAATTTGAGCCTCCAGGTTGCTCGCCTTGGTACGCAGAGGCACGATTCTGCTTTCAAGTTCGACCTTTTCTTGGGCAAGTTCGTGGACTTTGCGGCGCAGGTCGACAGCTTCCTTGCGCGCAAGCCTGAGCTCGGTGTTTAGAGCATCCTCTACTCGAGAATGTTCCATTTCCGCGAGCGTCAGGCTGAATGACACCTTTTCCACCTCGACCTTCATTGTGCTGTTCTCGGTCTTGAGGTTGTAGATGTCATCCTGTAGCCGCCTGGTGGAGCTCTCCACAGCTCTCGTTATGATTGATGGGATATCCTCTGCAATAGTTTTGAGTTTCGCAGTCAGAGGTTCCCACATCCTCGTCACCTCGAGGGAAAGATTTGCAGCTTGGAGAGGCGCCAGGGGGGCTTGTTGAGGGTTCTCGTCGCCGCCTTCCTTAGCAATATTTTCGGTGTTTACTTCTTGGCGCGGCGACGCAATCGGGGACTCGGTGATTAGGATTGGAGAGGTATGAACGACCTCATCCCCGATTGGAATGACTCCTGCAGCTGAGGTGTTGGAAGGAGGGCCCCCTCCTGCTGATATATGGGGAGTAGAAGCGCTCGGAGGGTCCTCTAAGAAGTTTGGCTCTTGGGCCTCAGTTGCAGGTGGCGCAATGGCCAATGGAACCGCTTGGACTGGTGGTGAAGGGGCTCTTGGCGTTGGCGATGAGGGAGGAGGGGCAGGTGTTGACGGTGGTGTTGAAGCTGGAAGAGGGGGTGGGGCAGGTGGAGAAGGTGGTGCCACCCTCTTCCTTTTTGTAACAAGGCCGTCCTCCGTGACCTCGTCGTCCTCTTCCTCATCCTCTTGGACAACTTGGGGGGCCTTCCGCTTTGGCCTCTTAAGGACCAGTTTCTTTCGTTGGGCGGGCGCCTTAGGCGGTGATCGCCCTTGCATGATGGCCTGCTCGACCGCTGAGTTGGGAACCGTCTGGGAGCCGGTCGCCAACCCATGACTGCGGGCGAGCGCCTTTAAATCGGCGAGCATGTTCTTACCCAACATGGTGTCTGCATGAAATAAAAGTGCATAGGTTAGCTCAAAGGAGAAAGGGGTAAGTACACAAGATAATAAGACAGCAAAGCAGGTATATGTAGAAAAGATAAAACCAAAGTCTTGTGTATATTGCACAAGACGCCCAGAAACAATATCAGAAGCAATAACAAGACAAGGATGCAGCGTCCTAACCTATTTGGAATTCCAACTGGTCCTCAAAGAACTCGAAGGAAATCAGGGTGGGGGTCAAGAATGTTATGTGGGCATCCGCCACCCTCTTCCAGAAGAGACAAAGGTCTCTGTCCAAAGCTCCCATGCTATCAGGACTTCTGGGCCTCCTGAAGCAGCTCTTGGACTCTTTTTTCCCCTTGTCCACCCAGTACAAGGGGAAACCGTCGAGAAAGGAAGGGTCTTTGTCGTTTGCACGGACCTGGATGAACTTCCCCTTCCAATCCTTGTATGATTGCTGGAAGATGGTGAAGATGGATCTCCCAGCAATGGCGTTCAGACTGACCCAAAGGCGATCGCCTGGGTGTTTGGCCTCAAACAGAAATAAAAATACGTCCACTGACGCAGGCAACCCCAGGTGGGCGCACGTTACCTCAAAGGCTCGGACGAACGCCCAGCTGTTGGAGTGAAGCTGGGCGGCGGCGATATTGAGCTCGGTTAAGAGTTCCCTCTCAAATCGAGTGAGAGGGAACCTGAGTTTAACCTTCTTGAAGAGGGTGGTGTAGACGAAGCAGAAGGGCCCGTCGGCGCTCACTTTATCGTCTACACACACTGGCAGAGTGGCTGGGCAAGGTAACACCATCATTCTCTCATCGTGCTCCTTGTGGAAAGATTGATGGGCCTCGTCCCCATTGGTCAATCGCAGAACCGCTCCCGCGGTGTTCACCGACGACGTTTCCTTTAAGAGGGTTGAGTTAGCCCATGAGTATAACGTCTTGAAGTCTGGCAGTGGGGTGGGGGCTCCTCCAGCGATTGGTGGAGTCGCCTGGGCCAGAGTGGTTTGAGAAGGCGCGGGCCTCACAGCCTGCGATGAGGGAGCACCACGCACTTGCGAAGAGTCGTGTGCTTGTGGAGGGGGGTTTCGTGCTGACGGAGGGGGGTTCGGGGTGATCTTCGTGCGGGTCATGGTAGCAAACTGCAAACGAAGAAGAAGGGAAAAATAATCAGGAGGGTTACAAAGGTTGACTCGATCAGGGAGGGAAGGTGAAAGACGAACGAATGTAAGTTCGTTGCGACGATCGGCAGAGCCCTAAGTTACGAGAAGGAGAAATGGAAAAAAGCCCACAACGTATGCACCAGGCAGTTATAGGATGATGCAAATCGGTGAAAATGCAAGAAAACCCAGCAGATGAAGGAAAGTAGTTACCTTTCGATGATCGGGAGAATGTTGAGGGGAGTTGATGATCTGGAGCGTCGGGAACGTTGAGAGCTTTCGCAGAAGAGAGGGAGAGTGTATGCAAGTGTGAAGAAAGTGATGGAACAGTAGGAGCGTAAGGGGTTTAGGGGTTTTCGAACGGTTTTGGGAAGCGCTAACGGCAGATGAAGATGGCCGTTGATGAGAGCCACATGTCGAAGGATGCGCAAAGAGTTTGGTGGAGCGTCAGGGCAGCAGAAAGTACTAACGCTTGGAATTCTGCGCCCATGCCACGTAGACCGGTATTAACGAAGGCTTTTTCAGTCTTTTCGCTAGACAAGTCTTCGCTTAAGACTGGGGGGCTTGTGTACCGCCCTGGTGGTCGGGTGCGGTGACGTGGCATCCTGTTACAGTGTAGGCGTGTTGACAAGGCGCCAGATTGGCAGTTGAGAAAGAAGTCAGGAGGCACGTGTAGTCGCCGATAGTTAAGTTGGCGTGTTCCGGTCTCCAGCATAGGCGATCGCCAGTTTGGGGATGAAGTCGCCAAATGCGGACTCAGGCGACCAGGCAGTCGGAGATCGCCAGAACGAGCACATCGCCGAAGTTAAAGGAGAAGCAGATTATGAAGGCGGCCGGCGAGACCACAGGGAAGGTGTATGAAGGCCCTACCTCGCCAGTTTCAGTAGGGATCGCACTCCTGAGTTAGCTATGCACTGGGCAGCACCATGCATAGGTAACTTAGCCAAAATGAGAGTAGAAGCAGCGCCAAGTCAGTGAGCCTCCAGATGATGGCACGTGTACGGTTGGATGCAGGCCACGTGTCATAGCCTGTAACTTCCAGGAGAGAGAAAATCACCAGGTATATAAGAGTTCCTAACAGTTTTCCTAAGGTACGCACGTTCAGTTCATACGCTTTACGCTTGCGAGTGACAGAGCTGTTTGTGAGAGAGATTTGCACGGTTCCAGTTCTTAGTATTTGGTGATACCGTCACTGACTTGAGCGTCGGAGTGCGATCGGCCGCAGCGGCGCCGTATCGTTTCTTTGCAGGTTCTTGAGATAGATCCAGAGGAGGAACGGAAGTGAGAAGCGGCGCGCACGTCGATCCTTTGACGAGGCATTCTCCAGCGCTCCGGTCAACAGGCAGGATCACTCTTCTTTGAAGAACCATAGCTCATGATACCAAATGATGACATTCCTATGAGCTCTTCTTGGATGTTTGTTGAAGATGGTGCGGAAGCTTAATGGAGGAGATGGACAAGGTCCTCCTAAGAGGTGTGGTGACCTTGAAGGTGCATGAAGAGTGTGGAAATGGGGAGGTTCGGCCAGCCCCTTTGAAGGTGGTGAAATGAAGATTAAAATCTAGAAGCTAGGCAAGGAGTAATGTATGACACTAAATTAGCAGCATAACTATACTCTATTCAATCTTGAAAATACAAGGTGTAGGCTCCTCCTTTTATAGGCTAAGGAGGACCATAATGCAACCCTAATGCTAATCAAAATGAAATGCAAATTACATTAGATGGAGCACATGGAGCACATGGCCGACCATGTGGGGAAACATTCTAGAATGTGAGCAAATCTAGGGTAAATCACATGGAAACAAGTTTATGCTATTCACACTACACTAATACTAAGCTACCCCTAATGGGCCTTCATGTAGCATGTACAAGTTGCTTTCTCTACCATCCGTAGCTTGACCCAAATCTGCATGGAGACACTTGGCCATGGACCTAGTGATAGGTCCTAGACGCTCTCCTCTTCCTCCTAGATGCTCTCCCTCTAGACGCTCTTCACTCCTTCCTAGACGCTCTTGATTTGGTTCTTGTATTTCATGGGGTGTTGAGCTTGGCTCTCTTCCATCAAGAAGGGGGTGAATGGTTTAAATAGGGTTTTCGCAAACTTTTAAGTATAGAATGAAATTAGTTCGAGAAAACTTGATTAAGAATTCAGTTTGCCAAAAACACAAAGCAATTTAGCACAACACCAGAAAAACAATCGATTTTTTCGCAGAAACAATAGGTTGTTTATACCAGTTCACAAATATAAACTGAAATTAAAGAGTTCAAGGGATAGAGAAATTGCACACACAGGTTTATACTGGTTCACTCTTAACTAAGATCTACATCCAGTCTTCCCAGAAACCACTGGGGAATCCACTAAGCAATCAACCCTAGATTACTTACAACACCACCAAAGAAGTGACCTTGATCCCCTCAAGACACACACTTCCTTTGGCTCAGCACAAACACCACTAAGAATGTTGATCTTGACAACCTCAAGAGCGCACAACACTTCTCAGCTACACACACAGAGTTTCTTCAAAGTACAAAAGGATTACACTTGTTACAGAAAGATCTGAAATCAATACAAGATGAAAATCCTATTCCACACTTTCTTGATCAAAGCAATCTCAAAGCAATCTTCAACTCTTCAAAAGTAAAATCAGTGAAAAACTCAAATATGTTTTTCTTTGATTAAATCTCAGTTCTTGTTTTTTACATAATCTGAAAAAAAACTATTTATTGCTTTCAAAGACTGGTCAAAGCATTTAAAACTGGAGCGTAATCAGTTATAAAATCATTTAAAGCTCAGTCAAAGCACAAAACAATTTTCTGTTATGGTCCCAAAACAAACAATCGGTTGAATGCTCGAATCAATCGGTTGTTTTGGTTTGACAGCAAGTCAACCATCAAAAACAGTTTTCAACCTTTCTAAAAACACCTAAGTATAAAACAATCGGTTGTTTCGACAAAACAACAAGTTATTTTTCACTTAGTTTGAAAAACACTTTCAATTAAAAGGTTTGAGAATGCTTAAGCTTTGGATTCAATCAAGAGTGGATTTACACAGATAATCTACCCCAGATCCTATTCTAAAACACATCAACAACAACAAGCACATCCAGCCTTCAATCAAACTTCAAAGGGGTTGGATTCTTCAAAGCTTGAACACACTTGATTCAACAATCTCCCCCTATTTGATGAAGACAAATCCCTGGTTTCTTGTGTTGGATTTGATTGAATCTGAAGCAGTTCCTGTAAAAACAACATATATACAATCCAATGTTTCCTACAACAGCAGGTTAGATTTTCACATGTTGAAAACAATATTCCAGACAAACAATCGGTTGTTTACACGAAACAAACAGTTGTTTTTATTAGCAGAAACAGAAATAATTATGATATCAGAGATTTCAACAATTTTAAACAATTCCAGAGAAAGATACACAAGAACCAATCAATTCTCCCCCTATTTGTCTTCACAAATAGACTCTAACTGGTATTAAAACAGATTTAGGAAAGATTTTGAAGGTCAAGGATACCTAACTCATTTCGCCAAAAGAAGAACCTCTCTTTTGGTAATGGTTTTGTGAAGATATCAGCTATCTGCAATTTTGTCTCAATAAACTTCACTTAACAGTCCCCATTGCTAACATGATCCCTGATGAAATGATGGCGTATCTCAATATGCTTAGTTCTTGAGTGCTGAATCTGATTTTTGGTAAGATTGATAGCACTTGTATTGTCACACATCAAAGGGACCTTGCTGATTTGCAATCCAAAGTCAGCAAGTTGCTGTTTGAGCCATAGGATTTGTTCACAACAGCTTCCAGCAGCTATGTACTCAGCCTCAGCAGTAGAGAAAGCCACACATGCTTGCTTCTTGCTATGCCATGAGATGAGGCTTGAACCAAGAAGGTGGCAAGTGCCACTTGTGCTTTTCCTATCTAGCTTGCATCCTGCAAAATCAAAATTTGAATAACCAATTAAATGAATGGGAGAGTGAGAAGGATACCATAACCCAACAGTTGATGTTCCTTTAAGATATTTCAGAATTCTCTTTGCAGCTTTGAAGTGTGACTCCTTCGGATTTGCTTGATATCTTGCACATACCGCAAACATAATATCCAGTCTACTTGCTGTTAGATAGAGCAAAGAGCCAATCAAACCTCTGTATTTAGTTTGATCTACCCCTTTTCCAGCAACATCTGCATTCATGTAGCAGCTTGATGGCATAGGTGTGCTTGCTTCCTTGCAACTCTCCATTTCAAATTTCTTGAGAATCTCTTTACAATACTTTGATTGGCATAGAAAGATTCCATCCTTTGTTTGCTTAACCTGAAATCCAAGAAAGAAAGACAATTCTCCCATCATAGACATTTCAAACTCACCTTTCATAGCAGCCACAAATTCTCCACACAAACTATCTTGTGTAGCACCAAAGATGATGTCATCAACATAGATTTGCACAAGGATAATTTTAGAATTTGACTTTTTTGATGAAGAGAGTCTTGTCAATCATTCCCCTTTCATAGCCATGAGACAGCAGGAAGTTGCTAAGCCTTTCATTCTCATTTTCTCTTTTAGTTTTCATTTTTATTTGGTCCTCATGAACCTCTTTGGGAGAGAGGGGTTTTAATATAACCTTGCGCCCTAGGAAAGAAAAAGACATTGTATTGGAGAGGCCATCATGTAAAACATGTTTATCATATTGCCAAGGCCTTCCTAAAAGAAGATGAGATGCTTCCATGGGCACAACATCACATAAAACCTCATCTTTATACTTTCCTATTGCAAAGTTAATGAGGACTTGCTTATTCACAATGATTTCACCTACTTCACTAAGCCATTGCAATTTGTAGGGCTTGGTATGAGAGATAGTGGGTAAGGCTAACTTCTCCACAACTCTTGTACAAGCCACATTAGTGCAACTTCCCCCATCAATAACCAAGGAACATAACTTGTTGTTGATAAGACATCGGGTGTGAAAAATATTTTCTCTTTGAGTATCATTCAAAGATTTTGGAATTGTGCCCAACATACATCTTACCATCAATAAGTCACCTTCACAAGGACTTTCACTCTCATTTTCACTTGATGGTCTAGAAGGTGAAGAATGTCTAGGTGAATTGGAATCATGCTCACTAACTACAATGCCTTCATGCATGTACATACTTCGTTTAGAAGGGAAATTAGTGGCAATGTGACCATATCCCAAACATTTAAAACACTTTTGACTAGACGATTTAATTGAGGATTTAGGCCTAGAAGTAGATGGCTTAGGATCCTTGGGTTTGAAAGAAGAATCTTTGGAAGGAAATTTTGAAAAAGACTTTTTGTTCTTCCAAGAATTGTTGTAGTAGTCATCTTTGGGAATATTTTTAAAAATATTTTTCTTTGCAAGTTGGGCTTCCACCTTCATTGCAAGATGAACTAAAGAACCCAATGATGAATACTCTTGTAACTCAACAACATCTTGAATATCCTTCCTTAGACCACTTACAAACCTAGCAATCATAGCTTCTTCACTTTCTTCTAATTCAATTTTAAGCACAAGCGTCTCTAGCTCCTTATAATATTCATCCACATTTAGCGTGCCTTGTTGAAACCGTTGGAGTCTCAAGATGAGGTCTTTCCTAAAATGTGGGGGCACAAATCTAGCACGCATATGATCCTTTAAAGAGTTCCAAGAGTCCACGGGAGGACCCTTGTGATAGATAATGTCCTTTACAACACCATGCCACCATTTCATGGCATAATCACTAAACTCTAAGGTGTCTAGCTTAAGCTTATGCTCATCTTGGATCTCATGGATCTCATGGATCTCAAATATTTGTTCACACTTAGCCTTCCAATCTAAATATACATTAGGATCACTAGAGCCATTAAAACAAGGAAGCTTGACTGAAGGTAGCCTAGCCTTTGCATCTTGGTAGTAGTGCTAAATATACATTGTCGTAGTGATGTCTCTCCCCTTGGTTATGATGTCTATGTCCATGAAATTGTGGTGGAGTTCTCCTTCTCCTATGGTCTTCTTCACGGCCAAAATCATTTGAAGAAGCTCTTGTTGAAGGTCTATGTGAATGATGCTCATCATGGATTGAAGGAGATGGCCTAGCTTGTTGCACCTCCATCTTTTGCAATTTCTCTTCCAAGCGTCTAATGGTTCGCTGTGCTTCATGTAATTCACCAAGGATTGAAGCTTTGGAAGGAGAATGCTGCTTGTAGGAAGCATCACTTGAAAACCCAGCCATTTGCAAATAAAAACAGCAAACACACAAAAACAGCAAACAAGTCAAGAAACAAAATTAGCAAAAACAGTGAGTTTGGCAATCAAAGTGCCGAAGTGAATTTGGCCAGAAAAAATAGGTCACTCTCAAAGAAAGAATGTCCTTGCACCAATCTGATCTTGAGGTCTTGGAATCCTCAAATGAAAGATGTCAAAGCAAGCACACCAATCTCAAAGCCAACCACAACAAAACCAATGAAGCAATAAAGACAAACAAGAAAAAGTATAAGCAAAGAAAGGCTAGAACAAAAGGAATACTAGATGTTTGACAAACTCAAAGATTAATGAACAAAAGACAAGCAAGAAAACTAAAGAACTCAATGAGAAAGTAGGCACACAAAATAATACTTAAAGAAAAGCACTAGAGTAGATGAAAAAAAACAAAAATTTAGCTATTGGAAAATATTTTTTATGCAAACTGTGCTTGATGTTCACTGATTTAACTGGAATGATATAGAGCGAACTGGATTATGAAATTTAAACCACAGAAACTTCAAGATGTTAACTCAATAATGGTACTGGAATCACTTAAAAACAGTAAGCCAATTAATTGAGATAAATTTTTCAAAATCGCTGCCAGATTACCGTATTTTTTCCGGCAGAATTGTACACTTTTTGTATTTTATTTATCATTTTTTGTGTACTTTGAATTTTTGAGTATTTATTTTTCCTATGCTTTTATAACACTTTGAATAACACAAATCCAGAATTTCAGAATTTTCCAGTGAGTAAATCAATTGCAATAAGGAAAAACAGTAAGCACGTTTTCAGAAAACAGAGGAATCCTAATAGGAATGAAAAACAGAATTATGAACTAGCAAAGACATAATGGAAAATGATGTATAGGAACTTGTATAGGTCTAGAATACAAGCATGAACTCAAACTAAAACAGAAAATGCACAAAGGATCAATATCAAACTCAGAAAATTATATGACACTAAAGCAAGAAACAACAAAAGCAATAAAAGTACTACAAGAAGTGATGACAATTATGGAAAAACAAGACTTAAGACAAAACTTGTATGGATTCAAAAAGGAAAATACTCAAACATATGATAGGCAAAAGAATTAAAACAGCAAGCAAACTCAAATAATCCTAAAAGCAGAATCGAAAATTGCAAGAAATTAAAAGAGCTCTTGAAATAAAGTGCTACACAACTCAACAATTAAACAAGAACACACCTAAACTCTTGATACCACATGATGTGATTCCACTAGCACAATTAGAATGATTCTTGACATTCTTAGGAATCATCTTGAGTTGGTTATGAGATAGGCACTTTATCATAGAATTGGATCAAGGTTCTATGAACAAGAACTCACCAAAACTAGTGCCAAAACACCAACTCATATGGAAGTTCCAATTATTGTCAAATTGAACCGATTAAATTGGAAAGAAAAGCAAATGCACCGAAAAAAATGGCTTAGAATTGAAATGTACCGAACATAAAAGCTAGAAGATGAAAAAGAAGTAAGAATGAATCGGCAAAAACATAAAACTCAAACAAAAATAGCAAGAACACCAAAGGAACCGAACAGAATTTCAAAAGAACAAGCTATGGAATGAACATAAAAAGAGAAGGAAGGAAGGAGAAGAGAAAGCTCATGAAGATGGAGGTATGGTTGGATGATCACGTCACTAGGAGGATGGAGACTCCAAGATAAGTGTGCAAGCCGCCACTTGAGGTAACCATGGAACCATCAAGATAAGACTAGTGAAGAAGGCACAAAGCTCTCCAATGCTCTCTCAAAAATTGAGTATAGTTTCTCTAATCAAAATTCAAATCCCAAAAATACAAGGGCAACACCTTAATTTATAGCCTAGAGGTGCTGAAATGCAAGCTAAATAATTTCAAAAACTCCCCCCAAATTCAAATGAAAGTGGCGCCTAAACCAAGTCATGAGGAAGGTGTGATCTCTTCTCTCACTTTGGCACCTCCTTATTTACTCCTACACCTATCTACTAACGCACCCCCCTTAATACTCCTTAACTAAGGACCTAAAGATGCTTTAACAAAAGAGGTTTCTAATGTTTCCCTCTAAGCACCTTTCTAAACAATATTCTTTATTATTTAAAACTTGGCCTTGCCCCTCATGGGATGGACTTGGGCTTTTTGGGCTTTGGCCTTCTTGGGCTTGGGCCTCATCTTTATGTTATGTCTTCTTTTAATTTTTGAGAAGACTAGAAGGAAGAACTTTAGATGTGAAGGCAAATGACCTCTTCCTTCATCGATAAAAGCCTCCTTAACTTGATTCTCATCACTTGTCAATCATTCCCCTTTCATAGCCATGAGACAGCAGGAAGTTGCTAAGCCTTTCATACCGCTGTCTTGGAGCTTGCTTCAACCCACACAAAGCCTTTTTCAGCTTGAAAACATGATTGGGATATTGATGATCTTCAAAGCCTGGTGGTTGATCCACATACACTTCCTCATTGATGTAGCCATCCAAAAAAGCACTCTTGACATCCATTTGAAAGAGTTTAAAACCACTCATACATGCAAAAGCCAACAACAACCTCACAACCTCCAATCTTGCAACAGGAGCAAAGGTTTCACCATAATCAATTCCCTCCTCTTGATTGTAGTTTGTTCCTTGTGATCACACCATCCTCATCCAGTTTGTTTCTGAACACCCACTTCGAACCAATGAGGTTCATATCAATTGTTTTAGGGACAAGAAACCATACCTCATTCCTTGCAAACTGATTCAACTCTTCATGCATAGCTTCAACCCATTTTTCATCCTTGAGAGCGTCATCAATTGATTTTGGTTCAATTTGAGAGACAAAAGCAGTGTGCCTGCAGAAGTTTGAGATGAAGCTACGTGTTGAAACACCTTTCTTTATCTGTCCAATGATGTTCTCCACTGACAGATCTCTATGAATCCTCCATTCTTTGGGCAACTCACTCTGTTGCAGAATTTCAATCGGTTGTTTCGAGGAATCAACTGGTTGTTTTTCTGCACAGATGTCCAACTTCTCCAAACTGATGTTCTACTCATCCTCTTCAGCACTATTCTTCGAGATTTGAATGCTTTTGCAATCCACCTCATCAAAGACAACATGAACAGACTCTTCTATAGTCATTAGCCTCTTGTTGTAGATTCTCTATGCATGAATGGTTAGAGAATAGCCTATGAAGATACCTTGATCAGCTTTTTCATCAAACTTCCCTAGGTTTTCCTTTCCATTGTTGAGAACAAAACAGTTGCAACCGAAAACTCTTAGGTGATTGATGTTTGGCTTCCTTCCATTGAAGAGTTCATAAGGAGTCTTCTTCAGAATTGGCCTAATTAGCACTCTATTCATCACATAGCAAGAGGTGCTAACTGCATTAGCCCAAAAATACTTAGGAAGAGAAGATTCACTTAGCATTGTTCTAGCTCGTTCTTCAAGGGACATGTTCTTCCTTTCCACCACACCATTCTGTTGTAGAGTTCTTGGAGCAGAAAAAATATGCAGAATTCCTATCTTTTCACAGAACTTGCTGAACTTTTCATTTTGGAATTCACCTCCATGATCACTTCTTATTGAGCCTATGTTGTTGTTCTTTGTATTTTGCAATCTTCTTGCAAGCTTCTTGAATGCAGAGAAGGCATCACTTTTTGATTCCAAGAAGAGAGTCCAAGTGAACCTAGAAAAACCATCCACAATAACAAGAGCATAGTAGTTTCCACCAAGGCTCATGGTTCTTGAAGGTCCAAAAAGATCCATGTGAAGTAGCTCAAGAGGTTTTAAAGAAGAGACAACATTTTTTATTTTAAAAGAGTTTTTCTAGTGTTTCCCCTTTTGGCAAGCTACACAAATATGATCCTTCTCAAACTTGAGCTTTGGCAGCCCAATCACAAGATCTTTAGAAATTAACTTGTTCAAGTGATTTGATCCTGCCGGTTGACCTAGCGCAAGAGTGATGCCTCGTCACAATCTTTCCTCACCAGCTTTGACACCACGTGCTCTTCAAGTCCACACCACAGATTGTCTCTCTGAGAACCTGAAAACACAAAATGGCGCCTCTGCGGCCGGTGGCGCTTCGACGCTCAAGTCAGTAACAAGAACACCCAAAAACTGAGAGAAAACTATGCTCTGTACTAAAGTGCACTCAACCCAAAACAATGAGCCGTAATGAATGTACCTCTGCAAATTCTGTTAAGTTTACCTTTATAGCTAGGTTTTTTCACTCTCCAGGCAGTTACGCTTTGGACGCGTGGCTCGCATCCAACCCTGCACGTGTCACCATCTGGGCTAGGGTAGCAGTTAGTACCCAGCCCTACACGTGTCATCATCTGAGCTAGGATAACTTGAGCGTCATTTCTATATTGCATCCAACCCTACACGTGTCGTCATCTGGGTTGGGCTAACTGGTAGTACCTGTTGCTGCCGGTTGACCGGGATCGTCTTCGTGCGTGGCTTAACCTTGCGAGCTAGGGCACCTTCGTCTTGTTCCGTTTGTGAGTACCTGAAAGAAGTGAACAAAGGGGTGCCCTCGCGGCCGTTTGCACTCCGACGATCAAGTCAGCTAACGAGAAACACCAAAGTGATTGAAAACTGTATGACTAAAGCTGTGTTGCCCAAATTGCCTTGTGCTCACTGTGGGGTGCTGCGAAGACAACTAGGGTTTGTGCTTTGTGACTATGAGAATTAGGTTAAAACTCGTGTAATTGTAAAAGCGTACCTTACTAGGGCTCTTCGTGCCCTTTATATAGGTGAAAACTAGGGTTTACCTCTGCGTTGCTGCTATTATCTAGGGTTCCTTGGAGAAGGTCCTTGCCCCGCTATCCTTAGGATCTTAGCGTATCTGGCCCATGGACTTCTCTTATCTAGAGTGCAATGAATAACCTTGCGGCCACTTGGGCTCTAACTTAAGCGCTGTATTTCTCACGCCATCATACTATTTGGGCGCCAACTCATGTGCCCAAATCACTGGTTACTTGCTCTGGGTATGTCTACCTTTCTCTTGTACCATGCACGTGGTTTAATCCTGGTCGTGGCCCTCTCATGGGTCGTATCTATACCAGGGTTTCCCAGTAGTGGTCGTAGGTACTTTACGAGCCAGGTTTACCCCCTGCTGGCACTAGAACTCATGGCCTTGGAGCCACCTTTCTTTGCCTTGTTACTGTTCTGGACTGTCGAAGCTATGCCTCATCTTGGCGAGGTCTCTCTTAAGCGACGTCCCCTTGGGCGACGTCTCTCTACGTATTGACTTTGACTTTGACTTCGACCACCCCGGGACGGTACAATACCCAACCCCACACGTGTCATCATCCCCGCGCGACCAAGTCTCCTATTCAAGGAGTAATCTAGCACGTGACACGCTCTGGAATACCACCCGACAAGGCGAGTATCGGATGCAACAAAGTACACCATCTCTGTGACATCGCTTGTCGCAGGTGCCACCCTCCTCATTGCTACGCCATGCGTGTTCCAGCTGAGGAAACCTTGCCACCAACGAATGTCCACTCTGGGAATCCCGTCGTTGATGAGCAAGTTGTTCCCTCCAACTCGCTCGACCTTCACGCCCCATGTTGGCGTAACAATCGTCTTACTGAACTTACACGCTTGAACTTACTCGCCCGAGCCTCCAACAACTTTAACTAAGCATACTGGGAAACCCGGCGATGTGCTTCTTGCGGCGATGGAAGATCACCTGATCTTCCATTATCTAACACGTCGATGACACACAAACTCGGCGACAACCGACTATGTACACTGCAGAGAGCCACTTCCACGAATGGCGACTATGCTCACTTCTGAACCATTCATCTTTCTCTTGTCCACGTGCCCTGCTGAGCACGCTCGACATAGTCACTTGCTAGACACGTCATCACACCCGATGACCTGGTCGGTACACAAGCCCCCCAGTCTTGAGCCTACGTGGCCTTGCGCGTTGGCGCTCATACTGTTTACTGATTTGACATTTTACCAACCCCTTCAATCAAACGACACGTGGACTCATCAACGACTATTATTCATTGTCGTTTGCGCTTCTCGCAATGTTCGAAATTCTTAATACCTTCGCGCCACTTCACTGTTTCATTATCTTCTTCTTCACTTCAAACCCCTTGAAACACTCTAGCGAACGTTTCGTCTCCTCAATCATCATCTTGCTTAACACATTTATGATCATCAAAAGGTAACCGTTCATCTCTTCTCACTGATATTTGTTGCATTTTAATCGGTTTGCATCATCCATTAACTGTCTGGAGCATACGCTGTGGGTTGTTTTTACTCTTTGCTTCGCTTTTTCCTGCGTCTAGGTTTTCTAGCCCTTTCTCTGCGAGCCCCCCTTGTTCTTTCTGTCTTCCTCTTTTCGGTTGAGTCGTTCTGCTTATAAACTCTCATCTCTTCCCTTTTTCATCTTCTTTGCAACTCTTCCGATGGTTCGCACCAAAATCACTCTGAACCCTCCTCCATCCTCTCAAAACCCTCCGATGAAAACTCGTAGGGCCAACCCCTCCTCTTCTTGCAATCCACCAAAGGATCCCAGTGTCCCTTCGAGCCAGGTCGTGAGACCCGCGTCCTCTCGACCTAACTAACAACAACCAACCCCACCTCAAACCAGCGCAGCTGTGAGGCCCCTCCCCGACTACAAACGGTTGTATCCATGGGCCACTTCAGCCTTGCTGGGTGAGACCTCCTCCATTAACACCGACGTCGACGTCCTCCGCCTCAAGAAAGTTGATCAAGCTCACCTTTCTTTCAGCAAGGAACACGATGACAAGGTGTCTGTTCATCCTTGTCCTCCCGAAGAACCCATATGCTCTGATGACCAGGGGAGCAACGATAAACCCTTCTGCTTTGTCTATGCCACGATGTTCAAGAAGGTCAAGTTCCGTTTCCCCTTCACTCGTTTCGAGAGAGAGCTCTTGACCGAGCTTGACATAGCCCCCGCTCAGCTTCATCCCAACAGCTGAGCGTTCGTCAGGGCATACCAAATCATTTGTGCGCATTTGGGACATCCAGCTTCGGTGGACGTATTCCTTTATCTGTTCGAGGCCAAGAACATAGGCGATCGTCTATGGGTTAGCCTCAATGGGGTTGTTGGGAGGTCCATCCTCTCCATCTTCCAACAATCCTACAAAGACTGGAAAGGGAAGTTCGTGCGTGTCTGCTGCAACGACCAAGACCCCACTCTCCTCGACGGATTTCCCTTGTACTGGGTGAACAAGGGAAAAAAGGAGACCAACTTTAGGAGGACTAGGGGGCCAGAAAAGATGGGGGAGCTCGACAAAGACCTATGCAACTTCTGGAAAGGAGTTGCCTCCTCCAACGTAACTTTGGCCACCTCGTCCATCATCGCCTATGAATTCCACGAAGGTCAACTGGACGTTCATATAGGTTTGTCTTTCCCTCATCTCCGAGTTCCCTTTCCTTGAATTCGCATCATCCTGTCTTTTACATTGATGTTGTCGTTCTGATTCGCGCGTAGTCTTAACTAGCTAGTCCCTGCATCGACTCACACTGCTTATTTTCTTGTTCACTATCAACTGCTTGAATTGGACTAGTTTGTGATTGTTGGCTTTTCTGTGCAGATATGATGTTGGGGAAAGAGAGGATGGCTGAGTTGCGCTCCATAGCTAAACTTCACAATCTGGCGGCGGGCTCCCAAACTATTCCAAACTCCGTTGCAGAAATTGTCGCCGCCGAAGGCAAACCTCCGCCAGTTGGCCCATCCACTGCCGCTGCTCTTCCTGCCCCCGAGCGGAAGAAACTACTACCCAAAAAGGCTAAGAGGAAAGCCCCTAGGGTGGTCTCAGACGAAGAGGCAGACGAAAGCACCGAGGATGGGCTAGTCTCCATCACCCTGCCACCGCCTCCATCACCCTCTGCGGCTGGATCCTCGTCTTAGCGCGTGGCTTACCTAGGGCCACATTTCCCCTTTTCTCGGAGACTTCGCTCTCAGCGGCGATGTGAGCCACGACACGTCGCCGGATTTCAGCGAACGTGGCGGGGTGACTCCTGATTAACGATTCACTAAAAGGCTCAGGCAACACGCCCTTTTTGAAGGCATGTACAAACATTTCTTCATCCTTACTTGGCAAGTGGACTATCGGAGCTCCAAATCTGTTCAAGAAATCCTTCAGGGACTCCCCTTGATACTGCCTCACGTTGAACAGATCGTAAGACACCAACAGCGGTGCCTTGTTCACTATGTACTGCTCAACGAACATCTTGGAAAACTGCTGGAACGTGGTAATGTGGCCAGTAGGTAAACTGACGAACCAGTCCAGCGATGTTCCACTGAGAGTGCTCATGAACACCTTGCAGTAGACCGCGTCTGACCCTCCTGAGAGCATCATCTGAGTGTGAAACGCCGTGAGGTGAGCCTCAGGGTCCTCCACCCCGGTGAAAGATGCTTTCACTGCTACCGTATTTGCAGGGACAACCGTGTCCATGATCTCCTGAGAAAACGGCATGGGAATGCTACGCGGTGGGGACGGGGGTGCAGATCTGTCCCCAATCGCACGCTCCTCCCGTCCCTGAAGGGCTTTACGCAGCTCTTCGTTGACTCTGTTGAGCTCTTCATTCCTAGCTTGTGAGGCCACTAGCGCCTCATGCATTCTCTCTTGTTCGGAACGTGATGCAGCCACGTTCTCCTGCAACGTCCTCATCATCTCCATCACCTGAGTCATAGACACAAAATCCTCTTCGGTTGACGGCGCGACTGAACTAGATCGCGTTGTCCTCGTTCTTTCTCAGTAAACTCAACAACTCAAAGAAACTCCAAACGAACGGTGAAAACTCCAGAAAACCGACTGCAACAGCAAGCAGCCGAACAGAAAGCACCAAAACTTCAAAAAACTCGAACTGTGGTTGGGAATCACCTTTTATACGGCCCCACGATGGGCGCCAGATGATCCTGGCGGTTGACCTAGCACAAGAGCGATGCCTCGTCACGATCTTTCCTCACCAGCTTTGACACCACGTGCTCTTCAAGTCCACACCACAGATTGTCTCTCTGAGAACCTGAAAACACAAGATGGCGCCTCTGCGGCTGGTGGCGCTTCGAAGCTCAAGTCAGTAACAAGAACACCCAAAAACTGAGAGAAAACTATGCTCTGTAGAACCGTACTAAAGTCCACTCAACCCAAAACAATGAGCCGTAATGAACGTACCTCTGCAAATTCTGTTAAGTTTACCTTCATAACTAGGTTTTTTCTCTCTCCAGGAAGTTACGCTTTGGACGCGTGGCTCGCATCCAACCCTGCACGTGTCACCATCTGGGCTGGGGTAGCAGGTAGTACCCAGCCCTACACGTGTCATCATCTGAGCTAGGATAACTCGAGCGTCATTTCTATATTGCATCCAACCCTACACGTGTCGTCATCTGAGTTGGGCTAACTGGTAGTACCCAACCCCACACGTGTCATCATCTGAGCTGGGGTAACTTGAGCGTTATTTCTATGTAGTAACTAGTCGCGCGACCAAGTCTCCTATTGAAGGAGTAATCTAGCACGTGACACGCTCTGGAATACCACCCGACAAAGCGAGTATCGGATGTAACAAAGTACACCATCTCTGTCACATTGCTTGTCGCAGGTGCCACCCTCCTCAATGCTACGCCATGCGTGTTCCAGCAGACGAAACCTTGCCACCAACGAATGTCCACTCTGGGAATCCCGTCGTTGATGAGCAAGCTGTTCCCTCCAACTCGCTCGACCTTCACGCCCCATGCTGGCGTAACAATCGTCTTACTGAACTTACACGCTTGAACTTACTCGCCCGAGCCTCCAACAACTTTAACTAAGCTTACTGGGAAACCCGGCGATGTGCTCCTTGCGGCGATGGAAGATCACCTGATCTTCCATTATCTAACACGTCGATGACACACAAACCCGGCGACAATCGACTATGTACACTGCAGAGCGCCACTTCCATGAACGGCGACTATGCTCACTTCTGAACCATTCATCTTTCTTTTGTCCACGTGCCCTGCTGAGCACGCCCCACATAGTCACTTGCAAGACACGTCATCACACCCGATGACCTGTTCGGTACATGATTCATGTGAATGCGAGCAATTCTTCTATGCCTAAGCCAAGACTCATCATCTTTGGATAATAGACAACGATTTGAATAAGGTGAAGAGACATCTAGAAGATAAACATTATTGATTCTCTTACCAATCAACATTACCTCTTTTGTGTTGGGAAGACAGATTTCACAGGAGTTTGTTTTGAAGATAACCTGACATCCTTTGTCACACAATTGACTAATGCTCAGTAGATTGTGCTTTAATCCTTCTACATAGAAAACATCTCCCCTTCTTGCTTTGATTTGTCCCAGTCATGTGTTTGGAGCACCCACTGTCCAGATACCGTTGTTGCAATCTCTCCTATAAGGTTTCCTACAAAGAAGATTTTCAAGTACAAAGATTTGGTCCCCTTATGAATGTGGGTCCATTTGGTTTACTTTTATCATTTGAACCTTTAATACACTTGGGAATCCACATCATAAAGCACCTAGAAACAACATATTTTCTGATTTTACAGAATCTAACAGAATGGCCTCTTTTCATGCAGTAGAAGCATGTAACAACCGGTTGTTTCGATAGATCAATAAGTTGTTTTTCTGGTAGTTTCGAAAATGACTTTGAAAATTTATCTTGCTTGTTCTGTGGGTTAAAACCCAATCCAGCTTTTTCAAAAACACAGTTTTGAGATGCCAAGACATTTTCAAAGTTAGATTGACCTTTAAAAAGCTTATCCACAGTTTTAACAAGATAATGAACTTTCTTTTCAAGATTTTCGCAATTTTCACAAATAAGAGTATCACACTTGCAAGAGGAGTTTTTGTAAACTATTTCAAGGTTTTCAAAATCTGTTTTTGAATTTTCCAATTCCTCTTCCAGTGTTTTGACTCTGTTTTCAAGCCAGTTATTCATTCCCTTTAACCGGTTGTTCAAGAGGGCCAATCGGTTAGCTTCTTCATGTGTTTCTTGAAAAGCTTGAAGCAATTAACTGTAATTTTCAGAGTTTGAGGAGTTAGAAGTGTACCGTCCCGTATCCGGGCGTTGACAAAGTCAAGGTCAAAGTCAACATCTGGACTCAAAGTCGACATAAGGCGTCGCCTAGGTGAAGAGACGCCAAGTGCCAGCATCACCAAGAGGAAGCGTCGCCAAGGCAAGGCGTCGCCCAACCAGGGCGTCGCCAAGATCAAATACCACTAACGCAAGGCAATCACAGTGTCGTTCCCCGATACCCATGGGTAGGAAAGACATGGAGGGAGCGACGCCATGGGAAGGCCTCATGTCCCGCTAAATCCGGGGTAGTGATAAAGAGAAGAGAAAGGTGGCTTCAAGGACATAGTGATAGCACCAGTGTAGGGCAGCCTGACTCGTGAAGTACCCCTGTCGCCCCAGAGACGCCTTTGGGACAGATACTGTTCCGTCCGGTCAACTGGGACGTCTTCGTGCGCGATCTCAATCGTCAGCTAGGGACTCCTTCCCACTGGTTACCTGTGGATTCCTGAAAAAAAGAGGACAAAAGGGCGCCCTAGCGGCCGTTTGCACTCCGACGCTCAAGTCAGCCAGCAAGAAACACCAAAACTGTGCACCTCCGTCTCTGAGCACCGCGTATGGCACTCTGAAGGTCTTAAAAATGGACTGTGTATTGTGTGTATATTCTCGTCCTGGCAAACAATCTTTCCCCAGTCCCTTGTGCCTAACCTCAAGGCTCGAGCAAGCAACTAGAGCGTCTCTGGAAAATTTGCCAAAAGTTCGAACCCCTTTCCCAACATTCTCAGCGCTATTTAAACTACCCAAGCATTTAAAGCGCCTTAAAGCGCTTTTAATCACAAACGTAACGCGCTCATATTAAGGCGTCTAATTAGAAAACGTAGCGCATTTAAGACGTTGAAACGCTTGGGAGCCATTATAGTACTTGAACGCTCGAAACGGAAACTGTATTGAATGACTTTAATTACCTGGCACCTGACTAAAGGGTGTTTCTATTCTGACCTGGCTGTCGTACACGTGGAGGGCCTCACGACGCCCTGACCCCATCTGGGGGCGTTTCTGCCCATCTGGGGACGTTTCTACGTGTGAGTCCTCCTGCCTGGGAGTGCTACTGCGCAAGGGGTGACTTTCTGGGTGCCAACTCACGCCCCCAGTCATCTAGTCACTTACTTTGAGAGCGTATCTGCCCTCCACTCGTACCCTGCACCCGGCTACCCTGGGCGTGACCTTCCTCTTGAGTCGTATCTGTCCCAAAGGCGTCTCTGGGCGGCAGGGGTACTTCACGAGTCAGGCTGCCCTACACTGGTGTTGTTACTATGGCCTTGAAGCCACCTTTCTCTTCTCTTTATCACTCTCCCGGATCATCGGTACCTGAGGCCTTCCCACGGCGTCGCTCCCTCCATGGTCTTTCCTACCCATGGGTATCGGGGAACCACACTGTGATTGCCTTGCTTTAGTAATGTTTGGTCTGGCGACGCCCTGGTTGGGCGGCGCCTTCACCTAGACGACGCCTTGCCTTGGCGACGCTTCCTCTTGACGACGCTGGCACTTGGCGTCTCTTCATCTAGGCAACGCCTTGTGTTGACTTTGACTCCTGGCGTTGACTTTGACCTTGACTTAGTCAACGCCCGGATAAGGGACGGTACACAAGCCCCCCAGTCTTAAGCCGAAGACTTGTCTTCAGCGCAAAGACTAAGGCCTCGCCCACGCCGTCCACGTGCGACCCTGATGACGTGTTACTCCCTGCTGACTCAACAATTCTCGAATTATTGACGTGACACCCTCTGAACCATAGGAGCGCTCTTAATGACTGATTGGACATCCTCTGAAACGGGGAAAATAACACCTTTTGGGGCTACCCTTGATCGCGCGCCACGTGGCCCATCGCATGGCCAGCCTCTTAAGACCCTTGCGTTTCCCCTGGGCAATTGATCCTTTGACACGTGGCACGATTCCACGGCTCCTAGTTAGCGCCTCTTGGGTTGCAAAGGTAACGTTCAAGTCACCCGAAACCCTGCGCTCACCCCACTGTTACATTCATTCCCTCTGCGTCCCTGCACTGTTCATCGCCTTCAACCCCCTTTCTCTGCATTTTCTGCTCACTCCCTGCCGTGCTCTCCTTCCTCCTTCACTTCGACAGCAAAGGTATGATTTTTGCGTATCCACGACTCTTCCTTTCGTCGCATTGCATGATTTATTGAACTGCTTGGGACTGTTGACATTTATGCGTTACTGCGTTCTTCCGCTTCTCCTTCCTTCTCGGTTCCCTTCTCCTTCTTTCTGGGTTTTCTCGCGTGGGTGGTGTTTCTTGGGGTTCACTCCCCTTCCTGTCATGGCTACACTTGTTAAAACCTTTTTCCTCTCTTCTTTCTTCAGCTATTTATTCACACCATGACGCGCACGAACGCGGAGTCTGATTCCTCCCCCAAGACCCCCAAGTCCAACTACAAAGCCTACTACCCATGGGCCCCTGACGAGCTCCTGAACGAGTGTACCAGCCTGACCACCTTCCAGGACCTGGAAGCTCATCGTGGGGATCCCCACTTGTATAACTTTAACGCTTTCTGCCGCACTCACGACGCTCACATATCCGTCCGCCCCGGCAGGCCTGGGGAACCTGTCTGCGTGGACGACAGACCTAGAAAGGGGAACCCTTTTTTCTTTATGTACCAAACGGTGTTTAAACGCGTAGGGGTGCGTCTCCCATTCACCCCCTTTGAAAGGGAACTCCTCACCGAAATCAATACTGCCCCCGCCCAGCTCCACCCCAACAGCTGGGCATTTGTAAGGGGTTTCCAAATTCTCTGCGGGCACCTGGGCATCATTCCCTCCGTAGACGTTTTCCTGCATTTCTTCGAAGTGAAAAAGCAGGGGAAAAGCTTTTGGGTAAGCTTTTCCGGGATCGCGGGTAGGATCCTCCCCTCGCTCTTCCAAAACTCTTACAAAAACTGGAAAGGGAAATTCTTTAGAGTGTGCAGCGCCAAGCACGACCCCACAGCCTTGGACGGCTTCCCCCTCTATTGGACGGAGCGCCCTAAGCTGCTTAAGGCCAAAGCCCTGGAAGAGCTATCTCCTGCTGACAGGGAGGTAAGCAAGGCCTTGGCTGGGCTGGGGATCGTTTTTGATACCTTGAAGCTTGTTGCTAGCGAATACAACGCTCACACCCTGACAACATACTTTGGTAAGGAGACTCTCCCCTTCTCCCCTTTGCTGTGAACACCCTGTTACCGGATGTTTGTTCCCACGGCTTCCTCCCCCTGTTTTCCATGGTGCCATGTTACTTGCATCTCACGCATCTATGCGCTTTGTAATTTTGTATAGTTGCTTTGGCCTTGATTTCTGCTGCTTGGTCTATTTTGATGTAGGATCGGTGATGGACGCCTCCAAAAGGATGATGCTGGCGAAAGCGATGAAGGAGGCTCGTGTCGCCAAGGCGGGCGCCTCCTCCGCCCCTGCTGCTGATCCGATCCCCCCACCAACTCTGTCACCGCCACCACCGATCACCACCGAAGCCCCCCTAGGCTCATCTTCGTCGTCTCCGCATAGCCCCGAGGCACTTCAGACTCCCGGCTTTCCTCTGCCCATCGCCGCCGTTCCCCTAGCCGCGGCCTCGTCGCCGGCTCCAACCCCCCTTGACAAAGGGAAACGGGTCTTGGAGATTTTATCGGATGATGAGGACTCGGAAGGTGTGGCACCCTTCAAGAGGAGGAAATCTGCGCGGGTTCCTCTTCTGCTAGAGGCGTCGCCCCAGGGAGGGAATTCCTTCATGGACGACCCTCCAAGCGCGACCTCACTTCCCCCCACAACAGTCCAAGAGGGAGGGGCGAAGGTGCCGAGTCTGCCCCGCCCCCGCCACCGGTAGAAGTCTCCGCTTCCCCTGCTCCCGTCACTGCCGCCCCCGATCTCATCGCCATCCCTCCTCCGATCATGCATCTGATGAGGGGCTTCAGTGGCGGAACTATGCCAGAGGGCACCGACAGGAAGGAGGGCATGCCTTGAATGGCGCGCCCAGGCCAGAAATGCTGTCCTGCAAGCTCAAACCCTCCAGGCCTTGGAAACAAGGGTAACTGCCCTGGAGGAGGAAAAGAAAACTCTGGGACGCCAGAATGAACCTTACTAGACCTCCCTGAAGCAGGTGCAAGAGTCCAAAGTAGAGGCTGAGGGACAACTGGCAGAGGCGTTGGAGCTCCAGACCGACTTCTATGCTCGGGAAGTCGCCCTCAAAGTTCAGGTGACGAGCCTTCAAAACATAGTCGAAGCTTACGAAAAAGTTCAAAAGGACTTGAAGGCCTGCTGCTGTGAACAAACTGGCGCAATGGAGCGGATGGAAGGGGAAATGGCGTCCCAGACCCAAGCTATGGGCCTTCTCCGGGTGGACTACGACAAACTGCAAGTCGAGGTCAACCGACTCCGCGTGGAGAAGGAGGCTTTGGAGAAGCAGGTGGCCTCCGGGGACGCCGTCATTGGAGAACTAGAGAAGGACAAAAAGACCCTCATCCAGGAGATGGCGGGCACTTTCGAGGAGGGATTCCAGGAAGCTCTGGCTCAAGCAGTCTGCATGAACCCGGGGATCGACATTTCCAGCTGCGATTCCACTCACCACATTGTTGATGGAAAGGTCGTGCCTCTGGAGATAGACGATTGAGCCACCACCCTCGACCATTAGCCCATTCCTTTATACCTGTTTTAACCTTCTTTGATAAACTTGTAATTCTTTGAATCGTCTGCACTCTTGCTACAACTCTGGGATTTTGTATGATTACTTTCGTGTCCTCGCGACATAGAATTCTGCCTGTGTGATTTTATTCTCATTCTTTGCCTTCGCGTGCTTCGGTTGTTTTGCTTGTATTATACCCGCTTCTTTCACTTCGTTGGGCAGCCTTGTATGCCCGGGAAAGGTCACGCGCCAATGCCCACGCCCATGGAGAGGCTCACCTAGTGGAGCCGTATCGTCCACGGGGTGTCTCTAACACCCAAACAGTCCTTTCTTTGATCCTTAGCGCCCGACGCCCACGCCTAAGGAGAGGCCTGCTACAGCAGTGCCGTATCGTCTTCGGGTGTCTAAAACGCGGAGTGCTTCGGGGGGGGGGGGGGGGGGGGGGGGGGGTTCCCTCCATGGTCTTTCCTTCCCATAGGTATCGGGGAACGCCCTGTCAATGATTCGCTGGCGTTTTGGCGGTCTCGTCTCCCTGCACAGTCTTTCCTACCTGTGGGTATCGGGGAGGCGACGCCAGTAACTAACTTTGCCCTCTTCGACTTCGTCTCCCTCCACAGTCTTTCCTACCTGTGGGTATCGGGGAGGCAACCCCGCTGATATTTTGGTTGGCGACGCCCGCGACGTCTCTCGCTGGCGTCGCCCTTTGCGTCCTTCCAGGCGACGCCTCGGGCGTCTCATGCTGGCGTCGCCTTGGGCGTCGTCTTTACCTCGACATTGACTTTGACCTTGGCCTTGGTCGACGCCTGGGGACAGCGAAGAGCTCAAGGTTCTGCCCGTGCCATCCACGTGGCGCTTCGTGTATGGCTGATGGGACGTTTAGTCATTCGACTTGATCCACGTGGCGCTCCTTGTATGGGTGATGGGACGTTTAGTCATTCGACTTGATCCACGTGGCGCTCCTTGTATGGCTGATGGGACGTTCAGTCATTCGACTTGATCCTGACTCCTACTGTGCCCCTGACCCACTTTCGACGGCGCATCGTACCACTGGGCATTCTGTGGATACGACGTGTTCTGAGTTTAACCAGGGATGCCAGGGCCACCCTTCCATCTTCTGCCACGTGGCTCGATCGTGCGGTGCATCCGTTCGCGTCGTTCAATGCTCTAACTGCAATACTTCTACTTGCATCGTTTGGTGCTCTAACCGCTTTATTTAACTCTTCGAACTCTGAAACTGTTCTCATCCTTTCTGCACTCTTCATAACCTACTTACACTCTGCACCCTTTCTTCTTGCACCCTTTCTCCTCTCGCGAAGGGCTCTTCCAGCGTTCGCTCCCGCCATCGCTCGACTCTTGCGTTACCGGCGGGCCATACGCCTTCGACAATCCCTAATCTTGTTAAAGAATGTCCTCTCATGCTACCTCCCCAGGGTCAATCCCAAGGACATGTACCCTTGGGCTTCGAGTGAGCTTCTTGACGAATGCTCATGCTTACTCGCCACCAGGGCCATAAGGGAACACAAAGGAGATTCATGCTCCTATGATCACCGTGCCTTCGCGAGGAGGCATGATGACGACATTGTTGTGCTCCCTTGCACTCTAGGGGAGCCAGTATGTGGAGACGATCGGGCCAACGAAAGGGTCCCCTTCTTCTACTTTTACCAAGTGGTTTTCAAGACCATCGGCGTGCGCCTGCCCTTCTCCCGGTTCGAGAAGGAACTGCTGACGGAGATCAATGCTGCTCCAGCCCAGTTATACCCCAACAGCTGGGCCTTTGTCAAAGCCTTTGACATCCTCTTCGGGTTTCTGGGTTGTGCGCCCTCGGTTGACCTCTTTCTTCACTTCTTTGAGGTGAAGAGGCAAAGGCACAACCTCTGGGTAACTCTCAGTAACATTCCTGGAAGAGTTCTCCTAACACCCTTCCAAAACTCATTCACCGGGTGGAAAGGCTGGTTCTTCAAGATCTGCTGCACTGACCTCGTTCCCAACGCCCTGGATGGTTTTCCACTGTATTGGGTGAGGGAGGCGAGGGTTCTCAAAACCAAACACTTCAAGAAGCTGGCTCCGAATGACCAAGTGGCTTGCCGGATTCTTGCTGAGGCGGGAAGTTTTGACTCCGCCACCTTGATCAGCTTGGAGTTCAACGCTGGAACTCTCGAAAAGTACATATGTATGAGTCACTGCCCTAGAAACTTCGGCCTTTATTGCTTTCTATCTGTGCATGTCTTGCTTCATGGTGTCTCTGACACATTTATCTCCCTTGGTGCAGGTTCGAAAATAAACCAAGAGAGGAGGACACGACTTACCCAAGCTCTGCGGGTTGGGATCAGGGCTTCGTCTTCCTCCAGTGCTGACTCCGATGGCCACTGAGAAGTGGCTCGTTTGTGTTTTGCATGAGTTGTAATATTGGCCCTAACCGCATTACGCCCATTTGTATCGAACATTGCTTGTAACATCAACTTTTCTATACCATACTTGATTTTTTGCAACGCCGCTTTACTTTGCATACGTTTCGTCTATTGTGCGTTTTTCCTTCTTGATGTTCCTCGACGGTGCCTGTACTCAGGCGACACCTGTCTTCTTGGTGACGCCTTCTCTCTGGGCGACGCCTTCTCTCTTGGCGATGCCTTCACCTAGGCGACGCCATGACTTGGCGACGCCTCACACTACTTCAAACGGAGAAAAGTAAAGGCTGAAAACCAAGGCACGGCTTTTTCTCAAACTTGTTTTTTCTTTTATTCGGGTGACCTCATTAAAAAACCCCCGAGAGGGAAAAAGAGTGTCCCCTTCAACTAAATTGTTACATGGCTGCTTACATAAGTCAACTAAAATAAAATTTTAAGTTGGCTGCATTCCAGCTGCGCGGGATAGGACCTCCATCCAAGGTCTCTAGGCTGTACGAACCGTTGCCCTTAGCCTCAGTAACTCTGAAGGGTCTGGTCCACTTGGAAGACAGCTTATTCTCCAGCTCGTATGGGTGGGCTTTCCTCATCACTAGGTCGCCGATCTGAAACTGTTGCGGCTTTACCTTAGAGCTATATTGTCGCTCTACTCTTCTCTTCATCGCTTCAGCTTTTATTCTGGCTTCTTCCCTGGCCTCGTCTAGTAGATCCAGGTTTACCCGCCTTTCTTCATTGGATTCCTCCACCACAAAGTTTTGAAAACGTGGTGAGCTTTCATGTATTTCTACCGGAATCATCGCGTCCGACCCATACACCAAACTGAAAGGCGTTTCCATGGTAGAGGATTGGGGCGTGGTGTGGTATGCCCATACGACCCTTGGTACCTCTTCCGCCCACGCCCCTTTGGCTTTCTCTAACCTTCTCTTTAACCCCCTCAACAGAACTCTGTTTGCTGACTCCACTTGCCCGTTGGTCTGGGGGTGTTCAACCGATGCGAACACTTGTTTGATTCCTACCTCGGCGCACAGATTTCTCAACTGCTGACTGGCAAACTGGGTCCCGTTATCGGATATCAAGCGCCTAGGTACGCCAAAGCGGCACACAATGTTCTTCCACACAAAATGCTGTACCTTGTGCGCAGTGATCTGTGCTACGGGCTCTGCCTCTATCCACTTGGTGAAGTATTCGATGGCGACGATCAAGTACTTCATCTGTCTGATTGCCAGTGTGAACGGGCCCAGGATGTCGATCCCCCATGTATTGAAAGGCCACGGGCTGTATATGGATCGCAATTCTTCTGGCGGCGCCTTGTGCCAGTCGGCGTGCATTTGGCATTGCCTGCAACGCTGGGCGTGTCGCGCGCAGTCCTCTTTTACTGTTGGCCAGAAGAAACCTGCGTGTATTACCTTGGAGGCTAGGGACCTTCCCCCTACGTGGCTCCCGCAGATGCCTTCGTGTAGCTCCGCCATTATCCTGGTGCACTCGTCGCCACTTACGCACGTTAGGATAGGGTGAGTGAAACCGTGCCTGAACAACACCCCATCCACCAGAGTATATCTTGCGGCATTTCTTTTGACCTTCTTACCCTCTTCATGCTCCACTGGGAGAGCCCCATCCGCCAGGTATCGCTTGTAGGGCGTCATCCAGGTGTCTCCCTCGGTTAAAACACATACCTGCATTTTCTCTCCCTCGGGCACATCCGCGTACGTGCTGATGCGGGGCACCCTCTGCGTATCTTGGGTCAAAGAGCAATGACTCCTCGGCCTTCCCCTTGTTGTATAAATCTGGAGGACATCCACCCTGTTGTCTTCCACGAATCTACGCAGAGCTTTGAGAGTCTCTTGGATCACTGTCCTCTGTCTACCCCCCTTGCCTGAGCTGGCCAGCTTTGCAAGTAGGTCAGCTCTGGCATTCTGCTCCCTTGGGACATGTATCACCACCACTGTGAAGCTGTGGAAGTAATGACGGAGCCTCCTGGCAGAAAACACCACCGCTAGCGCTTCCTTCTCCAGCGCTTGGTATCTCGTCTCAGCTCCTTGTAATGCCTTGCTTACAAAATAGATGGGCTTTTGACTCTGGTCCTGCTCCTGGACTAACACAGAGCCGATAGCCCGCTCCGTTACAGTAAAATATAACCGGAGGGGCACGCCTGTTACCGGTTTGCAGAGGACCGGTGGCGTCGCCAGGTACTCCTTTAACTTAATGAAAGCCGCTTCGCATTCGTCAGTCCATGCAAAGCGACTGTTTCTCTTGAGGCACTGGAAATGTGGATGCCCCTTCTCTCCCCCGGCGGAAACAAACCTTGAGAGGGCCGCCATCCGCCCTGTCAGCTGTTGCACTTCCTTTACCGACGTCGAGCTTCGCATGGCGATAATCGCCGCGCATTTGTCGGGGTTCGCCTCTATCCCCCTTTCTGTGAGCATAAAACCCAAGAACTTACCGGCCTCTACCCCGAAAACACACTTCTCAAGGTTTAACTTGAGGCGGTACTTGGATATTGTGACGAACAACTCCTCCAGATCCGCCATGTGCTGCGCCCTATCCTGCAACGCCACCACCATGTCGTCTACATAGGCGTACACATTCCTCCCGAGCATCGGCGCCAGGACCTTGTCCATTAACCTTTGGTACGTGGCGCCCGCGTTTTTCAGCCCAAAAGGCATCACCTTATAGTAGTAACTGTAGGTCTCAATCATGAATGCAGTTTTGTTCTCATCTCTCGGGTGCATCTTGATCTGGTTGTATCCTGAGAAGGCGTCCAGGAAACTCAGCACCTTGCTGCCGGACGCACTGTCCACTAAGGCGTCGATGCTGGGCAGTGGGTACGAGTCCTTTGGGCACGCCTTATTCAAGTCTGTGAAGTCCACGCACATCCTCCACTTTCCATTCGCCTTTTTCACCAAGACGACATTGGCAAGCCACTATGGGTATTGAATCTCCCTGATGTGGCCAGGCCTCAACAGCTTCTGCGTTTCGTCCTTCACCACCTGCTGTCGCTCCTCATTGAACTTTCTCCTTCTCTGGCGCACGGGGCGGACCGTGGCGTCCATGCTGAGGTGGTGACACAGGAAATCAGGGTCGACACCGGGCATATCCGAGGCGGACCATGCGAAGGCATCCAGGTGGCGCGAAATCACTTCTGCCACCCCTTCCTGTTCTTTTGGGCTCAGCAAACTTCCTAACTTGAATGTCTTGCCGCCAATCTCCCTTTCTACGACGTTAGCCACTGGCTGTTCCCTGCTATCACCCTCGACGGGCGCCGCCTCTTCCACGGGCGCCGCGTCGTCAGGGCCTTCCTCCATGGGTGCATCTGCTTCGGGCGTCGCCCTCGCGGGTACGGCCTCGTTAGGCGTCGACCCAGCGGGCGTCGCCTCAATCATCGTCGTGTCCGCGCTCGGCGGACGCTCATATACCATGAAGACGCCTCTCTTTGTTTTCAGGCTATTCTCATAGCATTTCCTTGCCTCCTCCTGGTCTGACCTGATGACTATCACCTTGCCACTGAGGTCCGGCAGCTTCATCTTCATGTGGCGTGTGGAGGACACCGCGTTCAAACGGTTCAACGCCGGCCTGCCCAGCAAAATATTGTAGGCGGAGTTGGCGTTCACGACCAGGTACCGGATACTTTCGGTACGCGAGGCCTCTCCATCCGTGAACGTAGTCCTCAACTCCAGGTAACCTCGGACTTCCACCTGGTTATCCGCAAACCCATACAGACACCCTGTGTAGGGCCTCAACAGGTCGGGGGACAACCGTAACTTATTAAATGTAGACAAGAACATGACGTCTGCCGAACTTCCCTGGTCGACAAGAACCCTGTGCACCTTTCTTCCGGCTGTCACTACCGAAATGACAACGGGGTCATTGTCGTGCGGCACCACGTCTCGGAGGTCCCCTCTTGTGAATACGAGGTCCTACTCCCACGGCTCTCCCGAGATCCTTTCTTCAATCGAGTTGACCCCCCTCGCGTATTTGTTTCGCTGGGAGGCGGTGGGTCCCCCGCCGGAAAAACCTCCAGCTATGGTATAAACCTTGCCGAGAACCGGCGTCTCGTGTGCTGGTTCTTCTGCCGGCGGCGGCAAGGTGGCGGTCGTTGTGGGCTCCGCGACATAATCCTTCAAAAACCCAGTTCTCACCAGCTCATCCAGCTGGTAACCCAACGACAGGCAGTTATCAATGTGGTGCCCGAAAGCCTCGTGGAACTCGCACCAAGAATCTTTGCGAGGCCCTAACACCTTGTGAGTTTTCGCCGGTCACCTTAGCCTCTCAGCTATATTAGGCACGGCGATCAGGTCCTTCAGCTCCACCACAAAGTTGTACCTCGCCAGTCTCGCTCTTTCTCTGGCCGAGCGATCGCCTCCCGCTGGACCCCGGGGCTGGGGCTTTCTGGCCTCGTAGGGGCGTCTCCCATCTGGTTTCTTTCTTCCCGTCGTGGTCTCATTGACCCTGGCGGGTTGAGCTCGCGCCGGTCCCCTCGGGCGTGAGGGTATGACGCTGGTGCGCTTCACGCACACCTCCCTTTCAGAAGCAATATGTTCTACCACCAGACGCCGTAGCTCAGCGAAAGTCCTAGGGCGGTTGCGAATGATGGATTCTCCAAAAGGACCGGGGCATACGCCTTTCACGAACGCGTACACGATCATAGGCTCCTCTGTCGTACCAACCTTCACGACCTGGGCCCCGAAGCGATTGATGTATTCCTTCAGGGACTCCCCTTGATACTGCTTCACATCAAACAAACCGTAGGAGACCGGCGGCGGGGCCTTTTTTGCTAAGTATTGTTCCCTGAACAATCGTGACAATTGGCGGAAAGATGTAATACAACCGTCCGGGAGGCTGATGAACCAGTCCATAGCCATCCCAGTCAGGGTGCTCATAAAGAGGTTGCACTTGGCAGCGTCAGAACCGCCTACTAGGACCATCTGTGTGTGAAATGCAGCAAGGTGCGTCTCAGGGTCCTCCATCCCGGTGAAGATCACCTTGGGCCCCGCGAATGTGTTCGGGATCACTGCATCTAGAATCTCCTGCGAGAAGGGAGTGGAAAACTCCCTTGGTGGGGAATGGTTCTCCATCTCGTCATGTCCACGTTGCCTCCGATCATTTCTCAGGCCCCGGCGCAACTCTTCATTTACGCGGCGGAGCTCTTCATTCCTCTCATGCGAGGCTTCGATATCTGCCTGCATGTGTTCCTGTTCCAGCTTCGACTCCGCCATATCCTGCTGCAGCCCCCTCATTATCTCCAGGACTTGTTGCATGGATAGCTCTGCTGGGGCTGCGCGTGCTGTTCCTCGTCTGGTGGGGGCCATTGTCACTCTAACCTCCTCTAACATTACTGTAACTAGGTAGATCTTCTCGAACTTGTGATGGGACTGATGTTTTATATCGGCCCCACGGTGGGCGCCAAATGTTCCGTCCGGTCGACTGGGACGTCTTCGTGCGCGATCTCAATCGTCAGCTAGGGACTCCTTCCCACTGGTTACCTGTGGATTCCTGCAAAAAAGAAGACAAAAGGGCGCCCTAGCGGCCGTTTGCACTCCGACGCTCAAGTCAGCCAGCAAGAAACACCAAAACTGTGCACCTCCGTCTCTGAGCACCGCGTATGGCACTCTGAAGGTCTTAAAAATGGACTGTGTATTGTGTGTATATTCTCGTCCTGGCAAACAATCTTTCCCTAGTCCCTTGTGCCTAACCTCAAGGCTCGAGCAAGCAACTAGAGCGTCTCTGGAAAATTTGCCAAAAGTTCGAACCCCTTTCCCAACATTCTCAGCGCTATTTAAACTACCCAAGCATTTAAAGCGCTTTTAATCACAAACGTAACGCGCTCATATTAAGGCGTCTAATTAGAAAACGTAGTGCATTTAAGACGTTGAAACGCTTGGGAGCCATTATAGTACTTGAACGCTCGAAACGGAAACTGTATTGAATGACTTTAATTACCTGGCACCTGACTAAAGGGTGTTTCTATTCTGACCTGACTGTCGTACACGTGGAGGGCCTCACGACGCCCTGACCCCATCTGGGGGCGTTTCTGCCCATCTGGGGCGTTTCTACGTGTGAGTCCTCCTGCCTGGGAGTGCTACTGTGCAAGGGGTGACTTTCTGGGTGCCAACTCACGCCCCCAGTCATCTAGTAACTTACTTTGAGAGCGTATCTGCCCTCCACTCGTACCCTGCACCCGGCTACCCTGGGCGTGATCTTCCTCTTGAGTCGTATCTGTCCCAAAGGCGTCTCTGGGGCGGCAGGGGTACTTCACGAGTCAGGCTGCCCTACACTGGTGTTGTTACTATGGCCTTGAAGCCACTTTTCTCTTCTCTTTATTACTCTCCCGGATCATCGGGACCTGAGGCCTTCCCACGGCGTCGCTCCCTCCATGGTCTTTCGTAATGGGTATCGGGGAACCACACTGTGATTGCCTTGCTTTAGTAATGTTTGGTCTGGCGACGCCCTGGTTGGGCGGCGCCTTCACCTAGACGACGCCTTGCCTTGGCGACGCTTCCTCTTGACGACGCTGGCACTTGGCGTCTCTTCATCTAGCCAACGCTTGACTTTGACTCCTGGCGTTGACTTTGACCTTGACTTAGTCAACGCCCGGATAAGGGACGGTACAGATACGACTCAAGAGGAGGGTCATGCCTAGGGTAGCCAGGCGCAGGGTACGAGAGGAAGGCATATACACCCTCAAAGTGAGTGACTAGATGATTGGGGGCATGAGTTGGCACCTAAAAAGTCACCCCTTGCGCAGTAGCACTCCCAAGCAGGAGGACTCACACGAAGAAACGCCCCCAGATGGGGTCATGCGCTAATTAAATGCGCTATGTTTTATGATTAAAGGCGCTTTAAGGCGTTTTAAATACTAGGGTAGTTTAAATAGCGCTTTGAATGTTGGAAACGGGGTTCGAACTTTTGGCAAATTTTCCATAAACTCTCTAGTTGCTTGCTCGAGCCTTGAGGTTACGTACAAGGGAATGGGGAAAGATCTTTGCCAGAACGAGAAAATATACACTAGACACAGTTCCTTTTTACCACCTTCAGATTGCCATACACGGTGCTCCGATACGGAGGTGCATAGTTTTTGGTGTTTCTTGCTGGCTGACTTGAGCGTCGGAGTGCAAACGGCCGCTAGGGCGCCCTTTTGTCCTTCTTTGCAGGAATCCACAGGTAACCAGTGGGAAGGAGTCCCTAGCTGACGGTTGAGGTCGCGCACGAAGACGTCCCAGGTCAACCAGACGGAACAAGAAGAACTTACACTACTTGTCCCACATCTCTTTAGCAGATTTGCATTTTGATATCCTGAAAAACTCATTAGTATCTAGTGCAGAAGCTATTATGTTTTGAGCAGTACAATCAAGCTTGGCCATCTTACATTCTTCATTGGTCCATTAGGACCAAGGTTTTGCAATAAAAGATCCATTCTTTTTAAGCTTTGGAATGAAAGGGCCTTTTTCGATTGAATCCCAAATTCCTTGATCAATGGATTCAACAAAGATTTTCATTCTAGCCTCCCAATACTTATAATTCAAACCACAGAATAAAGGTGGTTTGTAGATTGAAGCACCATCCTCAAAAGATAGTTTTCCAGCAATAGAAAAAGATTTTTGGATCAAACTTGATTATCTTTCAAGTACCAAGCTCTTGATGCCAATTGTTAGAATGTATGACTTTAAACTATGGCCAAGCGAATCCATAAAGATTTGTGTATGATACATGAAGGCCCATTAAGGGTAGCTTGGTATTAGTTGTGGTGTAAATAGCACACATTTGTTTCATAAGGACTTAACCTAGATTTGTTAAGATTTGGTACGTTTTCTAGAAGGAATCTTTAGGCTAGGGCCGGCCATGTGCCTTTAGTCTTTGGATGTAATTTGCATTTCATTTTGTTTAGCATTAGGGCTGCATTATGGTCCTCCTTAGCCTATAAAAGGAGGAGCCTACACCTTGTATTTTGAAGATTGAATAGAGTATTGTTATGCTACCAATTTAGTGCCATACATTACTCCTTACCTAGCTTCTTGGTTTTAATCTTCATTTCACCACCTTCAAAGGGGCTGGCCGAACCTCCCCATTTCCACACTCTTCATGCACCTTCAAGGTCACCACACCTCTTAGGAGGACCTTGTTCATCTCTTCCATTAAGCTTCCGCACCATCTTCCACAAACATCCAAGAAGAGCTCATAGGAAATCCATCATTTGGTATCATGAGCTATGGTTCTTCAAAGATGGGTATCTCTTTGTGTCTTTACTTTTGAGTTTTTCTTATTTCCTAGATGTTCATCTTGATTCCATATTGTCTTGCTGTTTTAATTTTCGTTTTGAATTGGTGTGCTGTTTGGAATTTTCCAATCGGTGCATCTTGTTCAATTGTTCTTGAGCAATCTTTGTGCAATTTTTGGTAGGATTCCATATAGTTTGTGGTGCTATTTTTATTTTAGATATTTGAGTCCTTATTGCAATTTTAATTGGTTCATATTGTGTTCATTTGAGTCTTTTGATTTCTGAATCTATATGTGTTTTGTCTAGTCATGTTTCTTCCAAAAATGTCATCAAATCCTAGTAGTACTTTTTTTTGGCTTATTTGTTTCTTGTTTTTGGTATAAATGCTTGATTTGAATCTGCTGTATTTTTTACCCTTTGGTGCTTTTTATTTTTAGTTTGAGTTCATATTTGTGTGTTAGATCCACACAAATTCCTTTCACTAATTCCATTGTGTTTCCTTTGGTATATCTTTCTCTTTTTATTTCCACATTTACAGAATCCTCTGTTTTACACCATTCTGTTTTGGCTGATTTTGCTTATGAAAATTGAAATACACATAAGAAATTTCTGAGCCTCTGGATTTTGCAAGAGTGAGGTGTTAGCAAGAGGACAAAAAAAGAATCCGTTGAAAAAAACAAATAGAAAAAAAATGATAAATATTACAAAAACAGTGTGCAATCCTGACGCTACAACTAGCGAATCTGAGCACTGATTTTAGAAAATTTATTAAAAAAAATGGTGCACGCGTTTGGAGTGAAACCAACGCCAAATTTTTTTTGAGATCTTGATCTGTTTGAATATCAATTTTCAGAAGCAAATATTAAAAGACCAGCTCAGCATAAATTTGTAAAAATCACGCTTTCTGGACCACAACAACTTGTGTGGTATTGTTTTTCAAATTAATTTGTTTCTTGCTTTAATTCTTTGACCTCTAAGCTTGGTGGTGGATTAATTATCAATTGGTACTTGATTGAGTGAGAATTGACTTGAGGGAAGTCTAGTTTGCTTAATAGGTGCTGGATTGAAGAATTAATTACCTAATTCCAAGAGGAACAAAGGCAAGGGGCAGAAACAAACACTTTCTAAATACACCACATACATTGGAGGGCCCAACAAAGAGGAGACAAAAAAGGAAGTGCTAATAGAAAATTAACAAAGGGAGTTTCATCTAATTTCTTTGCAACTTAACTTTTGTTAATTACTTGTTTAATTACGTAATTAGACGGTGAGTGTGTCTTCAAGGGCTCCAAGTGTCCAAGAAGCCTCACCTAGGGCCGACTAGTTTATAACTATCTAGCCTAGTTTTGTTAATTGCTTTAATTGCATCTTTTTGCCTTAATTAGCTACGCTTATCAAACTGTTTTTTCTTGTTTAAGCTTTGTTAATTTTGCTTGGTTGATTAGATAGTTTGCATTGTTTTCTTGCATTAAAAATTTGATTTCTCCAACTTAATTGTGTTTTAAGTGGTTTACCAAGAGAAAGATTTGTGTGAAACATTGAGGGATAGTTTTTGGCTAAGGCAAGACTTGGTATTTAAGTAGTCCATTGTGACTCACCTCTCTTACCTGGAAAACTACCTTCTTTAACTTCCCTAATTTTTCTCAAAGTAAAACACTTCTATACACAAAGCTCTAGTCATTTCTTCTCCTTCTCATTCTGCAAAGTCTATTGAAAGTGATGTAAAGTCCATGAAATCTATTTTAAAACAACTTGCAAAGGACGTACAACTCATTTCATATAGACAATTGGAAAATGAGTCTAAAATCAATGAGTTAGCTAGAGCAAAGGAAGAGAAATCCCAAAGTTCAAAAAAATCCAATAACCATGCATCTCTTTCACAAATTCAAGAATCTCTAGGGGAGGGAAGCCTTAGAATCCATGATTACTACCAACCACCCCCTAGGAGAAATAGAAGAAGAGAGGAAGAGAACCTAAGAGAAGTAAGGGTAGAGCTACCCCATTTCTATGGTAAGGAAGATGTAGAGGTATACCTAGATTGGGAGATGAAAGTAGAGCACTCTTTGCTTGCCATAGGGTGAGTGAAGAAAGGAAGGTACCCTTGGCAACTCTTAGTTTCCAAAGTAATGCCATGTATTGGTGGACTTATCTAGAGAGAGACCGACGTCTTCATAGGGAGCCTCCCATAGAATATTGGAATGACCTTAGGGGAGGCCTAAGACGTCACCACATACCTTCTTACTACCATAGGGAGTTAATGGACAAGCTCCAAAGACTCCAACAAAAGAACATGAGTGTGGAAGAGTATAGGCAGAAAATGGAGCTCTACATGATGAGAGCATCCATTAGAGACGAAGAGATTACCACCATATCTAGGTTTCTAAGTGGGCTCAACCTTGAGATAAGGGATAGAGTAGAACTTCTACCCTACCAAGACTTGAATGACTTGGTTCAACTTTGCATTAAAGTTGAAGAACAAAATTTGCGCAAAAATTCAAGTCAAAGGGTGGGTTCTTACTCTAACTTTTATTCCAAGAAAGACTTTAAAAGGGAAGGTAGCACATCTAGAGACGAACCCAAAGAAACTACCAAGCCCTTAGCAAAAGATGCCTCCACCCCACCCATCCGTGCTAGGGACACCAAGTGTTTTAAGTGTTTTGGAAGAGGACATGTGCAAGCACAATGTCCAAACCAAAGGGCTTTGTTCTTAAAAGGAAAAAATGAGTACACTAGTGGTGAAGATGAACCGAGTACACAAGAAAAGGGGGAAGGAGAGAGAATAAATCCTTTGGAGGGGGACTTATTGATGATTCAAAGAATCCTCCACAATCAACCTAGTGCATCCATCGAGACACAACGAGAGAACATCTTTCATACTAGATGCAATGTTTTAGAAAATATATGCTCTCTCATTGTGGATGGTGGATCATGCTGCAATTGCTGTAGCACTAGATTGGCTGAGAAACTAAATCTACAAGTAGTTCCTCATCCAAAACCTTACAATTTACAATGGATCAATGAGAATGGGGAACTACGTGTAGACAAACAATTGGAAATCAAGTTTTCCATAGGTAACTACAAAGACAAAGTTTTATGTGATGTAGTACCTATGGAAGCTTGCCACATCTTATTAGGTAGACCATGGCAATTTGATAAGAAAACCTTGCATGATGGTCTAACTAACGAGATGTCCTTCATCCACAAGCACAAAAAGTTTGTACTTAGCCCTTTACCACATTCCCAAGTGGTAAAAGACCAAATACAAATGAAACATAAGAGGGATGAAGAGAAAATAGAAAAAGAGAAAACTTTTGGGAAACAAAAGGCGTGGGAGAAGAGTGTTCCTTCCCACAAGGTCATTCAACAAGGCAAGCACATTGAAAATACCCTTGAAAACATGCTTCTTGTTGAACAACCTAGCCTTACCTCTTGTAAAGGAACACTTGCAAGCATAAGCAAAAAAGAAGAGTCTTTAAAAGAAGCTTGCATAGATAAAGATTCTTTCTCATATGTGCTAGGATATCACCAAGTGAATGTCAAGTTATCTATAAGCATCTACAAAAACAAATTTTTATGTGAAGTAGTGCCTAAAGAAACTTGTCATGTCTTATTGAGACAACCATTGCAAAGTGTACAAATTTTCATAAACAATGGTTGTAACAACGAGACTATCTTTACACATAAAAGAAAAAGTCTACATGAAGGAGAACTCATGGGCCAAATTAGAGTTGATAAAACTCTAGAGCTTTTAAAAGGAAAACTTTTGTCCCCCATGAGAAAAGAGGTTCAAAGACATTACTTTAGGTACAATTCTTGTTTTCAAACTACACCTAAGGCAATGTCTCAAGAACTCTATACTCCTTCACCTTTTGTAAATGATCCTTGGAAAGACACAAATTTCATATTAGAGCTTCCTAGGACAACAAAAGGTTTTGATTCCTTTTTCATGGATGTGGATAAACTCTTCCTAAGAAAAGTGACAAGTCTCTATGATTTATCTTCAAAAATAGTGATGGATATAGCTTCAAAATTTGAAAACATTGCTCTTCCTTCTATGCTTCGCGAAATCATGAGGGACACCCACAATTCTTGGGATAAGAATCCTTTTCCTATTGAGCATGCATACAATGGAGTAGTCCACAAGATTACTCATATTTCTATATTTGAAGTTGTATATGAACATAGTCCTCTTGCCCTTTTAAAGTTGTTACCACCTCCTAAAGGAATTATGCCTAAGGGAAAAGTAACTACTATTGGAAATTTTAGAAAACATAAGAGGATTAGAGGACACATACAACTGATCCTGCCGGTTGACTCAGCGCAAGAGCGTTCCCTCGTCACCGTCTTCCCCACCAGCTTGTCACCATGTGTCCTTCAAGCCCACACAACAGATAGCCTCTCTGAGAACCTGAAAAACACACAGTGGCGCCTCTGCGGCCGGTGGCGCTCCGACGCTTAAGTCAGTGACAAGAACACCCAAAAACTAAGAGAAAAATATGCTCTGTAGGACCGTACTGTAGGCACACAACCCTAGTAGTATCAGCCGTAATGAAAAACGTACCTCTGCAAATTCTGTTAAGGTTACCTTTATAACTAGGTTTCTTCTCTCTCCATGCCGTTATGCTTTTGGACGCGTGGCTCGTATCCAGCCCTGCACGTGTCGCCATCTGGGCTGGGATAGCAGGTAGCGCCCAGCCCTACACGTGTCGTCATCTGAGCTAAGGCAACTTGAGCGTCACTTCTCCATTCCTCCCAACCCTACACGTGTCATCATCTAGGTTGGATTAACTGGTGACATCCAACCCTACACGTGTCGTCATCTGGATTGGGGCAACTTGAACGTCATTCTTGTGTAGTAACCAGCCGCACAGCTAAGTCCTCAACTCAAGGAGCAACCTAGCACATAATGCGCTGTGAAACACCACCCGAGAAGGCGAGTATCGGATGCAAAAAAGTGCATCATCTCTGTGATATCGCTCATCGCGAATGGCACCCTCCTTACTGCTACGCCATGCATGTTCTAGCTGGGGAAACCTTGCCACCAACAAATGTCCACTCTGGGAATCCTGTCGCTGATGAGCAAGGTGTTCCCCTCAACCCTCTCGACCTTCATGCCCCATGCGTGCCACAATCGTCTTACTGAACTTACACGCTTGAAATTACTTCTGAGCCTTCAACAGCTTTAACTATGTTAGCTGGGAGATCCGGCGATGTGCTCCTTGTGGCGGCGTGTAAACCACCCGATCTCCTAGCATTCCCGGGCGATCTCTGATCATCCGTTCTCCTAGCACTCTCATACGGCGACTGCGACGTAACTCTGGTGACCGCCGGTTACGCACAGTAGAGATCGGAGAACGCCAATTCAGCGATCGACGACTATGCCCACTTCTGAACCATTCATCTTTTCTAGCCTACGCGTTCCATTGAGCACGCCCCACCCTAGCACGTGCAAGACACGTCATCACGCCTGATGACCTGGTCGGTACACAAGCCCCCCAGTCTCGAGCTGCGACTTGTTCAGCGAGGAGACTAGAGAGGTTTAAATCCGGCGGCTTACGTGGCTTGGCGCGTTGCTTTGGAGCAGTTTGCTTGCAAATATCCTGACTTCGATCTTTCTGAGTTCTCAGTGTACAACGAGGTGGTGGACGGCAAGATCGTGCCCCCGATTGACTTATCTCCTTGAAAACTCTTATGCTTTACCTTGTTCTGTAATAATTTTCATTTTGTTCGAACTGTTCGATGCTCATGTGCACATATATGCATATATACATATATATATATATATATATATATATATATATATATAATCTTCTAACTTATCTACTGCGCAATCAACTGGTTTAACTAACATAACTGGCGAAACTTGCTCAACTGCGTGAACTCAGCAATACTTGAGCTTAACCCTCCACGTACCGCTTTTAACTCGAGCAAATTGTTAACCTTATAACAAACTTGGCAAACTGTTAACTCAAAGTAAATTTGAGCAACTATCAACTCTTTGGCGATGACATTCAATAAAACTTATGAACTTAAGGCAATAAACCTTAACATAAAATCACTTACTAGGCAGCAGGCTTTGTCTCAAACTAGTATTAAAATACAGTTTACCTGATCTGCCAAGTGAAGTGCCCCCTACTTCTGTCATCGCCCAGAACTCTTCTGATCTGGCACTCGCCGCACAACCCCTTCACTGTCTCAACCTTCACGCCATAGGGTTCTGGCGACGTCATCTTTCTTCTTTGCATAACTTGATCATTGTTCCCTCATATGGGGGTAGAGGCGCCTTTCGGATCCTTCTCTACCTCCCTGAGATTCAGAACAATGATCTGGGTAGTGAGGTGTTCTCTTCGAAACTACCTCAGTTATCCTTTATCTTCTTCCACCCTTCACGCCGTACCTGAACTCGTTCAAGACGAGAAGGATTTTATCTATCTTCACACCGCCCGCAAGCGTGGAAGCTTTATCTGGCCTTACTGGGTCAATATTGATGTTTCTCTTAAAGGGGGAAAAGGCGTTTTCCATCGACCTTCCCTTCCCGCCGTTTAAGGTCACGAACATCCCTGACTTTTCAGTTTCATCTTGCCTGAACTCACTCGGAGGTGAGAAGGACTTTCTCTGGTGCCTCAACTTGCCCGGGGTGTACATCTCCTCCCCCCTGGATGCACTAAGGACTTCTAATCTTGCCTTCACTCGCTCAAAGGCGAGGAGGACTTCTTCTCTTTCTCGCCTGCACTCGCTCAAGGGCGAGGAGGACTTCTTCTCTTTCTCGCCTGCACTCGCTCAAGGGCGAGGAGGACTTCTTCTCTTGCCTCAAAATGCACGAGAGCGCTGAGGGCTTTTTGCACTACTGGTACCTCCGATCGCCAAAAGACGATGAGGTCTCTAAAACTTTTAACTACTGCCACCGATCGCCGAAAAACGAGGGGGACTTTAAAACTTTAACTATTGCCACCGATCGCCGAAAAACGATGGGGACTTTAAAACTTTAACTATTGCCACCGATCGCCGAAAAACAATGGGGACTTTAAAACTTTTACTATTGCCACCGATCGCCGAAAAACGATGGGGACTTTAAAACTTTTACTCATTGAAGCATGCAATATGACTTTACTGTTGCCCTAGATCACATACGGGTAATAAGGCCTTTTTTCTAAAACTCTCAAAGCCATAAGCATGCAAACTTAGAAGCTTTAAACTTTGAAAAACTCTTCTTTATTGGGTGGCCTCATTAAAAACCCTCCTTAGGGAAAAAAGAGTGCCCCCTTGAAATTGTTTTAACAGAAACTATTCAAATCTCTTCATATTCGTCTTTACTTACAAGGCTTTAACTGTAATACAACTTGAGATGTGTGGCATTCCAAGTGCGAGGAATCGCCCCTCCTTCTAACGTCTCCAAGCGGTAGGCGCCATTCCCGAGCACCTCCGTTATTCTGAACGGTCCCGTCCACTTAGGCGATAACTTGTTCTGCATCTCATACTGATGGGCCTTCCTCATCACCAGATCGCCACTTCTAAACTGCCTTGACATTACCTTAGAGTTGTACCTTCGCTCAACTCTTCTCTTTACTGCTTCAGCCTTCACTCTCGCCTCCTCCCTGACCTCATCCAGCAAATCCAGATTCATTCTTCTTTCTTCGTTCGAGTCTTCCGCCACAAAGTTCTGGAATCTCGGCGAGCTTTCCTGGATTTCGACTGGAATCATCGCATCACATCCATAAACCAAACTAAAGGGGGTCTCGTGGGTTCCTGATTGCTCAGTGGTATGGTATGCCCAAACTATGCGGGGTACCTCTTCAGCCCACGATCCCTTAACTTTCTCTAATCTTCTCTTTAAACCTCTCAGCAACACCCGATTGGCAGACTCCACTTGGCCAATCGTTTGTGGGTGCTCGACGGATGCAAACACCTGTTGTATCCCCACCTCTTCGCACAGATTTTTCAAGAGGTGACTTGCAAACTGAGTCCCATTGTCTGACACCAGGCGTTTAGGCACACCAAACCGGCACACTATGTTCTTCCATACAAAGCTCTCGATCTTGTGTGCGGTGATCTGGGCCACTGGCTCCGCTTCGATCCACTTGGTGAAGTATTGAATCGCCACTACCATGTACTTCATCTGCCTGATCGCCAATGGGAAGGGTCCCAGAATGTCAATTCCCCAACTATGAAACGGCCAGGGGCTGTAAATCGACTTCAGCTCTTCTGGGGGTGCCTTGTGCCAATCAGCATGCTGCTGGCATTGCTTGCAACGCTGGGCGTATCTCTTGCAATCTTCTCTCATCGTGGGCCAGTAATAGCCTGCACGGATAGTCCTTGTCGCCAGCGATCGACCTCCAATGTGGCTCCCGCAAATTCCCTTATGGAGCTCAGCCATAATCCTCGTGCACTTATCTCCGTGTATTCATACAAGAAGAGGGTGTGTGAATCCAAACCTGTACAGCTCGCCGTCAATAAGGGTAAACTTGTTGGAGCTCTTCTTTATTTTTCTGGCCTCAGTTGAGTCTACTGGAAGCACACCATCCGCTAAATAACGTTGGTAAGGTGTTATCCACGTGTCTGGCTCGTGGATAGCGCAAACTTGCATCGATCTTGCCCCTTCCGCTGGGCGCACTCTGACCCTCGGCGCCTCAGAGTTTCCTGCGTTAGGGATATATGACTTCTCGCCGGTCTTCCCATTGATCTACAAACGTGGAGAACTTGGTGGTCTGCCACGAATGCTCGAGGCGCTTTCAAAGTTTCTTAAATGACAGTCCTCTGCCTGCCCCCCTTGCCCAAACTGGCGAGCTTGGCTAGCAAGTCATCTCGGGCATTCTGTTTTCTTGGCACGTGCACCACTTCAAATGAAGTGAAAGATCTTCTTAGCTCTTGCACGTACTCCAAGTAGGCTGCCATCTGCGGGTCCTTGGCTTGGAACTCGCCAGTTACTTGTCCTGTGACCAACAGCGAGTCGCTCTTAGCCAGTAGGATTCCAGCGATCAAAGCATCATACTCTGCTTGGGTGTTGCTTGCTTTGAAAGCGAACCTCAATGACTGCTCTATCAACACTCCGTTGGGCCCTTCCAAAATGACCCCAGCCCCGCTGCCCAGCTGGTTGGACGACCCATCAACAGAGAGTACCCAGCGAAAGTCACCCTCGGCGTTCTGTGCCACCTCGAAGGACAACTCGACCACGAAATCAGCGAAGACTTGCCCTTTGATCGATCCCTGGGGTTCATACTTGATGTCGAACTCTGAAAGCTCGACCGCCCACTTCACCATCCTTCCACCCACATCAGGCTTCTTCAAAACCTTCTGGATTGGCAGGTCAGTCATCACCAGTACTGTGAAGCTCTGGAAGTAATGGCGCAATCTCCTTGCCAAGAATACAACCGCCAATGCTGCCTTTTCTAGGCCCTGGTACCTTACCTCCGGGCCTTGCAGCACCTTGCTAACGAAATATATAGGCCTTTGGATCTGGTCCTGATCCTGCACTAGCACTTCGCTGATCGCCCTCTCAGTTATGGCAAAGTACAGCTTGAGGGGTGTTATGTCTTGGGGCTTGCACAAAACTGGAGGGCTCGCCAAATATTCCTTGAGCTTTACGAAGGCCTCCTCACACTCCTTTGTCCAAACAAATCTGTTGTTCCTCTTCAAACATTGGAAGTATGGGTGGCCCTTCTCTCCGCTTGCCGATACGAATCGAGACAGGGCGGCCATCCGCCCCATGAGTTGCTGCACCTCCTTCACATTGGTGGGGCTCCTCATTACCAAAATGGCGGCGCACTTCTCGGGGTTAGCCTCAATTCCCCTCTCTGACAGGAGAAACCCCAGAAATTTCCCTGCTTCTACACCGAAAACGCACTTTTCAGGCTTCAGTTTTAGCTTGTACCTGGCTATTGTGATGAACAACTCTTCAAAGTCTGTGACGTGCTTGTCTTTCTCCAGGGACGTCACGACCATGTCGTCGACGTATGCCTGCACATTCCTTCCGAGCATGGGCGCGAGCACCTTGTCCATCAGCCTTTGGTATGTGGCCCCTGCATTCTTCAACCCGAAGGGCATTACCTTGTAACAATAACATGACCTTTCTGTCATGAAGGCGATCTTTTCTTCGTCCATGGGGTGCATTTTGATTTGGTTGTACCCCGAGAAGGCATCCAGAAAACTGAGCAGCTTGCACCCTGATGCACTTTCTACTAGAGCGTCTATGCTTGGCAAAGGGTAAGAGTCCTTCGGGCAGGCCTTGTTCAGGTCTGTAAAGTCAACGCACATCTGCCATTTTCCGCTGCTCTTCTTGACCAGGACAACGTTAGCGAGCCATTCTGGATATTGGATTTCCCTGATGTGGCCCGCTGCAAGTAGTTTCTGCATCTCTTCTTTGATCGCCTGTCTCTTCTCCTCATTGAATTTTCTTCTTCTTTGGCGGATGGGCCTGACTTGGGGGTCGATTGCCAAACGATGGCACAAGAAATCGGGGTCGATCCCCGGCATATCTGAAGCAGCCCACGCAAACGCATCCAAGTGTCTACTTATCACCTTGGCGATTTGGTCTTGCGTCTCGCTATCTAGGGTCCTTCCCAACTTAAACACCTTGCCGCTGATCTCCTTCTCGAGCCATTCCTCTACTGGGTGAGGTTTCCTTTCGCTGGCGATCAGCGCTCTCGCGATACCGGTTTCTCTGGCGATCTCCGAGCAGTTTCTTTCTCCCTTCCCGCTCTCCGGCCTCGCCTCTACACTCCCCATCGGCACATCGTCCTCGGCGACCACCTCTAACACCGACTCCGAAACTCGCCGAGGTTCGCGCTCCGGCTCCACGCCAGGGGGAGGCATTGTGGTTACGTGGCACACAGACCTCTTGTTCTTGAGGCTGTTTTCGTAACACTTCTTCTCCTCCTTCTGGTCGGAGCAAACAGTGATGATCATGCCCTCCACAGACGGCAGCTTGACCTTCATATGCCTTCTCGAAGGCACAACTCCTGTTCTGTTGAGCGTTGGCCTTCCCAACAGTATGTTGTACACTGACGGGGCATTTACAACAAGATACCTGATCTTCTCCGTTCGTGAGGCCAAGCCGTCAGTGAAGGTCGTCCTCAGCTCGATATACCCCCACACCTCCACTTGGTCGCCGACAAAACCGTACAAGCAGCCCCCATATGGTCGTAGCTGATCAGGGGACAGTTGTAACTTCTCAAATGTTGGCCAAAACATCACATCTGCTGAGCTTCCTTGGTCGACCAGCACCCGGTGGACGGTCCTTCCCGCCGTGACAAGCGAGATCACAATAGGGTCGTTGTCGTGAGGCACCACGTCCCTGAGGTCGCCCTTGGTGAACGTGATGTCCACGTCGAGCGAGTGATCCTCAAAGACTTCCACTGACATTATCGACCTCGCGTACCTCTTTCGTGGCGACGCTGTGCACCCCCCGCCGGAGAATCCGCCAACTATGGTGTGGATCTCGCCGTGAATAGGCACCTCGTGCTGTTGCCCTCCGCTGCTCGCCGGTTGAGACCCTGATGCTTGGTCTGCTTGCTTCTCTAGCAAGTAATCCTTCAGGAAACCACATTTGACCAGCTCGTCGAGCTGGTGTTCCAGAGCCAAACACGAGTTGATAGAGTGGCCAAAACTCTTGTGGAACTCGCACCATGCATCTGGCTTTGGCCCCAAAATCTTCTCCGCCGTTTTCTCAGGCACTTTGAGTCCGGCAGCTATGTTTGGGATGACGATCAAAGCAGCCAAACCCATCACAAACAAATACCTCGGGGGGCGATTACTCTCCCTGGGGCGCCCTGGTCCCTTACTCTTATTTTTCTTAGGGTCGTAAGGATGGCGCGTCCTTTGATCCCTCTTTCCCGCCGCCGCCTCCATTACCCTCTGCGGTTGTACCCTTGCTTGGGTGCGCGGTTTAGTTGGGGCCACGTTTCCCCTCTTCTCGGTGACCTCGCTCTCGGCGGGGATGTGAGCCAAGCATGTCGCCGGATTTCGGCGAACGTGGCGGGGTGGCTCCTAATGAGCGACTCACTAAAAGGCCCAGGTAACACGCCCTTTTTGAAGGCGTGCACGAACATCTCTTCGTCCTTTCCTGGCAAACGGACTATCCGAGGTCCGAATCTGTTCAGGAAATCCTTCAAGGACTCCCCTTGGTACTGCCTTATATCAAACAAGTCGTAAGACACCAAAGGTGGCGCCTTGTTCACTATGTACTGCTAAAAAAACATCTTGGAAAACTGTTGGAACGTGGTAATGTGGCCAGTGGGTATACTGACGAACCAGTCCAACGCCGTTCCGCTCAAAGTGCTCATGAACACCTTACAATACACTGCGTCTGAGCCCCCTGAGAGCATCATCTGAGTATGAAACGCCGTGAGATGGGCTTCAGGGTCCTCCACCCCAGTGAAAGACGCTTTCACTGCCACAGTGTTAGCCGGGACCACCGAGTCCATGATCTCTTGGGATGGGGGTGCAGATCTGTCCCCTGCCGCACGCTCCTCCCGCTCCTGAAGGGCTTTGCGCAGCTCTTCGTTGATCCTGTTGAGCTCTTCGTTCCTTGCTTGCGAGGCCACCAGCGCCTCGTGCATCCTTTCCTGCTCAGAACGCGATGCAGCCACGTTCTCCTGCAGCGTCCTCATCATGTCCATCACTTGCGTCATGGACACAGCATCTTCGTCTGTTGATGGTGCAACTGAACTGGAGCGTGTTGTCCTCATCCTTCCTCAGCAAACTCAGCAGCTCAAAGAACTCCAAACAAACGGTGCAAACTCCAAGAGTCGACTGCGATAGCGAGCAGTCGAACAAAAAACACTCAAGGCACCACAAACACAAACTATGGTTGGGAATCACCTTTTATACGGCCCCACGGTGGGCGCCAGATGATCCTGCCGGTTGACTCAGAGCAAGAGCGTTGCCTCGTCACCGTCTTCCCCACCAGCTTGTCACCACGTGTCCTTCAAGCCCACACAGCAGATAGCCTCTCTGAGAACCTGAAAAACACACAGTGGCGCCTCTGCGGCCGGTGGCGCTCCGACGCTCAAGTCAGTGACAAGAACACCCAAAAACTAAGAGAAAAATATGCTCTGTAGGACCGTACTGTAGGCACACAACCCTAGCAGTGTCAGCTGTAATGAAAAACGTACCTCTGCAAATTCTGTTAAGGTTACTTTTATAGCTAGGTTTCTTCTCTCTCCAGGCCGTTATGCTTTTGGACGCGTGGCTCGCATCCAACCCTGCACGTGTCGCCATCTGGGCTGGGATAGCAGGTAGCGCCCAACCCTACACGTGTCGTCATCTGAGCTAAGGCAACTTGAGCGTCATTTCTCCATTGCTCCCAACCCTACACGTGTCATCATCTAGGTTGGAGTAACTGGTGACATACAACCCTACACGTGTCGTCATCTGGATTGGGGCAACTTGAACGTCATTCTTGTGTAGTAACCAGCCGCACAGCTAAGTCCTCAACTCAAGGAGCAACCTAGCACATAATGTGCTGTGAAACACCACCCGACAAGGTGAGTATCGGATGCAACAAAGTGCATCATCTCTGTGATATCGCTCATCGCGAATGGCACCCTCCTTACTGCTACGCCATGCATGTTCTAGCTGGGGAAACCTTGCCATCAACAAATGTCCACTCTGGGAATCCTGTCGCTGATGAGCAAGGTGTTCCCCCCAACCCACTCGACCTTCATGCCCCATGATGGTGCCACAATCGTCTTACTGAACTTACACGCTTGAAATTACCCTTCTGAGCCTTCAACAGCTTTAACTAAGTTTGCTGGGAGGTCCGGCGATGTGCTCCTTATGGCGGCGTGTAAACCACCCAATCTCCTAGCATTCCCGGGCGATCTCTGATCATCCGTTCTCCTAACACTCTCATACGGCGACTGCGACATAACTCTGGTGACCGCCGGTTACGCACACTAGAGATCGAAGAACGCCAATTCAGCGATCGGCGACTGTGCCCACTTCTGAACCATTCATATTTTCTAGCCTACGCGTTCCATTGAGCACGCTCCACCCCAGCACGTGCAAGACACGTCATCACGCCTGATGACCTGGTCGGTACAACAACCATCAAAAGGGAAATATTGTGAGAAGTTGCCAAACACAAAAGAAAAACAAAAATGGCAACTTCACACAATTAAGTTTTCTCAAAACGCTCACACTAACTCCTTTGCTTTGTTTCAAGATTCCCATAGATTGACATTTGATCCGGGAGGACACACCTTGACGAAGCAAGAGGCTGCTATTCGAGATCAAGTCTGTAGATCTGAGGATAAATCTTCTCAAGAAGGAGGAGATGATGGACACCATCCAGCCATAACCATCCCCCTAGCTGAAGAAAAAGCATTGGATTTGAGGACAAATCCTTTTCAAGAGGGAGGGGATGATGGAAGAGGGCCAAGCACAACCTCACAAGAAAGACAAGAGCCAAGACAAGATCATCTAAAGCCAAACCAAGAGTGTCTAGGGATAAGGGAGGAGCGTCTAGGCTAATGGAAGGAGCGTCTAGGCTAATGGAAGGAGCGTCTAGGACCAAATTGCTAGGTCCATGGCCAAGCGAATTCATGAAGATTTGTGTATGATAAATGAAGGCCCATTAAGGGTATCTTGGTATTAGTTGTGGTGTAAATAGCACACATTTGTTTCATAAGAACTTAACCTAGATTTGTTAAGATTTGGTACGTTTTCTAGAAGGAATCTTTAGGCTAGGGCCGGCCATGTGCCTTTAGTCTTTGGATGTAATTTGAATTTCATTTTGTTTAGCATTAGGGTTGCATTATGGTCCTCCTTAGCCTATAAAAAGAGGAGCCTACACCTTGTATTTTGAAGATTGAATAGAGTTTTGTTATGCTGCCGATCATACATTACTCCTTGCCTAGCTTCTAGGTTTTAATCTTCATTTCACCACCTTCAAAGGGGCTGGCCGAACCTCCCCATTTCCACACTCTTCATGCACCTTCAAGTTCACCACACCTCTTAGGAGGACCTTGTTTGTTCCCGCCGGTAGACCAGGGTCGTCTTTGTGGGTGGCTTGTCCTTGCGCACTGGGGCACGTTCGTTATGCTTCGTCCTTGATACCTGAAAAGAAGTGAACAAAGGGGCGCCCTCGCGGCCGTTTGCACTCCGACGATCAAGTCAGCTAGCGAGAAACATCAAGGGTGACACACCCTCTGAAGGTGGTCGAAAACTATGTTGAATGACTAAAACTGAGTTGCCCTAATTGCCTTGTGCTCACAGTGGGTGCGCAGCGAGAACAACTAGGGTTAGTGCTCTGTGTAAAACTACGAGAATTAGGTTAAAACTCGGATCCCTTTTCAAACGCCCCAAGTCCCCTTTTTATACGCCTCTCGTGTTTAATAAGCATTCAAGCGCATTGAAAGCGTATAAAAATGTGCCTTGAAACATTTGATACGTAAGCTAAGTGTACCGCCCTGGTAGTCGGAAGTGATGATGTGGCATCCCGCTACAGTACAGGCGTGTTGGCAAGGCACCAGGTTGGCAGAAGGGAAGGAAGTCGAGGGGCTCGTGAAGTCGCCAGTTATTAAGTCGGCGTGTTCCGATCTCCAGCATGCCAAGATAGGCGATCACCGGGTTAAAGATGAAGTCGCCAGATGATAACTCAGGCGACCAAGCGATTGGAGATCGCCAGAGAAAGCACATCACCGAAGGTGAAGGAGAAGCAGATTATGAAGGCGGCCGGCGAGACCACAGGGAAGGTGTATGAAGGCACCCTAACTCGCCAGTTCCAGTAGAGATCGCACTCCCAAGTTGCCTATGTACTGGGTAGTACCACGCATGGGTAACTTAGTAAAACAAGAGTAAAAGCAGCGCCCAAGTCAAGGAGGCTCCAGATGATGGCACGTGTACAGTTGGATACGAGCCACGTGTCCAAGTCTGTAACTGCCAGGAGAGAGAAAGTAACCAGGTATATAAGAGTTCTCAACGAACTTTCTAAGGTACGCACGTTCAGATATACTCTTTACGCTTGCGAGTTATAGAGCTGACTGTGAGAGAGGATTTGCACGGTTCTCGTTCTCTTAGTATTTGGTGATTCGGTCACTGACTTGGGCGTTGGAGTGCGATCGGCCGCAGCGGCGCCGCTCTGTTTCTTTTGCAGGTTCTTGAGGTGGATCTCGTAGAGGAACGGAGGTTTGAAGCGGTGCACACGTCGATCCTTTGACGAGGCAGTTTCCAGCGTTCTAGTCAACAGGCAGGATCATCAGGCGCCCACCGTGGGGCCATGTAAAACTTGCTCCCATCCACAGCGTGAGTTCTTAGAGGTTTTCGAAGTTTTCTGCGTGGTTGTGTGCTGGTGCAACCATCGTTCGCTGTTTGCTTGAAATTTGTTCGGTGAATTCGCGTTTTACACCGTTCGCTCGGGTTTTCGATCGGTGAAGTGAGGTTTTCCTGCTGTTTTCGCGCGATTTGTTCGGTGGAGTTCAGTTCTTTCATCCGTTCGGTTGTCCGCGGGAAGAGCCGTGGTTGCTGGTGAAGTTACAAGTTTCTTTGAAGGTTTACGGTGTTCTTGAATTTTCTCCCGGAGTTTCGCACAGTTTTTCCGATTGATCGCTGACTCAATCATCGCTGAAGTAAGTGTTGTCCGCTGCATTCTGTGATTCGCTGAGTTTCATGAGAAAAATGAGAAGCAATCGCTCAAGTCCAGTTGCGCCCGTCGCTGCCGAAGGCGCCGCTGCCATGACCATGGCGCAGATGGCAGAGATGATGCGTTCGTTGCAGGCAACTGTGGAAGCCTCACGCATAGAGCAGGCGAGAATGCATGAGGACCTGGTCGCCTCTCGTGCCAGGAATGAGGAGCTCAGCAAGGTGACTGAGGAGCTGCGTCATGCTCTTCAGGAGCAGCAAGGGCATTCTTCTGCTGAAGAGGTGGCGCCGTCATCGCCACCTCGCGTTTTCCCTATGCCTTTTGTTCAGGCGATTACCGACACGCCCATTCCTACGAGCGTGGTCCCTGTCAAGGCTGTCTTTACCGGCGTGGAGGATCCAGAGGCCCATCTGACCACGTTCCATACGCAGATGATGCTGTCGGAAGGGTCAGACGCCGTGTATTGCAAGATGTTTGTAAGCACGCTCCAAGGAACGGCGTTGGAGTGGTTTGTGAGCCTACCTAACGGTCACATAACCAGTTTTCAGCAGTTTTCGAAGGTTTTCGTCGAGCAATACATCGTGAACAAGGCACCGCCCAGGGTGTCTTATGATTTGTTTGATATAAGGCAGTACCAGGGAGAGTCCCTCAGAGACTACCTGAATCGCTTTGGAGCGCAGATGGTCAGATCGCCGGCCAAAGATGAAGAAATGCTGGTCTATGCATTCAAGAAGGGCGTGCTGCCGGGACCATTCTGCGAGGCCTTGATCAGGGCTCACCCTGCAACGTTTGCTGAGGTCAGGCGACTTGCGGTGGCTCACATCGCCGACGAAAGTGAGGTCGCTGAGAAGAGAGGGAGCGTGGCTCCCGCTAGGCCACGCGCCCAGACCAGAATCCAGCCGCAACGGGTGCTGGAGACAACGGCGGCGGCCAGGAAGGACCAGAGGACTCGCCATCCTTATGATAGGAGGAACAAGGGGAGGGGCCAGGGACACCAGCAACCAGCACGCCGGGAATACAATCGCCCGCCTAAGCACAAGTTTGTTATGGGATTAGCGGACCTGATCGCCATTCCCAACATATCTGCCAGGTTGAAAACGCCTGAGAAGGTGGGCGACAAGGTGCTGGGACCAAAGCCAGACGCCTGGTGCGAGTTTCACCAGGGCTTTGGCCACACTTTGGACTCGTGTTTGTACTTAGGGTATCAGCTCGATGATCTGGTTAAGAGCGGGTTCCTAAATGATTATCTGCTGGATAGGAGGACGGGGGGAGCGTCGAGTTCCCAGCCAGCAGGTGGAGAAGCCCAGCAACGCGAAATGCCTATCCACGGGGAAATCCACACCATCGCAGGAGGCTTTTCCGGTGGTGGATGCACCGCATTGCAGAGGAAGAAGTATGCGCGGTCGGTGATGACAGTGGATATGTTTGAAGATCATTCGCCGGAAGTGGACATTACGTTCACCAAGCAGGATCTTCGGGACGTTGTGCCCCATGACAACGATCCCATAGTCATTTCGTTGGTTACGGCGGGAAGGAAGGTCCACAGAGTTCTGGTGGACCAAGGAAGTTCGGCAGACGTGATGTTCTGGCCGACTTTCATGCAGCTGGAGTTGCCCCTTGACCAGCTAAGGCCCTATGGAGGGTGCTTATATTGGTTCGCTGGTGACCAGGTGGAGGTCAGGGGGTACATTGAGTTGAGAACCACGTTTACAGATGAGGCTGGTTCGAGGACGGAGAAAATCAAGTACCTCATCGTAAACGCTCCTTCGGCATACAACATCCTGTTGGGAAGGCCCACGCTTAACAGGATAGGCGCCATTCCGTCGACTCGGCACATGAAGGTAAAGTTGCCGTCCATGGAGGGGGTGGTGATCACGATCAAGTCTGATAAGAAAGAAGCGAAAAAGTGCTATGAGAATAGCCTGAAAAACAAGAGATCAGTGAGTTATGTAACAACCACCCCACCTCTCGATGTGGAGCCCAGATCGACGGTAGCGGACGAGACCGCCGGAAGGGACGTGGAGATGGTGGACGCTGAGCTAGTGGAGGGAAACGCTGGCTTGGAGGAGGAAGAGGCGCGGAATCGCCCTGAGGAAGCGAGAGAACAGGGAATCGCCAGGACGGTGATCGCCCGAGAATCCAGGCAAAAACCTGTCGAGCAGTGGCTCGAGAAAGAGATCGGGGGAAAAATCTTCAAGTTAGGAAGATCTCTGGAGGTCGAGCTCCAGGACCAGATCGCCAAGGTGATTGAGCGGCATCTGGACGCGTTTGCATGGTCCGCTTCGGACATGCCCGGGATTGATCCCGACTTCCTGTGCCATCATCTGGCGATGGACAGCTTGGTGAGACCAGTGCGACAAAGAAGAAGAAAGTTCAACGAAGAAAGGAGGCAGGCGATTAGAGATGAAACTCAGAAGCTCCTCGCTGCAGGCCACATCAGGGAGGTCCAGTACCCTGAATGGCTGGCGAATGTCGTGCTGGTAAAGAAGAGTAACGGGAAATGGCGCATGTGCGTCGATTTCACCGACCTGAACAAAGCTTGCCCAAAGGATTCATATCCTTTACCAAGCATAGACGCCCTGGTGGATAGTGCTGCGGGGTGTAAGCTGTTGAGCTTCCTGGATGCCTTCTCGGGGTACAATCAGATTAAGATGCATCCCATGGACGAAGAGAAAACAGCCTTCATGACGGAGATGTCGTGCTACTGCTACAAGGTGATGCCGTTTGGGCTGAAGAACGCGGGGGCCACGTACCAGAGGCTGATGGATCGAGTACTTGCACCGATGCTGGGAAGGAACGTGCAAGCGTACGTCGATGACATGGTCGTGACCTCGCCGGAAAAGAGCAAGCACGTTGCCGACTTGGAGGAATTGTTCACGACGATCGCCAAGTTCAGATTGAAGCTGAATCCAGAGAAATGTATTTTCGGCGTGGAAGCTGGGAAGTTTTTGGGTTTCCTCTTGACTGAAAGAGGCATAGAGGCCAACCCTGACAAGTGTGCCGCTATCTTGGCGATGAGGAGCCCAGCTACGGTGAAGGAGGTTCAACAGCTAACAGGTCGGATGGCAGCCCTGTCCCGCTTCGTGTCCGCTAGCGGGGAGAAGGTCCATCCCTATTTTCAGTGCCTGAGGCGCAACAATAAGTTTGTTTGGACGAAAGAGTGCGAGGAAGCTTTCGTCAAGCTGAAGGAGTATCTGGCGAGCCCGCCGGTTCTGTGCAAACCGCTGGTGGGAACCCCTCTCAGGTTGTATTTTGCTGTAACTGAGAGGGCGGTGACTGCGGTGCTCGCCCAGGATCAAGACCAGGCTCAGAAGCCTATCTATTTTGTGAGCAAGGTGTTGCAGGGCCCCGAAACGAGATATCAGGCCCTGGAGAAGGCTGCGCTGGCTGTGGTATTTTCGGCGAGGAGGTTGCGCCACTACTTCCATAGCTTCACAATACTGGTGATGACTGACCTGCCCATCCAGAAGGTCTTGAAGAAGCCTGACGTTGCAGGAAGGATGGTGAAGTGGGCAGTAGAATTGTCAGAGTTTGATATCAAATATGAGCCCCGAGGCCCGATTAAGGGGCAAATCTTTGCAGATTTCGTGGTCGAGCTCTCATCTGAGGCAACGCGAGTTCAAGGGGACGATTTCTGTTGGGTACTTTCGGTGGATGGATCGTCGAACCAGCAGGGCAGCGGTGCTGGAGTCATATTGGAAGGACCCAATGGCGTGCTGATCGAACAATCTCTGAGGTTTGCCTTCAAAGCCAGTAACAATCAAGCGGAGTATGAGGCGCTGATCGCCGGAATTTTGCTGGCCAAAGAGATGGGAGCTAGGGTGCTGATGGCTAAGAGTGACTCGCTGCTAGTCACAGGGCAAGTAACAGGCGAGTTCCAGGCTAAAGATCCACAAATGGCGGCCTATCTGGAATATGTGCAGGAGTTGAAGAGTTCTTTTGCCTCTTTTGAAGTAGTGCATGTGCCCAGAGAGCAGAATGCCCGAGCTGACTTGCTAGCTAAGCTCGCCAGCTCAGGCAAGGGGGGTAGGCAGAGGACGGTGATTCAAGAAACTCTGAAGACGCCGAGAGCATTTGTGGCAGATCACCTGGTCCTTCAGATCAGCAAGTCGACGGAGAAAGCCGCGAGAAGCCATAAGTCCCTGACGCAAGAAACTCTGAGATCGCCGAGAATTAGAGCTTGCCGGGGAGAGAAGGTGAACGTGATGCAGGTCTGCGCTACCCATGAGCCAGACACTTGGATAACCCAGTACAAGCGGTGCCTGGCGGATGGCCTTCTCCCGCTGGATCCGACTGAGGCTAGGAAGGTAAAGAAGAATTCTAGCAAGTACACCCTGATTGATGGCGATCTGTACAGGTTTGGGTTCACTCACCCGCTCCTGGAATGTATACATGGCGAGAAGTGCACGAGAATCATGGCGGAGCTCCACGAAGGTATATGCGGAAGCCACGTCGGTGGTCGAGCTCTGGCCGCGAGGACTCTCCGTGCAGGATACTACTGGCCATCCATGAGAGAAGATTGCAATAAGTATGCCCAATGTTGCAAACAATGCCAGCAGCACGCCGATTGGCATAAGGCGCCTCCCGAGGAGTTGAAGTCGATTTATAGCCCTTGGCCGTTTCATACCTGGGGAATCGACATCCTGGGACCTTTCCCGCTGGCGACCAGGCAGATGAAGTACTTGGTGGTGGCGATTGAATATTTCACCAAGTGGATCGAAGCAGAACCAGTGGCCCAGATCACCGCACACAAGATCGAAGGTTTCGTGTGGAAGAACATCGTGTGCCGGTTTGGAGTGCCTAAACGCCTGGTGTCGGATAATGGGACTCAGTTTGCAAGCCACCTGTTGAAGAAGCTCTGCGAAGGGGTGGGAATTCAACAAGTGTTTGCATCCGTCGAGCACCCTCAGACAAATGGCCAGGTGGAGTCAGCTAATCGGGTGTTGTTGAGAGGTTTGAAGAGAAGGCCAGAAAAAGCCAAGGGAAGCTGGGCTGAGGAGGTGCCCCGTATAGTCTGGGCGTACCACACCACCGAGCAGTCAGGGACCCATGAGACCCTGTTCAGTTTAGTCTATGGGTGTGATGCGATGATTCCGGTAGAGATCCAGGAGAGCTCGCCGAGATTCCAGAACTTTGTAGAGGAAGACTCGAATGAAGAGAGAAGGCTGAACCTGGATCTACTGGACGAGGTCAGGGAAGGGGCGAGACTGAGAGCTGAGGCGGTGAAGAGAAGGATTGAACGAAGGTACAACTCGAAGGTGATGCCAAGGCAATTTAGAGAAGGCGACCTGGTGATGAGAAAAGCCCACCAGTACGAGATGGAGAATAAGCTGTCGCCTAAGTGGACGGGACCGTTCAGAATAACCGAGGCGCTCGGGAACGGCGCCTACCGCTTAGAGACACTGGAAGGGGGGGCGATCCCTCGCACTTGGAACGCCACGCACTTGAAGTTGTATTACAGTTGAGAACTTTTGTAAGTAAAGACGAACACAAAAGTTATTTACGATGTTTCTGATAAAACAGTTTGAAGGGGGCACTCTTTTTTCCCTAAGGAGGGTTTTTAATGAGGCCACCCAATAAAAGAAGAGTTTACGAAGTATAAGGCGTTTTCAGATTGCATGCTTGCTGTTTTCCAGAAAAGTTTTGAAGAAGACCTTGTCACTTATACGTGATTTAAGGCGAGTTAAAGATATTTTGCATGCTTTCTAAAAAGTTTTTAAGTCCTCATCGTTTTTCGGCGATTGGAGGCATTAGTTAAAGTTTTTAAGTCCTCATCGTTTTTCGGCGATTGGAGGCATCAGTTAAAGTTTTTAAGTCCTCATTGTTTTTCGGCGATTGGAGGCATCAGTTAAAGTTTTTTAAGTCCTCATCGTCTTTCGGCGATCGGAGGCACCAGTTAAAAGACCTCAACGCCCGCAGGCGTCCCGAGGCATGTAAAAGACCTCCTCGCCGTAGAGCGAGTGCAGGCGAGAAAGAGAAAAAGTCCTCAGTGTTTCTGGGGCGAGAAGATGTAACCCCTGGGGCAATGTAGAGGCAAGTAAAAGTCCTCAGTGCTTCTGGGGGCGAGAAGATGTAACCCCTGGGGCAATGTAGAGGCAAGTAAAAGTCCTCAGTGCTTCTGGGGGCGAGAAGATGTAACCCCTGGGGCAATGTAGAGGCAAGAAAAAGTCCTCAGTGCTTCTAGGGGCGAGAAGATGTAACCCCTGGGGCAATGTAGAGGCAAAAAAAAGTCCTCAGTGCTTCTGGGGGCGAGAAGATGTAACCCCTGGGGCAATGTAGAGGCAAGTAAAAGTCCTCAGTGTTTCTGGGGGCGAGAAGATGTAACCCCTGGGGCAATGTAGAGGCACGATTTAAAGACCTTCTCGCCTGTGAGCGAGTTCAGGCGAGTAAAAGACCTTCTCGCCTGTGAGCGAGTTCAGGCGAGTTAAAGACCTTCTCGCCTATGAGCGAGTTCAGGCAAGATAAAATCGTTCTCGTCTCGAAAGAGTTCAGGTACGGTGTAGAGGGTGGAAGAAGTTCTGAAGGTGGCTAAGGTAGGTTCGAAGAGAACGCCTAGCCACCCGGTCTCTCGCTCTGAAGCACAAGGTGGCAGAGAAGGATTCGAAAGGCATCTCTACCTCCAGATCAAAGAGCAATGGCCAAGGCGTGAAGCCGGAGAGAAGCTGATCGCCAAGAGTTTCTGGTGACCAGGAAAAGTTCAAATGATGGCGAGAATGTTAAAGGACCCGTTTTGGTGGAGCGTCAGAGCAGCAGAGAGTACAACCGCTTGGAATTCTGCGTCAGTGCCACGTAGATCGGTGTTGACGTGACTCTTTCAGTCTTTTCGCTAGACAATTCTTCGCTTAAGACTGGGGGGCTTGTGTACCGCCCTGGTAGTCGGAAGTGATGACGTGGCATCCCGCTACAGTATAGGCGTGTTGGCAAGGCGCCAGGTTGGTAGAAGGAAAGGAAGTTGGGGGGCTCGTGAAGTCGCCAGTTATTAAGTCGGCGTGTTCCGATCTCCAGCATGCCAAGATAGGCGATCACCGGGTTAAAGATGAAGTCGCCAGATGATAACTCAGGCGACCAAGCGATTGGAGATCGCCAGAGAAAGCACATCGCCGAAGGTGAAGGAGAAGCAGATTATGAAGGCGGCCGACGAGACCACAGGGAAGGTGTATGAAGGCACCCTAACTCGCCAGTTCCAGTAGAGATCGCACTCCCAAGTTGCCTATGTACTGGGTAGTACCACGCATGGGTAACTTAGTAAAACAAGAGTAGAAGCAACGCCCAAGTCAAGGAGGCTCCAGATGATGGCACGTGTACAGTTGGATACGAGCCACGTGTCCAAGTCTGTAACTGTCAGGAGAGAGAAAGTAACCAGGTATATAAGAGTTCTCAACGAACTTTCTAAGGTACGCACGTTCAGATATACTCTTTACGCTTGCAAGTTATAGAGCTAACTGTGAGAGAGGATTTGCACGGTTCTCGTTCTCTTAGTATTTGGTGATTCGGTCACTGACTTGGGCGTTGGAGTGCGATCGGCCGCAGCGGCACCGCTCTGTTTCTTTTGCAGGTTCTTGAGGTGGATCTCGTAGAGGAACGGAGGTTTGAAGCGGTGCACACGTCGATCCTTTGACGAGGCAGTTTCCAGCGTTCTAGTAAACAGGCAGGATCACTAAGTTAATGCGTACCTTGGCAAACTTTCACTGAAACCGTTAATGAGCACGTGCGCATTGCCACGTGCCCTTCTGACTTGATCGTTATTTTGTGCAGAGGGCCTCACAGCGACGTAACTAAACAAAGGGTTAATCCGTTGTATGAGTCCTCCTTCCTTGAAGTGCATCTGGCGCGTGGGGTGACTTTCTGTGTGCCAACTCATGCGCTCCAGGCTCGGGTCACTCGCCCTGGGGGTGTATCTACCTTTCTCTCGTACCATGCACGTGGTTCTCCTCTGGTCGTGGCCCTCTCATGGGTCGTATCTGTCCCGGGGTCTCCCATCAGTGGCGTGGGTACTTCACGAGTCAGGTTACCCCGTACTCGTACTAAAACTTATGGCCCTGAGGCCATCTTTCTCTTCTCTTCGTTACTGTTCTGAACTATCGAGGCCCGAAGCCTCCTTGCGATGTCTTAGCTCGGTGTTTTGTCTTGGCGACGCCTTAACCTGGCGACGCTGTTACTTGGCAATGCTTTAACCTGGCGACGCCTTTCTTAGACGACGCCTTGTCAAGGCGACGCCCCCTATTGTCGACGCATTAACCCGGCGATGCCTCAGGCGGTCAAACTGTTGACTTTCTTCCTTGGGTCCCACGAGGGGTCCTACCACATGTTGACTTTGACTTTTGGTCAACGCCCGGGGACGGGACGGTACACAAGCCCCCCAGTCTTGAGTTGACACTTGTTTCAGCGAAAAGACTAAGGCCTCGCCCATTATCCACGTGGCATTCCTTTGTTCATTTTGACTTGACACTCCCTGAGAGTTTAATGTGACGTTTTCTGCTTTAAAGATGTGACGTCTTAAGTCGTGCGCTAACCCCTCGACACGTGGCATGATCCTACGACTGAGGACGAGGGTCGCTAGCGCTTCTCCAAGTTAACGTTATAACCTTTCGAAAACGCGCGCTCAAGGCACTGTTCCATCATTATTCATATTCTCTTCGCATTCCTCCCTACTGTTCATCTTTCCCGTAATTTTGCGCTTCTTCTTCACGAAAGCTCTCCCCTTTGCACGTTCCAAACACCAAAGGTATGGTTTTTCTACTCCGCTCGCCCTTACACTTCATTGTATTGATCTCATAACTGCCTGGGACTGTTTATTTTTATGTATTTCTTATGTTCTACTCCTTTCCTCCGCATTCCTTCGTTCTCCTTTCTTTTCTGGATTTCTCGTGTGGGTAGGGGTCTTCTTAGGGTTTATTTCCCCTTTTTCTCCTTAACCCTATTCACTGAACCTTTCCTCTTCTTCATTCTTCAGCTTCCTCATCAATGGCACGTACTAAAACAACGGCCAACCCTCCACCCCCCTCCGTCAACCATAAGGCCCTTTATCCGTGGGCTCCAGACGACCTGCTTGACGAGTGTTCGGACTTGGTCTCCATCAAAGCTTGAAGGGACATATAGAGGAGCCAAGCACCTATGATCATCGCGCCTTCGCGAAAAGGCACGATAATGACATCGCCGTGCTTCCTTGCACTCTAGGGGAGCCCGTGTGTGGGGATGAACGGGCTAACAACGGAGTCCACTTCTTTTATTTTTATCAAGTGGTGTTCAAGCGTATTGGGATGCGCTTGCCCTTCTCCCGATTTGAGAGGGAGTTACTGACGGAGATCAACATCGCCCCAGCCCAGCTGCACCCCAACGGTTGGGTTTCATCAAGGCTTTTGGCGTGTTGTGCGGGTTCTTTGGGTGTACACCCTTTGTTGACGTCTTCCTACACTTCTTCGAAGTGAAGAAACAAAGGAATAACCTCTGGGTGACTCTCAGCAACGTTCCCGGGAGGGTCCTTTTAACCCTATTCCAGCACTCCTTCAAGGGGTGGAAAGGCAAGTTCTTCAAGGCTTGCTGCTCCGACCTCGTACCCTCTGCCCTTGACGGCTTCCCTTTGTATTAGGTGAAGGAGGCAAGAACCCTGAAGTCCAAGTCTCTTAAGGGGTTGCCTTCGAATGATCGAGAGGCTTGCCGGATTCTGGCTAGTGCGGGGGGCTTTGATGCCGCCGCCTTGATAAGCCTGGAGTATAACGCCGAGGTTCTGGAAAAATATATAAGTATGAGATCTTCCCTTTACAACCTTCTATTCTTTGCTTTTGCTGGATTCTTGCTTGATGCATGGTTTATCTTGTCTCTTTGCGTAGCACCTTGGTTTGTGCCCGCCCTTTACTGTATTTGTCCTCTTGACGCAGATTTGAACATGGACAGGCAACGAAGGTTGCGGCTGGCTCAAGTGTTGAGGTCCGAAGATGGAGCTTCAGCATCGCCCGCTCAACCTCCGGAGGCCCCCGAAGAGTAGCCTGATTTTGCGTTTCACCCAAACATTGGATGTGTATATAATTGCCTTTTGCTTAACTTGCAACTGCCATGAACCTTATCTGCAATTACGACTCTTGATTCATGCTTAAATGCTATTCGCTTTATCTTCGGTACTTGTGTCTGCTTCTGCTATCTTTGCCACGTGCGTTACCTTCAATACTCCCCTTCATCGCATTCGACTTTAACCCTATAAGTAGCACGTGATCTCCTCTCCTACTCTCCCCCTTTGAGTCGTGATGCGTACCCTTCCCTTGGTCTCTCCACCGAGGAACTTGCTTGGCCTTCGTATCTGTGAGGAATCTTCCTCATGAAGCGTCGCCTGCCTCATTATTGCCCATGGGCAGGGATGAATTTGGTCTCTACAACATTGCTCTAAGGTGAGGGAGGACTTTATTTGTTCCTCTCTGCTGCCTCAGCGTCGCTTGAGGGTGAGGAGGACTTATCTCACTTGTGCTGGGTGTCTACACTCAAGGGGGGACCTGCTTTAGGTGTCCTCAGTGTGTCTAAATACTTTGGGACAAAAGTCGCGCTCTGGTGCCCACGACTGAGGAGAGGCCTGCTATCGCAACATCGTATCGTCCTCAGAGTGTCTGAAAACACCAATGTGTAACGTTCTAAACGTCTGATGCTGGGACTAGTTGTTCCTACCTGAGCAGGGGGCGTCCCGGAGGAATCCCTTAACCCCTGCTCAAGGACTAAGCGCCCAGATTTTAACTCATACCGATATCTGGCACCGGGGTTAGTTGTTCATACTTGAGGAGGGGGCGTCCCGAAGGAATCCCTTAACCCGTGATCAAGGACTAAGCGCCCGGATTTTAACTCATACTGATATCTGATACCGGGGCTAGTTGTTCATACCTGAGGAGGGGGCGTCCTGAAGGAATCCCTTAACCCCTGATCAAGGACTAAGCGCCCGGATTTTGACTCATACTGATATCTGGCACCGGGGCTAGTTGTTCATACTTGAGGAGGGGGCGTCCCGAAGGAATCCCTTAACCCCTGATCAAGGACTACGCGCCCAGATTTTAACTCATACTGATATTTGATACCGGGGCTAGTTGTTCATACTTGAGGAGGGGGCGTCCGGAAGGAATCCCTTAACCCCTGATCAAGGACTAAGCGCCCAGAGTTTAACTCATACTGATATCTGATACTGGGGCTAGTTGTTCATACTTGAGGAGGGGGCGTCCCGAAGGAATTCCTTAACCCCTGATCAAGGACTAAGCGCCCGGATTTTAACTCATACTGATATCTGGAACCGGGGCTAGTTGTTCATACTTGAGGAGGGGGCGTCCCGAAGGAATCCCTTAACCCTTAATCAAGGACTAAGCGCCTGGATTTTAACTCATACTAGACATACCTAGTATCTTGACCTCCACTTGATTATCTGGTGGTGACGCCTTGTGCTGGCGACGCCCTGTTCTAGTGACACCTTGTCTCGGCATTGTTATCTTGGCGACGCCTTGTCTTAGCGACGCCTTATCTTGGCGATGCTTTATCTTGGCAGCGCCTTATATTGGCATCGCCTCATCTGGGCGACGCCTCTTCTTGGCGACGACTGGTTTTGACGACTCATCTTGGTAACGCCTCATCTTTTCGTCTTTGTTTCTTTAACCTTTGATCCTACATTCGAATGAGAGAAAAACTAGGGCAAAAATATCTTAAACTTCTCTTTTCTTTATTTGGGTGACCTCATTAAAAAACCCCCCGGGAGGGAAAAAGAGTGTCCCCTTTACAAACTTTAACTGGAATAACATCAACTGAAATAAAACTTTAAATTCACCGCATTCCAGCCACATGGGATGGGCCCCCCTTCTAAAGTCTCTAGCTCATACGAACCATTCCCTTTGGCCTTGGTTATCCTGAACAGTCTAGTCCACTTGGGGGACAACTTGTTTTCTAATTCGTGGGGCTAGGCCTTCCTCCTGAACAGATCACCGACCTGGAACTGTCGTAGTTTCACCTTGGAGCTGTACGGACGCTCCACCCTTCTTTTCACGGCCTCAGCCTTGATTTTCGCTTCTTCTCTGGCTTTATCTATCGGGTCCAGGTTCACCCTCCTTTCTTCGTCGGACTCTTCCGCCACAAAACCCAGGAAACGGGGCGAACTCTCGTGGATCTCCACTGGGATTATGGTGTCCGATCCACACACCAAGCTGAAAGGTGTCTCCATGGTGGAGGATTGAGGCGTGGCGTGGTAAGCCCGTACGATCCTTGGTACTTCATCTGCGGGCGAGGCCTTTCCGTGTGCTCCTTCTATCGGCGAGGCCTCGCCATCTTTTCCTTCTGTATGTGCGCCTTCCATAGGTGTCGCCCCTAAGGTGGCTTCGACTAGTGTGAACCCTGCGGGCGCCACCCCATCCCATGATTCTAATTCTGTAGGTGAATCTGAGACAAGTGGTCGTTCAATCACCATAACTACGCCTCTCTTTGTTTTCAAACTATTCTCATAGCACTTTCGAGCCTCTTCTTGGTCTGACTCGATGACTATCACCTTGCCGCTAAGGTCTAGTAACTTCATCTTCATGTGGCGTGTGGAAGACACCGCCCTTAATCTGTTCAAGGCGGGTCTGCGTAGCAGAATGTTGTAAGCTGAGTTGGCGTTAACCACCAAGTATCGAATGCCCTCGGTGCGCGATGCCGCTCCATCAGTGAACGCCATCCTCAGTTCTAAATAGCCACGTACTTCTACTGGGTTATCTGCGAACCCATACAAGCACCCCGTATAGGGTGTCAACAGGTCAGGGGACAATTGTAGCTTCTTAAAGGTTGACCAAAACATGACGTCCGCGGAACTGCCCTGGTCGACGAGGACCCTATGTACCTTTCTTCCCGCTGTGACTACCGAAATGACCACCGGGTCATTGTCGTACGGGACGACATTCCGCAGGTCAACTCTTGTGAAAACGAGGTCTGACTCCCACGGGTCGTTCGAAAATTCTTCTGCCACCAAATTTACTGACCTTACGTATTTCTTTCCTTGAGAGGCAGTGGGTCCTCCCCCGGAAAAGCCACCAGAGATGGTGTGCACTTCTCCGTGAGTTGGGACTTCATGCGCTTGACCTTCCTCTGGCGCCGCCGCGTCTGGGGTCGCAGTCGATCCAGCGAGATAATCCTTTAAGAAACCATTCTTCACAAGCTCCTCCAACTGATATCCCAGCGCTAAGCAGTTGTTAATGTGGTGCCCAAATGCCTCGTGAAATTCGCACCATGATTCTTTGTGAGGTCCCAGTATTTTGTCGGACTTCACTGGTGGACTCAACCTGTCAGCTATATTGGGCACAACGATGAGATCTTTGAGTTCTACTACAAAGTTGTCCCTTAGAGGTCTGTTGCTCTCTCTCCTTCCTTCTGATCGACCCTTAGGTTGAGCTCTCCTTGTCTCGAAGGTGCGCCTCCTGTCCTGATTCTTTCTTTATGTGGTAGCTTCGTGGACTCTGACGGGTTGCACACGCATCTGTGCTCTTGGGCGCGTAGGCGCAGCTGTTATGCACTTCTCGTATGCTTCGCCTTCCGAGGCAATGTGTTCCACTGCCCGACGCCTTATTTCAGCAAAAGTCTTGGGGCGGGTGCAATTGAGTGACTTGATAAAAGACCCAGGGCGCACTTCTTTCCTGAATGCGTACACGATCATGGGCTCGTCAGTGGTACCCACCTTCACAACTTGTGCCCCAAAACGGCTTATGTACTCTTTCAGGGTCTCCCCTTGATACTGCTTTACGTCGAAAAGGTCGTACGAAACTGGGGTTGGGGCCTTGTTGGCTAGATACTGCTCCGTGAGTAGTCCTGAGAATTGTGCAAAGGACGTGATGTGACCCTCTGGGAGGCTAATGAACCAATCCATAACCATCCTAGTCAACGTGCTCATAAAGAGCTTGCACCTTACGGCATCAGAACCGCCAACCAACATCATTTGTGTGTGGAACGCAGTGAGGTGCGCCTCAGGATCCTCCATCCCTGTGAAGGTTACCTTGGGCCCCGTGAACGTACTGGGGATTGCGGTCTCTAGGATCGCCTGTGAGAACGGTGTTGTGAATTCTATGGGTGGGGAGGCAGTCTCAGGCTCGTCTACATCGCGCCAGCCACGATGTAACTCCTCATTGGCGTGGTGGAGCTCATCGTTTCTCGCCTGAGATGCTGTGAGATCCGCCTACATGCGTTCTTGCTCCGCTCTAGACGCTGTCATTGCCTCTTGCAGCCCTTGCATCATGCCCACCAGTTGTTGCATGGTCATCTCTTCACTCCTAGAACGTGCAGGCCTCGTGTTCATGGCTTTTCCTGAAACCTTCTCGACTTATCTGGGCTTTGAGAACCGGAACTGAAAGACTCGTGTAGTGGGACTGATGTTTTACATCGAGCCCCACGGTGGGTGCCAAATGTTCCCGCCGGTAGACCAGGGTCGTCTTTGTGCGTGGCTTGTCCTTGCGCACTGGGGCACCTTCGTTATGCTCCGTCCTTGATACCTGAAAAGAAGTGAACAAAGGGGCGCCCTCGCAGTCGTTTGCACTCCAACGATCAAGTCAGCTAGCGAGAAACATCAAGGGTGACACACCCTCTGAAGGTGGTCGAAAACTATGTTGAATGACTAAAATTGAGTTGCCCTAATTGCCTTATGCTCACAGTGGGTACGCAGCGAGAAAAACTAGGGTTAGTGCTCTGTGTAAAATTGCGAGAATTAGGTTAAAACTCGGATCCCTTTTCAAACGCCCTAAGGCCCCTTTTTATACGCCTCTCGTGTTTAAAACGCATTCAAGCGCGTTGAAAGCGTATAAAAATGTGCCTTAAAACATTTGATACGTAAGCTAAGTTAACGCATACCTTGGCAAACTTTCACTGAAACCGTTAATGAGCACGTGTGCATTGCCACGTGCCCTTCTGACTTGATCGTTATTTTGTGTGGAGGGCCTCACAGCGACGTAACCCAACTTAGGGTTAATCCGTTGTGTGAGTCCTCCTTCCTTGAAGTGCATCTGGCGCGTGGGGTGACTTTCTGTGTGCCAACTCATGCACTCCAGGCTCGTGTCACTCGCCCTGGGGGTGTATCTACCTTTCTCTCGTACCATGCACGCGGTTCTCCCCTAGTCGTGGCCCTCTCATGGGTCGTATCTGTTCCAGGGTCTCCCATCAGTGGCGTGGGTACTTCACGAGTCAGGTTACCCCCTACTGGTACTAGAACTTATGGCTCTGAGGCCATCTTTCTCTTCTCTTCGTTACTATTCTGAACTATCGAAGTCCGAAGCCTCCTTGTGATGTCTTAGCTCGGTGTTTTGTCTAGGCGACGCCTTAACTTAGCGACGGCGTTACTTGGCGATGCTTTAACCTGGCGACGCCTTTCTTAGGCGACGCCTTGTCAAGGCGACGCATTAACCCGACGATGCCTCAGGCGGTCAATCTGTTGACTTTCTTCCTTGGGTCCCACGAGGGGTCCTACCACATGTTGACTTTGACTTTTGGTCAACGCCCGGGGACGGGACGGTACATTGTTCATCTCTTCCATTAAGCTTCCGCACCATCTTCCACAAACATCCAAGAAGAGCTCATAGGAAATCCATCATTAGGTCTAGCTAATTGGACCGGACCTTAGTTTAATTAGAAATGGGTATTTCTAATTAAACTTAGGTTTAGCCTTCTAAGTACCACTTTGCATGTTTCATCACAATTACAAAAAGATTTAACCTATGCTACTTGACAAAAGTAAAAAGGTATTACACACTAGAGTTTATGACATGTAAAATGTGTCCTCTTGACCCCTCTTTGACTATGACTCTAGTGGTTGCCTCAATGTAGCATTTTGGTGGCCTCTCAAAAGGGTTGGTGTTGGGGCCTCTTCCATCATCCCCTCCCTCTTGAAAAGGATTTGTCCTCAAATCCAAGGCTTCATCCTTGTCAAAAGTAGGTGGATGTATATGGCTGAATGGTGTCCATCATCTCCTCCTTCCTGAGAAAATCTATCCTCAGATCCACAGTGTCGATCTTGGATAGCAACCTATTGCTTTGACAACTAAGCTCGTTCTCCCGGATCAAACGTCCATCTATGGGAATCTTCAAACAAAGCAAATGAGTTAGTTGAAGCAATTGTATAAAAATCAATTTTATGAAGTTGCCATTGTTTTTGTTTTTCTATTGTTTTGGGCAACTTTTTACAATATTGCTCTTTTGATTGTTGTATTTGTTCTTTAATCCTCTTATGTATTTTAACATATTCGGTTTTTGTTACTTTTTCCTTAGGCACAAATCTTTGTGGATTAGGAAATGGTAACAAATCAAAAGGAAAAAAAGGATTAAGTCCACATACAACTTCAAATGTAGAAATATTAGTAGTCTTGTGGACTACTCTATAATATGCATGCTCATCTCTAGAGTTGTGTTTGCCTTGTATGATTACTCTAGGCATAGTAGAAAGAGCTATGTTTTCAATTTCATTTTGACCATTCTTTTGAGGATGATAAGAATTTGAAGAGGACAACTTAGTTCCAAGTTTTTCTAAAAGTATCCTAAAAAAATGGTTTTCAAATTTTGGAGCTCTTTTCATACTATGCTTGGAGATAAACTATGAAGTCCTATTACATCTCTAGAGAAGAGCTTATTCATAAAAATGGAATTAATACCTTTTGTTGTCCAAGGAAGCTCTATTATAAAATCTAGGCTTATATCTTCCCATGGAACATTTGCAAAAGGTCAAGGAGTATAGAGTTCATGAGACATTTCCTTATTTTTAGTTTTAAAGCAAGAAATGCATCTAGGGTAATGTCTTTGAACATCGTTTCTCATGGGTTACCAAAAGAATTTTCCTTTTAAAAGCTCTAGAGTTTTATCAACTCTAATTTGGCCCATGAGTTCTCCTTCATGAAGAATTTCTGTTTTATGCGTGAAGGTATACATTGTTCATGAAAATTTTAATTCTTTGCAATGGTTGTCTCAATAAGACATGACAAGTTTCTTTAGGTACTACCTCACATAAAAATTAATTTTTGTAGATGCCTATAGATAACTTGACCTTCACTTGGTGATATCTTATCACATACGTAAAATAATCTACTACATTTTTATCTATGCAAGCCTCTTTTAAGGATTCTTCTTTTTTTACTATGCTTGCAAGTGTTCCTTTACAAAAGGTAAGGCTAGGTTGTTCAACAAGAAGCATATTTTCAAAGGTATTTTTAATTCTTTTGTCTTGTTGAATGACCTTGTGGGAAGGAACACTCTTCTCCCACGCCTTTTGTTCCCTAAGAGTCCTCTCTTTTTCTATTTTGATTTTTATTTTCTCTTCATCCCTCTTTTGTTTCATTTGTATTTGATCTCTTACCACTTGGGAATGTGGTAAAGGATTACGTACAAACTTCTTTTTCTTGTGGGTGAAGGTAATCTCATTGGTTAGACCATTGTGCAAGGTTTCTTTTTATCAAATTGCCATGGTCTACCCAATAAAATGTGGCAAGCTTCAATAGGTACTACATCACATAAAACATTGTCTTGATAGTTACCTATAGAAAACTCGACTTTCATTTTTTTATCTACAATTAGTTCCCCATCTTCATTTATCCATTGAAGCTTGTAAGGTTTAGGATGAGGGACTACTTATAGATTTAACTTTTCAACCAACCTAGTGCTACAACAATTGCAACATGAACCACTATCCACAATGAGAGAACATATGTTTTCTAAAACTCTGCATCTTGAGTGAAAGATGTTCTCTCTTTGTGTTCCATAGTTACACTAGTTTGGTTGTTGAGGGTTCTTCTAATCATCAATAATTCCCCCTCTAAAGGATACACTCTTTCTTCATCTCCCCCTTTTCTTTCTCACTAGGTTCGTCATCACCACTAGCATATTCATCTATTCCTTTTAAAAACAAGGTTCTTTGGTTGGGACATTGAGCTTGCACATGTCCTCTTCCAAAGAATTTAAAGCATTTAACATCCCTAGTGTGAATGGGTGGAGTGAGCATATCTTTACCTAAGGTTTTAAGAGTCTCTTTTGGTGTTTCCTTAGATGTACTCTCCTCCCTTTTAATTTCTCTTTTTGGATAAGAGTTGGAGTATGAACCTTCCTTATGACTTGATGTTTTCCTTAAATTTTGTTGTTCAACTTTGATATAAAGTTGAACCAAGTCATTCAAGTCTTGATAAGGTAGAAGTTCAACCCTATCTCTTATCTCAAGATTTAGCCCACTTAAGAATCTAGCTATGGTGGTGGACTCATTCTCCCTAATGGAGGCTCTCATCATGTAAATGAAGTCCAAACTAAGCCCCCGAGGTGATGGACCCTTTCAAGTCCTCAAGAGAGTCAACAACAATGCATATAAATTGGATCTACCTCTTGAATATGGAGTACATGATACTTTTAATGTAATTGATCTATCTCCATTTGTAGGTACCAATGACGATGAAGACGACTTGGATTTGAGGACAAATCCTTTCCAAGGGGGAGGGGATGATGGAAGAGGGCCAAGCTCAACACCCCATGAAAGACAAGAGCCAAACCTAGAGCGTCTAGCACATGAAGAAGAGCGTCTAGAGGGGGAGCGTCTAGAAGGAGGAGGAGAGCGTCTAGGACCTCTTACTAGGTCCATGACCAAGCTACGGATGGGAGCCTTGGGCCAAGCCACGGATGGGAGAGAAAGCAACATGTATATGCTCCATGAAGGCCCATTAAGGGTAGCTTAGTACTAAGTGTAGTGTAAATAGCATAAACTTGTCTTACATGTGATTTACCCTAGATTTTGTTCACGTTCTAGAACATTTCCTCACATGGCCGGCCATGTGCTCCATGTGGAGTAATTTGCATTTCATTTTGATTAGCATTAGGGTTGCATTATGGTCCTCCTTAGCCTATAAAAGGAGGAGCCTACACCTTGTATTTTCAAGATTGAATAGAGTATTGTTATGCGGCCAATTTAGTGCCATACATTACTCCTTGCCTAGCTTCTAGGTTTTAATCTTCATTTCACCACCTTCAAAGGGGCTGGCCAAACCTCCCCATTTCCACACTCTTCATGCACCTTCAAGGTCACCACACCTCTTAGGAGGACCTTGTCCATCTCCTCCATTCAGCTTCCGCACCATCATCAACAAAAATCCAAGGAGAGCTCATAGGAAATTCATCAGTATCATGAGCTATGGTTCTTCAAAGATGAGTATCTCTTTGTCATTTTTCTTTTTGAGTTCTTCTTGAATCCGTGTTGTTCTTCATCTTCCATATTTGTCTTGTTGTTTTTTAATTTTTTTTTTAAATTGGTGTGCTGTTTGGAAATTCCAATCGGTGCATCTTGTTCAATTGTTCTTGAGCAATCTTTGTGCAATTTTTGGTAGGATTCCATATAGTTTGTGTTGCTGTTTTATTTTAGTTATTTGAGCCCTTATTGCAATTTTATTTGGTTCATTTTGTGTTGATTTGAGTCTTTTAATATCTGAATCTATATGTGTTTTGTCTAGTCATGTTCTTCCAAAATGTCATCAAATCATACACTACAAAAAAAGTGTATATTATGGCGGTTATTTTCGTATAAACTGGCGTTTATAACCGCCACAATATACGCTTGTGGCGGTTTTCCAAACCGCCATAGAACTTGCCGCCACAAAGTTTAATGTGGCGGTTTTACGCTACCCGTCGCAACACCCGCCACTTTAAACATAATGTAAGTAATGGCGGTTTTTATATGTAAATAATGTCAGTTATAACCGTCACAATTTACATTCATTGAAGAAGATTATGGCGCCATAATATACGTAAGTAGTGACGTTTTTAACAGACGTAATTTTAATTCTAAATAAATAAAATTTAACCACTATTTTTTTATAATCTATTTTATATAATTATAAAATTTAACCATCACTTTTTTATAATCTGTTTTATACAATTATAAAATTTAACCAGTTTTTATAATTTGTTTTTGTACCGTCCCATATCCGGGCGTTGACTAAGTCAAGTTCAAAGTCAACACCAGGAGTCAAAGTCAACACCAGGAGTCAAGGTCAACACAAGGCGTCGCCTGGGTAAAGAGGCGCCACGTACCAGTGACGCCAAGAGGAAGCATCGCCAAGGCAAGACGTTGCCTTGGTGAAGGCGTCGCCCAACCAGGGCGTCGCCCAGATCAAATATTACTAAGGCAAGGCAATCACAGTGTAGTTCCCTGATATCCATGGGTAGGAAAGACCATGGAGGGAGCGACGCCGTGGGAAGGCCTCAGGTCCCGATGATCCGGGAGAGTGATAAAGAGAAGAGAAAGGTGGCTTCAAGGCTATAGTAACAACACCAGTGTAGGGCAGCCTGACTCGTGAAGTACCCCTGCCGCCCCAGAGACGCCTTTGGGACAGATACGACTCAAGAGGAAGGTCACGCCCAGGGTAGCCGGGTGCAGGGTACGAGAGGAAGGCAGATACTCTCTCAAAGTGAGTGACTAGATGATTGGGGGCATGAGTTGGCACCCAAAAAGTCGCCCCTTTGCGCAGTAGCACTCCCAAGCAGGGGGACTCACACGTAGAAACGTCCCCGGATGGGGCCATGGCGCTGTGAGGCCCTCCACGAGTACGACAGCCAGGTCAGAATGGAAACACCCTTTAGCCAGGTATCAGGTAATTAAAGTCATTCAGTACAGTTTCTGTTTCGAGCGTTTAAGGTACTATAAAGGCTCCCAAGCGTTTCAACGTCTTAAATGCGCTACGTTTTCTAATTAGACATGCTGATTGAGTGCGTTACGTTTGTGATTAAAAGTGCTTTAAGGCGCTTTAAATGCTTGGGTAGTTTAAATAGCGCTGAGAATGTTGGGAACGGGGTTCGAAGTTTGGGCAAATTTTCGCAGAATACACTCCAGTTGCTTGCTCGAAATCGTGAGGCTACGCACAAGGGACTGGAAAAGAGGTTGTTTTCCAGAGCGAGAATATACACACGATACACAGTTCTTTTTACCACCTTCAGAGTGCCATACGCGGTGCTCAGATACGGAGGTGCACAGTTTTGGTGTTTCTTGCTGGCTGACTTGAGCGTCGGAGTGCAAACGGCCGCTAGGGCGCCCTTTTGTCCTCTTTTTGCAGGAATCCACAGGTAACCAGTGGGAAGGAGTCCCTAGCTAACGGTTGAGGTCGCGCACAAAGACGTCACAGGTCAACCGGACGGAACAGTTTTATACAATTATAAAATTTAACCACCACTTTTTCATAATAAAATAAAATAATGTACAAAGCTATAAACATCCATTCATTTCATTGAAAATTAAAGCACACATAATAATGTTCAAAAGTTTATATGTAATTGAAAATTAAAACACATAAAATGTTCATAAATCCCTAATCAAGTTTAAAATTACAACACATAATTATTTAAAAGTTCATACATCCATAATCAAGCTTAAAATTAAAAAACACATCCCTAATCAGTTTTGCTTCCAACACTTGATCATATTACTTGATAAGGTGATGGAGCACCACTTCCATAATCTGATGCCTGAAATAAATAATTTTAAGTTAATGAATTTGTATGTTTATAATTATAAAATAAAAGACACCAATAAATATTTAAATATATTAATACCAACAAAATTTCTAGCCAATGAAAGAAAACTTGCAGGGAAAAGATGCTGAACCAAAAAAGATATCACTTGCAAAAGAAAAATACAGAGATATCTAAACCTTGCCAAAACAAAGTAGGAGGAAAAAAATAAACACAAAAGAAAAATTATCTTTTAAAACTCATCTTTTTCTTATTTTTAATTTACAACTCTTTTTAATAAAAAATATTATATTTAATTAAAAAATAAATATAAATAAAATTTTGAAATAAAATAATAATATTTTTAGTTGTTAGATAGAAGTATAAAAAGTTGATGGGTTCAAAGTAAGAAGTTCCAAACACAAAATGGCAATGAATGGTGACCCACTTTTACTACAAATGCAACAAGAATAAACCCTCTCATCCAGAGTAAACATGCAACACCACTGAAATTACGATCAAATGACTAAAATTGGCATGTAGAGAAAGCAATGCATGACAATGGTCCCACTTTATGTAATCAACAAGAAAAGAAACCTATGAAACATGGAATCATATGATTTGTGTAAAGGATATGAAATTGTACCAATTCACTCATGTGTCATAGGATTCAAAGCCATCAGAAATTCATCTTTAGATATGAATCAATAGGTGGCATATTGAAGGAATTACATTGTGAACCAGAAGATTCTTACAACTATAAACAAGACTATTTAAACATCAACTCCCTTGTTTATGGTCATGGCATAAGTTAATACAAAATCATAAATATCATCCCTTCATACTGCATGCATTACAGGGATTAGAGAGAAGCATAATTTACCTTAAGTGCTTTTGCCAAAAGACCTTCCTTTCCACAAACATCCTTCCATCGTAGATTATCCAAAGTATTCTTCTTTAGCAAATTAAGCTCCCATTGACCTTCTTGTATCCTTTTGTACAGTTCAATCAATCAGAAATGAAGCATTTTTTTCAATCTTTTTCTTTATTCTCAAGCATAACACAAATTGTGATGAATTCAATGAAATACATGCTAGAAAATAAGGAAACTATGTAGTCCTTACCCAATTTAAATTCCAGCCAAACTTTATGTACTGTTCATGTGAAGCAGAACCTAGTTGACTAGATTTACTAGGGAAACCACTCCCAAAATCCCAGTTTCCAAATCAGCTCCATAAAGCACCTGGAAGTGATAGAAAATTAAATGTAAGCAGAGAAGCATATAATAAGGGCAACAAATAGATAATAGTTTCGTGCAACAGAAAATTATTGAGTTTCTACATAATGTGACCTCAATTTCTTCAATAGGACTCTCGATCATCCGCCAATATTCACCTTTAATGCTCTCCATAGAAGGCTCTGAGGTACCATTTAAAATTGTTGTATTAGCATCCTAAAGAGATACATTCTCATTTTTTCTAAAGTATTGGAGCTTAAAATCTTCTGCATATCTCTGAAATGTTTCCAAGGTAAATTTTGCACCAATTTCAAACCCAAACCTTTCCACTTCACAAGACCCTGTATTGGGTCCTCTTCTAGTGCCATTATCCACCCCCATTCTGGTGCATCTTCTCCTTTTCCTCTTCATATTACTTTGAACCCTTGACATTTTTCTCATTGAATCATGATTCTGAAGTTTGTGAATCCTTTGTACACGTGTAGAGAAATTAATAAAAAGAATAAAAAAAGCGACGGTAAAAGAACTAAGGAGTCGGCATAAAATCATAATTTGCACGCCTAGGCCAACACAAAAAAAAATGGATTTTATTAAACTTACTTTGATAAGAAGAGTACTTATGAAGTGAAAGACGTGGAGTTTGTGGGTCTCTGAACTTCCACTGCTAAGTAGCTGGAAATCACATCAACAGAAGCTAGTTCAAGGTCCCGGTAACTTCATAAATTGTTAGAATACATCAATTTGAAATAAGGAATCATCATGCAAGACAATATCTTGATTTTCAATACATTATTTGCTATTTAGTCAAAATTGTTATCCTCGTTCATCTCAGACTAAAGCTCTAACTATTTTCAATAACGATATTGCCATTCTTCCAATAGAATGGTATATCTAAAAGCAAAGGCATATCAAAACTTCAATATGTTCTTTTTTGTTAATATTCTTGTTGAATCGAATAATAATAATTGACAAACGAAGGAAAAAGCTTAATTTAAGATGGTGCATCATCTACATGGAAGTACAAAACCAACATTCTTGATCTCTTTCTCACTTATCCCTCTTTTAATACTTATATTTACTCTTTCTCAACCAAATCCCTAGTTCACTACATTTCAATAGCCAGATCATGAGATAATATTTTTAAAATAAAAAATCAATGATCACCGACAGGATCCTAGATATAACCTAAAAGATCTTATAAAATAAAGAACCTTCACAAACCATGGATACCATTACCTGAACTTAACAATACAGATGCATAACAGAGCAAAGCAAAGATCATGATAAACTCACTGCAACAACATTATTTGCAAATATTAAATTAACAGACACGAATCAAAAGTTAATAATTAATAGTAATTAATAAATAAAAACTTAGTCAATTTTACTATAATCAAACGATTTTGTATTGATTAGCTCTAATCCTTACAAGAAACAAAAGACCACATTCTATCAGGAGTTACCTATTCGAAATCTTGGAGGAATTGCGGTTTTCTATTGTACGGTTGAATACGTGGAAAATCTTGGAGAACACTGAAAGGGGCGAGAGTGAGGGTTAGGTTTAGGGCGCGAGTGAAGGGAAGAGTGAAGGCGAGAGTGAAGGCGAGAGTGAAGGCGAGAGTGAAGAGCGACAGTGAAGGGAAGAGTGAGTGAAGGCGAGAGTGACAGTGAAGGCGAGAGTGACAGTGAAGGGAAGAGTGAAAAGAGGGTTTCGTTCCAAAAGAGATGGTTTCGTTCGTGAAGAGTTTGCAGAGAGAGGAGAGGGAAGAGTCACGTTTAGTTCACTAGGTTTCCAGGGAGTGAAAGGTGATTTTTTTAAAAAAATTGAGAGTAATGAGAAGAGGTATGGAGGGAAGGAAAACACTAGGTTTTAATTTCAAAAGGGATAATTGTGACACTTCAAAACGACACATTTTGAAGGATAATTGTGACAGTTCAAAACGACACATTTTGAAGGATAATTATGGCGGTTATTAAAGTGTCGTATTATACAGAAATTTGTGGCGGTTATTAATAACCGCCATATTAAAACCGCCACTTTATACATGATTTTTTGTAGTGATAGTAGTACTTTGTTTGGCTTATTTGTTTCTTGTTTTTGGTATAAATGCTTGATCTGAATCTGCTGTGTTTTTTATCCTTTGGTGCTTTTTATTTTTAGCTTGAGTTCATATTTGTGTTTAGATCTACACAAATTCCTTTTCACCAATTCCATTGTGTTTTTTTTTTGTATATCTTGCTGTTTTTTTTTTAGATTTACAGAATCCCCTGTTTTGCATAACTCTGTGCTGGCTGTTTTGCTTATGAAAATTATTTTCCCACATAAGAAAATTCTGAGCCTTTGGATTTTTCAAGATTGAGGTGTTAGGGAAAATACAAAAAAAAGAATCAGTTCAAAAAAATCAACAGAAAAAAAATGATAAATATTATAAAAACAGTGTGCAATCCTGACGCTACAACTGGCGTAACTGAACACTGATTTTAGAAAATTTATTAAAAAACAATGGTGCATGCGTTTGGAATGAAATTAAGATCTTGAATTATTTGCATATAAATTTTCAGAAGCAAATTCTAAAAGGCCAGCTCAGCATAAATCAGTGAAAACCACGCTCTCTGGACCACAACAATTATTTCAGTGGTGCTGTTTTTGATTTTGAAATCAAATCTAGTGCTATTCTTTAGGTTCCCATTTTGTGTGCCATCTTTCTTTGAGTACCTTTTATTTGCTTGTCTAATTTCTTTGGAACTCTTTCTAGTTGTCACATTTAATTCCTTTTGTGTGGTACTGTTTTTCAAATTAATTTGTTTCTTGCTTTAATTCTTTGACCTCTAAGCTTGGTAGTGGAATTAATTATCAATTGGTGCTTGATTGTGTGGGATTTGACTTGAGGGGAGTCTAGTTTGCTTAATAGGTGCTGGATTGAAGAATTAATCACCTACTTCCAAGAGGAACAAAGGCAAGGAGTAGAAACAAACACCTTCTAAATACACCACATACATTGGAAGGCCCAACCAAGAAGAGACAACAAAAAGAAGTGCAAATAGAAAAATAAACAAAAGGGAGTTCATCTAATTTCTTTCTACTTAACTCTTGTTAATTATTGTTTAATTACGCAATTAGACGGTGAGTGTGTCTTCAAGGGCTCCAAGTGTCCAAGAAGCCTCACCTAGGGCCGACTAGTATAGAACTATCTAGTTTAGCAATTGTTAAATGTTTTAATTGCATCTCTTTGCTTTAATTAGCTACGCTTATTAATTGTCTTGTATTGTTTAAAGCCTTGTTAATTTTGCTTGGTTGATTAGATAGTTTGCATTGTCTCTTACATTTAAAATTTGATTTCTCCAACTTGATTGTGTTTTAAGTGGTTTACTAAGAGAAAGATTTGTGTGAAGATTTGGAGGGATAGTTTTTGGCTAAGGCAAGACTTGGTATTTAAGTAGTCCATTGTGACTCACCTCTCTTACCAGGAAAACTACCTTCTTTAACTTCCCTAATTTTTCTCAAAGTAAAACACTTTTATAAACAAAGCTCTAGCCATGTCTTCTCCATCTCATTTTGCAAAGTCTATTGAAAGTGATGTAAAGTCCATGAAATCTATTTTAAAACAACTTGCAAAGGACGTACAACTCATTTCATATAGACAATTGGAAAATGAGTCTAAAATCAATGAGTTAGCTAGAGCAAAGGAAGAGAAATCCCAAATTTTAAAAAAATCCAATAACCATGCATCTCTTTCACAAATCCAAGAATCTCTAGGGGAGGGAAGCCTTAGAATCCATGATTACTACCAACCACCCCCTAGGAGAAATAGAAGAAGAGAGGAAGAGAGCCCAAGGGAAGTAAGGGTAGACCTACCCCATTTCTATGGTAAGGAAGATGTAGAGGTATACCTAGATTGGGAGATGAAAGTAGAGCAACTCTTTGCTTGTCATAGGGTGAGTGAAGAAAGTAAGGTACCCTTAACAACCCTTAGTTTCCAAAGTAATGCCATGTGTTGGTGGACCTCTCTAGAGAGAGACCGACGTCTTCATAAGGAGCCTCCCATAGAATATTGGAATGACCTTAGGGGAGCCCTAAGACGTCGCCACATACCTTCCTACTACCATAGGGAGTTAATGGACAAGCTCTAAAGACTGCAACAAAAGAACATGAGTGTGGAAGAGTATAGGCAGAAAATGGAGCTCTACATGATGAGAGCATCCATTAGAGAGGAAGAGATCACCACCATATCTAGGTTTTTAAGTGGGCAAAATCTTGAGATAAGAGATAGGGTAGAACTCCTTCCCTACCAAGACTTGAATGACTTGGTTCAACTTTGCATTAAAGTTGAACAACAAAATTTGCGCAAAACATTAAGTCAAAGGGTGGGTTCATGCTCTAGCTTTTATCCCAAGAAAGACTATAAGAGGGTGGGTAGCACATCTAGAGAAAAACCAAAGGAAACTACCAAGCCCTTAGCAAAAGAAGCCTCCACCCCACCCATCCGAACTAGGGACGTTAAGTGTTTTAAGTGCTATGGAAGAGGGCATGTGCAAGCACAATGCCCAAACCAAAGGACTTTGTTTCTAAACAGTGTAGATGAATACACCAGTGGTGAGGATGAGCCAAGTGAGAGAGCGGAAGGGGGAGAGGATGAGAGGGTAGCTCCATTAGAGGGAGAATTGCTAATGATTAGGAGAACCCTCAACAATCAACCTAGCACTTCCATGGAAACACAAAGGGAGAACATCTTTCATACAAGATGTAATGTTTTAGAAAATATATGTTCCCTCATTGTGGATAGTGGATCTAGTTGCAATTGTTGTAGTGCTAGAATGGTTGATAAGCTTAATCTACAAGTAGTTCCTCACCCAAAACCTTACAAACTACAATGGATTAATGAAAATGGGGAACTAAGTGTAGATAAGCAAGTGGAAATCAAGTTTTCCATAGGGAACTACAAAGACAAATTGCCACGTCTTATTAGGGAGACCATGGCAATTTGACAAGAAAACCTTGCATGATGGTCTCACTAACGACATTTCCTTCACCCATAAGCATAGGAAGTTTGTACTTAGTCCTTTACCACATTCTCAAGTGGTGAAAGAACAAATACAAATGAAACATAAGAGGGATGAGGAAAAAAAAAAAAAGATTGCTAGAAAAAGAGAAAATCCTTAGGGATAGGAAGGCGTGGGAAAAGAGTGTTCCTTCCCACAAGGTTGCTCAACAAGAAAAGCCTTTTGAAAACATCTTGGAAAATTTGCTTCTTGTTGAACAACCAAGCCTAATCTTTTGTAAAGGAACACTTGCATGCACTGCCACAAGTGATGAACTCATGAGTCTACCTCCTCAAGTGGAAAAACTTTTAAGTGAATTTGAAGATATATTCTCTAATGAAGGACCCATTGGACTCCCTCCCATTAGAGGTATAGAACATCAAATTGACTTCATTCCGGGGGCAAGCCTGCCAAATAGGCCCGCTTATAAAACTAACCGCGAGGAAACAAAGGAGATAGAGTCACAAGTTCAAGACTTGTTGGAGAAGGGTTGGGTTCAAAAAAGCCTAAGCCCTTGTGCTGTACCTGTCTTGTTGGTGCCCAAAAAAGATGGAAAATGACGTATGTGTTGTGATTGTAGAGCAATCAACAACATCACCATCAAGTATAGGCATCCAATCCCGAGGCTTGATGACATGCTTGATGAGTTACATTGGTCAACCATATTTTCTAAAATTGACCTTAACAGTGGGTATCACCAAATTCGAATCAAAGAAGGTGATGAGTGGAAAACCGCTTTTAAGACCAAGTTTGGATTATATGAGTGGTTGGCGATGCCCTTTGGGCTCACTAATGCCCCTAGTACATTCATGAGGCTCATGAATCATACCTTGAGGGATTGTATAGGTAAATACGTAGTAGTTTACTTTGATGATCTCCTAGTGTATAGCAAAACCCTAGAAGACCATCTAAGTCATCTTAGGGAAGTTCTTCTAGTGCTTAGGAACAATAGTTTATTTTCCAATAGGGATAAGTGCACCTTTTGTGTAGATAGTGTAGTTTTCCTAGGTTTCATAGTTAAGAAAAGAGGGGTGCATGTTGACCCCGAGAAGATCAAAGCCATCCGAGAGTGGCCCAGTCCACAAAATGTAAGTGATGTAAGGAGTTTTCATGGGTTAGCTAGCTTCTATAGAAGGTTTGTGCCTAATTTTTCAAGCTTAGCTTTTCCTTTAAATGAACTTGTAAAAAAAAATGTTGCATTTTGTTGGAGTGATAAGCATGAGCAAGCCTTCTAAAGGCTAAAGGCTCAACTCACCAATGCACCAATTCTAGCTCTCCCAAATTTTTCCAAAACTTTTGAGATAGAATGTGATGCATCGGGAGTGGGCATAGGTGCGGTATTGTTGCAAGGTGGACACCCCATTACATATTTTAGTGAAAAACTCCATGGTGCCACCCTCAACTATCCTACCTATGACAAAGAGCTATATGCTCTTGTGCGAGCCCTAAAGACTTGGGAACACTACGTTGTGTCCAAAGAATTTGTCATCCATAGTGATCCCGAGTCTTTAAAGTATTTAAAGGGCCAACACAAGCTCAACAAGAGACATGCTAAATGGATGGAGTTTCTTGAACAATTTCCTTATGTAATCAAATACAAGAAAGGAAGCACAAATATAGTGGCCGATGCTCTTTCAAGACGGCATACACTATTTTCCAAATTAGGTGCCCAAATTCTTGGATTTGATCACATAAGAGAGCTTTATCAAGAGGATCAAGAACTTTCATCCATCTATGCCCAATGTCAACATAGGGCGCAAGGAGGTTACTATGTGGCCGAGAGATATCTTTTTAAAGAAGGACAACTTTGCATTCCCCAAGGCACACATAGGAAGCTCCTTGTCAAGGAATCACATGAAGGAGGACTCATGGGCCATTTTGGAGTTGATAAGACTCTAGACATTTCGAAAGAAAATTTTTGTTGGCCACCCATGAGAAAGGATGTCCAAAGACATTGTTCTAGATGCATATCATGTTTAAAAGCAAAGTCTAGAACAATGCCTCATGGACTCTATACCCCCTTGCCGATTGCAAATGCTCCTTGGGAAGACATTAGCATGGACTTCATTTTAGGACTCCCTAGGACTGCAAGAGGCCATGACTCTATCTTTGTGGTAGTGGACCGTTTTAGCAAAATGTCCCATTTTATTCCTTGCCACAAGGTAGATGATGCTCAAAATATTTCTAGACTCTTCTTTAGAGAAGTGGTGAGACTCCATGGTCTCCCTAGAAGTATAGTATCCGATAGAGATCCCAAGTTCGTAAGCCACTTTTGGAAAACTCTTTGCGGCAAACTTGGAACAAGACTACAATTTTCAACTTCTTGTCATCCTCAAACGGATGGTCAAACCGAAGTAGTCAATAGATCTCTTGGGACTATGCTTAGGGCTATCATGAAGGGAAACCATAAATCTTGGGATGAGTATCTTCCCCACATTGAGTTTGCTTACAATCGAGTAGTCCACAAGACTACTAATGCTTCTCCTTTTGAAGTGGTATATGGATTTAATCCTCTCACACCTATGGATTTATTACCTCTTCCTAATCCACAAGAATTTGTGCATAAGGAAGGAGTAATCAAAGCCGATTTTGTGAAGAAAATGCATGAGAAGATTAAAATCCAAATACAACAACAAAATGAAAAGTATACAAAATACAACAATAAAGGGAAGAAAGAAATAATTTTTGAGGAAGGAGACTTAGTTTGGCTTCACCTTCGAAAAGACAGATTTCCAACTCAAAGGAAGTCCAAACTAAGCCCCCGAGGTGATGGACACTTTCAAGTCCTCAAGAGAGTCAACAACAATGCATATAAATTGGATCTACCTCTTGAATATGGAGTACATGATACTTTTAATGTAATTGATCTATCTCCATTTGTAGGTACCAATGACGATGAAGACGACTTGGATTTGGGGACAAATCCTTTCCAAGGGGGAGGGGATGATGGAAGAGGGCCAAGCTCAACACCCCATGAAAGACAAGAGCCAAACCTAGAGCGTCTAGCACATGAAGAAGAGCGTCTAGAGGGGGAGCGTCTAGAAGGAGGAGGAGAGCATCTAGGACCTCTTATTAGGTCCATGACCAAGCTACGGATGGGAGCCTTGGGCCAAGCCACGGATGGGAGAGAAAGCAACATGTATATGCTCCATGAAGGCCCATTAAGGGTAGCTTAGTACTAAGTGTAGTGTAAATAGCATAAACTTGTCTTACATGTGATTTACCCTAGATTTTGTTCACGTTCTAAAACATTTCCTCACATGGCCGGCCATGTGCTCCATGTGGAGTAATTTGCATTTCATTTTGATTAGCATTAGGGTTGCATTATGGTCCTCCTTAGCCAATAAAAGGAGGAGCCTACACCTTGTATTTTCAAGATTGAATAGAGTATTGTTATGCTGCCAATTTAGTATCATACATTACTCCTTGCCTAGCTTCTAGGTTTTAATCTTCATTTCACCACCTTCAAAGGGGTTGGCCGAACCTCCCCATTTCCACACTCTTCATGCACCTTCAAGGTCACCACACCTCTTAGGAGGACCTTGTCCATCTCCTCTAGTAAGCTACCATCATCAACAAAAATCCAAGAAGAGCTCATAGGAAATCCATCACCTAAGGTCATTCTAATACTCTATCGGAGGCTCCTTATGAAGACGCCTATCTCTTTCTAAAGATGTCCACTAATACATAGCGTTTCCTTGAAAACTAAGAGTGGCTAGGGGTACTTTTCTTTCTTCACTCACTCTATGGCAAGCAAATAATTGTTCTACCTTCATTTCCCAATCTAAATAGACTTCTACATTTTCTTTTCCATGGAAATGGGTAGGTATACCCTAACCTCTCTTGGGCTCTCTTGTTCTGTTCTATCTCTTCTAGTTCTTCTAGGGGGTGGTTGATAATACTCATATATCCTAAGGCTTTCCTCCCCAAAAGAATCATGATCTTTAGAACTAGATGCATGAGAACGTATTTTATTTTTATTTTTGAGAAATCTCATCCTTTTCTTTAGCCAATCTCAACTCCTTGATTTGGGCTCATGCTCCAATTGTCTATATGAGAGTGATTGAAAGTCCTTGGCTAATTGTTTTATAAGAAATTTGGTGGTATTTATATCACTTTCATTAGATTTTGAGAGTGAGAAGACAAGGCTAAATATTTGTGTTTAAAAGTATTTTACTTCAAGAAAGAAGAGGAAAGTAGTGAAGGTAGCTTTCTAGGAAGGAAAGGTGAGTCAGTAGGAATTCTTAAGTACCAAGTCTTTCCTTGCCAAAACCTATCCCTAAAAAACTTCACACAATTCTTTTTCTAAGTAAATTACTTAGACCACTGTACCGTCCTGGTAGTCGGAAGTGATGACGTGGCACCAAGCTACAGTGCAGGCGTGTTGACAAGGCGCCAGGTTGGCAGAAGAGGAGGAAGTCGGGGGGCTCGTGAAGTCGCCAGTTATTAAGTTGGCATGTTCCGATCTCCAGCATACCAAGCGATCGCCCAGTAGAAGGTGAAGTTGCCAGATGTAAACTCAGGCGACCAAGCGATTGGAGATCGCCAGAACAAGCACATCGCCGGAGATGAAGGTGGTGCAGATTATGAAGGCGGCCGGCGAGACCACAGGGAAGGTGTACGAGAGCACCCTAACTCGCCTATTCCAGTAAAGATCGCGCTCCCAAGTTAGCTATGCACTGGACAATACCATGCATAAATAACTTAGCCAAAAAGGGAGTCAGAAGCAGCGCCCAAGTCAAGGAGGCTCCAGATGATGGCACGTGTACGACTGGATGCGAGCCACGTGTTCAGGTCTGTAACTGCCAGGAGAGAGAAAGAAACCAGGTATATAAGAGTTCTCAACGAACTTTCTGAGGGACGCACGTTCAGATTATACTCTTTACGCTTGCGAGTTCTAGAGCTTACTGTGAGAGAGAACATTGCACGGTTCCTTGAGATTTCTTGAGTGTTCTTGCTCTTAGTTTTTGGTGGTTCGGTCACTGACTTGGGCGTTGGAGTGCGATCGGCCGCAGCTGGTGTTGATGCTGGAAGAGGGGGTGGTGCAGATGGTGAAGAAGGTGCCACCCTCTTCCTCTTCGTAACAAGGCCATCTTCAGTGGCCTCGTCGTCTTCCTCCTCCTCCTCATGGACTACCTGGGGAGTTTTCCCCTTAGGCCTTTTAAGGACAAATTTCTTGCGTTGAGCGGCGGGTTGGACATCGGAAGGAGCTCGGCCCTTGGGTGGCGATCGGCCCTGTGCGGCGGCGATCTCCACCACCGAATTTGGCACCGTTTGGGAACCCGTTGCCAACCCGTGGAGTCGGGCGAGCGTCCTTAATTCAGCAAGCTTGCCTTGGCCCAACATGTTATTTGCATGGAGCAAAAATGCATGGGTTAGTTCAGAGAGAAGATAAATGCATAAGGCAGTATGCAACAGCAAAGCAGATAAAGGGTGCTGAAAAATAAAATCAAAGTGTTGCGCACAACGCACAAGACGCCCAGAAACAGTTAGCAGAAGCAGTGTTAGAAGAAGAACTTGAATGTTCTAACCTATTCGAATTTCGGGTTGGTCCTCGAAGAATTCGAAGCAGATCAGGGTGGTGGTGAGGAAGGTGATGTTGGCATCCGCCACACTCTTCCAAAAGAAGCAGAGATCTCTGTCCAATGCGCCCATGCTATCAGGACTTCTGGGTCTCCTGAAGCAGCTCTTGGACTCTTTGCTCCCCTTGTTTACCCAGTACAAGGGGAAGCCGTCGAGTAGGGAAGCGTCCTTGTCGTTGGGGCGCACTTGGACGAATTTTCCCTTCCAGTCTTTATAGGATTGCTGGAAGATGGAGAGGATCGACCTCCCAGCAATCCCATTCAAGCTTACCCACAGGCGGTCTCTTGGGTGCTTGGCTTCAAAAAGGAACAAGAAAACATCCACCGATGCTGGCAACCCTAGATGGTCGCACATCACTTGGAACGCCCGCACAAACGCCCAGCTGTTGGGATGGAGCTGGGCGGCGGCGATGTTGAGCTCGGTTAGAAGCTCCCTCTCAAAGCGAGTGAAGGGAAACCTGAGTTTCACCTTCTTGAATAGAGTTGTGTAGACAAAGCAGAAGGGCCCATCGTTGCTCGCCTTGTCGTCGGCGCAAACTGGCAGATCGGAGGGGCAAGGTAGCACTGTCATCTTCTCATCGTGCTCCTTGTGGAATGATTGATGAAATTCATCCCCCTTCGTCAATCGCAGAACTGCCCCTGCAGTGTTCACAGAAGATGTTTCCCCCAACAGGGTCGAGTTGGCCCAGGGGTATAGCTTTTTGAAGTCTGGTGGGGGGACGGAGGCTCCTCCGGTGACAAGGGGAGTAGCCTGGGCCAGGTTGGGGCGGGAAGGTGCAGGCCTCTCAGCCTGAGAAGACGAAGCGCCACGTACTCGCGGTGGGTCGTGTGCTTGTGAAGAGGGGTTTCGTTATGAAGGAGGAGGATTTGGGGTGATCTTTGAGCGAGTCATTGTTGAAGCTGCAAAGGAAGAAGAAAAGGAAAAATGATCAGGGGTCATAGAGGCTGACTCGATCATGGAAGAAAGGTGAAAAACGAACGAATGTAGGTTCGTTGTGACGTTGATAGAGCCCTAAGTTACGAAGAAGGAGAAATCGCAAAAACAACCCACAACGTATGCACCAGACAGTTACAGGATGATGCGAATCGGTTAAAATGCAGGAAAAACCAGCAGAAGAAGGAAAGGAGGTACCTTTTGATGGTCAGGAAGACGATGAAGGATGCTGGTGATTCAGAATGTTGAAGAGCGCTGAGAGCTTTTTTGCAGAAGGAAGTTAGAGCGTTTGCGAATACGAAGAAAAGTGATGGAACAGTGGAGTGAAAATGGGTTTAAGGGTTTTTCGAAATGGGTTTGGGAAGCGCAAACGGTAACTGAAGGTAACCGTTGATGAAGCCACGAGTCGAGCGATGGGTGAGGGGTTTGGTGGAGCGTCAAAGAAGCAGAAAGTACAACCGCTTGGAATTCTGCGTCAGTGCCACGTAGGTCGGTGTTGACGTGACTCTTTTAGTCTTTTCGCTGGACAAGTCTTCGCTTAAGACTGGGGGGCTTGTGTACCGTCCTGGTAGTCGGAAGTGATGACGTGGCACCAAGCTACAGTGCAGGCGTGTTGACAAGGCGCCAGGTTGGCAGAAGAGGAGGAAGTCGGGGGGCTCGTGAAGTCGCCAGTTATTAAGTTGGCATGTTCCGATCTCCAGCATACCAGGCGATCGCCCAGTAGAAGGTGAAGTCGCCAGATGTAAACTCAGGCGACCAAGCGATTGGAGATCGCCAGAACAAGCACATCGCCGGAGATGAAGGTGGTGCAGATTATGAAGGCGGCCGGCGAGACCACAGGGAAGGTGTACGAGAGCACCCTAACTCGCCTATTCCAGTAAAGATCGCGCTCCCAAGTTAGCTATGCACTGGGCAGTACCATGCATAAATAACTTAGCCAAAAAGGGAGTCAGAAGCAGCGCCCAAGTCAAGGAGGCTCCAGATGATGGCACGTGTACGACTGGATGCGAGCCACGGGTCCAGGTCTGTAACTGCCAGGAGAGAGAAAGGGACCAGGTATATAAGAGTTCTCAACGAACTTTCTGAGGGACGCACGTTCAGATTATACTCTTTACGCTTGCGAGTTCTAGAGCTTACTGTGAGAGAGAACATTGCACGGTTCCTTGAGATTTCTTGAGTGTTCTTGCTCTTAGTTTTTGGTGGTTCGGTCACTGACTTGGGCGTTGGAGTGCGATCGGCCGCTCTGTTCTTTTGCAGGTTCTTGAGGTGGATCTTGAAGAAGGACGGAGGTTTGAAGCGGTGCACACGTCGATCCTTTGACGAGGCAGGTTCCAACGTTCTGGTCAATAGGCAGGATCAACCACAATGAGGAATGAAAAGTCAAATTTTATGCAAAGGAAAACAATGCAAAACAATTAACAAACAAAGCAATTAATCAAAGCTAGACAAGTAATTACCGTAAACAATTAAGCAAAGCTATACAAGTAATTAATGTAAAGCAAACTAGCTAAGAAGAATTAAAGATTGCTAATTGACAAAGCTTTAAACTAGACGTTTCCTAGGTGAGGCTTCTGGACACTTTGAGCCTTTGAAGACACACCCACCGTCTACACGTGATTAATCCACTAATTAAACAAAGATTAAATGTAATTACAAATCAAATAAATACAAAGAAATTGAATTGCACAAATTAAAATTCAGATTTCTATACTATGCACTCCTTAGGCTTGTAGTTATTCTTCTTTATTGTGTCCTTCAAAGTGTATGTGTTTGGTATTTGTATTTGTGTTTGCTGTTGCTCCTTGCCTTAACCTCTTATGAATAGACAATTAAATTCTCCAAAACAGTACCTACTAAGTAGAGCTAGACTTACCACAAAGTCAATTCCATTTAACAAGCACCAATTGAATTTATCCTCCAACAATTTAGAGGTCAAGAAAAGAAAGCAAGAAACAAATTAAATTTTAAAACAGTACCACAACAAATGGATTTGAATTATGTGACTAAACTTAGAAAGAGTTTCGAATGATATTGGACAAGCAAAAAAAAATAGGCACTAAATAAAGGATGGCACACAAAAGGAACCTAAAGAAAGGCACTAGAATTGATTTGAAAAACCAAAACAACACTACTGGAAAAAATTAGGTTCAGAAAGCGTGACTTAAAATATTTATGCTGAGCTGGCTATTTTGAATTTGCTTATGAAAATTTAACCACAAACGATTCAATGTCTTAGCAAATGTTTCGGGTTGGAATCACACCAAAAACATGCACCAAATAATTGTGATAAAGTTTTCAAAATCACTGTCTAACTACCATATATTTTGGCGCCAGGATGCACTTTTTTTTTATTTATCATTTTTTTTCTATTTGATCTTTTCATCTAATTATTTTTTTCTTGATTTTCTAACACATGAAAATTTATTAATCCATATTTTCAGAATTTTTCTTCAACGTATTAAAATTTCATAACAAAAAACAGCCAGTACAGAATTTGAAAACACAAAGAAGTCCTAATTCTAGAATTTAAAAACAGAATAAGAAACTTCAAAAACACAATGGAGTAGATGTATATGAATTTGTATGGAACTAGCATACAAATATGAACTCAAACTAAAAGAAAAATGCACCAAAGGATCAACAAACACATAAATATAATTATGGACTCAAATTAAATCAAGAAACCAAAATTATCAACAAATTCAGCACAAGGATTTGATGATAAATTAGGAAATACATGACTAGACAAAACATCAAAGGATTCAGAAAATAAAATGACTCAAGACAAATCATATGAACCAAACAAAATTTCAAAAAAGACTCAAACAACCTAAAATCAAAACAACAACGCAATTTCATATAGATTCCTACACAAAATATGAAAATAAGAAGCTCAAGAACAATTTGAACATTTTGCACCGATTGAATTGCTTAAAACAGCAACTAAATCAAATTAAAAAAAAAAATAGCTAGACAACATGAACAAGTGATGAACAACACAAAAATAAGAAGAACACAAACACAAAAAAATGAGAGAAGACACTTAGCTCTTGTAGAACCTATGCTCTGATACCAAATGAGGGATTTGTGTCTCCTTTCTTGTAGTTTTTGTTGATGAATGCGGAAGCTCCATGGATTGATGGTGGAACAAGGCTCTCCTAAGAGTTGTGATAGCCTTGGAGGTGCATGAGAAGTAGGAAGAGTAGGAGTGCTTCAACCAACTTCCTTTGTAGGTGAAGGTTTGAAGATTAAAAGCCTATTCCTAAGAGAGTTTATGCAAGGAGTGAAATGGTACAATTTTGGTAGCATTTCACTATTCAATAAAAATTGTCAATACATGACCCAAAGCACTCCTTATATAGGACCTTGGAGGCCAGACTTGCTAAGAGAAAAGGAGGGAAAATTCAAAGTGATGGCACATGTGAAAAGTGGCGCCTAAATGGAGGTAGGTTGTAGAATCCTTCCTTGTGTGGTTGGTCTAGAACTTACCTCCATTAGGTCTAGCTAATTGGACCATACCTTAGTTTAATTAGAAATGGGTATTTCTAATTAAACTTAGGTTTAGCCTTCTAAGTACCACTTTGCATGTTTCATCACAATTACAAAAAGATTTAAACTATGCTACTTGACAAAAGTAAAAAGGTATTACACACTAGAGTTTATGACATGTAAAATGTTTCCTCTTGACCCCTCTTTGACTATGACTCTAGTGGTTGCCTCAATGTAGCATTTTGGTGGCCTCTTAAAAGGGTTGGTGTTGGGGCCTCTTCCATCATGGTATCTTACCTTTGGCCCTTGCAACACCTTGCTGACGACGTAGATCAACCTTTGCTCCTGGTCTTGCTCCTGCAATAGGACCGAACTGATCGCCTTCTCTGTGACCACGAAGTATAGGCAGAGCGGGGTACCTGGCTCTGGCTTGCACAACACCAGTGGGGTGGCCAAGTACTCCTTTAGCTTCGCAAATGCCTCTTCGCTCTCCCGGGTCTACACGAACCTGTTGTTTCTCTTCAGGCACTGGAAGTGAGGGTGCCCCTTGTCTCCTCCCGCCGATATGAATTTGGACACAGCGGCCATGCGCCCCGTCAACTGTTGCACCTCTTTCACCGAGGTTGGGCTCCTCATGTCTATTATCATAACACACTTCTCAGGGTTTGCCTCTATCCCATGTTCAGTGAGTAGAAACCTAAGAATTTGCCTGCCTCAACCTCGAACACACACTTCTCCGGGTTCAGCTTCAACCTGTACTTTGCTATCATGGTGAACAGCTCTTCCAGGTCGACCACATGCTGCCCCTTCTGCTGGGAGGTGACCACCATGTCGTCCACGTATGCTTGGACATTCCGTCCTAACATGGGCGCTAGTACTTTGTCCATCAATCGCTGGCAGGTGGCACCTGCATTCTTTAGCCCAAACGGAATTACCTTGTAGCAGTAACAAGACAACTCTGTCATAAATGCTGTCTTGCCCTCATCCCTGGGGTGCATCATGATCTGGTTGTAACCAGAGAAAGCATCCAAGAAGCTGAGGAGCCTGCATCCAGAGGCGTTGTCCACTAAGGCATCAATACTGGGCAGCGGGTAGGAGTCCTTCGGACAGGCCTTGTGAGGTCCGTAAAGTCAACGCACATCCTCCACTTCTTTCTAGCCTTCTTTACTAATACCACATTGGCTAGCCATTCGGGATACTGAATCTCCCTAATGTGGCCAGCCTTCAACAGCTTCTTCGTCTCTTCGCATACGACCTGACGCCTTTCTTCATTGAATTTTCACCTTCTTTAGCGAACAGGTCAAACCTGGGGGTCTATGGTAAGATGATGACACAGGAAGTCAGGGTCTATGCCAGGCATGTCAGAGGCAGACCACGCGAAAGCGTCAAGGTGCCGCGCTATGACCTCAGCAACCTGATCCTGCGACACTTGGCTCAAATATCGGCCAAGTTTGAACATCTTCCCACCGATCTCTCTTTCTACTACGTCTCCAGCGGGTTCGGGTTGTTTCTACCGGGCGATCTCTGCACAGGTGATCCCTTCTTCCCTCGGAGGCTGGGTCGTAATAGTGAACACCCTCTCTTGGTCTTAAGGCTGTTTTCCTAGCACTTCTTAGCATCTTTTTGGTCAGACTTAATGGTGATCACCGCACCCTCAAGGGAAGGCAACTTCATCTTCATATGCCTTATGAAGGCAACTACTCTGATCCTGTTTAAAGCTGACCTACCTAACATTATATTGTAGGCCGATGGAGCATTAACAACGAGATACCTGATATTGGTAGTGCGGGAAGTCGTGCCATCCGTGAATGTCGTCATCAACTCTATATGCCCACGAACCTCCACCTAGTCTCCTCTGAAACCATACAAACATCCGATGTAGGGCCTTAAATGGTCCGTGGACAGTTGTAACTTGTTGAAGGTCGTCCAGAACATCACATCGGCTGAACTTCCTTGGTCCACGATGATGCGGTGCACCTTCCTTCCTGCTGTGACTAGCGAAATCACTACCGGGTCATTGTCGTGGGGTATGACATCCTGGAGGTCGGCCTTGGCAAAGAAGAGGTCGACATCGGGGGTCTGATCTACTTGTTGTACTTCCACCGTCATCACCTCTCGTGCGTACTCTTTCGCTGGGAGGCAGAGCATCCTCCCCCTAAGAATCCTCCTGAGATTGTGTTTACCTCCCCGTGAATAGGCACCTCGTGCCCCTGATCTGCCGCTGCAGTTACCAACACCTAATCGTTCTGTGGCTCTTGAAGATAATCTTTTAAGAAACCGTTGTTCACCAGCTCATCTAGTTGGTGTGCCAGGGCCAGGCAATTGCTTATGTAGTGGCCATTTACTTGGTGAAACTCACACCAAGAGTTCTTGTTGGGTCCCTTTGCGTGCGCGTTCCCGCCTGGGTCTGTTCGTAGGGTTTTCTCGCCACCTTTTTCTCCATGGTTGCCTCGTGCATTCTCATAGGCGGATGTCGTGTCGCCGTTCGAGGTCGAATAGGACCGACATAACCTTATTTTTGTGTTACTCGATCATCTACGGCGATGTGTGCTAACGCTCGACATCTAATCTTAGTGAACCTCTTCGGGTAGAACCTTAGCAGTGATTCACTGAAAGGTCCAGGCAACATTCCCTTGACAAAGGCATGCACCGTCATGGCCTCATCAGTGGGTTTCAACCTCACCACTTGGACCCCAAACCTGTTTAGGTAGTCCTTCAAGAACTCCCACTAGTATTGTTTGATGTCGAAGACATCATAAAAAAGCCGGGTAGGGGCCTTGTTAACAAGGTATTGCTCTCTGAGCAGCGTCGCAAACTGGTCAAAGGTGGTGATGTGTCCGTCATGAAGGCTAACGAACCATTCCAACGCCGCGCCTGCCAACGTGCTCAAAAGCAACTTGCAGTACACAACGTCAGATCCTCGTGCAAGCATCATCTGGGTGTGGAACGACGTGAGATGGGCCTCTGGGTCCTCTACTCATGTGAAGGACACTTTCAGTCCTAGAGACGTTGTCGGTAACTGTACCGCCTTGGTAGTCAGAAGTGATGACGTGGCATCAAGCTACGGTATAGGCGTGTTGACGAGACGCCAGGTTGGTAGAAGGGAAGGAAGTCGGGGGGCTCATGAAGTCGCCAGTTATTAAGTTGGCGTGCTCCGATCTCCAGCACACCAGAACCGGCGATCACCGGGTTAAAGATGAAGTCGCCAGATGTAAACTCAGGCGACCAAGTGATTAGAGATCGCCGGAGCAAGCACATCGCCGAAGATGAAGGTGGTGCAGATTATGAAGGCGGCCGGCGAGACCACAGGGAAGGTGTGTACGAAGGCACCCTAGCTCGCCAATCCAGTAGAGATCGCACTCCAGGACAGCTATGCACTGAGTAGTATCATGCATAAGTAACTTAGCCAAAGGAGAGTCAGAAGCAGCGCCCAAGTCAAGGAGGCTCCAGATGATGGCACGTGTACAGCTGGATGCGAGCCACGTGTCCAGATGTGTAACTGCCAGGAGAGAGAAAGTGCCCAGGTATATAAGGGTTTCCCAACGAACTTCTGAGGTACGCACGTTCAGATTGTCTTCTTTACGCTTGCGAGTTCTAGAGAATACTGAGAGAGAACTGGGTCACGGTTCCTTGAGAGTTCTTGAGTGTTGCTCTTAGTATTTGGTGGTTCAGTCACTGACTTGGGCGTTGGAGTGCGATCGGCCGCAGCGGCGCCGCTCTGTTCTTTCGCAGGTTCTTGAGGTGGATCGCAGTGAAGGACGGAGGTTGACGCGGCGCACACGTCGATCCAAGTTTGACGAGGCATAGCTCTAGCGTTCTGGTCAACAGGCAGGATCATCAGGCGCCCACCGTGGGGCCGTGTAAAACCTGTTCCCACTGATGAGGCCATGACGGTGCATGCCTTTGTCCACCGTGAGGCGCTCTAGAGTTCTTGGAGGTTTTTGTAGTTTTCTGCGTGGTTGTGTGCTGGCGCAACCACTGCTCGCTGTTCATCTAAGTTTTGTTCGGTGATTTCGCGTTTTCCACTGTTCGTTTGGATTTTGTTCGGTGAGGTGAAGTTTTCTGCTGATTGCGCGAGTTTTGTTTGGTGAGATTTGAGTTCTTTGGCTTGTTTTGTTTTTCGTGGAAGAAGCGTTGGTTTCTGGTGGAGTTGCAGGTTTCTGTGGAGGTTCGCTGTGTTCTTGAGGTTTCTTTCGCAGTTTCGCGAAGTTCTGACCGATTGATCGCTGAATCGATCGCCGCTGAAGGAAGTGTTGTTCGTTGCACTCTGTGATTCGTCAAGTTTCATGAGAAAAATGAGAAGCAACCGTTCAAGTCCAGTTGCGCCCGTTGCTGCTGAAGGCGTCGGCGCCATGACCATGGCGCAGATGGTGGAGATTATGCGTTCGTTGCAGGCGAATGTGGAAGCCTCGCGCATAGAACAGGCGAGAATGCACGAGGACCTGGTCGCCTCTCGGGCCATGAATGATGAGCTTAGCAAAGTGACTGAAGAGCTGCGTCAAGCTCTTCAGGAGCAGCGAGGGTGCCCAGTCGCTGAAGAGGTCGCGCCGTCAACGCCGCCTTGTGTTTTTCCTATGCCTTTCGCTCAGGCGATCACTGACACGCCTATCCCTGCGAGTGTGGTACCTGTTAAGGCTGTTTTTACCGGCGTGGAGGATCCTGAGGCTCATCTCACCACGTTCCATACACAGATGATGCTGTCAGGAGGATCAGACACCGTGTACTGCAAGATGTTTGTAAGCACACTCCAGGGAACGACGCTGGAATGGTTTGTGAGCCTGCCTACCGGTCACATAACCAACTTCCAACAGTTTTCTAAGATTTTCGTCGAGCAGTACATCGTGAATAAGGGACCGCCCAGGGTGTCTTATGATTTGTTTGATATAAGGCAGTATCAGGGAGAGTCCCTCAGGGACTACTTGAATCGCTTTGGGGCGCAGATGGTCAGATCGCCGGCCAAAGATGAAGAAATGCTGGTCTACGCGTTTAAGAAGGGCGTGCTGCTGGGACCATTCTGCGAGGCATTGATCAGGGCTCACCCTGCCACGTTTGCTGAGGTCAGGCGACTTGCGGTGGCCCACATCGCCGATGAGAGTGAAGTCGCCGAGAAGAGGGGAAGCGTGGCTCCCGCTAGGCCACGTGCCCAGACCAGGATCCAGCCACAGAGGGTGCTAGAGACAGCGGCGGCTAGGAGGGATCAGAGGACTCGCCATCCTTATGATCCAAGAAAGAACAAGGGCAGGGGCCAAAGACGCCCGCAACCAGCACGCCGGGAGTACAATCGCCCGCATAAGCACAAGTTTGTCATGGGATTGGCGGACCTGATCGCCATTCCCAATATATCAGCTAGGTTGAAAGCGCCCGAGAAGGTGGGCGACAAGGTGCTGGGACCAAAGCCAGACGCCTGGTGCGAGTTTCACCAGGGCTTTGGCCATACCGTGGATTCGTGTTTGGCTTTAGGATACCAGCTCGACGATCTGGTCAAGAGCGGGTTCCTAAACGACTATTTGCTGGATAGAAGGACGGGGGGTGCGTCGAGCTCCCAACCAGCAGGTGGAGAGGCTCAGCAGCACGAGATGCCCACACACGGGGAAATCCACACCATTGCAGGGGGTTTCTCGGGTGGTGGATGCACCGCATCACAGAGGAAGAGGTACACGAGGTCTGTGATGACGGTGGATATGTTTGAAGACCACTCGCCGAATGTGGACATTACGTTCACCAAGCAAGATCTTCGGGACGTTGTGCCTCATGACAATGATCCCATAGTCATCTCGTTGATCACAGCAGGAAGAAAGGTCCACAGGGTGCTGGTGGCCAAGGAAGCTCGGCAGACGTGATGTTCTGGCCGACTTTCACGCAGTTGGAGCTACCCCTTGACCAGCTGAGGCCTTATGGAGGCTGTTTGTATGGTTTCGCTGGTGACCAGGTGGAGGTCAGGGGGTACATTGAGCTGAGAACCACGTTTACAGATGAGGCCGGGTCGAGGACGGAGAAAATCAAGTACCTCATCGTAAACGCCCCTTCAGCATATAACATCCTGTTGGGAAGGCCCACTCTTAACAGGATAGGCGCCATTCCGTCGACTCGGCACATGAAGGTGAAGTTGCCGTCTATGGAAGGGGTGGTGATCACCATAAAATCCGACCAGAAGGAAGCGAAGAAATGCTATGAGAATAGCCTGAAAAACAAGAGGTCGGTGAGTTACGTGACAACCACCCCGCCTCTCGGTGTGAAGCCCAGATCGACGGTAATAGAAGAGACCACCGGAAGAGACGTGGTGATGGTGGATGCTGAGCAGGGGGAGGGGAACGCTGGTCTGGAGGAAGAAGAGGCGAGGAATCGCCCTGAGGAAGTGAGAGAGCTAGGAATCGCCAGGGCGGTGATCGCCAGAGAAACCAGGCCAAAACCCGTCGAGCAGTGGCTCGAGAGAGATCGGAGGAAAGATCTTCAAGCTGGGAAGATCCCTGGAGGTTGAGCTCCAAGACCAGATCGTCAAGGTGATAGAGCGGCATCTGGATGCGTTTGCATGGTCCGCTTCGGACATGCCCGGGATCGATCCCGACTTCTTATGCCATCATTTGGCGATGGACAACTTGGTGAGATCGGTGCGGCAGAGGAGAAGAAAGTTCAACGAGGAGAGGAGGCAGGCGATTAGAGACGAAACCCAGAAGCTCCTCGCTGCAGGCCACATCAGGGAAGTCCAGTACCCTGAATGGCTTGTGTACCGCCCTGATGGTCGGGTGTGATGACGTGGCATCCTGCTACAGTGTAGGCGTGTTGACAAGGCGCCAGGTTGGCAGAAAGGAAGGAAGTCGGGGGGCACGTGTAGTCGCCAGTTGTTAAGCTGGCGTGTTTCGACTTCCAGCTTACCAGAATGGGCGATCGCCAGGTTGAAGATGAAGTCGCCAGATGTAGACCCAGGCGACCAAGCAGTCGGAGATCGCCAGAACAAGCACATCGCCGAAGATGAAGGAGAAGCAGGTTACGAAGGCGGCCGGCGAGACCACAGGGAAGGTGTATGAAGGCCCCTAACTCGCCAGTTCCAGTAGAGATCGCACTCCTAAGTTAGCTATGCACTGGGCAGTACCATGCATAAGTAACTTAGCCAAAATGAGAGTAGAAGCAGCGCCAAGTCAGGGAGCCTCCAGATGATGGCACGTGTACAGTTGGATGCGAGCCACGTGTCCGAGTCTGTAATTGCCAGGAGAGAGAAAGCCACCAGGTATATAAGAGTTCTTAACAAACTTTCTGAGGTACGCACGTTCAGCTCATACACTTTACGCTTGCGAGTGATAGAGCTAACTGTGAGAGAGGATTTGCACAGTTCCAGTTCTCTTAGTTTTTGGTGATACCATCACTGACTTGAGCGTTGGAGTGCGATCGGCCGCAGCGGCGCCGCGCTGTTTCTTTGCAGGTTCTTGAGATAGATCCCGAAGAGGAACGGAGGTGAGAAGCGGTGCGCACGACGATCCTTTGATGAGGCAGTTTCCAGCGTTCCAGTCAACAGGCAGGATCATCAGGCGCCCACCGTGGGGCCGTGTAAAACTTGCTCCCATCCACAGCGTGAGTTCTTGGAAGTTTTCGAGGTTTTTTGCGTGGTTGTGTGCTGGTGCAACCGTCGTTCGCAGTTTCTTGGAGTTTCGTTCGGTGAATTTGCATTTTGAACCGTTCTTTTGGCTTTTCGATCGGTGGAGTAAGGTTTACTGCTGCTTACGCGTAATCTGTTTGGTGGAAGTTCGAGTTCTTTCGCTTGTTTGGTTGTTCGCGGGAAAGCGGTGGTTTCTGGCGAAGTTGTGATTATCTTTGAAGACTTACGGTGTTCTTGAGTTTTCTTGCACTGTTCCGCACTGTTTTCTCTGATTGATCGCTGATTCGATCGAGGCTGAAGTGTTGTTTGCTGCATTCCTGTGATTCGCTGAAGTTAATGAGAAAAATGAGAAGCAATCGTTCCAGTCCCGTGGCGCCTGTCGCTGCTGAAGCCGACACCGCCATGACCATGGCGCAGATGGCAGAGATGATGCGCTCGTTGCAGGCAACTGTGGAAGCCTCGCGCGTAGAGCAGGCGAGGATACATGAGGACCTGGTCGCCTCTCGCGCCAGGAACGAGGAGCTCAGCAAGGTGACTGAGGAGCTGCGTCGAGCCCTTCAGGAGCAGCAAGGACGTTCTTCTGCTGAAGAGGTGGCGCCGTCGACCCCACCTCGTGTTTTCCCAATGCCTTTTGTTCAGGCGATTACCGACACGCCTATTCCCACGAGCGTGGTTCCGGTTAAGGCTGTCTTTACCGGCGTGGAGGATCCAGAGGCTCATCTGACCACGTTCCACATGCAGATGATGCTGTCGGGAGGGTCAGACGCCGTCTACTGCAAGATGTTCGTGAGTACGCTCCAGGGAACGGCGATGGAGTGGTTTGTGAGCCTGCCTAACGGCCACATAACCAATTTTCAACAGTTCTCGAAAATCTTTGTCGAGCAGTACATTGTGAATAAGGCACCGCCCAGGGTGTCTTATGATCTGTTTGATATAAGGTAGTACCATGGGGAGTCCCTCAGAGACTACCTCAATCGCTTCGGAGCGCAGATGGTCAGATCGCCGGCCAAGGATGAAGAAATGCTGGTCTATGCCTTCAAGAAGGGCGTGCAGCCAGGGCCATTCTGCGAGGCCTTGATCAGGGCTCATCCAGCGACGTTTGCTGAAGGCAGGCGACTTGCGGTGGCCCACATCGCCGACGAGAGTGAAGTCGCCGAGAAGAGAGGCAGTGTGGCTCCCGCCAGGCCACGCGCCCAGACCAGGATCCAGACGCAGAGGGTGCTGGAAACGGCGGCGGCGGCCAGAAAAGACCAGAGGACTCGCCATCCTTACGACAGGAGAAACAAGGGAAAAAGCCAAGCGCGCCAACAACCAGCACGCCAACAACCAGCACGCCGGGATTACAATCGCCCGCCTAAGCACAAATTTGTCATGGGACTAGCGGACCTGATCGCTATCCCTAACATATCTGCTAGGTTGAAGGCGCCTGAGAAGGTTGGCGACAAGGTGCTGGGGTCAAAGTCGGACGCCTGGTGCGAGTTCCACCAATGTTTTGGCCACACCTTGGACTCGTGTTTGTCTTTGGGATATCAGCTCGACGATCTGGTTAAGAGCGGGTTCCTAAACGACTATCTGCTGGATAGGAGGACGGGGGGAGCGTCGAGTTCCCAGCCAGCAGGTGGAGAAGCCCAGCAACACGAGATGCCTATCCACGGGGAGATCCACACCATTGCAGGGGGTTTCTCAGGTGGCGGATGCACCGCATCGCAGAGGAAAAAGTATGCGCGATCGGTGATGACAGTGGACATGTTTGAAGATCACTCGCCGGAAGTGGACATTACGTTCACCAAGCAGGATCTCCGGGACGTTGTGCCTCATGACAACGATCCCATAGTTATTTCGTTGGTTACAGCAGGGAGGAAGGTCCATAGAGTTCTGGTGGACCAAGGAAGCTCGGCAGACGTGATGTTCTGGCCGACTTTCACACAGCTGGAATTGCCCCTTGATCAGCTAAGGCCCTATGGAGGGTGCTTATATGGGTTCGCTGGTGACCAAGTGGAGGTCAGGGGGTACATTGAGCTGAGAACCACGTTTACAGATGAGGCCGGGTCGAGGACGGAGAAAATCAAGTACCTCATCGTAAACGCCCCTTCAGCATATAACATCCTGTTGGGAAGGCCCACTCTTAACAGGATAGGCGCCATTCCGTCGACTCGGCACATGAAGGTGAAGTTGCCGTCCATGGAAGGGGTGGTGATCACGATCAGGTCTGATCAGAAAGAAGCGAAAAGGTGCTATGAGAATAGCTTGAAAAACAAAAGATCAGTGAGTTATGTAACAACCACCCCACCTCCCGGTGTGAAGCCCAGACCGCCGGTAACAGAGGAGGCCGCCGAAAGGGATGTAGAGATGGTAGACGCTGAGCTAGGGGAGAGGAATGCTGGCCTGGAGGAGGAAGAGGCGCGGAATCGCCCCGAGGAAGCAAGGGAACAGGGAATCGCCAGGGCGGTGATCGCCAGAGAATCCAGGCCTAAACCTGTCGAGCAGTGGCTCGAGAAGGAGATCGGAGGGAAAATCTTCAAGCTCGGAAGATCTCTGGAGGTCGATCTCTAGGACCAGATCGCCAAGGTGATTGAGCGGCATCTGGACGCATTTGCTTGGTCCGCTTCGGACATGCCCGGGATTGATCCCGACTTCTTGTGCCATCATCTGGCGATGGACACTTTGGTGAGACCGGTGCGACAAAGGAGAAGAAAATTCAACGAGGAAAGGAGGCAGGCGATCAGGGATGAAACACAGAAACTCCTCGCTGCAGGCCACATCAGGGAAGTCCAGTACCCTGAGTGGTTGGCAAATGTCGTACTGGCGCATGTGCGTCGATTTCACCGATCTGAACAAAGCTTGCCCAAAGGACTCGTATCCTTTACCAAGCATTGATGCCTTGGTTGATAGTGCTGCAGGGTGCAAGCTGCTGAGTTTCCTGGATGCCTTCTCGGGCTATAATCAGATCAAGATGCATCCCATGGATGAAGAAAAAACAGCCTTCATGACGGAGAGGTCGTGCTACTGCTATAAGGTGATGCCGTTTGGGCTGAAGAACGCGGGGGCCACGTACCAGAGGCTGATGGATCGAGTACTTGCAGCAATGCTGGGAAGGAACATGCAAGCCTACGTCGATGACATGGTTGTGACCTCGCAGGAGAAAAGCAAGCACGTTGCAGACTTGGAAGAATTGTTCACGACGATCGCCAAGTTCAAGTTAAAGCTCAATCCGGAAAAATGCATTTTCGGCGTGGAGGCTGGAAAGTTTTTGGGTTTTCTCTTGACTGAAAGAGGAATAGAAGCTAACCCAGACAAGTGTGCCGCCATCTTGGCGATGAGAAGCCCGGCTACGGTAAAAGAAGTCCAGCAGCTAACAGGTCGGATGGCAGCCCTATCTCGCTTCGTGTCAGCTAGCGGAGAAAAGGGGCATCCCTATTTTCAATGTCTGCGGCGCAATAATAAGTTTGCTTGGACGAAGGAGTGCGAGGAAGCTTTCGTCAAACTGAAGGAGTATCTGGCGAGCCCGCCGGTTCTGTGCAAACCGCTGGCGGGAATCCCTCTCAGGTTGTATTTCGCTGTGACTGAGAGGGCGGTGAGTGCGGTGCTCGCCCAGGATCAAGATCAGGCTCAGAAGCCTATTTATTTCGTGAGCAAGGTGTTGCAGGGCCCAGAAACGAGATATCAGGCCCTGGAGAAGGCTGCGCTGGCTGTGGTGTTTTCGGCGAGGAGGTTGCGCCACTACTTCCACAGTTTCACAATACTGGTGATGACTGACCTGCCCATCCAAAAGGTCTTGAAGAAACCCGACGTCGCGGGAAGGATGGTGAAGTGGGCGGTAGAGTTGTCAGAGTTTGATATTAAGTACGAGCCCCGAGGCTCGATCAAGGGGCAAATCTTTGCAGATTTCGTGGTTGAGCTCTCATCAGAGGCGACGCGGGTTGAAGGAGACGATTTCCGTTGGGTACTTTCGGTGGATGGATCGTCGAACCAGCAGGGCAGCGGTGCTGGAGTCATATTGGAAGGACCCAACGGCGTGCTGATTGAACAATCTTTGAGGTTTGCCTTCAAAGCCAGCAACAACCAAGCAGAGTATGAGGCGCTGATCGCCGGGATTTTGCTGGCCAAGGAGATGGGAGCTAGGGTGCTGATGGCTAAGAGTGACTCGCTGCTAGTCACAGGGCAAGTAACCGGCGAGTTCCAGGCTAAAGATCCACAAATGGCGGCTTACTTGGCGTATGTGCAGGAATTGAAGAGTTCCTTTGCGTCTTTTGAAGTAGTACATGTGCCCCGATAGCAGAATGCCCGAGCTGACTTGCTTGCTAAGCTCGCCAGCTCAGGCAAGGGGGGTAGGCAGAGGACGGTGATTCAAGAAACTCTGAAGACGCCAAGGGCATTTGTAGCAGATCACCTGGTCCTTCAAATAAGCAAGTCGACGGAGAGAGCAGCGAGAAGCCATAAGTCCTTGACGCAAGAAACTCTGAGATCGCCGAGAGTTAGGGCATGTCGAGGAGAGAAGGTGGATGTGATGCAGGTCTGCGCCGCCCATGAGCCAGACACTTGGATAACGCAATACAAACGGTGCCTGGCAGATGGCCTCCTCCCGTTGGATCCGACGGAAGCTAGGAAGGTAAAGAAAAATTCCAGCAAGTATACGTTGATTGATGGCGATCTGTACAGGTTTGGGTTCACTCACCCGCTCCTGGAATGTGTACACGGCGAGAAGTGCACGAGAATCATGGCGGAGCTCCACGAAGGTATATGCGGAAGCCACGTCGGGGGTCGAGCTCTGGCCGCGAGGACTCTCCGTGCAGGCTACTACTGGCCATCCATGAGAGAAGATTGCAAGAAATATGCCCAATGTTGTAAACAATGCCAGCAGCACGCCGATTGGCATAAGGCACCTCCCGAGGAGTTGAAGTCGATCTATAGCCCTTGGCCGTTTCATACTTGGGAATCGACATCCTGGGACCTTTCCCGCTGGCGATCAGGCAAATGAAGTACTTGGTGGTGGCGATTGAGTATTTCACCAAGTGGATTGAAGATGAACCAGTGGCCCAGATCACCGCACACAAGATCGAAGGTTTTGTATGGAAGAACATCGTGTGTCGGTTTGGAGTGCCTAAACGCCTGGTGTCGGATAATGGGACGCAGTTTGCAAGCCACCTGTTGAAGAAGCTTTGCGAAGGGGTGGGAATTCAACAAGTGTTTGCATCCGTCGAGCACCCTCAGACAAATGGCCAGGTGGAGTCAGCTAATCGGGTGTTGTTGAGTGGTTTGAAGAGAAGGCTTGAGAAAGCCAAAGGAAGTTGGGCTGAGGAGGTGCCCCGTATAGTCTGGGCGTACCACACCACCGTGCAGTCAGGAACCCACGAGACCCCGTTCAGCTTGGTCTATGGGTGTGATGCCATGATTCCAATGGAGATCCAGGAGAGCTCGCCGAGATTCCAGAACTTCGTAGAGGAAGACTCGAATGAAGAGAGAAGGCTAAACCTGGATCTGCTAGATGAGGTCAGGGAAGAGGCGAGGTTGAAGGCTGAGGCCGTGAAGAGAAGGGTTGAAAGAAGATACAACTCAAAGGTGATGCCAAGGCAGTTTAGAGAGGGCGACTTGGTGATGAGGAAGGCCCACCAGTACGAGATGGAGAATAAATTGTCACCCAAGTGGACTGGACCGTTCAGAATAACCGAGGCGCTCGGAAACGGGGCCTACCGCTTAGAAACGCTAGAAGGAGGGGCGATCCCTCGCACCTGGAACGCCACACACCTGAAGTTGTACTATAGTTAAGAGCTTTGTAAGTAAAGACAAACACAAATGTTATATTACAATGTCTCTGTTAAAACAGTTTCAAGGGGGCACTCTTTTTTCCCTAAGGAGGGTTTTTAATGAGGCCACCCAATAAAAGAAGAGTTTTCGAAGTATAAGGCGTTTTCTGGTTGCATGTTTGCTGTTTTCCAAAAGTTTTGAAGAAAGACCTTTTCACTTGTAAGTGATTTAAGGCAAGAAAAGATATATCGCATGTTTCCAGTTAAAAGTTTTAAGTCCTCATCGTTTTTCGGCGATTGGAGGCACCAATTAAGTTTTAAGTCCTCATCGTCTCTCGGCGATTGGAGGCACCAGTTAAGTTTTAAAAGTCCTCATCGTCTTTCGGCGATCGGAGGCACCAGATGAAAGACCTCAACGCCCTCGCGCGTCCTGAGGCAAGTAAAGACCTCCTCGCCGTCGAGCGAGTGCAGGCGAGAAAGAGTAAAAAGTCCTCCATGTTTCTGGGGGCGAGAAGATGGAACCCCTGGGGCAATGTAGAGGCAAGTTAAAGACCTCCTCGCCGTCGAGCGAGTGCAGGAGAGAAAGAGAAAGGTCCTCAGTGCATCCATGGGGGAGGAGATGTACACCCTGGGCAAGTTGAGGCACCAGATAAAGTCCTTCTCGCCGTTGTGCGAGCTAAGGCCAGTCAAAGACCTCCTCGCCGTCGGGCGAGTGCGGGCGAGAGAAAGAAAAGGTCCTCAGTGCATCCAGGGGGGAGGAGATGTACACCCTGGGCAAGTTGAGGCACCAGATAAAGTCCTTCTCGCCGTTGAGCGAGTTCAGGCGAGTTAAGACCTTCTCGCTTATATGCGAGCTTAGGCAAGATAAATCCTTCTCGTCTCAAACGAGTTCAGGTATGGCGCAGAGGGTGGAAGAAGTATGGAAGGTGGCTAAGGTAGGTTCGAAGAGAACGCCTAGTCAGCCGATCTTTGTTCTGAAGTCCAGGAGGGTAAAGAGAGATCCCTAAAGGCGTCTCTGCCCCATGCGAAGGAACGATTGCCAAAGCATGAGGCTAGGAAGAGCTAATGGTACCAAGAGTTCTTGGCGATCGGGAAATATTAAACAGCGGCGAGAAGGTTAAAAGACTTGTTTGATAAAGTAGGTCGAGTGGGACGTTGTTTGAGCCAATAATTGTGTTACAGTTCGTTGCTTGAAGGGTATTCTTGTGATAAGGTTAGTTGCTTTAAGAGTACAAGTTGGTTAAAGTGATTTTTGCTTGAGTTTGAAGTGGTTCGAAGCAGTTAAGTCAAAAGGCCGTGTTTGCAAAATCGTTAAGTTATATCCGACAAAGTTAAACATGCAAAGAAGGTTAAAGCGCTTAAAGAAGTCAAGAGAGTGAATACCCAAACTTTGTCGTTGAGATAAGTATTTGTTAAAGGCATACATACAGGAGTTTTTATAGAATAATACAAGGGAAATCATAAAAGTAGCAGATGAGGTGGAGTTGATTAGTCTTCAGCAGGAACGACCTTTCCATCTACTACTTCGTTGTTCAACGACACCAGGCTGAGATCCAGATCGGGAAATAGGCAAGCGAATTGTTCCCGCGCAGCTTCGAATCCAGCAGCCAGAATCTGAGCAGAATTTAGCTTGAGTGCTTCGATTTGCCCCTGAAGTTCCTCAATCCGCTTCTTGAGGTCTTCGGTTTGCTCTTTCAGCTCTTTGTTCTGCTGTTCCAGCTCTTCAACCTGTTTTTTAAGTTGTCCGTTGGTCTCTTGAGCCTGGAGAAGGTCTTCAGTAACCTTCTTGGATTCCGATTGTGCTTGGGCCAACTCAGCAGCCATCTTTCCCTTCTCTTTGTTGGCCTCAGCAAGATCAGCCATGGCGTCGTCCCTCGCCTTTTCTACTTGCCCAAGTAGTTTCTCTCGGTCGATCGACCTCTGCTCCAGTTTTTGCACCTTAGCAGCGTCAGCTTGAATGTAAGCCTCCAGGTCGATCGCCTTGGCGCGAAGAGGCACGATTTTGCTTTCCAGCTCGACCTTCTCTTGGGCAAGATCGTGAACTTTGCGGCGAAGGTCAGTAGCCTCCTTGCGCGCCAGCCTGAGCTCGGTATTCATTGCATCCTCCACTCGGGAGTGTTCGATTTCTGCGAGCGTCAGGCTGAAGGACAACTTCTCCACCTCGATCTTCATAGTGTTGTTTTCGGTTTTGAGGTTGAAGAGGTCGTCCTGGAGCCTCCTGGTTGAGCCCTCCACAGCCCTGGTTATAATCGCTGGGATGTCCTCTGCTATGGTTTTCAGTTTGGCGGTCAGAGGTTCCCACATCCTTGTGACCTCAAGGGGAAGGTTTGCTGCTTGGAGAGGCGCCAGGTGGGCTTGTTGTGGGTTCTCGTCGCCACCTTCCTTAGCAGGATCTTCAGTGTTTGCTTCCTGGCGTGGCGACGGGATCGGGGATTCGGTGATTAGAATCGGAGAGGTGTGAGCAACCTCATCCCCGATTGGAACATCTCCTGCCGCGGAGGCGTTTGAAGGGGGACCCCCTCCGGCTGACACATACGGTGTAGAGGCGCTCGGGGGGTCCTCCAGGAAATTTGGCTCTTGGGCCTCAGCTGCAGGTGGCGCAGTGGCCAGTGGAACCGCTTGGACTGGTGAAGAAGGAGCCTGTGGTGTTGGCGAGGATGGAGGAGGAGCAGACGTTGATGGTGGTGTCGAGCTTGGAAGAGGTGGTGGGGCAGGTGGTGAAGATGGTGCCACCCTTTTCCTCTTCGTAACGAGGCCATCCTCGGTGACCTCGTCGTCCTCTTCTTCCTCCTCATGGACGACTTGAGGGGCTTTCCTTTTGGGTCTCTTAAGGACCAATTTTTTGCGTTGAGCGGGCTCCTTGGGTGGTGATCGCCCTTGGACAATGGCGGCCTCCACCGCCGAGTTGGGCACCGTTTGGGAACCGGTTGCCAACCCGTGGTTTCGGGCGAGTGACTTTAGTTCGGTGAGCATGTTCCTGGGCAACATGTTGTCTGCAGGGGACGGAGATGCATGGGTTAACTCAAGGAAAACAGATAAGTGCATAATGTAATAAATAGCAAAGCAGATGATATGTGCAGGAAAAGTAAAGCCAAAGTCTTGCGCATAACGCACAAGACGCCCAGAAACAGTTAAACAGGAGCAGTATTAAAGCAATAGTTCAAATGACCTAACCTATTTGAAATTCTAGCTGATCTTTGTAGAATTCAAAGCTGATCAGGGAGGTGGTGAGGAAAGTTATATTGGCATCCGCCACCTTCTTCCAGAAGAGACAAAGGTCTCTGTCCAATGCTCCCATGCTATCAGGACTTCTGGGCCTCCTGAAGCAGCTCTTGGACTCCTTTTTCCCCTTGTCCACCCAGTACAAGGGGAAGCCATCAAGAAGGAAGGTGTCCTTGTCGTTTGCACGTACCTGGACGAATTTCCCCTTCCAGTCTTTGTACGATTGCTGGAAGATGGTAAAAATGGATCTCCCAGCAATCGCATTCAAGCTGACCCACAGGCGATCTCCTGGGTGCTTGGCTTCGAAAAGGAACAAAAACACGTCCACCGACGCGGGCAACCCCAGGTGGGCGCACGTTACTTGGAAGGCTCGAACAAACGCCCAGCTGTTGGGGTGGAGCTGGGCGGCAGCAATGTTGAGCTCGGTAAGAAATTCCCTCTCGAATCGGGTGAGAAGGAACCTGAGCCTAACCTTCTTGAACAGATTCGTGTAGACAAAGCAGAAGGGCCCGTCGGCGCTTACTTTGTCATCAGCACACACGGGCAGGTCGGCGGGGCAAGGCAGCACCATCATCCTTTCGTTGTGCTCCTTGTGAAACGACTGGTAGATCTCGTCCCCCTTAGTCAGCCGCAAGACTGCCCCCGCAGTGTTCACAGAGGATATTTCTTTCAGAAGGGTTGAGTTAGCCCAGGGGTATAAAGTTTTGAAGTCTGGCGGAGGAACGGGAACTCCTCCAACGTTAGATGGAGTCGCCTGGGCCAGGGCAGATTGGGAAGACGCAGGCCTCTCAGCCTGCGAAGAGGGAGCGCCACGAACTTGTGTTGAGTCGTGTGCTTGTGAAGGAAGGTTTCGTGCTGATGGAGGGGGGTTCGGGGTAATCTTTGTGCGAGTCATGATAGCAACTGCAAAGGAAGAAGAAAGGAAAAATGATCAGGGGGTTACAGAGGCTGACTCGATCATAGAAGGAAGGTGAAAAAACGAACGAATGTAAGTTCGTTGCGACGATCGACAAAGCCCTAAGTTACGCAGAAGGAGAAATGGAAAAACAACCCACAGCGTATGCACCAAGCAGTTACAGGATGATGCAAATCGGTGAAAATGCAAGGAAAGCCAGCAGATGAAGGAAAGTAGTCACCTTTCGATGATCAGGAAGACGATGGAGGAAGATGGTGATCTCGAGCGTTGAAGAGCGTTGAGAGTTTTCGCAGAAGGAAGTTAGAGCGTTTGCAAGCACGAAGAAAGTGATGGAACAGTGAAGCGAAATGGGTTTAAGGGTTTTTCAAAATGGGTTTAGGAAGCGCAAACGGCAAATCAAGAGAGCCGTTGATGAAGCCACGTGTCGAGCGATGAGTGAGGGGTTTGGTGGGGCGTCAGAGCAGCAGAAGGTACAACCGCTTGGAATTCTGCGTCAAGGCCACGTAGATCGGTGTTAACGAAGGCTCTTTCAGTCTTTTCGCTAGACAAGTCTTCGCTTAAGACTGGGGGGCTTGTGTACCGCCCTGATGGTCGGGTGTGATGACGTGGCATCCTGCTACAGTGTAGGCGTGTTGACAAGGCGCCAGGTTGGCAGAAAGGAAGGAAGTCGGGGGGCACGTGTAGTCACCAGTTGTTAAGCTGGCGTTTTCCGACTTCCAGCTTACCAGAATGGGCGATCGCCAGGTTGAAGATGAAGTCGCCAGATGTAGACCCAGGCGACCAAGCAGTCGGAGATCGCCAGAACAAGCACATCGCCGAAGATGAAGGAGAAGCAGGTTACGAAGGCGACCGGCGAGACCACAGGGAAGGTGTATGAAGGCCCCTAACTCGCCAGTTCCAGTAGAGATCGCACTCCTAAGTTAGCTATGCACTGGGCAGTACCATGCATAAGTAACTTAGCCAAAATGAGAGTAGAAGCAGCGCCAAGTCAGGGAGCCTCCAGATGATGGCACGTGTACAGTTGGATGCGAGCCACGTGTCCGAGTCTGTAACTGCTAGGAGAGAGAAAGCCACCATGTATATAAGAGTTCTTAACAAACTTTCTGAGGTACGCACGTTCAGTTCATACACTTTACGCTTGCGAGTGATAGAGCTAACTGTGAGAGAGGATTTGCACGGTTCCAGTTCTCTTAGTTTTTGGTGAGACCGTCACTGACTTGAGCGTTGGAGTGCGATCGGCCGCAGTGGCGCCGCGCTGTTTCTTTGCAGGTTCTTGAGATAGATCCCGAAGAGGAACGGAGGTGAGAAGCGGTGCGCACGACGATCCTTTGACGAGGCAGTTTCCAGCGTTCCAGTCAACAGGCAGGATCAGCTGGCAAATGTCGTACTGGTGAAGAAGAGTAATGGGAAATGGCGCATGTGCGTCGATTTCACTGATCTGAATAAGGCTTGTCCGAAGGACTCATATCCTTTACCAAGCATAGATGCCCTGGTGGATAGTGCTGCAGGGTGTAAGTTGTTGAGTTTCCTGGATGCCTTCTCGGGGTATAACCAGATCAAGATGCATCCCATGGATGAAGAGAAGATTGCCTTCATGACCGAGAGATCGTGCTACTGCTACAAGGTGATGCCTTTTGGGCTGAAGAACACGGGGGCCACGTACCAGAGGTTGATGGATCGAGTACTTGCACCGATGCTGGGAAGGAATGTGCAAGCGTACGTAGATGACATGGTTGTGACCTCGCCAGAGAAAAGCAAGCACGTTGCGGACTTGGAGGAGTTGTTCACGACGATCGCCAAGTTCAGGTTGAAGCTGAATCCAGAGAAATGCATCTTTGGCGTGGAGGCTGGAAAGTTCCTGGGATTTCTCTTAACTGAAAGAGGAATAGAGGCCAACCCGGATAAGTGTGCCGCCATCTTGGCGATGAGGAGCCCGGCCACTGTGAAGGAGGTACAACAGCTTACAGGTCGGATGGCCGCCCTGTCTCGCTTCGTGTCAGCTAGCGGAGAGAAGGGCCACCCATATTTTCAGTGCTTAAGGCGGAATAACAAATTTGCCTGGACGAAGGAGTGTGAGGAAGCCTTCGTCAAGCTGAAGGAGTATCTAGCGAGCCCGCCGGTTTTGTGCAAACCGCTGGTGGGAACCCCTCTCAGGTTGTATTTTGCTGTAACTGAGAGGGCGGTGAGTGCGGTGCTCGCCCAGGACCAAGATCAGGCTCAGAAGCCTATTTATTTTGTTAGTAAGGTTCTCCAGGGCCCAGAAACGAGATATCAGGCCCTGGAGAAGGCTGCGCTGGCTGTGGTATTTTCGGCGAGGAGGTTGCGCCACTATTTCCATAGCTTCACGATACTGGTGATGACCGACCTGCCCATCCAGAAGGTCTTGAAGAAGCCCGACGTTGCGGGAAGGATGGTGAAGTGGGCAGTGGAGCTGTCGGAGTTTGATATTAAGTATGCGCCCCGAGGTCCGATTAAGGGACAGATCTTCGCAGATTTCGTGGTCGAGCTCTCGTCTGAAGCGACACGAGTTGAAGGGGACGATTTCCGTTGGGTGCTTTCAGTGGACGGATCGTCGAACCAGCAAGGTAGCGGTGTTGGAGTCATCTTGGAGGGACCCAACGGCGTGCTGATCGAACAATCTTTGAGGTTTGCCTTCAAGGCCAGCAACAAGCAAGCAGAGTATAAGGCGTTGATCCCCGGAATTTTGCTGGCCAAAGAGATGGGAGCTAGGGTGCTGATGGCAAAGAGTGACTCGCTGCTAGTCACGGGGCAAGTAACAGGCGAATTCCAGGCCAAAGATCCACAAATGGCGGCTTACCTGGAGTATGTCCAGGAATTCAAGAGTTCCTTTGCCTCCTTTGAAGTGGTGCATGTGCCCAGAGAGCAGAATGCCCGAGCTGACTTGCTGGCTAAGCTCGCCAGTTCAGGCAAGGGGGGTAGGCAGAGGACGGTGATTCAAGAAACTCTGAAGACGCCGAGAGCATTTGTAGCAGATCACCTGGTTCTTCAGATAAGCAAGTCGACGGAAAAAGCGGCGAGGAGTCACAGATCTTTAACTCAAGAGACCTTGAGGTCGCCAAGAATAAGAGCATGTCGGGGAGAGAAGGTGAACATGACGCAGGTCTGCACGACCCATGAGCCAGACACCTGGGTAACACAGTATAAGCGGTGCTTGGCAGATGGCCTTCTCCCGCTGGATCTGACAGAGGCCAGGAAGATAAAGAAGAATTCTAGCAAGTTCACGATGATTGATGGCGATTTGTACAGGTTTGGGTTCACTCACCCACTCCTGGAATGTGTGCATGGCGAGAAATGCACGAGAATTATGGCAGAGCTCCATGAAAGGATATGCAGAAGCCACGTCGGGGGTCGAGCTCTGGCCGCAAGGACTCTCCGTCCAGGTTACTACTGGCCAACGATGAGAGAAGATTGCAAGAGGTATGCGCAGTGCTGCAAGCAATGCCAGCAGCACGCCGATTGGCACAAGGCGCCTCCCGAGGAGTTGAAGTCGATTTACAGCCCTTGGCCGTTTCATACATGGGGAATCGACATCCTGGGATCATTCCCGCTGGTGATCAGGCAGATGAAGTACTTGGTGGTGGCGATTGAATATTTCACCAAGTGAATCGAAGCAGAACCAGTGGCCCAGATCACCGCACACAAGATCGAAGGTTTCGTGTGGAAAAACATTGTGTGCCGGTTTGGTGTGCCCAAGCGCCTGGTGTCGGACAATGGGACTCAGTTTGCAAGTCACCTGTTGAAGAAGCTGTGCGAAGGGGTGGGAATTCAACAAGTGTTTGCATCCGTCGAGCACCCTCAAACGAATGGCCAAGTAGAGTCCGCCAATCGGGTGCTGCTGAGGGGGTTGAAGAGAAGGCTAGAGAAAGCCAAAGGAAGTTGGGCTGAGGAGGTACCCCGTATAGTTTGGGCGTACCACACCACCGAGCAGTCAGGAACCCACGAGACCCCGTTCAGCTTGGTCTATGGGTGCGACGCAATGATTCCAGTGGAGATCCAGGAGAGCTCGCCGAGATTCCAGAACTTCGTGGAGGAAGACTCGAATGAGGAGAGAAGGTTGAACCTGGATCTACTGGATGAGGTCAGGGAAGAGGCGAGATTGAAAGCTGAGGCGGTGAAGAGAAGGATTGAACGAAGATATAACTTGAAGGTGATGCCGAGACAGTTCAGAGAGGGCGACCTGGTGAAGAGGAAAGCCCACCAGTACGAGATGGAGAATAAGCTGTCGCCTAAGTGGACGGGACCGTTCAGAATAACCGAGGCGCTCGGGAACGGCGCCTACCGCTTAGAGACATTGGAAGGAGGGGCGATTCCTCGCACTTGGAATGCCACGCACCTCAAGTTATATTACAGTTGAGAACTTTGTAAGTAAAACAAACACGAAGTTATATTACAATGTCTCTGTTAAAACAGTTTGAAGGGGGCACTCTTTTTTCCCTAAGGAGGGTTTTTAATGAGGTCACCCAATAAAGAAGAGTTTTCGAAGCTTAAGGTTGTTTTAGATTGCATGCTTTCTAAAAAGTTAAAGTCCTCAACGTCTTTCGGCGATCGGAGGCACCAGTTAAAGTTAAAGTCCTCATCGTCTTTCGGCGATCGAAAGCACCAGTTAAAGTTAAAGTCCTCATCGTCTTTCGGCGATCGGAGGCACCAGTTAAAGTTAAAGTCCTCATCGTCTTTCGGCGATCGGAGGCACCAGTTAAAAGACCTCAACGCCCTCGCGCGTTCTGAGGCGAGATAAAGACCTCCTCGTCGTCGAGCGAGTGCAGGCGAGGAAGAGTAAAAAGTCCTCAGTGTTTTTGGGGGCGAGAAGATGTAACCCCTGGGCAATGTAGAGGCACCAGCGAAAAAGTCCTCAGTGTTTCTGGGGGGAGAAGATGTAACCCCTGGGGCAATGTAGAGGCACCAGTGAAAAAGTCCTCAGTGTTTCTGGGGGGGAGAAGATGTAACCCCTGGGGCAATGTAGAGGCACCAGTGAAAAAGTCCTCAGTGTTTCTGGGGGGGAGAAGATGTAACCCCTGGGGTAATGTAGAGGCACCAGCGAAAAGGTCCTCAGTGTTTCTGGGGGAGAGGAGATGTAACCCCTGGGGCAATGTAGAGGCACGAGATAAAGACCTTCTCGCCGATGAGCGAGTTCAAGCGAGTTAAAGACCTTCTCGCCTATGAGCGAGTTCAGGCGAGTTAAAGACCTTCTCGCCTATGAGCGAGTTCAGGCGAGTTAAAGACCTTCTCGCCATTGAGCGAGTTCAGGCGAGTGAAAGACCTTTTCGCCAATGAGCGAGTTCAGGCAAGATAAAATCCTTCTCGTCTTGAACGAGTTCAGGTATGGTGTAGAGGGTGGAAGAAGTTTGGAGGGTGGCTAAGGCAGGTTCGAAGAGAACGCCTAGCCACCCGGTCTCTTGTTCTGAAGTTCAGGGAGGTAGAGAAGGATCCGAAAGGTGCCTCTACCCCCAGATGAAGGAATAATGGCCAAGTTATGAAGTCAGGAAGAAGCTGATATCGCCAAGAGTCTTTGGCGACCAGGAAAAGTTCGAACAATGGCAAAAAAGTCAAGACCCGTTTTCATAAGGCAGATCAAGTGGGCAGTGTCTTAAGCCATTAGTTGAGTTGAGGTTCGTTATTTGAAGAGCGATTTCACGCTAAGGTTCATTGCCTTAAGGTTGCAAGTTGTTAGAGTGCTTTTGTTCGAAAATCGGTGGTTCGAAGCAGTTAAGTAGACAATGGCGCTTACGAAGTTACTAAGTTGATTTCTTGAAGAAAATTGGGCAAGGAAAGATAAAGCAGACAAAGAAATTACAAGAAGAATACAAAGACCTTATCATAAAGTAAACATCAGTTTAAGGTACATGTACAGAAAGGGGGAAAGTCTATTACAATCATATGTAAGGAGAAAGCATAAAAGTAGTGGATGGGGGGAATCAATCAGTCTTCAGCAGGAACAACCTTCCCGTCCACCACCTCGTTATTGAGAGACACCATGGTAAGATCTAGATCGGGGTACAAGCAGGCGAACTGTTCCCGGGCGGCCTCGAATCCAGCAGCAAGAATCTGGGCAGAGCTCAGATCAAGTTCTTCGATCTGTTTCTTTAGCCCCTCGTTCTGCTGCTTCAGCTCTTCAACTTGTTTCTTAAGTTCTTCAATGGTTTCCCGAGCTTGAAGAAGGTCTTCAGCAACCTTCTTGGATTCTGCCTGCACCTGGCCCAGTTCAGCAGCGATCTTCCCATTTTCTTCGTGGGCTTCAGCAAGCTTGGCCACGGTGTCGTCTCTCTCTTTCTCCACCTTCCCCAAGAAGACCTCCCGATCGGCTGACCTTTTCTCGAGGTTCTTTACCTTGGCGGCGTCAGCTTTGATCAAGGCCTCCAGGTCAGCCACTTTGACGCGATAAGGTACCAGCTTGCTCTCCAGCTCGATCTTCTCTTGAGCCAAGAGCTGCACCTTATGGCGTAGATCGGTGGCCTCCTTGCGCGCCACCTGGAGCTCGGTGCTCATGGCATCTTCTACTCGGGAGTGTTCGATCTCGGCGAGTGTCAGATTGCAGGATAACTTCTCCGCCTCAATCCTTATGGTGCTATTCTCAGTTCGAAGTGCGAAGAGGTCATCCTGGAGCTTCCTGGTGGAACTCTCCACAGCTTTAGATATGATGGAGGGGAAGTCCTCCGCCATCATCTTCAGTTTTGCTGAGAAGGGCTCCCACACCCTTTTGACCTCAAGAGAGAGGTTTGCTGGTGGAGGCACCGAGGGGGCTTGTTGTTGGTTCTCGCCGCCACCTTCTTGAGTTGCTTGTTTAATGAGTGCTGCTTGGCGTGGTGGCGACATCGGGGATTCAGTGATGAAGATTGGAGAGTTGTGAGCACCCTCATCCCCGATTGGTGCGGCGTTTGCGGTTGAGGCATTTGAAGGAGGAACCCCTCCAGCTGATACATAAGGCGTGGAGGCGCTCGGGGGGTTCTCCATGAAATTAGGCTCGGCAGCCTCAACCACAGGGGGTGCAGACGCCAGCGGAATCGCTTGGACTGGCGAGGTGGGAGCTGGTGGAGGAAGCAGTGTTGGAGGCGGGGCAGGTGTGGATGGTGGTGTTGATGTTGGAAGAGGGGGTGGAGCAGATGGTGAAGAAGGCGCCACCCTCTTCCTCTTGGTGACGAGGCCATCTTCAGTCGCCTCGTCGTCTTCTTCTTCTTCCTCATGAACCACTTGAGGGGTTTTCCTCTTTGGTTTCCTGAGGATAAGTTTCTTGCGCTGGTTGGCGGGCTGGGCCTCGGAGGAAGTTGGGCCTTTGGGTGGCGATCTGCCCTGTGCAGCGGTGATCTCCACCACTGAGTTTGGCACGGTCTGGGAACCCGATGCCAACCCGTGGGATCGGGCGAGCGCCCTCAGTTCAACGAGTTTCCCCTGGCCCAACATACGATCTGCATAATGCAAAGATACATGGATTAGTTCAGAGAGAAGATAAACGCATAAGATAATGTGCAACAAAAGCAGATGAGTGATGCAGAAAGTAAAACCAAAGTCTTGTGCGCAACACACAAGTCGCCCAGAAACAGTTGGCAGAGGTAATGTTAAGGAAATAACTTAGACGTTGAGGTAAGTTCTAACCTATGCGAACTTCGAGTTGATCTTCGAAGAACTCGTAGGAGATGAGTGTAGTAGTGAGGAAAGTAATGTTGGCGTCTGCCACACTCTTCCAGAAGAAGCATAGGTCCTTGTCCAAAGCACCCATGCTGTCTGGACTCCTTGGCCTCCTGAAGCTGCCTTTGGACTCTTTGTTCCCCTTGTTTACCCAATACAAGGGGAAGCCGTCGAGCAGTGAGGCGTCCTTGTCGTTTGGGCGCACTTGGACAAACTTGCCCTTCCAGTCTTTGTAAGATTGCTGGAAAATAGAGAGGATTGACCTCCCAGCAATCCCGTTAAGGCTCACCCACAGGCGATCGCCTGGGTGTTTGGCTTCGAAGAGGAAGAGAAAGACGTCCACTGACGCTGGCAGCCCCAAGTGGTCGCACATGATCTGGAAGGCCCGCACGAACGCCCAGCTGTTGGGATGGAGCTGGGCGGCGGCGATGTCGAGCTCGGTAAGTAACTCTCTTTCAAAGCGAGTGAAGGGAAACCTAAGTTTCACCTTCTTGAACAGGGTGGTGTATATGAAGCAGAACAACCCGCTGGTGCTCCCGTTGTCGTCGACGCACACTGGCAAGTCGGGGGGGCAAGGTAGCACCATCATCTTCTCGTCGTGCTCCTTGTGGAACGATAGGTGAGGCTCGTCCCCTTTCTTCAAACGAAGAACTGCCCCAGCAGAGTTTACTGAGGAAGTTTCCTTCAGCAAGGTCGGGGTGGCCCATGGGTATAGTTTTTTGAAGTCTGGGGTAGGAACGGAGGCTCCTCCGGCGACAGGTGGAGTAGCCTGGGCCAGGTTAGAGCGGGAGGGTGCAGGCCTCTCAGCCTGGGAAGAAGAAGCACCAGGTGCTCGCGGTTGGTTGTGTGCTTGAGATGAGGGGTTTCGTGACGAGGGAGGAGGATTTGGGGTGATCTTTGAGCGAGCCATCTGCAAAGGAAGAAGAAAAGCAAAGGTGATCAGGGTTCGCAGAGGCTGACTCGATCGTGGAGGAAGGGTGAAAAACAAACGAACGAAGGTTCGTTGTAACGAAGATGAAGCCCTAAGTTACGAGAAAGGAGAAACAGGAAAAACAGCCCACAGCGTATGCACCAGACAGTTAAAGGATGATGCAAATCGGTTAAAATGCAGGAAAAACCAGCAGAAGAAGTAAAGGAAGTACCTTTTTATGATCGGAAGAGTGATGAAGGAAGTTGGTGATTCAAGAGGTTGAAGAGTGTCAAAAGCTTTTGCGGAAGAAAGTTGAAGTGTCTGAGAAAACGAAGAAGTGATGGAACAGTGAAGAGAAATGGGTTTAAGGGTTTTTCGAAATGGGTTTGGGAAGCGCAAACGACAATTGAAGGTAACCGTTGATGAAGCCACGTGTCGAGCGATGGGAGGAGTGTTTGGAGGAGCGTCAGGAAAGCAGAAAGTACAACCGCTTGGAATTCTGCGCCAGCGCCACGTAGATCAGTATTGACGTGACTCCTTTAGTCTTTTCGCTGGACAAGTCTTCGCTTAAGACTGGGGGGCTTGTGTACTGCCCTGGTAGTCGGAAGTGATGACGTGGCATCAAGCTACGGTATAGGCGTGTTGACGAGACGCCAGGTTAATAGAAGGGAAGGAAGTCGGGGGGCTCATGAAGTCGCCAGTTATTAAGTTGGCGTGCTCCGATCTCCAGCACACCAGAACCGGCGGTCACCGGGTTAAAGATGAAGTCGCCAGATGTAAACTCAGGCGACCAAGTGATTAGAGATCGCCGGAGCAAGCACATCGCCGAAGATGAAGGTGGTGCAGATTATGAAGGCGGTCGGCGAGACCACAGGGAAGGTGTGTACGAAGGCACCCTAGCTCGCCAATCCAATAGAGATCGCACTCCAGGACAGCTATGCACTGAGTAGTATCATGCATAAGTAACTTAGCCAAAGGAGAGTCAGAAGCAGCGCCCAAGTCAAGGAGGCTCCAGATGATGGCACGTGTACAGCTGGATGCGAGCCACGTGTCCAGATGTGTAACTGCCAGGAGAGAGAAAGTGCCCAGGTATATAAGGGTTTCCCAACAAACTTCTGAGGTACGCACGTTCAGATTGTCTTCTTTACGCTTGCGAGTTCTAGAGAATACTGAGAGAGAACTGGTTCACGGTTCCTTGAGAGTTCTTGAGTGTTGCTCTTAGTATTTGGTGGTTCAGTCACTGACTTGGGCGTTGGAGTGCGATCGGCCGCAGCGGCGCCGCTCTGTTCTTTTGCAGGTTCTTGAGGTGGATCGCGGTGAAGGACGGAGGTTGACGCGGCGCACACGTCGATCCAAGTTTGACGAGGCATAGCTCCAGCGTTCTGGTCAACAGGCAGGATCAGTAACACCGTATCCATGATCGCTTGTGAGAAAGGCATGGGACATGCCCTAAGCGGTACAGGTGGGCAACGTTCTTCCGTCATGCGCTCCCCTACTTGTTGCAAATCCCTGCGCAGTTCTTCATTGGCCCTGCGCACTTCTGCGTTGGCTACTCGTGACGCGGCAATTTCAACCCTATACGTCGCCACTTCTATTTGGAGTGCACGCATTGTCTCCAAGATTTGCTATGTGGTTACGTTGTCCCCTCCGGGGGGCGCAACTCCTACGGGTCCAGCAGTTCCTTGCCTCGGACTCCTCATATTGTTGGTAAAGACTCCTAACGTGATTGCGAGTGGGATCTCTTTTTAACGAGCCCCACGGTGGGCGCCAAATGTTCCCGCCGGTTGACTCCAATAGCTACTTTGGCCCTTGTATCTCCGCCTGAGAATCCTCCGTCCTTGATCAAGAAACCTCTCACCTGCAAAGACAAAAGGGGCACCCTAGCGGCCGTTTGCACTCCGACGCTCAAGTCAGTATTAGGGCAAAGAAACACCAAGAGTGTATATTAGCTTCAGTCTTAGAAACTGTGTACCTTACTAGGGTTCTTGGCACCCTTTATATAGGCTGAAACTAGGGTTTACCTTTGTGCTGTTACCCTTGTTTAGGGTTCCTTGGAGAGCATCCTTGCACCGCTATTCACAGAATATTAGCATATTTGGCACATGAACGTCCCTTAACTGTAGTGCAACGAATAACAGAGTGGCCGCTTGGGTACCAACTTGTGCACCTAATCTCTAGCGCCATCTGCTTTGTGGGTGCCCTAAGTATTCAAGTGCAATGCATGCAGCTTTCCTTGGAAACCCTAACCCTAATGGGCTTTAACGCCTCCCCGGATTATTCACACGTGTTGCGCCTTCATGCGTCATGCACACCACGTGCATGGATCCCTCGTCACTTAGGCTTCCCACATATCTCATGTCTTTAACTGTTAACTTAGCATAACTCTAGGGCCCACCTTACGTGGCCCTACACAACGTTCAGACCACCGATGTCCGATATCGATCTCCAACATCAGGCTTAGGATACCAATATCCAAAGACTAACCAATCCCTTGGTAGGTGCGTCTGGGGTCCACCTGACGTGGCCCCTTTCCATTACCAAGCATCGGTGCGCGATGTCTGAGGTCAGTCTCTGAGTCAATGATCAAGGACTGGTCGGAACATATACTAACAAACAATCAAACAATTATATTGTACATTAACAGAAAAGACAAACAATTTTATAATTGTACATTAACAATTTTTACTAACATCCTCTCTCAAACTCAAGGAGAAGATTTTCCGGAAGAAAAATTCTTCACATTGAATTTGTTTCGAAGAAATGTAAATCGAGTTGCATATAACTGATCAAGAGCATGAATACGATAAATGCAGATTTGTTTGGTTAAAATCTTCTCTCACAAAAAAAAAAAAGAATCAATATCCATGTGTTTAGTACAATTATGAAAAATTGAATTGTGAGTAATAGTTACAACACTTTGATTGTCACATAAAAGTATTGGAGTAGTGAAGGAAATTTGTACTTTTGTGAGTAAAATGCATGAAAGTTTAGTAGAGGTTTGAGCCAAACTTATATATTCTATCTCAGTAATGGAGGAAACCATAACTTGATGTTTCTGAGACAATTAAGATATTAAATTAGGACCAATAAAAATGGCTTCTCCTGAAGTAGAACATCTGTCATCAATATCTGATGCCCAATTAGCATTGAACAAATCTTTTAATGATAAAAATGTAATTGATGAGACTTTTTTTTTAAGAAATTGTAATATGCATTTCCCCGCCACCCAGTGAGAATCAAGAGTTTTAGCCATGAATTGACAAACTTTGTTCACAGTAAATCTTATTTCTGGTCTAATTAATGTGCCATAGTACAAAGCATCCACCGAACAAATCAACACTAATCTTGGAAATTTTGCAATTAGAAATTGTACTGGGATGACCGACCGGTCCAAGGACCCGGTCAACCCACATGTCAAGACCATACTTTAAGGTACGAGGTCGACCATGTGTCACACGTAGCCGACCGACACCGAGTGCTCAAGTCAAAGGTTGACCCAATTAACGAAGGTTAACCCATGGTTAGGAAACGACCTAATCCAACCCTAATTGCTAAACAACCCCCTAATCCGGCCCAACAGCGAGGGCCCATCAAGGTAATATAAATATCACGCATTCCAAGGAATAAGGTACGTCATTATCTACAGTATTCCAGCCAGCCGAATACGATACCCCACTGACTTGAGCGTTGGAGTGCCATCTGCAGGTACCCCACCCGCCTGAGGAGTCATCCGGCGAGAAGAACCGAAGGAGGAAGTGAGGTACGACCGACCGAGCGACATTCGAAGACGATAGTTCTCCCAGTCCCCAACCTCATTCGAGAACAATTGGCGCCCACCGTGGGGTCGAGGAGAGCCAGCAACAACCACAGCAGTAGATGGTATCAACCCGCAGCATGGCAAGCATGACCGAAGCAGACCAAACAACAATGATGATGGCCCTTCAGAAGGAGCTAGCAGAGATGAAGAAGGCACATGAGGAGACGGCTAAGAAGAATGAAGAGGAGATCAAAAACCTCCAAGAAGAAAACAAGCGGATGAAAAGATTGGTCGAGGGGGTGCCATCCCTCGCTGTGACTAATCAGGCCGGCAGGTCCCACGCTACCGGGGCCAGCGTCCAGGCCGAGAAAGACACCAAGAATGATTTCACCCTGGAGATGGATGGGGAATCCCACACCAGCAAGACCATCAACACCACCGCTCCAGCGGGCCCGGACCGGCGCCATCCCTTCACTGACCGTGTCATGAAAACCCCCTTGCCAGACAAATGGAAAGGCTTTAACAGGGACCGTTATGATGGGACGACCGACCCAGATGAACATGTGGACGCGTACACGACCCATATGAGCCTGTACACCACGGACGACGCAGTATTCTGCCGAGTCTTTCCAACCTCACTGAAGGGCAGCGCTCTGAGCTGGTTCACCAAACTCCCAGCACACTCAATAGACTGCTTCGAAACACTGGTAGCTAAGTTTGACATCCAGTTCGCAACCAGCCGCCCCCACCATCTAACATCCATAGCCCTGGTCGGCATTCGTCAAGAGAGGGGAGAGTCCCTCCGAACGTTCATTGACCGGTTCAGCAAGACCGCTATGAGCATTCGCAACCTCAGCCCTGAGGTGGCGATGCACCACATGCTGACCGCCCTCAGACCCGGCCCGTTCGCTGACAGCCTGTGCATGCAGCCTGCTACCAATCTAGATGACCTTAGACGCCGAGCGGCCAAGTTCATGCAGCTGGAGGAACTTCGTGAATTCAGAAACAACGCCCGAGCCGAGGCAAGCGGGGAAAAGAAAGAAGATAAAGAACGGCCAGGAAGGTCCCGAACCGGTCAGGACCAAAAAAGGGACAATCGCGGACCCCGTTTCTCTCGCTACACACCTTTGAACGCGGAGAGGAGCAAAATTTTACAAGAGACCCTGAGCGCTGAGTTAATACCACCGCCCCGAAGGGCCTTGAGCCCAGAAAATGCCGACCGCAACAAACGATGCTGGTACCGTAAGAATATCGGCCATTCAACCGAGGAGTGCCAAGCCTTGAAGGACAAAATTGAGGAACTTATTCAAGTCGGGCACCTCAGGCGCTTCGTGCGCGGAACCCGAGAAACGCGCCACTCCCCATGCAAGGAGCAAACAGTCAGGAGACGAGACCGAAGCCCCCCAGGCCCACGAGATGGCGAGAGGCGGGGAGACCGACGGGGACGAAGAGACGACCCCCCACAAACCGACGCCCGCAGAGGCCGAGAAGTGATTAATACCATAGCCGGAGGGTTCGGTGGCCGAGGCAGTACCAACAGCGCACGCAAGAAGCACCTCCGCGCAGTCCACCAAGTAAATCTTGTCTCCGTCCGACCAAGGATGCCACCAATCATGTTCACAGATGAAGATTTCAAGGGGATAGACCCAACCCAGGACGACCCCATGGTGATATCGGTCGACATCGATAACTTCACTATCAAAAAGACCCTCGTGGACCAGGGGAGCTCGGTCGACATATTGTACTGGAAGACCTTCAAAGCCATGAGAATAGCGGAGGAGGAAATGATGCCCTACAACGACCACGTGGTCGGCTTCTCAGGGGAGCGCGTAGGGACGAGAGGGTACATAGAGCTGTACACGACGTTCGGCCTGGAAGGGGCCAGCAAAACCCTCAAGATCAGATACCTGGTCATAAACGCCAACACGTCTTACAACATCCTCCTCGGCAGGTCGTCCCTCAATAAACTTGGAGCAATCGTCTCCACACCCCATCTGGCAATGAAGTTCCCTTCCCTCTCGGGCGACATCCTGACCATACATGTAGATCAAAAGGTCGCCCGAGAGTGTTACGCCGAAAGCCTGCGGGTCGAGCCCACACAACAGGGGCCCAGCGGCAGCCGCTCGCCCAGGCGAAAGATAGCCGGCCGTGGTAGAAGTCCCCGCCGACACTCACCCCAACCCAAGAAGGGCATCACCATGGCAGACCTGGATCCCAGGGAGATTGAGCCGAGACTTGAGGCCAAGGACGAGCTGCGACAAGCCGAACTCGATGGGAAGGATCGGTATATAAGCATAGGCACGACAATGGCCGCCGCCGATGCAGACTTCGTTCACCAAACCCTCAAGAGAAACGTAGACCTTTTCGCGTGGACGATGGCCGATGTACCAGGCGTCCACCCGGACATCATCACCCATCGCCTCTCGGTATATAAAGAAGCCCGACCGATCGCACAAAAGAAGAGGAACCATGGAGAAGACAAGCGGCTGGCCGCCAGAAGTGAGGCCGAGAAGCTCTTGAAAGCCGGCTTCATAGCCGAGGCACGATACTCCACTTGGCTAGCCAACGTCGTGATGGTTAAAAAGCCGAGCGGCAAATGGCGAATGTGCGTAGACTACAAGGACCTCAACAAGGCGTGCCCCAAGGACTCATATCCCCTTCCCAACATCGACCGGCTCGTAGGCGGAGCGGCCGGCCACAAGATATTGAGCTTCCTGGATGCCTACTCCGGTTACAACCAGATCAGCATGCACCATAGCGATAGGGGTAAAACGGCCTTCACGACGGACGGTGCAAACTACTTCTACAAGGTGATGCCGTTCGGCCTAAAAAACACCGGGGCTACCTACCAGAGGCTCATGGACAAGATTTTCAAGGGGATGATCGGCCGAAGCGTAGAGGTCTACGTGGACGACATCGTGGTAAAGTCCGACTCGTGCGGCCAACACATCAAAGATCTACAAGAAGTCTTCGACGCTTTAAGAAAGGTCAACATGCGCCTTAACCCCGAGAAGTGCGCATTCAGCGTCGAAGGCGGCAAGTTCCTCGGCTTTATGCTGACCCACAAGGGAATTGAAGCAAACCCCGACAAGTGCAAGGCCATAACGGAGATGAGGAGCCCGAAAAACTTGAAAGAAATTCAACATCTGCTGGGCCGACTGACAGCACTCTCCAGATTCGTACCCCGCCTCGCCGAACGGATCAGGCCGATAGCCGCAATGCTCCGCAAAACTTCGAAATTCAGCTGGAATGAGGAGTGCGAGCAAATCTTTGGCCAGCTCAAAGAATTCCTGTCCTTGCCGACCGTCATCCAAAAGCCCCGCCTGGACCTACCCATAGTAGTCTACTTAGCGGTATCGGAGGAGGCGGTTAGTGCCGCCCTTGTCCAGGAGGTAGACCACGAAGAACACCCGGTATACTTTGTCAGCCGGACGCTCCACGCAGCCGAGACCCGGTACCAAATGATAGAGAAGGTGGCACTGGCCCTAGTGCTGACGGCAAGGCGAATGCGCCCATACTTCCAGAACCACGAAATCAGGGTAAAGACCAACTATCCCATATATAAAATTTTGTCTAAACCCGATCTTGCAGGACGAATGATAGGGTGGTCGGTCGAGCTTTCAGAGTTCGACATCAAGTACGAACCGAGGGGCGCCATCAAATCCCAATGCCTAGCGGATTTCGCAGCCGAGCTCCCCAAGAACACAGAAGTCTCAACCAAATGGGTCCTCTACGTGGACGGCTCTTCCAATAAAGCGGCCTGCGGAGCCGGGGTCGTCCTCGAAGGGCCTGGGGATTTACTGATTGAGCAAGCCCTCCAGTTCTCCTTCAAGGCAACGAACAACCAGGCGGAATACGAGGCCATACTGGCCGGCCTCAACTTGGCGAACGACCTGGGCGCGCGAGAGGTCGCATGCAAGAGCGACTCCCAGCTGGTCGTCGGCCAAATCAAAGGAGAATTCGAAGTCAAGGAGCCCCTCCTCCAACGATATTACCACACCGTTCGTAACGTCATGGCCAAGTTCGACGCGGTGGCGGTCCAACACATACCACGAGAGGAAAACGAGCGCGCCGATGCACTCTCTCGCCTGGCATCCACGAAAAAACAAAGCCACCATCGATCGGTCGTCCAGGTACGACTAGCACGGCCGAGTGTGGGCGACGCCGAGTGCATGACAGTCACCGAGACCCACACATGGATGACCCCAATCACTCAGTACTTGGAGCATGGGACATGCCAGCCGGGGGAAGAGAAGAATATCAGACGGCAGTGCGCCCGGTACACCATGATCGGTCAGGATCTATACCAAAGAGGGTACTCCACACCACTCCTAAAGTGCCTCACCAAGGAGCAATCCCAATATGTGCTGCAAGAGATCCACGAAGGGGCATGCGGGAGCCACTCCGGAGCCCAAACGATGGCAGCCAAAATAATCCGCAGGGTATTATTGGCCGACCGTCCACGGAGACAGCGCCGACTACGTCAAGAAGTGCCAAAAATGCCAAGAGTTTGGCCCTCTCCACCACCGAAAACCAGAGGAACTGCATAGCATGACGTCGCCCTGGTCGTTCGCTATGTGGGGAATGGACATCATCGGCCCATTCTCCCCAGGCAAAGGCCAGACTAAACATCTGCTGGTCGCGGTGGATTACTTCACCAAGTGGATAGAGGCCGAACCACTAGCCACAATCACCGCCCGAAACGTCCAAAACTTCGTATGGAAAAACATAGTATGCCGGTCCGGCATACCACACTCAATAGTCTCCGACAACGGCCGACAGTTCATCGATCAAGGCCTCATGACCTTCTACGGCGACCTCGGCATCAAATCCCTCACAAGCTCAGTCGAGCACCCAAAGACGAACGGACAAGCTGAAGCGGCCAACAAGGTCCTGTTGAACGAACTAAGGAAGAGGCTCGGCACGGCCAAGGGAAGATGGACGGAGGAACTGCCCGAGGTCCTATGGGCATACCGCTGCACCCCACAATCCACCACACAAGAAACCCCTTACAGCCTCACGTACGGCACCGAGGCCATGATACCAGTAGAAGTCGGGGAGCCATCCATCCGACGCCAACTCTTCGACTTATCCCTCAACAAGGAACGTCTGGCGGTCGGCCTCGACCTCTTGAAAGAGCTTCGAGATAAGAGCAAGATACGAGAAGCAGCGTGCAAGCTCCGAGCGGCAAGGAGATACAACTCGAAGGTCCAGCCCAGAAGCTTTCAGCAAGGTGACCTCGTCTGGAGAATGCGCAGCAACGCTAGGAAGTCGGACGGCAAGTTCTCATCAAATTGGGAGGGACCATTCCGAATCCGAGAAGTGGTTGAAGGGGGAGCTTACCATTTAGAGCACCTATCGGGAAAAATTGTACCTAGGACGTGGAATGCCACGCACCTAAAATTTTATTTCAGCTAAACATGAATAAAATATACGCACTCTTTCCTCGCCCGGCCTGTCTATCGGTCGGAGAGGTTTTAACGAGGCGTTTCATATATAAGTGTATACAATGAACGACAATAACGGTTCGGCCAGGACGAAGCCTTAACCGGCATACCCTCCCGAACCCGTACCCACTTGGCCAGGACGAAGCCTTAACCGGCATACCCTCCCGAACCCGTACCCGCTCGGCCAGGACGAAGCCTTAACCGGCATACCCTCCCGAACCCGTACCCGCTCGGCCAGGATGTAGCCTTAACTGGCATACCCTCCCGAACCCGTACCCACTCGGCCAGGATGTAGCCTTAACCGGCATACCCTCCCGAACTCACTCGGCCAGGATGTAGCCTTAACCGGCATACCCTCCCGAACCCACTCGGCCAGGATGTAGCCCTAATCGGCATACCCCCCGAGACATACACAACGATCGGCACAATCACGGTTGATTTTAGCTATCACAACGATCGCTAAAGGGACGACCGACTTACCGAACTCTGTTACAATCACTTGGCTGATTTTAGCTATCACAAGTTACTCAATTAGTTACGCCTACCGACTGGTTACTCCGTTCTTTTTACTTCGTTAATGTTACGAGTTAAGTATAAGGGTTCAAATCCGTTCGGCTAGTAAAGGCTCGATCGTCCAGAAATGCAGAAATAATTGAAGAAAACTGATAACATTAAATTGAAGAAAGGTGGGGGCCACACCCCGGCCCCAAGGGTCTAAAAGTAAAGCTGACCGCCTAATCTACGATATTCAACACCTCATTAGAGGGGTCAACTTCAACTTCTTCAACTTGAGGAGGACCGGCCGCGGCAGGGACCAGACGGCCATCCAAAACTTCCATGTCTTGGTCAAATTGACCAGATGGAGGTGGACCGCCATACAGCACCTCAGCCTGTCGGACGGCGAGATCGAAGCTTTGGCCGATGAGCACCATGGTGTCCTCCATGGTCTTCAGAACTTCGGCCTCCGCCACCCTCCTGGCCTCGCTTTCGGCCAAAGCTTCCTCCTCCTTCAAGCGGGCCCGACGGTCGGCATCTTCCAACGCCTTGCGAAGGAGAATAACCTCCGCAGCCTTCTCGGCATCGGCCCTCTCCAGCTCGGCCACCCTTTGCTGACGCAGCTCCAGCTCGGTCCCCTGCGCACACAACTTCTTTTCGTAAGTTGTGTTGGCCTCCACGGCCTGCTTCAGGTTATGGCCGGCCTCCTGGAGTTCGTGTTCGAGGCGCGATATGTCCTCGACCCGGCTTCTCCGAGCGTCTGCGCCCCGGCGGGCCAAGAATAGACCCCAGCAGATCATCTCGATGCCGCCATCCAGGAGGTCGTCGTCAGGGACCGACCGGATCTCACCCTCAATGTTGGAGGGCAATTTGAAGCTCACGGCCCTAGAGAAAGACCGGTCGTCCCCAAGAACGAGCATCGATCCGCCCGCCGTAGCCAAAGGCACCGCCACCCCCGTCGGAATTGGGCGGTTGAAGTCGTCGGTAGGGGGGGCAGTCGGCCTAGATGACCGCGCTGGAGGGGGGGTGGGCATTTGACCCGCCGCCCGAACCGTTCGGGCAATGTTGCCGCCCTCGCGGCCACGCTTCTTGGAGGGGCCAGCCTCCTCCGCCCGGGGCTTAGCACTGGTGGCCCCTCTCTTCTCGTTTAGCTTGTTTTTGAATGAATGCAACATCCCAACGGCTTGGGGGACTTCTCTCTTGGCGATTTCTACAAACAAACGAAGAACGGTCAGTCGGAACATGGCATAAAAAAAACAAAAAGACCAAGTGCATGAAAAAGAACATACCCTCGAAAGCCTCCGCGCGATCGGTCGCATTGTACAGCGACATGAGCGGTCGTGCGGGGAGCTTCCTGGGGAGACTATCAAATAAAGAAAAAACGAGCTGCTCGTGCTCGCTCGGATGCGCCGGCCTCGGCCAATCCGTTATCTTTGTCGGACTCCTTGACCAAAAAAGGGGGAAGCGGGACCGGCCAACCTCATCAAAAAAATAGCGTGTCCCGGCCGGCTCCACGTACACTTTAAAGAACTTCTCCTTGAAGTTCTTATAAGAGGCCGTGAAGGGCTTGAACAAAACACTACCCACCCGGCTGACCAGCGATTGCCAACTGGCAAGCTTGGCCGGGTATGACGAGTAGAAATGTAGAAAGCAGGAAGGAAGAGGGCGCAACCCAAACGTCCGGCAAACAATGCGGAACGCTTGCATCGACGCCCACGAGTTGGGGTGAAGCTGAGTCGGAGCCACGTTCAGCTCCTTCAGAACCCCGGCCGTAAAGGCATCAAAGGGCAGAGACGCATGCAAGTCTGAAAAAAGACAAGCATACATGAAGAAAAAAGGAGGCTCGGTAGATGACCGCTCCCGATACACACGGTCCTCCAAAGAGCAAGGACCGAACGCCATCAAAGATTCCTCGGCCGAAGCCTTTAAGACAGGAACCTCATCCAAAAATCCGGCAACGGAGGCGTCGGTAAGAAAAGAGGACGACACCTCACATACCCGGGGATCTACCCAGGCCGGCCCCACATGGGGGCGCGGCCCCTCAAAAGGGGCCGAGCGGTCGGACGCATTACCAGCGTCCTCCTTCACCAAGCCTGGAGAGGGGACCCTCTCCACTTCCCCGACCGGGGAAGCCTGGCCAGAAGAAGAAGAAGAAGAAGAAGAAGAAGAGGAAGAAGACGAAGACGAACAAGCCGGGGGAGACTCGGCAAGGACAGACATAACTAACCTTGAAGATGGACGAGGGAAGCAACAGAAGACGGTCGGATTGGTAATAGGTGTCGGAGCTCAAGCAAAGATAACGCGTGGAATGCTACTATTCTCAGCCCCTATTTATAGCCCGGGAGGGCCTCGGAATTCCAAACGTCACAAGAACCCCAACCGTTGGATTCGTTTGATCCAACGGTTCGCATCGCTTCGCGCTCAGAAAAACCCCTCATTAATGCGCGTCATGTCAATCGCTCAGACGCCCCCAAACATCACTTCATTCATCATTACACAAACCGACCGAGGCCCATTCTTCAGACTCTTCGGCTGTACCACTTCTCGAGCCTAGGAGGCAACTGTACTGGGATGACCGACCGGTCCAAGGACCCGGTCAACCCACATGTCAAGACCATACTTTAAGGTACGAGGTCGACCATGTGTCACACGTGGCCGACCGACACCGAGTGCTCAAGTCAAAGGTTGACCCAATTAACGAAGGTTAACCCATGGTTAGGAAACGACCTAATCCAACCCTAATTGCTAAACAACCCCCTAATCCGGCCCAACAGCGAGGGCCCATCAAGGTAATATAAATATCATGCATTCCAAGGAATAAGGTACGTCATTATCTACAGTATTCCAGCCAGCCGAATACGATACCCCACTGACTTGAGCGTTGGAATGCCATCTGCAGGTACCCCACCCGCCTGAGGAGTCATCCGGCGAGAAGAACCGAAGGAGGAAGTGAGGTACGACCGACCCAGCGACATTCGAAGACGATAGTTCTCCAGTCCCCAACCTCGTTCGAGAACAGAAATCATAGGAGAAGAAATTGAATGAGCTTCAGTCGTATGTTTATTATGAAGTAAGTTTTGAAAATAATTGGTTTGCATCATAAGAATAGATTTATTAGGTAAATACTTAATTTTAAGACCAAGAAAAAAATTCAGCTGACTAAGTTGTTTCAAGGAAAAGTTTGAATAAGAATACGTGAGTTACCGATTATTATAATATCATTTACATAGACCAAAAAATATATAACTTGTAACTATTTTCTGTAAATAAAAAAAAGAAATCAAAATCCCTGCTAAAAAATTCAAGTTGACGAATAGTAATTTCCAATAGATCAACCATTGTCGTGGTGCTTGTTTAGCCCATAGATACATTTATTCAGCTTACAAACAAGAGACTTAATATTTGATTCAAAATCAAGTTTTTTAGCAAAATAAATCATTTATTCAACATCACTATATAAAAAAAACATTATTAACATCAAGTTGAAACAATCCATAAAATACAACAATAATAAGAATAATTTTGAATGTAATGGGTTTCATCATTGGAGAAAAAGTTTCATGCAAAAATGGTGATGGATATTGAGTGCAAAAATAACCTAAAGGAAACCCCTGGAGCTTCGGACCTTGTAAGAAAGACGGAGGCCCATTTAGTAGAGGGCTGGTCCTATTCTTCAGCCCAACAATAAGAGGAAGACTGTGGGTCTAAGCATAGGTTAGTTGAAGAGGATTTTGGATTGAGGGATGAAATAGGTCACACTCGCATGCTGTGCGAAAGCCCTATAGGAGGCCCGAAAGTGAGTGACAGTAAAGTAATACGAATGACAATCTCTGATGGCAGACTCTCAGGGGACCTTGTGCCACAGAGTGGTTCGTCATCAAAGATGAGGGAGGTCAACATGGTGCAATACGTGCATGGAGGCGATGAAGATGAAGGAGAAGAAGGAGTAGCATTCCCAGGTGCACCGTCTTTACCACATTCTTTAGAAGATGGGGGAGCAAAGGAGAGAAGTAAGTCTAATTCCCCGCCACGTCGGAGGAAGAAGAAAGGGCTCTTTGATTTGGGAGAACCTTTCTCCCACCCGAGGCGGTCGGCAAGGCTCAACAAAAGATTCTCTCAGGCAAGTACATCATCTAATCGCAGAGACGTAATATCTTTAGCTTCAATTTCTGGTAGGGATATTAAAAATTGGAATTCTCGCTTGTATGCTTCTCGTAACATGGAGGAATCATCTGAAGTAATATGAATGGCAATCTCTGATGGCAGACTCTCAGGGGACCTTGTGCCACATAGTGGTTCATCATCAAAGATGAGGGAGGTCAACAGGGTGCAATACGTGCATGGAGGCGATGGAGACGAAGGAGAAGAAGGAGTAGCATTCCCGTGTGCATCGTCTTCACCACATTCTTTAGGAGATGGGGGAGCAAATGAGAGAAGTAACTCTAATTCCCCGCCACGTCGAAGGAAGAAGAAAGGGCTCTCTGATTAGGGAGAACCTTTCTCCCACCTGAGGTGGTCGACAAGGCTCAGCGAAAGATTCTCTCAGGCGGGTACATCATCTAATCATAAAGACGTAATATCTTTAGCTTCAATTTCTGATAGGGATATTAACAATTGCAATTCTCGCTTGTATGCTTCTCGTAACATGGAGGAATCACCTAATCTGTGGGAAATTGGAAAGAAAATTGGGTTGTCCTGCCGAGGGGATGAAGAGAAGGTTGTCCAAGAATATGTTAGTATGGAAGTAAGAGACTCAGAGGTTATGAACTATCATAAGGAGGGTATTGAGAAATGTGTACTATGCTAATTGTGAATTTGAATATAAGAGGTATGGGGGAAAGTACCAAAGCTAGGTACTTGAGACAAATCACAGCGAGTGAGGGATAAGAATTTGTATGTCTACAAGAATCAAAATCGAAGGTGCTATGGGATGCTAAATGCTACTCTTTGTGGTGGGACAACAAAGTTGGATGGCTACATTATGAAGGAGACAATGGAAGAGGAAGCTTGTTGTCGATGTGGCATAAAGAAGCTTTTTGCTACAATAGTCATTTGATGGGGAAGGGGTTCATTGTTGTTTTCGGCAAACACCTCAAATCTAATCTCAGATGCACAGTGGTAAATGTCTACGCTGCCTGCAACTTGAGTGATAAGAAGACCCTTTGGACGGAGCTGTCTAATATCAAAGCCACTTCACAAGATGTGGTTTGGTGTTTGTGTGGTGACTTTAATGCCATAAGAAATCGCAGTTGTACCGACCAAGTCATCGGGTGTGATGACGTGTCTAGCACATGACCACGTGAGGCGGGTTTAGCAGAGCACGTGGCTAAAGAAGGGCGAGTGGTTCAAAAGCTAGTGTAGTCGCCGATTGTGGAAGCGACGTGCTACAACGTACATGACCAGTTGTCGCCGAGATCGTATAACGTCAACGTGTTGACGATGGGAGATCAGGTGGTCTGACGCTGCCGCGAGGAGCACATCGCCGGATTTCCCGGTAAGCTCAGTTGGAGCTGATGAAGGCTCAGAAGTGTAAGTTCAAGTGTACAATTCCAGTGAGGCGATTGTTGCGCCAGCATAGGGTGTGAAGGGCGTGTGGGTTGAAAGGGACAACTTTTCTATCAGCGACAGGATTCCCAGAGTGGACATTCGTTGGTGACAAGGTCTCCTCAGCCCCAGGAACATTCATGGCGCAGTGATAAGGAGGGTGCCATTAACAACAGGCGATATCATAGAGATGGTGCATTGTGCTGCACCCGATACTCGCCTGGTCAGGTGGTTTTCTAAGGCACATTGCGTGTTAGCTTGCTCATGAGTAGATGACTTAGTTGCGCGGCTGGTTACTACACAGAAATAACGTTCAAGTTGCCTCGACCCAGATGACGACACGTGTAGGGTTGGATGTTATCTGTTACTCCAACCAGATGGTGACACGTGTAGGGTTGTGTGCAATAGAGAGGTGACGCTCGAGTTATCCTAGCTCAGATGATGACACGTGTAGAGCTGGGCGTTACCTGCTATCCCAGCCCAGATGGCGACACGTGCAGAGCTGGATGCGAGCCACGCATCAAAAAGCATAGCGGCCTAGAGAGAGAAGAAACCTAGCTATAAAGGTAAACTTAACAGAATTTGCAAAGGTACGTTTTCATTACGGCTCATTCTGCTAGGGTTGTGTGCCTTTAGTACAGTTCTTCAGAGCATATTTTCTCTGAGTTTTGGGTGTTCTTGTTACTGACTTGAGCGGTGGAGCGCCACCGGCCGTAGAGGCGCCACCTTGTGTTTTCAGGTTCCCAGAGGAAGCTCTTGTGGTGTGAACTTGAAGGGCACGTGGAGTCAAGCTGGTGAGGAGGTTCATGACGAGGCAACGCTTTGGCGCTAAGTCAACCGGCAGGATCATTTGGCGCCCACTGTGGGGCCATATAAAAGGTGATTCCCAACCATAGTTCGTGTTTGTTGTGGTATTGGTGTTTTCTGTTCGACTGCTCGCTATCGCAGTCGATTCCTAGAATTTTCACCATTTGTTTGGAGTTTCTTTGAGTTGCTGAGTTTGCTGAGAAAAGATGAGGACAACACGGTCAAGTTCATTCGCGCCGTCAACAGACGAAGATGCTGTGTCCATGACACAAGTGATGGACATGATAATGACACTACAGGAGAATGTGGCAGCATCGCGTTCTGAACAGGAAAGGATGCATGAGGCGCTGGTGGCCTCGCAAGCCAGAAATGAGGAGCTGAACAGGGTTAACGAAGAGCTGCGCAAAGCCCTACAGGAGAGGGAGGAGCGTGCGGTCGGGGACAGATCTGCACCCCCATCCCGACCGCGCAGCTTCCTCGTGCCATTTTCCCAGGAGATCATGGACTCAGTGGTCCCGGCTAACACTGTGGCGGTGAAAGCGTCTTTCACTGGGGTGGAGGACCCCGAGGCCCATCTCACGGCGTTCCATACTCAGATGATGCTCTCTGGGGGTCTGACGCGGTTTATTGTAAGGTGTTCATGAGCACCCTTAGTGGAACAGCGTTGGACTGGTTCGTCAGTATACCTACTTGCCACATTACCACTTTTCAACAGTTTTCCAAGATGTTTGTGGAGCAGTATATAGTGAACAAGGCACCACCATTGGTGTCTTACGACTTGTTTGACGTGAGACAGTACCAAGGGGAGTCCCTAAAGGATTTCCTGAATAGGTTCGGGGTCTAGATAGTTCGCTTGCCAGGTAAGGACGAAAAGATGTTTGTACACACCTTCAAAAAGGGTGTGTTACCTGGGCCTTTTAGTGAGTCACTTATCAGGAGTCACCCCGCCACGTTTCCTGAAATCAGGCGACGTGTTGTGGCCCACATCGCCGCTGAGAGCGAAGTCTCTGAGAAAAGGGGAAACGTGGCCCCAGCCAAACCACCGCGCGCCCAGACGAGGGTCCAGCCGCAAAGAGTAATGTAGGCAGCGGCGGGGAAGAGGGACCAGAGGATGCGTCATCCTTATGATCCCAAGAAGAATAACGGGAAGGGGAAGGGGCCAGGGCGGCCCAGAGAGACTAACCGCCCACCAAGGTATGAGTTCGTGATGGGGTTGGCTGATCTGATCGCCATCCCGAATATCGCTGCCAGGCTCAAAGTGCCTGAGAAGACGACAAAGAAGGTTTTGGGGCCAAAACCAGACACGTGGTGTGAGTTCCATAAGAGCTTTGGCCACTCCATCAACTAGTGTTTGGCTTTGGGATACCAACTCGCCGAGTTGGTCAAGTGCGGATTTCTGAAAGATTACTTGCTGGAAAAGCAAGCGGGCCAACCAGCGGGTTCCCAACCAGCGAGCAACGAAGGACAGCAGCACGAGGTGCCCGTCCACGGCGAGATCCACACCATAGCTGGTGGATTTTCAGGTGGAGGGTGCACTGCATCGCAGCGCAAGAAGTACGCGAGATCGTGATGTCAGTGGAGGTCTTTGAGGGCCACTCACCCGACGTGGATATCACGTTCACAAAAGGAGACCTTAGGGACGTTGTACCTCACGACAACGACCCTATTGTGATCTCACTTGTCACAGCGGGAAGGACAGTCCACAGGGTTTTGGTCGACCAAGGGAGCTCGGCGGATGTTATGTTTTGGCCAACTTTTGAAAAATTACAACTGTCGCCTGATCAGCTGAGGCCATATGGGGGCTGCCTGTACGGTTTCGCCAGCGATCAAGTGGAGGTAAGGGGGTATATTGAGTTGAGGACGACCTTCACGGATGGTTTTGCCTCGCAAACGGAGAAGATCATGTATCTTGTTGTAAACGCTCTGTCGGCGTACAACATACTGTTGGGAAGGCCAACGCTCAACAGAACGGGGGTTGTGCCTTCGACAAGGCACATGAAGGTCAAACTACCGTCCATGGAGGGTTTGATCATCACCATTCGCTCTGACCAAAAGGAGGCGAAGAAGTGTTACGAGAACAGCCTAAAAAACAAGAGGTCTGTGTGCCACGTAACCACAACACCTCCCCCTGGCGCGGAGCCTACGCAGGAAACCCGGCGGCGAGTTTCAGACACGGTGTTGGAGGTGATCGCCGGGGGCGATGTGCCCATGCAGGATATAGAGGCGAGGTCCGAGAGCACCGCTCGATTGGAGGGGGAAAGAAGTTGCTTGGAGACCACCAGAGAAACAGGCAGTGGAGGAATGGCTCGAGAAGGAGATCAACGGCAAGGTGTTTAACCTGGGGAGAACCTTGGATAGCGAGACGCAAGACCAAATCGCAAGGTGATCAGTAGAAACCTGGATGCCTTTGCGTGGGCCGCTTATGACATGCCGGAGATTGACCCCGGTTTCTTGTGCCATCGCTTAGCAATGGATCCCCAAGTCAGGCCTATCCGCCAAAGAAGGAGAAAGTTCAACGAGGATAAAAGGCAGGCGATCAAAGAAGAAACACAAAAACTCCTCGCAGCAGGCCACATCAGAGAGATTCAATATCCGGAATGGCTCGCCAACGTCGTTCTGGTCAAGAAGAGTAGTGGAAAGTGGCGGATGTGTGTCGACTTCACAGACCTGAGCAAGGCCTGTCCAAAGGATTCTTATCCTTTGCCGAGTATAGACGCCATGGTAGACAGTGCATCAGGGTGCAAGATGCTCAGTTTTCTGGATGCCTTCTCGGGGTACAAATAGATCAAAATGCACTGCAATGATGAAGAGAAGACCGCCTTCATGACGGAAAGGTCATGCTACTGCTACAAGGTGATTCCCTTCGGGCTGAAGAATGCGGGAGCCACGTACCAAAGGCTAATGGACAAGGTGCTCGCCCCAATGCTCGGAACGAATGTGCAGGCATACGTCGACGACATGGTCGTAACGTCCCTGGAAAAGAGCAAGCACGTTGCCGATTTGGAAGAGTTATTCATCACCATAGCCAGGTACAAGCTGAAATCTGAGAAGTGTGTTTTTGATGTGGAAGCAGGAAAATTTATGGGATTTCTTTTGTCGGAAAGGGGAATCGAGGCTAACCCCGAGAAGTGTGCCGCCATCTTGGCAATGAGGAGCCCCGCCACTGTGAAAGAGGTGCAGCAGCTCACCGGGCGAATGGCCGCCCTGTCTCGATTTGTATCGGCCAGTGGGGAAAAGGGTCATCCATACTTCCAATGCTTGAAGAGGAACAACAGGTTTGTCTGGACGAAGGAGTGCGAGGAGGCCTTCATAAAGCTCAAAGAATATTTGGCGAGCCCACCAGTTCTATGCAAACCCCAAGCCGCAACGCCACTCAGGCTGTATTTTGCCATAAATGAGAGGGCAATAAGTGCAGTGCTCGTCCAGGATCAAGATCAGGTCCAAAGTCCCATCTATTTTGTTAGCAAGGTGCTGCAAGGCCCAAAGGTGAGATACCAGGCCCTAGACAAGGCAGCATTAGCGGTTGTATTCTCGAGGAGACTGCGCCATTACTTCCAGAGCTTTACGGTGTTGGTAATGACTGATCTGCCAATCCAGAAGGTTCTGAAGAAACCAGATGTGCCCGGAAGGATGTGAAGTGGGCGATTGAGCTGTCGGAATTCGACATCAAATATGAGCCCCGGGGATCGATCAAGGGGCAAATTTTTGCTGATTTCGTGGTCGAGTTGTCCTACGAAATAGCGCAAAACGCCAAGGATGACTTTCGTTGGGTACTCTCGGTTGATGGGTCGTCCAACCAACTGGGCAGCGGGGCTGGGGTCATTTTGGAAGGACCCAACGGCGTGTTGATAGAGCAATCACTAAGGTTTGCTTTCAAAGCAAGCAACAATCAAGCAGAGTATGAGGCTTTGATCGCCAGAATCTTGTTGGCAAAGGAAATGGGGGCGAAGGTGCTGATGGCGAAGAGCGATTCGCTGTTGGTCACTGGGCAAGTGACTGGCGAGTTCCAAGCCAAGGACCCGCAGATGGCAGCCTACTTGGAGTACGTGCAAGAGCTAAGGAGATCTTTCGCTCTGTTCGAAGTGGTGCACGTACCAAGAGAGCAGAATGCCCGAGCTGATTTGCTAGCCAAGCTCGCCAGTTCGGGCAAGGGGGGCAGACAGAGGACTGTCATTCAAGAAACATTGAAGACTCCTCGAGCATTCGTTGCAGACCACCAAATTCTTCATGTTCACAGATCGACGGAAAGAACGGCGAGAAGCCATAGATCCCTAACGCAGGAAACTTTGAGGAGGCCGAGGGTCAGAGCGCGCCCAGCAGCAGAGGTGAGAACGATGCAAGTTTGCGCTGCCCACGAGCCAGACACGTGGATAACGCCATACCAACGCTATTTAGCGGATGGCGCGCTTCCAGTTGACTCAACAGAGGCCAGAAAGATAAAGAAAAGTTCCAGCAAGTTTACCCTTATTGACGGCGAGCTATACAGGTTTGGATTTACACACCCTCTTGTTGTATGTGTACACGGAGAGAAGTGCACGAGGATTATGGCTGAGCTGCATGAGGGGATTTGTGGGAGCCACATTGGAGGTCGATCTCTGGCGACAAGGACTATCCGTGCAGGCTATTACTGGCCCACGATGAGGGAGGATTGCAAGAGATATGCCCAACGTTGCAAGCAATGCCAGCAGCACGTCGACTGGCACACGGTGCCCCCAGAAGAGTTAAAGTCAATCTACAGCCCTTGGCCATTCCAGACATGGGGAATCGATATCCTGGGACCCTTTCCGTAGGCAATCAGACAAATGAAGTATTTGGTTGTGGCAATCGAATACCTCACGAAATGGATTGAAGCAGAACCAGTAGCCCAGATCACCGCGCACCAAATCCAGAGTTTCGTATGGAAGAATATTGTGTGTCGTTTTGGCGTGCCCAAGGGTCTAGTATTAGACAATGGGACCCAGTTCACAAGCCACCTGTTGAAGAAACTGTGCGAGGACATCGAGACACAGCAGGTGTTTGCTTCCGTGGAACACCCACAAACGAATGGGCAAGTGGAGTCCGCTAATCGGGTTCTACTGAGAGGATTGAAGAGGAGGTTGGAAAAAGCCAAGGGGTCTTGGGCTGAGGAGGTTCCCCGCATAGTGTGGGCATATCATACTACTGAGCAATCGGGAACCCACGAAACCCCGTTTAGCTTAGTGTATGGATGCGATGCCATGATTCCGGTTGAAATCCAAGAAAGCTCGCCGAGATTCCTGAACTTCGTGTCGGAAGATTCGAACGAAGAAAGGAGGATGAACTTGGATTTGCTGGACGAGGTCAGGGAGGAAGCGCGGGTGAAGGCCGAAGCAGTAAAGAGAAGGGTTGAGCGTAAATACAACTCCAAGATAAAGCCGAGACAGTTCAGAGATGGCGACCTGGTGATGAGGAAGGCCCACCAGTACGAGATGGAAAACAAATTGTCACCCAAGTGGACAGGTCCATTCAGAATAACCGAAGCACTCGGGAACGGCGCCTACCGCTTGGAGACGCTGGGGGGAGGGGCGATTCCTCGCACTTGGAACGCAACCCACCTCAAGTTTTACTACAGTTAAGGCATTGTAAGTAGCAATAAATTCCAATAGTTTAAGATGTATCAGTTTAAGCAATTTTTCAAGGGGGCACTCTTTTTTCCCTGAGAAGGGTTTTTAATGAGGCCACCCAATAAAGAAGGTTTCGAAGTTTATCGAAGTTTCCCAAGTTATTAAGTTTGCATGCTGTTTGTCTTTCAAAATTAGTGGGGTAAGATTAAAAATGGGAAATCCAAATTGCATGCATCCAGTACAAAACTTTCGAAACGTGAAGCCTTAAAAACCCTCATCGCCACCTGGCGACTGGAGGTGCAAGTTTAAGTTTTTAAGTCCTCACCGCCACTCGGCGATCGGAGGCACAAGTATTAAAATTTTTCTGACCGCCACCAGGCGAGAAAGAGATTCAAAAGTCCTCCTCGCCTTGAGCGAGCGTAGGCGAGAAAGAGATTTAAAAGTCCTCCTCGCCTTGAGCGAGTGTAGGCGAGAAAGAGATTTAAAAGACCTCCTCGCCTCGAGCGAGCGTAGGCAAGAACAAATTAAAAGACCTCTTTGCGTGAGCGAATTGAGGCAAGTTGAAAGCCCTCAATGCATCCGGGGAGGAGGAGATGTAGCCCCTGGGCAAGTGGAGGCATCAGGAAAAGTCCTTCTCACCCTCGAGTGAGTTTAGGCAAGATGAAACTGAAAAGCCAGGGGTGTTAACGATCTCAAGTACGGGAAAGGAGGGTTGGAGAAGAACTCTTTCCGCTTGAGTGAGGCACGAATATTGGCCTAGTAAGACCAGTTAAGTCAGAAGTTAAAGGATGGTAGGAGAGGTTCGCAGAGGGCACCCCACCACCCAAATCATTGTTCTGAAACTCAGGGAGGTAGAGAAGGATCCGAAAGGCGCCTCTACCCCCAGATGAGGGGACAATGATGCGAGTTATTTCAGGGTAAAGACTTGGGGAAGGCAAAGGGAGATCTGAAAGGCAGCTCTCCTCCCAATCGAGCAAAGATGAAATCGGAAGGTGGTCCCGCAGGGAACATTCTCAGTTAAGGGGAAGGTGATGTCGCCAGAAGCCCACTGCGCGAGATCGAAACAGAAGAGAATTGCATGGCAAGGGCCGCGCCAGCGAAGTTCTAGGCGACGACGTAGAAATGCCTTTGGCCCTTGGTAGTTCGGGCGAGAGAGGGTTCAGATATTAAGATCAACCTAAGCCCTTTTTACCTAGTAAGTGATTTCGGGTTAAACGTTATTGTTTCAAGTTAACTATTTGTTTAACTTAAGGTGGGTTGCAGAAAGTTAAGTACCGGTTGGTGCAAGACACGTTGAGTTGAGAAAAAACCATACAGCTAAACCAGTTGATTGCACAACAGATAAATCAGAAGATTATATACATACATATATATATATATATATATATATATATATATATATATATATATATATATGTGCACATGAGTACCGAACAGTTCGAACAAAATGAAAATTATTACAGACCAAGGAAAAACATAAGAGTTTTCAAGGCGATAAGTCAATTGGGGGCACGATCTTGTCGTCCACCACCTCGTTGTATACTGAGGACTCGGAAAGGTCAAGGTCAGGATATCTGCAAGCAAACTGCTCCAAAGCAGCGCCAAAGCCGGAGGTGACAACTTGGGCAGCCTCAAGCTGAAGCTCGTCGATCTTCGTCTTGAACCCACTGTTCGTCTCACGAACCTGGGTGACTTCAAGCTCGAGCTCGTCGACCTTCTTCTTGAGCCCGCTGTTCTCCTCGCGAACTCGGGCAAGCTCAGCAGCAGTTTCGCTAAGTTCTTGGGAAGCCTTGTCCCGCTCTTGCTCAACCTTTCCCAGAAGAGTCTCCCTCTCGACAGACCTCTTCTCTAAGTTGGCCATCTTCTCGGCATCAGTCTTCTTTGCCTCCTCCAGCGCGGCAATTTTCTCCCTCAGAGGGACGATCTTGCTCTCCAGCTCGACGACGTCTTGGAGTTTGTCATGAAGCTTTTTATGCAGCTCTTTGTTGTCTTTGCGCACGCTTTGGAGCTCGTCCTTGAGGGCATTTTCGACCTGCGAAAACTCGAGGCCTTGCATCAGCATGTCACACTTGGTCTTCTCGGCCGCGGCTTTTGCGGTGCTTGCCACCTCTTGGTTGACCTGGTTATCGAGCTCAAACTTCTCCAAGGAGTCCTTGAGCCCTTCGCCGACGATTTGAGGAAGACAGTCGTCGACCATGGCACTTAGGTGCACGGTAAAGGACTTCAGAGCTTCTTGAAGAGCGGCTGGGAGGCTCGAGGTTGCGGTGGGAGGCGGGGGTTGGTGCTCACCACCACCCTCACAAGGTTGAATTGTGGGGGGAGCTTCGAGGCGTGGTGGTGAGGCGGGCAGCTCTTCAGCGGCTTGATTGGAGGCTTGCGTATCAGCAAGTTGCTCAGGAGCGCCCTCAGCAACTGAAGCATTTGAAAGTGGAACATCCCCAACGGACTCGAATGGTGTGGAGGCGCTGGGAGGGTTCTCGATGAAGTTTGGAGCGGCGCTCTCAATTGCTGGGGGCTCAGTCAACGCCACCCTTTTCCTCTTGCAAATTAACCCATCCTCAGTGGCGTCATCCGTTTCTTTCTCAGATACTACCCTGGGGGCCTTCCTCTTGGCCTTCTTGAGGGGTAGTTTTTTGCGTTGGGGGGCTGGAAGAGCGGCAGCTGCGGGTGGACCAGCTGGTGGAGATTGGCCCTGGGCGGCGGCGATCTCCGCAACAGAGTTCGGGACCGTTTGGGAGCCCGCCGCCAACTTGTGGGATTTGGCTATGGCGCGTAGCTCAACCATTCTATCTTTCCCCAGCATCATATCTGCATTATTGGCCCACAGTTACCAAACAGCACAAAAATTCGGTGTTTAACAATGCACAAAAAGACAAGCAGTATAAGACAATGCATGGGGAAAGCTAAAACTACACACAAGTCAGAACAGCATCGTCAAGGCAAAGGCCGGACGATAGAAATATAAGCTAAGGGAACTCAAGGACGAACCTATATGGACGTCTAGCTGGCTTTCGAGAAACTCGTAAGAAATTATGGAGGAAGTGGGGAGAACCACGTTGCAGGAGGCGACTCTTTTCCAAAAATCGCACAAGTCCTTGTCGAGCGCCCCCATCTTTTCTGGCCCCCTAGCCTTCCTGAAGGTTGACTCCTTCTTCCCCTTATTCACCCAGTACAAGGGGAACCCGTCGAGAATAGAAGGGTCTTGATCGCTGCAGCATACACGCATGAACTTCCCCTTCCAATCCTTATAGGATTGCTGGAAGATAGAAACAATGGACCTCTCGGCGATCCCATTAAGGCTGACCCATAGACGATCGCCCGGGTTCTTCGCCTCTAACAAGTACAGGAATACGTCCACAGAGGCCGGGAGTCCGAAGAGATGGAAGAGGCCCAAGCACAAGCCCACATGCAAGCCCACCAGGGTAGATTTTGGCCAACCATAGAGTTATGGCCAAGAGGATCCAAGAAGACGTTCTTTTACATGTTCAAATGCCATAAACTCTAGTGTAGAGTAGACTTTAATTTCTTGTCAAAATTAGCATAGGAACTTTATTTGTAATTGTACCGCCCTAGTAGTCGGAAGTGATGACGTGGCATCAAGCTACGGTATAGGCGTGTTGACGAGACGCCAGGTTGGTAGAAGGGAAGGAAGTCGGGGGGCTCATGAAGTCGCCAGTTATTAAGTTGGCGTGCTCCGATCTCCAGCACACCAGAACCGGCGGTCACCGGGTTAAAGATGAAGTCGCCAGATGTAAACTCAGGCGACCAAGTGATTAGAGATCGCCGGAGCAAGCACATCGCCGAAGATGAAGGTGGTGCAGATTATGAAGGCGGCCGGCGAGACCACAGGGAAGGTGTGTACGAAGGCACCCTAGCTCGCCAATCCAGTAGAGATCGCACTCCAGGACAGCTATGCACTGAGTAGTATCATGCATAAGTAACTTAGCCAAAGGAGAGTCAGAAGCAGCGCCCAAGTCAAGGAGGCTCCAGATGATGGCACGTGTACAGCTGGATGCGAGCCACGTGTCCAGATGTGTAACTGCCAGGAGAGAGAAAGTGCCCAGGTATATAAGGGTTTCCCAACGAACTTCTGAGGTACGCACATTCAGATTGTCTTCTTTATGCTTGCGAGTTCTTGAGTATACTGAGAGAGAACTGGTTCACGGTTCCTTGAGAGTTCTTGAGTGTTACTCTTAGTATTTGGTGGTTCAGTCACTGACTTGGGCGTTGGAGTGTGATCGGCCGCAGCGGCGCTGCTCTGTTCTTTTGCAGGTTCTTGAGGTGGATCGCGGTGAAGGACGGAGGTTGACGCGGCGCACACGTCGATCCAAGTTTGACGAGGCATAGCTCTAGCGTTCTGGTCAACAGGCAGGATCATCAGGCGCCCACCGTGGGGCCGTGTAAAACCTGTTCCCATCCACAGTGTGAGTTCTTGGAGGTTTTTGCAGTTTTCTGTGTGGTTGTGTGCTGGTGCAACCATTGTTCGCTGTTCATCTAGATTTTGTTCGGTGATTTCGCGTTTTCCACCGTTCGTTTGGGTTTTTGTTCGGTGAGGTGAAGTTTTCTGCTGCTTGCGCGAGATTTGTTCGGTGAGATCTGAGTTCTTTGGCTCGTTTTGCTTTCTGTGAGAGAAGCGGTGGTTTCTGGTGGAGTTGCAGGTTTCTGTGGAGGTTTTTCGCGTTCTTGAGGTTTCTTTCGCAGTTTTCGTGAAGTTCTGACCGATTGATCGCTGAATCGATCGTCGCTGAAGGAGGTGTTGTTCATTGCACTCTGTGATTCGTCAAGTTTCATGAGAAAAATGAGAAGCAACCGTTGAAGTCCAGTTGCGCCCGTTGCTGCTGAAGGCGCCAGCGCCATGACTATGGCGCAGATGGTGGAGATTATGCGTTTGTTGCAGGCGAATGTGGAAGCCTCGCGTATAGAGCAGGCGAGAATGCATGAGGACCTGGTCGCCTCTCGGGCCAGGAATGATGAGCTTAGCAAAGTGACTGAAGAGCTGCGTCAAGCTCTTTAGGAGCAGCGAGGGCGTTCTATTGCTGAAGAGGTCGCGCCATCAACGCCGCCTCGCGTTTTTCCTATGCCTTTCGCTCAGGCGATTACTGACACGCCTATTCCTGCGAGCGTGGTACCTGTTAAGGCTGTTTTTCCCGGCGTGGAGGATCCTGAGGCTCATCTCACCACGTTCTATACGCAGATGATGCTGTCAGGAGGATCAGACGTCGTGTACTGCAAGATGTTTGTAAGCACACTCCAGGGGACGGTGCTGGATTGGTTTGTGAGCCTGCCTACAGGTCACATAACCAACTTCCAACAGTTTTCTAAGATTTTCGTCGAGCAGTACATCGTGAATAAGGCACCGCCCAGGGTGTCTTATGATTTGTTTGATATAAGGCAGTATCAGGGAGAGTCGCTCAGGGACTACCTGAATCGTTTTGGGGCGCAGATGGTCCGATCGCCGGCCAAAGATGAAGAAATGCTGGTCTACGCATTTAAGAAGGGCGTGCTGCCGGGACCATTTTGCGAAGCATTGATCAGGGCTCACCCTGCCACGTTTGCTGAGGTCAGGCGACTTGCGGTGGCCCACATCGCCGATGAGAGTGAAGTCGCCGAGAAGAGGGAAGCGTGGCTCCCGCTAGGCCACGTGCCCAGACCAGGATCCAGCCACAGAGGGTGCTGGAGACAGCGGCGGCTAGGAGGGATCAGAGGACTTGCCATCCTTATGATCCAAGAAAGAACAAGGGCAGGGGCCAAGGACGCCCACAACCAGCACGCCGGGAGTACAATCGCCTGCCTAAGCACAAGTTTGTCATGGGATTGGCGGACCTGATCGCCATTCCCAATATATCAGCTAGGTTGAAAGCGCCCGAGAAGGTGGGCGACAAGGTGCTGGGACCAAAGCCAGACGCCTGGTGCGAGTTTCACCAGGGCTTTGGCCATACCGATTTGGCTTTAGGATACCAGCTCGACGATCTGGTCAAGAGCGGGTTCCTAAACGACTATTTGCTGGATAGAAGGACGGGGGGTGCGTCGAGCTCCCAACCAGCAGGTGGAGAGGCTCAGCAGCACGAGATGCCCACACACGGGGAAATCCACACCATTGCAGGGGGTTTCTCGGGTGGTGGATGCACCGCATCACAGAGGAAGAAGTACGCGAGGTCTGTGATGACGGTGGATATGTTTGAAGACCACTCGCCGGATGTGGACATTACGTTCACCAAGCAAGATCTCCGGGACGTTGTGCCTCACGACAACGATCCCATAGTCATCTCGCTCACAGCAGGAAGGAAGGTCCACAGGGTTCTGGTGGACCAAGGAAGCTCGGCAGACGTGATGTTCTGGCCGACTTTCACGCAGTTGGAATTACCCCTTGACCAGCTGAGGCCCTATGGAGGGTGTTTGTATGTGTTCCGTCCGGTTGACCGGGACGTCTTCGTGCACGACCTCAACTGTCAGCTAGGGACTCCATCCCAATGATTGCCTGTGGATTCCTGCAAAAAAGAGGACAAAGAGGCGCCCTAGCGGCCATTTGCACTCCGACGCTCAAGTCAGCCAGCAAGAAACACCAAAACTATTCACCTCCGTCTCTGAGCACCGCGTATGGCACTCTGAAGGTGGTAAGAAATAACTGTGTACTGTGTGTCTGTGTTCTCTCTCTCAGGCAAAAATATTCCCCAGTCCCTTGTTCGTAACTAATGAAGCACGAGCAAGCAACTAGAGAGCTCTGGTAAATTTGCAGAAAGTTCCAACCCTTTTTCCAACATTCTCCGCGCTATTTAAACTACCCAAGCATTTAAAGCGCCTTAAAGCGCTTTTAATTACAAACGTAACGCACTCATTAAAGCGCTTAATTAGAAAACGTAGCGCATTTAAGACGTTGAAACGCTCGGGAGCCATTATAGTACCTGAATGCTCGAAAGGGAAACTATATTGAATGACTTTTAATTACCTGGCACCTGACTGAAGGGTGTTTCCATTCTGGCATGGCTGTCGTACACGTGGAGGGCCTCATGACGCCATGACCCCATCTGGGGGCGTTTCTGCCCATCTGGGGACGTCTCTACGTGTGAGTCCTCCTGCTTGGGAGTGCTACTGCGCTAGGGGTGACTTTTTGGGTGCCAACTCATGCACCCAAGTATCTAGTCACTTACTTCGAGAGCGTATCTGCCTTCCTTTTGTACTCTGCACCCGGTTGCCCTGGGCGTGACTTTCCTCTTGAGTCGTATCTGCCCCACAGGCGTCTCTGGGGCGGGAGGAGCACTTCACGAGTCAGGCTGCCCTACACTGGTGCTATTACTATGGCCTTGAAGCCACCTTTTCCTTCTCTTTATCGCTGCCCCGTGCTATTGGGACTTGAGGCCTTCCCACGGCGTCGCTCCCTCCATGGTCTTTCCTACCCATGGGTATCGGGGAACCGCACCGTGATTGCCTTGCTTCAGCACAGTTTGATCTGGCGACGCCCTGGTTGGGCGACGCCTTTGCCTTGGCGACGCCTTGCCTTGGCTTTGACTCTCCAGCCGTTGACTTTGACTCTCCAGCCGTTGACTTTGACTTTGACTTAGTCAACGCCCCGGATACGGGACGGTACACAAGCCCCCCATTCTTAAGCTGAAGACTTGTCTTCAGCGTAAAGACTAAAGCCTCGCCCACGCCGTCCACGTGCCATCCTGATGACGTGTCATTCCCTGCTGACTCAACAATTCTCAAATTGTTGACGTGACGCTTTTTGTACCCTAGGAGCGCTCTTACTGATTGATTTGACCTCCTCCGAAACGAGGATGATAACACCTTTTGGGCTACCCTTGATCGCGCGCCACGTGGCCCATCGCGCGGCCATCCTTCAGAGACCTTTGCGTTTCCCTTGGGCAATTGATCCTCTGACGCGTGGCACGATCTCACGACCCTCAGTTAGCGCCTCTTGAGTTGCGAAATGTAACGTTTAAGTTACTCCAAACCCTGCGCTCACCCTACTGTTACATTCATTCGCTCTGCAACTCCGCACTGTTCATCGCCTTCAAAACCCTTTTTCTCTGCAATCGTGATTCTCTCCTTCCTGCGCTCTTCTACTGCCTCCATTCCAATAGCAAAGGTACGATTTCGAGTGCTCATGACTCTTCCCTTTCGTCGCATTAGATGATTCATTGAACTGCCTGGGACTGTTGTTATTCGTGCATTACTGCGTTTCTTCACTTCTTCTTCCTCCTCTGGGTTTTATCGCGTGGGTGATGTTTCCTGGGGCTCTTTCCCCTTCTTGCCATGGCTACACTTGCTATACCCTTTTTCCTCTCTTCTTTCTCCAGCTATCTATTTTCACCATGACGCGCGCGAACGCGGAGCCTGATTCTTCCCCCACGACCCCCAAGTCCAACTACAAAGCCTTCTACCCCTGGGCCCCCGACGAGCTCCTGAGTGAATGCACCAGCCTGACTTCCTTCCAGGACCTGGAAGCTCACCGGGGGGACCCCCATTTGTACAACTTTAACTCCTTCTGCCGCACACACGACGCCCACATATCCGTCCGTCCCGGCAGGCCTGGGGAACCTGTTTGTTTGGACGACAGACCTAGAAAGGGGAAACCCTTCTTCTTCATGTACCAGACCGTGTTCAAGTGCGTAGGAGTGCGTCTCCTGTTCACTCCCTTCGAACGGGAGCTTCTTACTGAAATCAACACTGCCCCCGCCCAGCTTCATCCCAACAGTTGGGCATTCGTGAAGGGCTTTCAAATTCTTTGTGGACACCTGGGCATCCCCCCTTCTGTAGATGTCTTCCTGCATTTCTTTGAGGTGAAGAAACAGGGGAAAAGTTTCTGGGTAAGCTTTTCCGGGATCGCAGGCAGGATCCTCCTCTCCCTCTTCCAGAATTCTTATAAGAACTGGAAAGGGAAGTTCTTCAGGGTGTGCAGCGCCAAGCACGATCCCACAGCTTTGGATGGCTTTCCCCTTTACTCGACGGAGCGCCCTAAATTGCTCAGGGCCAAAACCCTGGAAGAGCTGTCTCCCGCCGATAGGGAGGTAAGCAAAGCCTTGGCCGGGTTGGGGATCGTTTTTGATACCTTGAAGCTGGTCGCTAGCGAGTACAATGCTCACACCCTGACCACCTACTTTGGTAAGGGGCCCTCCCCTCATCTTTTTTGTTGTGAACAGCATGCTATCGAACGTTTGTTTCCCCGGACTCTTATACTCATTTTATATTGTGCTATGTTACTTGCATTTCACGCCTCCATGTGTGTTGTAGTTCTGCATAGCTGCTTTGGTCTTAATTCTTGCTGTTTGGTCTGTCTTGATGTAGGATCGGTGATGGGCGCTTCCAAGAGAATGATGCTGGCAAAGGCAATGAGGGAGGCACGCGCCGCCAAGGCGGGCGCCTCCTTCACCCTTGCTGCTGATCCGGTTTCCCCACCGACTCTGTTGTCGCCTCCTCAAATCACCGCCGAGGCTACCTTGAGTTCACCCCCGTCGTCTCCTCACAGCCTTGCAGTACTTCAGACTCCTCGCTCTCCTCTACCCGTCGCCGTTGTTCCCCTAGCCGCGGCCTCGTCACCGGCTCCAACCCCCCTTGACAAAGGGAAACGGGTTTTGGAGATTCTATCAGATGATGAGGACTCAGAAGGCGTGGCTCCCTTCAGAAGAAGAAAATCTGCGCGGGTTCCTCTTCGGTAGAGGCGTCGCCCCAGGGAGGGAACCCCTTCATGGATAACCCCCCGAGCGCGACCTCACTCCCTCCCATGACACTCCAAGAGGAAAGGGCGAAGGCGCCGAATCTGCCCCGCCTCCGCCGCCGGCAGAAACCATTGCTTCCCCTGCTTCCGTCGCTGCCGCCCCTGACTTCATCGCCATCCCTCCTCCGATTATGCATCTAATGAGGGGCTTCACCGGCGGGACTCTGCCAGAGGGCACCGACAGGAAGGAAGGCATGCCCTTCTACTTGGGGGCCTTCTTGGCGGTGGCCCTTGAATGGCGCGCCCAGGCTAGAAACGCGGTTATGCAAGCTCAAACTCTCCAAGCCTTGGAAACAAAGGCGACTACTCTGGAGGAGGAAATGAGGACCCTGGGGCGCCAGAACGAAACTTACCAAACCTCTCTGAAGCAACCGCAAGAGTCCAAAGCAGAAACTGAGAGGCAACTGGCAGAGGCATTGGAGCTCCAGGCTGGCTTTTTTACTCGTGAAGTCGCCCTCCAAGTCCAGGTAACGGGCCTTCAGGAATTGCTCAAAGCTGATGCAGAAATTCAAAAGGACCTGAAGGACCGTTGTCGTGAGCAGGCTGACAAGACGAAGCGGATGGAGGGGGAAATGGCCACACAGGCCAAAGCTATGGACCTTCTCCGGGCTGACTACGACAAGCTACAGGTCGAGGTCAGTCGACTTCGCGTTGAGAAAGAGGCTCTGGAGAAGCAGGTGACCTCTGGGGATGCTGCCGTTGAGGAGCTGGAGAAGGAGAAAAAGTCCCTTATCCAGGAGATGGCGGGTACTTTCGAGGAGGGGTTCCAGGAGGCTCTGACCCAGGCGTCCTGTGAGAACCCTGGCATCAATATATCGAACTGCAACCCCATGCACCATGTCGTCGACGGGAAGGTCGTGCCCATGGACGTGGATGACTGAACCGCTGCCTCTCAACCGCCATCTTCACTTTCAAGCTTAATTCCTTTATTTTTTACGCTTGCCTTTGACTTTCTCTGTTCAAACTTGTAATTCTTTGCACTATCCGTACTCTTGCTACAAATTTGGGTGTTCTTATGATTGCTTTTGTGTCTTTGCCATATACGATTCTGCTTGTGCGATCTTATTCTCATCTTTTGCCTTCTTATGCTTCGGTTGTTCTGTTTGTATCATATTCGCTTCTTTGCTTCGTCGGGCGGCTTTGTATGACCGAGAAAGGCCGCGTTCCAACCCTCACGCCCGTGGAGAGGCTCACCTAGTGACGCCGTACCGTCCACGAGGTGTTTCTAACACCGAAACGGTTCTCTCCCTGGTTCTTAGCCCCCGGCGCCCACGCCTAAGGAGAGGCCTGCTACAGCAGTGCCGTATCGTCCTCAGGTGTCTAAAACGTCGAGTGCTTTTGGGGGGGGGGGGGTTCGTTCCCTCTATGGTCTTTCCTTCCCATAGGTATCGGGGAACACCCTGCCAGCAATTCGCTGGCGTTTGGCGATCTTATCTCCCTCCACAGTCTTTCCTACCCGTGGGTATCGGGGAGATAACACCAGCAACTAACTCTGCCTCCTTCACTTTCGTCTCCCTCCACAGTCTTTCCTACCTGTGGGTATCGGGGAGGCGACCCTACTGATATATGGGTTGGCGACGCCCGCGACGTCTCATGCCGGCGTCGTCCTTTACGTCATTCCGGGCGACGCCTCGGGCGTCTCACGCTAGTGTCGCCTCGGGCGTCGTCCCTAATCTTGACATCGACTTTGACCTTGGGCTTGGTCGATGCCTGGGGGCGGCGAAGAGCTCAAGGCCCTTCCCGTATCTTCCACGAGGCGCTCCTTGTATAGCTGATGAGACGTTCAGTCATTCAACTTGATCCACGTGGCGCTTTCTGTATGGCTGATGGGACATTCAGTCATTTCACTGAGTTCTGACTCCTGTTGTGCCCCTGACCCACTTTCGATGGCGCATAGTACCACTGGATACTCTATTGATATGACGCTCTCAGATCTTCACCAGTGGTGCCAGGGTCGTCTTTTCATCTTGTGCCACGTGGATCAATCGTGCGGTGCATCCATTCGCGTCATTTGGCGCTCTAACCGCTTTATTTAACTCTTCAAACTCTGAAACTATCCTCATCATTTTCCCACTCTTCATAACCTACTTACGTTCTCTCTTCTTGCACCCTTTCTTTCTCACGAAGGGTTGTTCCAGCAATCTCTCCCCTTGCTCGACTCTTGCATTTCCGGCAGTCCCCACACCCTTGAAACCCCTGATCTTGTTAAAGAATGTCTTCTCATGCCGCTTCGTCCAGGGTCCGTCCCAAGGATTTGTACCCCTGGGCTTCGAGTGAACTTCTTGATGAGTGTTCCTGCGTACTCTCTACCAGGGCCATACGGGAGCATAAAGGGGAGTCGTGTTCTTATGACCACCGGGCCTTCGCAAGGAGGCACGATGACGATATCGTTGTGCTCCCTTGCGCTCTAGGGGAGCCAGTATGTGGAGACGAACGGGCCAATGAAGGGGTCCCTTTCTTTTACTTTTACCAGGTGGTGTTCAAGACCATCGGAGTGCGCCTACCCTTCTCCTGGTTTGAGAAGGAACTGCTGTCGGAGATCAATGTTGCTCCGGCCCAGTTGTACCCCAACAGCTGGGCCTTTTTCAAAGCCTTCGACATTCACTTCGGGTTTCTGGGTTGTGCACCCTCGGTTGACCTCTTTCTTCACTTCTTTGAGGTGAAGAGGCAGAGACACAACCTCTGGGTAACTCTCAGTAATGTCCCCGGGAGAGTTCTCTTCACACCCTTCCAAAGCTCGTTCTCCGGGTGGAAAGGCCGGTTCTTCAAGATCTGCCGTACTGACCTGGTTCCCGACGCTCTGGATGGGTTTCCGCTGTACTGGGTGAGGGAGATGAGGCCCCTCAAAACCAAGCCCTTCAAGAAGCTGGCTCCAAGTGATCAAATAGCTTGCCAGATTCTTGCTGAGGCGGGAGGTTTTGACTCTGCCACTTTGATCAGCCTCGAGTCCAACGCTGGGACTCTCGAAAAGTACAAAGGTAAGAGTCGCTGCCCTAGAAACTCCGGCCCTTGTTGTTTTCTGTATGTGCATGTCTTGCCTCATGGCATCTCTGACAAATTTATCTCTCTTGGTGCAGGTTCGAAAATAAACCGAGAAAGGAGGACACGACTTACCCGAGCTCTGCGGGCTGGGAAAGGGGCTTCGCCTTCCTCCATTGCTGATTCTGATGACCACTGACAAATGGCTTTTTTGTGATTTGCACGATTTGTAATATTCGCCCCATTTGGGCTACTTCAATTGTATTGATCATTGCTTGTAACACCAACTTTTTCTATATCAATTGGTTTTAGGCAACGTCACTTTACTTTGCATACATTCGCATATTGCGCGCTTTCCTTCGCCCTGCTCATCAGCGGCGCCCGCCTCCATCCGTACGACGCCCTCTTTCTTGACGACGCCTTGACCTAGGCGGCACCTTCTTTCTTGGCGACGCCTTCTTTCTTGGCGACGCCTTCTCTCTTGGCGACGCCTTCTCTTGGCGACGCCTTTCCTTACTTCAAACGGAGAAAGATACAGGCTAAAACCCAAGGCACTTCTTTTTCTCAAATTGGTTTTACCTTTATTAGGGTGACCTCATTAAAAAACCCCCGATAGGGAAAAAGAGCGTCCCCTTCAACTAAATTGTTACATAAGTCAACTGAAATAAAATTTTAAGTTGGCTGCATTCCAACTGCGCGGAATAGGACCTCCATCTAAAGTCTCCAGGTTGTACGAACCGTTGCCCTTAGCCTCAGTAACTCTGAAGGGTCCGGTCCACTTGGGAGACAGCTTATTCTCCAACTCGTATGGGTGAGCTTTCCTCATCACTAGGTCGCCGACCTGAAACTGTCGCGGCTTCACCTTAGAGCTATATTGCCGCTCTACTCTTCTCTTCGTCGCTTCAGCCTTTATTCTAGCTTCTTCCCTGGCCTCGTCTAGCAGATCCAGGTTTACCCGTCTCTCTTCATTGGATTCCTCCACCACAAAGTTTTGAAAACGTGGCGAGCTCTCATGTATTTCTACCGGGATCATTGCGTCCGACCCCGTAAACCAAACTGAAAGGCGTCTCCATAGTAGAGGATTGGGGCGTGGTGTGATAGGCCCATATGATCCTTGGTACCTCTTCTGCCCACGCCCCTTTGGCTTTTTCTATCCTTCCTTTTAACCCTCTCAGCAGAACTCTGTTTGCCGATTCTACCTGCCCATTAGTTTGGGGGTGCTCAACTGATGCAAACACCTGTTTAATGCCTACCTCAGCACATAGGTTTCTCAACTGTTGACTGGCGAATTGAGTTCCGTTGTCGGATATCAACCGCCTAGGTACGCCAAAACGGCACACAATGTTCTTCCACACAAAATGTTGTACTTTGTGTGCTGTGATTTGTGCCACGGGCTCTGCCTCTATCCATTTGGTGAAGTATTCGATGGCAACGATCAAATACTTCATCTGCCTGATCGCCAATGGGAAGGGGCCCAGGATGTCGATTCCCCATGTATGGAAAGGCCACGGGCTGTATATGGACCGCAACTCTTCTGGCGGCGCCTTGTGCCAGTCGGCGTGCTTTTGGCATTGCTTACACCGCTGGGCGTGCCGTGCGCAGTCCTCTTTCACTGTTGGCCAGAAGAAACCTGCGCGTATTACCTTGGAGGCTAAGGATCTTCCCCCTACGTAGCTCCCGCAGATGCCATCGTGTAGTTCCGCCATTATCCTGGTGCACTCATCGCCACTGACGCATGTTAGGATACGGTGGGTGAAACCGTGCCTGAACAGCACCACATCCACCAAAGTATATCTCGCGGCGTTTCTTTTGACTTTTTTACCTTCTTCAGGCTCCACTGGGAGAGCGCCATCCGCCAGGTATCGCTTGTAGGGCGTCATCCAGGTGTCTCCCCTGGTTAGAACGCATACCTGCATCTGCCCTTCTTCGGGCGCGTCCGCGTATGTGCTGATGCGGGGCGCCCTCTGTGTATCCTGGGTCAAAGAGCAATGACTCCTTGGTTTTCCCCTGGATGTATAAATCTGGAGGATGTCCACCCTGTTGTCTTCCACGAATCTACGCGGAGCTTTGAGAGTCTCCTGGATCACTGTCCTCTGTCTACCCCCCTTGCCTGAGCTGGCCAGCTTTGCAAGCAGGTCAGCTCTGGCATTCTGCTCTCTCGGGACATGTATCAGCTCAAGAGCGTTAAATGCTCCTTTCAGCAACTGGACGTATTTCAGGTACGCCGCCATCTGTGGGTCCTTCGCCTGGAACTCACCCGACACCTGCCCCGTAATCAGCTGGGAGTCACTCTTCACCAAGAGGTTATGCGCACCCATCTCCTTGGCCAGGAGCATACCTGCTATCAGGGCTTCATATTCTGCCTGATTGTTGCTTGCCTTGAAAGCAAAGCGCAGGGCCTGCTCGATCAATATGCCGTCGGGTCCTTCCAAGACTATTCCCGCACCGCTCCCTTGTTGGTTTGAAGAGCCATCAACCGAGAGCAGCCACTACGAACTCGCTTCCACCTCCTGCTCACCTCCGGGCGAAAGTTCCGCTACGAAATCTACGTACACCTGCCCCTTGATGGATCCTCTAGGCTCGTACTGGATGTCGAATTCTGACAGCTCCACCGCCCAGCGTACCATTCTTCCTGCCACATCAGGTTTCTGCAGCACTTTCTGTATAGGGAGGTTGGTCATCATCACCACCGTAAAGCTGTGGAAGTAATGACGGAGCCTCCTGGCAGAGAACACTACCGCCAGCGCCGCCTTCTCTAGTGCTTGGTACCTCGTCTCAGCCCCCTGTAAGGCCTTGCTTACGAAGTAGATGGGCTTCTGACTCTGGTCCTGCTCTTGGACCAACACGGAACTGATGGCCCGCTCCGTTACAGTAAAATATAACTGGAGGGGCGCGCCCGCTACCGGCTTGTAGAGGACCGGTGGCGTCGCCAGGTACTCCTTCAGCTTAATGAAAGCCGCTTCGCATTCATCAGTCCATGCAAAGCGACTGTTTCTCTTGAGGCACTGGAAGTACGGGTGCCCCTTCTCCCCTCCGGCGGAAACAAACCTCGAGAGTGCTGCCATCCGCCCTGTCAGCTGTTGCACCTCCTTCACCGACGTCGAGCTCCGCATGGCGATAATAGCCGCACATTTGTTGGGGTTCGCCTCTATCCCCCTCTCGGTGAGCAGGAAACCCAAGAACTTTCCGGCCTCTACCCCGAAAACACACTTCTCGGGGTTCAACTTGAGGCGGTACTTGGATATTGTGTTGAACAACTCCTCCAGGTCTGCCATGTGCTGCACCCTATTCTGCGACGCCACCACCATGTCGTCTACATAGGCGTACACATTCCTCCCAAGCATTGGCGCCAGGACCTTGTCCATTAGCCTCTGGTACGTGGCGCCCGCATTTTTCAGCCCGAAAGGCATCACCTTATAGCAGTAACTGCATGTCTCAGTCATGAATGCAGTCTTGCTCTCGTCTCTTGGGTGCATCTTGATTTGGTTGTACCCTGAGAAGGCGTCCAGGAAACTTAGCACCTTGCTGCCGGACGCACTGTCTACCAAGGCGTCGATGCTGGGCAGCGGATACGAGTCCTTTGGGCATGCCTTGTTCAGGTCCGTGAAGTCAACACACATTCTCCACTTCCCGTTCGCCTTTTTCACCAAGACGACGTTGGCGAGCCACTCAGGGTACTGAATCTCCCTGATGTGGCCAGCACTCAGCAGCCTCTGCTTTTCGTCTTTCACCACCTGTTGTCGTTCCTCATTGAACTTTCTCCTTCTCTGACGCACGGGGCGGACCGTGGCGTCCATGCTGAGGTGGTGACACAGGAAATCGGGGTCGATGCCTGGCATATCCGAGGCGGACCATGCGAAGGCATCCAGGTGGCGTGAAATCACTTCTGCCACCCCTTCCTGTTCTTCTGGGCTTAGCGAACTTCCCAACTGGAAAGTCTTGCCGCCAATCTCCCTTTCTACGGCGTTAGCCGCGGGCTGCTCCCTGCTATCATCTTCGACGGGCGCCGCTTCCTCCACGGGCGCCGCGTCTTCCACGGGCGCCGCCTCTTCCACGAGCCTTCCTCCACAGGCACATCTGCTTCGGGCATCGCCCTCTCCGCTATGGCCTCTTCAGGCATCAACCCAGCGGGCGTCGCCTCAATCATCGTCGCATCCGCGCTCGGCGGACGTTCATACACCATGAATAAGCCTCTCTTCGTTTTCAGGCTGTTTTCATAGCATTTCCTCGCCTCTTCCTGGTCTGACCTGATGACTATCACCTGGCCATTGAGGTCCGGCAGCTTCATCTTCATGTGGCGTGTGGAGGACACCGCGTTCAGACGGTTTAACGCCGGTCTGCCCAGCAAAATATTGTAGGCGGAGTTGGCGTTCACGACCAGGTACCAGATGCTTTTGGTACGGGAGGCCTCTCCGTCTGTGAACGTGGTCCTCAACTCCAGGTACCCCCGGACTTCCACCTGGTTATCACCGAACCCATACAGGCACCCCGTATAGGGACTCAACAAATCGGGGGACAACCGTAACTTGTTAAAGGTCGACAAAAACATGACGTCTGCCGAACTTCCTTGGTCGACAAGCACTCTGTGCACCTTCCTTCCGGCTGTGACGACTGAGATGACAACGGGGTCGTTGTCGTGGGGTACCACATCTCGGAGGTCTCTTCTCGTGAACACGATATCCGACTCCCACGGCTCCCCTGAGAGCCTCTCTTCAATCGAATTCACCCCCCTCGTGTATTTCTTCCGCTGGGAGGCGGTGGGTCCCCGCCGGAAAAACCTCCAGCAATGGTGTGGACCTCGCCAAGCACAGGCATCTCGTGTGCTGGTTCTTCCGTCGACGACGGCAAGGTGGCGGTCGTTGTGGGATCTGCGACATAGTCCTTCAAAAACCCAGTCCTCACCAGCTCATCTAGCTGGTAGCCCAACGACAGGCAATTATCAATTTGGTGCCCGAAAGCCTCGTGGAATTCGCACCAAGAGTCTTTACGGGGCCCTAACACCTTGTCGGTCTTCGCCGGTCGCCTCAGCCTCTCAGCTATGTTAGGCACGACGATTAAATCCTTCAACTCAACCACGAAGTTGTACCTCGCCGGTCTTGCTCTTTCTCTGGCGGGGCGATCGCCCCCTGCTGGGCCCCGGGGCTGGGGCTTTCTGGCCTCGTAGGGGCGTCTCGCCTCTGGCTTCTTTCTCCCCGTCGTGGTCTCATTGACCCTGACGGGTTGAACTCGCGCCGGTCCCCTCGGGCGTGAGGGCACGGCGCTGGTGCGCTTCACACATACCTCCCCTTCAGAAGCAATATGCTCTACCGCCCTACGCCGTAGTTCAGCGAAAGTCCTAGGGCGGTTGCGGATAATGGATTCTCCGAAGGGGCCGAGGCATACTCCTTTCACAAATGCGTACACGATCATAGGCTCCTCTGTTGTACCAACCTTCACAACCTGGGCCCCGAAGCGATTGATATACTCCTTCAGGGTCTCCCCCTGATACTGCTTCACATCAAACAGATCGTAGGAGACCGGCGGCGGGGCCTTGTTGGCTAAGTAATGTTCCCGGAACAATCGCGACAATTGGCGGAAAGATGTGATATGTCCCTCTGGGAGGCTAATGAACCAGTCCATAGCCATCCCGGTCAGGGTGCTCATGAAGAGTTTGCACTTGGCAGCATCAGAACCGCCTATCAGGACCATCTGCGTGTGAAATGCAGCAAGGTGCGTCTTTGGGTCCTCCATCCCGGTGAAGATCACCTTGGGTCCCGCGAACGTGTTCGGGATCGTTGCGTCTAGGATCTCCTGTGAGAAAGGAGTGGAAAACTCCCTTGGTGGGGAATGGTTCTCCATCTGGTCATGCCCAGGCCGCCTCCGATCGTTTCTCAGGCCCTGGCGCAACTCCTCATTCACACGGTGGAGCTCTTCGTTCTGCTCATGCGAGGCATCAAGGTCTGCCTGCATGCGTTCCTGCTCCATTTTCGAATCCGCCATGTCCTGCTGCAACCCCCTCATTATCTCCAGGACCTGCTGCATGGATAGTTCTGCTGGGGCTGCGCGTGCTGTGCTACGTCTGGTGGGGGCCATTGTCACTCCATCCTCCTTCAACGTTACTGTAACTTGGTAGATTTCCTCAAACTTGTGATGGGACTGATGTTTTATATCGGCCCCACGGTGGGCGCCAAATGTTCCGTCCGGTTGACCGGGACGTCTTCGTGCGCAACCTCAACTGTCAGCTAGGGACTCCTTCCCACTGATTGCCTGTGGATTCCTGCAAAAAAGAGGACAAAGAGGCGCCCTAGCGGCCATTTGCACTCCGACGCTCAAGTCAGCCAGCAAGAAACACCAAAACTATTCACCTCCGTCTCTGAGCACCGCGTATGGCACTCTGAAGGTGGTAAGAAATAACTGTGTACTGTGTATCTGTGTTCTCTCTCTCAGGCAAAAATATTCCCCAGTCCCTTGTTCGTAACTAATGAAGCACGAGCAAGCAACTAGAGAGCTCTGGTAAATTTGCAGAAAGTTCCAACCCTTTTTCCAACATTATCCGCGCTATTTAAACTACCCAAGCATTTAAAGCGCCTTAAAGCGCTTTTAATTACAAACGTAACGCACTCATTAAAGCGCTTAATTAGAAAACGTAGCGCATTTAAGACGTTGAAACGCTCGGGAGCCATTATAGTACCTGAATGCTCGAAAGGGAAACTATATTGAATGACTTTTAATTACCTGGCACCTGACTGACGGGTGTTTCCATTCTGGCATGGCTGTCGTACACGTGGAGGGCCTCACGACGCCATGACCCCATCTGGGGGCGTTTCTGCCCATCTGGGGACGTCTCTACGTGTGAGTTCTCCTGCTTGGGAGTGTTACTGCGCTAGGGGTGACTTTTTGGGTGCCAACTCATGCACCCAAGTATCTAGTCACTTACTTCGAGAGCGTATCTGCCTTCCTTTTGTACTCTGCACCCGGTTGCCCTGGGCGTGACTTTCCTCTTGAGTCGTATCTGCCCCACAGGCGTCTCTGGGGCGGGAGGAGCACTTCACGAGTCAGGCTGCCCTACACTGGTGCTATTACTATGGCCTTGAAGCCACCTTTTCCTTCTCTTTATCGCTACCCCGTGCTATTGGGACCTGAGGCCTTCCCACGGCGTCGCTCCCTCCATGGTCTTTCCTACCCATGGGTATCGGGGAACCGCACCGTGATTGCCTTGCTTCAGCACTGTTGGATCTGGCGACGCCCTGGTTGGGCGACGCCTTGCCTTGGCGGCGCGACGCCTTGCCTTGGCTTTGACTCTCCAACCGTTGACTTTGACTCTCCAGCCGTTGACTTTGACTTTGACTTAGTCAACGCCTCGGATACGGGACGGTACAGTATGGTTTCGCTGGTGACCAGGTGGAGGTCAGGGGGTACATAGAGTTGAGGACTACGTTTACAGATGAGGCGGGTTCGAGAACGGAGAAAATCAAATACCTTGTCGTAAACGCTCCTTCAGCATACAACATTCTGCTGGGAAGACCCACGCTCAACAGAATAGGCGCTATACCGTCGACCCGGCACATGAAGGTGAAGTTGCCGTCTATGGAGGGGGTGGTGATCACCATCAAATCCGACCAGAAAGAAGCAAATAAGTGTTATGAGAATAGCCTAGAGAACAAGAAGTCGGTGAGTTACGTAACAACCACCCCGCCTCCTGGTGTAAAGCCCAGATCGACGGTAATAGAAGAGACGTGGTGATGGTGGATGCTGAGCTGGGGGAGGGGAACGCCGGTCTGGAGGAAGAAGAGGCGAGGAATCGCCCTGAGGAAGCGAGAGACCTGGGAATCGCCAGGGCGGTGATCGCCAGAGAGACCAGGCCAAAACCTGTCGAGCAGTGGCTCGAGAGAGAGATCGGAGGAAAGATCTTCAAGCTGGGAAGATCCCTGGAGGTCGAGCTCCAGGACCAGATCGCCAAGGTGATAGAGCGGCATCTGGATGCGTTTACATGGTCCGCTTCGGACATGCCCGGGATCGATCCCGACTTCTTGTGCCATCATTTGGCGATGGACAACTTGGTGAGACCAGTGCGGCAAAGGAGAAGAAAGTTCAACGAGGAGAGGAGGCAGGCGATTAGAGACGAAACCCAGAAGCTTCTCGCTGCAGGCCACATCAGGGAAGTCCAGTACCCTGAATGGCTGGCAAATGTTGTGTTGGTGAAGAAGAGTAATGGGAAATGGCGCATGTGCGTTGATTTCACTGATCTGAATAAAGCTTGCCCAAAGGACTCATATCCTTTACCGAGCATAGACGCCCTGGTGGATAGTGCTGCAGGGTGTAAGTTGTTGAGCTTCCTGGATGCCTTCTTGGGGTATAACCAGATCAAGATGCATCCCATGGATGAAGAGAAGACTGCCTTCATGACCGAGAGGTCGTGCTACTGCCACAATGTGATGCCGTTTGGGCTGAAGAATGCGGGGGCCACGTACCAGAGGTTGATGGATCGAGTACTTGCACCGATGCTGGGAAGGAATGTGCAAGCGTACGTAGATGACATGGTCGTGACCTCGCCAGAGAAAAGCAAGCACGTTGCGGACTTGGAGGAGTTGTTCACGACGATCGCCAAGTTCAGGTTGAAGCTGAATCCAGAGAAATGCATCTTTGGCGTGGAGGCTGGAAAGTTCCTGGGATTTCTCTTAACTGAAAGAGGAATAGAGGCCAACCCGGATAAATGTGCCGCCATCTTGGCGATGAGGAGCCCGGCCACTGTGAAGGAAGTACAACAGCTCACAGGTCGGATGGCCGCCCTATCTCGCTTCGTGTCAGCTAGCGGAGAGAAGGGCCACCCATATTTCCAATGTTTAAGGCGCAATAACAAGTTTGCCTGGACGAAGGAGTGTGAGGAAGCCTTCGTCAAGCTTAAGGAATATCTGGCCAGCCCACCGGTTTTGTGCAAACCGCTGGTGGGAACCCCTCTCAGGTTGTATTTTGTTGTAACTGAGAGGGCGGTGAGTGCGGTGCTCGCCCAGGATCAAGATCAGGCTCAAAAGCCTATTTATTTTATTAGTAAGGTGTTGCAGGGCCCCGAAACGAGATATCAGGCCCTGGAGAAGGCTGCGCTGGCTGTGGTATTTTCGGCGAGGAGGTTGCGCCACTATTTCCATAGCTTCACGATACTGGTGATGACCGACCTTCCCATCCAGAAGGTCTTGAAGAAGCCCGACGTTGCGGGAAGGATGGTGAAGTGGGCAGTGGAGCTGTCGGAGTTTGATATTAAGTATGAGCCCCGAGGTCCGATTAAGGGACAGATCTTCGCAGATTTCGTGGTCGAGCTCTCGTCTGAAGCGACACGAGTTGAAGGGGACGATTTCCGTTGGGTGCTTTCAGTGGACGGATTGTCGAACCAACAAGGTAGCGGTGCTGGAGTCATCTTGGAGGGACCCAACGGTGTGCTGATCGAACAATCTTTGAGGTTTGCCTTCAAGGCCAGCAACAATCAAGCAGAGTATGAGGCGCTGATCGCCGAAATTTTGCTGGCCAAAGAGATGGGAGCTAGGGTGCTGATGGCAAAGAGTGACTCGCTGCTAGTCACGGGGCAAGTAACAGGCGAGTTCCAGGCCAAAGATCCACAAATGGCGGCTTACCTGGAGTATGTGCAGGAATTGAAGAGTTCCTTTGCCTCCTTTGAAGTGGTGCATGTGCCCAAAGAGCAGAATGCCCGAGCTGACTTGCTAGTTAAGCTCGCCAGTTCAGGCAAGGGGGGTAGGCAGAGGACGGTGATTCAAGAAACTCTGAAGACACCGAGAGCATTTGTAGCAGATCACCTGGTTCTTCAGATAAGCAAGTCGACGGAGAAAGCGGCGAGAAGTCACAGATCCCTGACTCAAGAGACCTTGAGGTCGCCAAGAATAAGAGCATGTCGGGGGGAGAGGGTGAACATGACGTAGGTCTGCGCTACGCATGAGCCAGACACCTGGGTGACACAGTATAAGCGGTGTCTGGCAGATGGCCTTCTCCCGCTGGATCCGACAGAGGCCAGGAAGATAAAGAAGAATTCTAGTAAGTTCACAATGATTGATGGCGAGTTGTACAGGTTCGGGTTCACTCACCCACTCCTGGAGTGTGTGCATGGCGAGAAATGCACAAGAATTATGGCAGAGCTCCATGAAGGGATATGCGGAAGCCACGTCGGGGGTCGAGCTCTGGCCGCAAGGACTCTCCGTGCGGGTTACTACTGGCCAACGATGAGAGAAGACTGTAAGAAATATGCGCAGTGCTGCAAACAATGCCAGCAGCACGCCGATTGGCACAAGGCGCCTCCCGAGGAGTTGAAGTCGATCTATAGCCCTTGGTCGTTTCATACATGGGGAATCGACATCCTGGGACCATTCCCGCTGGCGATCAGGCAGATGAAGTACTTGGTGGTGGTGATTGAGTATTTCACCAAGTGGATCGAAGCAGAACCAGTGGCCCAGATCACCGCACACAAGATCGAGGGTTTCGTGTGGAAGAACATTATGTGCCGGTTTGGTGTGCCCAAGCGCCTGGTGTCAGATAATGGGACTCAGTTTGCAAGTCACCTGTTGAAGAAGCTGTGCAAAGGGGTGGGAATTCAACAAGTGTTTGCATCCGTCGAGCACCCTCAGACGAATGGCCAAGTAGAGTCAGCCAATCGGGTGTTGCTGAGAGGTTTGAAGAGAAGGCTAGAGAAAGCCAAAGGAAGCTGGGCTGAGGAGGTACCCCGTATAGTCTGGGCGTACCACACCACCGAGCAGTCAGGAACCCATGAGACCCCGTTCAGTTTGGTCTATGGGTGCGACGCAATGATTCCAGTGGAGATCCAGGAGAGCTCGCCGAGATTCCAGAACTTCGTGGAGGAAGACTCGAATGAAGAGAGAAGGTTGAACCTGGATCTACTGCATGAGGTCAGGGAAGAGGCGAGATTAAAAGCTGAGGCGGTGAAGAGAAGGATTGAACGAAGATATAACTCGAAGGTGATGCCGAGACAGTTCAGAGAGGGCGACCTGGTGATGAGGAAAGCCCACCAGTACGAGATGGAGAATAAGCAGTCGCCTAAGTGGACGGGACCGTTCAGAATAACCGAGGCACTCGGGAACGGCGCCTACCGCTTAGAGACGTTGGAAGGAGGGGCGATTCCTCGCACTTGGAACACCACGCACCTCAAGTTATATTACAGTTGAGAACTTTGTAAGTAAAGACAAACACGAAGTTATATTACAATGTTTCTGTTAAAACAGTTTGGAGGGGGCACTCTTTTTTCCCTAAGGAGGGTTTTTTAATGAGGCCACCCAATAAAGAAGAGTTTTCGAAGCTTAAGGTTGTTTTAGATTGCATGCTTTCTAAAAAGTTAAAGTCCTCATCGTCTTTCGGCGATCGGAGGCACCAGTTAAAAGACCTCAACGCCCTCGCGCGTTCTGAGGCGAGATAAAGACCTCATCGCCGTCGAGCGAGTGCAGGCGAGGAAGAGTAAAAAGTCCTCAGTGTTTCTGGGGGCGAGAAGATGTAACCCCTGGGGCAATGTAGAGGCACCAGTGAAAAAGTCCTCAGTGTTTCTGGGGGGGAGAAGATGTAACCCCTGGGGCAATGTAGAGGCACCAGTGAAAAAGTCCTCAGTGTTTCTGGGGGGGAGAAGATGTAACCCTTGGGGCAATGTAGAGGCACCAGCGAAAAGGTCCTCAGTGTTTCTGGGGGAGAGGAGATGTAACCCCTGGGGCAATGTAGAGGCACGAGATAAAGAACTTCTCGCCGATGAGCGAGTTCGGGCGAGTTAAAGACCTTCTCGCCTATGAGCGAGTTCAGGCGAGTTAAAGACCTTTTCGCCAATGAGCGAGTTCAGGCAAGATAAAATCCTTCTCGTCTTGAACGAGTTCAGGTATGGTGTAGAGGGTGGAAGAAGTTTGGAGGGTGGCTAAGGCAGGTTCGAAGAGAACGCCTAGCCACCCGGTCTCTTGTTCTGAAGTTCAGGGAGGTAGAGAAGGATCCGAAAGGCGCCTCTACCCCCAGATGAAGGAACAATGGCCAAGTTATGAAGTCAGGAAGAAGCTGATATCGCCAAGAGTCTTTGGCGACCAGGAAAAGTTTGAACAATGGCAAAAAAGTCAAGACCCGTTTTCATAAGGCAGATCAGATGAGCGGTGTCTTAAGCCATTAGTTGAGTTGAAGTTTGTTATTTGAAGAGTGATTTTACGCTAAGGTTCATTGCCTTAAGGTTGCAAGTTGTTAAAGTGTTTGTATTCGAAGATCGGTGGTTCGAAGCAGTTAAGTATATAATTGCGCTTACGAAGTTACTAAGTTGATTTCTTTGAAGTAAATTGTGCAAGGAAAGATAAAGTAGACAAAGAAGTTACAAGAAGAATGCAAAGACTTTATAATGAAGTAAACATCAGTTTAAGGTATATGTACAGAAAAAGAGAAAGTTTATTACAATCATGTGTAAGGAGAAAGCATAAAAGTAGTGGACGGAGGGAATCAATCAGTCTTCAGCAGGAACAACCTTCCCGTCCACCACCTCGTTATTGAGAGACACCATGGTAAGATCTAGGTCGGGGTACAAGCAGGCGAACTGTTCCCGGGCGGCCTCGAATCCAGCAGCAAGAATCTGGGCAGAGCTCAGATCAAGTTCTTCGATCTGTTTCTTTAGCCCCTCGTTCTACTGCTTCAGCTCTTCAACTTGTTTCTTAAGTTCTTCAATGGTTTCCCGAGCTTGAAGAAGGTCTTCAGCAACCTTCTTGGATTCTGCCTGCACCTGGCCCAGTTCAGCGACGATCTTCCCGTTTTCTTCGTGGGCTTCAGCGAGCTTGGCCACGGTGTCGTCTCTTTCTTTCTCCACCTTCCCAAGAAGACCTCCCGATCGGCTGACCTTTTCTCGAGGTTCTTTACCTTGGCGGCGTCAGCTTTGATCAACGCCTCCAGGTCAGCCACTTTGACGCGATAAGGTACCAGCTTGCTCTCCAGCTCAATCTTCTCTTGAGCCAAGAGCTGCACCTTATGGCGTAGATCGGTGGCCTCCTTGCGCGTCACCCGGAGCTCGGTGCTCATGGCATCTTCTACTCGGGAGTGTTCGATCTCAGCGAGTGTCAGATTGCAGGATAACTTCTCCGCCTCAATCCTTATGGTGCTATTCTCAGTTCGAAGTGCGAAGAGGTCATCCTGGAGCTTCCTGGTGGAACTCTCCACAGCTTTAGATATGATGGAGGGGAAGTCCTCCGCCATCATCTTCAGTTTTGCTGAGAAGGGCTCCCACACCCTTTTGACCTCAAGAGAGAGGTTTGCTGGTGGAGGCACCGGGGGGGCTTGTTGTTGGTTCTCGCCGCCACCTTCTTGAGTTGGATGTTCAGTGAGTGCTTCTTGGCGTGGTGGCGACGTCGGGGATTCAGTGATGAGGATTGGAGAGTTGTGGGCACCCTCATCCCCGATTGGTGCGGCATTTGCGGTTGAGGCATTTGAAGGAGGACCCCCTCCAGCTGATACATAAGGCGTGGAGGTGCTCGGGGGGTTCTCCATAAAGTTAGGCTCAGCGGCCTCAACCAAAGGGGGTGCGGACGCCAGCGGAATCGCTTGGACTGGCGAGGCGGGAGCTGGTGGAGGAAGCAATGTTGGAGGTTGAGCAGGTGTGGATGGTGGTGTTGATGTTGGAAGAGGGGGCGGAGCAGATGGTGAAGAAGGCGCCACCCTCTTCCTCTTGGTGACGAGGCCATCTTCAGTCGCCTCGTCGTCTTCTTCTTCTTCCTCATGAACCACTTGAGGGGCTTTCCTCTTTGGTTTCCTAAGGATAAGTTTCTTGCGCTGGTTGGCGGGCTGGGCCTCGGAGGAAGTTGGGCCTTTGGGTGGCGATCTGCCCTGTGCAGCGGCGATCTCCACCACTGAGTTTGGCACGGTTTGGGAACCCGATGCCAACCCGTGGGATCGGGCAAGCGCCCTCAGTTCAGCGAGTTTCCCCTGGCCCAACATACGATCTGCATAATGCAAAGATACATGGATTAGCTCAGAGAGAAGATAAACGCATAAGACAGTGTGCAACAAAAGCAGATGAGTGATGCAGAAAGTAAAACCAAAGTCTTGTGCGCAACACACAAGACGCCCAGAAACAGTTGGCAGAGGTAATGTTAAGGAAATAACTTAGACGTTGAGGTAAGTTCTAACCTATGCGAACTTCGAGTTGATCTTCGAAGAACTCGTAGGAGATGAGTGTAGTAGTGAGGAAAGTAATGTTGGCGTCTGCCACACTCTTCCTGAAGAAGCATAGGTCCTTGTCCAAAGCACCCATGCTGTCTGGACTCCTTGGCCTCCTGAAGCTGCCTTTGGACTCTTTGTTCCCCTTGTTTACCCAATACAAGGGGAAGTCGTCGAGCAGTGAGGCGTCCTTGTCGTTTGGGCGCACTTGGACAAACTTGCCCTTCCAGTCTTTGTAAGTGTACCGCCCTGGTAGTCGGGTATGATGACGTGGCATCCTGCTAAAGTGTAGGCGTGTTGACAAGGCGCCAGGTTGGCAGATAGGAAGGAAGTCGGGAGGCACGTGTAGTCGCCAGTTGTTAAGTTGGCGTGTTCCAACTTCCAGCTTACCAGAATAGGCGATCGCCAGGTTGAAGATGAAGTCGCCAGATGTAGACCCAGGCGACCAAGCAGTCGGAGATCGCCAGAACAAGCACATCGCCGAAGATGAAGGAGAAGCAGATTATGAAGGCGGCCGGCGAGACCACAGGGAAGGTGTATGAAGGCCCCTAACTCGCCAGTTCCAGTAGAGATCGCACTCCTAAGTTAGCTATGCACTGGGCAGTACCATGCATAAGTAACTTAGCCAAAATGAGAGCAGAAGCAGTGCCAAGTCAGGGAGCCTCCAGATGATGGCACGTGTACAGTTGGATGCGAGCCACGTGTCCAAGTCTGTAACTGCCAAGAGAGAGAAAGCCACCAGGTATATAAGAGTTCTTAACAGACTTTCTGAGGTACGCACGTTCAGTTCATACACTTTACGCTTGCGAGTGACAGAGCTGATTGTGAGAGAGGATTTGCACGGTTCTCGTTCTTAGTATTTGGTGATACCGTCACTGACTTGAGCGTCGGAGTGCGATCGGCCGCAGCGGCGCCGTATCGTTTCTTTGCAGGTTCTTGAAGTAGATCCCGGAGAGGAACGAAGGTGAGAAGCGGTGCGCACGTCGATCCTTTGACGAGGCATTCTCCAGCGTTCCGGTCAAAAGGCAGGATCATCAGGCGCCCACCGTGGGGCCGTGTAAAACTTGCTCCCATGCACAGCGTGAGTTCGTGGAAGTTTTCGAGGTTTTCTGCGTGGTTGTGTGCTGGTGCAACCGTCGTTCGCAGTTTCTTTGAATTTCGTTCGGTGAGTTTGCGTTTTGTACCGTTTGTTTGGCTTTCGATCGGTGGAGTGAGGTCTTTTGTTGCTTGCGCGCAATCTGTTTGGTGGAAGTTCCAGTTCTTTCGCTTGTTTGGCTGTCCGCGGGGAAACGGTGGTTTTTGGTGAAGTTGTGGTTTTCTTCGAAGGTTTGTGGTGTTCTTGAGTTCTTGCGCCGTTCTTGAGTTTTCTCCGATTGATCGCTGATTCGATCGTGGTTGAAGTGTTGTTTGCTGTATTCCTGTGGTTCGCTGAAGTTAATGAGAAAGATGAGAAGCAATCGTTCCAGTCCCGTGGCGCCTGTCGCTGCTGAAGGCGATGCCGCCATGACCATGGCGCAGATGGCAGAGATGATGCGCTCGTTGCAGGCAACTGTGGAAGCCTCGCGCGTAGAGCAGGCGAGGATACATGAGGACCTGGTCGCCTCTCGCGCCAGGAACGAGGAGCTCAGCAAGGTAACTGAGGAGCTGCGTCGAGCGCTGCAGGAGCACCAAGGACGTTCTTCTGCTGAAGAGGTGGCGCCGTCAACGCCACCTCGTGTTTTCCCAATGCCTTTTGTTCAGGCGATTACCGACACGCCAATTCCCACGAGCGTGGTTCCGGTCAAAGCTGTTTTTACCGGCGTGGAGGATCCAGAGGCTCATCTGACCACGTTCCACACGCAGATGATGCTGTCGGGAGGGTCAGACGCCGTCTACTGCAAGATGTTCGTGAGTACGCTCCAGGGAACGGCGATGGAGTGGTTTGTGAGCCTGCCTAACGGCCACATAACCAATTTTCAACAGTTCTCGAAAATCTTTGTCGAGCAGTACATTGTGAATAAGGCACCGCCCAGGGTGTCCTATAATCTGTTTGATATAAGGCAGTACCATGGGGAGTCCCTCAGAGATTACCTCAATCGCTTCGGAGCGCAGATGGTCAGGTCGCCGGCCAAGGATGAAGAAATGCTGGTCTATGCCTTCAAGAAGGGCGTGCAGCCAGGGCCATTCTGCGAGGCCTTGATCAGGGCTCATCCAGCGACGTTTGCTGAAGTCAGGCGACTTGCGGTGGCCCACATCGCCGACGAGAGTGAAGTCGCCGAGAAGAGAGGCAGCGTGGCTCCCGCCAGGCCACGCGCCCAGACCAGGATCCAGCCGCAGAGGGTGCTGGAAACGGCGGCGGCGGCCAGAAAAGACCAGAGGACTCGCCATCCTTACGACAGGAGAAACAAGGGAAGAAGCCAAGCGCGCCAACAACCAGCATGCCAGCAGCCAGCACGCCGGGAATACAATCGCCCGCCTAAGCACAAATTTGTCATGGGACTAGCGGACCTGATCGCCATCCCTAACATATCTGCTAGGTTGAAGGCGCCTGAGAAGGTGGGCGACAAGGTGCTGGGGTCAAAGCCGGACGCCTGGTGCGAGTTCCACCAATGTTTTGGCCACACCTTGGACTCGTGTTTGTCTTTGGGGTATCAGCTCGACGATCTGGTTAAGAGCGGGTTCCTAAATGACTATCTGCTGGATAGAAGGACGGGGGGAGCGTCGAGTTCCCAGCCAGCAGGTGGAGAAGCCCAGCAACACGAGATGCCTATCCACGGGGAGATCCACACCATTGCAGGGGGTTTCTCAGGTGGTGGATGCACCGCATCGCAGAGGAAAAAATATGCACGATCGGTGATGACGGTGGACATGTTTGAAGATCACTCGTCGGAAGTGGACATTACGTTCACCAAGCAGGATCTTCGGGACGTTGTGCCTCATGACAACGATCCCATAGTTATTTCGTTGATGACAGCAGGGAGGAAGGTCCACAGAGTTCTGGTGGACCAAGGAAGCTCGGCAGACGTGATGTTCTGGCCGAGTTTCACGCAGCTGGAATTGCCCCTTGACCAGCTAAGGCCCTATGGAGGGTGCTTATATGGGTTCGCTAGCGACCAGGTGGAGGACAGGGGGTACATTGAGCTGAGAACCACGTTTACAGATGAGGCTGGGTCGAGGACGGAGAAAATCAAGTACCTCATCGTAAACGCCCCTTCAGCATATAACATCCTGTTGGGAAGGCCCACTCTTAACAGGATAGGCGCCATTCCGTCGACTCGGCACATGAAGGTGAAGTTGCCGTCCATGGAAGGGGTGGTGATCACGATTAAGTCTGATCAGAAAGAAGCGAAAAGGTGCTATGAGAATAGCCTGAAAAACAAAAGATCAGTGAGTTATGTAACAACCACCCCACCTCCCGGTGTGAAGCCCCGACCGCCGGTAACAGAGGAGGCCGCCGGAAGAGACGTGGAAATGGTGGATGCTGAGTTGGGGGAGAGGAATGCTGGCCTGGAGGAGGAAGAGGCACGGAATCGCCCTGAGGAAGCAAGGGAACAGGGAATCGCCAGGGCGGTACTTGCCAGAGAATCCAGGCCCAAACCTGTCGAGCAGTGGCTCGAGAAGGAGATCGGAGGGAAAGTTTTCAAGCTAGGAAGATCTCTGGAGGTCGATCTCCAGGACCAGATCGCCAAGGTGATTGAGCGGCATCTGGACGCGTTTGCTTGGTCCGCTTCGGACATGCCCGGGATTGATCCCGACTTCTTGTGCCATCATCTGGCGATGGAGAACATGGTGAGACCGGTGCGACAAAGGAGAAGAAAATTCAACGAGGAGAGGAGGCAGGCGATCAGGGACGAAACACAGAAACTCCTCGCTGCAGGCCACATCAGGGAAGTCCAGTACCCTGAATGGTTGCCAAATGTCGTACTGGTGAAGAAGAGTAACGGGAAATGGCGCATGTGCGTCGATTTCACCGATCTGAATAAAGCTTGCCCAAAGGATTCGTATCCTTTACCAAGCATTGATGCCCTGGTTGATAGTGCTGCAGGGTGCAAGCTGCTGAGTTTCCTGGATGCCTTCTCGGGCTATAATCAGATCAAGATGCATCCCATGGACGAAGAAAAAACAGCCTTCATGACGGAGAGGTCGTGCTACTGCTATAAGGTGATGCCGTTTGGGCTGGAGAACGCGGGGGCCACGTACCAGAGGTTGATGGATCGAGTACTTGCACCGATGCTGGGAAGGAACGTGCAAGCCTACGTCGATGACATGGTCGTGACCTCGCAGGAGAAGAGCAAGCACGTTGCGGACTTGGAAGAATTGTTCACGACGATTGCCAAGTTCAAGTTAAAGCTCAACCCGGAAAAATGCATTTTCGGCGTGGAGGCTGGAAAGTTTTTGGGTTTTCTCTTGACTGAAAGGGGGATAGAAGCTAACCCAGACAAGTGTGCCGCCATCTTGGCGATGAGAAGCCCAGCTACGGTGAAAGAGGTCCAGCAGTTAACAGGTCGGATGGCAGCCCTATCTCGCTTCGTGTCAGCTAGCGGAGAAAAGGGACATCCCTATTTTCAGTGTCTGCGGCGCAATAACAAGTTCGTTTGGACGAAAGAGTGTGAGGAGGCTTTCGTCAAACTAAAAGAGTATCTGGCGAGCCCGCCGGTTCTGTGCAAACCGCTGGCGGGAATCCCTCTCAGGTTGTATTTCGCTGTGACTGAGAGGGCGGTGAGTGCGGTGCTCGCCCAGGATCAAGATCAGGCTCAGAAGCCTATTTATTTCGTGAGCAAGGTGTTGCAGGGCCCAGAAACGAGATATCAGGCCCTGGAGAAGGCTGCGCTGGCTGTGGTGTTTTCGGCGAGGAGGTTGCGCCACTACTTCCACAGTTTCACAATACTGGTGATGACTGACCTGCCCATCCAGAAGGTCTTGAAGAAACCTGACGTTGCGGGAAGAATGGTGAAGTGGGCAGTGGAGTTGTCAGAGTTTGACATTATATATGAGCCCCGAGGCCCGATCAAGGGGCAAATCTTTGCAGATTTTGTGGTCGAGCTCTCATCAGAGGCGACGCGGGTTGAAGGAGACGATTTCCGTTGGGTACTCTCGGTGGATGGATCGTCGAACCAGCAGGGTAGCGATGCTGGAGTCATACTGGAAGGGCCCAACGGCGTGCTGATTGAGCAATCTTTGAGGTTTGCCTTTAAAGCCAGCAACAATCAAGCAGAGTATGAGGCGCTGATCGCCGGGATTTTGCTGGCCAAGGAGATGGGAGCTAGGGTGCTGATGGCTAAAAGTGACTCGCTGCTAGTCACAGGGCAAGTAACAGGCGAGTTCCAGGCTAAAGATCCACAAATGGCGGCTTACTTGGCGTATGTGCAGGAATTGAAGAGTTCCTTTGCCTCCTTTGAAGTAGTACATGTGCCCAGGGAGCAGAATGCCCGAGCTGACTTGCTTGCTAAGCTCGCCAGCTCAGGCAAGGGGGGTAGGCAGAGGACGGTGATTCAAGAAACTCTGAAGACGCCGAGGGCATTTGTAGCAGATCACCTGGTCCTTCAAATAAGCAAGTCGACGGAGAGAGCAGCGAGAAGCCATAAGTCTTTGACGCAAGAAACTCTGAGATCGCCGAGAATTAGAGCATGTCGAGGAGAGAAGGTGGACGTGATGCAGGTCTGCGCCGCCCTTGAGCCAGACACTTGGATAACACAGTACAAGCGGTGCTTGGCAGATGGCCTCCTCCCGCTGGATCCAACAGAGGCTAGGAAGGAAAAGAAAAATTCCAGCAAGTACACATTGATTGATGGCGATCTGTACAGGTTTGGGTTCACTCACCCGCTCCTAGAATGCATACACGGCGAGAAGTGCACGAGAATTATGGCAGAGCTCCACGAAGGTATATGTGGAAGCCACGTCGTGGGTCGAGCTCTGGCCGCGAGGACTCTCCGTGCAGGCTACTACTGGCCATCCATGAGAGAAGATTGCAAGAAATATGCCCAATGCTGTAAACAATGCCAGCAGCACGCCGATTGGCATAAGGCACCTCCCGAGGAGTTGAAGTCGATCTATAGCCCTTGGCCGTTTCATACTTGGGGAATCGACATCCTGGGACCTTTCCCGCTGGCGATCAGGCAAATGAAGTACTTGGTGGTGGCGATTGAGTACTTCACCAAGTGGATTGAAGCAGAACCAGTGGCCCAGATCACCGCACACAAGATCGAGGGTTTTGTATGGAAGAACATCGTGTGCCGGTTTGGAGTGCCTAAGCGCCTGGTGTCAGATAATGGGACGCAGTTTGCAAGCCACCTGTTGAAGAAACTTTGTGAAGGGGTTGGAATTCAACAAGTGTTTGCATCCGTCGAGCACCCTCAGACGAATGGCCAGGTGGAATCAGCTAATCGGGTGTTGTTGAGAGGTTTGAAGAGAAGGCTTGAGAAAGCCAAGGGAAGTTGGGCTGAGGAGGTGCCCCGTATAGTCTGGGCGTACCACACCACCGAGCAGTCGGGAACCCATGAGACCCCGTTTAGCTTGGTCTATGGGTGTGACGCCATGATTCCGGTGGAGATCCAGGAGAGCTCGCCGAGATTCCAGAACTTTGTGGAGGAAGACTCGAATGAAGAGAGAAGGCTGAACCTGGATCTGCTGGATGAGGTCAGGGAAGAGGCGAGGCTGAAGGCTAAGGCGGTGAAGAGGAGGATCGAGCGAAGATACAACTCAAAGGTGATGCCAAGGCAGTTCAGAGAAGGCGATCTGGTGATGAGGAAGGCCCACCAGTACGAGATGGAGAATAAACTATCACCCAAGTGGACTGGACCGTTCAGAATAACCGAGGCGCTCGAGAACGGAGCCTACCGCTTAGAAACGCTGGAAGGAGGGGCGATTCCTCGCACCTGGAACGCCACACACCTGAAGTTGTACTATAGTTAAGAGCTTTGTAAGTAAAGACAAACACAGTGTTATGTTACAATGTCTCTGTTAAAACAGTTTGAAGGGGGCACTCTTTTTTCCCTAAGGAGGGTTTTTAATGAGGCCACCCAATAAAAGAAGAGTTTTCGAAGTATAAGGTGTTTTCAGATTGCATGTGTGCTATTTTCAAAAGTTTTGAAGAAAGACCTTGTCATTTGTACATGATTTAAGGCAAGAAAAGATATATCGCGTGCTTTCTAAAAGGTATTAAGTCCTCATCGTTTTTCGGTGATTGGAGGCACCAGTTGAGTTTTAAGTCCTCATCGTTTTTCAGCGATTGGAGGCACCAGTTAAGTTTTCAAAGTCCTCATCGTCTTTCGGCGATCGGAGGCACCAGGTGAAAGACCTCAACGCTCTTGCGCGTCCTGAGGCAAGTAAAAGACCTCCTCGCCGTCGAGCGAGTGCAGGCGAGAAAGAGTAAAAAGTCCTCCATGTTTCTGGGGGCGAGAAGATGGAACCCCTGGGGCAATGTAGAGGCAAGTTAAAGACCTCCTCGCCGTCGAGCGAGTGCAGGCGAGAAAGAGGAAAAGTCCTCCGTGTTTCTGGGAGCGAGAAGATGTAACTCCTGGGGCAATGTAGAGGCAAGTTAAAGACCTCCTCGCCGTCGAGCGAGTGCAGGCGAGAAAGAGAAAGGTCCTCAGTGCATCCAGGGGGGAGGAGATGTACACCCTGGGCAAGTTGAGGCACCAGATAAAGTCCTTATCGCCGTTGTGCGAGCTAAGGCCAGTTAAAGACCTCCTCGCCGTCGTGCGAGTGCAGGCGAGAAAAAGAAAAGGTCCTCAGTGCATCCAGGGGGGAGGAGATGTACACCCTGGGCAAGTTGAGGCACCAGATAAAGTCCTTATCGCCGTTGTGCGAGCTAAGGCCAGTTAAAGACCTCCTCGCCGTCATGCGAGTGCAGGCGAGAAAAAGAAAAGGTCCTCAGTGCATCCAGGGGGGAGGAGATGTACACCCTGGGCAAGTTGAGGCACCAGATAAAGTCCTTCTCGCCGTTGAGCGAGTTCAGGCGAGTTAAAGACCTTCTCGCTTACGTGCGAGCATAGGCAAGATAAAATCCTTCTCGTCTCGAACGAGTTCAGGTATGGCGCAGAGGGTGGAAGAAGCTTGAAAGGTGGCTAAGGTAGGTTCGAAGAGAACGCCTAGTCAGCCGGTCTGTTGCTCTGAAGTTCAGGGGGGCAAAGGAGGATCCCAAAGGGCGCTTCTACCCCAGATAAAGAAACGATTGCCAAAGCATGAGGCTAGGAAAAGCTGATGTTACCAAGGGGTCTTGGCGATCGGGAAGAGTTTAAACGACGGCGAGAAGGTTGAAAGACTTGTTTGATAAAGCAGGTCGAGTGGGACGTTGTTTGAGCCAATGATTGAGTTACAGTTCGTTGCTTGAAGGGTATTCCTGCAATAAGGTTAGTTGCCTTAAGAATACAAGTTGTTTAAAGTGATTATTGCTTAAGTTTGAATTGGCTCGAGGCAGTTACGTCAAAAGTCGCGTTTGCAAAATCACTAAGTTAAATCCGACAAAGTTAAACATGCAAAGAAGGCTAAAGCGCTTAAAAGGAGTCAGGGGAGAAAATATGCAGGCTTTGTGATTGAAATAAGTATCTGTTCAAAACACATATGCACGAGTTTTTATTACAAGGTATATACAAGGGAAATTATAAAGTAGCAGATGAGGTGGAGTGGATTAGTCTTCAGCAGGAACGACCTTTCCATCTACTACTTCGTTGTTCAACGACACCATGCTGAGGTCGAGATCGGGGAATAGGCATGCGAATTGTTCCCGAGCGGCTTCGAATCCAGCAGCCAGAATCTGAGCAGAATTTAGCTTAAGTTCTTCAATTTGCCCTTGAAGTTCTTCAACCTGTTTCTTGAGCTCTTTGTTCTGCTGCTCCAGCTCTTCAACCTGTTTTCGGAGTTGTTCGTTGGTCTCTTGAGCATGGAGAAGGTCGTCAGTAACCTTCTTGGATTCCGTTTGAGCTTGGGCCAACTCGGCAGCCATCTTTCCTTTCTCCTTGTTTGCCTCGGCGAGATCAGCCATGGCGTCGTCCCTCGCTTTTTCTACTTGCCCAAGTAGCTTCTCGCGGTCGATCGACCTCTGCTCCAGTTTTTGCAGCTTGGCGGCGTCAGCTTGAATGTGAGCCTCCAGGTCGCTCGCCTTGGTGCGAAGAGGCACGATTTTGCTTTCCAACTCGACCTTCTCTTGGGCAAGATCGTGAACTTTGCGGCGAAGGTCAGCAGCTTCCTTGCGCGCCAGCCTGAGCTCGGTATTCAGGGCATCCTCCACTCGGGAGTGTTCGATTTCTGCGAGCGTCAGGCTGAATGACATTTTCTCCACCTCGACCTTCATAGTGCTATTTTCAGTCTTGAGGTTGAAGAGATCGTCTTGAAGCCTCCTGGTGGAGCTCTCCACAGCCCTCGTTATGATCGTTGGGATATCCTCTGCTATGGTCTTCAGTTTGGCAGTCAGAGGTTCCCACATCCTTGTGACTTCAAGGGAAAGGTTTGCTGCTTGGAGAGGCGCCAGGGGGGCTTGTTGAGGGTTCTCGCCGCCACCTTCCTTAGCAGGATTTTCAGTGTTTGCTTCTTGGCGTGGCGACGCAATCGGGGATTCGGTAATTAGAATTGGAGAGGTGTGAGCAACCTCATCCCCGATTGGAACGTTCTCTGCAGCTGAAGTGTTTGAAGGGGGGCCCCCTCCAGCTGAGATGTGTGGCGTAGAGGCACTTGGGGGGTCCTCCAGGAAATTTGGCTCTTGGGCCTCAGCTGCAGGTGGCGCAGTGGCCAGCGGAACCGCTTGGACTGGTGATGAAGGAGCTTGTGGTGTTGGCGATGAGGGAGGAGGAGCCAGCGTTGATGGTGGTGTTGAGGTTGGAAGAGGGGGTGGAGCAGGTGGAGAAGATCGTGCCACCCTCTTCCTTTTTGTAACGAGGCCATCCTCTGTGACCTCGTCATCCTCTTCTTCCTCCTCATGGACGACTTGAGGGGCTTTTCGCTTAGGTCTCTTAAGGACCAGTTTCTTGCGCTGGGTGGGTTCCTTGGGCGGTGATCGCCCATGAACGATGGCCTTCTCGACCGCCGAGTTGGGCACCGTTTGGGAACCGGTTGCCAACCCGTGGTTTCGGGCGAGCGATTTGAGTTCAGCGAGCATGTTCCTGGGCAACATGTTGTCTGCAGGGGACAGAGATGCGTGGGTTAACTCAAGGAAAACAGATAAGTGCATAGTGTAATAAACAGCAAAGCAGATAATATGTGCAGGAAAAGTAAAGCCAAAGTCTTGCGCATAACGCACAAGACGCCCAGAGACAGCTAAACAGAAGCAGTATTAAAGCAATGGTTCAAATGACCTAACCTATTTGAAATTCTAGCTGATCTTCGAAGAATTCAAAGCTGATCAGGGAAGTGGTGAGGAAAGTTATGTTGGCGTCCGCCACCTTCTTCCAGAAGAGACAAAGGTCTCTGTCCAATGCTCCCATGCTATCAGGACTTCTGGGCCTCCTGAAGCAGCTCTTGGACTCCTTTTTCCCCTTGTCCACCCAGTACAAGGGGAAGCCATCAAGAAGGGAGGTTTCCTTGTCGTTTGCACGTACTTGGATGAATTTTCCCTTCCAGTCTTTGTACGATTGCTGGAAGATGGTAAAAATGGATCTCCCAGCAATTGCATTCAAGCTGACCCACAGGCGGTCTCCTGGGTGCTTGGCCTCGAAAAGGAACAAAAACACGTCCACCGACGCGGGCAACCCCAGGTGGTCGCACGTTATTTGAAAGGCTCGAACAAACGCCCAGCTGTTCGGGTGAAGCTGGGCGGCAGCAATGTTGAGCTCGGTCAAAAGCTCCCTCTCGAATCGGGTAAGAGGGAACCTAAGCTTGACCTTCTTGAAGAAAGTTGTATAGACAAAGCAGAAGGGCCCGTCGGCGCTTACTTTGTCATCAGCACACACGGGCAGGTCGGCGGGGCAAGGCAGCACCATCATCCTTTCGTCGTGCTCCTTGTGAAACGACTGGTAGATTTCGTCCCCCTCAGTCAACCGCAAAACGGCTCCCGCAGTGTTCACCGACGAGGTCTCCTTCAGAAGGGTTGAGTTAGCCCAGGGGTATAGAGTTTTGAAGTCTGGCAGAGGGACGGGGGCTCCTCCAGCGTTAGATGGAGTCGCCTGAGCCAGGGCAGTTTGGGAAGATGCAGGCCTCTCAGCCTGCGAAGAGGAAGCACCACGAACTTGTGTTGAGTCGTGTGCTTGTGAAGGAAGGTTTCGCGCTGATGGAGGGGGGTTCGGGGTAATCTTGGTGCGAGTCATGATGGCAGCTGCAAAGGAAGAAGAAAGGAAAAATGATCAGGAGGGTTACAAAGGCTGACTCGATCATAGAAGGAAGGTGAAAGACGAACGAATGTGGGTTCGTTGCGACGATCGACAAAGCCCTAAGTTACGCAGAAGGAGAAATGGAAAAACAACCCACAGCGTATGCACCAAGCAGTTACAGGATGATGCGAATCGGTGAAAATGCAAGGAAACCCAGCAGATGAAGGAAAGTAATTACCTTTCGATGATCAGGAAGACGGTGAAGGGAGATGGTGATCTAGAGCGTTGAAGAACGTCGAGAGCTTTCGCAGAAGGAAGTGAGAGCGTTTGCAAGCACGAAGAAAGTGATGGAACAGTGGAGCGTAATGGGTTTAAAGGTTTTCGAAATGATTTTAGGAAGCGCTAACGGCAGATGAAGAGAGCCGTTGATGAAGCCACGTGTCGAACGATGAGTGAAGGGTTTGGTGGAGCGTCAGAGCAGCAGAAAGTACAATCGCTTGGAATTTTGCGTCAGTGCCACGTAGATCGGTGTTAACGAAGGCTCTTTCAGTCTTTTCGCTAGACAAGTCTTCGCTTAAGACTGGGGGGCTTGTGTACCGCCCTGGTAGTCGGGTATGATGACGTGGCATCCTGCTAAATTGTAGGCGTGTTGACAAGGCGCCAGGTTGGCAGATAGGAAGGAAGTCGGGAGGCACGTGTAGTCGCCAGTTGTTAAGTTGGCGTGTTCCGACTTCCAGCTTACCAGAATAGGCGATCGCCAGGTTGAAGATGAAGTCGCCAGATGTAGACCCAGGCGACCAAGCAGTCGGAGATCGCCAGAACAAGCACATCGCCGAAGATGAAGGAGAAGCAGATTATGAAGGCGGCCGGCGAGACCACAGGGAAGGTGTATGAAGGCCCCTAACTCGCCAGTTCCAGTAGAGATCGCACTCCTAAGTTAGCTATGCACTGGGCAGTACCATGCATAAGTAACTTAGCCAAAATGAGAGCAGAAGCAGCGCCAAGTCAGGGAGCCTCCAGATGATGGCACGTGTACAGTTGGATGCGAGCCACGTGTCCAAGTCTGTAACTGCCAGGAGAGAGAAAGCCACCAGGTATATAAGAGTTCTTAACAGACTTTCTGAGGTACGCACGTTCAGTTCATACACTTTACGCTTGCGAGTGACAGAGCTGATTGTGAGAGAGGATTTGCACGGTTCTCGTTCTTAGTATTTGGTGATACCGTCACTGACTTGAGCGTCGGAGTGCGATCGGCCGCAGCGGCGCCGTATCGTTTCTTTGCAGGTTCTTGAAGTAGATCCCGGAGAGGAACGAAGGTGAGAAGCGGTGCGCACGTCGATCCTTTGACGAGGCATTCTCCAGCGTTCCGGTCAAAAGGCAGGATCAGTAAGATTTCTGGAAAATAGAGAGGAATGACCTCCCAGCAATCCCGTTAAGGCTCACCCACAGGCGATCGCCTGGGTGTTTGGCTTCGAAGAGGAAGAGAAAGACGTCCACTGACGCTGGCAGCCCCAAGTGGTCGCACATGATCTGGAAGGCCCGCACGAACGCCCAGCTGTTGGGATGGAGCTGGGCGGCGGCGATGTCGAGCTCGGTAAGTAGCTCTCTTTCGAAACGAGTAAAGGGAAACCTAAGTTTTACCTTCTTGAACAGAGTGGTGTATATGAGGCAGAACAACCCACTGGTGTTCCCTTTGTCGTCGACGCACACCGGCATGTCGGGAGAGCAAGGTAGCACCATCATCTTGTCGTCGTGCTCCTTGTGGAACGATAGGTGAGGCTCGTCCCCTTTCTTCAAACGAAGAACTGCCCCAGCAGAGTTTACTGAGGAAGTTTCCTTCAGCAAGGTTGGGGTGGCCCATGGGTATAGTTTTTTGAAGTTTGGGGAAGGAACGGAGGCTCCTCCGGCGACAGGTGGAGTAGCCTGAGCCAGGTTAGAGCGGGAGGGTGCAGGCCTCTCAGCCTGAGAAGAAGAAGCACCAGGTGCTCGCGATTGGTTGTGTGCTTGAGATGAAGGGTTTCGTGACGAGGGAGGAGGATTTGGGGTGATCTTTGAGCGAGCCATCTGCAAAGGAAGAAGAAAAGAAAAGGTGATCAGGGTTCGCAGAGGCTGACTCGATCGTGGAGGAAGGGTGAAAAACAAACGAACGAAGGTTCGTTGTAACGAAGACGAAGCCCTAAGTTACGAGAAATAGGAAAAACAGCCCACAGCGTATGCACCAGACAGTTAAAGGATGATGCGAATCGGTTAAAATGCAGGAAAAACCAGCAGAAGAAGTAAAGGAAGTACCTTTTTATGATCGGAAGAGTGATGAAGGAAGTTGGTGACTCAAGAGGTTGAAGAGTGTCAAGAGCTTTTGCGGAAGAAAGTTGAAGTGTCTGAGAAAACGAAAAAGTGATGGAACAGTGAAGAGAAATGGGTTTAAGGGTTTTTCGAAATGGGTTTGGGAAGCGCAAACGACAATTGAAGGTAACCGTTTGGAATTCTGCGCCAGTAAAGCAGAAAGTACAACCGCTTGGAATTCTGCGCCAGCGCCACGTAGATCGGTATTGACGTGACTCCTTTAGTCTTTTCGCTGGACAAGTCTTCGCTTAAGACTGGGGGGCTTGTGTACCGCCCTGGTAGTCGGAAGTGATGACGTGGCATCAAGCTACGGTATAGGCGTGTTGACGAGACGCCAGGTTGGTAGAAGGGAAGGAAGTCGGGGGCTCATGAAGTCGCCAGTTATTAAGTTGGCGTGCTCCGATCTCCAGCACACCAGAACCGGCGGTCACCGGGTTAAAGATGAAGTCGCCAGATGTAAACTCAGGTGACCAAGTGATTAGAGATCGCCGGAGCAAGCACATCGCCGAAGAAGAAGGTGGTGCAGATTATGAAGGCGGCCGGCGAGACCACAGGGAAGGTGTGTACGAAGGCACCCTAGCTCGCCAATCCAGTAGAGATCGCACTCCAGGACAAAAATGCACTGAGTAGTATCATGCATAAGTAACTTAGCCAAAGGAGAGTCAGAAGCAGCGCCCAAGTCAAGGAGGCTCCAGATGATGGCACGTGTACAGCTGGATGCGAGCCACGTGTCCAGATGTGTAACTGCCAGGAGAGAGAAAGTGCCCAGGTATATAAGGGTTTCCCAACGAACTTCTGAGGTACGCACGTTCAGATTGTCTTCTTTACGCTTGCGAGTTCTTGAGTATACTGAGAGAGAACTGGTTCACGGTTCCTTGAGAGTTCTTGAGTGTTACTCTTAGTATTTGGTGGTTCAGTCACTGACTTGGGCGTTGGAGTGCGATCGGCCGCAGCGGCGCCGCTCTGTTCTTTTGCAGGTTCTTGAGGTGGATCGCGATGAAGGACGGAGGTTGACGCGGCGCACACGTCGATCCAAGTTTGACGAGGCATAGCTCTAGCGTTCTGGTCAACAGGCAGGATCAGTAATTTTCTTAGAATTAATTTTGGAACCTAAAACACCAACCTAGGTAAACTTAGAGTTTCTAAAAAAACCTCTAAATTTACCAAGGCCGGTCTAGAAAGCCCATGGAGGGGGTGAGCATAAAAACTAGACACACCCCTCCCCATGTGCTCATTTGTGCACCCATGTGCCATGTGCACCCATGTGCTTCACACTTACATTTCATTTGGCTAGCATTAGGGTTGCATTATGGTCCTCCTTAGCTTATAAAAGGAGGAGCCTACACCTTGTATTTTCAAGTTTATTGTGAGTAAAGTTATGCTGCCATTTTTTGCCAAGCTTTGCTTCTCCCTAGAACTCTAGGCTCTAAACTTCACATCCTTCACCTCTCCTTGGGCTGGCCGAACCTCCCAATGTTCATACACATCATGCACCTTCAAGATCAACACCACTCTTAGGAGGATCTTGCACACACGCATCCATTGCTTCCGCACCATTTTCTTACATGATTCAAGAAGACCTTCATGAAATATGCCATCATTTGGTATCATGAGCTTGGGTTCTTCAAGATGAGTTGCTTTTGGTCTTTTCATTTTTAGTTCTTCTTTATTTCATGTTGCTCATCTTATTTCCATAATTGTCTTGCTGTTTTTTGCATTTTAATTTGTTTTGGTGTGCTATTTGGAAGATCCAACCGAAGCACTTTTGTTCAATTGATCTTGAACAATTTCTTGTGCAATTTGTGATAGGATTCCTTACACCTTTGAGTTGCTGTTTTCTTTTAGGCTTTTGAGTCTTTATTGCACTTTTAATTTGGTTCATATTATGCTTTTGAGTCTTTAATTTCTGAATCCATATATGTTTTGTCAAGTCATGTTCATCCACAATGTCAACAATTCTTAGTAGTCCTTTATTTGGCTTTATTGTTTCTTGATTTTGGGTATCTTTATTTGCTTTGAATCTGCTGTTCTTTGATCTTTTGGTGCCTTTTTAATTTTTAGTTTGAGTTCATATTGTGTTTAGATCCTACACAATTCTATTCCACAAATTCCATTGTGTTTAAATTTTGGTATCTTGCTGTTTTTTTGTTTCCAGTTTCCAGAATCCCCTGTTTCACATTTTCTGTGCTGGCTGTTTTGTTCCAGAAAAATATTTTCACTCATAGGAAAATTTTGATTCTCTGGAATATGAAATTTTGAAGTGTTATAGAAAGGAAAAAAAAAGAATTAGTCCAAAAGAATCAACAGAAAAAAAATGATAAATCTTTTAAAATCAGTGTGCAAATCTGAGGCGCTACAGCTGGCGTAACTGAACACCAAAATTGCAAAATTTATTAAAACAAATTGGTGCATGCGTTTTGAGTGATTCCAAAGCCATATTTTAGCTAAGATCTTTAATATCTTGCATATCAAATTTCAGATTCATATCTTAAAAATACAGCTCAGCATAAATTGGGGAAAAACACGTTTCTGGCCCACAACATTTTTCAGTGGTGCTGTTTTTTTATTTGGTCATCTAATTCTAGTGCTATTCTTAGGATTCTTTTGTCTGCCTACCTTTATTTTGGTACCTTTTATTTGCTTGCTTAATATTTCTTGGACCTCTTTCTAGTTTTCATAATCTAACCCCTTTTGGTGGTACTGTTTTATTCAATTAAATTGTTTCTTGCTTTGTTCTTTGACCTCTAATTTGGTGCTGGAAATTATTCTCCTTTGGTGCTTAATTGAATTGAAACTTGACTTGGGTAAGGTCTAGTCTTTTGATAGGTGCTGGAATTGGAGAATTAAGACCTTCATTCTAAGGGGAAACAAAGCCAAGGCCGAATCAAGCTTTCTTGAAAAACACTACAAACACTTGGAGGACCAACAAGCAAAGACAACAAGGAAGTGCATTTAGCAAAAAGAGGATCAACAAAGGGAGTTTTTCTTAATTTCCTTACAACTTAATTTGTGTTAATTACCTCTGAATTACGTTTTAGACGGTGAGTGTGTCTTCAAGGGCTCCAAGTGTCCAAGAAGCCTCACCTAGGGTCGACTAGTATAGAATTCTTAATTAGCAATTGTTAATTGTTTGTAATTGCCTTTTCTTTTGCTTAGTTAGTGACGCTTTGCATGGTTATTTTGTTAAGTTTGTGTTAAACTGTTCCGTCCGGTTGACCTGTGACGTCTTTGTGCGCGACCTCAACCGTCAGCTAGGGACTCCTTCCCACTGGTTACCTGTGGATTCCTACAAAAAGAGGACAAAAGGGCGCCCTAGCGGCTGTTTGCACTCCGACGCTCAAGTCAGCCAGCAAGAAACACCAAAACTGTGCACCTCCGTATCTGAGCACCGCGTATGGCACTCTGAAGGTGGTAAAAAGAACTGTGTATCGTGTGTATATTCTCGCTCTGGAAAACAACCTCTTTTCCAGTCCCTTGTGCGTAGCCTCACGATTTCGAGCAAGCAACTGGAGTGTATTCTGCGAAAATTTGCCAAAACTTCGAACCCCGTTCCCAACATTCTCAGCGCTATTTAAACTACCCAAGCATTTAAAGCGCCTTAAAGCGCTTTTAATCACAAACGTAACGCACTCAATCAGCGTGTCTAATTAGAAAAAGTAGCGCATTTAAGACGTTGAAACGCTTGGGAGCCTTTATAGTACCTTAAACGCTCGAAACAAAAACTGTACTAAATGACTTTAATTACCTGATACCTGGCTAAAGGGTGTTTCCATTCTGACCTGGCTGTCGTACTCGTGGAGGGCCTCACAGCGCCATGGCCCCATCCGGGGACGTTTCTACGTGTGAGTCCCCCTGCTTGGGAGTGCTATTGCGCAAAGAGGCGACTTTTTGGGTGCCAACTCATGCCCCCAATAATCTAGTCACTCACTTTGAGAGCGTATCTGTCTTCCTCTCGTACCCTGCACCCGGCTACCCTGGGCGTGACCTTCCTCTTGAGTCGTATCTGTCCCAAAGGCGTCTCTGGGGCGGCAGGGGTACTTCACGAGTCAGGCTGCCCTACACTGGTGTTGTTACTATGGCCTTGAAGCCACCTTTCTCTTCTCTTTATCACTCTCCCGGATCATCGGGACCTAAGGCCTTCCCACGGCGTCGCTCCCTCCATGGTCTTTCCTACCCATGGATATCGGGGAACTACACTGTGATTGCCTTGCCTTAGTAATATTTGATCTGGGCGACGCCTTCACCTAGGCAACGTCTTGCCTTGGCGATGCTTCCTCTTGGCGTCACTGGTACGTGGCGCCTCTTTACCCAAGCGACGCCTTGTGTTGACCTTGACTCCTCGTGTTGACTTTGACTCCTGGTGTTGACTTTGACCTTGACTTAGTCAACGCCCGGATACGGGACAGTACATAAACCGACTAGCTTTGTTGATTAGTAGCTTGCATTGTTTTCTTTCATTGAAAATTTGATTTCTCAACTTAATTGTGTTCTAAGTGGTTTACTAAGAGAAAGTTTTGTGTGAAGACATTGAGGGATAGTTTTTGGCTAAGGCAAAGGCTTGGTATTTAAGTAGTCCTTTGTGACTCACCTCCCTTACCTGGAAAACTACCTTCTTTGACTTTCCTAAGTTTTCTCAAGGTAAAATACTTGTATACACACAAAGCTTTAGCCATGTCTTCTTCTTCTCATTCTACAAAGTCTATTGGAAGTGAATTAAAATCTTTAAAAACTCTTTTGAAAGAAGTTTCACAAACTGTGCAATCAATTGCTTATAGACAATTGGAGAGTGAGACTAAACTTAATGTTTTGAATAAAGCAAAGAATGAGAAGTCTCAATTTTCAAAAAATTTACATTCTCATGCATCTAGCTCTAAACATCATGATTATCTTGGGGAAGAAAGTCTTAGGAAAAATGAATATCATCAACAATTCCCTAGGAGAGCTAGGAAAGAGAGACAAGAAAACCTAACCAAGCATAACTCTCACACTCAAGCTAGAGAAATTCCATGTTTAGAATAACTTGGCAATGATCAATTAGCATCTCAATGTTTCAATGAAAGATCTATGATCTTAAGGGACAAAGATGAGAATAGTAGCCAAGAAAAAGAAGCTAGTGAGAGTGAAGAAAATGTAAAAATAAAAAAGCAAGAGAAAACCCTTGGGAAACAAAAGGCGTGGGAGAAGAGTGTTCCTTCCCACAAGGTCATTCAACAAGAAGGAAAAGTTGAAAATACATTTGAAAATATACCTCTTGTTGAACAACCTAGCCTTACCTTTTGTAAAGGAACACTTGCAAGGCTAGAAAAAAAAGAAGAATCCTTAAAAAAGGCTTGCATAGGTAAAAATATAGTAGATTATTTTACATACATGCCAAGATATCACCAAGTGAAGGTCAAGTCATCTATAGGCATCTACAAAGACAATTTTTTATGTGAAGTAGTGCCTAAAGAAACTTGTCATGTATTATTGAGACAACCTTTGCAAAGAACTGAAATTTCCATGAACAAAGGTTGTATCAACGAGACTACCTTCACACATAAAAGAGAAATTCTTCATGAAGGAGAACTCATGGGTCAAATTAGAGTTGATAAAACTCTAGAGCTTTTAAAAGGAAAATTATTGTCACCCATGAGAAAAGATGTTCAAAGACATTACCCTAGATACATTCCGTGTTTTAAAAATACATCTAAGGCGATGTCTCATGAACTCTATACTCCTTCACCTTTTGCAAATGATCCTTGGGAAGACATAAGCCTAAATTTCATATTAGATCTTCCTAGGACAACAAAAGGTTTGGATTCCATTTTCATGGACATGGATAAACTCTTCCTTAAAGAAGTGACAAGTCTTCATGATTTCTCTTCAAACTTAGTGTTGGATAGAGCTCCAAAATTTGAAAACCATCATTTGAGGATTCTCTTGGAAAAACTTGCAACTAAGTTGTCCTTTTCAAATTCTTATCATCCTCAAAAGAATGGTCAAAATAAAATTGAAAACATAGCTCTTGTTACTATGCCTAGGGAAATCATGAAAGACAACCACAATTCTTGGGATGAGTATCCTTTTTCTATTGAGCATGCATACAATAGAGTAGTCCACAAGACCACTAATATTTCTACATTTGAAGTTGTATGTGAACATAGTCCTCTTTCTCTTTTTGCGTTGTTACCACTTCCTAAAGGAATTATGCCTAAGGAACAAGTAACCACTATTGAAAATTTTACAAAGCATGAGAGGATTAGAGAACACATGCAACCATTAAAAGAGAAATATTGTAAAAAGTTGCCAAAAACAAAAGAAAAACAAAAATGGCAACTTCATAAAATTGATTTGTATATAACTGCTTCAACTAACTCATTTGCTTTATTTGATAATTCCCCTAGGTGGACGTTTGATCCGGGAGGGAAAGCATAGTTGAAGAAGCAAGAGGCTGCTATCCGAGATCAAATCTCTAGATCTGAGGATAGATCTTCTCAAGGAGAAGGAGATGATGGACACCATCAAGCCACATCCATTCCCCTAGCCATGAAGAAGAAGAAGCAATGGATTTGAGGACAAATCCTTTTCAAGAGGGAGGGGATGATGGAAGAGGCCCAAGCACAAGCCCACATGCAAGCCCACCAAAGGGTAGATTTGGGCCAACCATAGAGTTATGGCCAAGAGGATCCAAGAAGACGTTCTTTTACATGTTCAAATGCCATAAACTCTAGTGTAGAGTAGACTTTAATTTCTTCTCAAAATTAGCATAGGAACTTTATTTGTAATTTTCTTAGAATTAATTTTGGAACCTAAAACACCAACCTAGGTAAACTTAGAGTTTCTAAAAAAACCTCTAAATTTACCAAGGTCGGTCTAGAAAGCCCATGGAGGGGGTGAGCATAAAAACTAGACACACCCCTCCCCATGTGCTCATTTGTGCACCCATGTGCCATGTGCACCCATGTGCCATGTGCACCCATGTGCTTCACATTTACATTTCATTTGGCTAGCATTAGGGTTGCATTATGGTCCTCCTTAGCCTATAAAAGGAGGAGCCTACACCTTGTATTTTCAAGTTTATTGTGAGTAAAGTTATGCTGCCATTTTGTGCCAAGCTTTGCTTCTCCCTAGAACTCTAGGCTCTAAACTTCACATCCTTCACCTCTCCTTGGGCTGGCCGAACCTCCCAATGTTCATACACATCATGCACCTTCAAAATCAACACCACTCTTAGGAGGATCTTGCACACACACATCCATTGCTTCCGCACCATTTTCTTACATGATTCAAGAAGACTTTCATGAAATTTGCCATCACCAGGTGTGCGCAGAGAATCTGGTAAGCTCGTACGAACGCCCAGCTGTTGGGATGGAGCTGGGCGGGGGCTATGTCGAGCTCGGTCAGGAGCTCCCTCTCAAAGCGTGTGAAGGGAAACCGGAGTATGACCTTCTTGAACATAGTGGTGTATATGAAGCAGAAGGGGGTGTCGTCGCTCCCCTGATCATTGGTGCAGGTTGGCTCACCGGGAGGACAAGGCCGCACGACTACTTTGTCGTAGTGCTCTTTACTGAAAGAGAGGTTTTCCTTATCATTTTTCTTGAGGAGAAAGATGTGGAGGTCAGAGTTAACAGATGAGGTCTCACCCAGCAAGGTTGCGGAGGCCCACGGGTATAGCCGTTTGTAATCTGGAAGTGTCTAGAGCATACGATGAGAGGAAGCGGGTCTCGCGACTCGGTCGGAGGGGACGTTGGGACCCCTTGGAGGGTCGCGGGAAGAAGAAGGGTTTGCCCTACGGGTTTTCGCCAGAGGGTTGCGAGGAGATGGATGAGGGTTTGGTGTGATTTTTGGACGAGTCATCGAGGAAGCTGCAAGAAGACGAAAAGGTATGAGTGTTCGTAAACAGAAAGACTCGACAGAAGAAGAGAAGAGGGAAGAACAAGAGGGGCTCGTAGAGAAAATTTCAGAAACCCTAAACGAAGAAAAAAGAAAACATCCCACAACGTATGCTCCAGACAGGTAATGGATGATGCAAACCGATCAAAATGCAACAAATATCAGTAGAAGTGATAAAAAAGTTACCTTTAGATGATCAGAAGAATGTTCAGAAAGATGGAGGTTGGGGGCATCAGAGCGTTCGTTGGAGCGTTTCGAGAGTTCGAAGAAAGGTAGAAGATAATGAAACAGTGAAATGGCGCGAAGTGTTTAAGAGATTCGAAGAGTTTCGAACGTTGCGGGAAGCGCAAACGACAGTGAATGATGGCCATTGATGAGTCCACGTGGCGAGTGATTGAAGAAGTTGGTGAAATGTCAAGTCAGTGAACAGTATGAGCGCCAAAGCACGAAGCCACGTAGGCCGCCAGGTTTAAACCTCTTTAGTCTTCTCGCTGAACAAGTCGCAACTCGAGACTGGGGGGCTTGTGTACCGACCAGGTCATCGGGTGTGATGACGTGTCTAACACGTGACCACGTGACGCGGGTTTAGCAGAGCACGTGGCTAAAGAAGGGCGAGTGGTTGAGAAGCTAGTGTAGTCGCCGATTGTGGAAGCGGCGTGCTACAACGTACATGACCGGTTGTCACCGAGATCGTATAACGTCGACGTGTTGACGATGGGAGATCAGGTGGTCTGACGCTGCCGCGAGGAGCACATTGCCGGATTTCCCGGTAAGCTCAGTTGGAGCTGATTAAGGCTCAGAAGTGTAAGTTCAAGTGTACAATTCCAGTGAGGCGATTGTTGCGCCAACATAGGGTGTGAAGGGCGTGTGGGTTGAAAGGGACAGCTTGCCTATCAGCGACAGGATTCCCAGAGTGGACATTCGTTGGTGACAAGGTCTCCTCAGCCCCAGGAACATTCATGGCGCAGTGATAAGGAGGGTGCCATTAACAACAAGCGATATCACAGAGATGGTGCATTGTGCTGCACCCGATACTCGCCTGGTCAGGTGGTGTTCTAAGGCACATTACGTGTTAGCTTGCTCATGAGTAGATGACTTAGTTGCGCGGCTGGTTACTACACAGAAATAACGTTCAAGTTGCCCCAACCCAGATGACGACACGTGTAGGGTTGGATGCTATCTGTTACTCCAACCCAGATGATGACACGCGTAGGGTTGTGTGCAATAGAGAGGTGACGCTCGAGTTATCCTAGCTCAGATGATGACACGTGTAGGGCTGGGCGTTACCTGCTATCCCAGCCCAGATGGCGACACGTGCAGGGCTGGATGCGAGCCACGCATCAAAAAGCATAACGGCTTGGAGAGAGAAGAAACCTAGCTATAAAGGTAAACTTAACAGAATTTGCAGAGGTACGTTTTCATTACGGCTCATTCTGCTAGGGTTGTGTGCCTTTAGTACGGTTCTTCAGAGCATATTTTCTTTGAGTTTTGGGTGTTCTTGTTACTGACTTGAGCGTTGGAGCGCCACCGGCCGTAGAGGCGCCACCTTGTGTTTTCAGGTTCCCTGAGGAAGCTCTTGTGGTGTGAAATTGAAGGGCACGTGGAGTCAAGCTGGTGAGGAGGTTCGTGCGAGGCAACGCTTTGGCGCTAAGTCAACCGGCAGGATCAGTAGTGAAAGGAAAGGAAACACGAGCAGGGATGACCATTCAAGTGAGATTAAAGGTTTTAATAGCTTCGTTGATGCTAACCTACTACTTGACCTTCCTACTGAGGTTAAAAAATTCACGTGGTTTAATTCTAATGGTTCGGCAAAGAGTAGATTAGACAGAGTGCTTGTCTCTGAGGAGTGGATGGAAAACTGGCCTATGTGCAAACAATATGCACAACAAAGGGAAGTTTCTGACCATTGTGCTATAGTGGTGAAGTCTTTGGATAAAGCTTGGGGTCCTAAGCCCTTCCGAACCATTGATGCTTGGTTTACGGAGAGGGGTTTTTGTGAGATGGTAAAGAATAATTGGAACTCCTACTCCCTCCAGGGGAGTATTTTTCAGAAGATTAAAAAGAAGCTGAAGCGTCTGAAGGGTGATATAAAAGTATGGAATAGGGATGTGTTTGGTAACATTCATTCAAGTAAGAAGAGGATTTTGCAGGAAATTAAGGATCTTGATTGTGAAGACTGCAACGGAACCCTTATGGAAAATGATAGGTTGAAAAGGTGTGAGATGGTAAGTCGTATGAGGGAAATCGATAAAAAGGTAGATTCTCTTATTTGCCAAAAAGCTAGAGCAAGTTGGTTCAAGAACGGGGACTCATGTACCAGATTCTATCATTCAACTCTGAGATGGAGAAAACTTAGAAAGGAAGTAAAGGGTGTTGAGGTCGGGGGTCAATGTTGTGAGGAACATAGTACAGTGCGCCTAGAAGCGAAAAAGCTCTTTGAGAATAGATTCAAATCAATGAAAGATTTTGGAGCAAGACTTCATGCGGTCGAGTTTAAGTCCCTATCGGTAGAGGACAATCTGATCTTAATAGCTGGCTTTACAGAGAAGGAAATAAGAGACGCTGTGTAACAGTGTGAAGGCACAAAGAGTCCAGGCCCTGAGGGATTCAACTTTAATTTTCTTAAGAAAAGTTGGGAAGTCATAAAAGATGAGCTTGTGGCAACGGTGGTGCTCTTCCACAAAACTGGGTGTATCCCAAAGGGTTGCAATGCCTCCTTCGTTGCTTTGGTACCCAAAGTAAGGGACCCTTCTAAGTTCGAGCAATATAGACCAATCTCTTTAGTGGGCTCTATGTACGAAATCATAGCAAAGGTGCTGGCGGACATAATAAAGAAAGTTCTATCTTCTGTTATTGATGAAAGTCAATCGACATTCCTAAAGGGCAGAAGAATCCTTGATAGTGTTCTTCTGGCTAATAAGGTGGTAGAGGACTTAAGGAAAGGTGGGAAAAGCGGTTTGTGTTTAAAAGTGGCTTTCGAAAAAGCATATGACTCAGTTAGTTGGGAATTCCTTTATGATATGCTCTATAGTATGGGGTTTCATTATAGGTGGATTATGTAGATTCGAGTGTTCCTGGAGAGTTCTACTGTGTCAGTGTTAGTCAATGGGAGTCCAACGAAGGAATTTAAACCATCAAGAGGGTTGAGGCAAGGTGATCCCTTAGCACCCTTCCTCTTTCTAGTGGTAGCTGAAGGCCTTGCCGGGCTAGTAAGGCAAACTGTGAAGGCCAACCTGTTATCTGGCTTTAAGATCGAAATAAAGGAGGTCGAACTGTGCTTCCTTCAGTTTGTAGATGATACCTTGTTCCTTTGTGAGGATTCCTTCACCAATGTGGTGACTCTGAAGGCTATCCTAAAGGGTTTTGAGTTAGCCTCAGGTCTAAAGATTAACTTTCACAAGTCAAAGTTAGCAGGTATTAACATCCTTAGAAGAGATATTGATTGTTACACAAAGACTCTGAACTATACTCAGATGGGAACACCGTTTAACGCCTAGAAGTGGGGGGAAACCCAAGGAAGACTAATGTCCTAAACAAGTTGAAATCAAGACTCATGTTTGGAAAGGGAGATTCTTATCTATGTCAGGAAGAATATGTTTAATCAAGTCTGTTTGCACAACTTTCTAAGTTGTTTAGGGAGCAGTATATAACAAATCAGCCCCCCCACCAATTTCTTACGATCTTTTCGACGTAAGACAGTATCAGGGAGAGTCCCTGAAGGAGTTCCTCAATTGATTTAGGGCACAGGTGGTGAAGTTGAACACCAAGGACGAGACCATGATGGTACACGTGTTCAGGAAGGGTATCGTGCCGGGACCCTTCAATGAATCGCTCATCAGGAACTGCCCAAGACTTTCGGCGAAATTCAGCGTCGCGTGGTGGCCCATATTATCGCAGAGGGAGAGGTCAACGAGAAACACACATGCGTTGTTCCTTTATGCCCGCGAGCACCAGGTCGACCTCAGCCCATGAGGGCGCATGAGGCAACGACGGAGAAGAGGGCCCCAGCGAAGCAGCAGCCCTACGAGCCCATGAAGCCCCAAGCCAGGGGGCGCACCAGGGAGAATGTGCCACCAAGGCACAATTTTGTAGTAGAATTGAAGGACCTGATCGCCGTCCCCAACATAGCGGAAAGATTGAAGATACCCGCAAAGACTGACAAGAAGTTAGGACCTAACAAGAATGCCTGGTGCGAGTTCCACCAAGCATTTGGCCACCCCATACAGAACTGTTTGGCGCTGGGACACTAGTTAGACGAGCTGGTGAGGAATGGTTTCCTGAAGGACTACTTGGTGGAGTCACAGGTAGCACAAAATTTGACAGCGCTAGGAGAAGATTAGGGGCACGAGATGCCCGTGCATGGCAAGATTCACACTATTTCGAGGGGTTTCTCAGGTGGAGGGTGCACCGTGATGAGAATCAAATAAAGGAGGTTTTTATTAATGAAGGGAGAGGTCATTCACCTACACATTTGAAGTTCTTCCTTCTAGTCTTTTCAAAATTAAAAGAAGACATAAAATAAAGAGAGGATCAAGCCTAAAGCCAAAGAAGTCTACAAGTTTTCAAGAATAGGCTTCATTTAAATATCTCTCTTTATAGTTTCTTTTATAAATTTGTAAATAATATAGAATGTTTAAATACATAGTTTTTAGGAAGGGTGCTTAGAGGGAAACCTTAGATACCTCTTTTGTAAAAGCATCTTTAGGCATTAGTTTAGAATTTTCTAGAAGAGTCTTCATGCTTCATTGTACTCTTCATGCTTCATTTAGGCGCTATTAGTAAGTAGCATATGAAGAGTCTTTTGGTTAGCTTATGTTGTAAGCTTCATGACCAGCCCTTGCTCCTATAAACGGAGGGCTTAGGTCATTCACAATTCAGATTTGGAATTTGTAGTAAAGAAACTCTCCCAATTTGGTGATTGAGTGAGTGAGATTTGATTTCTCCTCTTCCTAGTCTCATCTTGAGAGCCTTGGTTCCCTCAAGTGGCGGCAATTCACACTTATCTTGGAGCAATCACACTTCAAGTGGCGTGTTCATCAATCAAGTTCTTCATCCACATAAGTTTCCTCTCTTCTCCATTTAGTTCTTCCATTTCCATGTCCATATGAACTCTAAAACAAGTGTAGTTTCTTTTATTCGGTTCATCTTCCTTTTCTTGCATTTTTTTTTTGGTTCTTTTCAATTTCTTACTGTTTTAATTCAGTTCAGTAGCTCCTTTTCATGTTTTGTTCGGTTCAATTGCTTTCTTTAGAGTTTCAATCGGTTCATTTACTTTCTTGTTCAATTTAATCGGTTCAATTGGCAAGAAATGGGTCTTCCATGTGAGTTTGGTGTTTGGTGCAAGTTTTGGTGAGTTCTTGAAACATAGAACATTGATCCATTTCTATTAAAAGTGCCTATTCATTCTCCAACTCAAGTTGATTCCATAAAATGTCAAAGAATCATCTATATCTTGCTATTGGAATCATATCACACCGCTTCTCAGCAGAAGAAGTATGCACGAGTAGTAATGACGTTCAAACTTGGCAAATGACTAGGCCAAGAAGCAGAAGACCAGATTGTCGAGGTCATAGCACGACATCTGGATGCCTTCGCATGGTCCGCCTCGGACATGCCGGGCATAGACCCAAACTTCCTATGCCATCGCCTCACCATGGACCCCCAGGTCAAGCCTGTCCGCCAGAGAAGAAGAAAGTTCAACGAGGAGAGGCGGCAGGTCATAAAGGAAGAGACGAAGAAGCTGTTGAGTGCTGGCCACATATGAGAGATCGAGTACCCTGAGTGGTTGGAAAACGTGGTCCTAGTGAAGAAGGCCAACGAAAAGTGGAGGATGTGTGTTGACTTCACGGACCTCAACAAAGCCTGTCTAAAGGACTCGTACCCTCTACTAAGCATCGACGCCTTGATGGACAGTGCCTCGGGCTGCAGATTGCTCAACTTCCTGGATGATTTTTCTAGGTATAACCAGAATAAGATGTATCCCAAGGACGAATGCAAGACAACGTTCATGACAGAGTTGTCTTGCTATTGTTACATACTGATGCATTTTGGGCTGAAGAATGCAGGCGCCACCTACCAGAGGCTGATGGACAGAGTGCTCGCGCCCATGATAGGGCGAAATGTGCAAACCTATGTGGACGACATGGTGGTGACCTCACAGGTGAAAGATCAGCATGTAGCTAATTTAGAAGAGTTATTTACAACAATAGCTAAGTATAGATTGAAGTTGAACCTCGAGAAGTGCGTGTTCGGGGTGGAAGCGGGTAAGTTCTTGGGTTTCCTACTCACCGAGCGTGGGATAGAGGCGAACCCCGAGAAGTACGTTGCGATCCTCGCGATGAAAAGCCTGATCTCAGTGAAGGATGTGCAGTAATTGACAGGGCGGATGGCCGCTCTGTCCAGATTTGTATCAGCTAGAGGAGACAAGGGTCACCCCTACTTCAAGTGCCTGAGGAGGAACAACAGGTTCATCTGGACCAGGGAGTGCGAAGAGGCATTCCTCAAGCTGAAGGAGTACCTAGCCAGTCCTCTAGTGTTGTGCAAGCCACAACTGGGTACTCCGCTCCGCCTGTACTTCACAGTGACAGAACTGGCGATTAGTTTGGTCCTTGTGCAGGAGTAGGACAAGGTGTAGAAGCCTATATACTTTGTGAGCAAAGTATTGCAAGGGCCTGAGATAAGATACCAGGCCCTAGAGAAAGCAGCCATGGCAATGGTTTTCTCAACAAGGAGACTTCGCCACTACTTCCAGAGTTTTACAGTAGTGGTGATGACAGACCTGCCTATCCGCAAGGTCATATAAAAGCCGGACGTGGCGGGAAGGATGGTATGATGAGCAGTGGAACTATCAGAGTTCGATGTCCAGTACAAGCCCCGAGGTCCTATCAAAGGTCAAGTCTACGCAGATTTTGTGGTAGAGTTTTCCTCAGCATATGCACACCACGAGGAAGCCAACTTCCGGTGGGTGCTCTCTATAGATGGGTCCTCTAACCAACAAGGCAGCGGGGCAGGTGTCATCTTGGAGGGACCGGATCGAGCAGGCCTTACGGTTCGCCTTCAAGGCCAACAACAACCAAGCATAGTACGAAGCCCTCATTGTTGGTATGGTATTAGCCAAGGAGATGGGGGCGCATAGTTTGTTGGAAAAGAGTGACTCCCTACTTGTCACAGGTCAGGTGACGTAAGAATACCAGGCCAAAGACCCTTAGATGGCCGCGTACCTGGATTACGTCCAAGTTCTGAAGGGCTCATTCTCAGTGTTTGAGCTTGATAGGAGTTGGATTGACACTAAACAAGATACACAACATTTAAGGAGGCTTAAGGTCATCTCAATGGAAGATAATGCCATCCGAGGGAGAAGCCAAACTCATTTGAACAATGAGTGCCATGTCCTTAACACAAACATATGGCAGAACTGAAAGGAAAACAAGAACAACTTCATGTACATAAATAGAAACACGATTGAAATATGTAAATTGCTAAAATTGGACAGAATTGAAAGAGGAAACACATCAACCGATTAAAATCATCCAAAGAACACAAAGAACCGATTAGAAACTCAAGAACAGCACAAGAACTAAACTAAACGATACAAATTGAAGAACAAGACTTAGGAACTAAAACTACCGAACGAAAACAACAAAGAAGATGAAAGGAATGTGACTTAGATGGTTGAAGACCGGCTGGAATGGAATTGGAGAATGATCACGCCACTTGGTGATGGAGTTCCAAGATGATTGAGGCAAGGCGCCACTTGTAACTCTCCAAAGGCACACAAGATGAGACTATGGTAAGGAGATCAAAATCTCACAAAATGCTCTCTCAAAATGAGTAGAGTTTCTCTATATCTATTATCCAAATATGCATTTACAAGACCCCAACATCTCTATTTATAATAAAAGAGGGCTTAAATGAAACTCAAAGTTCCCTCCAAATTCAAATGCAAATTGGCACCACCTAGTCATGAAGTAAGTGTGAATACTTTCTATTTTCAACACCTCCTAAAATGCGTCTACACCCCCCTAACTATTCACACTCTTTATTTAATATTCACACCTCCTACAACTATACAAAAGTAATTCAAATGATGTTACTTTATTTAATGCTTGGCCTTGCCCCTCATGGTTTGGACTTGGGCTTTCTTTGGCTTGGGCTTGGGCTTTGGGCTTGGGCCTCATCTTTTGCAAAGAATAATAAGAAGAACTTTAAATGCTTTGGACCTTGTCCATTTCTTCTATTAATAGCATCTTTTTGATTCTCATCATACCCCCCAAGTTGGAGAGAATTCGCCCACGAATTTAGTACTCCTGCATAAAACAAAGTTAGTTTGGAATTAGATAAGAGAATACAAGAAGATATAGGCAAACTTGACTTAGCACTTGGAAACGTTAGGAGTTCAGAAAAAGATGTCTTATACAAAGACCATATTGGAAAAGATTGTTTAGGAATGATTTAATTTGGAAAAATGGAGGTATGAAAAAATCATCCTTAACATTCTTTATCCAATATGGTGTGGAAGTAGGAACCTTGGGTAATGAAAAAGACAAAGAAGAAGAATACCTTGTAGGAGTAGCACGAGTCAACAAAATTGATTTAGTTGAAAAGGTTTTGTGACTCGGTTTATCATGTACTTCATTTGCCTTTTCATTTTCTCTTTTAGTTTTCATTTTTATTTGGTCCTCATGAACCTCTTGGGGAGAGAGGGGTTTTAAGGTAACCTTGCGCCCTTGGAAAGAAAAAGACATTGTTTTGGATAGGCCATCATCTAAAACATGTCTATCATATTGTCAAGGCCTTCGTAAAAGAATATGTGTTGCTTCCATGGGCACAATATCACATAAAACCTCTTCTTTATACTTTCCAATTGCAAAGGTAATGGGGACTTGTTTGTTAACCATGATTTCACCCTTGGTACTAAGCCATTGCAATTTATAAGGCTTGGTATGAGAGATAGTGGGTAAGTCTAACTTTTCCACAACTCTTGTACTAGCCACATTAGTGCAACTACTCCCATCAATAATCAAGGAACATAACTTGTTGATAAGACCTCCCCCCTCAAGTGAGAACGCCAAGAACGAACAAGTATGGTTCACTAGTGAAATCCTCCTTCGCCTTTGAGCGAAAACGAGGTCAGCTACGAACCTTTCGCTTGGGTTAGAAGTCTCGAGAGTGGGAAGGATAGGTTCGTAGAGAACACCTCCCCCTCGAGTGAGAACACCAAGAAGGAACAAGTATGGTTCACTAGTGAAATCCTTTTTCACCTTTGAGCGGACTTAAGGTCAGTTATAAGGTATTCCATTGGGTTAGAGGTCTCGAGAGTGGGAAAGGTAGGTTTGCAGAGAACACCTCCCCCTCGGGTGTAAACGCCAAGGCTGAACAGCGCAGTTCACACCCTTCCCCATGGATTAGAAGTCTCAAGGGTGGGCGGGATGGTTCGTAGAAGAACGCCTCCCTCCCCCTTTGAGTGAGAATGCCAGGGAAAAGAAGTTAGGTTCGCCAGTTAAATCCTCCCTTGATTTATACAACAAGGGAGAGGTCAGTTTTGAGTTTCTCCTTGGGCCAAAAGTCTCGAGACTGGGCAGGATGGTTCGTAGAGAACACCCCCTCTCTCGAGTGAGAGCGCCGTAATGGGGACAGTGTAGCCTAGAAGGCGAGTCCTCCCCAAACCCATGGTGGACATGTAGGGAAAAGACACAGATTTCTCCTTGAGCCAAGAAACTCTAAGCGGGATAGCGCGCAGTGCGCCTCCCTCTTGAGCGAGAACGCCGAGGCGAGGACAGCACGACTCGCCAACGACATCAGTAAAGCGTCTCCTTACTCAGTAAGATGGGAGCGAAGTCAGTTAGAAGGTCTCTCTCTTCCATACCTTATTGTGTCGGATGGTCCTCAGACCTCGGCATTGACCGCAGCCATGGTGGGGCCCCGAAGGCTGGGTCCACTGGGAGGCTAGGAGGACAAGTCAACATCTCACGAAGCACGAAAGTGAGGGCATCCGAGGAGGGGGCGACATCAAGGTGTAGGGCGTGGAGGCCTCGGATCTTGGTAGACCCGAATAGTAAGGATGGGTAGAAAAAGGTGGTTTCCAAGCCACACTTCAATTATCAGAAAGGGAGGGGACTAGGCCACGGGAGATCCATGCATGGAGGGTGCGACACAATCAAAGAGGCACTGGGAAAGAGACGATCCGTGAGGGTCACGTCCAAGGGGTGATCTGCATGCATGGTACGTGAGCAGCTAGGGCACTCCCAGGGTGGATGATCCCAGAGATTGGGCGCATGAGTTGGCACCCAAGCGGTCATACCACGCCAGTTGCACTCTGGAAAGGGAGTCTTACGCAGTAAAGGCCTTGAGAGCGGGGTTAGTGAAGCTAAGGCATACCTACGGTAAGTCTAGCTACAGATAGCGAAAGGGGCAAAAACCCTAGTGTATATAAAGGGTAACAACAAACACAATAAGGTACACATTTCTAGTGCAAGTAACACACAGAGAGAACACACACACTGAGCTCTCAGAGTTAAGAGTTTTTGGTGTTTCTTTGCCCGAGAGTTTGACTTGAGCGTCGGAGTGCAAACGACCGTGAAGGTGCCCTTTGTCTCTTTGTTTCAGGTGTTTCCATCAAGGGAAGGGCACGTAGAAACGAAGGGATTCTTGGACGCGAGGTTGTCAGAAGTGCACGAAGACGTTTTAGGTCACCCACTGTGGGGCCTGATCTAAAACGATTATCCCAACCGCAAGAACTGAGAAAGATTCATCAAGATTTATCAAGAATCAATCAAGAATGAGGAATACGAGGCAAGGATCTGCTACGACAGTCGAGGGCGAAGGTCTTACCCTATAACAAGTCATGGAGATGATGCAGGGCCTTCAAGAAGCGATGGCAGCGTCAAGGGTTGATCAAGAACGCATTCAGGTTGATCTGGCTGCGTCACAAGTAAGAAACGAAGAGTTAAACCGAACCAATGAAGAGTTGTAGCGTTGATAGCTTTGAGCTCTTTATCTTGCGGTTTTTGTGGTGGAATTGGCGAAAGCATCCATGGATTGTGGTGGAATAAGGCTCTCCTAGGAGTTGTGTAAGCCTTAGAGGTGCAGGAAGAGTGTGAGAGTGAGAGAGGTTCGGCCAACTCTCTTTGAGGTGCAGTTTTGAGAAGATTAAAGACCTAAATGCTAAGAGAGTTTAGGCAAAGGAGTAAGAATGGCACATTTTGGCAGCATTTCATTACTCAAATTAATCTTGTAAATACATGAGCCAAGCCCTCTTACTTATAGTGTTTAGAGGGCTGGAAATTCAAAAGAAAGTGGAGGGAAATTCAAATGAGAAGCATTTGAATTTGGAGCCAATTCCTAGTCACAAGGAAAGTGTGACTTGGTTTCTTTTCTTTGCCACCTCCTAAATCTACACCCACACCTTCTTTTTATGTCAAATGGAAGTTGTGGCTTAGCTTTATACATTTGCACCTCTTTTATTTATATCTACACCTCCCTTTATGTTCTACTAAAAATACTCAAAAGAAAGACATCCAATGATGCTTAGTTGGCCCATATCTTCTATTTGTTAGGCTTGAGCTGAAGCTTGAACTTGTATTTGGGCTTGGGCTTGGGCTTTTTCTATCATGGGCTTGGGCCTCTTCCATCATCCCCTCCTTCTTGAAAAGGATTTGTCCTAAAATCCAATGCTTCTTCTTCATCATCATTATGTGGATGTATGTGGCTGGATGGTTTCCATCATCCCCTCCTTCTTAAGAGGATTTGTCCTCAGATCTACAGGTTTGATCTCGAACAATAGCCTTATTCTTATTTTGAAAACTAGGCTCGTCCTCCAGGATCAAATGTCCATCTATGGGAATCTTCAAACAAAGCAAATGAGTTAGTTGAAGCAATTGTATAAAAATCAATTTTATGAAGTTGCCATTCTTTTTGTTTTTCTATTGTTTTGGGCAACTTTTTACAAAATTTCTCTTTTGATTTTTGTAATGTTCTTTATTCCTCTTATGTATTTTAACATATTCGGTTTTTGTTACTTTTTCCTTAGGCACAAATTTTTGTGGGTTAGGAAAAAGTAACAAATAAAAAAGGTAAAGAGGATTAAGTCCACATACAACTTCAAATGTAGAAATATTAGTAGTCTTGTGGACTACTGATGGAGGAGGGCCAAGCACAACCTCCCATGAAAGGCTAGACCCCAAGTCAAGAGCGTCTAGACCTAAGCCAAGCATCTAAGACCAAGCTAAGAGCGTCTAAGATCAAGCTAGGAGCGTCCAAGACCAAGCTAGGAGCGTCTAGGACAAGAAGACTTGGATCAAGCTATGAATGGGAGAATGACATATTAGTATATGTTCCGTGAAGGCCCATCAAGTGTAGCCTAGTTTTAATTGGGGTGTAAATAGCATAGCCATGTGGACAAATGTTTATTTTTCTGCACATTAGAATTAAGGAGGAGTTAACCTTGATTAGCTAAAGGTTCCTAGAAGCCTTCACTAATCAAGTTCGGCCATGTGTAAGTTGGATGGCCATATGCACCCATGTGCCATGTGCTCCATGTGCCTCCATGTGCCACTTCTTTACATTTCATTTGGCTTACATTTGTGTAGCATTTAGGTCATCAAATCTGGTTCTCTTTAGCCTATAAAAAGAGGTGCCTACAACTTGTATTTTAAAAGATTGAATAGAGTATTGTTATGCTGCCAATTTAGTGCCATACATTACTCCTTGCCTAGCTTCTAGGTTTTAATCTTCATTTAATCACCTTCAAAGAGGCTGGCCGAATCTCCCCATTTCCACACTCTTCATGCCCCTTCAAGGTCACCACACCTCTTAGGAGGACCTTGTTCATCTCTTCCATTAAGCTTCCGCACCATCTTCAACAAACATCCAAGAAGAGCTCATAGGAAATCCATCATTTGGTATCATGAGCTATGGTTCTTCAAAGATGAGTAACTCTTTGTCATTTTCTTTTTGAGTTCTTCTTGAATCCGTGTTGTTCTTCATCTTCCATATTTGTCTTGCTGTTTTTTTAATTTTTGCTTTGAATTGGTGTGTTGTTTGGAAATTCCAATCGGTGCATCTTGTTCAATTGTTCTTGAGCAATCTTTGTGCAATTTTTGGTAGGATTCCATATAGTTTGTGTTGCTGTTTTATTTTAGGTATTTGAGTCCTTATTGCAATTTTATTTGGTTCATATTGTATTCATTTGAGTCTTTTAATTTCTGAATCTATATGTGTTTTGTCTAGTCATTTTCTTCGAAAATGTCATCAAATCATAGTGGTACTCTGATTGGCTTATTTGTTTCTTGTTTTTGGTATAAATGCTTGATCTGAAATCTGCTGTGTTTTGATCCTTTGGTGCCTTTTATTTTTAGTTTGAGTTCATATTTGTGTGTTAGATCCACACAAATTCCATTTCACCAATTCCATTGTGTTTTTCTTTTGGTATATCTTGCTGTTTTTTTTTTCAGATTTACAGAATCTCCTATTTTGCATAACTCTGTGCTGGCTGTTTTGCTTAAGAAAATTATTTTCCCACATAAGAAAATTCTGATCCTCTGGATTTTGCAAGATTGAGGTGTTAGGGAAAAGACAAAAAAGGAATCAGTTCAAAAAAATCAATAGAAAAATAATGATAAATATTATAAAAACAGTGTGCAATCCTAACGCTACAACTGGCCTAACTGAACACTGATTTTAAAAAAATTATTAAAAAAACATGGTGCATGAGTTTGGAGTGAAACCAACGCCAGAACTTTGCTAAGATCTTGATTTATTTGCATATAAATTTTCAGAAGCAAATTCTAAAAGGCCAGCTCAGCATAAATCAGTGAAAACCACGCTCTCTGGACCACAACAATTATTTCAGTGCTGCTGTTTTTGATTTTGAAATCAAATCTAGTGCTATTCTTTAGGTTCCATTCTGTGTGTCACCTTTCTTTGAGTACCTTTTATTTGCTTGTCTAATTTCTTTGGAACTCTTTCTAGTTGTCACATTTAATTCCTTTTGTGTGGTACTGTTTTTCAAATTAATTTGTTTCTTGCTTTAATTCTTTGACCTCTAAGCTTGGTGATGGAATTAATTATCAATTGGTGCTTGATTGAGTGGGATTTGACTTGAGGGGAGTCTAGTTTGCTTAATAGGTGCTGGATTGAAGAATTAATCACCGAATTCCAAGAGGAACAAAGGCAAGGGCAGAAACAAACACCTTCGAAATACACCACATACATTGGAAGGCCCAATCAAGAAGAGACAACAAAAAGAAGTGCAAATAGAAAAATCAACAAAAAGGGAGTTCATCTAATTTCTTTCTACTTAAATCTTGTTAATTACTTGTTTAAGTACGCAACTAGACGGTGAGTGTGTCTTCAAGGGCTCCAAGTGTCCAAGAAGCCTCACCTAGGACCGACTAGTTTAGAACTTTCTAGCTTAGCAATTGTTAATTGTTTTGTTAATTGTTTTTGTTTAGTCTTGTTTAAAGCTTTGATTATTGTTTTGTTTGTTAAATAGTTTGCATTGTTTTCTTGCATTCAAAATTTGATTTCTACATCCTTATTGTGTTTCAAGTGATTTACCTAAAGAAAGATTTGTGTGAAGGTCTTGAGGGACAGTTTTTTGGCTAAGGCAAAGACTTGGTATTTAAGTAGTCTATTGTGACTCACCTCTCTTACCTGGAAAACTACCTTCATTAGCTTCCCTCCTCTTTCTTAAAAGTAAAACATTTCTAAACACAAAGTTTTAGTCATGTCTTCTCACTCCTCTAAATCTCTTAAAAGTGAGGTGAAATCCTTGAAATCTCTTTTGAAACAACTTTCCAAGGATACGCAATCAATTTCATCTAAACAATTGGAGAATGAGGCTAAAACTAATGAAATGACTAAAGCAAAGGATGAGAAGTCTCACATTTTTAAAAAATTACCTTCTCATCCATCTATCTCTAAAGATCATGATTCTTTTGGGGAGGGAAGCCTTAGAATAAATGATTATTATTGATCCTGCCTGTTGACCGGAGCGCTGGAGAATGCCTCGTCAAAGGATCGACGTGCGCACCGCTTATCACCTTCGTTCCTCCCCTGGATCTACTTCAAGAACCTGCAAAGAAACGACACGGCGCCGCTGCGGCCGATCGCACTCCGACGCTCAAGTCAGTGACGGTATCACCAAATACTAAGAACTAGAACCGTGCAAATCCTCTCACAATCAGCTCTATCACTCGCAAGCGTAAAGTGTATCAACTGAACGTGCGTACCTCAGAAAGTTTGTTAAGAGCTCTTATATACCTGGTGACTTTCTCTCTCCTGGCAGTTGCAGATTTGGACACGTGGCCCGCGTCCAACCGTACACGTGCCATCATCTGGAGGCTCCCTGACTTGGCGCTGCTTCTACTCTCATTTTGGCTAAGTTACCTATGCATGGTACTGCCCAGTGCATAGCTAACTTAGGAGTGCGATCTATACTGGAACTGGCGAGTTAGGGCCTTCATACACCTTCCCTGTGGTCTCGCCGGCCGCCTTCATAATCTGCTTCTCCTTCATCTTCGGCGATGTGCTTGTTCTGGCGATCTCCGACTGCTTGGTCGCTTGGGTCCGACTTGATCTTTAACCTGGCGATCGCCTATTCTGGTAAACAGGAAGTCGAAACACGCCATCTTAACAACTGGCGACTACGCGTGCCCCCCGACTTCCTTCCCTTCTTGCCAACCTGGCGCCTTGTCAACATGCCTACACTGTAGCAGGATGCCACGTCATCACACCCGACCACCAGGGCGGCACAATTATCAAGCACCACCTAGAAGACATAGAAGAGATAGAAAAGAACAAGAAAACCGAAGAGAGGTTAGGGTGGACCAACCCCATTTCCATGGAAAAGAAAGTATAGAAGCTTGCCTAGATTGGGAAATGAGGGTAGAAAAATTATTTGCTTCCCATAAAGAAAGAAAGGAAAGAAAAATACAAAATAAAAGAGAGGAAGTCGAAAGGGAAGCTAAAGAAAAAGTAAAAGGAAAAGAAAAGCATGAGAAGACCCTTGAGAAACAAAAGGCGTGGGAAAAGAGTGTTCTTTCCCAAGGTCATTCAACAAGACAAAAGATTTAAAAATACCTTTGAAAATATGTGTCTCGTTGAACAACCTCAAAGCCTTACCTTTTGTAAAGGAACACTTGCAAGCATAGAAAAAAAAGAAGAATCCTTAAAAGAGGCTTGCAAAGATTATTTTACATATATACCCAGATATCCCCAAGTGAAGGTCAAGTTATCTATAGGTAACTACCAAACCAATTTTTTATGTGAGGTAGTGCCTAAAGAAACTTGTCATGTCTTATTGAGACAACCCTTGCAAAGCATTAAAATTTTCATGAACAATGGTTGTATCAACGAGACTACCTTCACACATAAAAGAAAAACTCTTCATAAAGGAGAACTCATGGGACAAAATAGAGTTGATAAAACTCTAGAGCTTTTAAAGGGAAAACTTTTGTCGCCCATGAGAAGAGAAGTTCAAAGACATTACCTTAGATACATTTCTTGTTTTACAAATACGCCTAAGGCAATGTCTCAAGAACTCTATACTCCTTCACCTTTTACAAATGATCCTTGGGAAGACATAAATTTCATATTAGAGCTTCCTAGGACAACAAAAGGTTTTGATTCGATTTTCATGGATAAACTCTTCTCTAGAGAAGTGCTACATCTTCATGGTTTATCCCCAAGCATAGTGTTGGATAGAGCTCCAAATTTCGCAAACCGTGATTTGAGGATTCTCTTTGGAAAACTTGCAACTAAGTTGTACACTTTAAATTCTTATCATCTTCAAAGGCATGGTCAAAATACATTTGAAAATCTAGCTCTTTCCACTATGCCTGGAGTAATCATAAAAGACAAACACAACTCTAGAGATGAGCATGCACACCATAAAGTAGTTCACAAAACTACTTATATTTCTACTTTTGAGGTTGTATGTGGACTAAATCAACTTTCTTCTTTTGAGTTGTTACCATCTCCTATAGGATTTGTTCCTAAGGAGAAAGTAACCACAATTGAAAATTTTAAAATGCATAAGATGATTAGAGAACACATACAACAATCTAAAAAGAAATATTGTAAAAAGTTTCCAAACACAAAAGAAAAACAAAAATGGCAACTTAGTGAAAATAATTTTCAAACTAACACTTCTGCTTTATTTGATGATTTCCGTAGGTACACGTTTGACCCGGGAGGGCAATCCTAGTTCTCAAAGCAAGAGGCTGCTATCCGAGATCAAGTCTAAAGATATGAGGATAGATCTTCTCAAGAAGGAGGAGATGATGGACACCATCCAGCCACAACCATCCCTCTAGGAAGCAAAAGCATTGGATTTGAGGACAAATCCTTTTCAAGAGGGAGGGGATGATGGAGGACGGCCAAGGACAACCTCCCATGAAAGGCTACACCTCAAGTGAAGAGCGTCTACACCCAAGCCAAGCATCTAAGACCAAGCTAGGAGCGTCTAAGATCAAGCTAGGAGCATTTAAGACAAAGCTAGGAGCGTCTAAGATCAAGCTAGGAGCGTCTAAGACCAAGCTAGGAGCGTCTAGGACAAGAAGACATGGATCAAGCTATGAATGGGAGAATGACATATTAGTACATGTTCCGTGAAGGCCCATCAAGTGTAGCCTAGTTTTAATTGGGGTGTAAATAGCCATGTGTTTATTTTTCTGCACATTAGAATTAAGGAGGAGTTAACCTTGATTAGCTAAAGGTTCTAGAAGCCTTCACTAATCAAGTTCAGCCATGTGTAAGTTGGAGGGCCATGTGCACCCATGTGCCATGTGCTCCATGTGCCTCCATGTGCCACTTCTTTACATTTCATTTGGCTTACATTTGTGTAGCATTTGGGTCATCAAATCTGGTCCTCTTTAGCCTATAAAAAGAGGAGCCTACAAGTTGTATTTTAAAAGATTGAATAGAGTATTGTTATGCTGCCAATTTAGTGCCATACATTACTCCTTGCCTAGTTTCTAGGTTTTAATCTTCATTTCAACACCTTCAAAGGGGCTGGCCGAACCTCCCCATTTCCACCCTCTTCATGCACCTTCAAGGTCACCACACCTCTTAGGAGGACCTTGTTCATCTCTTCCATTAAGCTTCCGCACCATCTTCAACAAACATCCAAGAAGAGCTCATAGGAAATCCATCAACTACTCTTTTGTATGCATGCTCATCTCTAGGGTTGTGTTTGCCTTTTATGATTACTCTAGGCATAGTAGAAAGAGCTATGTTTTCAATTTCATTTTGACCATTCGTTTGAGGATTATAAGAATTTGAAGAATACAACTTAGTTCCAAGTTTTTCAAAAAGTATCCTCCAAAAATGGTTTTCAAATTTTGGAGCTCTTTTCAATACTATTCTTGGAGATAAACTATGAAGTCTTTTTACTTCTCTAGAGAAGAGCTTATCCATAAAAATGGAATCAAAACCTTTTGTTGTCCAAGGAAGCTCTAATATAAAATCTAGGCTTCTATCTTCCCATTGAACATTTGCAAAAAATGAAGGAGTATAGAGTTCATGAGACATTGCCTTAGTTTTAGTTTTAAAACAAGAAATGCATCTAGGGTAATGTCTTTGAACATCGTTTCTCATGGATGACCAAAAGAATTTTCCTTTTAAAAGCTCTAGAGTTTTATCAACTCTAATTTGGCCCATGAGTTCTCCTTCATGAAGAATTTATTTTTTATATGTGAAGGTAGTCTCGTTGATACAACCATTGTTCATGAAAAATTTAATACTTTGCAATGGTTGTCTCAATAAGACATGACAAGTTTCTTTAGGCACTAACTCACATAAAAATTTATCTTTGTAGTTGCCTATAGATATCTTGACCTTCACTTGGTGATATCTTAGCAGATATGTAAAATAATCTACTATGTTTTTATCTATGCAAGCCTATTTTGATTCTTCTTTTTTTACTATGCTTGCAAGTGTTCCTTTACAAAAGGTAAGGCTAGGTTGTTAAACAAGAAGCATATTTTCAAAGGTATTTTTAATTCTTTTGTCTTGTTGAATGACCTTGTGGAAAGGAACACTCTTCTCCCACGCCTTTTGTTTCCTAAGCATATCTTTACCTAAGGGTTTAGGAGTCTCTTTTGGTGTTTCCTTAGATGTACTCTCATTCCTTTTAATTTCTCTTTTTGGATAAGAGTTGGAGTATGAACCTTTTATGACTTGAAGTTTTCCTTAAATTTTGTTGTTCAACTTTGATACAAAGTTGAACCAAGTCATTCAAGTCTTGATAAGGTAAAAGTTCAACCCTATCTCTTATCTCAAGATTTAGCCCACTTCAGAATCTAGCTATGGTGGTAGACTCATTCTCCCTAATGGAGGCTCTCATCATATAAAGCTCCATCTTTTGCCTATACTCTTCTACACTCATTGTTCTTTGTTGGAGTCTTTGGAGCTTGTCCATCAACTCCCTATTATAGTAGGAGGGTATATGGCGACGCCTTAGGGCTCCCCTAAGGTCATTCCAATACTCTATGGGAGGTTCCCTATGAAGACACCTATCTCTTTTTAAAGATGTCCACCAATACATAGCGTTTCCTTGAAAACTAAGAGTGGCTAGGGGCACTTTTCTTTCTTCACTCACTATATGGCAAGCAAATAGTTGTTCTACCTTCATTTCCCAATCTAAGTATACTTCTATGTTTTGTTTTCCATGGAAATGGGGTAGGTCTACCCTAACCTCTCTTGGTCTCTCTTGTTCTCTTCTATCTCTTCTATTTCTCCTAGGGTGTGGTTGATAATACTCATTTATCCTAAGGCTTTCCTCCCCAAGAGAATCATGATCTTTACAGCTAGATGCATGAGAATATATTTTTTTTTTCATTTTTGCGAATTCTCATCCTTTGCTTTAGACTATTCATTAATTTTGGGCCTCATTCCCCAATTGTCTATATGAAAGTGTTTGAAAGTCCTTGGCAAGTTGTTTTAAAAGAGATTTAATGGACTTCATATCACTTTCATTAGATTTAGAGGAGTGGGTTGGCATGACTAAAGATTTGTGTTTAAAAGTGTTTTAGTTTGTACCGCCCTGGTAGTCGGGAGTAATGACGTGGCGTCGAGCTATTATATAGGCGTGTTGGACGGGACACCTGGCTGGCAGAAGGGAAGGAAGTCGGGGGGCTCGTGTAGTCGCCAGTTATTAAGTTAGCGTGCTCCGATCTCCAGCACACCAGAACCGGCAGTCACCGTGTTAAAGATGAAGTCGCCAGATGTAAACCCAGGCGACCAAGTGATTAGAGATCGCCGAAACGAGGACATCGCCGGAGATGAAGGCAGATAGACATTTCCCAGCTGGCCAGAGGATGAGGTCGGGGGACAGCTTGCTTGAGCATACACGGTGAAACAGGTGGTGCAGATCATGAAGGCGGCTGACGAGACCACAGGGAAGGTGTGTACGAAGGCACCCTAACTCGCCAATCCCAGTAGAGATCGCGCTCCAAGGCATCTATGCACTGAGTGTACCATGCATAAGTAACTTAGCCAAAGAAGAGTCAGAAGTAGCGCCCAAGTCAAGGATGCTCCAGATGATGGCACGTGTACAGCTGGATGCGAGCCACGTGTTCAGATGTGTAACTGCCAGGAGAGAGAAAGTGCCCAGGTATATAAGAGTACGCACGTTCAGATTGTCTTCTTTACGCTTGCGAGTTCTTGAGTATATTGAGAGAGAACTGGTTCACGGTTCCTTAGAGTTCCTGAGTGTTACTCCTAGTAATTGGTGGTTCAGTCACTGACTTGGGCGTTGGAGTGCGATCGGCCGCAGCGGCGCCGTTTCGTCTTTTGCAGGTTCTTGAGGTGGATCGCGGCGAAGGACGGAGGCAAACACGGTGCATACGTTGATCTAAGTTTGACGAGGCAAAGCTCCAGCGTTTTGGTCAACCGGCAGGATCATCAGGCGCCCACCGTGGGGCCGTGTAAAACCTGTTCCCATCCACAGCGTGAGTTCTTGGAAGTTTTTGCAGTTTTCTGTGTGGTTGTGTGCTGGTGCAACCATTGTCCGCTGTTCATCTAGGTTTTGTTCGGTAATTTCGCGTTTTCCACCGTTCGTTTGGGTTTTTGTTCGGTGAGGTGAAGTTTTCTGCTGATTGCGCGAGTTTCGATCGGTGAGATCTGAGCTCTTTGGCTCGTTTGGTTTTTCGTGGAAGAAGCGGTGGTTTCTGGTGGAGTCGCAGGATTCTGTGGAGGTTCGCTGTGTTCTTGAGGTTTCTTTCAGGGTTTCGCGAAGTTCTAACCGATTGATCGCTAAATCGATCGTCGCTGAAGGAGGTGTTGTTCATTGCACTCTGTGATTTCCCAAGTTTTCATGAGAAAAATGAGAAGCAACCGTTCAAGTCCAGTTGCGCCCGTTGCTGCTGAAGGCGCCATGACTATGGCGCAGATGGTGGAAATCATGCGTTCGTTGCAGGCGAATGTGGAAGCCTCGCGTATAGAGCAGGCGAGAATGCATGAGGACCTGGTCGCCTCCCGGGCCAGGAATGACGAGCTTAGCAAAGTGACTGAAGAACTGCGTCAAGCTCTGTAGGAGCAGCGAGGGCGCCCAGTCGCTGAAGAGGTCGCGCCGTCAACGCCGCCTCGTATTTTTCCTATGCCTTTCGCTCAGGCGATTACCGACACGCCTATCCCTGCGAGTGTGGTACCTGTGAAGGCTGTTTTTACCGGCGTGGAGGATCCTGAGGCACATCTCACCACGTTTCATACACAGATGATGCTGTCAGGAGGATCAGACGCCGTGTACTGTAAGATGTTTGTGAGCACACTCCAGGGATCCTGCCTACAGGTCACATAACCAACTTCCAACAGTTTTCAAAGATCTTCGTCGAGCAGTACATCGTGAACAAGGCACCGCCCAGGGTGTCTTATGATTTGTTTGACATAAGGCAATATCAGGGAGAGTCCCTCAGGGACTACCTGAATTGTTTTGGGGCGCAGATGGTCCGATCGCCAGCCAAAGATGAAGAGATGCTGGTCTACGCGTTCAAGAAGGGCGTGCTGCCGGGAGCATTCTGCGAGGCATTGATCAGGGCTCACCATGCCACGTTTTCTGAGGTCAGGCGACTTGCGGTGGCCCACATCGCCGATGAGAGTGAAGTCGCCGAGAAGAGGGGAAGCGTGGCTCCCGCCAGGCCACGTGCCCAGACCAGGATCCAGCCACAGAGGGTGCTAGAGACAGCGGCGGCCAGGAGGGATCAGAGGACTCGCCATCCTTATGATCCAAGGAAGAACAAGGGCAGGGGCCAAGGGCGCCCGCAACCAGCACGCCGGGAGTACAATCGCCCGCCAAAGCACAAGTTTGTCATGGGATTGGCGGACCTGATCGCCATTCCCAATATATCAGCTAGGTTGAAAGCGCCCGAGAAGGTGGGCGACAAGATGCTGGGACCAAAGCCAGACGCCCGGTGTGAGTTTCACCAGGGCTTTGGCCACACCGTGGATTCGTGCTTGGCTTTAGGATACCAGCTCGACGATCTGGTCTAGAGCGGGTTCCTAAATGACTACTTGCTGGACAGAAGGACGGGGAGCGCGTCGAGCTCCCAACCAGCAGGAGGAGAGGCTCAGCAGCACGAGATGCCTACACACAGGGAAATCCACACCATTGCAGGGGGTTTCTCGGGTGGTGGATGCACCGCGTCACAAAGAAAGAAGTACGCGAGGTCTGTGATGACGGTGGATATGTTTGAAGACCACTCGCCGGATGTGGACATTACGTTCACAAAGCAAGATCTTCGGGACGTTGTGCCTCATGACAACGACCCCATAGTCATCTCGCTGATCACTGCAGGAAGGAAGGTCCACAGGGTTCTGGTGGACCAAGGAAGCTCGGCAGACGTGATGTTCTGGCCGACTTTCACGCAGCTGGAGCTACCCCTTGACCAGCTGAGGCCCTACGGAGGGTGTTTGTATGGTTTCGCTGGTGACCAGGTGGAGGTCAGGGGGTACATCGAGTTGAGGACTACGTTTACAGATGAGGCAGGATCGAGAACAGAGAAAATCAAATACCTTGTCGTTAACGCTCCTTCAGCATACAACATTCTGCTGGGAAGACCCACGCTCAACAGAATAGGCGTTATACCGTCGACCCGACACATGAAGGTGAAGTTGCCGTCTATCGAGGGGGTGGTGATCACCATTAAATCCGACCAGAAAGAAGCGAAGAAGTGCTACGAGAATAGCCTGAAAAACAAAAGGTCTGTGAGTTACGTGACAACCACCCCGCCTCCTGGTGTGAAGCCCAGACCGACGGTAATAGACGAGACCGCCGGAAGGGACGTAGTGATGGTGGACGCTGAGCTGGGGGAGGGGAACGCCGGTTTAGAGGAAGAAGAGGCAAGGAATCGCCCTGAGGAAGCGAGGGAGCTGGGAATCGCCAGGGCGGTGATCGCCAGAGAAACCAGGCCAAAACCCGTCGAGCAGTGGCTCGAGAGAGAGATCGGAGGAAAGATCTTCAAGCTGGGAAGATCTCTGGAGGTCGAGCTCCAGGACCAGATCGCCAAGGTGATAGAGCGGCATCTGGATGCGTTTGCATGGTCCGCTTCGGACATGCCCGGGATCGATCCCGACTTCTTGTGCCATCATTTGGCGATGGACAACTTGGTGAGACCAGTGCGGCAGAGGAGAAGAAAGTTCAACGAGGAGAGGAGGCAGGCGATTAGAGACGAAACCCAGAAGCTCCTCGCTGCAGGCCACATCAGGGAAGTCCAGTACCCTGAATGGTTGGCAAATGTCGTACTGGTGAAGAAAAGTAATGGGAAATGGCGCATGTGCGTCGATTTCACAGATCTGAATAAGGCTTGCCCAAAGGACTCATATCCTTTACCAAGCATAGACGCCCTGGTGGATAGTGCTGCAGGGTGTAAGTTGTTGAGTTTCCTGGATGCCTTCTCGGGGTATAACCAGATCAAGATGCATCCCATGGATGAAGAGAAGACTGCCTTCATGACCGAGAGATCGTGCTACTGCTACAAGGTGATGCCGTTTGGGCTGAAGAACGCGGAGGCCACGTACCAGAGGTTGATGGATCGGGTACTTGCACTGATGCTGGGAAGGAATGTGCAAGCGTACGTGGACGACATGGTCGTGACCTCGCCAAAGAAAAGCAAGCACGTTGCGGACTTGGAGGAGTTGTTCACTACGATCGCCAAGTTCAGGTTGAAGCTGAATCCTGAGAAGTGCATCTTTGGCGTGGAGGCTGGAAAGTTCTTGGGTTTCCTCTTAACTGAAAGAGGGATAGAGGCCAACCCTGACAAGTGTGCCGCCATCTTGGCGATGAGGAGCCCGGCCACCGTGAAGGAAGTACAGCAGCTTACAGGTCGGATGGCCGCCTTGTCTCGCTTTGTGTCGGCTAGCGGAGAGAAGGGCCATCCATATTTCCAGTGTTTAAGGCGCAATAACAAATTTGCCTGGACGAAGGAGTGTGAGGAAGCCTTCGTCAAGCTTAAGGAATATCTGGCGAGCCCGCCGGTTTTGTGCAAACCGCTGGTGGGAACCCCTCTCAGGTTGTATTTTGCTGTAACTGAGAGGGCGGTGAGCGCGGTGCTCGCCCAGGACCAAGATCAGGCTCAAAAGCCTATTTATTTTGTTAGTAAGGTGCTGCAGGGGCCCGAAACGAGATATCAGGCCCTGGAGAAGGCTGCGCTGACTGTGGTATTTTCGGCGAGGAGGTTGCGCCACTATTTCCACAGTTTTACGATACTGGTGATGACCGAATTACCCATCCAGAAGGTCTTGAAGAAGCCTGACGTTGCTGGGAGGATGGTGAAGTGGGCAGTGGAGCTGTCGGAGTTTGATATTAAGTATGAGCCCCGAGGTCCGATTAAGGGACAGATCTTCGCAGATTTCGTGGTCGAGCTCTCGTCTGAAGCAGCACGAGTTGAGGGGGATGATTTCCGTTGGCTGCTTTCGGTGGACGGATCGTCGAACCAGCAGGGTAGCGGTGCTGGAGTCATCTTGGAGGGACCCAACGGCGTGCTGATCGAACAATCTTTGAGGTTTGCCTTCAAGGCCAGCAACAATCAAGGAGAATATGAGGCGCTGATCGCCGGGACCTTGCTGGCCAAAGAGATGGGAGCTAGGGTGCTGATGGCAAAGAGTGACTCGCTGCTAGTCACGGGGCAAGTAATAGGCGAGTTCCAGGCCAAAGATCCACAAATGGCGGCTTACCTGGAGTATGTACAGGAATTGAAGAGTTCCTTTACCTCCTTTGAAGTGGTACATGTGCCCAGAGAGCAGAATGCTCGAGCTGACTTGCTAGCTAAGCTCGCCAGTTCAGGCAAGGGGGGTAGGCAGAGGACGGTGATTCAAGAAACTCTGAAGACGCCGAGAGCATTTGTAGCGGATCACCTGGTCCTTCAGATAAGTAAGTCGACGGAGAAAGCGGCGAGGAGTCACAGATCCCTGACTCAAGAGACCTTGAGGTCGCCAAGAATAAGAGCATGTCGGGGAGAGAAGGTGAACATGACGCAGGTCTGCACGACCCATGAGCCAGACACCTGGGTAACACAGTACAAGCGGTGCCTGGCGGATGGCCTTCTCCCGCTGGATCCGACGGAGGCTAGGAAGATAAAGAAAAATTCTAGCAAGTTCACAATGATTGACGGCGAGTTGTACAGGTTTGGGTTCACTCACCCACTCCTGGAGTGTGTGCACGTGGAAAAATGTACAAGAATTATGGCAGAGATCCATGAAGGGATATGCGGAAGCCACGTCGGGGGTCGAGCTCTGGCCGCAAGGACTCTCCGTGCAGGTTACTACTGGCCAACAATGAGATAAGATTGCAAGAGGTATGCGCAGTGCTGCAAACAATGCCAGCAGCACGCTGATTGGCACAAGGCGCCTCCTGAGGAGTTGAAGTCGATTTACAGCCCTTGGCCGTTTCATACATGGGGAATCGACATCCTGGGACCATTCCCACTGGCGATCAGGCAGATGAAGTACTTGGTGGTGGCGATCGAATATTTCACCAAGTGGATCGAAGCAGAACCAGTGGCCCAGATCACCGCACACAAGATCGAAGGTTTCGTGTGGAAGAACATTGTGTGCCGGTTTGGTGTGCCCAAGCGCCTGGTGTCGGACAATGGGACTCAGTTTGCAAGTCACCTGTTGAAGAAGCTGTGTGAAGGGTGTTGGGTCTATTAGTGTCTAAGTTCAGGAGGGGAGGGGTGAATTGAGCTTATAAAATTTTCGCAAGAACACACAAACTTTCAGTATTCCAGAGGCAAAAAGAACAGATTGTTTTTACATGAAACAGATTGATTCTTCAGAGCAGTCTTGGCACAATTTGAATTTTGTTCAATGTAAAATTGTGTTCAACAAGAAATATAACAGAACCAGATCAGCTTAATATTGTGAGGATGAAGGATACAGCTATGCTTGGAAATCAATCAAAAGCTACACAACACAAGATTTCAAGAAGCATGATCCTTCCTCAGGTTTTAATGAATGATCAGTTTGTTCACAATTCACTTAAACCATTATATGCAGCAACCTTGTTTATGATCAGAAAACTTCAACAAATCAGGAAGAACAGTTTTCACTTAACCCAGAATTAACAGATTCAATTTAAAAAGAACAGATTTAGTTCTTGACAGAATTAAGCAAAAACCAGAAAAGAGTGCAGGGATGAGAATACAAGATACACACGTTTTTATACTGGTTCACTCATACAGAGCTACATCCAGTCTCAACTTACCCCAAGGTGGAATTCACTAAAAACAGTACCAATCACTTACAAAATCAGCAGTTCTTGAACACTACAAGAACAACACACACAATGCTGAAAAACCCTATTTCAGCACACCTTGCACTCCAAGAAACCCTATCAAGGAGTGACTAACACTTACACCTTTACAAAAAAGAATAAAGGAAAGATTACACCTGAAAAGAAGATGCAAGAACTCAAAACCAGCAGTTCAATTTGCTGCAGAACTGCACCAGCACCTTCACCAAGATTCAAGGTTTCCTAGAACAAGCACACTTGAAAAACTCTTTGGAAAACCTTTCAAAAACTCTTTCAATCCTTCTTCTCACATGGAAATTGTTTGATCTCTGTCAAAAGCGTAATTCCTCAGCACTTATTCATGTGAGAGAGACTTTTCTTTATATAGAAAAACAGTTTCTAACTTCTTTTCAAAAAACAGTTGAAAAGCAGTTAAGAAAACAACAGATTCATTTTTGAACTTAACAGATTTATTTTGTGAAAACTGCCAACTCAGCTAATAGAAATAACTGTCTGAGTTGTACCTTTGGTGCCCTAACTATCTTGTGAAAAAACCTTTCAGCACACCAAAGAATAAACCTGTTCTTTCACAGTAAAACAGATTAAAGTATAACAAACAGGCCAGCTCAGCTTAACTGAAATAACGAACTGAGCTTTCCCTTGGTGCCCTAACAGAAATTTAGAAAAGCCTTTTAACAGAGAAGAAATAAACAGATTCTTTCTCCATAAAACAGGTTTATTTGTGTACTTTTTTAAAACTGTTAAAACATTTTAAAAAAACTTTTCAAAAACCATTTAACCATGTCATGTGCTTGATCTAGACTTGGTTAGGCATCTAGGATAGGTTACACAGCAAAAGGCAATCATACACACTTATAAGCCTAATTACAAAAGAGTCTAAAAACCTATTACAATCTTCAAAGCACTTAAGCCATTTTCTTCATCAAACACACATCAAGCCTTGGTAGGGAAGAAGCTTCCTTCAGCTTCAACATTCTCCCCCTGTTTGATGGAGACAAATCCCCTTTGCTTTGCACAGCTTTGAAGAAACATGACCAAATCTGTACAGAACTATATACAAAGAAAACAGATGTCAAAATAGAACAAACAGATTTAGAAATGATACACCTGCAGATTTAACATCTGAATCATATCAGCAGCCACTGTGAATATCATCTACAGAACCTGTACCAGGCTATTCTTAGGCTGTTCTGTACTAGGCTATTCTTCTCCCCCTTTGGATTCATCAAACAGAATGGGAGCACAAAATACCACAGAAAAAATAATAGCCATACATAACAGTTCAAATAAAACCAACAAACCATAGAGGTTCATTACAAACCACAAAACAACTAAAAAACCAGTGCAGAAAAAAAACAGTACAGATTAATCACAAATTGTTCAACAACATATGAAAGATAAAGGCTTAGAAATAGGATCACTTGTTGTTGTAATAGAGCTCAGCTAGCTGCACTTGAACTCCTTCAAGTTTTTCATCCAAGTGTTGAAACCTGGCGTAAGTCATCTCATAATGTGCCTTCTGCTCATCTGTGAGTATGTCCAGCCTGCTTAGCACCTGTCTTTCAAACATAGACAGAGGTTCACCTCTGTACTCAGGTGCCTCATATGCAACTATTGCATTCTGACTAGTGGCAGCAACATCTTCATGTTCAGCAGAATGTACTGGTGATTCGTCCATGTGTTGCACACCATCAGCATTTTCTTCTTCTTCATTTCCTTGAGGAGCAGCTTCTTGCTCAGCCCTCTGTCCAGCATTTCTTCTAAAAACCCAGCCATCTTCATCCTTATAGAATCCCATTTTCATGAGTGTGGAGTTATCTATTTCACTTGCAGCCTTAATAGAGTCATTCCTCTCATTGGTAGTGTCCACTTTAAAGTGATCAATCAGTTTTGACACAAATATTGCATAGGGAAGACGATAATCAGGTAGTCTTGCAGATTTCAGCATATGTTCAACCATAGTACTTACCCAATTTACCTTAAGCTGGTTCATGATGCAATACAGCAGTATCAAGTCTTCCTCATGAAGTACAGCATGATTACTTCCTCTAGGGGTAAGCTGCCAAGCAATTATATGAGCTAAGAGTCTAGGAATTAGAGTTAGGCTACCTGCATGATACCTAGCTACTGGTTCAGTGGGATTCCTCACACAGCTTCTATAAAATTGCAATTTGTTGAATCCTTGAATTCCAGCAGTGTTTCCTTTGCTCACTTTCAGTCCTGAATATTTGATTCCACCCACACTGCTCCAGATTTCCCTAGTGATCTTCAGCTTCACTCCTTTTACATGGGAAACCAGATTTTTACCCTCTTGTTCAAGGTTGCAGTAAAACACCTTCACAAGATCTGGATAAACATTTCCATTCATCTCCAGAAATCCTTTCAGCTTTTGATGTTTGAGCAAGTCTTTGGCTTCTATCAAATTCTCCTCTCTCAGCCATGAGAACTCAAGCAGCTTGGGTACATTGATTTACTTCCTTCCAGTCTCATGTATGAACCTTGTCATTGCCTCTGAATCTCCAGCAAACCAGTTTTCCAGGATACCTTGGCTGCTTTGAGATTGCTCCTTGGATTTCTTCTTTCTATGTGAGGAGGATGCCATGCTTAATCTGTTTTTCCCTGCATCAATATATTACCATACAATTCTAGAAGAAAGACATTACAGATTATTATTCAAAAGCAGAAACAAAACCTGTGGTGAAGCAATGTGCACCTGGACAACTTATAGTGCAAGTGAGATGGTGTGAGGGACGAACTAAATTGTGCTAGGTTTATATAGACTTATTAAACCAAAATTGAAAAGCACAAATTTTAATTCAGGGCAATGTAATCAGATTTTGGAAATAATGAATTTTGAAGAAAAATCAAATCCCACAGATATGCTACAGATTTTATTCCAATGGTGCAGCAGGTTCAGGTGTGGATTCACGTAAGAATATCTTGGAACCTGATTTTGGTACATCAAATCTGTTGCATCTACACAAAATCCAATTAGTTAGGATACCCACACACTAATTTGCATGGATCTGCTGGTCAATAACCGTAAAAGCAGTCAATAATAAAGTGAGAGAGAGAAAAATAAATCTTTCTCTTTCCTAGTCACAGTTGTGATTTCTGAAACAGGGAACGAAACATGTTAAAACATAAAACAACAGATTGAAATTTTCACTGCAGAGGACAATTCAAGCTAATAATACCCAATTCATTTAAAAGAAAGTGAAACCTGTCTTTAGCAAGTGGTTTAGTGAATAGATCAGCTAGTTGAAATTCAGTACCAATGAATTGTATATCACATGTTCCATTAGCTATATGTTCTCTTAGAAAGTGATGTCTAATTTCAATGTGCTTAGTTCTTGAGTGCATGACAGGATTCTTAGACAGATTTATGGCACTTGTATTATCACAATTTATAGGTATGTTATTTAACAGAATACCAAAATCACTTAGCTGCTGCCTTAGCCATAAGGTTTGAGCACAACAACTTCCAGTAGCTATGTATTCTGCTTCTGCTGTGGAGAGAGCAACACAAGCTTGCTTCTTGCAATGCCAAGAGATTAGACTTGATCCAAGCATGTGACAAGTCCCACTTGTGCTCTTCCTATCAACTTTGCAGCCTGCAAAATCAGAATCTGAAAAACCAATCAAATTCAAAGATACCTTGTTAGGATACCACAATCCAACATCTTTAGATCCTTGCAAATATTTCAGAATTCTCTTTGCAGCATTGTAGTGTGATTCCTTTGGATCAGATTGATGTCTAGCACATAGACATACAGCAAACATAATGTCAGGCCTGCTGGCAGTTAGAAATAATAAGGAACCAATTAAACCCCTATATTTCGTTTGATCCACTGATTTTCCTGCAGAATCTTGATCCAGCTGACAACTTGTTGAAATAGGAGTGTTGATTGCTTTGCATTGATTCATATCAAACTTCTTGAGCAGTTCCTTGCAGTATTTTTCTTGGCTTATGAAAATCCCATCCTTGAGTTGCTTAACTTGTAGACCAAGGAAGAAATTCATTTCTCCTAACATTGACATCTCAAACTCACTTTTCATGGTTTTCACAAAGTCTTCACACATCTCTTCATTTGTGGATCCAAAGATAATATCATCTACATAAACTTGCACAAGTATGATATCTTCACTTTTCTTCTTTAGAAAGAGAGTTTTATCTGAATTGCCACGGCTATAACCTTGAGACAGCAGAAATTCACTTAGTCTTTCATACCATTGCCTAGGTGCTTGCTTTAATCCATATAAGGCTTTCTTAAGCATGAACACATGTTCTGGATTTTTGTAATCTTCAAACCCTGGAGGCTGAGATACAAACACCTCTTCATTTATGTAGCCATTTAGAAATGCACTCTTGACATCCATTTGAAACAGCTTGAAACCTTGTATGCTGGAAAATGCTAGAAGAAGTCTGACAGCTTCAAGACGTGCTACTGGTGCATAGGTTTCACCAAAATCAATACCTTCTTCTTGATTATACCCTTTAGCAACCAGTCTTGCTTTATTTCTAGTGATAGCTCCATGTTCATCCATCTTGTTCTTGTACACCCACTTGGTTCCTATGATGTTCATCTCATGGTTCCTTGGAACCAAGGTCCATACTTCATTGTATTCAAACTGGTTCAGCTCTTCCTGCATTGCTGTTATCCAATTGCTGTCTTGCAGTGCTTCTTCCAGGCTTTTAGGCTCAATCTGTGACACAAAAGCTACTGTTCTGCAGAAGTTGTTGAGTGAATTCCTTGTTGATACTCCTTTCTCAATTTTACCAATTACATTGTCAAGAGTGAGATCCCTTGGAGTCTTCCATTCTTTAGGCAGTCCTGCATTCACAGTAGATTCTTTGACAGAATTTGGATTAGTAGCATCAAGCTCACTAGATTGATTATGTTGCATAATTGTTCTTAAATCATCCATACCAGGTTCATCCATAACAGATTTGGGCACAGAAAAATCTGTTTCATCAAACACAATATGTATAGATTCTTCAACAGCAAGCAATCTTTTGTTATATACTCTATAAGCATGACCATTTACAGCATAACCAATATGTATTCCTTCATCTGATTTAGGATCAAACTTCCCCAGATTATCCTTACCATTATTTAAAACAAAGCATTTGCAGCCAAACACCCTAAGATGACTAATGCTAGGCTTCCTACCTTTATACAATTCATAGGGAGTTTTCTTAAGAATTGGTCTAATCAATGTTCTGTTAAGCACATAAGAAGCAGTATATACAGCATCAACCCAAAAATATTTAGGTAAATCAGATTCATTTATCATAGTCCTAGCTAACTCTTCTAGTGATCTATTCTTTCTTTCAACAACACCATTTTGTTGGGGTGTCCTAGGAGCATAATAACTATGTATGATCCCATGTTTTTCACAATATTTATCAAACTTTGCATTTTGAAATTCTCCCCCATGATCACTACGAATCTGTTTTATCCTATTTTCATTCTCATTATGCAGAACCTTTGCAAGTTTCTTAAAGGCTTTATATGCATCATTTTTAGAGGCAAGAAACAAAGTCCATGTATATCTTGAAAAGTCATCAACAATCACCAAAGCATAGTAATTTCCAGCTATGCTAGCAGTCCTAGATGGTCCAAACAAATCCATATGCAAAACATCCAAAGCTTTATTTGAAGAAACCATATCTTTTGATTTAAAAGAAGTTCTAATCTGTTTTCCCTTTACACAGGCATCACACAATCTGTTATTTTGAAACTTTATGTTTGGTAAACCAGAAACAAGTTCCTTTGATTTTAGCTTATTCAAGTGATTTGTGTGAATGTGAGCTAGTCTCCTTTGCCACAGCCAAGACTCATCATTTTTAGATAGCAAACACTCATTTTCAGAACAACTCTTTATAATGTCTAGGAGATAAATGTTGTTTACCCTTTTTCCAGTGAACAGCACCTTACCAGAAATTTCATTTGAAATTGTACAAGTATTGGTTTCGAAATTGACCTTGTATCCCTTGTCACACAGCTGGTTGATGCTTAGAAGACTATGTTTTAGCCCTTCAACATATAGAACATTCTCAATTGTAGTTGAGTCTTTAGTACCAACATCTCCTCTTCCAAGAATTTTTCCTCTATTGTTATCTCCATATGTGACATGCCCTTCAGCTTTGAGTTTCAGATTTATGAACTGAGTCACATCACCAGTCATGTGCTTTGAGCAGCCACTGTCTAGGTACCACTGGTTTCTCCTGCTGTTTTTCTGCAACAAAACAGATTTAGCACATATGGTACCCCTTTAGTCTAGGGTCCAGCATGATTAACACCTTTCCTTAGGAAGCCATTTGGCCAATCCTTTAGGAACAAGATATCTCCTAGCCTTACATGTTCTAGATACATGACCAGATTTCATACAATAAAAACATGTTGCAGTATGCATTGTTTTTGAATTACTAAAAGAGGAAAAACCTGTTTTGGAAGGAACAAAGAAACTGGACAGCTTTTTCACATTACCTTTCATTCCAGGATTATATCCTAAACCATTTTTATTGAAAACAGCATTCTGTGAACCTAATAAGGTTTCAAGATTTTCTCTTCCCTTAGTGAAATTTGAAAGTGTTTTTAACAAATACTCAACCTGTTTTCCAGCTTTTTGCAATTATCACAAGTTTTAATTGATGCATGCAAACATGTCAATTCAAGACTAATTAATTCGGTTTTAGCTTTGTGCAGTTCTTCTTCAAGAACTTTGACCTTTGGTTCAAGTACCCTATTTACTCTATTCAATCTGTTGCACATTATAGCCAACCTGTTTGCTTCATCATGTGTTTCCTTAAAGGCTAATAGCAGTTGATCATAGTTTTCAGAATCAGTGGAGAAATTACTTACTGAGTCAGAGTTGGATCCCTCATCATTCACCATGAAGCAAAGATTTGCTTCTTCACTTTCAGTTGAAGAATTACTAGATGAGGATACATCATTTTCTTCCCATGAGATATATGCTCTTCTACCTTTCCCTTTGTCACTCCTCTTGCTTGCTGATTTTTCTTTACTTTGATTGTTTGGACAATCAGCTTTTATATGACCTGGTTTACCACATCCAAAGCACGTGTAATTGGAAGAATTTAAATCAATAGGTTGTTTGGAATACCTCTTTCTCTGCTGAGTTCTGTCACGGTTTTTCTTTCTAAGAAATCTGCTGAATTTCCTGGTGAGCAGACTTACAGTCTCATCATGTTCTGGATCACCTTCTTCCTCACTTGTATCATGTTCTATGGTAGTTTTCAGAGCAATTCCTTTGGCCTTCTTTTCCACTATTTCTTGTTCTTTCAATCTTTTCAACTCAATTTCATGTTCTATCAGCTTTCCAAAAAGTGCAGCAGTGGACATCTTGGATAAATCTCTGGATTCTGAGATTGCTGTTACCTTAGCCTGCCAGTTCCTATCAAGACATTTTAATACCTTAATGTTAAGCTCTTCCTTGTCAAAGACTTTACCAAGGCCAGTGAGGTGATTTACAATGTGTGTAAATCGTTTCTGCACATCTGCAATACTTTCTTCAGATTGCATTCTGAACAGCTCATACTCCTGAATTAGTGAGTGCTTCCTTGCCCGTTTCACATCATCAGTTCCTTCATGAGTCACCTCTAGTACATCCCACATCTCCTTTGCTGAGTTACATTGAGAGACTCTAAAGAACTCATCCATATTCAGTGCAGATGTGATGATATTCTTGGCTAAAGAGTCATATTGGGCCTTTTTCTTCTCAGTTTCACTCCATTCAGACCAAGGCTTCTTTATTGTTTCATCTTTGACAACCTGCATAGGTATAAAAGGTCCACTAACCACTGCATCCCAGATTCCCATGTCAATAGATTCCATAAAGATCTTCATCCTGATTTTCCAGAAAGCATAGTTAACACCACCAAACATAGGAGGTCTATTAATAGATGCACCTTCAGCAAAAGGCATTTTAAACTCAGACATCATACACACACTTTAGCAAAATACAAGCCCTAGCTCTGATACCAATTGTTGGGTCTATTAGTGTCTAAGTTCAAGAGGGGAGGGGTGAATTGAGCTTATAAAATTTTTGCAAGAACACACAAACTTTCAGTATTCCAGAGGCAAAAAGAACAGATTGTTTTTACATGAAACAGATTGATTCTTCAGAGCAGTCTTGGCACAATTTGAATTTTGTTCAATGTAAAATTGTGTTCAACAAGAAATATAACAGAACCAGATCAGCTTAATATTGTGAGGATGAAGGATACAACTATGCTTGGAAATCAATCAAAAGCTACACAACACAAGATTTCAAGAAGCATGATCCTTCCTCAGGTTTTAATGAATGATCAGTTTGTTCACAATTCACTTAAACCATTATATGCAGCAACCTTGTTTATGATCAGAAAACTTCAACAAATCAGGAAGAACAGTTTTCACTTAACCCAGAATTAACAGATTCAATTTAAAAAGAACAGATTTAGTTCTTGACAGAATTAAGCAAAAACCAGAAAAGAGTGCAGGGATGAGAATACAAGATACACACGTTTTTATACTGGTTCACTCATACAGAGCTACATCCAGTCTCACCTTACCCCAAGGTGGAATTCACTAAAAACAGTACCAATCACTTACAAAATCAGCAGTTCTTGAACACTACAAGAACAACACACACAATGCTGAAAAACCCTATTTCAGCACACCTTGCACTCCAAGAAACCCTATCAAGGAGTGACTAACACTTACACCTTTACAAAAAAGAATAAAGGAAAGATTACACCTGAAAAGAAGATGCAAGAACTCAAAACCAGCAGTTCAATTTGCTGCAGAACTGCACCAGCACCTTCACCAAGATTCAAGGTTTCCTAGAACAAGCACACTTGAAAAACTCTTTGGAAAACCTTTCAAAAACTCTTTCAATCCTTCTTCTCACATGGAAATTGTTTGATCTCTGTCAAAAGCGTAATTCCTCAGCACTTATTCATGTGAGAGAGACTTTTCTTTATATAGAAAAACAGTTTCTAACTTCTTTTCAAAAAACAGTTGAAAAGCAGTTAAGAAAACAACAGATTCATTTTTGAACTTAACAGATTTATTTTGTGAAAACTGCCAACTCAGCTAATAGAAATAACTGTCTGAGTTGTACCTTTGGTGCCCTAACTATCTTGTGAAAAAACCTTTCAGCACACCAAAGAATAAACCTGTTCTTTCACAGTAAAACAGATTAAAGTATAACAAACAGGCCAGCTCAGCTTAACTGAAATAACGAACTGAGCTTTCCCTTGGTGCCCTAACAGAAATTTAGAAAAGCCTTTTAACAGAGAAGAAATAAACAGATTCTTTCTCCATAAAACAGGTTTATTTGTGTACTTTTTTAAAACTGTTAAAACATTTTAAAAAAACTTTTCAAAAACCATTTAACCATGTCATGTGCTTGATCTAGAATTGGTTAGGCATCTAGGATAGGTTACACAGCAAAAGGCAATCATACACACTTACAAGCCTAATTACAAAAGAGTCTAAAAACCTATTACAATCTTCAAAGCACTTAAGCCATTTTCTCCATCAAACACATATCAAGCCTTGGTAGGGAAGAAGCTTCCTTCAGCTTCAACATAGGGGTGGGAATTCAACAAGTATTTGCATCCGTCGAGCACCCTCAGACGAATGGCCAAGTAGAGTCAGCCAATCGGGTGTTGCTAAGAGGTTTGAAGAGAAGACTAGAGAAAGCCAAAGGAAGTTGGGCTGAGGAGGTACCTCGTATAGTCTGGGCGTACCACACCACCGAGCAGTCAGGAACCCATGAGACCCCGTTCAGCTTGGTCTATGGATGCGACGCAATGATTCCAGTAGAGATCCAGGAGAGCTCGCCGAGATTCCAAAACTTCGTGGAGGAAGACTCGAATGAGGAGAGAAGGTTGAACCTGGACCTACTGGATGAGGTCAGGGAAGAGGCGAGATTAAAAGCTGAGGCGGTGAAGAGAAGGATTGAACGAAGATATAACTCGAAGGTGATGCCAAGACAGTTCAGAGAGGGCGACCTGGTGATGAGGAAAGCCCACCGGTATGAGATGGAGAATAAGCTGTCGCCTAAGTGGACGGGACCGTTCAGAATAACTGAGGCGCTCGGGAACGGCGCCTACCGCTTAGAAATATTGGAAGGAGGGGCGATTCCTCGCACTTGGAACGCCACGCACCTCAAGTTATATTACAGTTAAGAACTGTGTAAGTAAAGACGAACACGAAGTTATATTACAATGTTTCTGTTAAAACAGTTTGAAGGGGGCACTCTTTTTTCCCTAAGGAGGGTTTTTAATGAGGCCACCCAATAAAGAAGAGTTTTCGAAGCTTAAAGTTGTTTTAGATTGCATGCTTGTTGTTTTCCGGAAGTTTTGAAGAAAGACCTTGTCACTTATATGTGATTTAAGGCAAGTTAAAGATATATTGCATGCTTTCTAAAAAGGTTTCTAAGTCCCCATCGTCTTTCGGCGATTGGCGGCATCAGTTAAAGTTAAAGTTCTCATCGTCTTTCGGCGATCGGAGGCACCAGTTAAAAGACCTCAACGCCCTCGCGCGTCCTGAGGCGAGATAAAGACCTCCTCGCCGTCGAGCGAGTGCAGGCGAGGAAGAGCGAAAAGTCCTCAGTGTTTCTGGGGGAGAGAAGATGTAACCCCCGGGGTAATGTAGAGGCACCAGTGAAAAGTTCTCAGTGTTTCTGGGGGAGAGAAGATGTAACCCCCGGGGCAATGTAGAGGCACCAGTGAAAAGTCCTCAGTGTTTCTGGGGGAGAGAAGATGTAACCCCTGGGGCAATGTAGAGGCACAGCAAAAAAGTCCTCAGTGTTTCTGGGGGAGAGAAGATGTAACCCCTGGGGCATTGTAGAGGCACGAGTTAAAGACCTTCTCGCCGACGAGCGAGTTCAGGCGAGTTAAAGACCTTCTCGCCGACGAGTGAGTTCAGGCGAGTTAAAGACCTTCCCGCCGATGAGCGAGTTCAAGCAAGATAAAATCCTTCTCGTCCCGAACGAGTTCAGGTACGGTGTAAAGGGTGGAAGAAGTTTGGGGGGTGGCTAAGGTAGGTTCGAAGAGAACGCCTAGCCACCCGGTCTCTTGTTCTGAGGCTCAAGGAGGTAGAGAAGGATCCGAAAGGCGCCTCTACCCCCAGATAAAGGAACAATGGCCAAGTTGTGAAGGCAGGAAGAAGCTGATATCGCCAAGAGTCTTTGGCGACCAGGAAGAATTCAAGCAATGGCGAGAAAGTCAAGACCCATTTCGATAAGGCAGATCAGATGAGCGGAGTCTTAAGCCATTAGTTGAGTTGAAGTTCGTTATTTGAAGAGCGATTTTACGCTAAGGTTCATTACCTTGAGGCTACAAGTTGTTAGAATGTTTTTATTCGGAAGTCGGTGGTTCGAAGCAGTTAAGTATACAATTGCGCTTACGAAGTTACTAAGTTAATTTCTTTGAAGTAAATTATACAAGGAGAGATAAAGCAGACAGAGAAGTTATAAGAAGTACAAAGACTTTATCATAAAGTACGATCAGTTCAAGGTACATATACAGAAAAAGGGAAAGTCTATTACAATTATGTGTAAGGAAAAAGCATAAGAATCGTGGATGGAGGGAAGCAATCAGTCTTCAGAAGGAACAACCTTCCCGTCCACCACCTCGTTGTTGAAAGACACCATGGAAAGGTCCAAGTCGGGGTACAGGCAGGCGAACTGTTCCCGGGCGGCCTCGAATCCAGCAGCGAGAATCTGGGCAGAGCTCAGCTCAAGTTCTTCAATCTGTTTCTTTAGCCCCTCATTCTGCTGCTTCAGCTCGTCAGCTTGTTTCTTAAGTTCTTCAATTTTTTCCCGAGCTTGAAGAAGGTCTTCAGTAACCTTCTTGGATTCCGCCTGCACCTGGGCCAGCTCTGCGGCGATCTTCCCGTTTTCTTCGTTGGCTTCGGCGAGCTTGGCCATGGTGTCGTCTCTCTCCTTTTCCACCTTCCCCAAGAAGACCTCCCGATCGGCTGACCTTTTCTCGAGGTTCTTTACCTTGGCGGCGTCTGCTTTGATGAACGCCTCCAGGTCAGCCACTTTGACACGATAGGGTACCAGCTTGCTCTCCAGCTCAATCTTCTCTTGAGCCAAGAGCTGCACCTTATGGCGTAGATCGGTGGCCTCCTTGCGTGCCACCCGGAGCTCAGTGCTCATAGCATCTTCCACTCGGGAGTGATCGATCTCGGCGAGCGTCAGATTGCAGGATAATCTCTCCGCCTCAATCCTTATGGAGTGATTCTCAGTTCGGAGTGTGAAGATGTCATCCTGGAGCTTCTTGGTGGAACTCTCCACAGCTTTGGATATGATGGAGGGGAAATCCTCCGCCATCATCTTCAGTTTTGCTGAGAAGGGCTCCCACACCCTCTTGTCCTCAAGAGAGAGGTTTGCTTGTGGAGGCACCGGGGGGGCTTGTTGTTGGTTCTCGCCGCCACCTTCTTGAATTGGTTGTGGAATAGGTGCTTCTTGGCGTGGTGGCGACGTCGGGGATTCAGTGATGAGGATTGGAGAGTTGTGAGCACCTTCATCCTCGACTGGTGCAGCGTTTGCGGTTGAGGTGTTTGAAGGAGGACCCCCTCTAGCTGATACATAAGGCGTGGAGGCGCTCGGGGGGTTCTCCATGAAGTTAGGCTCGGCGGCCTCAACCACAGGAAGTGCGGACGCTAGAGGAACCGCTTGGACTGGCGAGGTGGGAGCTTGTGGAGGAAGCAGTGTTGGAGGCGGAGCGGGTGTGGAAGGTGGTGTCGATGTTGGAGGAGGAGGTGGAGCAGATGGTGAAGAAGGCGCCACCCTCTTCCTCTTGATGATGAGGCCATCTTCATTCGCCTCATCGTCTTCTTCTTCTTCCTCATGAACCACTTGAGGGGTTTTCCTCTTTGGTTTCCTGAGGATAAGCTTTTTGCGCTGATTGGCGGGCTGGGCCTCGTAAGGAGCTGGGCCTTTGGGTGGCGATCTGCCCTGTGCAGCGGCGATCTTCACCACTGAGTTTGGCACAGTCTGGGAACCCGACGCCAACCCGTGGGCTCGGGCGAGCGCCCTCAGTTCAGCTAGTTTTCCCTGGCCCAACATACGATCTGCATAATGCAAAGATACATGGGTTAGCTCAGAGAGAAAGATAAACGCATAAGTCAGTATGCTGCAAAAGCAGATAAGTGGTGCAGAAAATAAAACCAAAGTCTTGTGCACAACAGACAAGACGCCCAGAAACAGTTAGCAGAGGTAATGTCAAGGTAATGACTTAGACGTTGAGGTGAGTTCTAACCTATGCGAACTTCGAGTTGATCTTCGAAGAACTCGTAGGAGATGAGCGTAGTGGTGAGGAAAGTAATATTGGCGTCTGCCACGCTTTTCCAGAAAAAGCACAGATCCTTGTCCAAAGCACCCATGCTGTCAGGACTCCTTGGCCTCCTGAAGCTTCCTTTGGACTCTTTATTCCCCTTGTTTACCCAATACAAGGGGAAGCCGTCGAGCAGTGAGGCGTCCTTGTCGTTTGGGCGTACCTGGACAAACTTGCCCTTCCAGTCTTTGTAAGATTGCTGGAAGATAGAGAGGATTGACCTCCCAGCAATCCCGTTAAGACTCACCCACAGGCGATCTCCTGGGTGCTTGGCTTCAAAAAGGAAGAGAAAGACGTCCACTGACGCTGGCAGCCCCAGATGGTCGCACATGATTTGGAACGCCCGCACGAACGCCCAGCTGTTGGGATGAAGCTGGGCGGCGGCGATGTCGAGCTCGGTAAGTAGCTCCCTTTCAAAACGAGTGAAGGGAAACCTAAGTTTCACCTTCTTGAACATGGTGGTGTATACGAAGCAGAACAACCCGCCGTTGTTCCCTTTGTCGTCGGCGCACACTGGCATGTCGGGGGGGCAAGGCAGCACCATCATCTTGTCGTCATGCTCCTTGTGGAACGACAGGTGAGGCTCGTCCCCTTTCTTCAACCGAAGAACTGCCCCAGCAGAGTTTACTGAGGAGGTTTCCTTCAACAAGGTCGGGGTGGCCCATGGGTATAATTTTTTGAAGTCTGGGGAAGGAACGGAGGCTCCTCCGGCGACAGGTGGAGTAGCCTGAGACAGGTTAGGGCGGGAGGGTGCAGGCCTCTCAGCCTGAGAAGAAGAAGCACCAGGTGCTCGCGGTGGGTTGTGAGCTTGAGATGAAGGGTTTCGCGACGAAGGAGGAGGATTTGGGGTGATCTTTGAGCGAGCCATCGCGGAAGCTGCAAAGGAAGAAGAAAAGAAAAGGTGATCAGGGTTCGCAGAGGCTGACTCGATCGTGAAAGAAGGGTGAAAAACGAACGAACGAAGGTTCGTTGTAACGAAGACGAAGCCCTAAGTTACGAGAAAGGAGAAATAGAAGAAACAGCCCACAGCGTATGCACCAGACAGTTAATGGATGATGCGAATCGGTTAAAATGCAGGAAAAATCAGCAGAAGAGGTAAAGGGAGTACCTTTTTGTGATCGGAAGAACGATGAAGGAAGTTGAGGATTCAGGAGGTTGAAGAGCGTCGAGAGCTTTTGCAGAAGAAACTTGAAGCTTTTGAGGAAACGAAGAAGTGATGGAACAGTAGAAGCAAAATGGGTTTATGGGTTTTTTCAAATGGGTTTTGGAAGCGCAAACGACAATTAAAGGTAGCCGTTGATAGGGCCACGTGTCGAGCGATTGGAAAAGTGGTTGGTCGAGCGTCAGGAAAGCAGAAAGTACAACCGTTTGGAATTCTGCGCTAGCGCCACGTAGATCGGTATTGACGTGACTCCTTTAGTCTTTTCGCTGGACAAGTCTTCGCTTAAGACTGGGGGGCTTGTGTACCGCCCTGGTAGTCGGGAGTAATGACGTGGCGTCGAGCTATTATATAGGCGTGTTGGACGGGACACCTGGCTGGCAGAAGGGAAGGAAGTCGGGGGGCTTGTGTAGTCGCCAGTTATTAAGTTAGCGTGCTCCGATCTCCAGCACACCAGAACCGGCGGTCACCGGGTTAAAGATGAAGTCGCCAGATGTAAACCCAGGCGACCAAGTGATTAGAGATCGCCGAAACGAGGACATCACCGGAGATGAAGGCAGATAGACATTTCCCAGCTGGCCAGAGGATGAGGTCGGGGGACAGCTTGCTTGAGCATACACGGTGAAACAGGCGAGACCACAGGGAAGGTGTGTACGAAGGCACCCTAACTCGCCAATCCCAGTAGAGATCGCGCTCCAAGGCATCTATGCACTGAGTGTACCATGCATACGTAACTTAGCCAAAGAAGAGTCAGAAGTAGCGCCCAAGTCAAGGATGCTCCAGATGATGGCACGTGTACAGCTGGATGCGAGCCACGTGTTTAGATGTGTAACTGCCAGGAGAGAGAAAGTGCCCAGGTATATAAGAGTTCTCAACGAACTTCTGAGGTACGCACGTTCAGATTGTCTTCTTTACGCTTGCGAGTTCTTGAGTATACTGAGAGACAACTGGTTCACGGTTCCTTAGAGTTCCTGAGTGTTACTCCTAGTAATTGGTGGTTCAGTCACTGACTTGGGCGTTGGAGTGCGATCGGCCGCAGCGGCGCCGTTTCTTCTTTTGCAGGTTCTTGAGGTGGATCGCGGCGAAGGACGGAGGCAAACACGGTGCATACGTCGATCTAAGTTTGACGAGGCAAAGCTCCAGCGTTTTGGTCAACAGGCAGGATCATAGTTCAAGAAAGAAGAGGAAAGTTAGTGAAGGTAGCTTTCCAAGTAAGAGAGGTGAGTCACTAGGACCTCTTAAGTACCAAGTCTTAACCTTCACACATTTCTTTTTCTAAGTAAATTACTTAGAACAGAATGAGCAATGAAAAATCAAATTTTATGTAAGGAAGACAATGCAAAACTATTTAACAAACAAAGCAATTAATCAAAGCTTAAGCAAGAGATTAACGTAAGCAAATTAAGCAAAGCTAAACAAGAAATTGGCGTAAAACAAACTAGTTAAACAAAATTAAAATTGCTAATCTACAAAGCGTTAAACTAGGCGTTTCCTAGGTGAGGCTTCTTAGACACTTTGAGCTTTGAAGACACACTCACCGTTTAAGCGTGATTAATACACTAATTAAACAAAGGTGAAATGTAATTACAACTCAAAGAAATACAAAGAAATTGAATTGTACAAATTTAATTTTAGTTTGCTAAACTATGCACTCCTTTGGCTTGTTCTTGCTCTTCTTTGTTGTGCCCTTCAAAGTGTATGGTTTTTTTGGTATTTGTGTTTTCCTGCTGCTCCTTGCCTTAACCTCTTATGATTTAAGCAATTAAATTCTTCAAAACAGTTCCTACTAAGTAGAGCTAGACTCACCTCAAGTCAATTTCCACTTAACAAGCACCAATTGAAATTCATCCACCAACAATTTTAGAGGTCAAGAAAAGAAAGCAAGAAACAAATTAAATTTGAAAAGTACCACAACAACTGGATTTAATGATATGACACAACTTAGAAGGAATTCAGAATGATATTGGACAAGCAAATAAAAAAATAGGCACTCAACAAAGGTTGGCACACTAAAGGAACCTAAAGATAGGTACTATAATTGATTTGAAAAACCAAAACAGCACTACTGGAAAATTAAGGTTCAGAAAGCGTGACTTAAAATATTTATGTTGACTTGGCTATTTTGAATTTGCTTTTCAAAATTTAAACACAAACGACTCCATGTCTGAACAAACTTTTGGCGTTGGAATCACACCAAAAACATGCACCAATTAATTGTGCTAAAATTTTCAAATTTCTTGTCCAACTACCGTCAATTTTTTTCTATTTTGCCTTTTTAACTAATTATTTTTTTCTTCTTTTTATAACACATCAAACCACTGAAATACAGAGTTTTAGAATTTTCTTTCAACATATTTAAATTTCATAAAACAAAACAACCAGTACAGAATTTGTAAAAACAGAGGATTCCTAATTCTGGAATTAAAAACAGATTGAGAAACTACAAAAGCACAATGGAGTGAATGTTATAGGAATTTGTATGGATCTATCATACAAATATGAACTCAAACTAAAAGGAAAAATGCACCGAAGGATCAAATCAAGTCAGAATTCAAATTGAACTCAAATCAAAACAAGAAACAAATGAAACAAGAAAAGTACTACTAAGATTTGTTGACATTCTTGGAAATACATGACTAGTCAAAACATGATTTAGATTCAGAAATTAAAATGACTCAAGAACATCATATTGAGCCGAACAAAAATTCAAACAAGACTCAAGTAACCTAAAATCAAAACAGCAACATAATTCACCATAGATTCCTACACAAAATATGAAAATAAGAAGCTCAAGAACAATTTGTACCAATTGAAATGCTTAGAACAACATCTAAATCACATTAAAAATGTAAAAATAGCAAGACAACATGAATAGAGATGAACAACACAAAAATAAGAAGAACTCAAACAAAAAAAATGAAAAGAGACACTTATCTCTTGAAGACCATAGCTCTAGATACCAAATGATAGCTTTCAGCTCTTCATCTTGCGGTTTTTGTGGTGGAATTGGCGGAAGCATCCATGGATTGTGGTGGAATAAGGCTCTCCTAAGAGTTGTGTAAGCCTTAGAGGTGCAGGAAGAGTGTGAGAGTGAGAGAGGTTCGGCCAACTCTCTTTGAGGTGCAGTTTTGAGAAGATTAAAGACCTAAATCCTAAGAGAGTTTAGGCAAAGGAGTAAGAATGGCACATTTTGGCAGCATTTCATTACTCAAATTAATCTTGTAAATACATGAGCTAAGCCCTCTTATTTATAGTGTTTAGAGGGCTGGAAATTCAAATGAGAAGCACTTGAATTTGGAGCCAATTCCTAGTCACAAGGAAAGTGTGACTTGGTTTCTTTTTTTTGGCACCTCCTAAATCTACACCTACACCTTCTTTTTATGTCACATGGAAGGTGTGGCTTAAGGAGTTTGTTAATCGTTTTGGGGCGTAGGTGGTGAAGCTTAACATCAAGGATGAAACGATGATGGTTCACGCGTTCAGAAAAGGGGATTTGTCCGGGGCCTTTCAGTGAATCACACATCAAGAATCGCCCCAAAAGCTTTGCTGAGATAAGGCGTCGAGCGGTGGCTCACATCGCAGCAGAAGGGGAGATGAGTGAGAAGTGCGCGTGTGTTGTTCCCACGCGCCCACGAGCATCGGTGCGTGCGCAGCCCGTGAGAGTGCATGAGGTTATAACAGAGAAGAGGGCCCCCATGAACAAGCAGCTCTACGAACCTAGGAAGCCTCAGACTAGGGGGTGTGCAAGGGAGAATAAGCCTTTGAGGCATAATTTTGTGTTAAAGCTGAAGGATTTGATAGCTGTGCCTAACATAGCATAGAGGTTGAAGATGCTACCCAAGACTGACAAGAAGCTGGACCTTACAAGGAGGCTTGGTGCGAGTTTCACCAAGTGTTTGGTCATCCTATACGCAACTGCTTGGCGTTGGGACACCAGTTGGACGAGCTGGTGAAGAGTGGGTTCCTAAACGACTACTTGGTGGAGCCATAGAGAACTGAGACCTCAACAGCGGTAGGTGAGGACCAAGGGCACGAGATGCTCGTGCATGGGGAGATCCATACCATCTCTGGGGTTTTCTTAGGTGGAAGGGGCATTGCTTCTCAGCGTAAGAGGTATGCACGATCGGTGATGTCAGTGGAGGAGCAAGTGGTGGATGACATGCTCGACATTGACCTTACTTTCACGGAGGGCGATCTTCGAGACGTCGTTCCTCATGACAACGACCCTGTGGTGATTTATGTTGTAACCGCGGGAAGGAAGGTGCACCGAGAGCTAGTAGACCAAGGCAGCTCGACGGATGTGATGTTTTGGTCCACCTTTAATAAGCTGCAGCTGTCTCCCGATCAGTTGAGGCCTTACACTGGATGCTTGCATGGTTTCGCGGGAGACAATGTGGAGGTGCGGGGGCATTTAGAGCTAAGGACAACCTTCACGGATGGCTTCGCATCCCGCATGGAGAACATAAGGTACTTGGTGGATAATGCTTCCTCATCCTATAATATTCTGTTGGGGAGACCGACTTTGAACAGGCTAAGGGTGGTAGCATCAACATGCCACATGAAGATGAAGTTGCTGGACTTGAGCGAGAAGGCGATAACAATCAAGTCGGACCAGCAAGAGGCTAAGAGGTGCTATGAGAACAACCTCAAGACCAAGAGGGGGGTGTTCACGGTTACCGAGCGCTCACCTAGTGGAGACGGGGGCGCCCGCGCAGGGGTCTCCCATGTAGAAAGTGCTTGGGAGAGGCGACCCAAGCCAGCTAAGGATATCGTGGAGAGGCAGATCGGGGGCAGAACATTCAAGCTCGGTAAGTCCTTAAACCAAGCAGAGCAAGATTAAGTTGCTGGGGTGATAGCACGGCACCTGGACGCTTTTGCATGGTCCGCCTCGGACATGCCAGGCATAAACCTAGATTTCCTGTGCCATCGCCTAACCATGGACCCCAAGGTCAGGACCGTCCTCCAGAGAAGAAGGATGTTCAATGAAGAAAGGCAGCGGGTCGTCTAGGAACAAACGAAGAAGTTGCTGAGTGTCAGCCACACAAGCGAGATTCAATACCCTGAGTGGTTGGCAAATGTGGTCTTGGTGAAGAAGGCCAACGGGAAGTGGAGAATGTGTGTGGACTTCACCGACCTCAACCAGGCATGCCCGAAGGACTTGTACCCCTTACCAAGCATCGACGCCTTGGTGGACAACGCCTCGGGTTGTAAAATGCTTAGTTTCCTAGATGCTTTCTCTGGGTACAACCAAATCAAGATGCACCACAGAGACTGATGGCATTCCTTTGAGCTCTTCTTTGCGTTTTGGTGATGAACTTGCGGAAGCTTGTGGAGGAGATGAAGCAAGACCTTCCTAGGAAGTATGGGTGCCTTGAAGGTGCATGAGAGTGGGAAATTGGGGAGGTTCGGCTAGCCCCTTTGAAGGTGATGAAGTGAAGATTAAAACCTATATGCTAGGCAAAGAGTAGTGTATTGCACAAATTTGGCAGCATAACAATACTCTATTCAATCTTACAAAATGAGAGCCAAGCACCTCCTTATATAGGATTGGAGGGCTGGAATTTGAAAAGCCAAATACAAATGAAATGTAATCTAAATGACATGCAAATGAAGGAGCACATGGAGGCACATGGAGCACATGGCACATGGGAGCACATGGCCTCCTAACCTTCACATGGCTACACTAGATTAGTGGTAGGTTCTAGAAAACTGTAACTAATCTAGGTTAACCCTTTGTTAATCCTAATTGGTAGAATTTAAATAAAGGTTCACAAGGCTATGCTATTTGCACCATAATTAAAACTAAGCTACACTTGTTGGGCCTTCTTGGACATCAACTCTCTTGGTCCTAGACGCTTCGTGTGGGTCCTAGACGCTTCTTGTGGATGCCCTCCATGCAAGGTTGGTCCTAGACGCTCTCTTGGTTGCCTTTCATGCAAGGTTGGTCCTAGACACTCTTTTGGGTGCTGGGGCCTCTTCCATCATCCCCTCCCTCTTGAAAAGGATTTGTCCTCAAATCCATTGCTTTTTCTTCAACTAAGGGGATGAATGTGGCAGGATGGTGTCCATCATCTCCTCTTTCTTGAGAAAATCTATCCTCAGATCTACAAATTTGATCTCGAATAGCAGCCTCTTGCTTTGTCAAGGTTTGTCCTCCCAGATCAAATGTCCATCTATGGGAATCTTGAAACAAAGCACATGAGTTAATGTGAGCAATTGGAGAAAACGCAATTGTATGAAGTTGCCATTTTTTTTCTTTTGTCTTTGGCAACTTTTCACAATATTTCTCTTTTGATGGTTGTATGTGTTCTCCAATCCTCTTATGCTTTGTAAAATTTTCAATAGTGGTTACTTTTTCCTTAGGCATAATTCCTTTAGGAAGTGGTAACAACTCAAAAAGAGAAAGAGGACTATGTTCACATACTACTTCAAATGTAGAAATATTAGTAGTCTTGTGGACTACTCTATTGTATGCATGCTCAATAGAAAAAGGATACTCATCCCAAGAGTTGTGGTTGTCTCTTATGATTACTCTAGGCATAGTAGAAATAGCTAGGTTTTCAATTGTATTTTGACCATTCTTTTGAGGATGATAAGAATTTAAAGTGTACAACTTAGTTGCAAGTTTTCCCAAGAGAATCCTCAAATCATGGTGTACCGCCCTGGTAGTCGAAAGTGATGACGTGACATCCAGCTACAGTATAGGCGTGTTGACAAGGCGCCAGGTTGGCAGAAGGGAAGGAAGTCGGGGGGCTCGTGAAGTCGCCAGTTATTAAGTTGGCGTGTTCCGATCTCCAGCATACCAGAACCGCCGATCACCAGGTTAGAGATGAAGTCGCCAGGTGTAAACTCGGGCGACCTAGTGATTAGAGATCGCCAGAGAAAGCACATCGCCAGAGATGAAGGTGGTGCAGATTATGAAGGCGGCCGGCGAGACCACAGGGAAGGTGTACGAAGGCGCCCTAACTCGCCAGTTCCAGTAGAGATCGCGCTCCAAAGTTAGCTATGTACTGGGCAGTACCATGCATAGGTAACTTAGCAAAACGAGAGTAGAAGCAGCGCCCAAGTCAAGGAGGCTCCGGATGAAGGCACGTGTACGACTAGATGCGAGCCACGTGTCCAAGTCTGTAACTGCCAGGAGAGAGAAAGTAACCAGGTATATAAGAGTTCTCAACGAACTTTCTGAGGTACGCACGTTCAGATTATACTCTTTACGCTTGCGAGTTCTAGAGCACACTGTGAGAGAGAATTTGCACGGTTCTTGTTCTCTTAGTATTTGGTGGTTCGGCTACTGACTTGGGCGTTGGAGTGCGATCGGCCGCAGCGGCGCCGCTCTGTTCTTTTGCAGGTTCTTGAGGTGGATCTTGGAGAGGGACGGACGTTTGAAGCGGTGCGCAAGTCGATCCTGTGACGAGGCAAGCTCCTACGCTCTGGTCAACAGGCAGGATCACATGGTTTGCGAAATTTGGAGCTCTATCCAACACTATGCTTGAGGATAAACCATGAAGATGTATCACTTCTCTAGAGAAGAGTTTATCCATATCCATGAAAATAGAATCAAAACCTTTTGATGTCCTAGGAAGCTCTAATATGAAATTTAGGCTTATGTCTTCCCATGGATCATTTGCAAAAGGTGAACGAGTATAGAGTTCATGAGACACTGCCTTAGGTGTAGTTTTAAAACAAGAGATGTATCTAGGGTAATGTCTTTGAACATCTTTTCTCATGGGTGACAAAAGTTTTCCTTTTAAAAGCCCTAGAGTTTTATCAACTCTAATTTGGCCCATGAGTTCTCCTTCATGAAAATTTTTTCTCTTATGTGTAAAGGTAGTCTCGTTGTTACAACCATTGTTTATGAGAATTTGTACACTTTACAATGGTTGTCTCAACAAGACATGACAAGTTTCTTTAGGTACTACCTCACATAAAAATTTGTCTTTGTAGACGCCTATAGATAACTTGACCTTCACTTGGTGATATCTTAGCACATATGAAAAATAATCCAATACATTTTTATCTATGCAAGCCTCTTTTAAGAATTCTTTCTTTTTCACTAGGCTTGCAAGTGTTCCTTTACAAAAGGTAAGGCTAGGTTGTTCAACAAGAAGCATATTTTCAACTCTTCCTTCTTGTTGAATGACCTTGTGGGAAGGAACACTCTTCTCCCACGCCTTTTGTTTCCCAAGGGTTTTCTCTTGATTTTCTATTTTTACATTTTCATCACTCTCACTAGCTTTTTTTTCTTGGCTACTATTCTCATCTCTGTCCCTTAAAATCATAGATCTTTCATTGGAACATTGAGATGCTAATTGATCATTACCAAGGTATGTAAAACATGGAATTTTTCTAGCTTGAGTGTGTGAGATATGCTTGGATAGGTTTTGGGAAAGTTCTAGAGATGTTTCTTTTATATGTTCTTCCTCTCTATGGAACTCATCCTTGTCATAAGATACACAGTATGAAATTTGTTTTCAACTTGATTGTTTTCTCAAAATTTGTTTTTCAACTTTAATGCTAAGTTGAATCAAGTCATTTAAATTTCTATAAGGTAAAAGTTCAACTTTATTTCTTATCTCAAGTTTGAGACCACTTAAAAACCTAGCTATGGTGGTATGGTTGTCTTCGCTAATCCTTGCCCTCTTAATATGTGAGATCATCTTTTGCCAATATTCTTCTACACTCATATCTCTTTGATGAAGTCTTTGGAGCTTGTCCATCAACTTCCTATTGTAAAGTGAGGGAATATGGTAACATCTCAAGGCTCCCCTAAGGTCATTCAAGTATGTAATGGGAGGGTCCTTGTGGAGATGTCTCTCTCTTTTTAGGTCATTCCACCAATACATAGCATCACCTTGAAAACTTAAGGTAGCTAAGGGTACTTTCTTTTCTTCACTCATATAGTTGTAAGCAAACAATTGCTCTACCCTTATCTCCCAATATAGATATGTTTCTACATCTTCTTTTCCATAGAAATGAGGTAGCTCTACCTTAACCTCCTTTAGGTTTTCTTGTCTCTCGTTTCTAGCTCTCCTAGGGGATGGTTGATGATATTCATTTATCCTAAGACTTTCTTCCCCAAAAGAATCATAAACTTGAGAGCTATATGCATGAGAATGTAAGTTTTTTGAAATATGAGACTTCTCATCCTTTGCTTTAGTCAATTCATTAGTTTTGGCCTCATTCTCCAATTGTTTAGATGAAATTGATTGAATATCCTTGGAAAGTTGTTTTAAAAGAGATTTCAAGGATTTCACATCACTTTTAAGAGATTTAGAGGAGTGAGAAGACATGACTAAAACTTTGTGTTTAGAAATGCTTTACTTTAAGAAAGATGAGGAAAGCTAATGAAGGTAGTTTTCCAGGTAAGAGAGGTGAGTCACAATGAACTACTTAAATACCAAGTCTTTGCCTTAGCCAAAACCTATCCCTCCAAATCTTCACACAAATCTTTCTTTAGGTAAATCACTTGAAACACAATGAGGATGTAGAAATCAAATTTTATGCAACAAAAACAATGCAAGCTATCTAACAACTAAAGCAAATTATCAAAGCTTTAAACAAGGCTAAACAAAAGCAATTAAGCGAAACTATACAAAATCAATTGGCATAATTAAAGCAATTAATAAATGCTAAGCTAGAAAATTTAAACTAGTCAATCCTAGGTGAGGCTTCTTAGACACTTTGAGCCTTTGAAGACACACTCACCGTCTAATTGCGTGATTAATCCACTAATTAACAAGAGTGAAATGTAATTAGAATTCAAGAAATGCAAAGAAATTAAATTGCACAAATTAAATTTCAGCAAACCACTGTTTTGATTTGTTTTTAATCTTCTTGGTTGTGCTCTTCAAGGTGTATGGTGTATTTTGGTATTGTGTTTGTTGCTGCCCCTTGCCTTGATCCTGTTTGAATTAGGGAATTAAATTCTTCATTACAGTACCTATTAAGTAAAGCTAGACTCTCCTCAAGTCAAATCCCACTCAACAAGCACCAATTGATATTTATCCACCAAGAAATTTAGAGGTCAAGAAAAGAAAGCAAGAAACAATTAAAATTTTAAAACAGCACCACTGCAATTGGATTTAATATTGTGACACAACTAGAAGGAGTTCAGAATGAATTGGACAAGCAAATAAAAATAGGCACTCAAATAATGGATGGCACACAAAAGGAACCTAAAGATTGGCACTAGATTTGATTTGAAAAACCAAAACAGCACCACTGAAAAATGTTGTGGTCCAGAAAGCATGACTTAAATGATTTATCTTGAGCTGGCTATTTTGTATTTGTTTCTGAAAATTTAAACACAATCAACTCAGTTTCTTAACAAACTATTGGCGTTGGTTTCACTCCAATCACATGCGATAATTAATTATAATAATTTTTCCAAAAAACAGTGTCCAATTACCGTCAGGTATAGTGCCAGAATGCACACTTCTTTTGTATGATTTATCTTTTTTTTTTCTATTTGGTTTTTCAACTGATTTTTTTTTTCTTTTTGTGCTAACACCTCAAAATATTGAAATCCAGAGGCTCATAATTTTCTGATGATGTATTTAATTTAATTTTCATAAAGCAAAACAGCCAAAACAGATTTGTGAAAACAGAGGATTCTGAAATCTGGAATCAAAACAGAAAGATATACTTCAAAAACACATTGGAATTAATGTGATGGAATTTGTGTGGATCTAGCACACAAATATGAACTCGAACTAAAAAGAAAAATGTACCAAAGGATCAAATCAAAACAAAATTCAGATTAAGCACTCCAAACAAAACAAGAAACAAATAAATTAAGAAAAGTACTACTAAGATTTGTTGACAAATTTTGGAATCACATGACTTGACAAAACTTATAGATTCAGAAAATAAAATGACTCAAACACAATAATATGAACCGAATAGAATTTCAATCAAGACTCAAGCAACCTAAAAAATCAAAAACAACAACACAAAGTACCAAGAATCCTACACAAAATTGAAATAAGATGCTCAAGCACAATTTGAACAAAAACTACCGATTGAAATGCATAGAAAAGCATTTAAATCATATTAAAATATAAAAAACAGCAAGACAAGATGAACAATATGAATATAAGAAGAACTCAAGCAGAAAAATGAAAAGAGATACTTATCTCTTGAAGACCATAGCTCATGATACCAAATGATGGCATTCCTTTGAGCTCTTCTTTGCGTTTTGGTGATGAACTTGCGGAAGCTTGTGGAGGAGATGAAGCAAGTGTTAGAGTTAAGCAGTGTCTAAGATCAGGAGGGGAGGGGTGAATTGAGCTTATCAAATTTTCGCAAACAATCTAATTTACTATGTAACAGAGGTGAAAAGAACAAATTGATATTAAAAGGAACAAATTGTTTTTACAGATGAATCTGGCACAATTAAAACAAGATCAACACAGTTTAGATCAACCAGCAGCAATATCAGAACCAAATTGATTAACCTTCACTGTTTATAAAGTTGCAGTTTAAGGTACAGAATTAATCAATTTTTACTTAACATAAGCCATCTAGAGTAATGAACCAAATTTCACAGCTTAGTTAAAGAAACCAGTTTACTCTTCTTATCTTATTACAGATTCACACAGCAGCTTGATTTATGATTGGAGGATCGATTAACAAGTTAGAACAGCTGATCTAACCAGGTCCAGAATTAACAGATTTAGTTTCAATATAACAGATTCCTTTCTTGACAGATTATGTGAAATTACAGAATTAAGTGCAGGGATGAGTGAAGAACCACACAAGAATTTTTATACTGGTTCACTCATCAAGAGCTACATCCAGTTCACCTCACTCCAAGCTGTAATCCACTAAAAACTGATACAATCAATTACAAACACACAACAGTTCTTGAACCCTTCAAGAACCTCAACTATCAAGGCTGAAAAACACTATTCCAGCATACCTTGCACTCCAAGAAACCCTATCTAGAGTGACTAACGCTCAAAACCAATACAAGAAGGAATAAGGAAAATATTACACCTGAAACAATGTTGCAAGAACATAAACCAGTTGTTCTATTTGCTCCAAGACAGTACCAGCACCTTCATCCAGCACAAGGTTCTTCAAGAACAAGCTCACATGTATTTCACTTTTGAAAAACCTTTCCAAAACCTTTCCAATTCACTTTCTCACACACAAAATGTTGTATCTCTGTTTAAACTGTGATTGTTCAGCATCCCTTTACGTGAGAAGGGCATTTTATTTTATAGAGAACAATTTCTAACCACTTTTAAAAAACAGTTTCAGAGCAGTTAGCAAAACAACAGATTGATTTTGGAAGACAACAAGTTAAACGATGATAAAGCTGCCAGCTCAGCTTAACTGAAATAACAGACTGAGCTGTACCTTTGGTGCCCTAACAGAATTTCGAAAAGCCTTTAACAGAGAAGAAATAAACCGATTGCTTCTCAATAAAACATATTTATTTTTGTACTGAATCAAACCATTTAAGAAAACTTTCAAAAGCTTTTCCAAAACCGTTTAACCACATCATGAGCTTGATCTTACTACCTTGATTTGACATCTAAAATGGGTCATGCAGCAAAAGGCAACCTTGAATACACACAACCTTAAAGGACAAGATCATCTAAGACATACAGCAACCTACAAAGCAACCTAGCTAACATCTACATCAAACACACTAAGACTAGATAGAGATGAGCTTCATCCATCTTCAACAGCAAGGCCTTCCTAGGAAGTATGGGTGCCTTGACGGTGCATGAGAGTGGGGAATTGGGGAGGTTTGGCCAGCCCCTTTGAAGGTGATGATGAAGTGAAGATTATAACTTAGATGTTAGGCAAAGAGTAGTGTATGGCACAAATTTGGCAACATAACAATACTCTATTCAATCTTACAAAATGAGAGCCAAGCACCTCCTTATATGGGATTGGAGGGCTGGAATTTGAAGAGCCAAATACAAATGAAATGTAATCTAAATGACATGCAAATGAAGGAGCATATGGAGGCACATGGCACATGGGAGCACATGGCCTCCTAACCTTCACATGGCTACACTAGATTAGTGGTAGGTTCTAGAAAACCGTAACTAATCTAGGTTAACCCTTTCTTAATCCCAATTTGCAGAATTTAAACAAAGGTTCACAAGGCTATGTTATTTGCACCACAATTAAAACTAAGCTACACTTGTTAGGCCTTCTTGGACATCAACTCTCTTGGTCATAGACGCTTCTTGTGGGTGCCCTCTGTTCCGTCCGGTTGACCTGGGACGTCTTCGTGTGCAACCTCAACCGTCAGCTAGGGACTCCTTCCCACGGGTTACCTGTGGATTGCTGCAAAGAAGGACAAAAGGGCGCCCTAGCGGCCGTTTGCACTTTGACGCTCAAGTCAGCCAGCAAGAAACACCAAAAAACTATGCACCTCCGTATCGGAGCACCGCGTATGGCACTGTGAAGGTGGTGAAAAGGAAACTGTGTCTAGTGTATATTTTCTCGTTCTGGCCAAAATCCTTCCCTAGTCCCTTGTGCATAACCTCAAGGCTCGAGCAAGCAACTAGAGTGTTTCTGGAATATTAGCCAAAAGTTCGAACCCCGTTCCCAACATTCTCGGCACTATTTAAACTACCCAAGCATTTAAAGCGCCTTAAAGCGCTTTTAATCATAAAACGTAACGCACTTAATTAACGCGTCTAATTAGAAAACGCAGCGCATTTAAGACGTTGAAACGCTTGGGAGCCTTTATAGTACCTTAAACGCTCGAAACAAAAACTGCATTAAATGACTTTAATTACCTGGTACCTGACTAAATGGTGTTTCTATTCTGACCTGGCTGTCGTACACGTGGAGGGCCTCACAGCGCCATGACCCCATCTGGGGACGTTTCTACGTGTGAGCCCTCCTGCTTGGGAGTGCTACTGCGCATGGGGTGACTTTTTGGGTGCCAACTCATGCCCCCAATCATCTAGTCACTCACTTTGAGAGCGTATCTGCCTTCCTCTCGTACCCTGCACCTGGCTACCCTGGGCGTGACCCTCCCCTTGAGTCGTATCTGTCCCAAAGGCGTTTCTGGGGCGGCGGGGGTACTTCACGAGTCAGGCTGCCCTACACTGGTGCTATCACTATGGCCTTGAAGCCACCTTTTCCTTCTCTTTATCACTACCCCGGATTATCGGGGCCTGAGGCCTTCCAATGGCGTCGCTCCCTCCATGGTCTTTCCTACCCATGGGTATCGGGGAACCGCGCTGTGACTGCCTTGACTTAATGATATTTGATCTTGGCGACGCCCTGGTTGGGCGACGCCTCCACCTAGGCGACGCCTCGCCTTGGCGACGCTTCCTCTTGGCGACACTGGTACTGGGCGTCTCTTCATCTAGGCGACGCCTTGTGTTGACTTTGACTCCTGGCATTGACTTTGACCTTGACTTTGTCAACGCCCGGATACGGGACTGTACACAAGCCCCCCAGTCTTAAGCCGAAGACTTGTCTTCAGCGGAAAGACTAAGGCCTCGCCCACGCCGTCCACGTGCCACCCTGATGACGTGTCATTCCCTGCTGACTCAACAATTCTCGAATTATTGACGTGACACTCTCTGAACCATAGGGGAGCTCTTAATGGCTAATTGGACATCCTCTAAAGCGGGGAAAATAACACTTTTTGGGGCTACGCTTAATCTTGCGCCACGTGGCTCATCACACGGCCAGCCTCTAGAGTCCCTTGCACTCCCCTTGGGCGCTTAATCCTTTGACACGCGGCACGATCTCACGGCTCCTGATTAGCGCTTCTTGGGTTGCAAATGTAACGTTCAAGTTACCCCAAACCCCGCGCTCACACCACTGTTACATCCATTCTCTCTGCATCTCCGCACTGTTCTTGTCCTTTAAGCCTTTTCTCTGCGACTTTTGCTCCTTCCTTCGTGCTCTCCTTCCTCCCTTACTTCGACAACAAAGGTATGATTTTTGCACATCCCGACTCTTCTCCTTCGTCGCATTGCATAGTTTATTGAACTGCCTGGGACTATTTACGTTTATGCATTACTGTGTTCTTCCGCTTCTCCTTTCTTCTCTGTTCCCTTCTCCTTCTTTCTGGGTTTTCTCCCGTGGGTGGTATTTCCTGGGGTTTTACCCCCTTTTCTGTCTAGGCATCACTTTGTTAAACCTTTTTCCTTTCTTCTTTCTCCAGCTATTTATTCACACCATGACGCGCCCGAACTCCCAGTCTGGTTCTCCCCCCAAGACCCCCAAGTCCAATTATAAAGCCTTCTATACATGGGCCCCCGACGAGCTTTTGAACGAGTGTACCAGCCTGACATCTTTTCAGGACCTAGAGAATCATCATGGGGATCCCCACTTGTATAACTTTAATGCTTTCTGCCGCACTCATGACGCGCATATCTCCGTTCGTCCCGGCCGACCGGGGTAACCTGTGTGTGTGGATGACAGACCTAGAAAGGGGAGTCCCTTCTTCTTCATGTACCAGACGGTGTTCAAACGCGTTGGGGTGCGCCTCCCATTCACGCCCTTTGAGAGGGAACTCCTCACCGAGATTAACACAGCCCCCGTCCAGCTCCATCCCAACAGCTGGGCATTTGTAAAGGGTTTTCAAATTCTCTGCGGGCACCTAGGCATCCTTCCTTCCGTGGATGTTTTCTTGCATTTCTTCGAAGTGAAGAAACAGGGGAAAAGCTTGTGGGTAAGCTTCTCCGGGATCGCGGGCAGGATCATCCTCTCCCTCTTCCAGAACTCCTATAAAAACTGGAAAGGAAAATTATTTAGGGTGTGCAACGCCAAGCACGACCCCACAGCCTTAGACGGCTTTCCCCTGTACTGGACGGAGCACCCTAAGCTGCTTAGGGCCAAAGCCCTGGATGAGCTATCCCCTGCTGATAGGGAGGTATGCAAGGCCTTGGCTGGCCTGGGGATCGTCTTCGATACATTGAAGCTTATCGTGAGCGAATACAACGCTCACGCCCTGACCACATATTTTGGTAGGGAGACCCTCCCCTTACCATCTTTTGTTATTTGTACCTTACTACCAGATGTTTGTTCCTCGGGCCTCTTCCACCTGTTTTCCATTGTACCATGTGATTCGCGTCTCACGTTTCTACGCGTTTTGTGATTTTGCATAATTGCTTTGGCTTTGACTTTTGTTGCTTGGTTTATTTGAATGTAGGATCGGTGATGGGCGCCTCCAAAAGGATGATGCTGGCGAAAGCGATAAAGGACGCTCGTGCCGCCAAAGCGGGCGCCTCCTCCGCCCCTACTGCTGACCCGAACCCCCCATCAACCCTGCCTCTGCCACCACCGACCACTACCGAAGCTGCACTAGGCTCATCTTCACCGTCCCCACATAGCCCTGAGGTGCTTCAGACTCCCGGCTCTCCTCTTCCCATTGCCGCCATTCCTCTTGCTGTGGCCTCATCGCCGGCCCCAACCCCCCTCGACAAAGGGAAACGGGTCTTGGAGATCATATCCGACGATGAAGACTCGGATGGCGTGGCACCCTTCAAGAGGAGGAAATCTGGAAGGGTTCCCCTCCTACCAGCGGCGTCGCCCCAGGGAGAGGGTTCTTTCAGGTACAACCCTCCAAGCGCTACTTCCCTTCCCCCCACAACTGTCCAAGAGGATATAGGCGAAGGCACGGAGTCTGCTCCACCTCCGCCACCGGCAGAGGTCTCTGCTTCTCCTGCCCCCGTCGCTGTTGCCCCCGATCTTATCGCCATCCCTCCTCCAATTATGCATCTGATGAGGGGCTTCAGCGGTGGAACAATGTCAGAGGGTTCCGAAGGAGGGCATGCCTTTCTACTTGGGGGCCTTCTTGGTGGTGGCCCTTGAATGGAGCGCCCAAGCCAGAAACGCTGCTTTGCAAACCCAAACCCTCCAGGCCTTGGAAACAAGGGTAGCTGCCCTGGAGGAGGAAAGGAAGATTCTGGGATGCCAAAACGAAACTTACCAAACCACCCTGAAGCAGGCGCAAGAGTCCAAAGCAGAGGCTGAAAAACAACTGGCAGAGGCGGTGGAGCTCCAGGCCGACTTCTACGCTCGGGAAGTCGCCCGCAAAGTTCAGGTAACGAGCCTTCAAGACATAGTCGATGCTTACGAAGAAGTTCAAAAGGACTTGAAGGACCGCTGTTGTGAGCAAGCTGAAGAAATGGAGCGGATGGAGGGGGAAATAGCTACCCAGGCCAAAGCTGTGGGCCTTCTCTAGGTTGACTACGACAAACTGCAGGTCGAGGTCAGCCGACTCCGTGTGGAGAAGGAGGCTTTGGAGAAGCAGGTAGCTTTTGGGGACGCCACCATTGAGGAGCTAGAGAAGGACAAAAAGACCCTCATCCAGGACATAGCGGGCACTTTCGAGGAGGGATTCCAGGAGGCTCTGGCCCAAGCTGTCTGCATGAATCCGGGGGTCGACATTTCCAACTGCGATTCCACTCACCACATTGTTGATGGAAAAGTCGTGCCCCTGGAACTGGACGATTGAACCGCCACCCTCGACCATCACTTTATTCCTTTACACTTGTTTTTAACCTTCTTTGATAAACTTGTAATTCTTTGAATTGTCTGCACTTTCGTTACAACTTTGGGTTTTTGCATGATTACTTTCGTGCCATTGAGATATAGAATTCCGCCTGTGTGATTTTACTTTCGTCCTTTGCCTTCACGTGCTTTGGTTGTTTTGCCTGTACTATACCCGTTTCTTTCACTGCGTTGGGCGGTCTTGTATGTCCGGGGAAGGTCACGCGTCGATGCCCACGCCCATGGAGAGGCTTGCCTAATGGGGCCGTACCGTCCACGGGGTGTCTCTAACACCAAAGCGATCCGTCCCTTGATTCTTAGTGCCCGGCGCCCACGCCTAAGGAGAGGCCTGCTACAACAGCGCCGTATCGTCCCAGGGTGTCTAAAAACGCCGGGTGCTCTTGGGGGGGGGGGGTCGTTCCCTCCATGGTCTTTCCTTCCCATAGGTATCGGGGAACAACCCTGCCAGTGATTTGCTGGCGTTTGGCGATCTCGTCTCCCTCCACAGTCTTTCCTACCTGTGGGTATCGGGGAGGCGGCACTGCTGATACTTGAGTTGGCGACGCACGCAATGTCTCCTGCTGGCGTCGCCTTTGGCGCCTTTCCTGGCGACGCCTCGGGCGTCTCATGCTGGCGTCGCCTTGGGCGTTATCTTTACCTTGGCCCTGGTCGACGCCTGAGGATGGCGAAGAGCTCAGGGTTTCGCCTGTGCTATCTACGTACCGCTTCTTACATGGCTGATGGGACGTTCAGTCACTCGACTTGGTTCTGACTCCTACTGTGCCCCTGACCCGCTCTCGACGGTGCATCGTACCCTTGGGCATTCTGTCGATACGACGTTTTCTGAGTTTAACCAGAGGTGCCAGGGCCATCCTTCCATCTTCCGCCACGTGGCTCGATCGTGCGGTGCATCCATTCGCGTCATTTAGCGCTATAACTGCAATACTTCCATTTGCGTCGTTTGGCGCTCTAACCGCAGTATTTAATTCTTCGAAACTTTGAAACTGCCCTCATCATTTATGCGCTCTTCGTAACCTACTTGCACCCTTTCTCTTCTCGTGAAGGGTCCTTCTAGTGTTCGTTCCCACCAGCGTTTTAACCTTGCGTTACCAGTGGGCCACACGCCTTCAAACCTCCCTGATTCTGTTCAAGAATGTCTTCTCATGCCACTCCCCCAAGGGTCAACCCCAAGGACCTGTATACTTGGGCTTCGAGCGAGCTTCTTGACGAATGCTCCTGCTTACTCTCCACCAGGGCCATAAGGGAACACAAAGGGGATCCATGCTCCTATAATCATCGTGCCTTCGCGAGGAGGCACGACGACGACATTGTTGTGCTCCCTTGCACTCTAGGGGAGCCAGTATGTGGAGATGAACGAGCCAACGACGGGGTCCCCTTCTTTTACTTCTATCAGGTGGTTTTCAAAACCATCGGCGTTCGCCTGCCCTTCTCCAGGTTTGAGAAGGAACTGCTGACGGAGATCGATGCCGCTCCGGCCCAGTTATATCCTAACAGCTGGGCTTTTGTCAAGGCCTTTGACATCCTTTTCGGGTTTCTGGGTTGTGCACCCTCGGTTGACATCTTTCTTCACTTCTTTGAGGTGAAGAGGCAAAGGAGCAACCTCTGGGTAACCCTTAGTAATGTTCCTGGCAGGGTTCTCCTGACCCCCTTCCAAAACTCATTCACTGGGTGGAAAGGCCAGTTCTTCAAGATCTGCTGCTCTCACCTCGTTCCCTCCGCCCTGGATGGTTTTGCACTGTACTGGGTGAGGGAGACGAGGGCCCTCAAATCCAAACCCTTCAAGAAGCTAGCCCCAAATGACCAGGTGGTTTGCCGGATTCTTGCTGAGGCGGGAGGTTTTGACTCCGCCACCTTGATCAGTTTGGAGTTCAACGCTGGAACTCTCGAAAAGTATATAGGTATGAGTCACTGCCCTAGAAACCTCCGCCTTTATCGTTCTCTATCTGGTGTGTTTTGCTTCATGGTGTCTCTGACACATTCATCTTCCTTGGTGCAGGTTCGAAAATAAACCAAGAGCGGAGGACACGACTTACCCGAGCTCTGCGGGCTGAGAGCGGGGCTTCGCCTTCCTCTCGTGCTGACTCCGATGGCCACTAAGAAGTGGTTTGTTTGTGTTTTTGTATGAGTCGTAATGTTTGCCCTACTCGCGTTTCTCCCGTCTGTATCGAAAACTGCTTGTAAAATCAACGTTACTATACCATACTTGGTTTCTGTAACGCCACTTTACTTTGCATACGTCTCATATATTGTGCGCTTTTCCTCCGTCATGTTTCTTAGCGGCGCCTGCACTCAGGCGACACCTTTCTTCTTGGCGACGCCTTTCTTCTTGGCGACGCCTTCTTTCTTGGCGACGCCTTCTTTCTTGGCGACACCTTCTTTCTTGGTGACGCCTTCTTTCTTGGCGACGCCTTTTTTCTTGGCGACGCCTTTTTTACTAGCGACGCCTCACACTACTTCAAACGGGGAAAGATAAAGACTGAGAACCAAGGCACGGTTTTTTCTCAAACTTGTTTTTTCTTTTATTTGGGTGACCTCATTAAAAAACCCCGGAAAGGGAAAAAGAGCGTCCCCTTTAACAAGACTGTTACATAGATGCTTTACATAGGTCAACTAAAATAAAACTTCAGGTTGGCTCCATTCCAACTGCGCGGGATGGGACCTCCTTCCAAGGTCTCTAGGCTGTACGAACCGTTGCCCTTAGCCTCTGTAACTCTGAAGGGTCCGGTCCACTTGGGAGACAGCTTATTCTCCAGCTCGTATGGGTGGGCTTTCCTCATAACTACGTCGCCAATCTGAAACTGTCGCGGCTTTACCTTAGAGCGATATTGCCGCTCTACTCTTCTCTTCACCGCTTCAGCTTTTATTCTGGCCTCTTCCCTGGCTTCGTCTAGTAGATCCAGGTTTACCCGCCTTTCTTCGTTGGATTCCTCTACCACAAAGTTTTGAAAACGTGGTGAGCTTTCATGTATCTCTACCGGGATCATCGCGTCCGACCCATACACCAAACTGAAAGGCGTCTCCATGGTAGAAGATTGGGGCGTGGTGTGGTATGCCCATACGATCCTTGGAACTTCCTCCGCCCACGCCCCTTTGGCCTTCTCTAACCTTCTCTTTAACCCCCTCAGCAAAACTCTGTTTGCTGACTCCACTTGCCCGTTGGTCTGAGGGTGTTCGACCGATGCGAACACTTGCTTGATACCTATCTCAGCGCACAGATTTCTCAACTGCTGACTGGCAAACTGGGTCCCGTTATCGGATATCAAGCGCCTAGGTACGCCAAAGCGACACACAATGTTCTTCCACACAAAGTGTTGTACCTTGTGCGCAGTGATCTGTGCCACGGGCTCTGCCTCTATCCACTTGGTGAAGTACTCGATGGCAACGATCAAATACTTCATCTGCCTTATCGCCAGTGGGAACGGGCCCATGATGTCGATTCCCCATGTATGAAAAGGCCACGGGCTATATATGGATCGCAGTTCTTCTGGCGGCGCCTTGTGCCAGTCAGCGTGCTTTTGGCATTGCCTGCAGCGCTGGGCGTGTCGCGCGCAGTCCTCTTTTACTATTGGCCAGACGAACCCTGCGCGTATCACCTTGGAGGCTAAGGACCTTCCCCCTACGTGGCTCCCGCAAATGCCTTCGTGGAGCTCCGCCATTATCCTGGTACACTCGTCGCCACTTACACACGTTAGGATGGGGTGAGTGAAACCGTGCCTGAACAACACTCCATCCACCAGAGTATATCTTGCGGCATTTCTCTTGACCTTCTTACCCTCTTCCGGCTCCACTGGGAGAGCCCCATCCGCCAGGTACCGTTTGCATGGCGTCATCCAGGTGTCTCCCTCGGCTAGGACACATACCTGCATTTGCCTTCCTTCTTCAGGCATATCCGCGTACGTGCTGATGCGGGACGTCTTCAGCGTATCTTGGGTCAGAGAGCGATGATTCCTTGGACTCTCTCTTGATGTACAGATCTGGAGGACATCCACCCTGTTATCTTCCACGAATTTACGCGCAGCTTTGAGCGTCTCTTGGATCACTGTCCTCTGCCTACCCCCCCTGCCTGAGCTGGCCAGCTTCGCAAGCAGGTCAGCTCTGGCATTCTGCTCCCTTGGGACATGTATCAGCTCAAGAGCATTAAATGCTCCCTTCAATAGCTGGACGTATTTTAGATACGCCGCCATCTGTGGGTCCTTCGCCTAGAACTCACCCGACACCTACCCCGTAATCAGCTGGGAATCGCTTTTCACCAGGAGGTTTTGCGCGCCCATCTCCTTGGCCAGGAGCATTCCTGCTATCAGGGCTTCGTATTCCGCCTGATTATTACTTGCCTTAAAGGCAAAGCGCAGAGCTTGCTCAATCAGTACGCCGTTGGGTCCCTCCAAGACTATTCCCGCACCACTCCCTTGTTGGTTGGAAGAGCCATCAACCGAGAGCAACCACTGCGAGCCCACCTCCATCTCTTGCTCACCTCCGGGCGAGAGTTCCGCTATAAAATCTGCGTACACTTGCCCTTTGATGGATCCTCTAGGCTCATACTGAATGTCGAATTGTGACAGCTCCACCGCCCAGCGCACCATTCTTCCCGCCACGTTAGGCTTCTGCAGCACCTTCTGTATAGGGAGGTTTGTCATCACTACCACCGTAAAGCTGTGGAAGTAATGACGGAGCCTCCTGGCTGAAAACACCACTGCTAACGCTGCCTTCTCCAGCGCCTGGTATCTCGTCTCAACGCCTTGTAATGCCTTACTCACGAAATAGATGGGCTTTTGACTCTAGTCTTGCTCCTGGACTAACACAGAGCTGATAGCCCGCTCTGTTACCGTAAAGTATAGCCGGAGGGGCACACCTATTACCGGTTTGCAGAGGACCGGTGGCGTCGCCAGGTACTCCTTTAACTTAATGAAAGCCGCTTCGCATTCGTCAGTCCATGCAAAGCGACTATTTCTCTTGAGGCACTGGAAATATGGGTGCCCCTTCTCTCCCCCGGCCGAAACAAACCTTGAGAGTGTCGCCATCCGCCCTGTCAGCTGCTGCACTTCCTTTACCGACGTCGGGCTTCGCATGGCGATAATCGATGCGCATTTGTCGGGGTTCGCTTCTATCCCCCTCTCTGTGAGCATAAAACCCAAGAACTTACCGGCCTCTACCCCGAAGACACACTTCTCAGGGTTTAACTTAAGGCGGTACTTGGATATTGTGACGAACAACTCCTCCAGGTCTGCCGTGTGCTGTGCCCTATCCTGTGACGCCACCACCATGTCATCTACGTAGGCGTACACATTCCTCCCTAGCATGGGCGCCAGGACCTTGTTCATTAACCTTTGGTATGTGGCGCCCGCGTTTTTCAGCCCAAAAGGCATCACCTTATAACAGTAACTGCAAGTCTCAGTCATGAATGCAGTTTTACTCTCATCTCTTGGGTGCATCTTGATCTGGTTATACCCTGAGAATGCGTTCAGGAAGCTCAGCACCTTGCTGCCGGATGCACTATCCACCAACTCGTCGATGCTGGGCAGTGGGTACGAGTCCTTCGGGCACGCCTTATTCATGTCCGTGAAGTCCACGCACATCCTCCACTTCCCATTCGCCTTTTTCACCAAGACGACGTTGGCCAGCCACTCGTGGTATTGAATCTCCCTGATGTGGCCAGCACTCAACAGCTTCTGGGTTTCATCCTTTACCACCTGCTGTCTCTCTTCGTTAAACTTTCTCCTTCTTTGGCGCAAGGGGCGGACCGTGGCGTCCATGCTGAGGTGATGACACAGGAAATCAGGGTCGATGCCGGGCATATCCGAGGTGGACCATGCGAAAGCATCCAGGTGGCGCGAAATCACTTCTGCCACCCCTTCCTGTTCTTCTGGGCTCAGCAAACTTCCTAACTTAAACGTTTTGCCGCCAATCTCCCTCTCCACGGCGTTAGCCGCTGGTTGTTCCCTACTATCATCCTCGACGGGCACCGCCTCTTCCACGGGCACCGCGTCGCCAGGGCCTTCCTCCATGGGTGCATCTGTTTCTGGCGTCGCCCTCGCGGGTACGGCCTCGTTAGGCGTCGACGCAGGGGGCGTCGCCTCAATCATCGTCGAGTCTGCACACGGCGGACGCTCATACACCATGAACACGCCTCTATTCGTTTTCAGGCTGTTCTCGTAGCATTTCCTTGCCTCCTCCTGATCTGACTTGATGACTATCACCTTGCCACTGAGGTCCGGCAGTTTCATCTTCATATGGCGTGTGGAGGCTACTGCGTTCAACCGGTTCAACGCCGGCCTGCCCAACAAGATGTTGTAAGCGGAGCTGGCGTTCACGACCAAGTACCGGATGCTTTCGGTACGCGAGGCCTCTCCGTCCGTGAACGTAGTCCTCAACTCCAGGTAGCCTCAGACTTCCACCTGGTTGTCCGCAAATCCATACAGGCACCCTGTGTAGGGCCTCAAAAGGTCGGGGGCTAACCGCAACTTATTGAATGTCGACCAGAACATGACGTCTGCTGAACTTCCCTGGTCGACAAGAACTCTGTGCACCTTTCTCCCAGCTGTGACAACCGAAATGACCACGGGGTCATTGTCATGCGGCACCACGTCTCGGAGATCCCCTCTCGTGAATACGAGGTCCGACTCCCACGGCTCACCCGAGATCCTTTCTTCGATCGAGTTGACCCCCCTCGCGTATTTCTTTCGTTGGGAGGCGGTGGGTCCTCCGCCGGAAAATCCTCCAGCTATGGTATGGACCTCGCCGAGAACCGGCGTCTCGTGTGCTTGTTCTTCCGCTGGTGGCAAGGTGGCGGTCGTTGCGGGTTCCGCGACATAATCCTTCAAAAACCCGGTTCTCACCAGCTCATCCAGCTGGTAACCCAACGACAGGCAATTATCAATGTGGTGACCGAAAGCCTCGTGGAACTCACACCAAGAGTCTTTCTGAGGCCCCAACACCTTATCGGACTTCGCCGGTCGCCTCAATCTCTCAGCTATATTAGGCACGGCGATCAAGTCCTTCAATTCCACTACAAAATTGTATCTCGCCGACCTCGTTCTTTCTCTAGCCGGGCGATCGCCTCCCGCTGGACCCCAGGGCTGGGGCTCTCTGGCCTCGTAGGGGCGTCTCCCATCTGGTTTCTTCCTTCCCGTCGTGGTCTCATTGATCCTGGCGGGTTGAGCTCGCGTTGATCCCCTCGGGCGCGAGGGTACAACGCTGGTGCGCTTCACGCACACCTCTCCCTCAGAAGCGATATGTTCTACCGCCCGACGCCGAAGTTCAGCAAAAGTCCTAGGGCGGTTGCGAATGATGGATTCCCCAAAAGGGCCGGGGCATACGCCTTTCACGAACGCGTATACAATCATAGGTTCCTCTGTCGTACCAACCTTTACTACCTGGGCCCCGAAGCGATTGATGTATTCCTTTAGGGTCTCCCCTTGGTACTGTTTCAAATCAAACAAATCGTAGGAGACCGGCGGTGGGGCCTTGGTTGCTAGGTATTGTTCCCTGAACAATCGTGACAGTTGTCGGAAAGAGGTGATATGACCGTCCGGTAGGCTGATGAACCAATCCATAGCCATCCCAGTCAAGGTGCTCATAAAGAGCTTGCACTTGGCAGCGTCAGAGCCGCCTACTAGGACCATCTGTGTGTGAAACGCAGCGAGGTGCATCTCAGGGTCCTCCATCCCGGTGAAGATCACTTTGGGCCCCGCGAACGTGTTCGGGATCACTGCATCCAGAATCTCCTGCGAGAAGGGAGTGGAAAACTCCCTTGGCGGGGAGTGGTTCTCCATCTCGTTATGTTCACGTTGCCCCCGATTATTTAGCAGACCCCGGCACAACTCCTCATTTACACGACGGAGCTCTTCATTCCTCTCATGCGAGGCTTCGAGATCTCCTTGCATGCGTTCCTGTTCCAGTTTCGACTCCGCCATATCCTCCTGCAGCCCCCTTATTATCTCCAGGACCTGTTGCATGGACAGTTCTGCTGGGGCCACGCGTGCAGTACCCCGTCTTGTGGTGGCCATTGTCACGGTCTCTTCAAACCTCCTCCCACGTTACTATAACTTGGTAGATCTTCTCAAACTTGTGATGGGACTGATGTTTTATATCGAGCCCCACGGTGGGCGCCAAATGTTCCGTCCGGTTGACCTGGGACGTCTTCGTGCGCAACCTCAACCGTCAGCTAGGGACTCCTTCCCACGGTTACCTGTGGATTCCTGCAAAGAAGGACAAAAGGGTGCCCTAGCGGCCGTTAGCACTCCGACGCTCAAGTCAGCCAGCAAGAAACACCAAAAACTATGCACCTCCGTATCGGAGCACCGCGTATGGCACTCTGAAGGTGGTGAAAAGGAAACTGTGTCTAGTGTATATTTTCTCGTTCTGGCCAAAATCCTTCCCTAGTCCCTTGTGCATAACCTCAAGGCTCGAGCAAGCAACTAGAGTGTTTCTGGAAAATTAGCCAAAAGTTCGCACCCCGTTCCCAACATTCTCGGCGCTATTTAAACTACCCAAGCATTTAAAGCGCCTTAAAGCGCTTTTAATCATAAAACGTAACGCACTTAATTAACGCGTCTAATTAGAAAACGTAGTGCATTTAAGACGTTGAAACGCTTGGGAGCCTTTATAGTACCTTAAATGCTCGAAACAGAAACTATATTAAATGACTTTAATTACCTGGTACCTGACTAAATGGTGTTTCTATTCTGACCCGGCTGTCGTACACGTGGAGGGCCTCACAGCGCCATGACCCCATCTGGGGACGTTTCTACGTGTGAGCCCTCCTGCTTGGGACTGCTACTGCGCAAGGGGTGACTTTTTGGGTGCCAACTCATGCCCCCAATCATCTAGTCACTCACTTTGAGAGCGTATCTGCCTTCCTCTCGTACCCTGCACCTGGCTACCCTGGGCGTGACCCTCCCCTTGAGTCGTATCTGTCCCAAAGGCGTTTTTGGGTGGCGAGGGTACTTCACGAGTCAGGCTGCCCTACACTGGTGCTATCACTATGGCCTTGAAGCCACCTTTTCCTTCTCTTTATCACTACCCCGGATTATCGGGGCCTGAGGCCTTCCCACGGCGTCGCTCCCTCCAGGGTCTTTCCTACCTATGGGTATCGGGGAACCGTGCTGTGACTGCCTTGACTTAATGATATTTGATCTTGGCGACGCCCTGGTTGGGCGACGCCTCGCCTTGGCGACGCTTCCTCTTGGCGACGCTGGTACTGGGCGTCTCTTCATCTAGGCAACGCCTTGTGTTGACTTTGACTCCTGGCGTTGACTTTGACCTTGACTTTGTCAACGCCCGGATACGGGACGGTACACCCTCCATGCAAGGTTGGTCCTAGACGCTCTCTTGGTTGCCTTTCATGCAAGGTTGGTCCTAGACACTCTTTTGGGTGCTGGGGCCTCTTCCATCAGAGACGAGTGCAAGACGGCGTTTATGACCGAGACGTCTTGTGATGCGGACATCCAAGCCCAAGGGCGGCTAATCTTTTGGAGGCCCATAGTTTAAAAAGACTAAGCTAATTACACGCACAACAAGCTTGGAATTTTAAAATAAAATAATATTATTATTTTATTTGGAGTTAGGATTTGAACTCAGGGACCAAGTACAGAGTATCAACCTAACCACCACTGGAACAGATGATCATTCTTGAAATATAAGGATTGTAGTTTCATCTTCTTTTTTCTTACAAACAATTTGTAATTTATACACTGTTGGAACTCAGAATAGGGGAACAAATATTTTGACAATTTTAGAGAGATTGTTTCTCTGCTAGGGTTTTTCCCTGCATCTTGCGATCTTATCAAGAATCCACCAATTCTTGTGGCGATCATCCTTAGGCTTATCAAACTTTGTTTGTGGCGCCTTCCTTTATCCAAGTTTCTATTGTTACTGTTTTGAATTTATTCCGTTTCGTAACCCTAAATTCCTAATTTTATTGTCATTTCTATTTGGATTTGTACTGTCCCGTATCCGGGCGTTGACAAAGTCAAGGTCAAAGTCAACATCTAGACTCAAAGTCAACATAAGGCGTCGCCTAGGTGAAGGCGTCGCCCAACCAGGGCGTCGCCAAGATCAAATATCACTAAGGCAAGGCAATCACAGTGTGGTTCCCCGATACCCATGGGTAGGAAAGACCATGGAGGGAGCAACGCCGTGGGAAGGCCTCAGGTCCCGATAAATCCAGGGTAGTGATAAAGAGAAGAGAAAGGTGGCTTCAAGGCCATAGTGATAACACCAGTGTAGGGCAGCCTGACTCGTGAAGTACCCCTGTCGCCCCAGAGACGCCTTTGGGACAGATACGACTCAAGAGGAGGGTCACGCCCAGGGTAGCCAGGCGCAGGGTACGAGAGGAAGGCAGATACGCTCTCAAAGTGAGTGACTAGATGATTGGGGGCATGAGTTGGCACCCTAAAAGTCACCCCTTGCGCAGTAGCACTCCCAAGCAGGAGGACTCACACGAAGAAACGCCCCCAGATGGGGTCATGGCGCTGTGAGGCCCTCCACGTGTACAGCAGCCAGGTCAGAATAGAAACACCATTTAGCCAGGTACCAGATAATTAAATTCATTTAATACAGTTTCCGTTTCGAGCGTTTAAGGTACTATAAAGGCTCCCAAGCGTTTCAACGTCTTAAATGCGCTACGTTTTCTAATTAAACGCGCTAATTAAATGCTCTACGTTTTATGATTAAAGGCGCTTTAAATGCTAGGGTAGTTTAAATAGCGCTTTGAATGTTGGAAACGGGGTTCGAACTTTTGGCAAATTTTCCAGAAACTCTCTAGTTGCTTGCTCGAGCCTTGAGGTTACGGACAAGGGACTGGGGAAAGATCTTTGCCAGAACGAGAAAATATACACTAGACACAGTTCCTTTTTACCATCTTCAGAGTGCCATATACGGTGCTCCGATACGGAGGTGCATAGGTTTTGGTGTTTCTTACTGGATGACTTGAGCGTCGGAGTGCAAACAGCCGCTAGGGCGCCCTTTTGTCCCTCTTTGCAGGAATCCACAGGTAACCAGTGGGAAGGAGTCCCTAGCTGACAGTTGAGGTCGCGCACGAAGACGTCCCAGGTCGACCGGACGGAACAGGATTCATATCATTTGGTATTTAGAGTAAAGGTTTGAGCCATAATATAATTGTGCGTCCTGTTTTTGTTTTTTTTTCCTCATTATTGTGCGCGTTCTACTGTTCACTTGTACTGTTCACGTTGTACTGTTCACGGCGGTACTATTCATGGTACTGTTCATTTTTATTTTTTTTTAAAAAAAGAAGAAACAGAAAAAAAGAAGAAGAAGAAATAGAAAAAAAGAAAAGAAAAAAAGAAGAAGAGGAAAACATAAATAGAAAAAAAAAGAATAAGAGCATGTGTCTGACATGGAAGAGTTATTTGCGACAATAGCTAAGTACCATTTGAAGTTAAACCCTGAAAAATGCGTGTTCGGGGTCGAGGCAGGTAAGTTCTTGGGTTTCCTACTCACCGAGCGTGGGATAGAGGCGAACCCAGAGAAGTGTGCGACAATCCTTGCCATGAGAAGCCCGACCTCAGTGAAAGAGGTGCAGCAGTTAACAGGGCGGATGTCCACCCTGTCCAGATTCGTATCTGCTGGAGGGGACAAGGGCCACCCCTACTTCCAGTGTTTGAGGAGGAATAGCCGGTTCGTGTGGACCGCAAAGTGCGAGGAGGCATTCCTCAAGCTAAAAGAATACTTAGGTACCCCTCCCGTGTTGTGCAAGCCGCAGTTGGGCGCTCCGCTCCGATTGTACTTTGTTGTAACAGAGCGGCCGATCAGTTCGGTCCTCGTCCAAGAGTAGGACCGGGTACAAAATCCGATATACTTTGTAAGCAAAGTATTACAAGGGCCAGAGGTGAGGTATCAAGCCCTAGAGAAGGCAGCCCTGGTCGTGGTGATGACGAACTTACCTATCCGAAAGGTGTTGCAGAAGCCGGACGTGGCAGGAAGTATTTCGGAGTACTTCGCCGGTGGAGCTTTCGGAGTTCGATGTCCAATATGAGCCCCGAGGCCCCATCAAAGGCCAAGTATTTGCGGACTTTGTGGTGGAGCTCTCCTCGTTGGACGTACAACAGGTGGAGGAAGCTAGCTTCAAATGAGTGCTCTCGGTGGATGGATCCTCCAATCAGCAAGGGAGTAAACACGGTTCAGAATCCGATCCGATGAGTAGTCGGGATTCGGTTGGTGTGAAGTTTTCGAAGGATAAGTATCCTAGATCTAATGATGAAGGGCTTTGATTTGACTATTCCGGTGGTCTTTTCTTTTTCTCTCTATGTGTCTCTACCTTAGCGCCGCGCCCCTGTACTGTCTTTCTAGTGAATCTGGTGCTTACTTTACTGGGAATCCTAGGATTTGAATCTTGCATTTTCCCCATAAAATTGGATGAAACCCGAAATCCCCTCGGATAAGTCAATTCAAATCTTGCCACTGTTCTTTTTCCTGGGATTTTTTGCATCAACCCAGGCGACCAAGGTACTACGTGCTCGACCCCCCTGACCTCTGGGGTAGTCAACGTTTTTGCTGCGAACGACTAGCGATTTCATCCGCATACGGCTTGCCCCTGCTTCAGTCTGGTTCAAATGCTTTCCGTGGTTAAGCTTGTCGATAAGCGAGGGCTTAGAATCATCTTATTTTGTGTTGTGCCAACCTTCTGCTAGAAGGAAAGAGTCGTAGTCTTAGGCGCTTTGAAGCCCTAGCCTTTTAGTAAGAGCTGGCGTGATCATGGAAGGATCAAACGGGTTGTTGATTGAGCAGGCCCTAAGGTTTGCTTTCAAGGCCAACAATAACCAGGCAGAGTATGAAGCCCTCATAGCTGGGATGCTCTTAGCTAAAGAGATTGGAGCGCGGAGCTTGTTGGCAAAGAGCGATTCCCTTTTGGTCACAAGTCATGTGACCGGGGAGTATCAGGCCAAAGACCTGCAGATGGCCACGTACTTGGGGTATGTCCAGATTCTAAAGGACTCATTTGTAGTGTTTGAGCTGGTGCACATCCCGAGGGAGCAGAATGCTCGAGCTGACTTGCTAGCCAAGCATGCCAGTTCGGGCGAGGGGGGAAGGTAGAGGACGGTCATACAGGAAACCCTTTGATGGAGATCAAGCTCAAGTGGACATGGAGGCCAATCATCAAGAGCAAGAAGAGGTTGAGGCTCAAGTGGAGGACATCCATGGAGGTCAAAGCCCACCTCAAAGGCTTACAAGAAGCATGTTAAAAGCTTTAGGAGCTAGGGAACGTTTATTTTCTCTTTTTGTAATTTCTTTGGTTGAAGGTGCTTAGAGGGAAACATTAGAAACCTCTATTGTTAAAGCATCTTTTAGTCTTTAGTTAGGAGTCTTAGGAAGGGGGGTGCGTTAGTAGATAGGTGTAGGAGTAAATAAGGAGGTGCCAAAGTGAGAGAAGAGATCACACCTTCCTCATGACTTGTTTTAGGCGCCGGTTGCATTTGATTTTAGGAGGGAATTTTTGAATTCTCTTAGCTTGCATTTCAGCACCTCTAGGCTATAAATAAAGGTGTTGCCCTTGTACATTTCAGATTTGAATTTTGATTAGAGAAACTATACTCAATTTTTGAGAGAGCATTGGAGAGCTTTGTGCCTTCTCCAATAGTCTTATCTTGATGGTTCCATGGTTACCTCAAGTGGCGGCTTGCACACTTATCTTGGAGTCTCCATCCTCCTAGTGGCATGATCATCCAGCCATACATCCATCTCCATGAGCTTTCTCTTCTCCTTCCTTCTTCCTCTTTAATTGTTCATGTCTTAGTTTGCTTCTTTGAAATTTCTGTTCGGTGTTCTTGCTGTTTTGTTGTTTTTGGTTCGGTCCTTTGATGTTTCTGTCCATTCATCTTGTTCCTTTGTTTTTCTAGCTCATATGTTCGGTTCATTTCAATTCTTAAGTATGATGTTCGGTGCATTTGGCTTTTCTTCAACTTTAATCGGTTCAATTTGACAATAATTGGAACTTCCATATGAGTTTGTGTTTTGGCACTAGTTTTGGTGAGTTCTTGTTCATAGAACCTTGATCCAATTCTATGATAAAGTGCCTATCTCATAACCAACTCAAGATGATTCCTAAGAATGTCAAGAATCATTCTAATTGTGCTAGTGGAATCACATCATGTGGTATCAAGAGTTTAGGTGTGTTCTTGTTTAATTTTTGTGTTGTGTAGCACTTTAATTTCGAGAGCTCTTTTAGTTTCTTGCAATTTATGATTCTTTTTTCTAGGCTTATTTACTTTGCTTGCTGTTTTAATTCTTTTGCCTATCATATGTTTGAGTATTTTCCTTTTTGAATCCATACAAGTTTTGTCTTAGTCTTGTTTTTCCATAATTGTCATCACTTCTTGTAGTACTTTTATTGATTTTTGTTGTTTCTTGCTTTAGTGTCATATAATTTTATGAGTTTGATACTTGATCCTTTGTGCATTTTCTGTTTTAGATTGAGTTCATACTTGTATTTTAGACCTGTACAAGTTCCTATACATCATTTTCCATTATGTCTTTGCTAGTTCATAATTCTGTTTTTCATTCCTATTAGGATTCCTCTGTTTTCTGAAAACGTGCTTACTGTTTTTCCTTATTGATATTGATTTACTCACTGGAAAATTCTGAAATTCTGGATTTGTGTTATTCAAAGTGTTATAAAAGCATAGAAAAAAGAAGTACTCAAAAAATTCAAAGTACACAAAAAATGATAAATAAAATACAAAAAGTGTACAATTCTGCCGAAAAAAATACGGTAATCTGGCAGCGATTTTGAAAAATTTATCTCAATTAATTGGCTTACTGTTTTTAAGTGATTCTAGTGCCATTATTGAGTTAACGTATTGAAGTTTCTGTGGTTTAAATTTCATAATCCAGTTCGCTCTATATCATTCCAGTTAAATCAGTGAACATCAAGCACAATTTGCATTAAAAAATATTTTCCAGTAGCTAAATTTTTGTTTTCTTCATCTACTCTAGTGCTTTTCTTTAAGTATTCTTTTGTGTGCCTACTTTCTCATTGAGTTCTTTAATTTTCTTGCTTGTATTTTGTCATTAATATTTGAGTTTGTCAAACATCTAGTATTCCTTTTGTTCTAGCCTTTCTTTGCTTATACTTTTTCTTGTTTGTCTTTATTGCTTCATTGGTTTTGTTGTGGTTGGCTTTGAGATTGGTGTGCTTGCTTTGACATCTTTCATTTGAGGATTCCAAGACCTCAAGATCAGATTGGTGCAAGGACATTATTTCTTTGAGAGTGACCTATTTTCTGCCCAAATTCACTTCGGCAATTTCATTGCCAATCTCACTGTTTTTGCTAATTTTGTTTCTTGACTTGTTTACTGTTGTGTGTGTTTGCTGTTTTTAATTACAAATGGATGGCTTTTCAAGTGATGCATCCTACAAGCAGCATTCTCCTTCCAAAGCTTCAATTCTTGGTGAATTACATGAAGCACAACGAACCATTAGACGCTTGGAAGAGAAATTGCAAAAGATAGAGGTGCAACAAGCTAGGCCATCTCCTTCTATCCATGACGAGCATCATTCACATAGACCTTCAACAAGAGCTTCTTCAAATGATTTTGGCCGTAAATAAGAGCATAGGAGAAGGAGAACTCCACCCTAATTCCATGGACATAGACATCATAACCAAGGGGAGAGACATCACTACGGCATTGGCTTCTACCAAGATGCAAAGTCTAGGCTACCTTCGGTCAAGCTTCCTTGTTTTAATGGCTCTAGTGATCCTAATGTATATTTAGATTGGGAGGCTATGTGTGAACAAATATTTGAGATCCATGAGATCCAAGATGAGCATAAGCTTAAGCTAGCCACCCTAGAGTTTAGTGATTATGCCATGAAATGGTGGCATGGTGTTGTAAAGGACATTATCTATCACAAGGGTCCTCCCGTGGACTCTTGGAACTCTTTAAAGGATCACATGCGCGCTAGATTTGTGCCCCCATATTTTAGGAAAGACCTCATGTTGAGACTCCAACGGTTTCAACAAGGTACGCTAAATGTGGATGAATATTATAAGGAGCTAGAGACGCTTGTGCTTAAAACTGAATTAGAAGAAAGTGAGGAAGCTATGATTGCTAGGTTTGTGAGTGGTCTTAGGAAGGATATTCAAGACATTGTTGAGTTACAAGAGTATTCATCATTGGGTTCTTTAGTTCATCTTGCAATGAAGGTGGAAGCCCAACTTGCTAAGAAAAATTCTTTCAAAAATGCTCCCAATGATGGTTATTACAACAAGTCTTGGAGAAACAAAAAGTCTTTTTCTAAATTTCCTTCCAAAGATTCTTCTTTCAAACCCAAGGAAACTAAGCCATCTACTTCTAGGCCTAAATCACCCACTAGAACGTCTAATACTAAATGTTTTAAATGTATGGGTTATGGTCATATAACTGCTAATTGCCCTTCTAAACGAAGTATGTACATGCATGAAGGCATTGTAGTGAGTGAGCATGATTCGGATTCTCCTAAGCATTCATTGCATTCTAGTGCATCTAGTGAGGAAGAGAGTGAATGTCCACTTGAAGGGGATTTGTTAGTTGTGAGAAGACTTATTGGACAAGTTTCACAACCTTTTGATGAAAGTCAAAGGGAAAATATTTTCCATACAAGATGTCTTATTTCAAACAACATTTGCTCTTTGATAGTGGATGAGGGTAGTTGTGCAAATGTGGCTAGTACAAGAGTAGTAGATAAGCTTGGATTGCCTACTATCTCTCATACAAAGCCCTACAAATTACAATGGCTTAGTGAAGTAGGAGAAATAGTTGTAAATAAACAAGTCCTCGTCCATTTCTCAATTGGAAAATACAAAGATGAGGTATTATGTGATGTTGTGCCCAAGGAAGCCACTCATGTTCTTTTGGGAAGGCCTTGGCAATTTGATAGAAAAGTTTTACATGATGGCTTTACCAACAAACTTTCTTTTGAATTCCATGGTCACAAGGCTACTTTAAAATCTCTCTCTCCTGGAAAAGTCCATGAGGACCAAGTTATAATGAAGAAAAAGAGGAAGAGTGAAAAAGATAAAAAAGATAAGAGTTCTAAGCCTACACTCCTTGTGTCTAGGCATGAAATTGAAAGGGAAATAGTGGCTCATCATCCTCTTTTTTTAGCCATCCCTAGAACTCTTAGAGTAGAATCACTTGTTGATAGTCCTCATTGCTTGGAAAATTTGGTAGAAGAGTTTCAAGCTGTGTTTCAAGATCCTCCAAATGGACTTCCACCTTTGAGAGGGATTGAACACCAAATTGATTTGATACCGGGCTCTTCTTTACCAAACCGTCCAGCATATAGGACCAATCCAAGTGAAACCAAGGAAATTCGCCAACAAGTTGAGGCTTTGATTGAGAAAGGATGGGTTCAAGATAGCATGAGTCCTTGTGCTATGCCTATCATCTTAGTGCCAAAAAAGGATGGCACATGGCGAATGTGTTCGGATTGTAGGGCCATCAATAACATTAACATTAAGTATAGGCATCCCATCCCTAGACTAAATGATTTGTTGCATGAATTACATGGTTGAAAAATCTTTTCAAAGATTGATCTTAAAAGTGGCTACAATCAAATCCGTATCAAACCGGGTGATGAATGGAAGACGACTTTTAAGACCAACTTTGGTTTATATGAGTGGTTAGTTATGCCCTTTGGCCTAACTAATGCACCAAGTACCTTCATGCGCCTCATGCATCATGTTCTTAGACCATTCATTGGTAAGTTTGTTGTTGTTTACTTTGATGACATTCTCATTTATAGCTTATCTTTGGATGACCATAGGTTGCATGTTAGGCAAGTTTTAGAAACCCTTAGGAAGGAACATTTGTATGCTAATCTTGCTAAATATATGTTTGCTCTTGATCATATAGAATTCCTAGGGTTTGTTGTAAGTTGCAAAGGGGTCCATGTGGACAAAACAAAGGTGATGGCCATTCAAAATTGGCCTACACCGAAACTTTGAATGAGGTCCGAAGTTTTCATGGACTTGCTTCTTTCTATAGAAGATTTGTCCCAAACTTTGGTACCATTGCCGCACCACTCAATGAGATAGTGCAAAAGGATGTGGTCTTTCAATGGGGAGAAGCACAACAAAAAGCTTTTGAAACTTTGAAAGAAAAATTGACTAATGCTCCCATCTTGGCCCTTTCTAATTTCACTAAGACATTTGAGATTGAGTGTGATGCTTCAAGCATAGGTATTGGGGCTGTTCTCCTTCAAGAGGGCCACCCCATAGCCTATTTTAGTGAAAAATTGAAGGGAAGTCATCTCAATTATTCCACTTATGATAAAGAATTATATGCACTTGTTAGGGCTTTGTTTACTTGGCAACACTATCTTTTTTCCAAAGAGTTTGTAATACATAGTGATCATGAATCTCTTAAGTATTTGAAAAGCCAAAACAAACTTAACAAGAGGCATGCTAAGTGGGTGTAATTCATTGAGCAATTTCCTTATGTGATCAAACACAAGCAAGGCAAAGTGAACATTGTGGCGGACGCACTTTTTAGAAGATACACTTTGCTAAATCTTTTAAGCTCTCAATATATTGGTTTTGATCACATTAAGGAACTTGATCATGATGACCTTGATTTTTCTCTCATCTATCAAGAGTGTCTTAAAGGAGGACACAAAGATTTTTTTTATACAAAATGGCTTTCTTTTTAAAGGAAAACGTCTTTGTGTTCCTCAATGCTCTATTAGATTATCTCTTGTTAGAGAAGCTCATGAGGGGGGTTTAATGAGTCACTTTGGGGTTGCTAAAACTTTGGATGTGTTGCATGAACATTTCTTTTGGCCTCATATGCATAAACATGTTCATAGTTTGTGTGATAAATGCATAGCTTGCCGCAAAGCTAAGTCTAAAATGCATCCCCATGGTTTATATACTCCTCTTCCTATCCCTTCAATGCCTTGGGTAGATATATCTGTGGATTTCATCTTATGATTACCCAAGACATCAAAGGGAAAGGACTCCATTTTTGTGGTAGTGGATCATTTTTCAAAGATGGCTCACTTTATTCCTTGCCACAAAGTGGATGATGCATGTCACATTGCAAACCTCTTCTTCCAAGAAGTGGTTCGCTTGCATGGGATCCCTAAATCTATAGTGTCCGATAGAGATCCCAAGTTCTTGAGTCACTTTTGGAAGACCTTGTGGGGCAAGCTTGGGACTAAGCTTTTATTTTCTACCACTTGCCACCCACAAACTGATGGTCAAACCGAGGTGGTAAATAGAACTTTGGGACAACTATTGAGATGTTTTATTTCGGGGAATCCTAGAGTGTGGGAGAATTTACTACCCCATGTTGAGTTTGCATCTAATCGTGTAGTAAATTCTACCACCTCACATTCTCCTTTTGAGGTTGTCTATGGGTTTAACCCCTTAACACCTCTTGATCTTCTTCCTATTCCCCTTCTTGGAGATGTCTTGTGCAAAGATGGGGATGAAAAAGCTTCTTTTGTGAAAACTTTGCATAAAGACATCAAGAAGAGAATTGAGAAGAAGGTTGGCAAGTATGCTGAACTTGCCAATAAAAGGAGAAAAGCATTGTTGTTTGATGAGGGAGATTGGGTTTGGCTTCACTTGAGGAAGGATCGTTTTCCTACTCAAAGGAAGTCCAAACTAATGCCTCAACGGGATGGACCTATCCAAATCCTCAAGGGGATTAATGACAATGCTTATGAGTTAGATATGCCTGATACATTCTTAGGTAGTCATACTTTTAATGTCAGCGATCTAACTCCTTTTCCTGTAGGTCTCCAGAATTCGTGGTCGAATTCTCTCCAACTCGGGGAGTATGATGGAGATCAAGCTCAAGTGGACATGGAGGCCAATCATCAAGAGCAAGAAGAGGTTGAGGCTCAAGTGGAGGACACCCATGGAGGTCAAAGCCCACCTCAAAGGCTTACAAGAAGCATGTTCAAAGCTTTAGGAGCTAGGGAACGTTTATTTTCTCTTTTTGTAATTTCTTTGGTTGAAGGTGCTTAGAGGGAAACATTAGAAACCTCTATTGTTAAAGCATCTTTTAGTCTTTAGTTAGGAGTCTTAGGAAGGGGGTGCGTTAGTAGATAGGTGTAGGAGTAAATAAGGAGGTGCCAAAGTGAGAGAAGAGATCACACCTTCCTCATGACTTGTTTTAGGTGCCGGTTGCATTTGATTTTAGGAGGGAATTTTTGAATTCTCTTAGCTTGCATTTCAGCACCTCTAGGCTATAAATAAAGGTGTTGCCCTTGTACATTTCAGATTTGAATTTTGATTAGAGAAACTATACTCAATTTTTGAGAGAGCATTGGAGAGCTTTGTGCCTTCTTCACTAGTCTTATCTTGATGATTCCATGGTTACCTCAAGTGGCGGCTTGCACACTTATCTTGGAGTCTCCATCCTCCTAGCGGCGTGATCATCCAACCATACATCCATCTCCATGAGCTTTCTCTTCTCCTTCCTTCTTCCTCTTTAATTGTTCATGTCTTAGTTTGCTTCTTTGAAATTTTTGTTCGGTGTTCTTGCTGTTTTGCTGCTTTTGGTTCTGTCCTTTGATGTTTCAGTCCATTCATCTTGTTCCTTTGTTTTTCTAGCTCATATGTTCGGTTCATTTCAATTCTTAAGTATGATGTTCGGTGCATTTTCCTTTTCTTCAACTTTAATTGGTTCAAATTGACAATAATTGGAACTTCCATATGAGTTTGTGTTTTGGCACTAGTTTTGGTGAGTTCTTGTTCATAGAACCTTGATCCAATTCTATGATAAAGTGCCTATCTCATAACCAACTCAAGATGATTCCTAAGAATGTCAAGAATCATTCTAATTGTGCTAGTGAAATCACATCACCCTTAAGGCACCGCGAACTTTTGTTTCTGATAACATGGTAGGTGTTCATCAGGTCAGTGCTGCTAGAGGGGGGCGAGGAGTCATCGGTCGATGGCTCAGGAGACACTGAGAACGCCCAGTGTAAGGGCTTACCCGATTTTGGAGGGGGAGCCGATGCAAATATGCATAGTTGAAGACGGGGACACATGGATGACACCGTATAGGCGCTATTTAGCTGATGGGGTGCTTCCATTGGAGCCCGCCGAAGCCAATAAGATAAAGAGGAACTCCGCCAAATACAACCTCGTTGATGGGGAGCTGTTCATACATGGGTTCACCCACCCGATTTCGGTGTGTGTGAGCGGAGACCAGTGTACACGAATAATAGCAGAACTCCACGAGGGGATTTGTGGTAGCCATGTTGGAGGACGGTCCTTAGCATCAAAGGTCGTTTGTGCAGGTTATTACTGTTGGGTCTATTATTGTTTAAGTTCAAGAGGGGAGGGGTGAATTAAAGTTATAAAATTTTTGCAAACACAAACTGTTCTTCAGTTTATCAGAAGAAAAAGAACATATTGATTTTAGAATGAACAGATTGATTCTTCACAACACTTTAACACAAACAACCCTATTCAGATCAGAATTGAGATCAGACAGTAAAATATGGCAAAAGCAAATTGGTTCACTTTTAACAGTTTTGAAGAACACAAAATATGCCAAAAGAGCAATCAAGAGTATTCAACACAAGGCTTTAAAGACAATGAATCTTTATCAAGGATTTAATGAAGAAAACTATTTAGTACAACCTTATGTTCAACACATGCTTGTTTCTTGCAATGCCATGAGATTAGACTTGACCCAAGCATGTGACAAGTCCCACTTGTGCTCTTTCTATCAACCTTGCAATCTACAAAGTCAGAATCTAAAAAATTAGTCAATTTTAAGGAAACATTGTTTTGGATACCATAGTCCAACATCTTTAGTCCCTTGCAAGTATTTCAGAATCCTCTTAGCTGCATTGTAATGTGATTCCTTAGGATCATATTGATATCTAGCACATAAGCATACAACAAACATAATGTCAGGCCTGCTAGCAGTTAAGTATATTAAAGAACCAATTAAACCCATGTATTTTGATTGATCCACTGATTTTCCTGCACAATCCTGATCCAGCTGGCAGCTTGTTGAAATAGGAGTGTTGATTGCTTTGCATTGATCCATATCAAACTTCTTAAGCAACTCCTTGTAGTACTTTGCTTGATTTATGAAGATTCCATCCTTGAGTTGTTTCACTTGTAGTCCAAGGAAGAAATTCATTTCCCCTAACATTGACATCTCAAATTCACTCTTCATTGCTTTTACAAAAGCTTCACACATTTCCTCATTTGTGGATCCAAAGATGATATCATCCACATAGATTTGCACAAGTATAATTTCTTCTCATTTCTTCTTTATGAACAGAGTTTTATCATAATTTCCACGGTCATATCCTTGAGAAAGCAAAAACTCACTTAGCCTCTCATACCATTGTCTAGGTGCCTGTTTTAATCCATATAATGCCTTCTTAAGCTTGTACACATGTTCTGGATTTTTGTAGTCTTCAGACCCTGGAGGCTGCGATACAACCACCTCTTCATTAATGTAACCATTCAAGAATGCACTCTTAACATCTATTTGAAATAACTTGAATCCTTGTATGCTGGAAAATGCTAAGAGTAATCTGACAGTTTCAAGACGTGCTACTGGTGCATAGGTTTCACCAAAATCTATTCCCTCTTCTTTGTTGTAGCCTTTAGCAACTAGCCTTGCTTTATTTCTGGTGATAGCCCCATGTTCATCCATCTTGTTCCTGTACACCCATTTAGTTCCTATGATATTCATCTCATGTGTTCTTGGAACTAAGGACCACACTTCATTGTATTCAAACTAGTTCAGTTCTTCCTGCATTGCTGCTATCCAGTTCCTCCAGATTTTTAGGCTCTACTTGTGAGACAAATGCCATTGTCTTGCAGAAATTGTTGAGAGAATTTCTAGTTGAGACTCCTTTCTCAATTTTCCCATTCATATTGTCAAGTGTGAGATTCCTGGGAGTCTTCCATTCTTTAGGCAATCTTGCATTCACAATAGATTCTTTGACAACATTTGGATTAGTTGCATCAAGATCACTAGATTGATTCTTTTGCAGAATGGTTCTTAAATCATCCACACCACGTTAATCCATACCAGATTTAGGCACAGTACAATCTGTTTCATCAAACTCAACATGTATAGACTCTTCCACAGCAAGCAATCTTTTGTTATACACTCTATAAGCATGCCCATTTATAGCATATCCAATATGTATTCCTTCATCAGATTTAGGATCAAATTTGCCCAGATTATCTTTACCATTATTCAGAATAAAACATTTGTAACCAAAGACCCTAAGATGACTAATGCTAGGCTTTCTACCTTTATACAATTCATAGGGAGTTTTCTTAAGAATAGGTCTGATCAAGGTTCTGTTAAGCACATAAGAGGTCTGAATCAGATTCATTTAACATGGTCCTAGCTAATTCCTCTAATGATCTATTCTTCCTTTCAACTACACCATTTTGTTGGGGTGTCCTAGCAGCAGAATAGCTATGTATGATCCCATGTTTATCCCAAAACCTATCAAACTTTGCATTTTGAAATTCACCCCCGTGATCACTACGAATCTGTTTTATGCTATTTTCATTTTCATTTTCATTATGCAAAACCTTAGCCAGATTCTTAAAAGCTTTATATGCATCATTTTTAGAAGCAAGAAACAAAGTCCATGTATATCTTGAGAAGTCATCAACAATTACCAAAGCATAGTAATTTCTAGCTAAGCTAGCAGTCCTAGATGGCCCAAACAAGTCCATATGCAAAACATCCAAAGCTTTATTTGTAGAAACCACATCTTTTGATTTAAAGGAAGTTCTTATCTGTTTTCCCTTTACACAAGCATCACACAATCTGTTATTTTGAAACTTTATATTTGGTAATCCAAACACAAGATCTTTAGAGTTCAACTTATTCAAGTGATTAGTATGGATATGAGCTAATCTTCTGTGCCACTTCCCACATCTCTTTAGCTGAGTTGCATTGGGACACTCTAAAGAGTTCATCCATATTCAATGTAGAGGTGATGATGTTCTTGGCTAATGAGTCCTATTGAGCCTTCTTCCTTTCAGTTTCACTCCATTCAGACCAAGGCTTCTTCATAGTTTCTTCTTTGACAACCTGCATAGGTATAAAAGGTCCACTGACCACTGCATCCCAAATACCCATGTCAATAGATTCCATGAAGATCTTCATTCTAATTTTCCGGAAAGCATAATTCACACCACCAAACATAGGAGGTCTATTAATAGACGCACATTCAGCAAAAGGCATTTTAAACTTAGACATAATGCATACACTTGAGCAAAATACAAGCCCTAGCTCTTGATACCAATTGTTGGGTCTATTAATGTCTAAGTTCAAGAGGGGAGGGGTGAATTGAAGTTATAAAATTTTCGCAAACACAAACTGTTTTTTAGTTTATCAGAAGAAAAATAACAAATTGATTTTAGAATGAACAGATTGATTCTTCACAACACTTTAACACAAACAAAACCTATTCAGATCAGAATTGAGATCAGACAGTGAAATATGGCAAAAGCAAATTGGTTCACTTTTAGCAGTTTTGAAGAACACAAAATATGCCAAAAGAGCAATCAAGAGTATTCAACAGAAGGCTTTAAAGAGAATGAATCTTTATCAAGGATTTAATGAAGAAAACTATTCAGTACAAACTTATGTTCAAAAGCTTTGTTTATGATTGAAGAACTTTTCCAGATCACGAAGAAAATTTTTTATTAAGCCCAAAATTAACAGATTTATTTTCAAGTGAACAGATTTCGTTCTTGACAGATTAAACAAAAACCAGAAATGAGTGCAGGGTTGAGAAGATTTATGCAAGCACGGTTTATACTGGTTCACTCATAAAGAGCTACATCCAGTTTCACCTCACTCCAAGGTGAAATCCACTAAAAACCAATTCCAAACAATTACAACACAATAGTTCTTGAAACCTACAAGAACAATACCAACAAAGCTGAAAAACCTTATTTCAGCACACCTTGCACTCCAAGAAACCCTATCAAAGAGTGACTAACACTTACACCTTTACAAACAAGAATAAAGGAAAGATAACACCTGAATAGAAGATGAAAGAACTCAAAACCAGTAGTTCAATTGTTGTAGAACTGCACCAACACCTTTACTAAAAACAAGGTTCTCCTAGAACAAGCACACTTGAAGATCACTTTGGAAAACCTTTTAAAAACTCAATTCAATCCTTCTTCTCATACAGAAAGTGTTTGATCTTTGTCAAAATCGTGATTGCTCAACAACCTTTCATGTCAGAGAAGCTTTTCTTTATATAGAAAACAGTTTCTAACTACTTTTCAAAAACCAGTTGCAAAGCTGTTATGAAAACAACAGATTCAGTTTAAAACAAACAGATTTATTTTAGGAAAACTGCCAACGCAGCTAACTGAAATAACTGACTAAGTTGTACCGTTGGTGCCCTAACCAACTTTCAAAAAGCCTTTCAGCAAACCAAAAATAAACCTATTCTTTTACAGAGAAACAAATTTATTTTTGTGCAGTCTCCTGATTTTGGAGAAAACTCTAAAAAGCTTTTTGAAAAACTTTTTACCACTTCAAATGCTTGATCTAACCTTGACTAGGCATCTAGGACAGGTCATGCAGCAAAAGGAAACCTTACACATACACAAGCCTAAATACAAGATCATCTAAACCCATTACAATCTTCAAAGCAAACTAGCTATTTTCTACATCAAACACACTAAGACTAGGTAGAGAAGAAGCTTCATCCATCTTCAACAATTACTGGCCAACAATGAGAGAGGATTGCACAAGGCATGCCCAGCGGTGCAAACAGTGTCAACAGCACGTCGACTGGCACAAAGAGCTGAGCTCGATTTACAGCCCGTGGCCGTTTCACACTTGGGGAATTGACATCCTGGGGCCCTTTCCTTTGGCGGTAAGGCAGATGAAGTACCTTGTAGTGGCCATAGAGTATTTCACGAAGTGGATAGAGGCTGAGCCAGTAGCACAGATCACAGCTCATAAGATCCAACATTTCGTATGGAGGAATATAGTGTGCCGTTTTGGCATGCTGAGGCGTTTAGCTTCCGACAATGGCACGCAGTTTGTGAGACAGCAACTGGGCAAGCGCAGAGGTGGGGATAAAGCAGGTGTTCGCATTGGTTGAGCATCCCCAAACAAATAGGCATGTTCAGTCTGCCAACAGAGTCCTACTCAGGGGTCTGAAGAGAAGACTCGAGAAGGCTAAAGGGACCTAGGCAGAGGAGGTTCCTAGAATAGTGTGGGCTTACAACACCACGCCTCAGTCCACCACCAGAGAGACACCCTTCAGCTTGGTGTACGGGTCTGGCGCAATGATCCCGATAGAGATTCAGGAGAGCTCGCCACGTTTTCAGAGTTTCGTGGCTGAAGAGTCTAACGAAGAAAGAAAGGTGAACTTGGATCTGCTGGACGAGGTCAGGGAGGAGGCGAGGATCAAAGCTGAAACATTAAAGGGAAGGGTGGAGCACAAGCACAGTTCAAGGCTAAGGCCTAGACAGTTCCAGGTCGCTGACCTAGTAATGCGGAAGGCTCACTCGTATCAGCTAGAGAACAAGCTATCCCCCAAATGGACTGACCCATTCAGGTTGACGGAGGTCCTGGGAAACGGGGCGTACAGGCTTGAGACTTTGGAGGGAGGCCCAATTCCTCGTACACGGAATGCGGCCAATCTCATGTTTTATTTCAGTTGAACTCTAGCATTGTACACAATTTAAGGGGACGCTCTTTTTCCCTTTTTAAGGGTTTTTTAACGAGGTCACCCAATAAAATCACAATTGAAGTATACATATTCTCGATTTTTTTGTACAATGCAGGGATGAACCTGTCGCCTTGGTGTTTAGACACCTCAAGAGGGAGTGGCAGCTTCCGCTTAGGAAGCCTCCCCCTCGAGCGTGGGCGCCATGTGCGAACAACAAGGTTCGGCCAGGGACGAACCTATCGTCTTGGTGTTTAAACACCTCGAGAGGGAGTGGCAGCTTCCACTTAGGACGCCTTCCCCTCGAGCGTGGGCACCAAGTGCGAGCAACAGGGTTCGGCCAGCGACGAACCTATCGTCTTCGTGTTTAGACACCTCAAGAGGGAGTGGCAGCTTTCGCTTAGGAGGCTCCCCCTCGAGCGTGGGGGCCAAGTGCGAACAATAGGGTTCGACCAGCGATGAACCCGTCCTTTTGGTATTTGAGACACCTCGAAAGGGAGTGGCAGCTTCCATTTAAGACTCTTTCCCCTTGAGGGTGGACGCCAATTACGAACAGCAAGTTTCGTCCAGGTAAGTCCTCCTTTGCCTTTGAGAAAAGACGAGGCCAGTAACGTGCCTTGAGGCTAGGAACCTTGAGAGGGAAGGGCAGGGTTGGAAGTGGTCTTCGTTTGTGCCATGACGAAGGAAGCTAAAAAAGCAAGGAAAGAAAAAGGTAAGGGTTTAGCAATGGGGGCTACGGTGTAAAAATGAAGAAAAACCCTACGGTCGCAGAAAACACAGAAAAACAGAGGAACAAAGAATAAATGCAGAGGAAAACCTAAACGCGGAAGTTTAAACAGGTCCAAACAGTTACCAATGCACAAAATTAGAAGTAAAGAGCAATCAATGGAGAAAAATCACACCTTTGATAGTTGGTGAGTGAAAGTTCTGATTTTTGCGAAAGTAGGAAACCAGAGTGTTCGAAGAAGAAGACGTAGAATGCAATAGAAGTTGCAAGTGATGGAACAGTGCATGAAGCGCGGACTTTTGAAATACTTAACGTAAACTGGGAAATCGCAAGCGACGTTAAGTCCCAACCATTGGATTAAGACACATGTGCGCAAATTAAGGAAGGTACAAGAAAGTGTCATTTCAAGACACTATGCATGTTCTGTCACAGGAAGCCACGTAGGTCGGCAGGGCGAGGACTTAGTCTCTTCTCTGAACAAGTTGACAGCTCGAGACTGGGGGGCTTCTGTGTCGGACAGTCCTTGGACCTCGGCATTGATCGCATCCATGGTGAGGCCCCGAAGGCTGGGTCCACTGGGAGGCTGGGAGGACAGGTCAGCATCTCACGAAGCACGCGAGTGAGGGCAGCCGAGGAGGGGGCGGCATTAAGTTGTAGGGCGTGGAGGCCTCAGACCTCGGTAGGCCCGAACAATAAGGATGGGTAGAAAAAGGTGTTTTGCAAGCCACACTCCAGTTATTAGAAAGGGAGGGGACTAGGCCATCGGAGGTCCATGCATGGAGGGTGGGCGACACGGTAGGGTGCGACACAATCAAAGAGCCACTGGAAAAGAGATGACCCGTGAGGGTCACGTCCCAGGGGTAATCTGCATGCATGGTACGTGAGTGGCTAGGGCACTCCCAAGGCGGATGATCCCAGAGATTGGGCATATGAGTTGGCATCCAAGCGGTGATCCCACGCCAATTGCACTCTGAAGAGGGAGTCTTGTGCACTAAAGGCCCTGAGAGCGGGGTTAGTGACGCTAAGGCATACCTACGGTAAGTCTAGCTACAGATAACGAAAGGGGCAAAAACCCTAGATTATATCAAGGGTAACAACCAATAGAATAAGGTATGCATTTTTAATGCAAGTAACACACATAGAGAACACACACAAATAGCTCTCATAGTTAAGATTTTTTGGTGTTTCTTTGACCGAGAGTATGACTTGAGCGTCGGAGTGCAAACGACCGTGAGGGCGCCCTTTGTCTCTTTGTTTTAGGTGTTTCCATCAAGGGAAGGGCACGTAGAGACAGGGAGATTCTTGGACGGGAAGTTGTCAGAAGTTCACGAAGACGTTTTAGGTCACCGGCGGGAACACTTATGAAGCCGGTTCGAAGAGAGACTACCCAGAGTTGCCTCTTCTTTGTGTATGGGGGTAATTTTAGTTACAGGATAGTATGCACACCCTCGCTGCCCAAGGGAGAGTGTACGTTAGGACCGGGGTAAGGTAAGCGTGTTACCTAAGGTTCAAGTGTTCGTCGAAGGCGTTGTTAGAAGTGTTAGCGCGAGGCGCGACAGTTAATGGTCAAAGACGAAGAATGCAAGTTAAAGCAAGATACAGACGTAGCATTCAAACAGATCAAGACCAAGAAAACAGTTCAAGCAGTTAAAAGTTTGAGGCAGTTAAAGGGTCAAAGCAATCAAAGACAACATTTATAAATATAATTGTTCATCAGCGATACAAGTTAAGCAATAAATTATGATAACTTGAGCTCTTCATCTTGCGGTTTTTGTGGTGGAATTTGCGGAAGCTTCAATGGATTGTTGGTGGAACAAGGCTCTCCTAAGAGTTGTGGTAGCCTTGGAGGTGCATGAAGAGTAGGAGAGTGAGAGAGGTTCGGCCAACTCTCTTTGTAGGTGAAAGGTGATCCTGCCTGTTGACCGGAGCGCTGGAGAATGCCTCGTCAAAGGATCGACGTGCGCGCCGCTTCCCACCCCCGTTCCTCCCCTGGATCTGTCTCAAGAACCTGCAAAGAAACGATACGGCGCCGCTGCGGCCGATCGCACTCCGACGCTCAAGTCAGTGGCGGTATCACCAAATACTAAGAACTGGAACCGTGCAAACCTCTCTCACAAACAGCTCTGTCTCTCGCAAGCGTAAAGTGTATGAACTGAACGTGCGTACCTTAGGAAATCTGTTAGGAACTCTTATATACCTGGTGATTTTCTCTCTCCTGGCAGTTACTGACTTGGACACGTGGCTCGTATCCAACCGTACACGTGCCATCATCTGGAGGCTCCCTGACTTGGCGCTACTTCTACTCTCATTTTGGCTAAGTTACCTATGCATGGTGCTGCCCAGTGCATAGCTAACTCAGGAGTGCGATCCCTACTGAAACTGGCGAGGTAGGGCCTTCATACACCTTCCCTGTGGTCTCGCCGGCCGCCTTCATAATCTGCTTCTCCTTTAACTTCGGCGATGTGCTTGTTCTGGCGATCTCCGACTGCCTGGTCGCCCGAGTCTGCATCCGGCGACTTCGTTCTCAACCTGGCGATCGCCTACTCGGGTAAGCTGGAGATCAGAACACGCCAACTAAACCATCGACGACTACACGTGCCTCCCGACTTCCTTCCCAACTGTCAACCTGGCGCCTTGTCGACACGCCTACACTGTAATAGGATGCCACGTCATCGCATCCGACCACCAGGGCGGTACACAAGCCCCCCAGTCTTAAGCGAAGACTTGTCTAGCGAAAAGACTGAAAAAGCCTTCGTTAACACCGGTCTACGTGGCATGGGCGCAGAATTCCAAGCGGTGGTACTTTCTGCTGCTCTGACGCCCCACCAAACTCTTCGCGCATCATTCGACACGTGGCTCTCATCAACGGCCATCTTCATCTGCCGTTAGCGCTTCCCAAAACCGTTCGAAAACCCTTAAACCCCTTACGCTCCTACTGTTCCATCACTTTCTTCACACTTGCATACACTCTCCTTCTCTTCTGCGAAATCTCTCGACGTTCCTCGACGCTCTAGATCACCAACTCCCCTTAACATTCTCCCGATCATCGAAAGGTAACTACTTTCCTTTATCTGCTGGGTTTTCTTGCATTTTCACCGATTTGCATCATCCTATAACTGTCTGGTGCATACGTTGTGGGCTGTTTTTCCATTTCTCCTTCTGCGTGACTTAGGGCTTTGCCGATTGTCGCAACGAACTCACATTCGTTCGTCTTTCACCTTCCATTCATGATTGAGTCAGCCTTCGTAACCCTCCTGATCATTTTTCCTTCCTCCTTCGTTTGCAGTTGCTACCATGACTCGCACGAAGATCACCCCGAACCCCCCTCCGTCAGCGCGAAACCCCCCTTCACAAGCACACGACTCTTCGCAAGTTCGTGGTGCTCCCTCATCGCAGGCTGTGAGGCCCGCGTCTTCTCAAACCACTCTGGCCCAGGCGACTCCACCAAACGCTGGAGGAGCCCCCACCCCACTGCCAGACTTCAAGACGTTATACTCATGGGCTAACTCAACCCTCTTAAAGGAAACGTCGTCGGTGAACACCGCGGGAGCGGTTCTGCGATTGACCAATGGGGACGAGGCCCACCAATCATTCCACAAGGAGCACGATGAGAGAATGATGGTGCTACCTTGCCCAGCCACTCTGCCAGTGTGCGTAGATGATAAAGTGAGCGCCGACGGGCCCTTCTGCTTCGTCTACACCACTCTCTTCAAGAAAGTTAAACTCAGGTTCCCTCTCACTCGATTTGAGAGGGAACTCTTAACTGAGCTCAATATCGCTGCCGCCCAGCTTCACCCCAACAGCTGGGCGTTCGTCCGAGCTTTTTGAGGTAACGTGCGCCCACCTGGGGTTGCCTGCGTCAGTGGACGTATTTTTATTTCTGTTTGAGGCCAAACACCCAGGCGATCGCCTGTGGGTCAGTCTGAACGCCATTGCTGGGAGATCCATCTTCACCATCTTCCAGCAGTCGTATAAGGATTGGAAGGGGAAATTCATCCAGGTCCGCGCAAACGACAAAGACCCTTCCCTTCTCGACGGTTTCCCCTTGTACTGGGTGGACAAGGGGAAAAAAGAGTCCAAGAGCTGCTTCAGGAGGCCCAGAAGTCCTGATAGCATGGGAGCTTTGGACAGAGACCTTTGTCTCTTCTGGAAGAGGGTGGCGGATGCCCACATAACATTCTTGACCCCCACCCTGATTTCCTTCGAGTTCTTTGAGGACCAGTTGGAATTTCAAATAGGTTAGGACGCTACATCTTTGTCTTGTCATTGCTTCCGATATTGTTTCTGGGCGTCTTGTGCAATACACACAAGACTTTGGTTTTATCTTTTCTGCATATGCCTGCTTTGCTGTCTTATTGTCTTGTATACTTACCCCTTTCTCCTTTGAGCTAACTTATGCACTTTCATTTTATGCAGACACCATGTTGGGTAAGAACATGCTCGCCGATTTAAAGGCGCTCGCCCGCAATCATGGGTTGGCGACCGGCTCCCAGACGGTTCCCAACTCAGCGGTCGAGAAGGCCATCATCCAGGGGCGATCACCGCCTAAGGCGCCCGCCCAACGAAAGAAACTGGTCCTTAAGAGGCCAAAGCGGAAGGCCCCCCAAGTTGTCCAAGAGGATGAGGAAGAGGACGACGAGGTCACGGAGGACGGCCTTGTCACAAAAAGGAAGAGGGTGGCACCATCTTCTCCACCTGCCCCGCCCCCTCTTCCATCTTCAACACCACCATCAACACCCGCTCCTCCTCCTTCACCACCAGCACCACAAGCCCCTTCACCACCAGTCCAAGCAGTTCCATTGGCCACTGCGCCACCTGCAACTGGGGCTCAAGAGCCGAACTTCTTAGAGGACCCCCCGAGCGCCTCTACTCCACATATATCAGCAGGAGGGGGCCCTCCTTCCAACGCCTCAGCTGCAGGAGTCGTTCCAATCGGGGATGAGGTCGCTCACGCCTCTCCAATCCTAATCACCGAGTCCCCGATTGCGTCGCCGCGCCAAGAAGCAACCACTGAAAATATCGCTAAGGAAGGCGGCGACGAGAACCCTCAACAAGCCCCCCTGGCGCCTCTCCAAGCTGCAAATCTATCCCTCGAGGTCACGAGGATGTGGGAACCTCTGACTGCTAAACTCAAAACCATTGCAGAGGATATCCCATCAATCATAACGAAAGCTGTGGAGAGCTCCACCAGGCGGCTACAGGATGACATCTACAACCTCAAGACCGAGAACAGCACAATGAAGGTCGAGGTGGAGAAGGTGTCATTCAGCCTAACGCTCGCGGAAATGGAACATTCTCGAGTGGAGGATGCCCTAAACACCGAGCTTAGGCTTGCGCGCAAGGAAGCTGTTGACCTTCGCCGCAAAGTCCATGAACTTGCCCAAGAAAAAGTCGAGCTTGAAAGTAGAATCGTGCCTCTACGTACCAAGGCGAGCGACCTGGAGGCTCAAATTCAAGCCAACGCCGATAAGGTACAGAAGCTAGAGCAAAGGTCGATCGACCGTGAGAAGCTGCTTGGGCAAGTAGAGAAAGCACGAGATGATGCCATGGCTGATCTCTCCGAGGCCAACAGAGAGAAGGTGAAGATGGCTGCCGAGTTGGCTCAAGCCCAAACAGAATCCAAGAAGGTGGCTGACGACCTTCTTGAAGCTCAGGAGACCAACAAACAACTCCGAAAACAGGTCGAAGAGCTGGAGCAGCAGAACAAGGAGCTTAAGCAGCAGGTCGAAGGATCTCAGAAGCAAATTGAAGAACTTAAGCTAAGCTCCGCTCAGATTCTGGTTGCCGGGTTTGATGCCGCTCGAGAACAGTTCGCATGCCTATTCCCTGATCTCGACCTCAGCATGGTGTCATTAAACAATGAAGTAGTAGATGGGAAGGTCGTTCCCGCCGAAGGCTCAACCAATTCTACCCCATCTGCTTCTTTATAAATTCACTTGTATTTACTTTGTAAAAAACTCTCGCACACGTATTTTGAACAGCTTCTTATTTCAATAGCGAAACTTGGACATTTCCTCCGACTCCTTTTGAGCGCTTTACTTTCTTTGTATGTTTAACTCTGCTGCGTTTAACTTAGCGATTTTGCAAACATGACCTTTGGCGTAACTGCTTCGAGCCAATTCAAACTTAAGTAATAATCGCTTTAAACAACTTGTACCCCTGAGGCACTAACCTGATCGTAAGAAAAGTTCTAAGCAACGAACTGTGGTTCGATCATTGGTTCAAACAACGTCCCACTTGACCCGCTTTAACAAACAAGTCTTCCAACCTTCTCGCCGTGTTTGAACTTTTCGTGATCACCTAGACCTCTTGGCAACACCAGCTTTCCTTAGCCTCCCTGAACCCCAGAGCTTAAAGACTGGCTGGCTAGGCGTTCTCTTCGAACCTACCTTAGCCACCTTTCAAGCTTCTTCCACCCTTTTCGCCATACCTGAACTCGTTCAGGACGAGAAGGATTTTATCTTGCCCATACTCGCGCACAGGCGAGAAGGTCTTTAAACTCACCTGAACTCGCTCATCGGCGAGAAGGACTTTTACTCGCCTGAACTCGCTCATCGGCGAGAAGGACTTTAAACGGCCTTAACTCGCTTCGACGGCGAGAAGGACCTTGTCAGGTGCCTCAACTTGCCCAGGGTGTACATCTCCTCCCCCCTGGATGCACTGAGGACCTTTTCTTTCTCACGCCTGCACTCGCTCGACGGCGAGGAGGTCTTTGATGGGCCTTAGTTCGCACAACGGCGATAAGGACTTTATCCGGTGCCTCAACTTGCCCAGGGCGTACATCTCCTCCCCCCTGGATGCACTGAGGACCTTTCTCGCCTGCGCCCGCACAACGGCGGGGAGGTCTTTAACTTGCCTCTACGTTGCCCCGGGAGTTACATCTTCTCGCTCCCAGAAACACGGAGGACTTTTTCTCTTTCTCGCCTGCACTCGCTCAACGGCGAGGAGGTCTTTAACTTGCCTCAAAACGCGCGAGGGCGTTGAGGTCTTCCATCTGATGCCTCCGATCGCCTAAATACGATGAGGACTTTAAAAACTTTAACTGGTGCCTCTAATCGTCGAAAAACGATGAGGACTTCAAAACTTTAGAAAATACGCGACATATCTTTTCGTGCCTTGAATCATGTACAAATGACAAGGTCTTCCTTCGAAACTTTTGGAAATAACACATGTGCAATCTGAAAACACCTTATACTTTCGAAAACTCTTCTTTTACTGGGTGGCCTCATTAAAAACCCTCTTTAGGGAAAAAAGAGTGCCCCCTTAAAACTGTTTTAACAGAGACATTGTAATATAACATTTGTGTTTGTCTTTACTTACAAAGCTCTCAACTATAGTACAACTTCAGGTGTGTGGCGTTCCAGGTACGAGGGATCGCCCCTCCTTCCAGCGTCTCCAAGCGATAGGCTCCGTTCCCGAGTGCCTCGGTTATTCTGAACGGTCCAGTCCACTTGGGTGAAAGTTTGTTCTCCATCTCGTACTGGTGGGCCTTCCTCATCACCAGATCGCCTTCTCCAAACTGCCTTGGCATCACCTTAGAATTGTACCTCCGCTCGACCCTTCTCTTCACCGCCTCAGCCTTCAGCCTTGCCTCCTCCCTGACTTCGTCCAGCAGATCCAGGTTCAGTCTTCTCTCTTCATTCGAGTCTTCCTCTACAAAGTTCTGGAATCTCGGCGAGCTCTCCTGAATCTCGACTGGAATCATGGCATCACACCCATAGACCAAGCTAAACGGGGTCTCATGGGTTCCTGACTGCTCGGTGGTGTGGTACGCCCAAACTATACGGGGTACCTCCTCAGCCCATCCTCCCTTGGCTTTCTCGAGCCTTCTCTTCAAACCTCTCAGCAACACTCGGTTAGCTGATTCCACCTGGCCATTAGTCTGAGGGTGCTCGACGGATGCAAACACTTGTTGAATTCCGACCTCTTCGCAAAGCTTCTTCAACAGGTGGCTCGCAAACTGAGTCCCATTATCTGATACCAGGCGCTTAGGCACTCCAAACCGGCACACAATATTCTTCCATACAAAGCCTTCGATCTTGTGCGCGGTGATCTGGGCTACTGGTTCTGCTTCAATCCACTTGGTGAAATACTCAATCGCAACCACCAAGTACTTCATCTGCCTGATCGCCAGTGGAAAAGGTCCCAGGATGTCGATTCCCCAAGTATGAAACGGCCAAGGGCTAAAGATCGACTTCAACTCCTCGGGAGGTGCCTTGTGCCAATCGGCGTGCTGCTGGCATTGTTTGCAGCACTGGGCATACTTCTTGCAATCTTCTCTCATGGATGGCCAATAGTAGCCTGCACGGAGAGTTCTTGCGGCCAGAGCTCGACCCCCGACGTGACTTCCACATATTCCTTCGTGGAGCTCTGCCATAATCCTCGTGCACTTCTCGCCGTGTATACATTCCAGGAGTGGGTGAGTGAATCCAAACCTGTACAGATCGCCATCAATCAATGTATACTTGCTGGAATTTTTCTTTACCTTCCTAGCTTCTGTTGGATCTAGCGGGAGGAGGCCGTCCGCCAGGCACCGCTTGTACTGTGTTATCCACGTGTCTGGCTCATGGGTGGCGCAGACCTGCATCACGTCCGCCTTCTTTCCTCGACATGCTCTAATCCTTGGCGATCTCAGAGTTTCTTGCGTCAAAGATTTATGGCTTCTCGCTGCTCTCTCCGTCGACCTGCTTATCTGAAGGACCAGGTGATCTGCTACAAATGCCCTCGGCGTCTTCAAAGTTTCTTGAATCACTGTCCTCTGCCTACCCCCCTTGCCTGAGCTGGCGAGCTTAGCAAGCAGGTCAGCTCGGGCATTCTGTTCTCGGGGCACATGCACCACTTCAAAAAAGGCAAAGGAACTCTTCAATTCCTGCACATACGCCAAGTAAGCCGCCATTTGTGGATCTTTAGCCTGGAACTCGCCTGTTACTTGCCCTGTGACTAGCAGCGAGTCACTCTTAGCCATCAGCACTCTGGCTCCCATTTCTTTAGCCAGCAGAATCCCGGCGATCAGCACCTCATACTCTGCTTGATTGTTGCTGGCTTTGAAGGCGAATCTCAACGATTGTTCGATCAGCACGCCGTTGGGTCCTTCCAATATGACTCCAGCACCGCTACCCTGCTGGTTTGACGATCCATCCACCGAGAGTACCCAACGGAAATCATCTCCCTCAACCCGCGTCGCCTCTGAAGAGAGCTCCACTACGAAATCTGCAAAGATTTGCCCTTTGATCGGGCCTCGAGGCTCATATTTAATGTCAAACTCCGACAACTCGACTGCCCACTTCACCATTCTTCCTGCAACGTCAGGTTTCTTCAAGACCTTCTGGATGGGCAGGTCAGTCATCGCCAATATCGTGAAACTGTGGAAATAGTGGCGCAACCTCCTCGCCGAAAACACCACAGCCAATGCAGCCTTCTCCAGGGCCTGATATCTCGTTTCTGGGCCCTGCAACACTTTACTCACGAAATAAATAGGCTTCTGAGCCTGATCCTGGTCCTGGGCGAGCACCGCACTCACCGCCCTCTCAGTCACAGCGAAATACAACCTGAGAGGGATTCTCGCCAATGGTTTGCACAGAACCGGCGGGCTCGCCAAATATTCCTTCAGCTTGACGAAAGCTTCCTCGCACTCTTTCGTCCAAGCGAACTTGTTATTGCGCCGCAGACACTGGAAATAGGGATGTCCCTTTTCTCCGCTCGCCGACACGAAGCGGGATAGGGCCGCCATCCGACCCGTCAGCTGCTGGACTTCTTTCACTGTAGTCGGGCTTCTCATCGCCAAGATGGCGGCACACTTGTCCGGGTTGGCCTCTATCCCTCTTTCAGTCAAGAGAAAACCCAAAAATTTTCCAGCCTCCACGCCGAAAATGCATTTCTCCGGGTTGAGCTTCAACTTGAACTTGGCGATCGTTGTGAACAATTCTTCCAAGTCTGCAACGTGCTTGCTTTTCTCCTGCGAGGTCACGACCATGTCATCGACGTAAGCTTGCACGTTCCTTCCCAGCATTGGTGCAAGTACTCGGTCCATCAGCCTCTGGTACGTGGCCCCCGCATTCTTCAGCCCAAACGGCATCACCTTATAGCAGTAGCACGACCTCTCCGTCATGAAGGCTGTTTTTTCTTCATCCATGGGATGCATCTTGATCTGATTATAGCCCGAGAAGGCGTCCAGGAAACTCAGCAGCTTGCACCCTGCAGCACTATCAACCAGGGCATCAATGCTTGGTAAAGGATACGAATCCTTTGGGCAAGCCTTATTCAGGTCGGTGAAATCGACGCACATGCGCCATTTCCCGTTGCTCTTCTTCACCAGCACGACATTCGCCAACCACTCAGGGTACTGGACCTCCCTGATGTGTCCCGCGGCGAGGAGTTTCTGGGTCTCATCCTCGATCGCCTGCCTCCTCTCTTCATTAAATTTCCTCCTTCTTTGCCGCACCGGTCTCACCATGTTGTCCATCGCCAGATGATGGCACAAGAAGTCGGGATCGATCCCGGGCATGTCCGAAGCGGACCAGGCAAACGCGTCCAGATGCCGTTCAATCACCTTGGCGATCTGGTCCTGGAGATCGACCTCCAGAGATCTTCCGAGCTTGAAAACTTTCCCCCCGATCTCCTTCTCAAGCCACTGCTCGACAGGCTTGGGCCTTGATTCTCTGGCGATCACCGCCTTGGTGATTCCCAGCTCCCTGGCTTCCTCCGGTCGATTCCGCGCCTCTTCTTCCTCCAGGCCAGCATTCCTCTCCCCCAGCTCAGCATCTACCATCTCTGCGTCCCTTCCGGCGGCCTCCTCCATCACCGGCGGTCTGGGCTTCACACCGGGAGGTGGGGTGGTTGTAACATAGCTGACTGATCTTTTGTTTTTCAGGCTATTTTCATAGCACTTTTTCGCTTCCTTCTGATCAGACTTTATCGTGATCACCACCCCTTCCATGGACGGCAGCTTCACCTTCATGTGCCGAGTCGATGGAATTGCGCCTATCCTGTTAAGGGTGGGCCTTCCCAGCAGGATGTTATATGCTGAAGGGGCGTTTACGATGAGGTACTTGATTTTCTCCGTCCTTGACCCAGCCTCATCGGTAAACGTGGTTCTCAGCTCAATGTACCCCCTGACCTCCACCTGGTCGCCAGCGAACCCATACAAGCACCCTCCATAGGGCCTTAGCTGGTCAAGGGCCAATTCTAGCTGCGTGAAAGTCGGCCAGAACATCACGTCTGCCGAACTTCCTTGGTCCACCAGAACTCGGTGAACCTTCCTCCCCGCCGTGATCAACGAAATAACAATGGGATCGTTGTCGTGAGGCACAACGTCCCGAAGATCCTGCTTGGTGAACGTAATGTCCACTTCGGGCGAGTGATCTTCAAACATGTCTACTGACATCACCGATCGCGCGTACCTTTTCCTCTGCGATGCGGTGCATCCACCACCCGAGAAACCCCCTGCAATGGTGTGGATCTCCCCATGGATAGGCATCTCGTGCTGCTGGGCTTCTCCCCCTGCCGGCTGGGAACTCGACGCTCCTCCGGTCCTTCTGTCCAGCAGATAGTCGTTTAGGAACCCGCTCTTAACCAGATCGTCGAGCTGGTACCCTAAAGACAAACACGAGTCCAGGTTGTGGCCAAAGCACTGGTGGAACTCGCACCAGACATCCGGCTTCGACCCTAGCACCTTGTCGCCCACCTTCTCGGGCGCCTTCAATCTAGCAGATATGTTAGGGATAGCGATCAGGTCCGCTAGTCCCATGACGAATTTGTGCTTAGGTGGGCGGTTGTATTCCCGGCGTGCTGGTTGTTGGCGTGCTGGCGGTTGGCGCGCTTGGCTTCTTCCCTTGTTTCTCCTATCGTAAGGATAGCGAGTCCTTTGATCCTTTCTGGCCGCCGCTGCCGTTTCCAGCACCCTCTGTGGCTGGATCCTGGTCTGGGCGCGTGGCCTGACGGGAGCTACACTGCCTCTCTTCTCGGCGACCTCACTCTCGTCGGCGATGTGAGCCACCGCAAGTCGCCTGACCTCAGCGAACGTCGCTGGATGAGCCCTGATCAAGGCTTCGCAGAATGGCCCTGGCTGCACGCCCTTCTTGAAGGCATAAACCAGCATTTCTTCATCCTTGGCCGGCGATCTGACCATCTGTGCTCCGAAGCGATTGAGGTAGTCTCTGAGGGACTCCCCCTGGTACTGCCTTATATCAAACAGATCATAGGACACCCTGGGCGGTGCCTTGTTCACAATATACTGCTCGACGAAGATTTTCGAGAATTGCTGAAAATTAGTTATGTGGCCATTAGGCAGGCTCACAAACCACTCCATCGCCGTTCCCTGGAGCGTGCTCACGAACATCTTACAATAGACAGCATCCGACCCCCCTGACAGCATCATCTGTGTGTGGAACGTGGTCAGATGAGCCTCTGGATCTTCCACGCCAGTAAAAACAGCTTTAACCGGGACCACGCTCGTGGGAATTGGCGTGTCGGTAATCGCCTGAATGAAAGGCATTGGGAAAACACGAGGCGGCGTTGACGGTGCCACCTCCTCAGCGGAAGAACGAACCTGCTGCTCCTGAAGAGCTCGACGTAGCTCCTCAGCTACCTTGCTGAGCTCCTCGTTTCTGGCGCGAGAGGCGACCAGGTCTTCATGTATCCTGGCCTGCTCGACGCGCGAGGCTTCTACAGTAGCCTGCAATGAGCGCATCATTTCTGCCATCTGCGCCATGGTCATGGCGGCGTCGCCTTCAGCTGCGACGGGAGCCACGGGACTGGAACGATTGCTCCTCATCTTTCTCATCAACTTCAGCGAACCACAAAAATACAGCAAATAACACTTCAACCACGAACGAATCAGCGACCGAACGGAGAAGATTCGAGAAACCGCGTAAGAACTTCAAGAACACCGCAAACCTTCGAAGAAAACCGCAGCTTCACCAAAAACCACCGTTTCCCCGCGAACCAAACAACCACCCGAAAGAACTCGAATCCACCGATCGAAAAACCAAACGAACGGTTTAAAACACAAACTTCACCGAACGAAACTCAAAGAAACCAAGAACGACGGTCGCACCAGCACACAATCCGCGCAGAAAACCTCAAAACCTCCACGAACTCACGCTGTGGATGGGAGCACGTTTTACACGGCCCCACGGTGGGCGCCTGATGATCCTGCCTGTTGACCGGAGCGCTGGAGAATGCCTCGTCAAAGGATCGACGTGCGCGCCGCTTCCCACCCCCGTTCCTCCCCTGGATCTGTCTCAAGAACCTGCAAAGAAACGATACGGCGCCGCTGCGGCCGATCGCACTCCGACGCTCAAGTCAGTAGCGGTATCACCAAATACTAAGAACTGGAACCGTGCAAATCTCTCTCACAAACAGCTCTGTCTCTCGCAAGCGTAAAGTGTATGAACTGAACGTGCGTACCTTAGGAAATCTGTTAGGAACTCTTATATACCTGGTGATTTTCTCTCTTCTGGCAATTACTGACTTGGACACGTGGCTCGTATCCAACCGTACACGTGCCATCATCTGGAGGCTCCCTGACTTGGCGCTACTTCTACTCTCATTTTGGCTAAGTTACCTATGCATGGTGCTTCCCAGTGCATAGCTAACTCAGGAGTGCGATCCCTACTGAAACTGGCGAGGTAGGGCCTTCATACACCTTCCCTGTGGTCTCGCCGGCCGCCTTCATAATCTGCTTCTCCTTTAACTTCGGCGATGTGCTTGTTCTGGCGATCTCCGACTGCCTGGTCGCCCGAGTCTGCATCCGGCGACTTCGTTCTCAACCTGGCGATCGCCTACTCGGGTAAGCTGGAGATCAGAACACGCCAACTAAACCATCGACGACTACACGTGCCTCCCGACTTCCTTCCCAACTGTCAACCTGGCGCCTTGTCGACACGCCTACACTGTAATAGGATGCCACGTCATCGCATCCGACCACCAGGGCGGTACAAAAGGTTTGAAGATTAGAGACCTAAATCTTAAGAGATTTTAGGCAAAGGAGTAAGAATGGCACATTTTGGTAGCATTTCATTACTCAAATTAATCTTACAATTTCAGCACCCAAGCTCTCCTTATATAGGACTAGGAGGCTGGAAATGAAGAGCCAAATGCAAGGCAAATGTGCACAAAATGAAATGAAGTTGGCGCCTAAATGAGAGCACACATGTGGAGGTAGGTTCTAGAATCCTTCCATGTGTGGAAAGGCCTAGAACTTACGCTCCATGATGTCTATGTGTGGGCTGGACTTTAGTTTAATTAGGAAATCCTAATTAAACTTAAGATTTATCCTTCTAGGTGCCTCTTTGCATGTTTCAACACAATTACAAAAAGAAATTAAACTATGCTACTTAAAAAACTATTCTACACTAGAGTTTATGACATGTAAAAATGTGTCCTTTTGGCCCCTCTTTGACCATAACTCTAGTGGTTGCCTTATTTGATATTTAGGTGGCCTTTCAAAGGATTGGTGCTGGGGCCTCTTCCATCATCCCCTCCCTCTTGAAAAGGATTTGTCCTCAAATCCATTGCTTCTTCTTCTTCATGGCTAGGGGGATGGATGTGGCTGGATGGTGTCCATCATCTCCTCCTTCTTGAGAAGATCTATCCTCAGATGTACAGATTTGATCTCGGAGAGCAGCCTCTTGCTTCTTCAACTATGCTTGTCCTTCCAGATCAAACATCCATCTAGGGGAATTATCAAATAAAGCAAATGAGTTAGTTGAAGCAGTTATATAAAAATCAATTTTATGAAGTTGCCATTTTTGTTTTTCTTTTTGTTTTTGGCAACTTTTTACAATATTTCTCTTTTGGTCGTTGTATGTGTTCTCTAATCCTCTTATGCATTTTAAAATTTTCAATTTTTGTTACTTTTTCCTTAGGCACAAATCCTTTAGGAAATGGTAACAACTCAAAAAGAGAAAGAGGATTAAGCCCACATACAACCTCAAATGTAGAAATATAAGTAGTTTTTGTGAACTACTTTATTGTATGCATGCTTATCTCTAGAGTTGTGTTTGCCTTTTATGATTACTCTAGGCATAGTACAAAGAGCTATGTTTTCAATTTCATTTTGACCATTCTTTTGAGGATGATAAGAATTTGAGGAGTACAACTTAGTTCAAAGTTTTTCTAAAAGTATCCTCAAAAAATGGTTTTCAAATTTTGGAGCTCTTTTCAATACTATGCTTTGAGATAAACTATGAGGACTTGCCACTTCTCTAAAGCAAAGTTTAGCCATATCCATAAAAATGGAATCAAAACCTTTTGTTGTCCTACGAAGCTCTAATATAAAATCTAGGCTTATGTCTTCCCATGGATCATTTGCAAAAGGTAAAGGAGTATAGAGTTCATGAGACATTGCCTTAGATGTATTTTTAAAACAAGAAATGTATCTAGGGTAATGTCTTTGAACATCTTTTCTCATGGGAAACCAAAAGAATTTTCCTTTTAAAAGCTCTAGAGTTTTATCAACTCTAATTTGGCCCATGAGTTCTCCTTCATGAAAAATTTCTCTTTTATGTGTGAAGGTAGTCTCGTTGAAATGACCATTGATCATGGAAATTTTAACATTTTGCAATGGTTGTCTCAATAAGACATGAGAAGTTTCTTTAGGCACTACCTCACATAAAAATTTATCTTTGTAGATGCCTATAGATAACTTGACCTTCACATAATCAAAATAATCTACTAATAATCTTGCATGTGTTCCTTTACAAAAGGTAAGGCTTTGAGGTTGTTCAACAAGAAACATATTTTCAAAGGTATTTTCAACTTTTCCATCTTGTTGAATGACCTTGTGGGAAGGAACACTCTTCTCCCACGCCTTTTGCTTCCCAAGAGTTTTCTCTTGATTTTCTATTTTTACATTTTCATCACTCTCACTAGTTTCTTTTTCTTGGCTACTATTCTTATCTTTGTCCCTTAAGATCATAGATCTTTCATTGGGACATTGAGATGCTAATTGATCATTACCAAGGTATGTAAAACATGGAATTTTTCTAGCTTGAGTGTGTGAGATATGCTTGGATAGGTTTTGGGAAAGTTCGAGAGATGTTTCTTTTATGTGTTCTTCCCCTCTATGGAACTCATCCTTGTCATAAGATACATAGTATGAACTCATCCTTCTCAAAATTTGTTTTTCAACTTTAATGCTAAGTTGAATCAAGTCATTTAAATCTCTATAAGGTAAAAGTTCAACTTCGTTTCTTATCTCAAGTTTGAGACCACTTAAAAACCTAGATATGGTGGTATGGTTTTCTTCATTAATCCTTGCCCTCTTAATATATGACATCATCTTTTGCCAATATTCTTCTACACTCATATTTCTTTGATGAAGTCTTTGGAGCTTGTCCATCAACTTCCTATTGTAAAGTGAGGGAATATGGCGACATCTCAAGGCTCCCCTAAGGTCATTCCAATATGTAATGGAAGGGTCCTTGATCCTGCCGGCAACTTGAACGTGGGTGAATCGCTTCGTAACACTCTCTGCCCTGTCTTCGCGACTGCGTCTCCTGAAGAATCACCTCCTGAACTTTCTGTCTTCAAAATGTGACCTACAAAACACACAGACGGCGCCTCTAGCGGCCGTTTGCACTCCGACGATCAAGTTAGTACAACAGAACCACCAGAAACTGGAAACTAGCAATGTGTGTGTGAGAAAAAAAACTTGCACTATGTTTTTCGTCTCTCCTTTTTTTCTCTCTCTCACTCTCACTCTGATTTTGCCTTTTATCTCTCTTTTCCTGCTTCTGGGCATAACAGAATTCTGTTATGCTTTTTTGGCATGTGTCAGAACCCTGTCATGCTTTTCAGAGAAAGCGTACCTTCAGAATCAGCAATGGGGAGCGTGAGAGTCTGCGCATGTCTGCGCTTGGCTGCGCCTGTCTGTACCTTTAGCGGTACGGAGTGCTCTTTTGTCTGGACCGCACCCCTCTCAGATGATGACACGTGGAGGCCTGCAACTCACATCTAACCACGCACGTGTCACTTACTGGAAGGGCTCTAGCGCATCTCTTTGCCTGCCTAAGTTACGCCCTTGCGGAGTAACCTAGGATGCTTCTCCTATCTGGGTAAATTGCATACTCTTAGGAGAACATCGGGTGTGGCTGGTCTAGGCGCACTCACCAAACGTTACTCTCTGTGTAGGCGACTTACCCTTCAGGATGACACGCACGTAATGGGTTGAGGGAATCACCAATCACCGACTGGCTTACTAGTTCCCTCAGGCCACTCTCGTGCATGATTCCTTGAGGTGTGCTCATGCGAGGCCCATGCGTAACGCTCTCGCTGGGAACCTTAGTCCCAGTTTAACTGCGTGTAACACGAGACCCCGATGACAATACACCCGATGACTGATCAGTGTTTATTCGCTACTCGCGCTCTGCCTCCAGGCGCGAGTCTGGGAACTGGTCTGCTGGTGGTCACTCGGCTACTGACCACCGATCACCATTCTGGGTGATCTATCCCCCGACCTCTCTGCCGCCTGATCTGTCGGTGGTAACTTGGTTACTGACCACCGATCGCCTCTCTTGGCGATCGTCCCCCTACCTCTCTGCCACCTGGTCCACGTGTCGCCCTGCGAGTGGTCCACGTGGTTCTCTGATGCTGACGTCATCGACTACCGATGACCGATCGGATCAGTCCTTGTGGAGATGTCTCTCTCTGTTTAGGACATTCCACCAATACATAGCATCACCTTGAAAACTTAAGGTAGCTAAGGGTACTTTCTTTTCTTCACTAACATGGTTGCAAGCAAACAATTGCTCTACCTTCATCTCCCAATATAGATATGTTTCTACATATTTTTTTTCCATAGAAATGAGGTAGCTCTACCTTAACTTCCTTTAGGTTTCCTTGTCTCTCTTTTCCAGCTCTCCTAGTGGATGGTTGATGATATTCATTTATCCTAAGACTTTCTTCCCCAAAAGAATCATGAACTTGAGAGCTAGATGCATGAGAACATATTTTTTTTTCATTTTTTAGATTTTTCATTCTTTTCTTTAGTCAACTCATTGATTTTTGCTTCATGCTCCAATTGTCTATATGAAATTGATTGAAAGTCCTTAGGTAAATGTTTTAAACGAGATTTAATGAACTTCATATCACTTTCATTAGATTTAGAGGAGTGAGTTGACATGACTAAAGATTTGTGATTAAAAGTATTTTACTTCAAGAAAGAAGAGGAAAGTAGTGATAGTAGCTTTCCAGGTAAGAGAGGTGAGTCACTAAGGACTTCTTAAGTACCAAGTCTTGCCTTAGCCAAAAACTATCCCTCAAAAACTTCACATAATTCTTTTTCTAAGTAAATTACTTAGAACGCAATGAGGAATGAAAAATCAAATTTTATCCAAGGAAAAACAATGCAAAGCTATTTAACAAATAAAGCAATTAATCAAAGCTTAAGCAAAAGATAAACGTATGCAATTTTAAGCAAAGCTAAACAAGGATTAACGTAAAAACAGTCTAGCTAACACAATTAAAAGTTGTTAATCTACAAAGCTTTAAACTAGTGGCTTCGTAGGTGAGGTTTCTTAGACACTTTGAGCCTTTGAAGACACACTCACCGTCTAATCGTGATTAATCCACTAATTGAAAAAAGTGGAATGTAATTACAACTCAAGAAATGCAAAGAAATTGAATTGCACGAATTTAATTTCAGCTTGCTAAACTATGCACTCCTTTGGCTTGTTTTTGCTCTTCTTTGTTGTGCCCTTCAAAGTGTATGGTTTGTTTTTGGTATTTGTATTTGATGCTGCTCCTTGCCCTGAACCTCTTATGATTTAAGCAATTAAATTCTCCAAAACAGTACCTACTAAGTAGAGCTAGACTCTCCTCAAGTCAATTTCCACTTAACAAGCACCAATTGAAATTTATCCACCAACAATATAGAGGTCAAGAAAAGAAAGCAAGAAACAATTAAATTTTAAAAACAGCACCCCAACAATTGGATTTAATGATATGACACAACTAGAAAGAGTTTAAAATGATATTGGAGAACCAAAATAAAAAAAATAGGCACTCAACAAAGGTTGGCACACAAAAGGAACCTAAAGAATGGCACTAGAATTGATTTGAAAAACAAAAACAGCACTACTGGAAAATTTCAGGTTCAGAAAGCGTGACTTAAAATACTTATGCTGAGCTGGCTATTTTTGAATTTGCTTCTGAAAATTTAAACACAAACAATTCAGTTTCTTAGAAAACTTTTGGCGCTGGAATCACATCAAAACCACTGAAATCCATAATCTCAGAATTTTTCTTCAACGCATTTAATTTTCGTAACACAAAACAGCCAGTAAAGAATTTGTAAAAAATAGAGGAATCCTAATTCTGGAATTAAGAACACAAAAAGAAACTTCAAAAACACAATGGAGTGAATGTTATAGGAATTTGTATGGATCTATTATACAAATATGCACTCAAACCAAAAGGAAAAATGCACCAAAGGAACAAATCAAGTCAGAATTCAAATTAAACACTCAAATCAAAACAAGAAACAATTGAATCAAGAAAAGTACTACTAAAAGTTGTTGACATTCTTGGAATTACATGACTAAACAAAACATATAGATTCAGAAAATAAAATGACTCAAGAACATCATATTACACCGAACAAAAATTCAAACAAGACTCAAGTAACCTAAAATCAAAACAGCAACACAATTCACCATAGATTCCTACAAAAAAATTGAAAATAAGGTGCTCAAGAACAATTTGAACAATTTCCACCAATTTAAATGCTTAGAACAACATCTAAATCAAATTAAAAATGTAAAAACAGCAAGACAACATGAACAAGAGAAGAACAACATCATGATAAGAAGAACTCAAACAGAAAAATGAAAAGAGATACTTATCTCTTGAAGACCATAGCTCTAGATACCAAATGATAGTTTGAGCTCTTCATCTTGCGGTTTTTGTGGTGGAATTTGTGGAAGCTTCAATGGATTGTTGGTGGAACAAGGCTCTCCTAAGAGTTGTGGTAGCCTTGGAGGTGCATGAAGAGTAGGAGAGTGAGAGAGGTTCGGCCAACTCTCTTTGTAGGTGAAAGGTTTGAAGATTAGAGACCTAAATCTTAAGAGATTTTAGGCAAGGGAGTAAGAATGACACATTTTGGCAGCATTTCATTACTCAAATTAACCTTACAATTTCAGCACCCAAGCTCTCCTTATATAGGACTAGGAGGCTGGAAATGAAGAGACAAATGAAAGGCAAATGTGCACAAAATGAAATGAGGTTGGCGCCTAAATGAGAGCACACACGTGGAGGTAGGTTCTAGAATCCTTCCATGTGTGGAAAGGCCTAGAAGTTACGCTCCATGATGGCTATGTGTGGGCTGGACTTTAGTTTAATTAGGAAATCCTAATTAAACTTAAGATTTATCCTTCTAGGTGCCTCTTTGCATGTTTCAACACAATTACAAAAAGAAATTAAACTAAGCTACTTTAAAAACTATTCTACACTAGAGTTTATGACATGTAAAAATGTGTCCTCTTGGCCCCTCTTTGACCATAACTCTAGTGGTTGCCTTATTTTGATATTTAGGTGACCTTTCAAAGGATTGGTGTTGGGGCCTCTTCCATCAAATTCCCTATGAGCCTAAGAGGGAATGGCAATGGGGACAAGCTGCCCATCAACAACCCGCTTCAGCACGGTGAAGGGAGTGAGGTCCAACTTAGGGTGCACACAGGCAATCTGAGCTAGGGCGTCCTCAAACCCTCCTCCGTAGGCGTCTGCGGCATCTTCAAGGAGTTTTGCCTCAGCCTTCTTGAAGAGCTCAGTTTTCTCAACAAGCTCACCCTCCACTCGACACAGTTGGACTTCTCGGGAGATGGCCCTTTCCTCCAGCTTCGCCATTTTGGCCTTAGTTGCCTCTTCCTGCTCTTTAAGCTCCATCACCTTGGTGCGCAAGGGTAGGACTTTTGACTCTAGATCAGTGTATTCTTGATCCTTGTCGAAGAGCCACTTCTTGACGTCCTTCTCTGATTGACGAAGGCAGCTCAACTCTTAGGTCAAGGCAGTTTCACGACGGGCAAAGGCTTGGGCCTGGTGAGCAAGTTTTTCTTTCACCTTGGCCTCCATTTCTTCCCGCACCTTGGCCTCCAGCTCTTCTTGGCGCAACAACCAAGGGGCTAGCATCGGTAGGAACGGCAGTTGAGGGGCCAACATCAATAGGAGCACCTTGGCGGCGAGCGAGAACCTCAGCTAGCCTGAGTTTCTTCTTCTCATTGAGCACCATACCTACACCAAGACAATGAGCATGAGATTTTAAAAATGCAAGAGTAATCACAAGAAATAAGAGCGCAAATAAAGGCTAGGTAAAGGCAGAAAGTAATACCAATGTAGCCCTTAAGGTTTTTGGGGTTGAACTCAAGCTTGATCAGCTGAGTGGTGTTGAACACCACTCCCAAGCTCTCGAGAAGCTGGCATAGTTCACGATTAGGGGGAGTCAGCTCCTCAAGACCCCTTGGTTTCTTGAACTTCAGTTTCCCCACCCAGTAAAGGGGGAACCCATCTAGTAGGGTGGGGTCATGAGCAGTGCAACACACCCTTAAGAACTTCCCCTTGAAGCCCTTATAGGATTGTTCGAATAGGGTTAGGAGGGCTCTCCCCGCCACACCGTTGAGGCTTACCCAAAGCTTCTTCCCTGGACTCTTAGCCTCGAAGAAGTAGAGGAAGACGTCCATAGAATGGGTGAACCCTAGGTGCTTGCACAGGATCGCGAGCGCCCTTACGAACGCCCAGTCGTTAGGGTGCAGTTGGGCGGGGGCCACCTTTATCTCGGTTAAGAGCGCCCACTCGAACCCCGTGAGAGGTAGACGAAGTTTAATCCGCTTGAAGATGGTAGCGTAGAGGAAGAAGAAGGGTTCCCCGTAGTTGACACGGTCGTCGATACACACAGGCTCGCCCTCCGCGCAGAGGCGAACAGAGACATAAGCGTCACATTCCTCCCCCCAAACACGTGGGTCATGTGGGCGGCTTCGTCCTCCCGGTGCTTGGCCACATCTTCACCAGAGGTAAGCTTAGAGGTCTCAGCAAGGAGGTCCTCAGAGGCCCAAGGGTAGAAGGCCTTGTAATTGATTTGAGGGGGAGGGTTTAAGCTTGTTTTGGTTCTAGTCATCTGAAAGGAAGTCAAAGAAGGAGAGAAGAAAGGAGGAAAAACGAAAGGTTCAGAAGGAGTTGAGGACGTGACCTAGATAAACCCAGAAAACAGAGATGCAAAGCAAAATAGAGGAAAAAGAAGAGAAAACTTAAAATACAGGAGTTTAAACCGTCCTAGGCAGTTATCAAGTAGCGAAATCGAAAAATAAGGGCGATCAATGGATAAAAATCATACCTTTCTATCGATGCGGGTTGAAAGTTCTGGTCTTTAGAGAAGGAAAGTGAGAGTGCTTGAGGAAGAAGATGAAGCAAGCAAAGGTGTTTCAGAAAGTGATGGAACAGTGATTGAAGTGCACGTTTCGAAAACATAACGTAAACTAAGAAGCACAAGCAGTGTTAAGTTCTGGACGTTGATCAAGACACGTGTGCGCAGATTAAAACAGGAATAGAGAAGCGTCACTTCAATGCACTGTTCACGTCCCGTCACCCAGAGCCACGTAGGTCGCCAGGGGCGAGGACTGGAGGGCTTACGTACCGACCAGTCCTCGTACGTTGTTGACTGCTAGTAATGGTGGGCCACGTAAGCTGGGTCCCACGGGCGGCGTGGGCCAGCTTCTCGCAAGGCACGTGAGCCAAGGTGCTGAAGAGTGGTCAGGCGTCGATCACCAGGATGTGTTTATGTGTCCTCGGGAACAGAGTGAGGGCGATGTGACATCGGACATTGGTGACCCAAACAGCAGAGCTGGGCCACGTGAGGTGGATCCCAGACTACACATCAGTTATCAGTTAGGAAGAAGCCTATATCATGAGGGGTCCCTGCATGTGGTGTGGATGACGCGTTTAGGCGTAACACAACTAAAAAACCCCTGGAAGAGCGAAGACCTATGAGGGTTACGTTCCAGGGTAAGTTGTATGCATGGCACGTGAACAGCTATGGCACTCCCAGAGATTAGGTGCACAAGTTGGTACCCAGGTGGTCATCCTGTCAGAGGTTGCACTCTAGTAAGGGAACCTTACGCGCTAGATTGCCCTAAGAGTGGGTGATAGCGGCGCTAAGGCACACCCTCAGTAACCCTGATTACGGTTAGTGGAAACAGCGGACACCCTAGAGTATATAAAGGGCAGTAACAAAACCTAATAAGGTACACAACATTTACGCGAATACACACACAGTTGACACAGAGAGCTTTTGACAACTAAGTTTTGGTACTTCCTAGCCTAGTATTGACTTCAGCGTCGGAGTGCAAACAACCTCTAGGGCGCCCTTTGTCTTTTCATTTTCAGGTGTTTGATCGAAGAAAGGCACGAACGAAGGCAGAGATAATTGGGCGTGTGATCGTTGTAGACGTACGAAGGCAATCTAGTCAACCGATAGGAACAACTTTGTATTGTTTGTTTGCATAAAAATTGTGTTTTCATTCTTGATTGTGCACTAATTGAATTACTTAGAGAAAGGTTTGTGAAAGTCTCGAAGGATAGAATCTGGCTAGGAAAGGTGATATGATTCCAATAGCAAGATATAGATGATTCTTTGACATTTTATGGAATCAACTTGAGTTGGAGAATGAATAGGCACTTTTAATAGAAATGGATCAATGTTCTATGTTTCAAGAACTCACCAAAAGTTGCACCAAACACCAAACTCACATGGAAGACCCATTTCTTGCAAATAGAACCGATTAAAAGAGATAAGAAAGCAAAAGAACTGTTTAAATTGCTTAGAAACTGAAATGCACCTAACAAAACAATAGGAAATGAAGAAGAACCAAATGAATCAAACAAAAGAGAAGAAGAATCGAACTAAAACAAGAATTAAGCTAAAGTACCGAATGAAATTGCAAGAATAGGAACCTAAGACATGTTTGAGCTTCGTATGAACATGGAAATGAAATGAAAAGATGGAGAAGAGAGGAACTTATGAGAATGAAGAGCTTGGTTGGTGGACACGCCACTTGAAGTGTGAAAGCTCCAAGATAAGTGTGCAATGCCACCACTTGAGAGAACCAAGGCACTCAAGATGAGACTAGGGAGAGGAGAAGACAAGTTCTCACACACTCAATCACCAATTTGGGAGAGTTTTGCTACTTCAAACATCAAATTCTGAATTATGAAGGACCTAGGCCCTCCTTTTATAGGAGCAAGGGTCGATCATGGCTTACAAAGCTTGTACCACAAGCTAACCAAAAGACTCCTAAGCTAACGCCTATAGTGACTCATGAAGAGTCACCTTCTAGAAAATTCTAAACTAAAGCCTAAAGATGCTTTACAAAAGAGGTTTCTTTAGGTTTCCCTCTTAGCACCTATCTAACACTATTCTATATTATTTACAAATTTATACAAAAGAAACTATAAAGAGAGATATTTAATTGAAGCCCATTCTTGAAAGCTTGTAGACTTCTTTGGCTTTAGGCTTGATCCTCTCTTTATTTTATGTCTTCTTTTAATTTTGAGAAGACTAGAAGGAAGAACTTTAAATGTGTGGGTGAATGACCTCTTCCTCCATTGACTGAAGTGATCCAAGTGATTCACCTCCCTTTCCTGGGAATCTACCTACATTACTCCACTCATCTTTATTTTGGTAAATTGCTTTTAACACATAACTTTAACCATGTCTTCTCATTCTCATCACTTGATATGATTCCAAGAACATGATAGGGATATGATATGAACATGTTATGGATTCAACAAGAGTTGGAATATGATTAGGCACTTTTTAAGAATTGGATCAATGTTCTTAACATTCAAGAACTCACCAAAACACAAAAATCAAGCCAAACTCACATAGAAACCCATTTTGAACAACAAACCGATGGATAGAAACTCAATAACACAACATATAGCATTTATACCCATGGAGGACGTGACGAAAACAGCAAGAACAACCAATTTGCACCGATTAAAATTGAATATAGGTGCAGCAAATGAAAGAGGACATCATAAGGAAGAGATTGCACCGATTGAAAGTGAAAACAAACAAGTAGAACAAAAATGGATAATTTGGAATGAATGGAAAATGGACTTATGTGGATGAAGCTCTTGGAATGTGCATGCCACTTGAAGGATGGTTGGCTTCAAGATGAGTGTTGTTGCCGCCACTTGCGAGCCCAAGAATTCACTCAAGATAAGACTAGAAGAGAAGAAGACACAAGTCTCTCTCAATCACTCACCAATTTGGTAGAGGTTCAATACTCACAAAATCAATCTTATTATTTCAAAGACCTAAGCACCCCTTTTATAATAGAGAGGGCTGATCCCAAAATACAAGAGAAGCTTTTGAAAGGTCACCTTCTAACTCCTTCTATTCTAGCGCCTAAAGGAGTGTGAAAAAACAACTTTCTAGTTTCTTCCTAAAAACTAACTCTAAGGTACTTACAAAAGAGGTGTCTTTTTGGTTTCCCTCTAAGTACCTTCCTAAACACTACTCATTTATGTTTTACAAATTTATACAAAAGAAATTACAAAGAAAGATATTAATTGGAGCCCATTCTTGAATGCTTGTAGTCTTCTTGTTGGCTTTGGGCTTGATCCTCTCTTTATTTAATTCTTCTTTAATTTTTTAGAAGACTAGAAGGAAGAAATTTAAATGTTTGGGTGGATGGCCTCTTCCTCTATTAGTAAAATCCTATTCTTTTTTTTATCTCCATCATGCTCCCCGAGTTGGAGAGAATTCTTGATGGAGATCAAGATCAAGAAGAAATAGAAACCAATAATCAAGGACAAGAGGAGGTAGAGGCCCAAGTTGAAGACGCTCAAGAAGTCATTAGCCCACCTCATAGGCTTACAAGGAGCAAGTTTAAGGAATTAGGAAATAGTGGAAGATTGTTTTCTCTTTTTATAGTATCTTTTGTATTAAAAGGTGCTTAGAGGGAAACATTAGACACCTCTTTTGTAAAAGCATCTTTAGGATTTAGTTTATTAAATTCTAGAAGCTTGGGGAGTGAGCTTAGTAGGGACGTGAGTGTAGGTGTCTTTTGGGTAGCTTATGGAATAAGCTTTGTAAGCAAATGACCGGCCCTTGCTCCTATAAAAGGAGGGCTTAGGTCCTTCATAATTCAAAATTGATGTTTGAAGTAGCAAAACTCTCCCAAATTGGTGATTGAGTGTGTGAGAACTTGTCTTCTCCTCTTCCTAGTCTCATCTTGAGTGCCTTGGTTCTCTCAAGTGGCGGCATTGCACACTTATCTTGGAGCTTTCACACTTCAAGTGGCGTGTCCATCAACCAAGCTATTCATTCTCATAAGTTCCTCTCTTCTCCATCTTTTCCTTTCATTTCCATGTTTATACAAAGCTAAAACATGTCTTAGGTTCCTATTCTTGCAATTTCAATCGGTACTTTAGCTTAATTCTTGTTTTAGTTCGGTTCTTCTTTTCTTTTGCTGGTTTCGTTTGATTCTTCTTCATTTCCTATTGTTTTGTTCGGTGCATTTCAGTTTCTAAGCAATTTAAACGGTTATTTTGCTTTCTTATCTCTTTTAATCGGTTCAATTGGCAAGAAATGGGTCTTCCATGTGAGTTTGGTGTTTGGTGCAAGTTTTGGTGACTTCTTGAAACATAGAACATTGATCCATTTCCATTAAAAGTGCCTATTCATTCTCCAACTCAAGTTGATTCCATAAAATGTCAAAGAATCATCTATATCTTGCTATTGGAATCATATCATGTGGTATCATGAGTTTAGGTTTCTTCTTGTTTGTGTTTTGAGTTGTGTTGCACTTTTAATTCAAGAACTCTATATTCTTGTGTTTATCTTTCTGTTTTTAGGCTTAATTTTGGGTTTTATTGTTGTTTTCTTAATTGTGCCTATCATATGTTTGCGTCTTTTCCTTTTTGAATCCTTTTAAGTTTTGTCATAGTCATGTTTTTCCAAGAATGTTATCAATTCCTTGTGTTCCTTTTATTGTAATTTTTGTTTCTTGCTTTTGTGTAATGCAATTTTCTAAGTTTGTTTCTTGTTCCTTTGATGCATTTTCCTTTTATTATTGAGTTCATACTTGTATTTTAGATCTATACAAGTTCTTTTACATCACTTCTATTGATGGAGGAGGGCCAAGCACAACCTCTCATGAAAGGCTAGACCCCAAGTCAAGAGCGTCTGGACCCAAGCCAAGCGTCTAAAGATCAAGCTAGGAGCGTCTAAGACCAAGCTAGGAGTGTCTAGGACAAGAAGACTTGGATCAAGCTATGAATGGGAGAATGACATATTAGTACATGTTCCGTAAAGGCCCATCAAGTGTAGCCTAGTTTTAATTGGGGTGTAAATAGCATAGCCATGTGGACAAATGTTTATTTTTCTGCACATTAGAATTAAGGAAGAGTTAACCTTGATTAGCTAAAGGTTTCTAGAAGCCTTCACTAATCAAGTTCGGCCATGTGAAGGTTGGAGGACCATGTGCACCCATGTGCTCCATGTGACCCAAGTGCTTCACATTTACATTTCATTTAGCTAGCATTTCATCTTCTATTAGCTTAACATTTACGGCCTCCTTAGCCTATAAAAGGAGAAGCCTATCACTTTTATTTGCAAGATTGAATTGAGTAATGTTATGCTGTCATTTTTGTGCCATACATTGCCCATTGCCTAGCTTCTAGGTTTTAATCTTCCTTTCACCATCTACCAAGGGGCTGGCCGAACCTCCCCTCTTTCCACACCTTTCATGCACCTTCAAGGTCACCACAACTCCTAGGAGGACCTTGTCCATCTCCTACATTGAGCTTCCACACCATACTCACCAACATCCAAGAAGAGCTCCTTGAGAATGCCATCATCTATTATGTCTTTGCTAGTTCTTAAATCTGTTTTTCATTCCTATTAGGATTTCTCTGTTTTCCAGAAAATGTGCTAAACTGTTTTGCCTTATTACAATTGATTTACTTACTGGAATATTCTGAAATTCTGGATTTGTGTTCTTCAAAGTGTTATAAAAGAATAGAAAAAAGAAGTACTTCAAATTTCAAAGTACAAAAAAATGATAAATCAAAAACAAAAAGTGTGTAATTCTGCCGAAAAAAATACCGTAATCTGGCAGCGATTTTAGAAAATTTATCTCAATTAATTGGCTTACTGGTTTTAAGTAATTTGTTCCCGTATGCCAATACAGTCCCACATCGCTCAAGAATCGAGGTCAAGGGCATTTTATATACTCCCTCCTCCCTTCACCCTTCGAGGCGCCTTTTAAGGACAAAACCGTGACAGAGCACCGCCCTCCAAAGCGGACAATACCTCGAATGCGGTGATTGACCCTAGCGATGCTGCCCAACGACTTGAGGTCGGAACAATGGCGCCCACCGTGGGGCCGATATAAAACATCAGTCCCATCACAAGTTCGAGAAGATCTACTAAGTTGCAGTAACGTTGGAGGAGGTTGGAGTGACAATGGCCCCCACCAGACGAGGTACAGCACGCGCAGCCCCAGCAGAACTGTCCATGCAACAGGTCCTGGAGATAATGAGGGGGCTGCAGCAGGATATGGCGGAGTCGAAACTGGAACAGGAACGCATGCAGGCAGATCTTGATGCCTCGCATGAGAGGAATGAAGAGCTCCACCGCGTGAATGAGGAGTTGCGCCAGGGCCTGAGAAATGACCGGGGGCGGCATGGACATGACGAGATGGAGAACCATTCCCCACCAAGGGAGTTTTCCACTCCTTTCTCGCAGGAGATTCTAGATGCCGTGATCCCGAACACGTTCGCAGGCCCCAAGGTGATCTTCACCGGGATGGAGGACCTAGAGACGCATCTTGCTGCATTTCACACACACATGGTACTGGTAGGCGGTTCTGACGCTGCTAAATGCAAGCTCTTTATGAGCACCCTAAGTGGGATGGCCATGGACTGGTTCATCAGCCTCCGAGACGGTCATATCACATCTTTCCGCCAATTGTCACGATTGTTCAGGGAACAATACTTAGCAAACAAGGCCCCGCCACCAGTCTCCTACGATTTGTTTGATGTGAAGCAATATCAAGGGGAGACCCTTAAGGAATACATCAATCGATTCGGGGCCCAGGTCGTGAAGGTTGGAACGACAGAGGAGCCTATGATCGTGTACGCGTTCGTGAAAGGCGTTTGCCCTGGTCCTTTTGGAGAATCCATCATTCGCAACCGCCCTAGGACTTTCGCTGAGTTACGGCGTCGGGCGGTAGAACACATTGCTTCCGAAGGGGAGGTGTGCGTGAAGCGCACCAGCGTCGTACCCTCATGCCCGAGAGGACCGGCGCGAGTTCAACCCGTCAGGGTCAATGAGACCACGACGGGAAGGAAGAAGCCAGATGCGAGACGCCCCTACGAGGCCAGAAAACCCCAGCCCCGAGGTCCAGCGGGAGGCGATCGGCCGGCCAGAGAAAGAGCGAGACCGGCGAGGTACAACTTTGTGGTTGAGTTGAAGGATTTGATCGCCATGCCTAACATAGCTGAGAGGCTGAGGCGACCGGCGAAGACCGACAAGGTGTTAGAGCCTCGTAAAGACTCTTGGTGCGAATTCCACGAGGCTTTCGGGCACCACATTGATAACTGCCTGTCGTTGGGTTACCAACTAGATGAGCTGGTGAGAACTGGGTTTTTGAAGGATTATGTCGCAGAGCCCACAACGACCGCCACCTTGCCGCCGCCGGCGGAAGAACCAGCACACGAGATGCCTGTGCTTGGCGAGGTCCACACCATTGCTGGAGGTTTTTCCGGCGGGGACCCACCGCCTCCCAGTGGAAGAAATACGCGAGGGGGGTAAATTCAATCGAAGAGAGACTCTCGGGGGAGCCATGGGAGTCGGATCTCGTGTTTACGAGAAGTGACCTCCGAGATGTGGTACCCCACGACAACGACCCCGTTGTCATCTCAGTCGTCACAGCCGGAAGGAAGGTGCACAGAGTGTTTGTCGACCAAGGAAGTTCGGCAGACGTCATGTTTCTGTCGACCTTTAATAAGTTACGGTTGTCCCCCGATCTGTTGAGTCCCTACACAGGGTGCCTGTATGGGTTTGGGGATAACCAGGTGGAAGTCCGGGGTTACCTGGAGTTGAGGACTACGTTTACAGACGGACAGGGCGCCAAATGTTCCGTCCGGTTGACCAGGACGTCTTCGTGCGCGACCTCAACCGTCAGCTAGGGATTCCTGCAAAAAAGAGGACAAAGAGGCGCCCTAGCGGCCGTTTGCACTCCGACGCTCAAGTCGGCCAGCAAGAAACACCAAAACTGTGCACCTCCGTCTCTGAGCACCTCGTATGGCACTCTGAAGGTGGTAAAAAGAACTGTGTATATGTGTGTGTGTTTTCTCCCTCAGGCAAAGATCTTTCCCCAGTCCCTTGTCCGTAGTCTCAAAGCACGAGCAAGCAACTAGAGAGTTCTGGTGAATTTGCCAAAAGTTCGAACCCTCTTTCCCACATTCTCCGCGCTATTTCAACTACCCAAGCATTTAATGCGCCTTTAATTACAAATGTAACGCACTCAATCAGCGCATCTAATTAGAAAACGTAGCGCATTTAAGACGTTGAAACGCTTGGGAGCCATTATAGTACCTGAACGCTCGAAACGGAAACTGTATTGAATGACTTTAATTACCTGGCACCTGACTAAAGGGTGTTTCTATTCTGACATGGCTGTCGTACACGTGGAGGGCCTCACGACGCCGTGACCCCATCTGGGAGCGTTTATGCCCATCTGGGGACGTTTCTACGTGTGAGTCCTCCTGCTTGGGAGTGCTACTGCGCTAGGGGTGACTTTTTGGGTGCCAACTCATGTCCCCAATCATCTAGTCACTTACTTTGAGAGCGTGTCTGCCCTCCTCTCGTACCCTGCACCCGTCTACCCTGGGCGTGACCTTCCTCTTGGGTCGTATCTGTCCCAAAGGCGTCTCTAGGGCGGCAGGGGTACTTCACGAGTCAGACTGCCCTATACTGGTGTTGTTACTATGGCCTTGAAGCCACCTTTCTCTCCTCTTTATTACTGTTCCCTGGTTATACAGGGTTTGGGGCCTTCCCACGGCGTCGCCCCCTCCATGGTCTTTCCTACCCATGGGTATCGGGGAGCCGCACAGTGATTGCCTTGACTTAATGATATTTGATCTTGGCGACGCCCTGGTTGGGCGACGCCTTCACCTAGGCGACGCCTTGCCTTGGCGACGCTTCCTCTTGGCGATGCTGGCACTTGGCGTCTCTCCACCTAGGCGACGCCCTGCGTTGACTTTGACTCTCCAGACGTTGACTTTGACCTTGACTTAGTCGACGCCCGGATACGAGACGGTACACAAGCCCCCCAGTCTTAAGCCGAAGACTTGTCTTCAGCGCAAAGACTAAGGCCTCACCCACGCCGTCCACGTGCCATCCTGATGACGTGTCATTCCCTGCTGACTCAACAATTCTTCGAATTACTGACGTGACACTTTCTGAACCACAGGGGTGTTCTTAATGGCTGATTGGACATCCTCTGAAGCGGGAAAAATAATGCCCTTTGGGGCTACGCTTAATCGCGTGCCACGTGGTTCATCGTGCGGTCATATTTAAGAACCTCTTGCGCTCCCCTTGAGCGCTTAATCCTGTAACACGTGGCATCATCACACGGTCATCATTTGTTGTCCCTCGCGCTTCTCGTAACGTTTAAGTTACCCAAACCCCGCGCTTGCAACCACTGTTACATCCACTTTCTCTGCCCTTCCTCACTGTTCATCTTCTCTGAATCCCTTCTCTCGCGACCCCTGCTCATTCGTGCTTCCGCTCTCCACGCCCTTCAGCCCCCAAAGGTACGGTTTTCCCCCTCCTTGATGATTCTCTTCACTGCATGAACTGCCTGGGACTGTCCATATTACTGCATTCCTTTGGATATCGTTTGTACGCTTCTTCGTTCCTCTCGTTCCCCTTTGCTCTCGTGTGGGTAGGGCTCTCCTAGGATTCTTCCATTTTTTCCCCTTTTCTTCTCGCAACCCCTTTTCTCTGAACCCTTTCTTTTTCTTTTGATCTTCAGCTCTGGCATCGATGGCGAAAACTAAGACCGCCGCGCCTCCCCCGCTCCCTAAGTCTTATTATAAGGGCAAATACGACTGGTCCCCCGACGATCTTCTCGACGAATGCTCCCTCCTAAACTCTGTTGAGGACGTGGAGGCTCACAGGGAGGACCCTGCGCTTTATAATTTCAACGCCTTTCATAAAAATCACGATTCCCAAGTCCTGGTATGCCGGGTGCGACCTGGGATGCCCGTTTGTGCGGACTCAAGAGACACTGGGGGAAACCCCTTCTTCTTCCTTTATCAAATGGTACTCAAGAGAGTGGGCCTGCGTCTGCCCCTTACTTCCTTCGAGAAAGAACTGCTTACAGAGATAAACACTGCCCCAGCCCAGCTCCACCCCAACAGCTGGGCTTTCGTAAGGGGGTTTCAGATTCTCTGGGGATATCTAGGTGTCCCCTCTTCCGTAGACGTTTTTCTTCACTTTTTCGAGGTAAAGAAACAGGGGAAGAGCCTATGGATGAGCTTTTCTGGCATCACCGGGCGCATCATCCTTACGCTCTTCCAAAATTCGTTCAAAGGATGGAAAGGGAAATTCTTCAAAGTACGTGCGACCAAGCGCGATCCTACCATCCTAGAGGGCTTTCCCCTATTCTGGACGGATAAGCCCATAACCATGAAGGCCCTGGCTTTGGATGAGCTTACCCCTTCCGACCGGGACGTGTGCAAAGCCTTGGCGGGACTGGGGGTAGTCTTCGATACCGCCAAACTCATCGTGAACGAATTCAACGCCCATGGGCTTTCTACCTACTTTGGTATCTGCCCTTGATTGTTTATAATGCATTAACTGTTGTGGTTATATGCGTGTGTCTGGCCATAGAATTTCCCTTCTGCTTTATCTGAACTAACCTTTACTCTACTATTTTTCGCTGCTGCAGGTTCAGTGATGACTTCCTCGAGGCGGCTTGCTCTTGCCAAATTTTTGAAGAAGGAAAAATCTACCAAAGAGGGTGGAGACGCCGTCGCCTCTGACGTGCCCACCGTCGCTTCCCTGCCGATTCCTCCACCGTCTGCTTCTCCTCCTCCCATTGTCGCGGTTCCATTAGCCATGGCGTCGACCCCTGCCTCAGCACGCCCTAACAAAGGAAAAAGGGTGCTGATAGTAGATTCTGACAGCGAAGACTCGGGTACTGCCCAGGTTTCCCATAAGAGGAGGGCTACGGGCCTCCCTGCCTCACCCGCCGCGCCGGACCCCTTCGTTGGCCCGTTCGTCTCCGCTTACTGGCTCCCCTAGAGTGCAAGGGAGCACAGCAATGTCGTCGTCATGCCTCCTCGCGAAGGCCCGGTGATCATAGGAACATGAATCCCCTTTGTGTTCCCTTATGGCCCTGGTAGCAAGTAAGCATGAACATTCGTCAAGAAGTTCACTCGAAGCCGAAGGGTACAGGTCCCTGGGACTGACCTTGGGAGAGGCAGCATGAGAGGACATTCTTTAACAAGATCTGGGATCGTCAAAGGCGTGTGGCCCGCTGAAAATGCAGGAGTCGAACGATGGGAGCGAAGGCTGGAAGAACCCTTCGTGAGAGAAGAAAGGGTGCAAGAAGGAAGGGTGCAAGAAGGAAGGGTGCAAGAAGAGAGAACGTAAGTAGGTTATGAAGAGTGAAAAAATGATGAGGATAGTTTCAGAGTTTGAAGAGTTAAATAAAGCGGTTAGAGCGCCAAACGATGCGAATGGATGCACCGCACGATCGAGCCACGTGGCAGCAGATGGAAGGGTGGCCCTGGCATCCCTGGTTAAACTCAGAACACGTCGTATCAACAGAATACCCGATGGTACGATGCGCCGTCGAAAGGGGATCACGGGCACAGTAGGAGTCAGGATCAAATCGAATGACTGGATGTCCCATCAGCCATACAGGAAGCGCCACGTGGATCAAGTTGAATGACTGAACGTCCCATCAGCTATACAAGAGGCGCCTTTTAAGGACAAAACCGTGACGGAGCACCGCCCTCCAAAGCGGACAATACCTCGAATGCGGTGATTGACCCTAGCGATGCTGCCCAACGACTTGAGGTCGGAACAATGGCGCCCACCGTGGGGCCGAAGAGGCTCCTTCGCCCCTCAACTAGGGGGATCCACTCCCCTTAGACCTCGACTGGGGGGCTTGTTCCCGTATGCCAATACAGTCCCACATCGCTCAGGAATCGAGGTCAAGGGCAGTTTATATACTCCCTCCTCCCTTCACCCTTCGAGGCGCCTTTTAAGGATAAAACCGTGACGGAGCACCGCCCTCCAAAGCGGACAATACCTCGAATGCGGTGATTGACCCTAGCGATGTTGCCCAACGACTTGAGGTCGAAACATAATTCCAGTGCCATTTTTGAGATAAGATCTTGAACTTTCTGTGGTTACAATTTCATAATCCAGTTCGCTTTATATCATTCCAGATAAATCGGTGAACATCAAGCATAGTTTGCACAAAATTATTTTCCAGTAGTTCTGTTTTTGTTTTCTTCATCTACTCTAATGGTTTTCTTTAGGTCTCTTTTGTGTGGCTTATTTTTCATTGAGTACCTTATTTTCTTGCTTGTCTTTTCTTCATTACTCTTTGAGTTTGTCATACATCTAGTATTCCTTTTGTTATAGCCTTTTCTTGTTTATACCTTTTCTTGTTTGTCTTTCATTGTTCATTGGTTTTGTGGTGATTTGCTTTGAGATTGTGTGCTCTTGCTTTGGCATCTTTCATTTGAGGTTACAAAAGGCCTCAAGATCAGATTGGTAAATGGGAGTATTCCTTCTTTGGAGTGTTTTAAGTGACACTTCACTTCGACATTTTGCTCCAATTTTTTATTTTTTATTGTTTGCTAACATTGTCTTCTTAACATTGTTTGCTATTTTGTTTGCTGTTTTCTTTTATAAATGGCTTCATATTCCAGCGGTGATTCTTACAAACAGCATTCTCCTAGTAAAGCTTCTGTTCTTGGTGAATTAAAAGAAGCAAAATGAACCATTACTCTCCAAGATGAAGCTATTAGACGGTTGGAGGAAAAATTGCAAAGAGTTGACATGAAGCAACCTAGGTCCTCTCATTCTATCCATGGAGAGCGTCATTCTCATAGACCTTCTGATGGAGATCAAGCTCAAGAGAACATGGAGACCACTCATCAAGCTCAAGAAGAGGTGGAGGCACAAATGGAGGACGCCCATGGAGGTCAAAGTCCACCTCAAAGGATTACAAGAAGCATGTTCAAAGCTTTGGGAGCTAGAGGACATTTATTTTCTCTTTTTGTAGTTTCTTTAGTTGAAGGTGCTTAGAGGGAAACTTTAGAAACCTCTTTTGTTATAGCATCTTTTAGGCTTTAGTTAGGAGCTTTAGGGGGGTGTGTTAGTAGATAGGTGTAGAAGTAGAATAGGAGGTGCCAAAGTGAAGGAAGGAGTCACACCTTCCTCATGGCTTGAAATAGGCGCCGGTTTTAGCTAGCTTTGGGAGGGAAATTTGAATTGTTTTAGCTTGCATTTTCAGCACCTTAGGCTATATATAGAGGTGCTCTCTTTGTAAAATTCATATTGGAATTAATCTAAGAAAACTATACTCAAATTTTGAGTGACCTTTGGAGAGCTTTTGGAGCCTTCTTCCCTAGTCTTATCTTGATGGATCCATGGAGTCCTCAAGTGGCGGCAACACTCTCATCTAGGAGCATTCCACACTTCTAGTGGCGAGATCATCCATCCTCCTTCCATCTTCATGAGCATTCTCTTCTCCTTCCTTTCTTCTTCTTCAATTGTTCATGTTGCCTTGTGTTTTGAGTTGTTTAGTTTCGGTTCTTCCATTTTCCAGCACCTATATTCTGTTTTGTTTCTTAATTCTGTTCGGTTCAATTGAGTATTGGTTTATTTCTGTTCGGTCTTTTCAATTTTAATTCCTTTGTTGATTCAATTTGACAATATTTGGTTCATCCAAATGAGTTTGGGATTTGGTACTAGTAATTGGTGAGTTCTTGTCTTAGAACCATGATCCAACTCTAAGAAAAGTGCCTCTATATTTTCCAGCTCAAGGTGATTCCTAAAAATGTCAAGAATCTTGTTATATGTGGCTATTGGAATCACATCATGTGGTATCACGAGTCTTAGGTTCATTCTTGTTTAATTGTTGAGTTGTGTGCACTTTATTTCAAGAGCTCTTTAATTTCTTGCAATTTAAGTTTCTGTTTTAGAATTTTAATTGAGTATTCTTGCTGTTTTTCTTTTGCTCCAAGTGTTTGTGGAAAGGTTTATGGCACTCATAATTCTTATGAGTATGGTTGCTCTTTTGGAATGGCATTATCCTTCCTAGAGTTTACCTTAAGCTTCCTTTCACTTGTTACAATTTGTGTTGTGTCTTTTAATTTTTGAATCATGTCAAGTTTTGTCTTAGTCATGTTATTCCATATATGTCATTACTTCTAGTAGTACTTTTATTGTTTTGATTGTTTCTTGCTTTGGTGTCATATAATTTTCTGATTTGATGTTGATCCTTTGTGCATTTTCTTTTTAGATTTGAGTTCATACTTGTATTCTAGACCTATACAAGTTCCAATACATCATTTTCTATTATGTCTTTGCTAGTTCATCATCCTGTTTTTTTTATTCCTATTAGGATTCCTCTGTTTCTGAAAAAAGTGCTTACTGTTTTTCCTTATTGCAACTGATTTACGTACTGTAAAATTCTGAAATTCTGGATTTGAGATATTCAAAGTGTTAGAAAAGAATAGAAAAAAGAATCATTCAAAAATATGAAGTACACAAAAAATGATAAATAAAATAAAAAAAGTGTACATTCCTGCCGAAAAAAATACGGTAATCTGGCAGTGATTTTAAAAAAATTATTTCTCTCAATTGGCTTACTGTTTTTAATTGATTCCAGTGCCATTATTGAGTTAACATCTTGAAGTTTCTGTGGTATAAATTTCATAATCCAGTTCGCTCTACAACGTTCCAGTTAAATCAGTGAATATCAAACACAGTTTGCATAAAAAATAATTTTTCCAGTAGCTAAATTTTTTGTTTTCTTCATCTACTCTAGTGCTTTTCCTTAGGTATTCTTTTGTGTGCCTACTTTTCTCATTGAGTTCTTTATTTTCTTGATTGTCTTTCATTCTTACTCTTTGAGTTTGTCTTACATATAGTATTCCTTTTGCAATTACCTTTCCTTGCTTATACCTTTTCTTGTTTGTCTTTATTGTTTCTTTGGTTTTGTGGTGGTTTGCTCTTAAGATTGGTGTGCTTGCTTTGACATATTTCATTTGAGGATTCCAAGGCCTCAAGTTCAGATTGGTGCAAGAACATTATTTCTTTGAGAGTGATATCTTTTCAGCCTTAGTTCACTTCGGCAGTTTCATTGCCATAAGCTCACTGTTTTTGCTAATTTTTAACTTGTTTGCTGTTTTTTGTGTGTTTGCTGTTTTTAATTACCAATGGCTGGATTTTCAAGTGATGCATCCTACAAGCAGAATTCTCCTTCCAAAGCTTCAATTCTTGGTGAATTACATGAAGCTCAAAGAACAATTAGACGGTTGGAGGAGAAAATGCTAAAGATGGAGGTACAACAAGCTAGACCATCTCCTTCTATCCATGATGGACATCATTCTCATAGACCATCTTCTAGAGCTTCTTCAAATGATGTTGGCCGTGAAGATGAGCATAGGAGAAGGAGACCTCCACCCCAAGTCCATGGACAAAGACATCATCACCAAGGGGAAAGAATTCACTACGGCAATGGCTTCTACCATGATGCAAAGTCCAAGCTTCCTTCGGTCAAACTACCTTGTTTTAATGGTTCTAGTGATCCAAATGTGTATTTAGATTGGGAGGCTAAGTGTGAACAAATTTTTGAGATCCATGAGATCCAAGATGAGCATAAGCTCAAGCTAGCCACCCTAGAGTTTAGTGATTATGCCATGAAATGGTGGCATGGAATTGTAAAGGACATTATCTATCACAAGGGTCCTCCCGTGGACTCTTGGAACTCTTTAAAGGATCATATGCGCGCTAGGTTTGTGCCCCCACATTTTAGGAAAGACCTCATGTTGAGACTCCAACGGTTTCAACAAGGCACGCTAAATGTGGATGAATATTATAAGGAGCTTGAGACGCTTGTGCTTAAAATTGAATTAGAAGAAAGTGAAGAAGCCATGGTTGCTAGGTTTGTGAGTGGTCTTAGGAAGGATATTCAAGACATTGTTGAGTTACAAGAGTATTCATCATTGGGCTCTTTAGTTCATCTTGCAATGAAGGTGGAAGCCCAACTTGCTAAGAAAAACTCTTTTAAAAATGCTTCCAATGATGGATACTACTCCAAGTCTTGGAGAAACAAAACTTCTTTTTCTGAACATCCTTCCAAAGATTCTTCTTTCAAACCCAAGGAATCTAAGCCATCAACTTCTAGACCTAAGTCTCCCACTAGAACATCTAACACTAAATGCTTTAAATGTATGGGTTATGGTCATATTGCTGCAAATTGTCCTTCCAAACGAAGTATGTACATGCATGAGGGCATTGTAGTTAGTGAGCATGATTCGGATTCTCCAAAGCATTCATTGCATTCTCATGCATCTAGTGAGGAAGAGAGCGAATGTCCACTTGAAGGGGACTTGTTAGTTGTGAGAAGACTTCTTGGACAAGTTTCACAACCTTTTGATGAAAGTCAAAGGGAAAATATTTTCCATACAAGATGTCTTATTCAAAACAACATTTGTTCCTTGATAGTGGATGGGGGTAGTTGTGCAAATGTGGCTAGTACAAGAGTAGTAGATAAGCTTGGATTGCCTACTATCTCTCATACAAAGCCCTACAAGTTACAATGGCTTAGTGAAGTAGGAGAAATAATTGTTAATAAACAAGTCCTCATCCATTTCTCCATTGGAAAATACAAAGATGAGGTATTATGTGATGTTGTGCCCATGGAAGCCACTCATGTTCTTTTGGGAAGGCCTTGGCAATTTGATAGAAAAGTTTTACATGATGGCTTTACCAACAAATTATCTTTTGAATTCCATGGTCACAAGGTTACTTTAAAATCTCTCTCTCCAAGAGAAGTCCATGAGGACCAAGTTATCATGAAGAAAAAGAGGGAGAGTGAAAAAGATAAAAAAGATAAGAGTTCTAAGCCTACACTCCTTGTGTCTAGGCGTGACATTGAAAGGGAAATAGTGGCTCATCATCCTCTTTTTTTAGCCATCCCTAGAACTCTTAGCATAGAATCACTTGTTGATAGTCCTCATTGCTTGGAAAATTTGGTAGAAGAGTTCAACGATGTGTTTCAAGATCCTCCAAATGGACTTCCACCTTTGAGAGGGATTGAGCACCAAATTGATTTGATACCGGGCTCTTCTTTACCAAATCGTCCAGCATATAGGACCAATCCAAGTGAAACCAAGGAAATTCGCCAACAAGTTGAGGCTTTGATTGAGAAAGGGTGGGTGCAAGATAGCATGAGTCCTTGTGCTATGCCTATCATCTTAGTGCCAAAAAAGGATGGCACATGGCGAATGTGTTCGGATTGTAGGGCCATCAATAACATAACCATTATGTATAGGCATCCCATACCTAGACTAGATGATTTGTTGGATGAATTACATGGTTCAAAAATCTTTTCAAAGATTGATCTTAAAAGCGGCTACAATCAAATCCGTATCAAACCGGGTGATGAATGGAAGACGGCTTTTAAGACCAACTTTGGTTTATATGAGTGGTTAGTTATGCCTTTTGGTTTAACTAATGCACCAAGTACCTTCAAGCGCCTCATGCATCATGTTCTTAGACCTTTCATTGGTAAGTTTGTTGTGGTTTACTTTGATGACATTCTCATTTATAGCTTATCTTTGAATGACCATAGGTTGCATGTTAGGCAAGTTTTAGAAACCCTTAGGAAGGAACATTTGTATGCTAACCTTGCTAAATGTATGTTTGCTCTTGATCATATAGAATTCCTAGGGTTTGTTGTGAGTTGTAAAGGGGTCCATGTGGACAAAACAAAGGTGGTGGCCATTCAAAATTGGCCTACATCGAAATCTTTGAATGAGGTCCGAAGTTTTCATGGACTAGCTTCTTTCTATAGAAGATTTGTCCCAAACTTTGGTACCATTGCCGCACCACTCAATGACATAGTGAAAAAGGATGTGGTCTTTCATTGGGGAGACGCACAACAAAATGCTTTTGATACTTTGAAAGAAAAATTGACTAAAGCTCCCATCTTGGCCCTTCCTAATTTCACTAAGACATTTGAGATTGAGTGTGATGCTTCAAGTATAGGTATTGGGGCTGTTCTCCTTCAAGAGGGCCACCCCATAGCCTATTTTAGTGAGAAATTGAAGGGAAGTCATCTCAACTATTCCACCTATGATAAGGAATTGTATGCACTTGTTAGGGCTTTGTTTACTTGGCAACACTATCTTTTTCCCAAAGAGTTTGTGATACATAGTGATCATGAATCTCTTAAATATTTGAAAAGCCAAAACAAACTTAACAAGAGGCATGCTAAGTGGGTGGAATTCATTGAGCAATTTCCTTATGTGATCAAACACAAGCAAGGCAAAATAAATATTGTGGCGGATGCTCTTTCTAGAAGATATACCTTGCTAAATCTTTTAACCTCTCAATATATTGGTTTTGATCACATTAAGGAACTTTATCATGATGACCTTGATTTTTCTCCCATCTATCAAGAGTGTCTTAAAGGAGGACACAAAGACTTTTTTATTCAAGATGGCTTTCTTTTTAAAGGAAAACGTCTTTGTGTTCCCCAATGCTCTATTAGATTATCTCTTGTTAGAGAAGCTCATGAGGGGGGTTTAATGGGACATTTTGGGGTTGCTAAAACTTTGGATGTGTTGCATGAACATTTCTTTTGGCCTCATATGCATAAACATGTTCATAGTTTGTGTGATAAATGCATAGCTTGCCGCAAAGCTAAGTCTAAAATGCATCCCCGTGGTCTTTATACTCCTCTTCCTATCCCTTCAATGCCTTGGGTAGATATATCTATGGATTTCATCTTAGGCTTACCCAAGACATCAAAGGGAAAGGACTCCATTTTTGTGGTAGTGGATCGTTTTTCAAAGATGGCTTACTTTATTCCTTGCCACAAAGTGGATGATGCATGCCACATTGCAAACCTCTTCTTCCAAGAAGTGGTTCGCTTGCATGGGATTCCTAGGTCTATAGTGTCCGATAGAGATCCTAAGTTCTTGAGTCACTTTTGAAAGACCTTGTGGGGCAAGCTTGGAACTAAGCTTTTATTTTCTACCACTTGCCACCCACAAACTGATGGTCAAACCGAGGTGGTGAATAGAACTTTGGGACAACTATTGAGATGCTTTATTTCGGGGAATCCTAGAGTGTGGGAGAATTTACTACCCCATGTTGAGTTTGCATATAACCGAGTAGTAAATTCTACCACCTCCCATTCTCCTTTTGAGGTGGTCTATGGGTTTAATCCCCTAACACCTCTTGATCTTCTTCCTATTCCCCTTCTTGAAGATGTCTTGTGCAAAGATGGGGATGAAAAAGCTTCTTTTGTAAAAACATTGCATAAAGACATCAAGAAGAGAATTGAGAAGAAGGTTGGCAAGTATGCTGAACTTGCCAATAAAAGGAGAAAAGCATTGTTGTTTGATGAGGGCGATTGGGTTTGGCTTCACTTGAGGAAGGATCGTTTTCCTACTCAAAGGAAGTCCAAACTAATGCCTCGAGGGGATGGACCTTTCCAAGTCCTCAAGAGGATTAATGACAATGCTTATGAGTTAGATATGCCTGATACATTCTTAGGTAGTCATACTTTTAATGTCAGCGATCTAACTCCTTTTTCTGTAGGTCTCCAGAATTCGTGGTCGAATTCTCTCCAACTCGGGGAGTATGATGGAGATCAAGCTCAAGAGAACATGGAGACCACTCATCAAGCTCAAGAAGAGGTGGAGGCACAAATGGAGGACGCCCATGGAGGTCAAAGTCCACCTCAAAGGATTACAAGAAGCATGTTCAAAGATTTGGGAGCTAGAGGACATTTATTTTCTCTTTTTGTAGTTTCTTTAGTTGAAGGTGCTTAGAGGGAAACTTTAGAAACCTCTTTTGTTATAGCATCTTTTAGGCTTTAGTTAGGAGCTTTAGGGGGGTGTGTTAGTAGATAGGTGTAGAAGTAGAATAGGAGGTGCCAAAGTGAAGGAAGGAGTCACACCTTCCTCATGGCTTGAAATAGGCGCCGGTTTTAGCTAGCTTTGGGAGGGAAATTTGAATTGTTTTAGCTTGCATTTTCAGCACCTTAGGCTATATATAGAGGTGCTCTCTTTGTAAAATTCAGATTGGAATTAATCTAAGAAAACTATACTCAAATTTTGAGTGACCTTTGGAGAGCTTTTGGAGCCTTCTTCCCTAGTCTTATCTTGATGGATCCATGGAGTCCTCAAGTGGCGGCAACACTCTCATCTAGGAGCATTCCACACTTCTAGTGGCGAGATCATCCATCCTCCTTCCATCTTCATGAGCATTCTCTTCTCCTTCCTTTCTTCTTCTTCAATTGTTCATGTTGCCTTGTGTTTTGAGTTGTTTAGTTTCGGTTCTTCCATTTTCCAGCACCTATATTCTGTTTTGTTTCTTAATTTTGTTCGGTTCAATTGAGTATTGGTTTATTTCTGTTCGGTCTTTTCAATTTTAATTCCTTTGTTGATTCAATTTGACAATATTTGGTTCATCCAAATGAGTTTGGGATTTGGTACTAGTAATTGGTGAGTTCTTGTCTCAGAACCATGATCCAACTCTAAGAAAAGTGCCTCTATATTTTCCAGGTCAAGGTGATTCCTAAAAATGTCAAGAATCTTGTTATATGTGGCTATTGGAATCACATCACCTTCATCTAGAGGTTCTTCCAATGATCATGGCCGTGAAGAGGAACATAGAAGAAGGAGACCTCATCCCCACTTTCATGGATATAGACCTCATGCTCATGGAGATAGATGTTACCGTGAAGATGGATATCACCAAGACTCCAAAGCTAAGCTTCCTTTGGTCAAAATTCCTAGTTTTAATGGGGATAGTGATCCTAATGTGTACCTAGATTGGGAGGCTAAATGTGAACAAATCTTTGATGTCCATGATGACCACAAAGTTAAGCTAGCCTCCTTAGAGTTTAGTGATTATGCCATGAAATGGTGGCATAGTGTTGTAAAGGACATTATCTATCACAAGGGTCCTCCCGTGGACTCTCGGGACTCTTTAAAGGATCAAATGCGCCTTAGGTTTGTGCCACGACACTTTAGGAAAGACCTCATGTTGAGACTCCAACGGTTTCAACAAGGCACGTTAAGTGTGGATGCTTATTTCAAAGAATTAGAAACGCTTTTGCTTAAGGTAGATATGCATGAGAGTGAGGAAGCTATGATAGCTAGGTTTGTGAGTTGTCTAAGGAAGGATATTTAAGATATTGTTGAGCTTCAAGAGTATTCCTCATTGGGTCCTTTGCTTCATCTTGCAATGAAGGTGGAAGCCCAACTTGCAAAGAAAAATACTTTTGAAAATGTTCCCAATGATGGTTACTACAACAATTCTTGGAAGAATAAAAATTCTTTTTCCAAATTTCCTTCTAAAGATTCTTCTTTCAAACCTAAGGAATCTAAGCCTTCTACTTCTATTCCTAAATAACCAACTAAATCGTCTAGTAAGAAATGCTTTAAGTGTATGGGTTATGGTCACATTGCGGCTAATTGTCCTTCTAAAAGGAATATGTTTGTGCATAATGGCATTGTGATGAGTGAGCATGATTCGGATTCACCTAGGCATTCTTCACATTCTAGGCATCTAGTGAGAATGAGAGTGAGAGTCCACTTGAAGGAGATTTGTTAGTTGTGAGAAGACTTCTTGGATAAGTTTCACAACCTTTTGATGAAAGTCAAAGGGAAAATATTTTCCATACAAGATGTCTTATTCAAAACAACATTTGTTCTTTAATAGTGGATGGGGGTAGTTGTGCTAATGTGGCTAGTACAAGAGTAGTAGATAAGCTTGGATTGCCTACTATCTTTCATACAAAGCCCTACAAATTGCAATGGCTTAGTGAAGTAGGCGAAATTATTGTGAATAAGCAAGTCCTCATCCATTTCTCTATTGGAAAATACAAATATGAGGTATTATGTGATGTTTTGCCCATGGAAGCAACACATGTTCTTTTGGGAAGGCCTTAGCAATATGATAGAAAAGTTTTTCATGATGACTTTACCAATAAACTCTCTTTTGATTTCCATGGTCACAAGGTTACTTTGAAATCTCTCTCTCCAAGAGAAGTCCATGAGGACCAAATTCTTATGAAGAAAAGGAGGGAGAGTGAGAAAGTTACAAGTCCTAAGCCTACGCTTCTTGTGTCTAGGCATGAGGTCCAAAGGGATATAGTGGCTCACAATCCTATATTCTTAGCTATCCCTAGACCTCTTAAGTTAGAACCACTTGTAGATAGTCCTCATTGCTTGGATAATTTGGTAAAGGAGTTTCAAGATGTGTTTCAAGATCCTCCAAAAGGCCTTTCACCTTTGAGAGGGATTGAGCACCAAATTGATTTAATTTCGGGATCTTCTTTACCCAATCGTCCGGCCTATAGGACCAATCCAAGTGAGACCAAGGAAATTCACCAACAAATTGAGGCTTTAATTGAAAAAGGTTGGGTTCAAGATAGCATGAACCCTTGTGCTATGCCTATTATCCTTGTCCCTAAAAAAGATGGCACATGGAGGATGTGTTCGGATTGTAGGGCTATCAATAACATTACAATTAAGTATAGGCATCCCATACCTAGGCTTGATGATTTGTTGGATGAATTTCATGGTTCAAATTTTTTTACAAAGATTGATCTTAAAAGCGGCTACAATCAAATCCGTATAAAACCGGGTGATGAATGGAAGACGGCCTTTAAGACCAACTTTGGTTTATATGAGTGGTTAGTTATGCCCTTTGGTTTAACTAATGCTCCAAGTACTTTCATGCGCCTCATGCATCATGTTCTAAGACCTTTCATTGGTAAGTTTGTTGTTGTTTATTTTGATGATATCCTCATTTATAGCTTATCTTTGAATGACCATAGGATGAATGTTAGACAAGTCTTTGAAACCCTTAGGAAAGAACATTTGTATGCTAACCTTGCTAAATGTATGTTTGCACTTGATCATATAGAATTCCTAGGGTTTGTTGTGAGTAGCAAAGGAATCCATGTGGATCAAGCTAAGGTCGTGGTCATTCAAAATTGGCCTACGCCTACAACTATGAATGAAGTCCGAAGTTTTCATGGACTTGCTTCTTTTTATAGTAGATTTGTACCCAACTTTGGTACAATAGCTGCACCTCTCAATGATATAGTGAAAAAAGATGTGGTTTTTCAATGGGGAGAAGCACAACAAAAGGCTTTTGATGTTTTAAAAGAAAAATTGACTAATGCTCCCATTTTAGCCCTTCCTAATTTTGCTAAAACATTTGAGATTGAGTGCGATGCTTCAAGTATATGCATTGGGGCTGTTCTCCTTCAAGAGGGCCACCCCATAGCTTATTTTAGTGAGAAATTGAAGGGGAGTCATCTCAACTATTCTACTTATGATAAAGAATTATACCCACTTGTTAGAGCTTTGTTTACTTGGCAACATTATCTTTTTCCTAAAGAGTATGTGATTCATAGTGATCATGAATCTCTTAAATATTTGAAAAGCCAAAACAAACTTAACAAGAGGCATGCTAAGTGGGTGGAATTCCTTGAGCAATTTCCTTATGTGATCAAGCATAAGCAAGGCAAAATTAATATTGTGGCCAATGCACTTTCTAGACGATATACTTTGCTAAATCTTTTGGGTTCTCAATTTCTTGGCTTTGATCACATAAAGGATCTTTATCATGATGACCTTGATTTTTCTCTTATCTATCAAGAGTGTATGAAAGGAGGACCCAAAGATTTTTTTTATACAAGATGGCTTTCTTTTTAAAGGAAAACGTCTTTGTGTTCCTCAAAGCTCCATTAGATTATCTCTTGTTAGAGAAGCACATGAGGGAGGTTTAATGGGTCACTTTGGGGTTGCAAAAACTTTGGATGTGTTGCATGAACATTTCTATTGGCCTCGTATGCATAAGCATGTTCATAGTTTGTGTGAAAAATGCATAGCTTGCCGCAAAGCTAAATCTAGAATGCATCCCCATGGTTTATATACTCCTCTCCCTATCCCTTCAATGCCTTGGTTGACATTTCTATGGATTTCATCTTAGGATTACCCAAGACATCAAAGGGAAAGGATTCCATTTTTGTGGTAGTGGATCGTTTTTCAAAGATGGCTCACTTTATTCCTTGCCACAAAGTGGATGATACATGTCATATTGCAAACCTCTTCTTTCAAGAAGTAGTTTGTTTACATGGGATTCCTAGAACTATTGTGTCCGATAGAGATTCCAAGTTCTTGAGTCACTTTTGGAAGACCTTGTGGGGAAAGCTTGGTACTAAACTTTTATTTTCTACCACTTGCCACCCACAAACCGATGGTCAAACCGAAGTGGTAAATAGAACTTTGGGACAAATGTTGCGATGCTTTATTTCGGGAAAACCTAGAGTGTGGGAGAATTTACTACCACATGTTGAATTTGCTTATAATCGTGTAGTAAATTCTACCACCTCATATTCTCCTTTTGAGGTTGTCTATGGGTCCAATCCCTTAACACCTCTTGATCTTCTTCCTATTCCCAAACTTGAGGATGAAAAGGATTCTTTTGTGAAAACTTTGCATAAAGACATCAAGATGAGAATTGAGAAGAAGGTTTGCAAGTATGCTGAAATTGCCAATAAAAGGAGAAAAACATTGTTATTTGATGAGGGTGATTGGGTTTGGCTTCACTTGAGGAAAGATCGTTTTCCTACTCAAAGGAAGTCCAAACTAATGCCTCGTGGTGATGGACCTTTCCAAGTCCTAAAGAGGATTAATAACAACGCTTATGAGTTAGATATGCCTGCTACATACCTTGGTAGTCATACATTTAATATCAGTGATCTAACTCCTTTTTCTGTAGGTCTCCAGAATTCGTGGTCGAATTCTGATGTGATTCCACTAGCACAATTAGAATGATTCTTGACATTCTTAGGAATCATCTTGAGTTGGTTAAGAGCTAGGCACTTTATCATAGAAATGGATCAAGGTTCTATGAACAAGAACTCACCAAAACTAGTGCCAAAACACAAACTCATATAGAAGATCCAATTATTGTCAAATTGAACCGAACAAAAAAGGCACAAAAGCTAAGCAAACTGAATTTGAAAGCTGGAAAGTAAATTGAACCGAACAAAAGCTGGAAAAAGAAGAGAATAAGATGAAGAACAGCAAGGAACATAAAAGAACCGAAGCTACACAAATTAAATCTGAAAATGCCGAACCAAAAACAACAGGGAACAAGCTAAGACATGGAATTAACAAAGAAGAAAGGAAGGAGAAGAGAATTGCTCATGAAGATGGATGAATGATGGATGATCACGCCACTAGAGGTGTGGTTGCTCCTAGATGAGTGTGCTGCCGCCACTTGAGGACACCATGGATCCTTCAAGATAAGACTAGAGAAGAAGGCTCAAAAGCTCTCCAATGCTCACTCCAATTTTGAGTATAGTTTCTTTAGATGAATTCCAATTTGAAATTTACAAAGAGAGCACCTCTATTTATAGCCTAAGGTGCTGAAAATGCAAGCTAAACAAATTCAAAAACTCCCTCCTAAAAAGCTTCTAGAATTGGCGCCTAAAACAATGCATGAGGAAGGTGTGACCTCTTCCTTCACTTTGGCACCTCCTTTTCTACTCCTACACCTATCTACTAACACCCCCCCCCCCAAGACTCCTAACTAAAGACTAAAAGATGCTTTTAACAATAGAGGTTTCTAATGTTTCCCTCTAAGCACCTTCAAACAAAATTCTTTATTATTTAATACTTGGCCTTGCCCTTCATAGGATGGACTTGGGTTTGGGCCTCTCTTTATTTTATGTCTTCTTTTAATTTTAAGAAGACTAGAAGGAAGAACTTCAAGTGTGATGGTGAATTGCCTCTTCCTTCATTAATAAAAACCTCCTTTAATTGACTCTCATCAAATTCTCTCCAACTCGGGGAGTATGATGGAGATCAAGATCAAGAAGAAATAGAAGCCAATAATAAAGGACATGAGGAGGTAGAGGCCCAAGTTGAAGACGCTCAAGAAGTCATTAGCCCACCTCATAGGCTTACAAGGAGCAAGTTTAAGGAATTAGGAAATAGTGGAAGATTGTTTTCTCTTTTTATAGTATCTTTTGTATTAAAAGGTGCTTAGAGGGAAACATTAGACACCTCTTTTGTAAAAGCATCTTTAGGATTTAGTTTAGAAAATTCTAGAAGCTTGGGGAGTGAGCTTAGTAGGGACGTGAGTGTAGGTGTCTTTTGGGTAGCTTATGGAATAAGCTTTGTAAGCAAATGACCGGCCCTTGCTCCTATAAAAGGAGGGCTTAGGTCCTTCATAATTCAAAATAGATGTTTGAAGTAGCAAAACTCTCCCAAATTGGTGATTGAGTGTGTGAGAACTTGTCTTCTCCTCTTCCTAGTCTCATCTTGAGTACCTTGGTTCTCTCAAGTGGCGGCATTGCACACTTATCTTGGAGCTTTCACACTTCAAGTGGCGTGTCCATCAACCAAGCTATTCATTCTCATAAGTTCCTCTCTTCTCCATCTTTTCCTTTCATTTCCATGTTTATACAAAGCTAAAACATGTCTTATGTTCCTATTCTTGCAATTTCATTCGGTACTTTAGCTTAATTCTTGTTTTAGTTTGGTTCTTCTTTTCTTTTGCTGGTTTCGTTTGGTTCTTCTTCATTTCCTATTGTTTTGTTCGGTGCATTTCAGTTTCTAAGCAATTTAAACGGTTATTTTGCTTTCTTATCTCTTTTAATCGATTAAATTGGCAAGAAATGGGTCTTCCATGTGAGTTTGGTGTTTGGTGCAAGTTTTGGTGACTTCTTGAAACATAGAACATTGATCCATTTCTATTAAGAGTGCCTATTCATTCTCCAACTCATGTTGATTCCATAAAATGTCAAAGAATCATCTATATCTTGCTATTGGAATCATATCAATTCGTCCACGAATTCTGAATCCCTGCAGATAACAAAGTCAGTTTACTATCAAATTTAACAGTTGAATAATAGAAAGGCAAACACGACTTAGAATTTGTAAGCAGTGGGAGTTTAGAAAAGGAGGTCCTATAGACAGACCAAGTTTGAAAAAATTGTTTGGGAATGATGATTTTTGTTGGAAAAAGTCCTCTTAAATGGTGAAAACCATTAGGAGGTATGAAAAAATCATCCCTAACATTTTTTAACCAAGATGGTGGTGAAGTAAGAACCTTTGGTAATGAAAAAGATAAGGAAGGAAAACACCTTGGATGTGAAAGGATAAGACCCATGTCAACTTGGCCTTCTCTGTCTTTTTCATTTTTACTTGTGATAGGTGGGTGAGTTAGGTCTTGTTTTACCTTGTTTATCATTAATGTTTGTTTTTGTGGACAATGAAGAGCTATGTGCCCAAAACCTAAACATTTAAAACATTTTATATTTGAAGTTTTGGTACGTGACTTAGGAGTAGACATTTTTTTTGGAGAAGTGGTTTGTTTGGTTTGAGTAGAAATTTTGTTTGCATCCTTCCTAGAAGAGTTGTAGAAACCATCATCATGAGTATTTTTGAAAGTTGTTTTCAAAAGATATGTTTCCACCTTGATGGCTATGCGAAACACTTTCTTTAAAGAAGAGTACACATTTAACTCTACAAATTCTCTAATATCTCTTCTCAAACCACGTACAAACCATTTTATCTTTGACTCTTCATTAGCATGCATATTCATTTTAGTAAAAGTTGTTTCAAAATCTTTAAAGTATTCATCTACCATCCTATGTCCTTGAGGAAGCCTTTGGAACTTCAACAAGTGTTCCTTCCTAAAAGGAGGAGGAACAAACCTTGCGCGCATACGCTCTTTCAAATCATTCCAAGAAACCACGGGAGGTCTCTTGTTATATCCAATGTCCATTACAAGTCTATGCCACCATTTCATGGCACAATCTAAGAATTATAAAGAGGTTATTTTCACCTTTTGGTCATCATGGACCCTATGGGCATAAAAAATTTGTTCACATTTAGCCTCCCAATCTAAATACACATTAGGATCACTATCACCACTAAAGCTAGGTACTTTTACAAAATAAAATATAGACTTGGCTTCTTGGTGATGTCCTTCTTCACGGTGATGTCTATCTCCATGAGAATGATGGTGATGTCTCCTCCTTCTATGTTCTTCTTCATGGTCGTGAGGAATGGAACTTTCATGCTTCATGGCAAGTTTTAACAATCTTTTCTCCATGTGTTTTACTTCTAAGATTTGAAGCCTTTGTCTCCATTTGTCTCAATTCCTCATCTTGTTGTGCAGTTATTGTTTTAACTTCTTGTACTTCATCAATGAAGTATGCTTTTGGAGGGGAATGACGTTTAGAAGGTGATGTGAATGTAACTACAAGAACACATGATTCTTGACATTCTTAGGAACAACTTGAGCTGGATTTAAAAGGCACTCTACTTTAGAATTGGATCAATGTTCTAAATTCAAGAACTCACCAAAACTAAGCACCAACCAAGACTCATATTGAAGTCCATGTATTGTCAAATTGAATCAAAACAAAAGGAAAGAAGAACAAGAATTAAAACTGGACAGAATTTAAATGATAGCTACTGAACCAAAACAGAATTAAGAACACAATGCTGGAAACACAAAATAAACGGTAGAAAAAGAAGTAAACTCTAGGAATCAAAACTACCGAATGGAAAATTGAAGAAAAGGGAAGAAGAACACTTATAGAATAAGATGCTTGCTGGATTTTGAGAATTGGAAGAAGCCATTCACGCCACTTGGAACCTTGAACCAAGATAAGTGATGGAGTGCCACCACTTGAAGCTCACCATAGCTCACAAGATAAGGCAAAGAAGAGGAAGACTCAAAACTCACAAATTCTCTCCCAAATTGAGTATAGTCTCTCTACTATAAAATTCCAATCTGAATTGTACAAGCTAAGCACCTTTATTTATAGCCTAGAGGTGCTGAAAATGCAAGCTAAATGGCACACAAATGCAATGAAATTCGGTTTGGCACCCCCTAGGCTCCTATCTACACTCCCCACTAGACTCCCTTACTACTTACACCTTTTTATTACATTCACACCCCTATTCTATAAAAGAAATAAGAAGAGCCATTTTATTATACTCTTGTCCCAAAGCTCTTGCCATGCTCCTAGTAATTCGTTGGGCTTGGGCCCCTTGTTGGGCTTGGACCCCTTGATGGGCTTGGGCCCCTTGTTGGGCTTGGGCTTCATGGCCTAGAGCATCCTCTACTTGGTTTCCATCAGAAGGTGCTGCACTTGATAAGGTATCCATTGCCAAAATCAAAACAGCAAACAAAAAGAACAAACAATTTCAAGAAAAACAAGGTTAGAAAATGGAACAATGATGGTGCTGTAATGAAAATTAAAAGACACTCAAAGAACTCCAAGAAAGAATACTTCCCTCAACCAATCTGCTCTTGAGGTTTTGGTAACTCTCAAATGAAATATGTCAAAGCAAACCACTCTTTCTCAAAGCCAATACACCACAAAACTTAAAGAACAATAAAAGACAATCAAGAAAAGGTTTAAACAAGAAAGGCTATACTGAAATACTGAAATCAGGAGTTTCATATTTTTCCAGTAAGCATATAAATTTTGATAAACCAAACAGTCAGCACGTTTTTAAGAAAAACAAAGGAACCTATATAGAAACCAAAATTAAGAATTAAGAACTTCAAAGACACAATAGAATTGATGTTTAAGAACTTGTATATATCTAATACACAAGCATGAACTCCATACTAAAAAGAAAATGCACCAAAGTATCAAGAAAACAAACACATAAAATTGCACTCAATGAAAAAAAAAATCAAGAAACCAAAATTATCAACAAAAGGACTACATAGAATTGATAACATTTTTGGAGAAACATGACTTTGACAAAATTTAGAGAGATTAAAAAATCAAAATGACACAAACACAAAGTATTAAGAACAAGAAAACAACAAGAAATACCCACAAAATAAACCTAAAAGAGAAAGCTAAAGACAAGAATGTAAAGTTCTTGAATTAAAATTGCCAAAAGAACTCAAACATACACAAGAACAAACCTAAGACTCATGATACCACATGATATGATTCCAATAACATGATGGAGGTATGATATGAACATGTTATGGATTCAACAAGAGTTGGAATATGATTAGGCACTTTTTAAGAATTGGATCAATGTTCTTAACATCCAAGAACTCACCAAAACACAAAAATCAAGCCAAACTCACATAGAAACCCATATTGAACAACAAACCCATGGATTGAAACTCAAGAACACAACATATAACATTTATACCCATGGAGGACGTGACGAAAACAGCAAAAACAACCAATTTGCACCGATTAAAATTGAATATAAGTGCAGCAAATTAAAGAGGACATCGCAAGTTCATTCTTCATTTATTATAATAGAAATGCAAAATCTAGATTGTGATGTCTTTCCTCCAGGTAGCAGTAAAGAAGCAATTCTGCTTGAGGCTACATTCAAAACAATATTTCCTGTAGATCTAACTGCAGCAGATAATGTTCTCCGCATGAAAATTTTGCCAGTTCCACCATAACCATATAAAAAGAAGAAACCACTTTTTTCAGAAACAAATGATGAAATGATCTCTTCATAAACATTTAATTGCTCAGTAGTGAGACATTTCAACAATGAAGAATGCTCTCTTGCCATTTCATCTTTGTTATAGTTAAGTTCATCCATAATAAACCTATTTTGAAACAAACATGAAATAGAAGGATCAAGTTGAGGCAAAGAAAAAAACTCTTGTAATAAGCATCCATTTGCCATTAATAAATCTTGTATTTTTAATAGGCAAAGATCAAGCTGAAGACCTAACATTATTTTTTAAAATATGCATCACGTTCATAATTTGTAGTTGTACCGTCCCGTATCAGGGCGTTGACTAAGTCAAAGTCAACGACTGGAAAGTCAAAGTCAACTCAAGGTGTCGCCCAGGTGTAGAGACGCCAAGAGGAAGCGTCGCCAAGATAGGACAAGGCTTCGCCAAGGCAAGGCGTCGCCTGGGTGGAGGCGTTGCCAAGGCAAGGCGTCGCCTGGGTGGAGACGTCGCCCAACCAGGGCGTAGCCAGATCAAACAGTGTAAAAGTAAGGCAATCACGGTATGGTTCCCCGATACCCATGGGTAGGAAAGATCATGGAGGGAGCGACGCCGTGGGAAAGCCTCAGGACCCGATATCTCGGGAAAGTGATAAAGAGAAGGAAAAGGTGGCTTCAAGGCCATAGTGATAGTATCAGTGAAGGGCAACCTGACTCGTGAAGTACCCCTGCCACCCCAGAGACGCCTTCGGGACAGATACGACCCAAGAGGAAGGTCACGCCCAGGATAACCGGGTGCAGGGTGCGAGAGGAAGGCAGATACGCTCTCAGAGTAAGTGGCTAGATACTTGGGGGCATGAGTTGGCACCCAAAAAGCCACCCCTAGCGCAGTGGCACTCCCAAGCAAGAGGGCTCACACGTAGAGACGTCCCCAGGTGGGCAGAAACGCCCCCATATGGGGTCATGGCGTCGTGAGGCCCTCCACGTGTACGACAGCCATGCCAGAATAGAAACACCCTCTAGTCAGGTGCCAGGTAATTAAAGATATTCAATACAGTTTCCCTTTCGAGCATTCAGGTACTATTATGGCTCCCGAGCGTTTCAACGTCTTAAATGCGCTACGTTTCGTAATTAAGCGCTTTAATGAGTGCGTTACGTTTGAGATTAAAAGCGCTTTAAGACGCTTTAAATGCTGGGGCAGTTTAAATAGCGCTGGGAATGTCGGAAAAAGGGTGGGAACCTTTGGCAAATTTACGAGAAACTCTCTGGTTGCTTGCCCGTGCTTTAAGATTACGTACAAGTGACTGGAGAATATTTTTGCCTGAAGGAGACAACACACACACATACACACAGTTCTTTTACCACCTTCAGAGTGCTGCACGCGGTGCTCAGATACGTGGGTGGACAGTTTTTTGGTGTTTCTTGCTGGCTGACTTGAGCGTCGGAGTGCACACGGCCGCTAGGGCGCCTCTTTGTCCCCTTTTTTGCAGGAATCCGCGGGCAACCAGCGGGAAGGAGACCCCAGCTGACGGTTGAGGTCGTGCACGAAGACGAAGAGCAGCGCGCGCAGCCCCAGCAGACCTATCCATGCAGCAGGTCCTGGAAATAATGAGGGGGCTGCAGCAGGACATGGCGGATTCGAAAATGGAGCAGGAGCGCATGCAGGCAGACCTTGACGCCTCGTATGAGCGGAACGAAGAGCTCCACCGTGTGAATGAGGAGTTGCGCCAGGGCCTGAGAAACGATAGGAGGCGGCCTGGGCATGACGAGACGGAGAACCATTCCCCACCAAGGGAGTTTTCCACTCCTTTCTCACAGGAGATCCTAGACGCAGCGATCCCGAACACGTTCGCGGGACCCAAGGTGATCTTCACCGGGATGGAGGACCCAGAGACGCACCTGGCTGCATTTCACACGCAGATGGTCCTGATAGGCGGTTCTGATGCTGCCAAGTGCAAGCTCTTCATGAGCACCCTGACCGGGATGGCTATGGACTGGTTCATTAGCCTCCCTGAAGGTCATATCACATCCTTCCGCCAATTGTCGCGGTTATTCCGAGAACAGTACTTAGCCAACAAGGCCCCGCCGCCGGTCTCCTACGACCTGTTCGACGTGAAGCAATATCAGGGGGAGACCCTGAAGGAGTATATCAATCGCTTCGGGGCCCAGGTCGTGAAGGTTGGCACAACAGAAGAGCCTATGATCGTGTACGCGTTTGTGAAAGGCGTATGCCCCGGCCCCTTCGGAGAATCCATTATCCGTAATCGCCCTAGGACTTTCGCTGAATTACGGCGCAGGGCAGTAGAGCATATTGCTTCGGAAGGGGAGGTATGTGTGAAGCGCACCAGCGCCATGCCCTCACGCCCGAGGGGACCGGCGCGAGTTCAACCCGTCAGAGTCAATGAGACCACGACGGGGAGAAAGAAGCCAGAGGCGAGACGCCCCTACGAGGCCAGAAAGCCCCAGCCCCGGGGCCCAGCAGGAGGCGAACGCCCCGCCAGAGAAAGAGCAAGACCGGCGAGGTACAACTTCGTAGTTGAGTTGAAGGATTTGATCGCCGTACCCAACATAGCCGAGAGGCTGAGGCGACCGGCGAAGACCGACAAGGTGTTAGGGCCCCGCAAAGACTCTTGGTGCGAATTTCACGAGGCTTTCGGGCACCAAATTGATAATTGCCTGTCGTTGGGCTACCAGCTAGATGAGCTGGTGAGGACTGGGTTTTTGAAAGATTATGTCGCAGATTCCACCACGACCGCCACCCTGCCGCCGCCGGCAGATGAGCCAGCACACGAGATGCGTGTGCTTGGCGAGGTCCACACCATTGCTGGAGGTTTTTCCGGCGGAGGACCCACCGCCTCCCAGCGGAAGAAATACGCGAGGGGGGTGAATTCAATCGAAGAGAGGCTCTCGGGGGAGCCCTGGGAGTCAGATATTGTGTTCACAAGAAGAGACCTCCGAGATGTGGTGCCCCACGACAACGATCCCGTTGTCATCTCAGTCGTCACAGCTGGAAGGAAGGTCCACAGAGTGCTTGTTGATCAAGGAAGCTCGGCAGACGTCATGTTTCTGTCGACCTTTAATAAGTTACGGTTGTCCCCCGATCTGCTGAGTCCCTATACGGGATGTTTGTATGGGTTTGGGGATAACCAGGTAGAGGTCCGGGGGTACCTGGAGTTGAGGACTACGTTCACAGACGGAGAGGCCTCCCGTACAGAGAGCATTCGGTACCTCGTCGTGAACGCCAATTCTGCCTACAATATTTTGCTGGGCAGACCGGCGTTAAACTGTCTGAGTGCAGTGTCCTCCACCCGCCACATGAAGATGAAGCTACCGGACCTCAGTGGCCGGGTTATAGTCATCAGGTCAGACCAGGAGGAGGCGAGGAAATGCTATGAAAACAGCCTGAAGACGAAGAGAGGCGTATTTATGGTGTATGAACGTCCGCCAAGAGCGGACACGACGATGGTTGAGGCGACGCCCGTTGGGCTGACGCCCGAAGTGGCCATAGCAGAGAGGGCGAGGCCCGAAGCAGGTGTGCCAAAGGAGGAAGGCCCTGACGACGCGGCGCCCGTAGAAGAGGCGGCGTCCGTCGAAGATGATAGCAGGGAGCAGCCTGCAGCTAACGCCATAGAAAGGGAGATTGGCAGCAAAGCTTTCAGGTTAGGAAGCTCGCTAAGCCCAGAAGAACAGGAAGGGGTGGTAGAAGTGATTTCGCGCCACCTGGATGCCTTCGCATGGTCCGCCTCGGATATGCCAGGCATCGACCCTGATTTCCTGTGTCACCACCTCAGCATGGACGCCACGGTCCGCCCCGTGCGTCAGAGAAGGAGGAAGTTCAATGAGGAACGACAACAGGTGGTGAGAGACGAAACGCAGAAGCTGGTGAGTGCTGGCCACATTAGGGAGATTCAGTACCCTGAGTGGCTTGCCAATGTCGTCTTGGTGAAAAAGGCGAACGGAAAGTGGAGAATGTGCGTTGACTTCACGGACCTGAACAAGGCGTGCCCAAAGGATTCCTATCCGCTGCCCAACATCGACGCCTTGGTAGACAGTGCGTCCGGCAGCAAGGTGTTGAGTTTCCTGGACGCCTTCTCAGGGTACAACCAAATCAAGATGCACCCAAGAGACGAGAGCAAAACTGCATTCATGACGGAGACATGCAATTACTGTTATAAGGTGATGCCCTTCGGGCTGAAAAATGCGGGCGCCACGTACCAGAGGCTAATGGATAAGGTCCTGGCGCCAATGCTTGGGAGGAATGTGTACGCTTATGTCGACGACATGGTGGTGGCGTCGCAGAGTAGGGTGCAGCACATGGCAGACCTCGAGGAGTTGTTCAACACAATATCCAAATACCGCCTCAAGTTGAACCCCGAAAAGTGTGTTTTCGGGGTAGAGGCCGGTAAGTTCTTGGGTTTTTTGCTCACCGAGAGGGGAATAGAGGCGAACCCCGACAAATGTGCGGCTATTATCGCCATGCGGAGTCCGACATCGGTAAAGGAGGTGCAACAGTTGACAGGGCGGATGGCGGCGCTCTCGAGGTTTGTTTCCGCCGGAGGAGAAAAGGGGCACCCGTACTTCCAGTGCCTCAAGAGAAACAGTCGCTTTGCCTGGACTGATGAGTGCGAAGCGACTTTCATTAAGCTGAAGGAGTACCTGGCGACGCCACCGGTTCTCTGCAAGCCGGTAACGGGCGTGCCCCTCCGGTTGTATTTTACTGTAACGGAGCGGGCCATCAGTTCTGTGTTGGTCCAAGAGCAGGACCAGAGTCAGAAGCCCATCTACTTTGTAAGCAAGGCCTTACAGGGGGCTGAGACAAGGTACCAAGCACTGGAGAAGGCGGCGCTGGCGGTAGTGTTTTCTGCTAGGAGGCTCCGTCATTACTTCCACAGTTTTACGGTGGTAGTGATGACCAATCTCCCCATACAGAAAGTGCTGCAGAAACCCGATGTGGCAGGAAGGATGGTACGCTGGGCAGTGGAGCTGTCAGAATTCGACATACAGTACGAGCCTAGAGGACCCATCAAAGGGCAGGTGTACGCGGATTTTGTAGCGGAACTTTCGCCCGGAGGTGAGCAAAAGGTGGAAGCGAGTTCACAGTGGCTGCTCTCGGTTGATGGCTCCTCAAACCAACAAGGGAGTGGTGCGGGAATAGTGCTGGAAGGACCCGACGGCATACTGATCGAGCAGGCCTTGCGTTTTGCCTTCAAGGCAAGTAACAATCAAGCAGAATATGAAGCCCTGATTGCAGGAATTCTCTTGGCCAAGGAGATGGGCGCACAGAACCTCCTAGTGAAGAGCGACTCCCAGTTGATTACGGGGCAGGTGTCGGGTGAGTTCCAGGCGAAGGACCCACAGATGGCGGCGTATCTAAAATACGTCCAGTTGTTGAGAGGGGCGTTCAACGCTCTTGAGTTAATACACGTCCCGAGGGAGCAGAATGCCAGAGCTGACCTGCTCGCAAAGCTGGCCAGCTCAGGCAAGGGGGGTAGACAGAGGACAGTGATCCAGGAGACTCTCAAAGCTCCGCGTCGATTCGTGGAAGACAACAGGGTGGATGTCCTCCAGATTTATGCATCAAGGGGAAGGCTGAGGAGTCATTCCTCATTGAGCCAAGATACGCAGATGCAGATGCAGGTGTGTCTGAGGGTGTGTCTGAGGAAGAGCAGATGCAGGTCTGTGTCCTGTCCAAGGGAGACACCTGGATGACGCCCTATAAACGATACCTGGCGGATGGGGCCCTTCCAGTGGACCCTGAAGAGGGTAAGAAAATCAAAAGAAATGCCGCAAGATATACTTTGGTGGATGGGGTGCTGTTCAGGCACGGTTTCACTCACCCTATCCTAACATACGTCAGTGGCGATGAGTGCACCAGGATAATGGCGGAGCTACACGAAGGCATCTGCGGAAGCCATGTAGGAGGAAGGTCCTTAGCCTCCAAGGTAATACGCGCAGGTTTCTTCTGGCCAACAGTGAAAGAGGATTGCGCACGGCACGCCCAGCGGTGTAAGCAATGCCAAAAGCACGCCGACTGGCACAAGGTGCCGCCAGAAGAGTTGCGGTCCATATACAGCCCGTGGCCTTTCCACACATGGGGAATTGACATCCTGGGCCCTTTCCCACTGGCAATCAGGCAGATGAAGTATCTGATCGTCGCCATAGAATACTTCACTAAGTGGATAGAGGCAGAGCCCGTGGCACAAATCACTGCGCATAAGGTACAGCATTTTGTGTGGAGAAACATCGTGTGTCGCTTTGGCGTACCCAGGCGCCTGATATCTGACAACGGGACCCAGTTCGCCAGTCAGCAGTTGAGAAATCTGTGCGCTGAAGTGGGAATCAAGCAAGTGTTCGCGTCGGTCGAACACCCCCAGACCAATGGACAAGTAGAGTCAGCAAACAGAGTTCTGCTGAGGGGGTTAAAAAGAAGGTTAGAGAAGGCCAAAGGGGCGTGGGCGGAAGAGGTGCCAAGGATTGTATGGGCATACCACACCACGCCCCAATCCTCTACTATGGAGACGCCTTTCAGTTTGGTGTACGGGTCGGACACGATGATTCCAGTAGAAATACACGAAAGCTCACCGCGTTTTCAAGACTTTGTGGTGGAGGAATCTAATGAGGAGAGACGGGTAAACCTGGTTCTGCTAGAAGAGGCCAGGGAAGAAGCTAGAATAAAAGCTGAAGCGATGAAGAGAAGAGTGGAGCGGCAATATAGCTCTAAAGTAAAGCCGCGACAGTTTCAGGTGGGCGACCTAGTGATGAGGAAAGCTCACCCATACGAGTTGGAGAATAAGCTGTCTCCCAAGTGGACCAGGTCCTTCAGAGTTACTGAGGCTAAGGGCAACGGTTCGTACAACCTGGAGACTTTAGATGGAGGCCCTATCCCGCGCAGTTGGAATGCAGCCAACTTAAAATTTTATTTTAGTTGACTTATGTAAGCAGCATGTAACAATTTAGTTGAAGGGGACGCTCTTTTTCCCTTTCGGGGGTTTTTTAATGAGGTCACCCTAATAAATGGAAAAACCAGTTGAGAAAAAGAAGTGCCTTGGTTTTCAGCCTTTATCTTTCCTTGTTAGAAGTAATGTGATGCGCCGCCTAGGCCATGGTGTCGCCAAGGAAGAAGGCGTCGCCCAGAAAGAAGGCGTCGCCAAAGTAAAAGCATGCATCGTTGGCAGAACGAGACGAAAGGAAGTCGTGCGGTATATGAAGCATATGCAAAGTAAAGTGGCGTTGTAAAGAATTATGATATTGAAAAGTTGTTGTTACAAGCAATGTTCAGTACAAAATGCAAAAACACAAACAAGCCACTTCTCAGCGCTCATCAGAGTCATCACTGGAGGAAGGCGAAGCCCCTTTCCCAGCCCGCAGCGCTCGAGTAAGTCGTGTCCTCTTTTCTTGGCTTATTTTCGAACCTGCACAAAGGGAACCGATGTATTAGAGACACCATGAAGAAAGACAGGCACAGTTAGAAAGTAACGAAGGCCGAAGTTGCCTAAGGCAGTGGTTCTCACATATGTACTTCTCAAGAGTCCTAGCGTTGAACTCCAAGCTGATCACCGTAGCAGAGTCAAAGCCTCCCGCCTCAGCAAGAATCCGGCAAGCTATTTGATCACTTGGAGCCAGATTCTTGAGGGGTTTGGCTTTGAGGGCCTTTTCCTCTCTCACCCAGTACAGCGGAAACCCATCCAGAGCGTCGGGAACAAGGTCAGTACGACAGATCTTGAAGAACCGGCCTTTCCACCCGGTGAACGAGCTCTGGAAGGATGTGAAGAGGACCCTCCCGGGCACGTTACTGAGAGTTACCCAGAGGTTGTGTCTCTGTCTCTTCACCTCAAAGAAGTGAAGAAAGAGGTCAACCGAGGGTGCACAACCCAGAAACCCGAAGAGAACGTCGAAGGCTTTGACAAAGGCCCAGTTGTTGGGGTATAACTGGGCCGGAGCAACGTTGATCTCCGTCAGCAGTTCCTTCTCGAACCAGGATAATTTTGGGATTGGAACCTACAACTGGTAACAAACTTCCAATACGCTGATAATTTTGGCCACTAAGTATGAACTGAAGAGGTCCACAACCATTATTCATAAAAGAATCAATTTTCCCACCTATTGAAGTAAACGAAAACATATTGTTGTAAGTTCTTGAGGTCTTTGTAAAAAGGGTAGTTGTACTTTTCCCTTTTGGAAACATATAGAAAATTGCACTTCTGTTGAACGTCTTGATTTATCAGCACGTTCCTCAAACCATGAAATAGCTCCACAATTAACACATTCAATTGAAGGTTGACCAACATGAAGAACTTACGAAAATTACAAAAAAAGAAATATAATTCTGGTTTCTATAATACACTTGGTAAAACGTTAACTGCAATGAGGACTTATATTACAATCTACTATCATCCAAGTAATAATAATGTGCTAACCTTGCAATTTAGATTTTGAATATAGTTCACTTCTAAAATTGTTGTGTACATCATCTGAGATAAATAATAAGAATCATATTTATAAAACTATAACAATTTTGTATACAGTATAAGGAAACAGGTTAAAGAAACTTGTATGATTTAACATTATGTTCAAAATTTGGAGACCATTCAACATAATGTAATGTTTTGCTAATCAAATTCATGATGTTCAAAGAGTAAGAATGTTGTCCAACTTTAGAACATTGAAGATGTTCAATTCTTCCTGTATAAACAAATTATTGATATCAACACTGTGTGCATATAAAAAGTAATTAATAAAATCATATGGCAAGGCATAAAATGACAACCTAACTGTTCTTCATCAATTCTTGTTGGCTGCTTTGATGTATTCAACAATGTGTCTAAAGATGACTTATGAACTTTGGAACATAGAGAAGATATATGTGCCGCTACTGGAGTATCTGTCCTCAAATTTTAAAATTGGATAAGACAAATGCCAATTGCACTATTAATTGAAATCTATAACAAATGATTATGTTTCCAAATCAATCGAATTTCAAGGTTTAAGACATCACTTACTATAGTTCAAATTCGACAATGGTTTCCTTTGTGCATTTGATTGTTGTGTGTTTTGATTAGAAGAAAACTTAACTGCGAGTAAAGGATATTATAAAATATCAATAATTTACATAATAATTTGCAATATCCCTTTATAAGAAGGGCCTTAAGACTTACCTGTACTAAAAGGACATGAGGGTTGTCTATTCTCTAAGTCTGATATTACATTTTGTGAAAAATTACAACCTTCTCCATCATTTGTAGGTGTTAGGTATTTATTTTGGGTTGTATATTGTGGGGTAACAACCATGGCAGGTTTCTCTATTGCATTTTGGGGTGAACTATTATGTACATCTGCATGAAATGACACTATTCTCCATGACATGTAGCTTATAAGTTTTTCTTTTTGGTTGTATATCCATGAGTAACAACAATGGCAGCTTCCTCTATTGCATTTTCGGATGAACTGTGATGTACATCTGCATTAAAATTTTAAATTTTTATATTAAATACATTAGCAACTAATTAATAAAACTTACATTCTAAAGCCTAAAAAATTAACTACATATAAAGTCGAACCTGAAATATCCATACCTTTTTTTTTTGTAAATTAACATCACTTGACAAACAAAACTCTTCCTTACTCTCTATGCCATAAACCACCTTCTGTGTCTAGTTTAATCCATATGAAATAGTAGTTAACTTATTGATATGACTTGGATTGACATTAAACAAGAAACAACACATTAAAGAGGCTTAAAGACAATTCAATGGAGGATAATGCCATCCAAATGGAGAGCCAAACTCATATGAATCATGAGTGCCATGTCCTTAACACAAACATATGAAGGAATTGAAAAGGAAAGCAAGAACAACTTAAGAACACAAATAGAAACACAATTAATACATGTAATATATCAAACCGAACAGAATTGAATCAAGAACAAATCCTATCGATTGAAATCAACAAAGGAACAAGATGCATCGAATAGAAACTTAAGACAACACATAGAACAAAAATAAACGGTAGAAATTGAAGAACAAGCTAAACTACCAATTGGAAATGGAAATGGAAATGAAAGGAAGAAGACTTACATGGATGAAGATCGGCTAGAATGGAGTTGGAGATGAAACACACCACTTGGTGATGGAAGCTCCAAGATGAGTGTATGGTTGCCGCCACTTGTAGCCCTCCAAAAGCAGACAAGATGAGACTAGGAAGGAGATCAAATCTCACAAAGTTCTCTCTCAATTTGAGTAGAGTTTCTTTTCATCAATTATCAAATATGAAATTACAAGAGCCTAGCCTCTCTATTTATAGTAGAAGAGGGCTGAAATGAAAGGCTACACAAACTCAGATTTCCCTCCTAATTCTAATTCAAATTTGGAGCCAAAACAAGTAACATGGGAGGTGTGACCTTTTTCTACTTTGGCACCTCCTAAAAACTACACCTACACCTACTATTTTGTCACATGGAAGGTGTGACCTATCTTTATACATACGCACCCCTTATTTTAATATCTACACCCTCCTTTAATGTTCTACTAAAAACTATACAAAAGAAAATTACAAATAGAGACATCTAATGATGCTCATTTATTTAATGCTTGGCCTTGCCCCTCATGGGTTGGATTTGGGCTTCTTGGGCTGTGGCCTTCTTGGGCTTGGGCTTGGCCTCCATATTAAGAATACTAATAAGAAGAACTTCAAGTATTTTGGTCCTTGACCATTCCTCCTATTAATAGCATCTTTTTTATTCTCATCACTTATTCCTCTGGCTTGTGCATTCTTGGTTCAAAACATCTTCATTTTCTTTGTTGGATTGTTGTTTGATTTTTCACATATATTTGCAATCCAGTTCTCATTTTAATACATTAGCAGCAAATAATAACCAACATACAAAACTTCATCTAACTATTCTTAAAACAGGTTTCGTGTAATTTTAATCTCAGTATAACAACAAATCCAGTAATGAAGGATAAACTTAAATTCTATATCAAAAAACATGAACTGCATATGAGGTTCTACCTGTTGTAAGTTTGGTAGCCTTTTCGTGAACTTATTCTAAAGGATGATCTTCCTTCTGTTTCTTGCCCACTTTGACTCATCTGGATCCATATGCACATAACGCTGTCAGTGAAGTTCATTGTTTGTTAAATTCTTTTCACAAAACAATTTGTCAAATACCTAGTGACCACTGAAAGTTTAGAGCGAGAATATCCAAATCCTCTTTTTTGGATGCACTTTGACTTTCTGAAATGTGGGTTATTCCAATGGTGTGCAAAATAATGAGTTATTTTAATGTAAGTTTGTTACCATATTTGTACTACATCTACCCTTATTCTACTTAAGAAAAAACAAACTAGGCTAGACAACAAAGATTTAGAAAAAACAGTCAAATTGTATTAATAATTTAATAATATTGAAAAGGGGAAAGTTGTCTGCACATTCCAAAAATTACATGTTATACTTACAAATATTACTGACAAAGATTTAAAAAACACATTTTATGAAAACTTCTACACAAAATTGTCTATTGATATTGGTAGCTTCCCAAGGTAGATATTGAAAGTGTCATTATTTGCCAAATTGAATATTGTGCTTCAAGTGCTATTTTATGTACCATTGAATGTTCTATACTTTATATTACCATGTTATCAATCTTACTATGCCTATTGCTCTCGAGCAGGCTGTGCTTCACGATTTTGACACTGATATTCAAAATAACTTGTTCATTCTCATCCAATTTGTGGATGAAATCAAAACTCTTGTCTATAACTTAAATATTTACAATGTCTTTAGGAAATTTGTTTTTCAGAATTACTACAAGCTTAGGCAGCATGGTGTTAGTGTAAAAATTCAACAACTATTAGAAAACTTCATCTTAGTTGACTTGAATTTCAATGTGATAATTATCATTCACAAAAATCATAATCCTTTGTGTAATTGTATTTGAGGTACACTGTTGATGACATATTTAATGGATTATACTTGTTTAAAAGATCAATAATGTTTTGCGGTATTTGGGCAATATATTCATCATACTGACACTACACAAAGGATGTTTGAGGTAAAATCCAATATTGTGCTTGAAATTTCATTTTATAGTCATGAATAGCATAACAGATTTAACAGATACAAATAACAATATGCAAATGTATACTTCTGCCAGGTACACCATTGACTTATTCACATTAATAATGAAATGTCAAATGAATTATACATATCTAAAATATTGTATGTCTAATACAGATTTTATATGCGTTTTAAAAAAAATGTACAAATGCAACTTTAGTCAACTACTCAATCAATGATGTAAGAATTGATGGCTTAAACAAGAAGGGGGGGGGGTGAATGGTTTTGAAAAAGATTTTCGCAAATACTTGGTTTAGAATGAATCTTTAACAAACAACTCAAATAAGTACTTAAGGAAGGCAATCAAACAACCTAACAAAAAACAGATATCAGAATTTTAACCGATTAAAACTGCGTTTTAATCTGTTGTTTATAGCAGCAGCAGAAATGAATTAACACAAACAGTTTATAGAGAGTTTGACAAAAGAGAGATTTTACACAAAAGGTTTATACTGGTTCACTCCATCCCTAAGCTACATCCAGTTCTCAGACAATCCTCTGAGTTCCACTAGTAATCAACGCAGATTACAACACATACACTCACCCCTTTTGCAACACTTAACAGTCAAGACAAAACAACCTCTGTCTTTACAGGATTTCAACAACAAACAGTATTTAAACAATGTACAATTACAAGATACTAAGCAAGGATAGAAAACACCTAGATTTACAGAACCAGAGATCCTATGATCAACACTTGTCACCACAACAAAGCTTGAAAAACACTCTTGCTCTTTTTTAAAACACTTTCAAAAACAAAATCTCTTTCTCAAATCTGAATGAATACTTGTTATATTTGTTATTTATTTTGATTTGAAAAAAAGCTTATTGTATAGGCTTTGAAAAGCAGCCGTTCTAGGCAGTTTCGAACAACGAAATCAATTAAAACAAGTTTTCAAAAAATTGTTATGAAAATACACATTTAACCGGTTAAAACCATGATTTAACTGGTTGAATGAGTCAATCACTTACACAATTGATTCAAAAAAAAATTTCAAAACTTACAGCCAGCTAAGTGACAAACAACCGATTATTTCGACAAATCAACCGGTTGTTTTTCCTTTGCTTGGAAAAACACTTAGTTTAAAACAGTTTTGATCAAGCTTTGTGTAGGCTTCAAGGACTGATCTTAACAAAGATTCTAAACATCCTAATCTAAACCCAAACCCAGAAAGCAACACAACTTCAGGCTTCATGTGGATTTGAAACATCAATGCTCCCATGTTCAACAATCTCCCATTTGATGGAGACAAATCCCTGGATGCTTTTAGGAATGTTCTTTGTTTAGAATTTTTTCAACCCGCATTCATTAAACAAACACAAAAACACAGGGTAATCTAATCCAAAGCAAATAAGCACCAAAAACCAGTTTTCTCTTGGTGATTTCCAAAATAGGAACATTAGCCAAATCAATTGAGAAACCAGCACACATACACAAGTGCAGAACAGATACACAATCATTTATTTCGCAGGAATAATCGGTTGAAAATATGTATATAAGAAATAACAGTTTAACATACTTCAAATTTAAATAAGTTAAAGCAATGAAGTAGTAAAAGAACAATTAAGAACATTACAAATCCCAACACATTTGTCCCCTTATTTGTCTTATCAAATAGACAAAAGGCAGGATTAAAAACAAATAGACAAGGCATGCATATCAATTATTCCCAATTCATTCCTTAGAGAATAGTACTTGTCCTTTGATAGAGGTTTAGTGAAGATGTCTACAAGCTGGCTCTCTGTTGAGACAAACTGAATCTCACAATCACCATTATTGATATGATCACGTATGAAGTGAACCTTATTTCAATTTGCTTTGTCCTCGAGTGTTAAACCTGATTTTTTGTCAGATTTATGGCACTCGTGTTGTCACATAGTAGAGGTACTTTATTGATCTTGAATCCAAAGTCTTCAAGTTATTGCTTGATCCATAAAACTTGTGCACAACAGCTTCCTGCAACTATATATTCAGCTTCGACTGTTGATAAAGCTACACATGCTTACTCTTTACTGTGCCATTAAATGAGACTAGATCCAAGTAGGTGACATGTTCCACTTCTACTCTTTCTGTCTAATTTGCAACTTGCAAAGTCAGAATCAGAATATCCTACTAAATGAATAGGAGAGTGCGAAGGATACCATAACCCCATGGATGTTGTGCCTTTCAGATACTTCAGAATCCTTTTGGAAGCTTTGAGATGTGATTCCGTAAGACAGGATTAAAATCTTGCACAAAGGCAGATATCAAACATTATGTCTGGTCTGCTTGCTGTTAGGTATAGAAGAGAACCTATTAAACCTCTGTATTTGGTTTGATCAACCTCTGGTCCAGCTTCATCAACACCTTTATAGCCTGCAGCTTTACAGGCTTCCATCTCAAACTTCTTGAGTATGTCATTGCAGTACTTGGATTGACATACAAAGATCCCTTTTTTGGATTGCTTCATTTGCAGTCCAAGGAAGAACAAAAGTTCCCCCATCATTGACATTTCGAACTCTCCCTGCATAGCTTTGACAAAATCCTCACAAAGTTTTGCATTAGAAGAGCCAAATAAAATATCATCCATATAAATTTGCACTAAGATAACATCAGAATCAACTTTCTTAATGAACAAAGTTTTATCAACGTTTCCTCTTTCATATTGATGGGATAGAAGAAAATACAATGTTTTCTTTAGCTTGTATACATGATTAGGATGCTTGTGATCTTCAAACCCCAGGTGGTTGTGAAACATAGATCTCTTCATTTTATAACTCCATTGAGAAAAGCACTTTTCACGTCCATCTGAAACAACTTGAAACCACTCATGCAAGCAAAACCTAATAAAAGTCTTGTTAGAATGTATGGCTTTAAACTAGAGGGGGGTGAATGGTTTAATGGGGGGTTTTCACAAACTTTTTAGGATAGAATGAAATTCTTTGCAAGAAACCAGATTTAGGAATTCAGTTTGCCAAGAACAAAGCTCAAAACAGAAAAGCAACAGAAAAACAATCGGTTGTTTATACCAGTAAAATAACAGCAACTGAAATTAAAGTGTTTAAGGAAGAGAGAATTGCACAAAACAGTTTATACTGGTTCACTCTTAACTCGAGAGCTACATCCAGTTTCCCAGAAACCACTAGGTAATCCACTAGGTAATCAAATTCAGATTACATACACACACCACCAAAGAAGTGACCTTGATTGATGGAGATCAAGCTCAAGATGACATGGAGGCCAATCAACAAGATCAAGAAGAGGTAGAGGCACAAATGGAGGACGCCCATGGAGGTCAAAGCCCACCTCAAAGGATTACAAGAAGCATGTTCAAAGCTTTAGGAGCTAGGGGACATTTATTTTCTCTTTTTGTAATTTCTTTAGTTGAAGGTGCTTAGAGGGAAACATTAGAGACCTCTTTTGTTATAGCATCTTTTAGGCTTTAGTTAGGAGCTTTAGGAGGGGGGATGTATTAGTAGATAGGTGTAGGAGTAGAATAGGAGGTGCCAAAGTGAAGGAAGAGGTCACACCTTCCTCATGCATGGTTTAGGCGCCGGTTTTAAATAGGTTTAGGAGGGAATTTTGAATTCTCTTAGCTTTGATTTTCAGGACCTTAGGCTATAAATAGAGGTGCTCTCTTTGTATTTTTCAGATTGGAATTTAGACTAAAGAAACTATACTCATTTTTTGAGAGAGCATTGGAGAGCTTTGTGCCTTCTTCACTAGTCTTATCTTGATGGTTCAATGGTTACCTCAAGTGGCGGCTTGCACACTTATCTTGGAGTCTCCATCCTCCTAGTGGCGTGATCATCCAACCATTCCTCCATCTTCATGAGCTTTCTCTTCAACTTCCTTCCTTCTTTGTTAATTCCATGTCTTAACTTGTTTCTTGTTGTTTTGGTTCGGCAATTTCAGCTTAATTTTGTGTTGCTTCGGTTCTTTCATCATGCTTTGCTATTCTTCATCTTTCTTCTTCATTTTCCAGCTTTTTGTTCGGTTCAATTTAATTTCCAGCATTCAAATTTAGTTTGCTTAGCTTTTGTGCCTTTTTGTTCGGTTCAATTTGACAATAATTGGATCTTCTATATGAGTTTGTGTTTTGGCACTAGTTTTGGTGAGTTCTTGTTCATAGAACCTTGATCCATTTCTATGAGAAAGTGCCTAGCTCTTAACCAACTCAAGATGATTCCTAAGAATGTCAAGAATCATTCCAATTGTGCTAGTGGAATCACATCATTGATCCCCTCAAAACATACACTTCCTTTGGCTGAGCACACACACCACCAAGAATGTTGATCTTGACAACCTCAAGAGCACACAACCCTTTTTGGCATTACAACACCAGAATGTACACAAATCACAAAACGAATTACACTGTTAAAGGAATCAACTGAAATCAATACAGAGTAATCCTATTCTACTTCTCTCTTGAATAACCAAAGTTCAAGTTCAAACTCAAAATGCTTCAAAACTCTTTGAAAAACTCAAATATGTTTTTCTTTCTTGTTTTTTTATAAAACATTAACAAACTATTTATATTATTCAAATCTTAGTCAAAGAATTTAAAGCAGAAGCGTATTCAGTTATGAAATCAATTAAAGCTCTTTTAACAAACAAAATTGTATTCTGTTAGGATTCCAAACAAACAATCGGTTGAAATAGCGACTCAATCGGTTATTTGGGTTTGATAGCAAGTCAACCATCCAAAACAGTTTTCAAAAACAACAGGTTGTTTTCACTTAGTTTGAAAAACACTTTAATCTTAAAATATTTGAAAACACTTAAGCTTTAGATTCAACAAAGAGTGGATTACAAATATAATCTACCCCAGATCCTATTCTGAAGCACCTCAACAACAGCAAGCACATCTAGCCTTTCATCAAACACAAAGGATTTGGATTCTTCAAAGCTTGAACACACTTGATTCAACAATCTCCCCATATTTGATGAAGACAAATCCCTGGTTGCTTGTGTTGGACTTGTTTGAATCTGAAGCAGTTCCTGCAAAACAAAGTTTAAGCAAAGCACAATATCTCTGATAGAAGGTTAGAGCAGTAAATCAAAACATGTTTTGTTTAACAAAAACAACAACTAAAAACCACCAGAAATACCAGCATATCAATAGCAAAGCAGCAGAATTAAAGTTCACTTAAACAAAACATAGAGTTTGCAGAAAATAAAAGACAACCCAACATAAAATCTCCCCCTATTTGTCTTCACAAATAGACAATAAGAAGAGATAAAAAGGAAATTGTTCCAGATTATACAGAATTTAAAAGCAAAAGCACTTAAATTGATACAGGGCAAAAACAATCGGTTGTTTCGATCAATCAAGCGATTGTTTTTCCTTTAATCATCCTTGCCATACTGAAGTTCAAAGATCTGGTTCTAAACAGCTTCAATCTGATCATCCAGGGTCATAAACCGAGTATCCATGCTATTGAATCTGTTGTCAATGCTCTGGAAATTGGTCACACAAAGATCATGGAGATTTCTTTGATTTTCAGCAAAGTCATCAAGCTTATTCACCATGTATCTTTCAAAAGAAGACATAGAAGGCATCTCATCTCCTTGATGTCCTACACTTGTTCCAGCTTCAAAGGTAGTTGCAGGATGATCTTCATTGTGAATATCCATATCAGCAACTTGATCTTCTTCATCAAAATCAGCAGTTGCAGCACTTGATGAACCACCATGATCACCATCTTTGCTCACCCATTTTCCACTTATTTTGGTGAATCCCATCTTGCTTAGAGAGCCATTGTTCATTTCTTGTGTTGATTTAACCAACTCAGAGGTCTCATCTTCAAGATTCACTTCAAAATATAGCAAGAATTTAAAGATTAAAACAACATAGGTGTAGTGGTAGTCACTTAACCTCATGGATTTTTGCATATGTTCTTTGATGATATGAATCTAGTTGATCTTGATCTTCTTCATGATGCAGTAGATGTATACAAGATCTTCTTCTGTTAAGACAAAATGGTTTCTCCCTCTTGGAGTTAGAATCCAAGTAACAATAAGAGCAAACACCCTTTCATCCAACTTCAAGCCTCCAACAGAACAAGTTCTTACTTGGGCTTGTTGATTCTTCAAGCAACTCTTGTAGTATTGGACTTTTTTGAGATCCTCCACTACTCCAAGATTTCCCTTGTTAATCCTTAGACCAGCATACTTTAAACCTATTACTGCAGTCCACACATCATGGGTAATCTCCATGTCTACACCTTTCACATGAGAAACAAGGTTGTTTCCTTGAAACTTAAGGTTGGTGTAGAATACCCGAATTAAATCAGGGTATATGTTTCCCTTCATCTCCAAGAATCTTCTCAGCAACTGATCTTTTAGAAGTTTTCTCACATTGTCAAGCTTTTGACTTTTTAGCCAATCAAAGGAAACAACTTTGGGGTTGTTGATCACCTTTGTGCTTGTTTCAAAACGATATCTCTCAATGAGTTCATTATCCCCTGAAAACCAGCCCTCAAGTCTCCCTCCAGACCTCACAACTCTTGTTTGATCCTCTTTGATGTAGGAGGAGTGGACTCCATGATAGCAGAAAAAGAGGGAAAGGGTCTCACACAAAGAGAGCAACAGTTGTTGCAAGAGATGTGATATGATTCCACTAGCCAAATAGAGATGATTCTTTGAAATTCTATGGAATCAACTTGAGTTGGAGATAGCTTAGGCACTTTTAATAGAATTGGATCAAGGTTCTATGTTTCAAGAACTCACCAAAACTTGCACCAAACACCAAATGGAAGTTCCATCTATTGTCAATTGAACCGATTAAAATGTGTAAAAAGGCAAAAGCACAGTTTATAAAGCTCAAGAAAAGAAATGCACCGAACAAATCAACTAGAATTAAAGAAGAACAAATAGAAACAGCTAAGGAAACAATGAACCGAAGTAAAGCTGGAATTAAACTGAATTGCCGAACATAAAGAAACTAAACATGTTTTAGGAATTTCATATGAACATGAAGATGAAAGAAAAAAGAACTTATGGAGATGGAAGACTTGGTTTGGTGATCACACCACTTGGATGGTGAAGGCTCCAAGATGAGTGAGCTAGTGACGCCACTTGAGAGAACCAATTGCACTCAAGATAAGACAAGGTGAAGGAGAAGACAAGTTCTCACAAATTCTCTCTCAAATTGAATAGAGTTTCTCTATTACTAATTTCCAATCTTAGTTTTACAAAGGCAAGCACCTTTATTTATAGCCTAAGAGGTGCTGAAATGAAAAGCTAATTAAACTCAAATTACCCCCCAAATGACATAAAAGTGGCGCCAACTTAGAGCATGAGGAAGGTGTGACTTCCTCTCTTAGTTTGGCACCTCCCTATTACGCCTACACCCCTCTAGTCAGCTCACACCCCCCAAGCTTCCTATTATTTTCCTAAACTAAAGACCTAAAGATGTTTTTACAAAAGAGGTGTCTTATGTTTCCCTCTAAGCACCTTCTAACACAAAGATATTACAAAAAGAGAAAACAACCATCCATTATTTCCTAATGCCTTGAATTGACTTCTTGTAAGCCTTTGAGGTGGGCTACTAACTCCTTGAGCGTCTAACACTTGAGCCTCTTCCTCTTCTTGTCCTTGAGTATTGGCCTCCATTTGGTCTTGAACTTGATCTCCATCAAGATGGCTCAATTGATTGTTCTTGTGAGAGAGAACATGATGGAAGAGGCCCAAGCCCATGATAGAAAAAAGCCCAAGCCCAACAAATAGAAGATATGGGCCAACTAAGCATCATTGGATGTCTTTCTTTTGTAAATACTTTTGAGTATTTTTATTAGAACATAAAGGGAGGTGTAGATATAAATATAAGAGGTGCAAATGTATAAAGCAAAGCCACACCTTCCATGTGACATAAAAAGAAGGTGTAGGTGTAGATTTAGGAGGTGCCAAAAAAAAGAAACCAAGTCACACTTTCCTTGTGACTAGGAATTGGCTCCAAATTCAAATGCTTCTCATTTGAATTTCCCTCCACTTTCTTTTGAATTTCCAGCCCTCTAAACACTATAAATAAGAGGGCTTGGCTCATGTATTTGCAAGATTGAATAGAGTATTGTTATGCTGCCAATTTAGTGCCATACATTACTCCTTGCCTAGTTTCTAGGTTTTAATCTTCATTTCACCACCTTCAAAGGGGCTAGCCGAACCTCCCCATTTCCACACTCTTCATGCACCTTCAAGGTCACCACACCTCTTAGGAGGACCTTGTTCATCTCTTCCATTAAGCTTCCGCACCATCTTCCACAAACATTCAAGAAGAGCTCATAGGGAAATCCATCATTTGGTATCATGAGCTATGGTTCTTAAAATATGAGCATCTCTTTGTCATTTTCTTTTTGAGTTCTTCTTAACTCCGTGTTGTTCTTCATCTTCCATATTGTCTTGCTGTTTTTTAATTTTTGTTTTGAATTGGTGTGCTGTTTGGAAATTCCAATTGGTGCATCTTGTTCAATTGTTCTTGAGCAATCTTTGTTCAATTTTTGGTAGGATTCCATATAGTTTGTATTGCTGTTTTATTTTAGGTATTTGAGTCCTTATTGCAATTTTATTTGGTTCATTTTGTGTTCATTAGAGTCTTTTAATTTCTGAATCTATATGTGTTTTGTCTAGTCATGTTTCTTCCAAAAATGTCATGAAATCATAGTAGTACTTTGTTTGGCTTATTTGTGTCTTGTTTTTGGTATAAATGCTTGATCTGAATCTGCTGTGTTTTTTATCCTTTGGTGCTTTTTATTTTTAGCTTGAGTTCATATTTGTGTTTAGATCTACACAAATTCCATTTCACCAATTCCATTGTGTTTTTCTTTTGGTATGTCTTGCTGTTTTTCCAGATTTACAGAATCCCCTGTTATGCATAACTCTGTGCTGGCTGTTTTGCTTAAGAAAATTATTTTCCCACATAAGAAAATTCTGAGCCTCTGGATTTTGGAAGATTGAGGTGTTAGGGAAAAGACAAAACAAGAATCAGTTCAAAAAAATCAATAGAAAAAAATGATAAATATTATAAAAACAGTGTGCAATCTTGACGCTACAACTGGCGTAACTGAGCACTGATTTTATAAAATTTATTAAAAAAAAATGGTGCATGCGTTTGGAGTGAAACCAACGCCAGAATTTTGTTAAGATCTTGATTTGTTTGCATATAAATTTTCAGAAGCAAATATTAAAAGTCCAGCTCAGCATAAATCAGTGAAAATCACGCTCTCTGGACCACAACAATTATTTCAGTGGTGCTGTTTTTTTATTTTGAAATCAAATCTAGTGCTATTCTATAGGTTCCATTTTGTGTGTCATCCTTTCTTTGAGTACCTTTTTATTTGCTTGTCTAAGTTCATTAGAACTCTTTCTATTTGTCACATTTAATTCCATTTGTGTGGTACTATTTTTTTTTCAAATTAATTTGTTTCTTGCTTTAATTCTTTGACCTCTAAGCTTGGTGGTGGATTAATTATCAATTGGTACTTGATTGAGTGAGAATTGACTTGAGGGGAGTCTAGTTTTCTTAATAGGTGCTGGATTGAAGAATTAATTACCTAATTCCAAGAGGAACAAAAGCAAGGGGCAGAAACAAACACCTTCTAAATACACCACATACATTGGAAGGCCCAACAAAGAAGAGACAACAAAAGAAGTGTTAATAGAAAATCAACAAAAGGGAGTTTCATCTAATTTCTTTGCAACTTAACTTTTGTTAATTACTTGTTTAATTACGTAATTAGATGGTGAGTGTGTCTTCAAGGGCTCCAAGTGTCCAAGAAGCCTCACCTAGGACCGACTAGTTTAGAACTATCTAGCTTAGCAATTGTTAATTGTTTTAATTGCATCTTTTTACCTTTAATTAGCTACGCTTATCAAACTGTTTTGTCTTGTTTAAGCTTTGTTAATTTTCCTTGGTTGATTAGATAGTTTGCATTGTTTTCTTGCATTAAAAATTTGATTTCTCCAACTTAATTGTGCTTTAAGTGGTTTACCAAGAGAAAGATTTGTGTGAAGACATTGAGGGATAGTTTTTGGCTAAGGCAAGACTTGGTATTTAAGTAGTGCATTGTGACTCACCTCTCTTACCTGGAAAACTACCTTATTTAACTTCCCTCATTTTTCTCAAAGTAAAACATTTCTAGACACAAAGCTCTAGTAATGTCTTCTCATTCTTCAAAGTCTATGGAAAGTGATATGAAATCCATCAAATCCCTTTTGAAACAACTTTCCAAAGATATTCAATCAATTTCATCTAAACAATTGGAGAATGAGACCAAAACTAATAAATTGACTAAAGCAAAGGATAAGAAGTCTCAAATTTCAAAAAACTTACATTCTCTTGCATATAGCTCTCAAGTTTATGATTCTTTTGGGGAAGAAAGTCTTGGGATAAATGAACCACCCTCTAGGAGAGCTAGAAAAGAGAAACAAGAAAACCTAAAGGAGGTTAAGGTAGAGCTACCTCATTTCTATGGAAAAGAAGTTGTAGAAACATATCTATATTGGGAGATGAGGGTAGAGCAATTGTTTGCTTACGACCATGTGAGTGAAGAAAAGAAAGTACCCTTTGCTACCTTAAGTTTTCAATGTGATGCTATGTATTGGTGGAATGCCCTAAAAAGAGAGAGACATCTCCACAAGGACCCTCCCATTACATCTTGGAATGACCTTAGGGGAGCCTTGAGATGTCGCCATATTCCCTCACATTACAATAGGAAGTTGATGGACAAGCTCCAAAGACTTCATCAAAAAGATATGAGTGTAGAAGAATATTGGCAAAAATTGATATCATATATTGAAAGGGCAAGGATTAACGAAGACAACTATAGCACCATAGCTAGGTTTCTAAGTGGTCTCAAACTTGAGATAAGAAACAAAGTTGAACTTTTACCTTATAGAGATTTAAATGACTTGATTCAACTTAGCATTAAAGTTGAAAAACAAATTTTGAGAAAACAATCAAGTAAAAAAAAAAGTTCATACTACGTATCTTTTGACAAGGATGAGTTCCATAGAGGGGAAGAACATATACAAGAAACATCTCTAGAACTTTCCCAAAACCTAACCAAGCATATCTCTCACACTCAAGCTAGAGAAATTCCATGTTTAGAATACCTTGGAAATGATCAATTAGCATCTCAATGTTCCAATGAAAGATCTATGATCTTAAGGGACAAAGATGAGAATAGTAGCCAAGAAAAAGAAGCTAGTGAGAGCGATGAAAATGTAAAAATAGAAAACCAAGAGAACCTTGTGAAACAAAAGGCGTGGGAGAAGAGTGTTCCTTCCCACAAGGTCATTCAACAAGGCAAGCACATTGAAAATACCCTTGAAAACATGCTTCTTGTTGAACAACCTAGCCTTACCTCTTGTAAAGGAACACTTGCAAGCATAAGCAAAAAAGAAGAGTCTTTAAAAGAAGCTTGCATAGATAAAGATAAAGTAGATTATTTCTCATATGTGCTAGGATATCACCAATTGAAAGTCAAGTTATCTATAGGCATCTACAAAAACAAATTTTTATGTGAGGTAGTGCCTAAAGAAACTTGTCATGTCTTATTGAGACAACCATTGCCAAGTGTACAAATTCTCATAAACAATGGTTGTAACAACGATACTATCTTTACACATAAGAGAGAAAGTCTTCATGAAGGAGAACTCATGGGTATAAGAGTTGATAAAACTCTAGTGCTTTTAAAAGGAAAACTTTTGTCCCCCATGAGAAAAGAGGTTCAAAGACATTACCTTAGGTATAATTCTTGTTTTCAAACTACACCTAAGGCAATGTCTCAAGAACTCTATACTCCTTCACCTTTTGCAAATGATCATTGGGAAGACATAAATTTCATATTAGAGCTTCCTAGGACAACAAAAGGTTTTGATTCCATTTTCATGGATATGGATAAACTCTTCTCTAGAGAAGTGATACATTGTCATGGTTTATCTTCAAGCATAGTGTTGGATAGAGCTCCAAATTTCGCAAACCATGATTTGAGGATTCTCTTGGGAAAACTTGCAACTAAGTTGTACACTTTAAATTCTTATCATCCTCAAAAGCATGGTCAAAATACATTTGAAAATCTAGCTCTCTGTACTATGCCTAGAATAATCATAAAGGACAAACACAACTCTAGAGATGAGCAAACATATCATAGCGTAGTTCACAAAACTACCAATATTTTCCCATTTGAAGTTGTATATGGACTTAATCCTCTTTCTCCTTTAGATTTATTACCCCTTCCTAATCCACATACCTTTGTGCATAAGGAAGGAGTTACAAAAGATGATTTTGTTAAAAAAATGCATGAGAGGATTCAAGAACAAATACAACAACAAATAGAGAAATATTATGAGAAGTTGCCAAAAACAATAGAAAAACAAAAGGAATGGCAACTTCCAAAAATTAATGTTTACACAACTGCTCAAACTAACACATTTGATTTGTTTGATGACTCACAGAGATGGACATTTGATCCTGGAGGACGAACCTAGTTTACAAAATAAGAATAAGGTTGTTGTTCGAGATCAAACCTGATGTGATTCCAATAGCCACATAGAACAAGATTCTTGACACTTTGAGGAATCACCTTGAGCTGGAAAATGTAGAGGCACTTTCTTAGAAGTTGGATCATGGTTCTAAGATCAAGAACTCACCAATAACAAGTACCAAATCCCAAACTCATTTGGATGAACCAAATATTGTCAAATTGAATCAACAAAGGAATAGAAACTAGATTAACCGAACAGAATTTAAAAACAAAACAGAATATAGGTGCTGAAAATAGAAAAACCGAAAGCTAGACAACTCAAAACACAAGGTAACATGAACAATTGAAGAAGAAGAAAGGAAGGAGAAGAGAATGCTCATGAAGATGGAAGATAGGTTGGATGATCACGCCACTAGAAGTATGGATGCTCCTAGATGAGTGTGGAAGCCGCCACTTGAGGAAACCATGGTCCTTCAAGATAAGACTAGAGAAGAAGCTCAAAGCTCTCCAAATGCTCACTCCAATTTTGAGTATAGTTTCTTTAGATAAATTCAAATCTGAAATTTACAAGGAAGGCACCTCTATTTATAGCCTAAGGTGCTGAAAAGAAAGCTAAAACAATTCAAAATTCCCTCCTAATTCAAACTAGAACCGGCGCCTATTTGCAAAGCAAGGAAGGTGTGATCCTTTCCTTCACTTTGGCACCCCCTATTCTACTTCTACACCTATCTACTAATACACCCCCCTAAAGCTCCTAACTAAAGCCTAAAAGATGCTATAACAAAAGAGGTTTCTAAGGTTTCCCTCTAAGCACCTTCAACTAAAGACACTACAAAAAGAGAAAATAAATGTCCTCTAGCTCCCAAGGCTTTGAACATGCTTCTTGTAATCCTTTGAGGTGGACTTTGACCTCCATGGGCGTCCTCCATTTGTGCCTCCACCTCTTCTCGAGCTTGATGAGTGGCCTCCATGTTCTCTTGGGCTTGATCTCCATCATACTCCCCGAGTTGGAGAGAATTCGACCACGAATTCTGGAGACCTACAGAAAAAGGAGTTAGATCGCTGACATTAAAAGTATGACTACCTAAGAATGTATCAGGCATATCTAACTCATAAGCATTGTCATTAATCCTCTTGAGGACTTGGAAAGGTCCATCCCCTCGAGGCATTAGTTTGGACTTCCTTTGAGTAGGAAAACGATCCTTCCTCAAGTGAAGCCAAACCCAATCGCCCTCATCAAACAACAATGCTTTTCTCCTCTTATTGGCAAGTTCAGCATACTTGCCAACCTTCTTCTCAATTCTCTTCTTGATGTCTTTATGCAAAGTTTTCACAAAAGAAGCCTTTTCATCCCCATCTTTGCACAAGACATCGTCAAGAAGGGGAATAGGAAGAAGATCAAGAGGTGTTAGGGGATTAAACCCATAGACCACCTCAAAAGGAGAATGGGAGGTGGTAGAATTTACTACTCGGTTATATGCAAACTCAACATGGGGTAGTAAATTCTCCCACACTCTAGGATTCCCCGAAATAAAGCATCTCAATAGTTGTCCCAAAGTTCTATTCACCACCTCGGTTTGACCATCAGTTTGTGGGTGGCAAGTGGTAGAAAATAAAAGCTTAGTTCCAAGCTTGCCCCACAAGGTCTTCCAAAAGTGACTCAAGAACTTAGGATCTCTATCGGACACTATAGACCTAGGAATCCCATGCAAGCGAACCACTTCTTGGAAGAAGAGGTTTGCAATGTGGCATGCATCATCCACTTTGTGGCAAGGAATAAAGTGAGCCATCTTTGAAAAACGATCCACTACCACAAAAATGGAGTCCTTTCCCTTTGATGTCTTGGGTAAGCCTAAGATGAAATCCATAGATATATCTACCCAAGGCATTGAAGGGATAGGAAGAGGAGTATAAAGACCATGGGGATGCATTTTAGATTTAGCTTTGCGGCAAGCTATGCATTTATCACACAAACTATGAACATGTTTATGCATATGAGGCCAAAAGAAATGTTCATGCAACACATCCAAAGTTTTAGCAACCCCAAAATGTCCCATTAAGCCCCCCTCATGAGCTTCTCTAACAAGAGATAATCTAATAGAGCATTGGGGAACACAAAGACGTTTTCCTTTAAAAAGAAAGCCATCTTGAATAAAAAAATCTTTGTGTCCTCCCTTAAGACACTCTTGATAGAGGAGAGAAAAATCAAGGTCATCATGATAAAGTTCCTTAATGTGATCAAAACCAAGATATTGAGAGGTTAAAAGATTTAGCAAGGTGTATCTTCTAGAAAGAGCATCCGCCACAATATTTATTTTGCCTTGCTTGTGTTTGATCACATAAGGAAATTGCTCAATGAATTCCACCCACTTAGCATGCCTCTTGTTAAGTTTGTTTTGGCTTTTCAAATATTTAAGAGATTCATGATCACTATGTATCACAAACTCTTTGGAAAAAGATAGTGTTGCCAAGTAAACAAAGCCCTAACAAGTGCATATAATTCTTTATCATAGGTGGAATAGTTGAGATGACTTCCCTTCAATTTCTCACTAAAATAGGCTATGGGGTGGCCCTCTTGAAGGAGAACAGCCCCAATACCTATGCTTGAAGCATCACACTCAATCTCAAATGTCTTGGTGAAATTAGGAAGGGCCAAGATGGGAGCATTAGTCAATTTTTCTTTCAAAGTATCAAAAGCATTTTGTTGTGCTTCTCCCCAATGAAAGACCACATCCTTTTTCACTATGTCATTGAGTGGTGCGGCAATGGTACCAAAGTTTGGGACAAATCTTCTATAGAAAGAAGCAAGCCCATGAAAACTTCGGACCTCATTCAAAGATTTCGGTGTAGGCCAATTTTGAATGGCCACCACCTTGGTTTTGTCCACATGGACCCCTTTACAACTCACAACAAACCCTAGAAATTCTATATGATCAAGAGCAAACATACATTTAGCAAGGTTAGCATACAAATGTTCCTTCCTAAGGGTTTCCAAAACTTGCCTAACATGCAACCTATGGTCATTCAAAGATAAGCTATAAATGAGAATGTCATCAAAGTAAACCACAACAAACTTACCAATGAAAGGTCTAAGAACATGATGCATGAGGCGCATGAAGGTACTTGGTGCATTAGTTAAACCAAAAGGCATAACTAACCACTCATATAAACCAAAGTTGGTCTTAAAAGCCGTCTTCCATTCATCACCCGGTTTGATACGGATTTGATTGTAGCCGCTTTTAAGATCAATCTTTGAGAAGATTTTTGAACCATGTAATTCATCCAACAAATCATCTAGTCTAGGTATGGGATGCCTATACTTAATGGTTATGTTATTGATGGCCCTACAATCCGAACACATTCGCCATGTGCCATCCTTTTTTGGCACTAAGATGATAGGCATAGCACAAGGACTCATGCTATCTTGCACCCACCCTTTTTCAATCAAAGCCTCAACTTGTTGGCGAATTTCCTTGGTTTCACTTGGATTGGTCCTATATGCGGGACGATTTGGTAAAGAAGAGCCCGGTATCAAATCAATTTGGTGCTCAATCCCTCTCAAAGGTGGAAGTCCATTTGGAGGATCTTGAAACACATCTTTGAACTCTTCTACCAAATTTTCCAAGCAATGAGGACTATCAACAAGTGTTTCTATGCTAAGAGTTCTAGGGATGGCTAAAAAAAGAGGATGATGAGCCACTATTTCCCTTTCAATGTCACGCCTAGACACAAGGAGTGTAGGCTTAGAACTCTTATCTTTTTTTATCTTTTTTATCTTTTTCACTCTCCCTCTTTTTCTTCATGATAACTTGGTCCTCATGGACTTCTCTTGGAGAGAGAGATTTTAAAGTAACCTTGTGACCATGGAATTCAAAAGATAATTTGTTGGTAAAGCCATCATGTAAAACTTTTCTATCAAATTGCCAAGGCCTTCCCAAAAGAACATGAGTGGCTTCCATGGGCACAACATCACATAATACCTCATCTTTGTATTTTCCAATGGAGAAATGGATGAGGACTTGTTTATTAACAATTATTTCTCCTACTTCACTAAGCCATTGTAACTTATAGGGCTTTGTATGAGAGATAGTAGGCAATCCAAGCTTATCTACTACTCTTGTACTAGCCACATTTGCACAACTACCCCCATCCACTATCAAGGAACAAATGTTGTTTTGAATAAGACATCTTGTATGGAAAATATTTTCCCTTTGACTTTCATCAAAAGGTTGTGAAACTTGTCCAAGAAGTCTTCTCACAACTAACAAATCCCCTTCAAGTGGACATTCGCTCTCTTCCTCACTAGATGCATGAGAATGCAATGAATGCTTTGAAGAATCCGAATCATGCTCACTAACTACAATGCCCTCATGCATGTACATACTTCGTTTGGAAGGACAATTTGCAGCAATATGACCATAACCCATACATTTAAAGCATTTAGTGTTAGATGTTCTAGTGGGAGACTTAGGTCTAGATGTTGATGGCTTAGATTCCTTGGGTTTGAAAGAAGAATCTTTGGAAGGATGTTTAGAAAAAGAAGTTTTGTTTCTCCAAGACTTGGAGTAGTATCCATTATTGGAAGCATTTTTAAAAGAGTTTTTCTTAGCAAGTTGGGCTTCCACCTTCATTGCAAGATGAACTAAAGAGCCCAATGATGAATACTCTTGTAACTCAACAATGTCTTGGATATCCTTCCTAAGACCACTCACAAACCTAGCAACCATGGCTTCTTCACTTTCTTCTAATTCAATTTTAAGCACAAGCGTCTCAAGCTCCTTATAATATTCATCCACATTTAGCGTGCCTTGTTGAAACCGTTGGAGTCTCAACATGAGGTCTTTCCTAAAATGTGGGGGCACAAACCTAGCGCGCATATGATCCTTTAAAGAGTTCCAAGAGTCCACGGGAGGACCCTTGTGATAGATAATGTCCTTTACAATTCCATGCCACCATTTCATGGCATAATCACTAAACTCTAGGGTGGCTAGCTTGAGCTTATGCTCATCTTGGATCTCATGGATCTCAAAAATTTGTTCACACTTAGCCTCCCAATCTAAATACACATTTGGATCACTAGAACCATTAAAGCAAGGTAGTTTGACCGAAGGAAGCTTGGACTTTGCATCATGGTAGAAGCCATTGCCGTAGTGAATTCTTTCCCCTTGGTGATGATGTCTTTGTCCATGGACTTGGGGTGGAGGTCTCCTTCTCCTATGCTCATCTTCACGGCCAACATCATTTGAAGAAGCTCTTGAAGATGGTCTATGAGAATGATGTCCATCATGGATAGAAGGAGATGGTCTAGTTTGTTGGACCTCCATCTTTTGCAATTTCTCCTCCAACCTTCTAATTGTTCTTTGAGCTTCATGTAATTCACCAAGAATGGAAGCTTTGGAAGGAGAATTCTGCTTGTAGGATGCATCACTTGAAGATCCAGCCATTTGTAATTAAAAAACAGCAAACACACAAAACAGCAAACAAGTTAAAAATTAGCAAAAACAGTGAGCTTTGCACTTGAAACTGCCGAAGTGAATTTAAGGCTGAAAAAGATATCACTCTCAAAGAAATAATGTTCTTGCTCCAATCTGATCTTGAGGCCTTGGAATCCTCAAATGAAATATGTCAAAGCAAGCACACCAATCTTAAGAGCAAACCACCACAAAACCAAAGAAACAATAAAGACAAACAAGAAAAGGTATAAGCAAGGAAAAGGTAATTGCAAAAGGAATACTATATGTAAGACAAACTCAAAGAATACTATATGCACCTTCAACGTCACCACACCTCTTAGGAGGACCTTGTTCATCTCTTCCATTAAGCTTCCGCACCATCTTCCACAAACATCCAAGAAGAGCTCATAGGAAATCCATCAGAACAGCTGCATCATAATTTATAGAAAAGCTGAACCTTACTACAATCAATTGATGTGAGTGGGTTTCAGTCTTCAAAGAGAAAAGACTTGACCAAGACCTGCACAGAAAACGTAAAAAAAAAAGCAGAAAACCACATGGTCATCACATGTGATCTTTCACTAGTGATAAAGGCTCTTGAATTTTCAAGATTATGGAATATATTCCTTTATGACATGTTGTAACTTCCTCCAGAACATAATCAGGCTTTCAAAACAGCTTTATTGACTTAGGATCTTTTCATAATTGAGATCTGCAACAGACATAATGCAAAAAGAAATTAAATCTGATCCGGTCGGTCATCGGTGGTTGATGACGTCAGCAGAAGACAATCACCTGGACCACTCGTAGGGTGGCACGTGGACCGGGTGACAGAGAGATCAGGGAGCAGATCATCCAAAGAGGTGATCGGTGGTCAGTAGTCAAGTGGCCACCGACAGACCAGTTGGCAGAGAAGTCAGGGGACAGATCACCCAGAACGGTGATCGGTGGCCAGTAACCAAGCGGTCATCGACAGATCAGTTCCCAGATGAACACTTGGGGGCAGAACGCGAGAAGCAATAGAGCACCGATCAGTCATCGGATGCATGGTCATCGGGGGCTCGTGTTACACGCAGTTAAGCTGGGGCTGAGGTTCCCAGCAAGAGCGTTACGCACAGACCTCGCATGAACATGTCTCAGAGAATCGTGCATGAGAATGGCCTAAGGGGGCTAGTGAAACAGTCAGTGATTGGTGACTCCCTCAACCCATTACGTGCATGACATCGCAAAGGGGGAATCGTTCACACAGAGAGCAATGCCTGGTGAGTGTGCTTAGACCAGCCACACCTGGCGTTCTCCTAAGAGTATGCGATTTACCCAGATGAAGGGAATGCGCTAAGTTACTCCGCCAGGGGATAACTTAGACACGCAGTGAGAAGCGCTAAAGCCTTCAAGTAATGACACGTGTGTGGTTAGTTGCATGCCTCCACGTGTCATCATCTGAGAGGGATGCGGTCCAGACAAAGGTGCACTCCATGTCGCCGAAGGTACAGACAATCGCAGACACGCGCAGACACTCACGTTCTACTGATTCTGGAGGTACGTTGCCACAGAAAAGCACAACAGGGTTCTGACACATGCCAGAGAGGCATAACAGAATTCTGTTAGGCGCATGTACAGAGGGAGGCATAAAAGAGAATCAGAGTGAGATTCAGAGTTTAGTTTTTACACGCTGTTTTTACACACATTGTTTTTCTAGTGATTCTGTGATCTGACTTGAGCGTCGGAGCGCCACCGGCCGCAGAGGCGCCATTGTGTATTTTTCAGGTTCTCAGAGAGGCTATCTGTGGAGCGGACTTGGAGGGCACGTGGTGTCAAGCTGGTGAGGAAGATCGTGACGAGGCAACGCTCTTGCGCTAAGCAGGATCAAAATCCATTCTTTCACAATGTTCCCAGAGAGGAAACGATCGATTGTTTTTCTGCAGCTAGTAGATAGATTGAGATTTTTCATATATTGACAGAAGAGGAATTCAAAAACAAATGTAATTATTCAGAGAAAGAGTTTTTAAACATGAAATAGTAATTAACAAATCAAAGGCAGAGTTAAGGAAGGTCTTATCCTTTTATGAGGTCCCTTCAATGAGTCATTTTGTTTGTGATCAAGAAGCTTCTTTTGACTTTTGAAAAGACTTAGACTGGTACATAACATTGATTCAGTTCCAGTGTTAATCTTTTCCTTTGAAGAACCTGATCAGGTGACTCAGAGCCCCATTTTCTTCTAGATTCCCTGCATAAACATGAATTCAAGCAACAAGGTTTGGTCCCCTTACAAATGTGGGTCCATTTGATTTATTTTTATCATTTGAAATCTCACAACCTTTGGGAATCCATTTCATAAAACCTCTGGGAATAGAATATTTCCTTATTGTTCCGTCCGGTTGACCGGGATGCCTTCGTGCACGACCTCAATCGTCAGCTGGGGTCTCCTTCCCGCTGGTTGCCCGCGGATTCCTGCAAAAAAGGGGACAAAGAGGCGCCCTAGCGGCCGTGTGCACTCCGACGCTCAAGTCAGCCAGCAAGAAACACCAAAAAACTGTCCACCCACGTATCTGAGCACCGCGTGTGGCACTCTGAAGGTGGTAAAAGAACTGTGTATATGTGTGTGTTGTCTCCTTCAGGCAAAAATATTCTCCAGTCACTTGCACGTAATCTTAAAGCACGGGCAAGCAACCAGAGAGTTTCTCGTAAATTCGCCAAAGGTTCCAACCCTTTTTCCGACATTCCCCGCGCTATTTAAACTGCCCCAGCATTTAAAGCGCCTTAAAGCGCTTTCAATCTCAAACGTAACGCACTCATTAAAACGCTTAATTACGAAACGTAGCGCATTTAAGACGTTGAAACGCTCGGGAGCCATAATAGTACCTGAATGCTCGAAAGGGAAACTGTATTGAATATCTTTAATTACTTGGCACCTGACTAGAGGGTGTTTCTATTCCGGCATGGCTGTCGTACACGTGGAGGGCCTCACGACGCCATGACCCCATCTGGGGGCGTTTCTGCCCATCTGGGGACGTCTCTACGTGTGAGTCCTCCTGCTTGGGAGTGCTACTGCGCTAGGGGTGACTTTTTGGGTGCGAACTCATGCCCCCAAGTATCTAGCCACTTACTTTGAGAGCGTATCTGCCTTTCTCTCGTACCCTGCACCCGCTTACCCTGGGCGTGACCTTCCTCTTGGGTCGTATCTGTCCCGAAAGCGTCTCTGGGGTGGCAGGGGTACTTCACGAGTCAGGCTGCCCTACCCTGATGTCATCACTGTGGCCTTGAAGCCACCTCCTTTTTCTCTTTATCACTTTCCCGAGATATCGGGTCATGAGGCTTTCCCACGGCGTCGCTCCCTCCATGGTCTTTCCTACCCAGGGGTATCGGGGAACCACACCGTGAGTGCCTTACTTTTACACTGTTTGATCTGGCTACGCCCTGGTTGGGCGACGCCTCCAACCAGGCGACGCCTTGCCTTGGCGACGCCTCCACCCAGGCGACGCCTTGCCTTGGCGACGCCTTGTCCTGTCTGGGCGACGCTTCCTCTTGGCGTCTCTACACCTGGGCGTCACCTTGAGTTGACTTTGACTTTCTAGTCGTTGACTTTGACCTTGACTTAGTCAACGCCCTGATACGGGACGTTACACAAGCCCCCCAGTCTTAAGCCGAAGACTTGTCTTCAGCGCAAAGACTAAGCCTTGCCCCCACCATCCACGTGCCTTCCTGATGACGTGTCATTCTCTGCTGACTCAGCAATTTTTCGAATTACTGACGCGACATTTTCTGAACCACAGGGGTATTCTTAATGACCGATTGGACATTCCCTGAAATGAGGATGATAACACCTTTTGGGCTACCCTTGATCGCGCGCCACGTGGCCCATCGCGTGGTCCTCCTTTAGAGACCTTTGCGTTTGCCCTGGGCAATCGACCCTCTGACGCGTGGCCCGATCCTACGACCCTTAGTTAGCGCCTCTTGAGTTGCGAAATGTAACGTTTAAGTTACTCCAAACCCCGCGCTCACCCTACTGTTACATTCACTCACTCTGCTACTTCGCTCTATTCATCGCCTCCAAAACCCTTTTTCTCTGCAATTGCGATTCTCCCCTTCCTGCGTTTCACTTACTTTACCTGGGTTCTGCCCATTTCTTTCACTTCGTTGGGTGGTTTGGTATGATCGGGTAAGGTCGCCCGCCAACCCTCACGCCCATGGAGAGGCTCACTAAGTGGCGTCGTATCGTCCACGGGACGTCTCTGATACCGAAAGGCCCTTTCTTTGATCTTTAACGCTCGACGCCCACGCCTAAGGAGAGGCCTGCTAAAGCAGACCGTATCGTCCCCGGGTGTCTAAAACGCTGAGTGCTGTGGGGGTCTGTTCCCTCCATGGTCTTTCCTTCCCATAGGTATCAGGGAACACCCTGCCAGCGACTCGCTGGCGTTTGGCGATCTCATCTCCCTCCACAGTCTTTCCTACCTGTGGGTATCGGGGAGGTAACGCCTGTGACTAACTTTGCCTTTCTTTGAGTTCTTCTCCCTCCACAGTCTTTCCTACCTGTGGGTATCGGGGAGGTGACGCCAGTCGGTATTTGGGTTGGCGACGCCCGCGACATCTCGCGCTGTCGTCGCCCTTTACGTCCTTCCTGGCAACGCCTCGGGCGTTACCTTTACTTCGACATTGACCTTAATTCTTGCCTTGGTCAACGCCTGATAACAGCGAAGAGCCCAAGGCTTTGCCTGTGCCATCCACGTGGCGCTCCTTGTATAGCTGATGGGACCTTCTGTCATTCGACTTGATCCACGTGGCGCTGCTTGCATGGTTGATGGGGTATCTAGTCATTCCATTTTCTGACTCCTGCTGTACCCCTGGCTCACTTTCGACGGCGCATCGTACCACTGGATATTCTGCTGGCGCTCTAACCGCTTTATTTAACTCTTCAAACTCTGGAACTATCTTCATCATTTTCTCACTCTTCATAACCTACTTGCGTTCTTTCTCCTTGCACCCTTCCTTCTTGCACCCTTTCTTCTCTGTCGAAGGGTTGTTCTAACCTTCGCTCCCCTCGCTCAACTCTTGCATTTCTGGCCATCCTGATCTTGTTAAAGAATGTCTTCCTCCAGGGTCCGTCCCAAAGACTTGTACCCTTGGGCCTCGAGCGAACTTCTTGATGAGTGTTCATGCTTGCTCTCCACCAGGGCCGTACGGGAACACAAAGGGGAGTTATGCTCTTATGACCACCGGGCCTTCGCAAGGAGGCACGATGACGACATCGCTATGCTCCCTTGCACTCTGGGGGAGCCAGTGTGTGGAGATGAACGGGCCAACGACGGGGTCCCCTTCTTTTACTTTTACCAGATGGTGTTCAATACCATCGGGGTGTGCTTACCCTTCTCCTGGTTCGAGAAGGAACTGCTGACGGAGATCAACGTTGCTCCGGCCCAGTTATACCCCAACAGCTGGGCCTTTGTCAAAGCCTTCGACGTTCTCTTCGGGTTTCTGGGTTGTGCACCCTCGGTTGACCTCTTTCTTCACTTCTTTGAGGTGAAGAGACAGAGACACAACCTCTGGGTAACTCTCAGTAATGTGCCCGGGAGGGTTCTCTTCACACCCTTCCAGAGCTCGTTCACCGGGTGGAAAGGCCGGTTCTTCAAGATCTGTCGTACTGACCTTGTTCCCGACGCTCTGGATGGATTTCCGCTGTACTGGGTGAGAGAGGAAAAGGTCCTCAAAGCCAAACCCCTCAAGAATCTGGCTCCAAGTGATCAAATAGCTTGCCGGATTCTTGCTGAGGCGGGAGGCTTTGACTCTGCTACGGTGATCAGCTTGGAGTTCAACGCTAGGACTCTTGAGAAGTACATATGTGAGAACCACTGCCTTAGGCAACTTCGGCCTTCGTTACTTTCTAACTGTGCCTGCCTTTCTTCACGGTGTCTCTAATACATCTGTTCCCTTTGTGCAGGTTCGAAAATAAGCCAAGAAAAGAGGACACGACTTAGACGAGCGCCGCGGGCTGGGAAAGGGGCTTCGCCTTCCTCCAATGATGACTCTGATGAGCGCTGAGAAGTGGCTTGTTTGTGTTTTTGCATGATTTGTAGTGTTTGCTCCGTTTGTACCGAACATTGCTTGTAACAACAACTTTTCAATATCATAATTCTTTACAACGCCACTTTACTTTGCACATGCTTCATATACCGCGCGACTTCCTTTTGTCTCGTTCTGCCAACGATGCATGCTTTTATTTGGGCGACGCCTTCTTTCTGGGCGACGCCAAGACCTAGGCGACGCCTTCTTCCTTGGCGACATCATGGCCTAGGCGGCGCATCACATTACTTCTAACAAGGAAAGATAAAGGCTGAAAACTAAGGCACTTCTTTTTCTCAACTGGTTTTTCCATTTATTAGGGTGACCTCATTAAAAAACCCCCGAAAGGGAAAAAGAGCGTCCCCTTCAACTAAATTGTTACATGCTGCTTACATAAGTCAACTGAAATAAAACTTTAAGTTGGCTGCATTCCAACTGCGCGGGATAGGGCCTCCATCTAAAGTCTCCAGGTTGTACGAACCGTTGCCCCTTGCCTCAGTAACTCTGAAGGGCCCGGTCCACTTGGGAGACAACTTATTCTCCAACTCGTATGGGTGAGCTTTCCTCATCACTAGGTCGCCCACCTGAAACTGTCGCGGCTTTACTTTAGAGCTATATTGCCGCTCCACTCTTCTCTTCATCGCTTCAGCTTTTATTCTAGCTTCTTCCCTGGCCTCTTCTAGCAGATCCAGGTTTACCCGTCTCTCCTCATTAGATTCCTCCACCACAAAGTTTTGAAAACGCGGTGAGCTTTCGTGTATTTCTACTGGAATCATCGCGTCCGACCCGTACACCAAACTGAAAGGCGTCTCCATAGTAGAGGATTGGGGCGTGGTGTGGTATGCCCATACAATCCTTGGCACCTCTTCCGCCCACGCCCCTTTGGCCTTCTCTAACCTTCTTTTTAACCCCCTCAGCAGAACTCTGTTTGCTGACTCTACTTGTCCATTGGTCTGGGGGTGTTCAACCGACGCGAACACTTGCTTGATTCCCACTTCAGCGCACAGATTTCTCAACTGCTGACTGGCGAACTGGGTCCCGTTGTCGGATATCAGGCGCCTGGGTACGCCAAAGCGACACACGATGTTTCTCCACACAAAATGTTGTACCTTATGCGCAGTGATTTGTGCCACGGGCTCTACCTCTATCCACTTAGTGAAGTATTCGATGGCGACGATCAGATACTTCATCTGCCTGATTGCCAGTGGGAAAGGGCCCAGGATGTCAATTCCCCATGTGTGGAAAGGCCACGGGCTGTATATGGACCGCAACTCTTCTGGCGGCGCCTTGTGCCAGTCGGCGTGCTTTTGGCATTGCTTACACCGCTGGGCGTGCCGTGCGCAATCCTCTTTCACTGTTGGCCAGAAGAAACCTGCGCGTATTACCTTGGAGGCTAAGGACCTTCCTCCTACATGGCTTCCGCGGATGCCTTCGTGTAGCTCCGCCATTATCCTGGTGCACTCATCGCCACTGACGCATGTTAGGATAGGGTGAGTGAAACCGTGCCTGAACAGCACCCCATCCACCAAAGTATATCTTGCGGCATTTCTTTTGATTTTCTTACCCTCTTCAGGGTCCACTGGAAGAGCCCCATCCGCCAGGTATCGTTTATAGGGCGTCATCCAGGTGTCTCCCTTGGACAGGACACAGACCTGCATCTGCTCTTCCTCAGACACACCCGCGTATATACTGATGCGGGGCGCCCTCTGTGTATCTTGGGTCAAAGAGGAGTGACTCCTCGGCCTTCCCCTTGATGCATAAATCTGGAGGACATCCACCCTGTTGTCTTCCACGAATCGATGCGGAGCTTTGAGAGTCTCCTGGATCACTGTCCTCTGTCTACCCCCCTTGCCTGAGCTGGCCAGCTTTGCGAGCAGGTCAACTCTAGCATTGTGCTCCCTCGGGACGTGTATTAACTCAAGAGCGTTGAACGCCACTCTCAACAACTGAACGTATTTTAGATACGCCGCCATCTGTGGGTCCTTCGCCTGGAACTCACCCGACACCTGCCCCGTAATCAACTGGGAGTCGCTCTTCACTAGGAGGTTCTGTGCACCCATCTCCTTGGCCAAGAGCATTCCTGCAATCAGGGCTTCATATTCTGCTTGATTGTTACTTGCCTTGAAGGCAAAACGCAAGGCCTGCTCGATCAGTATGCCGTCGGGTCCTTCCAGCACTATTCCCGCACCACTCCCTTGCTGGTTTGAGGAGCCATCAACCGAGAGCAGCCACTGTGAACTCGCTTCCACCTCTTGCTCACCTCCGGGCGAGAGTTCTGCTACAAAATCCGCGTACACCTGCCCTTTGATGGATCCTCTAGGCTCGTACTGTATGTCGAATTCTGACAGTTCCACTGCCCAGCGTACCATTCTTCCTGCCACATCGGGTTTCTGCAGCACCTTCTGTATAGGGAGGTTGGTCATCACCACCACCGTAAAACTGTGGAAGTAATGACGGAGCCTCCTAGCCGAGAACACTACCGCCAGCGCCGCCTTCTCCAGTGCTTGGTACCTTGTCTCAGCCCCCTGTAAGGCCTTGCTTACTGTACCGCCTGGTGGTCGGGTGTGATGACGTGGCATCCTGCTACAGTGTAGGCGTGTTGAGAAGGCGCCAGGTTGGCGGATGGGAAGGAAGTCGGGAGGCACGTGTAGTCGCCAGTTGTTAAGTTGGCGTGTTCCGATTTCCAGCTTACCAGAATAGGCGATCGCCAGGTTGAAGATGAAGTCGCCAGATGCAGACCCAGGCGACCAAGCAGTCGGAGATCGCCAGAACAAGCACATCGCCGAAGATGAAGGAGAAGCAGATTATGAAGGCGGCCGGCGAGACCACAGGGAAGGTGTATGAAGGCCCTAACTCGCCAGTTTCAGTAGAGATCGCACTCCTAAGTTTGCTATGCACTGGGCAGTACCATGCATACGTAACTTAGCCAAAATGAGAGCAGAAGCGGCGCCAAGTCAGGGAGCCTCCAGATGATGGCACGTGTACAGTTGGATGCGAGCCACGTGTCCAAGTCTGTAACTGCCAGGAGAGAGAAAACCACCAGGTATATAAGAGTTCTTAACAGACTTTCTGAGGTACGCACGTTCAGTTCATACACTTTACGCTTGCGAGTGACAGAGCTGTTTGTGAGAGGATTTGCACGGTTCTAGTTCTTAGTATTTGGTGATACCGTCACTGACTTGAGCGTCGGAGTGCGATCGGCCGCAGCGGCGCCGTGTCGTTTCTTTGCAGGTTCTTGAAGTAGATCCAGGGGAGGAACGAAGGTGATAAGCGGTGCGCACGTCGATCCTTTGACGAGGCATTCTCCAGCGCTCCGGTCAACGGGCAGGATCATCAGGCGCCCACCGTGGGGCCGTGTAAAGCTTGCTCCCATCCACAGCGTGAGTTCGTGGAAGTTTTCGAGGTTTCCTGCGCGGTTGTGTGCTGGTGCAACCGTCGTTCGCAGTTTCTTTGAGTTTCGTTCGGTGAAGTTTGCGTTTTGAACCGTTCATTTGGCTTTTCGATCGGTGGATTCGAGTTCTTTCGTTTGTTTGGTTGATTCGCGGGGAAACGGTGGTTTTTGGTGAAGCTGTGGTTTTCTTCGAAGGTTTGCGGTGTTCTTGGGTTCTTGCGCGGTTTCTTGAGTTTTCTCCGATTGATCGCCGATTCGATCGTGGTTGAAGTGTTATTTGCTGTATTTCTGTGGTTCGCTGAAGTTAATGAGAAAAATGAGAAGCAATCGCTCCAGTCCCGTGGCGCCTGTCGCTGCTGAAGGCGACGTCGCCATGACCATGGCGCAGATGGCAGAGATGATGCGCTCGTTGCAGGCAACTGTGGAAGCCTCGCGCGTAGAGCAGGCAAGGATACATGAGGACCTGGTCGCCTCTCGCGCCAGGAACGAGGAGCTCAGCAAGGTAGCTAAGGAGCTGCGTCGAGCTCTTCAGGAGCAGCAGGGACGTTCTTCTGCTGAAGAGGTGGCACCGTCGACGCCACCTCGTGTGTTCCCAATGCCTTTTGTTCAGGCGATTACCGACACGCCAATTCCCACGAGCGTGGTTCCGGTTAAAGCCGTTTTTACCGGCGTGGAGGATCCAGAGGCTCATCTGACCACGTTCCACACGCAGATGATGCTGTCGGGAGGGTCAGACGCCGTCTACTGCAAGATGTTCGTGAGCACGCTCCAGGGAACGGCGATGGAGTGGTTTGTGAGCCTGCCTAATGGCCACATAACCAATTTTCAACAATTCTCGAAAATCTTTGTCGAGCAGTACATTGTGAATAAGGCACCGCCGAGAGTGTCCTATGATCTGTTTGATATAAGGCAGTACCATGGGGAGTCCCTCAGAGACTACCTCAATCGCTTCGGAGCGCAGATGGTCAGATCGCCGGCCAAGGATGAAGAAATGCTGGTCTATGCCTTCAAGAAGGGCGTGCAGCCAGGGCCATTCTGCGAGGCCTTGATCAGGGCTCATCCAGCGACGTTTGCTGAAGTTAGGCGACTTGCGGTGGCCCACATCGCCGACGAGAGTGAAGTCGCCGAGAAGAGAGGCAGCGTGGCTCCCGCCAGACCACGCGCACAGACCAGGATCCAGCCGCAGAGGGTGCTGGAAACGGCGGCGGCGGCCAGGAAAGACCAAAGGACTCGCTATCCTTACGATAGGAGAAATAAGGGAAGAAGCCAGGCGCGCCAACTACCAGCACGCCAACAACCAGCACGCCGGGAATACAATCGCCCGCCTAAGCACAAATTCGTCATGGGACTAGCGGACCTGATCGCTATCCCTAACATATCTGCTAGGCTGAAGGCGCCCGAGAAGGTGGGAGACAAGGTGCTGGGGTCAAAGCCGGACGCCTGGTGCGAGTTCCACCAGTGTTTTGGCCACAACCTGGACTCGTGTTTGTCTTTAGGATACCAGCTCGACGATCTGGTTAAGAGCGGGTTCCTAAATGACTATCTGCTGGATAGAAGGACGGGGGGAGCGTCGAGTTCCCAGCCAGCAGGTGGAGAAGCCCAGCAACATGAGATGCCTATCCACGGGGAGATCCACACCATTGCAGGGGGTTTCTCAGGTGGTGGATGCACCGCATCGCAGAGGAAAAAGTATGCGCGATCGGTGATGGCAGTGGACATGTTTGAAGATCACTCGCCGGAAGTGGACATTACGTTCACAAAGCAGGATCTTCAGGACGTTGTGCCTCATGACAACGATCCCATAGTTATTTCGTTGATAACAGCAGGGAGGAAGGTCCACCGAGTTCTGGTGGACCAAGGAAGCTCGGCAGACGTGATGTTCTGGCCGACTTTCACGCAGCTGGAATTGCCCCTTGACCAGCTAAGGCCCTATGGTGGGTGCTTATGTGGGTTCGCTGGTGACCAGGTGGAGGTCAGGGGGTACATTGAGCTGAGAACCACGTTTACAGATGAGGCTGGGTCGAGGACGGAGAAAATCAAGTACCTCATCGTAAACGCCCCTTCAGCATATAACATCCTGTTGGGTAGGCCCACTCTTAACAGGATAGGCGCCATTCCATCGACTCGGCACATGAAGGTGAAGTTGCCGTCCATGGAAGGGGTGGTGATCACGATCAAGTCGGATCAGAAAGAAGCGAAAAGGTGCTATGAGAATAGCCTGAAAAACAAAAGATCAGTGAGCTATGTAACAACCACCCCACCTCCCGGCGTGAAGCCCAGACCGCCGGTATCAGAGGAGGCCGCCGGGAGGGATGTAGAGATGATAGACGCTGAGCTAGGGGAGAGGAATGTTGGCCTGGAGGAGGAAGAGGCGCGGAATCGCCCCGAGGAAGCGAGAGAACTGGGAATCGCCAAGGCGGTGATCGCTAGAGAATCCAGGCCCAAACCTGTCGAGCAGTGGCTCGAGAAGGAGATCGGAGGGAAAGTTTTCAAGCTCGGAAGATCTCTGGAGGTCGATCTCCAGGACCAGATCGCCAAGGTGATTGAGCGGCATCTGGACGCGTTTGCTTGGTCCGCTTCGGACATGCCCGGGATCTATCCCGACTTCTTGTGCCATCACCTGGCGATGGACAACATGGTGAGACCGGTACGACAAAGGAGAAGAAAATTCAATGAAGAGAGGAGGCAGGCGATTAGGGACGAAACACAGAAACTCCTCGCTGCAGGCCACATCAGGGAAGTCCAGTACCCTGAATGGCTGGCAAATGTCGTACTGGTGAAGAAGAGTAACGGGAAATGGCGCATGTGCGTCGATTTCACCGATCTGAACAAAGCTTGCCCAAAGGATTCGTATCCTTTACCAAGCATCGATGCCCTGGTTGATAGTGCTGCAGGGTGCAAGCTGCTGAGTTTCCTGGATGCCTTCTCGGGCTATAATCAGATCAAGATGCATCCCATGGACGAAGAGAAAACAGCCTTCATGACGGAGAGGTCGTGCTACTGCTATAAGGTGATGCCGTTTGGGCTGAAGAACGCGGGGGCCACGTACCAGAGGTTGATGGATCGAGTACTTGCACCAATGCTGGGAAGGAACGTGCAAGCTTACGTCGATGACATGGTCGTGACCTCGCAGGAGAAGAGCAAGCACGTTGCAGACTTGGAAGAATTGTTCACGACGATCGCCAAGTTCAAGTTAAAGCTCAACCCGGAGAAATGCATTTTCGGCGTGGAGGCTGGGAAATTTTTGGGTTTTCTCTTGACTGAAAGAGGAATAGAAGCTAACCCGGACAAGTGTGCCGCCATCTTGGCGATGAGAAGCCCGGCTACGGTGAAAGAAGTCCAGCAGCTAACAGGTCGGATGGCAGCCCTATCTCGCTTCGTGTCAGCTAGCGGAGAAAAGGGGCATCCCTATTTTCAGTGTCTGCGGCGCAATAACAAGTTCGCTTGGACGAAAGAGTGTGAGGAAGCTTTCGTCAAGCTGAAGGAGTATCTGGCGAGCCCGCCGGTTCTGTGCAAACCGCTGGCGGGGATCCCTCTCAGGTTGTATTTCGCTGTGACTGAGAGGGCGGTGAGTGCGGTGCTCGCCCAGGATCAAGATCAGGCTCAGAAGCCTATTTATTTTGTGAGCAAGGTGTTGCAGGGCCCAAAAACGAGATATCAGGCCCTGGAGAAGGCTGCGCTAGCTGTGGTGTTTTCGGCGAGGAGGTTGCGCCACTACTTCCACAGCTTCACAATACTGGTGATGACTGACCTGCCCATCCAGAAGGTCTTGAAGAAACCTGACGTTGCGGGAAGAATGGTGAAGTGGGCAGTGGAGTTGTCAGAGTTTGACATTAAATATGAGCCTCGAGGCCCGATCAAGGGGCAAATCTTTGCAGATTTTGTGGTCGAGCTCTCATCAGAGGCGACGCGGGTTGAAGGAGACGATTTCCGTTGGGTACTCTCGGTGGATGGATCGTCGAACCAGCAGGGTAGCGGTGCTGGAGTCATATTGGAAGGACCCAACGGCGTGCTGATCGAACAATCGTTGAGATTTGCCTTCAAAGCCAGCAACAATCAAGCAGAGTATGAGGCGCTGATCGTCGGGATTCTGCTGGCCAAGGAGATGGGAGCTAGGGTGCTGATGGCTAAGAGTGACTCGCTGCTAGTCACAGGGCAAGTAACAGGCGAGTTCCAGGCGAAAGATCCACAAATGGCGGCTTACTTGGCGTATGTGCGGGAATTGAAGAGTTCCTTTGCCTCTTTTGAAGTAGTACATGTGCCCCGAGAACAGAATGCCCGAGCTGACTTGCTTGCTAAGCTCGCCAGTTCAGGCAAGGGAGGTAGGCAGAGGACGGTGATTCAAGAAACTCTGAAGACGCCGAGGGCATTTGTAGCAGATCACCTGGTCCTCCAGATAAGCAAGTCGACGGAGAGAGTAGCGAGAAGCCATAAGTCTTTGACGCAAGAAACCCTGAGATCGCCGAGAGTTAGAGCATGTCGAGGAGAGAAGGTGGACGTGATGCAGGTCTGCGCCACCCATGAGCCAGACACTTGGATAACACAGTACAAGCGGTGCTTGGCTGATGGCCTCCTCCCGCTAGATCCAACAGAAGCTAGGAAGGTAAAGAAAAATTCCAGCAAGTATACATTGATTGATAGCGATCTGTACAGATTTGGGTTCACTCACCCACTCCTGGAATGTATACACGGCGAAAAGTGCACGAGAATTATGGCAGAGCTCCACGAAGGTATATGTGGAAGCCACGTCGGGGGTCGAGCTCTGGCCGCGAGAACTCTCCGTGCAGGCTACTATTGGCCATCTATGAGAGAAGATTGCAAGAAGTATGCCCAATGCTGTAAACAGTGCCAGCAGCACGCCGATTGGCATAAGGCACCTCCCGAGGAGTTGAAGTCGATCTATAGCCCTTGGCTGTTTCATACTTGGGGAATCGACATCCTGGGACCTTTCCCGCTGGCGATCAGGCAAATGAAGTATTTGGTGGTGGCGATTGAGTACTTCACCAAGTGGATTGAAGCAGAACCAGTGGCCCAGATCACCGCACACAAGATCGAAGGGTTTGTATGGAAGAACATCGTGTGCCGGTTTGGAGTGCCTAAGCGCCTGGTGTCAGATAATGGGACGCAGTTTGCAAGCCACCTGTTGAAGAAGCTTTGCGAAGGGGTAGGAATTCAACAAGTGTTTGCATCCGTCGAGCACCCTCAAACAAATGGCCAGGTGGAATCAGCTAATCGGGTGTTGTTGAGAGGTTTGAAGAGAAGGCTTGAGAAAGCCAAGGGAAGTTGGGCTGAGGAGGTGCCCCGCATAGTCTGGGCGTACCACACCACCGAGCAGTCAGGAACCCATGAGACCCCGTTTAGCTTGGTCTATGGGTGTGACGCCATGATTCCAGTGGAGATCCAGGAGAGCTCGCAGAGATTCCAGAACTTTGTAGAGGAAGACTCGAATGAAGAGAGAAGGCTGAACCTGGATCTGCTGGATGAAGTCAGGGAAGAGGCGAGGCTGAAGGCTGAGGCGGTGAAGAGGAGGATCGAGCGAAGATACAACTCAAAGGTGATGCCAAGGCAGTTCAGAGGAGGCGACTTGGTGATGAGGAAGGCCCACCAATACGAGATGGAGAATAAACTATCACCCAAGTGGACTGGACCGTTCAGAATAACCGAGGCGCTCGGGAACGGGGCCTACCGCTTAGAGACGCTGGAAGGAGGGGCGATTCCTCGCACCTGGAACGCCACACACCTGAAGTTGTACTATAGTTAAGAGCTTTGTAAGTAAGGACAAACGCAATGTTATATTACAATGTCTCTGTTAAAACAGTTTGAAGGGGGCACTCTTTTTTCCCTAAGGAGGGTTTTTAATGAGGCCACCCAATAAAAGAAGAGTTTTCGAAGAATAAGGTGTTTTCAGATTGCATGTGTGCTATTTTCAAAAGTTTTGAAGAAAGTCCTTGTCATTTGTACATGATTTAAGGCAAGAAAAGATATATCGCGTGCTTTCTAAAAAGTTTTAAGTCCTCATCGTTTTTCGGCGATTGGAGGCACCAGTTAAGTTTTAAGTCCTCATCGTTTTTTGGCGATTGGAGGCACCAGTTAAGTTTTTAAGTCCTCATCGTCTTTCGGCGATCGGAGGCACCAGATGAAAGACCTCAACGCCCTCGCGCGTCCTGAGGCAAGTAAAAGACCTCCTCGCCGTTGAGCGAGTGCAGGCGAGAAAGAGAAAAAGTCCTCCGTGTTTCTGGGAGCGAGAAGATGTAACTCCTGGGGCAATGTAGAGGCAAGTTAAAGACCTCCTCGCCGTCGAGCGAGTGCAGGCGAGAGAAAGAAAAGGTCCTCAGTGCATCCAGGGGGGAGGAGATGTACACCCTGGGCAAGTTGAGGCACCAGATAAAGTCCTTATCGCCGTTGTGCGAGCTAAGGCCAGTTAAAGACCTCCTCGCCGCCGAGCGAGTGCAGGCGAGAGAAAGAAAAGGTCCTCAGTGCATCCAGGGGGGGAGGAGATGTACACCCTGGGCAAGTTGAGGCACCAGATAAAGTCCTTCTCGCCGTTGAGCGAGTTCAGGCGAGTAAAAAGTCCTTCTCGCCGATGAGCGAGTTCAGGCGAGTTGAAAGACCTTCTCGCTTACGTGCGAGCATAGGCAAGATAAAATCCTTCTCGTCTCGAACGAGTGCAGGTATGGCGAAGAGGGTGGAAGAAGCTTGAAAGGTGGCTAAGGTAGGTTCGAAGAGAACGCCTAGCCAGCCGGTCTTTTGCTCTGAAGTTCAGGAGGGCAAAGGAAGATTCCAAAGGGCGCTTCTACCCCAGATAAAGAAACGATTGCCAAAGCATGAGGCTAGGAAAAGCTGGTGTTACCAAGAGGTCTTGGCGATCGGGGAAAGTTCAAACGACGGCGAGAAGGTTGAAAGGCTTGTTTGATAAAGCAGGACGAGTGGGACGTTGTTTGAGCCAATCATTGAGTTACAATTCGTTGTTCGAAGGGTATTCTTGCGATAAGGTTAGTTGCCTTAAGAATACAAGTTGTTTAAAGTGATTATTGCTTAAGTTTGAATTGGCTCGAGGCAATTACGTCAAAAGTCGCGTTAGCAAAATCACTAAGTTAAATCCGACAAAGTTAAACATGCAAAGAGGGCTAAAGCGCTTAAAAGAAGTCAAGGGAGAGAATATCCAAGTTCAGCGATTGAAATAAGTATCTGTTCAAAACACATATGCACGAGTTCTTATTACAAGGTATATACAAGCGAATTTATAAAGTAGCAGACGGGGTGGAGTTGGTTGAGCCTTCGGCGGGAACGACCTTTCCATCTACTACTTCGTTGTTTAACGACACCATGCTGAGGTCGAGATCGGGGAATAGGCATGCGAATTGTTCCCGAGCGGCTTCAAATCCAGCAACCAGAATCTGAGCAGAGCTTAGCTTAAGTTCTTCAATTTGCCCTTGAAGTTGTTCAACCTGTTTTTTGAGCTCCTTGTTCTGCTGCTCCAGCTCTTCGACCTGTTTTCGGAGTTGTTCGTTGGTCTCTTGAGCATGAAGAAGGTCGTCAGCCATCTTCTTGGATTCTGTTTGAGCTTGGGTCAACTCGGCAGCCATCTTCCCTTTTTCCTTGTTTGCCTCGGTGAGATCAGCCATGGCGTCGTCCCTCGCTTTCTCTACCTGCCCAAGTAGCTTCTCGCGTTCGACCGACCTCTGCTCCAGTTTTTGCAACTTGGCGGCATCAGCTTGGATGCGAGCCTCCAGGTCGCTCGCCTTGGTGCGGAGAGGCACGATCTTGCTTTCTAGCTCGACTTTCTCTTGGGCAAGATCATGAATTTTGCGGCGAAGGTCAGCAGCTTCCTTGCGCGCCAGCCTGAGCTCGATACTCAGGGCATCCTCCACTCGGGAGTGTTCCATTTCCGCGAGCGTCAGGCTGAATGACACCTTCTCCACCTCAACCTTCATAGTGCTATTTTCGGTCTTGAGGTTGTAGAGATCGTCTTGAAGCCTCCTGGTGGAGCTCTCCACAGCCCTCGTTATGATCGATGGGATATCCTCTGCTATGGTTTTGAGTTTGGCAATCAGAGGTTCCCACATCCTTGTGACTTCAAGGGAAAGGTTTGATGCTTGGAGAGGCGCCAGGGGGGCTTGTTGAGGGTTCTCGCCGCCACCTTCCTTAGCAGGATTTTCAGCGTTTGCTTCCTGGCGTGGCGACGCAATCGGGGATTCGGTAATTAGAATTGGAGAGGTGTGAGCAACCTCATCCCCGATTGGAACGTTTTCTGCAGCTGAAGCGTTTGAAGGGGGGCCCCCTCCAGCTGAGATGTGTGGCGTAGAGGCACTAGGGGGGTCCTCCAGAAAATTTGGCTCTTGAGCCTCAGCTGCTGGTGGCGCAGTGGCCAGTGGAGTTGCTTGGACTGGTGATGAAGGGGCTTGTGGTGTTGGCGATGAGGGAGGAGGAGCAGGCGTTGATGGTGGTGATGAGGTTGGAAGAGGGGATGGAGCAGGTGGAGAAGATGGTGCCACCCTCTTCCTTTTCGTGACAAGGCCATCCTCTGTGACCTCGTCGTCCTCTTCTTCCTCCTCTTGGACGACTTGGGGGGCTTTTCGCTTAGGCCTCTTAAGGACCAGTTTCTTGCGCTGGGTGGGTTCCTTGGGCGATGATCGCCCATGAACGATGGCCTTCTCGACCGCTGAGTTGGGCACCGTTTGGGAACCGGTCGCCAACCCGTGGTTTCGGGCGAGCGCCTTTAAGTCGGCGAGCATGTTCTTTCCCAACATGGTGTCTGCATGAAACGAAAATGCATGAGTTAGCTCAGAGAAGAAAAAGATAAGTGTATGAGGCAATGAAACAGCAAGACAGGTATATGCAGAAAAGGTAAAACCAAAGTCTTGTGCGTGTCACACAAGACGCCCAGAAGCAGTATCAGAAACAGTATCAGAAACAGTATCAGAAGCAGTATCAGGAGTAATGTCAAAGCAAAAGTGTGGCGTCCTAACCTATTTGAAATTCTAGCTGGTCCTCAAAGAATTCGAAGGAGATCAGGGTGCGGGTCAGGAATGTTATGTTGGCATCTGCCACCCTCTTCCAGAATAGACAGAGGTCTCGGTCCAAAGCTCCCATGCTATCAGGACTTCTGGGCCTCCTGAAGCAGCTCTTGGACTCCTTTTTCCCCTTGTCCACCCAGTACAAGGGGAAGCCATCAAGAAGAGAAGTGTCTTTATCGTTTGCGCGTACTTGGATGAACTTCCCCTTCCAGTCTTTGTACGATTGCTGGAAGATGGTAAAAATGGATCTCCCAGCAATTGCATTCAGGCTGACCCACAGGCGGTCTCCTGGGTGCTTGGCCTCAAAAAGGAATAAAAACACGTCCACCGACGCGGGCAACCCCAGGTGGTCTCACGTTATTTCGAAGGCTCGAACAAACGCCCAGCTGTTGGGGTGAAGCTGGGCGGCAGCGATGTTGAGCTCGGTCAAGAGTTCCCTCTCGAATTGGGTGAGAGGGAACCTTAGTTTGACCTTCTTGAAGAAAGTTGTGTAGACAAAGCAGAAGGGCCCGTCGGCGCTTACTTTGTCATCAGCACACACTGGCAGAGCGGCGGGGCAAGGCAACACCATCATCCTCTCGTCGTGCTCCTTGTGAAACGATTGATAGGCCTCGTCCCCCTTTGTCAACCGCAGAACTGCTCCCGCAGTGTTCACCGACGAGGTCTCCTTCAGAAGGGTTGGGTTAGCCCAGGGGTATAGAGTTTTGAAGTCTGGCAGAGGGACGGGGGCTCCTCCAGCATTAGGTGGAGTCGCCTGGGCCAGAGCAGATTGGGAAGATGCAGGCCTCTCAGCCTGCAAAGAGGAAGCGCCACGAACTTGCGTTGAGTCGTGTGCTTGCGAAGGAGGGTTTCGTGCTGATGGAGGGGGGTTCGGGGTAATCTTGGTGCGAGTCATGATGGCAGTTGCAAAGGAAGAAGAAAGGAAAAATAATCAGGAGGGTTACGAAGGCTGACTCAGTCACAGAAGGAAGGTGAAACGACGAACGAATGTGAGTTCGTTGCGACGATCGACAAAGCCCTAAGTTACGCAGAAGAGAAATGGAAAAAAACGACCCACAGCGTATGCACCAGGCAGTTACAGAATGATGCAAATCGGTGAAAATGCAAGGAAACCCAGCAGACGAAGGAAAGTAATTACCTTTCGATGATTAGGAAGACGATGGAGGAAGATGGTGATCTGGAGCGTTGAAGAGCGTTGAGAGTTTTCGCAGAGGGAAGTTGGAGCGTTTGCAAGAGCGAAGGAAAGTGATGAAACAGTGGAACGTAATGGGTTTAAGGGTTTTCGAAATAGTTTTGAGAAGCGCTAACGGCAGATGAAGATAGCCGTTGATGAAAGCCACGTGTCGAACGATGAGTGAAGGGGTTGGTGGAGCGTCAGAGCAGCAGAAAGTACAATCGCTTGGAATTCTGCGTCAGTGCCACGTAGATCGGTGTTAACGAAGGCTCTTTCAGTCTTTTCGCTAGACAAGTCTTCGCTTAAGACTGGGGGGCTTGTGTACCGCCTGGTGGTCGGGTGTGATGACGTGGCATCCTGCTACAGTGTAGGCGTGTTGACAAGGCGCCAGGTTGGCGGATGGGAAGGAAGTCGGGAGGCACGTGTAGTCGCCAGTTGTTAAGTTGGCGTGTTCCGATTTCCAGCTTACCAGAATAGGCGATCGCCAGGTTGAAGATGAAGTCGCCAGATGCAGACCCAGGCGACCAAGCAGTCGGAGATCGCCAGAACAAGCACATCGCCGAAGATGAAGGAGAAGCAGATTATGAAGGTGGCCGGCGAGACCACAGGGAAGGTGTATGAAGGCCCTAACTCGCCAGTTTCAGTAGAGATCGCACTCCTAAGTTTGCTATGCACTGGGCAGTACCATGCATACGTAACTTAGCCAAAATGAGAGCAGAAGCGGCGCCAAGTCAGGGAGCCTCCAGATGATGGCACGTGTACAGTTGGATGCGAGCCACGTGTCCAAGTCTGTAACTGCCAGGAGAGAGAAAACCACCAGGTATATAAGAGTTCTTAACAGACTTTCTGAGGTACGCACGTTCAGTTCATACACTTTACGCTTGCGAGTGACAGAGCTGTTTGTGAGAGGATTTGCACGGTTCTAGTTCTTAGTATTTGGTGATACCGTCACTGACTTGAGCGTCGGAGTGCGATCGGCCGCAGCGGCGCCGTGTCGTTTCTTTGCAGGTTCTTGAAGTAGATCCAGGGGAGGAACGAAGGTGATAAGCGGTGCGCACGTCGATCCTTTGACGAGGCATTCTCCAGCGCTCCGGTCAACAGGCAGGATCACTTACAAAGTAGATGGGCTTCTGACTCTGGTCCTGCTCTTGGACCAACACAGAACTGATGGCCCGCTCCGTTACAGTAAAATACAACCGGAGGGGCACGCCCGTTACCGGCTTGCAGAGAACCGGAGGCGTCGCCAGGTACTCCTTCAACTTAACAAAAGCCGCTTCACATTCCTCAGTCCATGCAAAGCGACTGTTTCTCTTGAGGCACTGGAAGTACGGGTGCCCCTTTTCTCCTCCGGCGGAAACAAACCTCGAGAGCGCCGCCATCCGCATTGTCAACTGTTGCACCTCCTTTACCGATGTCGGACTCCGCATGGCGATAATAGCCGCACATTTGTCGGGGTTCGCCTCTATCCCCCTCTCGGTGAGCAGAAAACCCAAGAATTTACCGGCCTCTACCCCGAAAACACACTTCTCGGGGTTCAACTTGAGGCGGTATTTGGATATTGTGTTGAACAACTCCTCCAAGTCTGCCATGTGCTGCACCCTGTTCTGCGACGCCACCACCATGTCGTCTACATAAGCGTATACGTTCCTCCCAAGCATTGGCGCTAGGACATTGTCCATTAACCTCTGGTACGTGGCGCCCGCATTTTTGAGCCCGAAGGGCATCACCTTATAGCAATAACTGCATGTTTCAGTCATGAACGCAGTCTTGCTCTCATCTCTTGGGTGCATCTTGATTTGGTTATACCCTGAAAAGGCGTCCAGGAAGCTTAACACCTTGCTGCCGGATGCGCTGTCTACTAAGGCGTCGATGCTGGGCAACGGATAGGAATCCTTTGGGCACGCCTTGTTCAGGTCCGTAAAGTCAACGCACATTCTCCACTTTCCGCTCGCCTTTTTCACCAAGACGACGTTGGCGAGCCACTCAGGGTACTGAATCTCCCTAATGTGGCCAGCACTCAGCAGCTTCTGCGTTTCGTCTTTCACCACCTGTTGTCGCTCCTCATTGAACTTCCTCCTTCTCTGACGCACGGGGCGGACCGTGGCGTCCATGCTGAGGTGGTGACACAGGAAATCGGGGTCGATGCCTGGCATATCCGAGGCGGACCATGCGAAGGCATCCAGGTGGCGCGAAATCACTTCTGCCACCCCTTCCTGTTCCTCTGGACTTAGCGAACTTCCTAACTTGAAAGCTTTGCCGCCGATCTCCCTTTCTACAGCGTTAGCTGCAGGTTGCTCCCTACTATCATCCTCGACGGGCACCGCTTCTTCTACGGGCGCCGCCTCTTTTACGGGCGCCTCCTCCATTGGCACATCTGCTTCGGGCGTCGCCCTCTCTGCTATGGCCTCTTCAGACGTCAGCCCAGCGGGCGTCGCCTCAATCATCGTTGCGTCCGCGCTCGGCGGACGTTCGTACACCATGAATACGCCTCTCTTCGTCTTCAGGCTGTTTTCGTAGCATTTCCTCGCCTCCTCCTGGTCTGATCTGATCACTATCACCCGGCCGCTGAGGTCCGGTAGCTTCATCTTGATGTGACGGGTGGAGGACACTGCGCGTAAACGGTTTAACGCCGGTCTGCCCAGCAAAATATTGTAGGCAGAATTAGCGTTCACGACGAGGTACCGGATACTCTCGGTGCGGGAGGCCTCTCCGTCTGTGAACGTAGTCCTCAACTCCAGGTACCCCCGGACTTCTACCTGGTTATCCCCGAACCCATACAAACATCCTGTATAGGGACTCAGCAGATCGGGGGACAACCGTAACTTGTTAAAGGTCGATAGAAACATGACGTCTGCCGAACTTCCTTGATCAACAAGCACTCTGTGAACCTTCCTTCCGGCCGTGACAACAGAGATGACAACGGGATCGTTGTCGTGGGGTACCACATCTCGGAGGTCTCTTCGTGTGAACACGATATCTGACTCCCATGGCTCCCCCGAGAGCCTCTCTTCAACTGAATTTACCCCCCTCGCGTACTTCTTCCGCTGGGAGGCGGTGGGCCCTCCGCCAGAGAAACCTCCAACAATGGTATGGACCTCGCCAAGCACTGGCATCTCGTGCGCTGGTTCATCTGTCGGCGGCGGCGAAGCAGTGGTCGTTGTGGGATCTGTGACATAGTCTTTCAAAAATCCAGTCCTCACCAGCTCATCTAGCTGGTAGCCCAACGACAGGCAATTATCAATTTGGTGTCCGAACGCCTCGTGGAATTCGCACCAAGAGTCTTTACGGGGCCCTAACACCTTGTCGGTCTTCGCCGGTCGCCTCAGCCTCTCGGCTATGTTGGGTACGGCGATCAAATCCTTCAACTCAACCACGAAGTTGTACCTCGCCGGTCTTGCTCTTTCTCTGGCGGGGCGTTGGCCTCCTGCTGGGCCCCGGGACTGGGGCTTTCTGGCCTCATAGGGGCGTCTCGCCTCTGGTTTCTTTCTTCCCGTCGTGGTCTCATTGACTCGGACGGGTTGAACTCGCGTTGGTCCCCTCGGGCGTGAGGGTACGGCGCTGGTGCGCTTCACACATACCTCCCGTTCCGAAGCAATATGCTCTACCGCCCTACGCCGTAATTCAGCGAAGGTCCTAGGGCGATTGCGGATAATAGATTCTCCAAAGGGGCCGGGGCATACGCATTTCACAAATGCGTACACGATCATAGGCTCCTCTGTTGTACCAACCTTCACGACCTGGGCCCCGAAGCGATTGATATACTCCTTCAGGGTCTCCCCCTGATACTGCTTCACGTCAAACAGATCGTAAGAGACCGGCGGCGGGGCCTTGTTGGCCAAGTACTGTTCTCTGAATAACCGCGACAATTGGCGGAAAGACGTGATATGGCCCTCGGGGAGGCTAATGAACCAGTCCATAGCCATCCCGGTCAGGGTGCTCATGAAGAGCTTGCACTTGGCAGCATCAGAACCGCCTATCAGGACCATCTGTGTGTGAAATGCAGCAAGGTGCGCCTCTGGGTCCTCCATCCCAGTGAAGATTACCTTGGGTCCCGCGAACGTGTTCGGGATCGCTGCGTCTAGGATCTCCTGCGAGAAAGGAGTGGAAAACTCCCATGGTGGGGAATGGTTCTCCGTCTCGTCCTGTCCAGGCCGCCTCCGATCGTTTCTCAGGCCCTGGCGCAACTCCTCATTCACACGGTGGAGCTCTTCGTTCCGCTCGTGCGAGGCATCGAGGTCTGCCTGCATGCGCTCTTGTTCCAGTTTCGAATCCGCCATGTCTTGCTGCAGCCCCCTCATTATCTCCAGGACCTGTTGCATGGATAGGTCTGCTGGGGCTGCGCGTGCCGATCTCCGTCTGGTGGGGGCCATTGTCACTCCAATCTCCTTCAACGTTACTATAACTTGATAAACCTTCTCGAACTTGTGATGGGACTGATGTTTTATATCGGCCCCACGGTGGGCGCCAAATGTTCCGTCCGGTTGACCGGGACGCCTTCGTGCACGACCTCAATCGTCAGCTGGGGTCTCCTTCCCGCTGGTTGCCCGCGGATTCCTGCAAAAAAGGGGACAAAGAGGCGCCCTAGCGGCCGTGTGCACTCCGACGCTCAAGTCAGCCAGCAAGAAACACCAAAAAACTGTCCACCCACGTATCTGAGCACCGCGTGTGGCACTCTGAAGGTGGTAAAAGAACTGTGTATATGTGTGTGTGTTGTCTCCTTCAGGCAAAAATATTCTCCAGTCACTTGCACGTAATCTTAAAGCACGGGCAAGCAACCAGAGAGTTTCTCGTAAATTTGCCAAAGGTTCCAACCCTTTTTCCGACATTCCCCGCGCTATTTAAACTGCCCCAGCATTTAAAGCGCCTTAAAGCGCTTTTAATCTCAAACGTAACGCACTCATTAAAGCGCTTAATTACGAAACGTAGCGCATTTAAGACGTTGAAACGCTCGGGAGCCATAATAGTACCTGAATGCTCGAAAGGGAAACTGTATTGAATATCTTTAATTACCTGGCACCTGACTAGAGGGTGTTTCTATTCCGGCATGGCTGTCGTACACGTGGAGGGCCTCACGACGCCATGACCCCATCTGGGGGCGTTTCTGCCCATCTGGGGACGTCTCTACGTGTGAGTCCTCCTGCTTGGGAGTGCTACTGCGCTAGGGGTGACTTTTTGGGTGCGAACTCATGCCCCCAAGTATCTAGCCACTTACTTTGAGAGCGTATCTGCCTTTCTCTCGTACCCTGCACCCGCTTACCCTGGGCGTGACCTTCCTCTTGGGTCGTATCTGTCCCGAAAGCGTCTCTGGGGTGGCAGGGGTACTTCACGAGTCAGGCTGCCCTACCCTGATGTCATCACTATGGCCTTGAAGCCACCTCCTTTTTCTCTTTATCACTTTCCCGAGATATCGGGTCATGAGGCTTTCCCACGGCGTCGCTCCCTCCATGGTCTTTCCTACCCAGGGGTATCGGGGAACCACACCGTGAGTGCCTTACTTTTACACTGTTTGATCTGGCTACGCCCTGGTTGGGCGACGCCTCCAACCAGGCGACGCCTTGCCTTGGCGACGCCTCCACCCAGGCGACGCCTTGTCCTGTCTGGGCGACGCTTCCTCTTGGCGTCTCTACACCTGGGCGTCACCTTGAGTTGACTTTGACTTTCCAGTCGTTGACTTTGACCTTGACTTAGTCAACGCCCTGATACGGGACGGTACACTTATTTTGCATAATCTGATAGAATGGCCTCTCTTCATGCAATAAAAGCATGTAACAACCAGTTGTTTTGACTTAACAATCGATTGTTTTATTGGCAGTTTTGAAAAATTCTTTGAAAAATTATATTTCTTGTTTTGTGGATTAAAACCTAATCCAGCTCTTCCAAACACACAATTTTAAGATGCAAAGACATTCTCAAAGTTGGATTTTCCTTTTGAAAGCTTATCCACAGTACTAACAAGATAATGTACTTTCTTTTCAAGATTTTCACAATTTTCACAAACTAAAGAATCATACATATGAGAAGAGTTTTTGCAATGATTTTTCAGATTTTCAAAATCAATTTTTGATTTTTCTAGCTCTTCTTCAAGTGTCTTAACCCACTTTTCAAGCCAGTTGTTAAGCCCTTTCAAACGGTTGTTTGAGAGAACCAATCGATTAGCTTCTTCATGTGTTTCTTAAAAAGCCTCAAGAAATTTACTATAATTTTCAACAATTAGAGAAGCACATGAACTTACATCACTTGAGCTACATTACTCATCATCATCTTCTGCAATCAAGCATATGTTTGCCTTTTTCTTCTTCACTTGATGATGAGCTTGATGAGGAGACTTCATTCTCATCCCAAGCTATGTATGCTCTTCTTGACTTTCCCTTTTTCTCCTTGTGGCTTGATTTCTTTTCATTGCTTTCTTTGTTTGGGCAATCTGCTTTAATGTGCCCTTGTTCACCATAACCAAAGCAAGTATAGTTGTTAGAATTGAAATCACTAGTTTTCTTATTGTCATACCTTTCTTTGTTGGCTTCTTTGTTGTGATTTCTCTTCAAAAATCTACTAAACTTCTTGGAAAGCAAAACTAAGGTTTTCTTCTTCACTTTCATCACTTGATTCTTGCTTGCTTTTGTGCTTGGCAGCTTTCAAGGCAATGCTTCTCACATGCTTGCCTTCACTCTCTTGAACACTGAGTCTATTCATTTCTAACTTTTGTTCTCTAAGCTTACCAAATAAAGAAGCCGTTGTCAAGGATGTCAAATCTTTTGACTCAGAAATTGCTTGCCATGATCTATCAAGGCACTTGAGGATCTTGATATTTAGCTCTTCTTTGTCAAAGGTTTTCCCAAGGCTCATAAGGTGGTTGATGATGTGGGTGAACCTTTTTTGTACTTCAGCGATTGACTCACCTTTAAGCTTCTAAACATTTCATATTCCTAAATTAGAGTATGCTTTCTAGCTCTCTTCACATCATTGGTTTCTTCATGAGTCACCTCCAAAGTGTCCCACATCTCCTTGGTCGAAGAGCATTGAGACATCCTGAAATATTCATCCGAATTCAAGGCAGATTTTATGATGTTCTTAGCAATAAAATCAAATTTGGCCTTCTTGTTTTCAGAATCAGTCCATTGAGACCAAGGTTTTTCAATGGAAGATCCATCTTTTTCAAATTTTGGAATAAAAGGACCATTTTGAATTGCATCCCAAATTCCCTTGTCAAAATATTCAACAAAGATTTTCATCCTAACTTTCCAGAATTGGTAATTCAAACCACAAAAAAGAGGTGGTGTGTTGATTGATGCACCCTCTCCATAAGGTAGTTTTTCAGCCATTGAAAAAAGATTTTAGGATCAAAGTTGAGTATTTTTCAAGTACCAAGCTCTTGATGCCAATTGTTAGAATGTATGGCTTTAAACTATAGGGGTGGTGAATGGTTTAAAGGGGGTTTTCACAAACTTTTTAGGATAGAATGAAATTCTTTGCAAGAAACCATATTTAGGAATTCAGTTTGCCAAGAACAAAGCTCAAAACAGAAACGCAACAGAAAAACAATCGGTTGTTTCGCATAAACAATCGGTTGTTTCGCATAAACAATCGGTTGTTTATACCAATAAAATAACAGCAACTAAAATTAAAGAGTTTAAGGAAGAGAGAATTGCACAAAACAGTTTATACTGGTTCACTCTTAACCCAAGAGCTACATCCAGTTTCCCAGAAACCACTAGGGAATCCACTAGGTAATCAAATCCATATTACATACACACACCACCAAAGAAGTAACCTTGATCCCCTCAAGACACACACTTCCTTTGGCTCAACACATACACCACCAAGAATGTTGATCTTGACAACCTCAAGAGTACACAACCCTTCTTGGCTTTACAACACCAGAATGTACACAAATCAAAGAACGAATTACACTGTTATAGAATCAATTGAAATCAATACAGAGTAATCCTATTCCACTTCTCTCTTGAATAACCAAAGCTCAAGTTCAAACTCAAAATGCTTTAAAACTCTTTGAAAAACTCAAATCTGTTTTTCTTTCTTGTTTTTTTATAAAACATTAACAAACTATTTATATTTTTCAAATCTTGGTCAAAACATTTAAAGCAGAAGCGTATTAAGTTATGAAATCAATTAAAGCTCTTTTAAAAAACAAAATTGTTTTTTGTTAGGATTCCAAACAAACAATCGGTTGAAATAGCGAATCAATTGACTGTTTGGGTTTGACAACAAGTCAACCATCCAAAACAGTTTTCAAACTTTTTCAAAAATACTTAAGTATAAAACAATCAGTTGTTTCGACAAAACAACAGGTTGTTTTTCACTTAGTTTTAAAAACACTTTAATCTTAAAAGATTTGAAAACACTTAAGCTTTAGATTCAACAAAGAGTGGATTACAAATATAGTCTACCCCAAATCCTATTCTAAAGCACCTCAGCAATAGCAAGCATATCCAGCCTTCCATCAAACACAAAGGATTTGGATTCTTCAAAGTTTAAACACACTTGATTCAACAAGTCTTACAGCTTCTAACCTTGCTACAGGCGCGAATGTCTCATCATAGTCAATTACTTTAGCTTGGTTATAACCCTTAGCAACGATCCTAGCTTTGTTCCTTGTGATGATGCCTGAGTCATCCGATTTGTTCCTGAAAACCCATTTTGTACCTATTACATTCATCTGGGTTGTTTTAGGGACAAGAGTTCACACATCGTTTCTCACAAACTGGTTGAGCTCCTCATGCATTGCTATTATCCAATGCTTATCCTTGAGTGCATCATTGATGGACTTTGGTTCAATCTTGGAAACAAAGGATGTATGATTGCAGTAGTTTGCCATACTCCTTCTTGTGGATACACCCTTTTTGATCTGGCCAATGATGTTATCAACAAATAGGTCTCTTGGGATCCTCCATTCCTTTGGCAGATCATCATGCTCCAAATTTTCAATCGGTTGTTTTGCAGAATCAACCGGTTAAATTTCTGTGTTGTTGTCCAGATTCTTCAGAAATATATTTTGATCATCTTCTTTTGTGTTGATCTTTGTTAAACCTTGTTCAAACTTATAAGTTTCATCAAAGACAATATGTATAGATTCTTCAACAATCATAAGATTTTTATTATAGACCCTATAAGCATGGTTAGTGTACCGGCCAGTCCTCGGACCTCGGCGTTAACCACAATTATGGTAGGGCCCCGAAGGCTGGGTCCCACCAGGAGGACGGGCCAGTGTCTCGTGGGGCACGAGAGTCAAGATTTCTGAGGAGTGGTCAGCAACGGGACTAAAGGGCGAGGAGTCCTCGGACCTCGGTGACTCGAGCAGTAAAGATGGGTCGTGGAAGGTGGTTTCCAAGCCACACTCTAGTTATCAGTAAGGGAGAAGCCTATATCACGAGGGCTCCGTGCATGTGGTGTGGAGGACGAGTTTGGGAGTAACACAAGTAAAAGAACCCTTTGGAAAGAGACGACTCGTAAGGGTGACGTTCTAGGGGTGATCTACGTGCATGGCACGTGAACAACTAGGGCACTCCCAAGGCGGATGGCTCAGAGATTGGGTGCATGAGTTGGCACCCAAGTGGTCATCCCGTGAGAGGTTGCACTCCGGTAAGGGAGTCTTATGCGCTAGATGGCCCTCAGAGCGGGTGATAGTAACGTTAAGGCACACTTATAGTAAACCTAACTATAGTTAGTGAAAAGGGCGGAAACCCTAGAGTATATAAAGGGTAACAACAAAAATAACAAGGTACGTAATTCTAACACGAAGGAATACACAAAGAGAATACACACATAGGGCTCTCAGAGTTAAGAGCTTTTTGGTGTTTCATAGCCCTGAGTTTGACTTGAGCGTCGAAGTGCACACGGCCGCGAGGGCGCCCTTTGTCTTTGTGCTTTCAGGTGATTCAATAGAAGGAAAAGCACGTGGGGACGCATGGGTTCCTGGACGCGAGATTGTGGTAGACGCACGAGGACGTTTTAGGTCAACCGGCAGGAACAGTTACATAAAGATTAACCAAGAAAGATACCTTTGTCTGATTTAGCATCAAACTTACCCAAACTGTCTTTGCCATTGTTTAGAATGTAGCACTTACAACCAAAGACCTTCAGATGACTTCTGTCTGGCTTCCTTCCATTCAGCAATTCATACGGAGTTTTCTTCAAGATAAGTCTGATTATCACATGGTTCATCACATAGCAAGCAGTACTTACAACATCAGCCCAGAAACACTTAGGTAGGGCAGAATCATTCAAAATAGTCCTTGCAAGCTCTTCTAGAGATCTATTTTTCCTCTCCACCACTCCATTTTGTTGGGGTGTTCTTGGTGCAGAGAAGTTGTGGAAGATTCCTATCTTGTGGCAATAGCTGATGAAATTCTCATTTTCTGATAGCTCCTATGTTGCTGCAACATGTTTTTTACAGTCTCTTTGCTAATTTTTTGAATTCTGGATATGCTTCTTTCTTTGAGTGTAGGAAAAGAGGCCAAGTAAACCTGGAAAAGTCATCTATAACCACAAGAGCATATAGATTTCCTCCAAGGCTCATAGTCCTAGAAGGACCAAAAAGATCCATTTGCAAAAGCTCAAGGCGTTTTGAAGTTGAAACACAATTTTTCAAATTAAAAGATTTTCTAGTTTGTTTCCCCTTTTGACAAGCCTCACACAGATGTCCCTTCTCGAACTTGAGTTTGGGTAAGCCATGAATAAGTTCATTTGAAACAAGTTTATTTAAATGATTCATAAGAAGGTGTGCAATTCTTCTATGGCAAAGCCATGATTCCTCATGTTTTGTTAGAAGACAACCTATTGATGTGGAGTTGGATATATCAAGCAAATAGATGTTGTTAGACCTCTTACAAATGAGTAGAACATCTTTTGAATTTGGCAATTGAATCTCACATGAATTCTGTACCGTCCCGTATCCGGGCGTTGACAAAGTCAAGGTCAAAGTCAACGCCAGGAGTCAAAGTCAACACAAGGCGTCGCCTAGATGAAGAGACGCCCAGTACCAGCGTCGCCAAGAGGAAGCGTCGCCAAGGCGAGGCGTCGCCTAGGTGGAGGCGTCGCCCAACCAGGGCGTCGCCAAGATCAAATATCATTAAGTCAAGGCAGTCACAACGCGGTTCCCCGATACCCATGGGTAGGAAAGACCATGGAGGGAGCGACGCCGTGGGAAGGCCTCAGGCCCCGATAATCTGGGGTAGTGATAAAGAGAAGGAAAAGGTGGCTTCAAGGCGACAGTGATAGCACCAGTGTAGGGCAGCCTGACTCGTGAAGTACCCCCGCCGCCCCAGAAACGCCTTTGGGACAGATACGACTCAAGGGGAGGGTCACGCCCAGGGTAGCCAGGTGCAGGGTACGAGAGGAAGGCAGATACGCTCTCAAAGTGAGTGACTAGATGATTGGGGGCATGAGTTGGCACCCAAAAAGTCACCCCTTGCGCAGTAGCACTCCCAAGCAGGAGGGCTCACATGTAGAAACGTCCCCAGATGGGGTCATGGCGCTGTGAGGCCCTCCACGTGTACGACAGCCAGGTCAGAATAGAAACACCATTTAGTCAGGTACCAGGTAATTAAAGTCATTTAATGCAGTTTCTGTTTCGAGCGTTTAAGGTACTATAAAGGCTCCCAAGCGTTTCAACGTCTTAAATGCGCTACGTTTTCTAATTAGACGCGTTAATTAAGTAAGTTAAGTTTTATGATTAAAAGCGCTTTAAGGCGCTTTAAATGCCTGGGTAGTTTAAATAGCGCTGAGAATGTGGGGAACGGGGTTCGAACTTTTGGCTAATTTTCCAGAAACACTCTAGTTGCTTGCTCGAGCCTTGAGGTTATGCACAAGGGACTAGGGAAGGATTTTGGCCAGAACGAGAAAATATACAGTAGACACAGTTTCCTTTTCACCACCTTCAGAGTGCCATACGCGGTGCTCCGATACGGAGGTGCATAGTTTTTGGTGTTTCTTGCTGGCTGACTTAAGCGTCGGAGTGCAAACGGCCGCTAGGGCGCCCTTTTGTCCTTCTTTGCAGGAATCCACAGGTAACCCGTGGGAAGGAGTCGCTAGCTGACGGTTGAGGTTGCGCACGAAGACGTCCCAGGTCAACTGGACGGAACATTTGGCGCCCACCGTGGGGCCCGATATAAAACATCAGCCCCATCACAAGTTTGAGAAGATCTACCAATTTATAGTAACGTTGGAGGAGGTTTGAAGAGACCGTGACAATGGCCACCACAAGACGGGGTACTGCACGCACGGCCCCAGCAGAACTGTCCATGCAACAGGTCCTGGAGATAATGCGGGGGCTGCAGGAGGATATGGCGGAGTCGAAACTGGAACAGGAACGCATGCAAGCAGATCTCGAAGCCTCGCTTGAGAGGAATGAAGAGCTCCGTCGTGTAAATGAGGAGTTGCGCCGGGGCCTGCGAAATAATCGGGGGCAACGTGAACATGACGAGATGGAGAACCACTCCCCGCCAAGGGAGTTTTCCACTCCCTTCTCACAGGAGATTCTAGATGCAGTGATCCCGAACACGTTCCCGCAGCCCAAAGTGATCTTCACCAGGATGGAGGACCCTGAGACGCATCTCGCTGCGTTTCACACACAGATGGTCCTGGTAGGCGGCTCTGACGCTGCCAAGTGCAAGCGCTTTATGAGCACCTTGACTGGGATGGCTATGGATTGGTTCATCAGCCTACCGGACGGTCATATCACCTCTTTCCGACAACTGTCACGATTGTTCAGGGAACAATACCTAGCAAACAAGGCCCCGCCGCCGGTCTCCTACGATTTGTTTGATGTGAAACAGTATCAAGGGGAGAACCTAAAGAAATACATCAATCGCTTCGGGGCCCAGGTAGTAAAGGTTGGTACGCGTTCGTGAAAGGCGTATGCCCAGGCCCTTTTGGGGAATCCATCATTCGCAACCGCCCTAGGACTTTTGCTGAACTACGGCGTCGGGCGGTAGAACATATCGCTTCTGAGGGAGAGGTGTGCGTGAAGCGCACCAGCGTCGTACCCTCGCGCCCGAGGGGACCGATGCGAGCTCAACCCGCCAGGATCAATGAGACCACGACGGGAAGGAAGAAACCAGATGGGAGACGCCCCTACGAGGCCAGAAAGCCCCAACCCCGGGGTCCAGCGGGAGGCGATCGTCCGGCCAGAGAAAGAACGAGGCCGGCGGGATACAATTTTGTGGTGGAACTGAAGGACCTGATCGCCGTGCCTAATATAGCTGAGAGATTGAGGCGACCGGCGAAGTCCGATAAGGTGTTCGAGACTCTTGGTGTGAGTTCCACGAGGCTTTCGGTCACCACATTGATAACTGCCTGTTGTTGGGTTACCAGCTGGATGAGCTGGTGAGAACCGGGTTTTTGAAAGATTATGTCGCGGAGCCCTCAACGACCGCCACCTTGCCGCCGCCAGCGGAAGAACAAGCACACGAGACACCGGTTCTCGGCGAGGTCCATACCATAGCTGGAGGATTTTCCGGCGGAGGACCCACCGCCTCCCAGCGAAAGAAATACGCGAGGGGGGTCAACTCGATCGAAGAAAGGATCTCGGGTGAGCCGTGGGAGTCGGACCTCGTATTCACGAGAGGGGATCTCCGAGACGTGGTGCCGCACGACAATGACCCCGTGGTCATTTCGGTTGTCACAGCTGGGAGAAATGTGCATAGAGTTCTTGTCGACCAGGGAAGTTCAGCAGACGTCATGTTCTGGTCGACATTCAATAAGTTGCGGTTATCCCCCGACCTTTTGAGGCCCTACACAGGGTGCCTGTATGGGTTTGCGGATAACCAGGTGGAAGTCCGAGGCTACCTGGAGTTGAGGACTACGTTCGCGGACGAAGAGGCCTCGCGTACCGAAAGCATCCGGTACTTGGTCGTGAACGCCAGCTCCGCTTACAACATCTTGTTGGGCAGGTCGGCGTTGAACCGGTTGAACGCAGTAGCCTCCACACGCCATATGAAGATGAAGCTGTCGGACCTCAGTGGCAAGGTGATAGTCATGAAGTCAGATCAGGAGGAGGCAAGGAAATGCTATGAGAACAGCCTGAAAACGAAGAAAGGCGTGTTCATGGTGTATGAGCGTCCGCCGTGTGCAGACATGACGATGATTGAGGCGACGCCCGCTGCGTCGACGCCTAACGAGGCCGTACCCGCGAGGGCGACGCCAGAAACAGATGCACCCATGGAGGAAGGCCCTGGCGACGCGGTGGCCGTGGAAGAGGCGGCGCCCGTCGAGGATGATAGTAGGGAACAACCGGCGGCTAACGCCATAGAGAGGGAGATTGGCGGCAAAACGTTTAAGTTAGGAAGTTTGCTGAGCCCAGAAGAACAGGAAGGGGTGGCAGAAGTGATTTCGCGCCACCTAGATGCTTTCGCATGGTCCGCCTCGGATATGCCCGGCATCGACCCTGATTTCTTGTGTCATCACCTCAGCATGGACGCCACGGTCCGCCCCGTCCGCCAAAGAAGGAGAAAGTTTAACGAAGAGAGACAGCAGGTGGTAAAGGATGAAACGCAGAAGCTGTTGAGTGCTGGCCACATCAGGGAGATTCAATACCCTGAGTGGCTGGCCAACGTCGTATTGGTGAAGAAGGCGAATGGGAAGTGGAGGATGTGCGTGGACTTCACAGACTTGAATAAGGTGTGCCCGAAGGACTCGTACCCACTGCCCAGCATCGACGCGTTGGTGGATAGTGCATCCGGCAGCAAGGTGCTGAGCTTCCTGGACGCATTCTCAGGGTACAACCAGATCAAGATGCATCCGAGAGATGAGAGTAAAACTGCATTCATGACTGAGACTTACAGTTACTGTTATAATGTGATGCCTTTTGGGCTGAAAAACGCGGGCACCACATACCAAAGGTTAATGGACAAGGTCCTGGCGCCCATGCTAGGGAGGAATGTGTACGCCTACGTGGATGACATGGTGGTGGCATCGCAGGATAGTGCACAGCACACGGCAGACTTGGAGGAGTTGTTCGTCACAATATCCAAGTACCGCCTCAAGTTAAACCCTGAAAAGTGTGTCTTCGGGGTAGGGGCCGGTAAGTTCTTGGGTTTTATGCTCACAGAGAGTTGGATAGAAGCGAACCCCGACAAATGCGCCGCGATTATCGCCATGCGAAGCCCGACGTCGGTAAAGGAAGTGTAGCAACTGACAGAGCGGATGGCGGCACTCTCAAGGTTTGTTTCCGCCGGGGGAGAGAAGGGGCACCTATATTTCCAGTGCCTCAAGAAAAATAGTCGCTTTGCATGGACTGAAGAATGCGAAGCGGCTTTCATTAAGTTAAAGGAGTACCTGGCGACGCCACCGGTCCTCTGCAAACCGGTAACAGGTGTGCCCCTCCGGTTATATTTTACGGTAATGGAGCGGGCTATCAGCTCTGTGTTAGTCCAAGAGCAGGACCAGAGTCAAAAGCCCATCTATTTCGTGAGCAAGGCATTACAAGGCGCTGAGACGAGATACCAGGCGCTGGAGAAGGCAGCGTTAGCAGTGGTGTTTTCAGCCAGGAGGCTCCGTCATTACTTCCACAACTTTACGGTGGTAGTGATGACAAACCTCCCTATATAGAAGGTGCTGCAGAAGCCTGACGTGGCGGGAAGAATGGTGCGCTGGGCGGTGGAGCTGTCAAAATTCGACACTCAGTATGAGCCTAGAGGATCCATCAAAGGGCAAGTGTACGCAGATTTTATAGCGGAACTCTCGCCCGGAGGTGAGCAAGAGATGGAGGTGGGCTCGCAGTGGTTGCTCTCGGTTGATGGCTCTTCCAACCGACAAGGGAGTGGTGCGGGAATAGTTTTGGAGGGACCCAACAGCGTACTGATTGAGCAAGCTCTGCATTTCGCCTTTAAGGCAAGTAATAATCAGGCGGAATACGAAGCCCTGATAGCAGGAATGCTCCTGGCCAAGGAGATGGGCGCGCAGAACCTCCTGGTGAAAAGCGATTCCCAGCTGATTAAGGGGCAGGTGTCGGGTGAGTTCCAGGCGAAGGACCCACAGATGGCGGCGTATCTAAAATACATCCAACTATTGAAGGGAGCATTTAACGCTCTTAAGCTGATACATGTCCCAAGGGAGCAGAATGCCAGAGCCGACCTGCTTGCCAAGCTGGCCAGCTCAGGCAAGGGGGGTAGGCACAGGACGGTGATCCAAGAGACGCTCAAAGCTCCGCGTAAATTCGTGGAAGATAACAAGGTGGATGTCCTCCAGATCTGTACATCAAGAGAGAGTCCAAGGAATCATCGCTCTCTGACCCAAGATACGCTGAAGACGCCCCGCATCAGCACATACGCGGATATGCCTGAAGAAGGAAGGCAAATGCAGGTATGTGTCCTAGCCGAGGGAGACACCTGGATGACGCCATACAAACGGTACCTGGCGAATGGGGCTCTCCCAGTGGAGCCGGAAGAGGGTAAGAAGGTCAAGAGAAATGCCGCAAGATTACTCTGGTGGATGGAGTGTTGTTCAGGCATGGTTTCACTCACCCTATCCTAACGTGTGTAAGTGGCGACGAGTGTACCAGGATAATGGCGGAGCTCCACGAAGGCATTTGCGGGAGCCACGTAGGGGTAAGGTCCTTACGCGCAGGGTTCTTCTGGCCAACAGTAAAAGAGGACTGCGCGCGACACGCCCGACGCTGCAAGCAATGCCAAAAGCACGCTGACTGGCACAAGGCGCCGCCAGAAGAACTGCGATCCATATATAGCCCGTGGCCTTTTCATACATGGGGAATCGACATCCTGGGCCCGTTCCCACTGGCGATAAGGCAGATGAAGTATTTGATCGTTGCCATCGAGTACTTCACCAAGTGGATAGAGGCAGAGCCCGTGGCACAGATCACTGCGCACAAGGTACAAAACTTTGTGTGGAAGAACATTGTGTGTCGCTTTGGCGTACCTAGGCGCTTGATATCCGATAACGGGACCCAGTTTGCCAGTCAGCAGTTGAGAAATCTGTGCGCTGAGATAGGTATCAAGCAAGTGTTCGCATCAGTCGAACACCCCCAGACCAACGGGCAAGTGGAGTCAGCAAACAGAGTTTTGCTGAGGGGGTTAAAGAGAAGGTTAGAGAAGGCCAAAGGGGCGTGGGCGAAGGAAGTGCCAAGGATCGTATGGGCATACCACACCACGCCCCAATCTTCTACCATGGAGACGTCTTTCAGTTTGGTGTATGGGTCGGACGCGATGATCCCGGTAGAAATACATGAAAGCTCACCACGATTTCAAAACTTTGTGGTGGAGGAATCCAACGAAGAAAGGCGGGTAAACCTGGATCTACTAGACGAAGCCAGGGAAGAAGCTAGAATAAAAGATGAAGCGGTGAAGAGAAGAGTAGAGCGGCAATATAGCTTTAAGGTAAAGCCGCAACAGTTTCAGATTGGCGACCTAGTTATGAGGAAAGCCCACCCATACGAGCTGGAGAATAAGCTGTCTCCCAAGTGGACCGGACCCTTCAGAGTTACCGAGGCTAAGGGCAACGATTCATACAGCCTAGAGACCTTGGAAGGAGGTCCCATCCCGCGCAGTTGGAATGCAGCCAACCAGAAGTTTTATTTTAGTTTACCTATGTAAAGCAGCTATGTAACAGTCTTGTTAAAGGCTCTTTTTCCCTTTCCGGGGTTTTTTAATGAGGTCACCCAAATAAAAGAAAAAACAAGTTTGAGAAAAAACCGTGCCTTGGTTCTCAGTCTTTATCTTTCTCCGTTTGAAGTAGCGTGAGGCGTCGCTAGTAAAAAGGGCGTCGCCAAGAAAAAAGGCGTCGCCAAGAAAGAAGTCGTCGCCAAGAAAGAAGTCGTCGCCAAGAAAGAAGGCGTCGCCAAGAAAGAAGGCGTCGCCAAGAAGAAAGGCGTCGCCAAGAAGAAAGGCGTCGCCAAGAAGAAAGGTGTCGCCTGAGTGCAGGCGCCGCTAAGAAACATGACGGAGGAAAAGCGCACAATATATGAGACGTATGCAAAGTAAAGTGGCGTTACAGAAACCAAGTATGGTATAGTAAAGTTGATTTTACAAGCAGTTTTCGATACAAACGGGAGAAACGCGAGTAGGGAAAACATTACAATCATACAAAAACACAAACGAACCACTTCTCAATGGCCATCGGAGTCAGCACGAGAGGAAGGTGAAGGCCCGCTCTCAGCCCGCAGAGCTCGGGTAAGTCGTGTCCTCCGCTCTTGGTTTATTTTCGAACCTGCACCAAGGAAGATGAATGTGTCAGGGACACCATGAAGCAAAACACACCCAGATAGAGAACGATAAAGGCGGAAGTTTCTAGGGCAGTGACTCATACCTATATACTTTTCGAGAGTTCCAGCGTTGAACTCCAAACTGATCGAGGTGGCGGAGTCAAAACCTCCCGCCTCAGCAAGAATCCGGCAAACCACCTGGTCATTTGGGGCTAGCTTCTTGAAGGGTTTGGATTTGAGGGCCCTCGTCTCCCTCACCCAGTACAGTGGAAAACCATCCAGGGCGGAGGGAACGAGGTCAGAGCAGCAGATCTTGAAGAACCGGCCTTTCCACCCAGTGAATGAGTTTTGGAAGGGGGTCAGGAGAACCGTGCCAGGAACGTTACTAAGGGTTACCCAGAGGTTGCTCCTTTGCCTCTTCACCTCAAAGAAGTGAAGAAAGATGTCAACCGTGGGTGCACAACCCAGAAACCCGAAAAGGATGTCAAAGGCCTTGACAAAAGCCCAGCTGTTAGGATATAACTGGGCCGGAGCGGCATTGATCTCCGTCAGCAGTTCCTTCTCAAACCTGGAGAAGGGCAGGCGCACGTCGATGGTTTTGAAAACCACCTGATAGAAGTAAAAGAAGGGGACCCCGTCGTTGGCCCGTTCATCTCCACATACTGGCTCCCCTAGAGTGCAAGGGAGCACAGCAATGTCGTCGTCGTGCCTCCTCGCGAAGGCACGGTGATTATAGGAGCATGGATCCCCTTTGTGTTCCCTTATGGCCCTGGTGGACAGTAAGCAGGAGCATTCGTCAAGAAGCTCGCTCGAAGCCCAACTATACAGGTCCTTGGGGTTGACCCTGGGGGGAGTGGCATGAGAAGACATTCTTAAACAGAATCAGGGAGGTCTGAAGGCGTGTGGCCCACTGGTAACGCAAGGTTAAAACGCTGGTGGGAACGAACACTGGAAGGACCCTTCGCGAGAAGAGAAAGGGTGCAAGTAGGTTACGAAGAGCGCAGAAATGATGAGGGCAGTTTCAAAGTTTCGAAGAATTAAATACTGCGGTTAGAGCGCCAAACGACGCAAATGGAAGTATTGCAGTTATAGCGCTAAATGACGCGAATGGATGCACCGCACGATCGAGCCACGTGGCGGAGGATGGAAGGATGGCCCTGGCACCCCTGGTTAAACTCAGAAAACGTCGTATCGACAGAATGCCCAAGGGTACGATGCACCGTCGAGAGCGGGTCAGGGGCACAGAAGGAGTCAGAACCAAGTCGAGTGACTGAACGTCCCATCAGCCATGTAAGAAGCGCCACGTGGAAAGAACAGGCGAAACCCTGAGCTCTTCGCCATCCTCAGGCGTCGACCAGGGCCAAGGTAAAGATAACGCCCAAGGCGACGCCAGCATGAGACGCCCGAGGTGTCGCCAGGAAAGGCGCCAAAGGCGACGCCAGCAGGAGATGTTGCGTGCGTCGCCAACCCAAGTATCAGCAGTGCCGCCTCCCCGATACCCACAGGTAGGAAAGACTGTGGAGGGAGACGAAATCGAAGAGGGCAAAGCTAGTTTAGTGGCATCACCTCCCAGATACCCACAAGTAGGAAAGACTGTGGAGGGAGACGAGATCGCCAAACGCCAGCGAATCACTGGCAGGGTTGTTCCCCGATACCTATGGGAAGGAAAGACGATGGAGGGAACGACCCCCCCCCCCCCAGAGCACCCGGCGTTTTTAGATACCCTGGGACGATACGGCGCTGTTGTAGCAGGCCTCTCCTTAGGCGTGGGCGCCGGGCACTAAGAATCAAGGGACGAATCGCTTTGGTGTTAGAGACACCCCGTGGACGATACGGCCCAATTAGGCAAGCCTCTCCATGGGCGTGGGCATCGACGCGTGACCTTCCCCGGACATACAAGGCCGCCCAACGCAGTGAAAGAAACGGGTATAGTACAAGCAAAACAACCGAAGCACGCGAAGGCAAAGGACGAAAGTAAAATGACACAGGCGGAATTCTATATCGCAATGGCACGAAAGTAATCATGCAAAAACCCAAAGTTGTAACGAAAGTGCAGACAATTCAAAGAATTACAAGTTTATCAAAGAAGGTTAAAACAAGTGTAAAGGAATAAAGTGATGGTCGAGGGTGGCGGTTCAATAGTCCAGTTCCAGGGGCACGACTTTTCCATCAACAATGTGGTGAGGGGAATCGCAGTTGGAAATGTCGATCCCCGGATTCATGCAGACAGCTTAGGCCAGAGCCTCCTGGAATCCCTCCTCGAAAGTGCCTGCCATGTCCTGGATGAGGGTCTTTTTGTCCTTCTCTAGCTCCTCAGCGGTGGCGTCCCCAGAAGCTACCTGCTTCTCCAAAGCCTCCTTCTCCACACGGAGTCGGCTGACCTCGACCTGCAGTTTGTCGTAGTCAACCTGGAGAAGGCCCACAGCTTTGGCCTGGGTAGCCATCTCCCCCTCCATCCGCTCCATTTCGTCAGCTTGCTCACAGCAGCGGTCCTTCAAGTCCTTTTGAACTTCTTCGTAAGCTTCGACTATGTCTTGAAGGCTCGTTACCTGAACTTTGAGGGCGACTTCCCGAGCGTAGAAGTCGGCCTGGAGCTCCACCACCTCTGCCAGTTGTTTTTCAGCCTCTGCTTTGGACTCTTGCGCCTGCTTCAGGGTGGTTTGGTAAGTTTCGTTTTGGCATCCCAGAATCTTCCTTTCCTCCTCCAGGGCAGCTACCCTTGTTTCCAAGGCCTGGAGGGTTTGGGTTTGCAAAGCAGCGTTTCTGGCCTGGGCGCGCCATTCAAGGGCCACCGCCAAGAAGGCCCCCAAGTAGAAAGGCATGCCCTCATTCCTGTCAGAGCCCTCTGGCATTGTTCCACCACTGAAGCCCCTCATCAGATGCATAATTGGAGGGGGGATGGCGATGAGATCGGGGGCGGCAGCGACGGGGGCAGGAGAAGCAGAGACCTCTGCCAGTGGCGGAGGTGGGGCAGACTCGGCGCCTTCGCCTATATCCTCTTGGACAGTTGTGGGGGGAAGGGAAGCAGCGCTTGGAGGGTTGTCCCTGAAAGAATCCTCTCCCTGGGGCGACGCCGCAGGTAGGAGGGGAACCCTTGCAGATTTCCTCCTCTTGAAGGGTGCCACGCCATCCGAGTCTTCATCGTCGGATATGATCTCCAAGACCCGTTTCCCTTTGTCGAGGGGGGTTGGGGCCGGCGATGAGGCCACGACCAGAGGAACGGCGGCAATGGGCAGAGGAGAGCCGGGAGTCTGAAGCGCCTCAGGGCTTTGTGGGGACGGTGAAGATGAGCCTAGTGGAGCTTCGGTAGTGGTCGGTGGTCGGTGGTGGCAGAGGCAGAGTTGATGGGGGGTTCGGGTCAGCAGCAGGGGCGGAGGAGGCGCCCGCTTTGGCGGCACGAGCGTCCTTTATCGCTTTCGCCAGCATCATCTGATCCGATCGGTCATCGGTAGTCGATGACGTCAGCAGCAGAGGACCACGTGGACCACTCGAAGGGTAACACGTGGACCAGGTGACAGAGAGACCAGGGAGGCGATCGCCAAGAGCGGTGATCGGGGGTCAGTGACCAGGTGACCACCGACAGATCAGGCGGCAAAGAGGTCAGGGGACAGATCATCCAGAATGGTGATCGGTGGTCAGAAGCCAGGTGGCCACCAACATACCAGTTCTCAGACTAACGCCTGGGGGCAGAACGCGAGAAGCAAATAAGCACTGATCAGTCATCGGGTGCAGTGTCATCGGGGTCTCGTGTTACACGCAGTTAAACTGGGACTCAGGTTCCCAGCGAGAGCGTTATACATGGACCTCGCATGAGCACATCTCAGTGAATCGCGCACGAGAGTGGCCTGAGGGAGCTAGTAAACCGATCAGTGATTGGTGACTCCCCCAACCCATTACGTGCGTGAAGGGTAAGTCGTCTACGCAGAGAGCAACGCTGGGTGAGTGTGCCTAGACCAGCCACACCTGGCGTTCTCCTGAGAGTATGCGATTTACCCAGAGGAGAGAAATATCCTAAGTTACTCCGCAAGGGGGTAACTTAGGCACACAAAGAGAAGCGCTAGAGCCCTTCAAGTAAGTGACACGTGTGTGGTTAGATGTGAGTTGCAGGCCTCCACGTGTCATCATCTGAGAGGGGTGCGGTCCAGACAAAGAGGCACCCGTACCACTAAAGGTACAGACAGGTACAGACAAGCGCAGCCAAGCGCAGAGACGCGCGTACACGCACAACGACCCTGTGGTCATTTCTCTCATCACAGCGGGAAGACGAGTGCACAGAGTACTCGTAGATCAAGGGAGCTCGGCAGACGTCATGTTCTGGCCAACATTCAACAAGTTACAGCTGTCCCCTGATCAACTGAGGCCATATACCGGGTGTCTCTACGGTTTTACAGGAGATCAGGTAGAGGTGCGGGGATACATTGAGCTGAGGACAACGTTCACTGACGGAACGACAGCCCGCACTGAAAAGATAAAGTACCTAGTGGTGAACGCCCCTTCTGCGTACAACATTTTGTTGGGTAGGCCAACCCTCAATAGGCTGGGCGCAATACCATCAACGAGGCACATGAAGTTGAAACTGCCGTCGATGGAGGGAAATGTGATAACCATCAAGTCGGATCAGGCTGAGGCAAGACGCTGTTATGAGAACAGCCTGAAGCAGAAGAGAAGTGTTTGCCACATCACCACGAAACCACCACCAGGTTCGCGCGGAGAGCGATCGGTGGTTAGGGAGACAGAGGGCGCTCAGAGGATGGAGAATGCTGCGGTGGGGGGCTCCCAGGTAGCCCAAGTTGAAGAAGAAGAGGAAGGCGCGATCGCTCCTCGCGAGTCAGGGATCGCGAGGGCGGTCATCGCCAGCGAGAGAAGGCCCCACCCAGCTGAAGGATGGGTCGAAGTGGACATCGGGGGAAAAAAATTCAAATTAGGGGGATCCCTCGTTGAAGAAGAGCGAAGGCTGATCGTGGGTGTGATTGAGAAGCACATGAATGCCTTCGCATGGTCAGCATCCGACATGCCAGGAATCGACCCCGATTTCCTTTGCCATCGTCTGTCGATGGATCCCAAGGTTCGACCTGTGCGACAAAGGCGAAGGAAATTCAACGAAGGGAAGAGGAAGGTGATCCACGACGAAGCGCAGAAGCTCCTTGCTGCAGGGCACATCAGAGAGATCCAGTACCCCGAGTGGCTAGCGAATGTGGTGCTGGTTCAGAAGGCAAGCGGCAAGTGGAGAATGTGCGTGGACTTCACTGACCTCAACAAGGCGTGCCCCAAGGATTCTTACCCTTTACCCAGTATAGATGCCCTAGTTGATAGCGCATCGGGGGGAAAGCTACTCAGCTTTTTGGATGCTTTTTCAGGGTACAACCAGATCAGGATGCACCCCATGGATGAGTGCAAGACCGCGTTTATGACGGAACGGTCTTGCTACTGCTACAAGGTCATGCCATTCGGGTTAAAGAACGCGGGGGCTACCTATCAGCGGCTCATGGATAGGGTGCTCTCGCCCATGCTGGGAAGGAACGTACATGCCTATGTAGATGACATGGTGGTTACGTCCCAAGAGAAGAAACATCATGCAGCTGATCTGGAAGAGCTATTCACCACCATTGCCAAGTACAGGCTGAAGCTCAACCCTGAGAAATGTATCTTTGGTGTGGAGGCGGGGAAGTTCTTGGGCTTCCTCTTAACAGAGCGGGGAATCGAAGCTAACCCCGAGAAGTGCGTGGCAATCGTGGCAATGAGGAGCCCAACGACGGTGAAGGAGGTGCAACAACTCACCGGACGCTTGGCAGCTTTGTCACGGTTTATGTGCGCTGGAGGGGAGAAGGGTCATCCATACTTCCAGTGTCTTAAACGCAACAGCAGATTCCTCTGGACACAGGAGTGCGAGGAGGCCTTCATCAAGCTAAAGGAGTATCTAGCGAGCCCACCAGTCTTGCGAAAACCCCAGGTAGGCATCCCTCTTCGCCTATATTTCGCTGTGACGGAGAGAGCAGTCAGCTCAGTCCTGGTGCAAGAGCAAGACCAGACCCAGAGGCCTGTTTACTTTGTGAGTAAGGTGCTGCAAAGCCCTGAAGCAAGGTACCAGGCCCTTGAGAAGGCTGCCCTGACAGTGGTGTTTTTAGCCAGAAGACTCAAGCATTACTTCCACAGCTTCACAGTGGTGGTGATGACTGATCTGCCTATCCAGAACGTGTTGAAGAAACCAGATGTAGCAGGCAGGATGGTCAAATGGGCGGTGGAATTATCAGAGTTTGACATCCAGTACGAGCCCCGAGGACCGATCAAGGGGCAGGTGTTCGCAGACTTTGTAGTCGAATTGTCGTCGATCGCGACACCTGCAGAAGGATTAGATTTCCGATGGGTATTATCGGTGGACGGTTCCTCTAATCAGCAGGGGAGTGGCGCTGGAGTCATTCTGGAAGGCCCAAACGGGGTACTGATCGAGCAGTCCCTCCACTTTGCCTTCAAAGCTAGCAACAATCAGGCGGAGTATGAAGCCCTGATCGCAGGAATGTTGTTAGCAAGAGAAATGGGAGCAAGAAATCTGCTGGCCAAAAGCGACTCTTTGCTGGTCACCGGGCAGGTTACAGGGGAGTTCCAAGCAAAGGATCCCCAGATGGCAGCCTACCTGGAGTATGTACTGCTCCTAAAGACGTCCTTCACCGAATTCGAATTGGTACACGTGCCAAGAGAGCAAAATGCCAGAGCAGACCTGCTTGCCAAGCTGACCAGCTCGGGCAAAGGGGGGAAGCAGAGGACTGTCATCCAGGAGACCTTGAAGGTGTCGCGAGCGTTCGTGTCGGATAATCAGGTATTCCATGTGTGCAAATCAATGGAGCGTCTAACGATCGGTCATCGGTCGTTGACCCAAGAAACGCTGAGAGCACTGAGGTTGAGATCACGACCGTCGAAGACCGATGAGTCGATGGAGGTCCATGCGGAGAAGGAACCCAACACCTGGATAACGCCATACCAGTTATACTTAGAAGATGGTGTACTCCCGCTCGACGTGGCAGAGGCAAAAAGGATAAAGAGGAGTTCAAGTAAGTTTACTCTAATAGATGGAAACCTCTTTAGATTTGGATTTTCTCACCCTGTGCAGATCTGTGTGCACGGCGAGCAATGCACCAGACTCATGTATGAGCTGCACGAGGGGGTGTGCGGAAGCCACGTAGGTGGTCGCGCTTTGGCAAGTAGAGTACTCCGCGCGGGGTACTACTGGCCAAAGCTGAAGGAAGATTGCATAATGTTTGCTCAGCGATGCAAACAGTGTCAACTGCATGCAGACTGGCACAGGGCACCCCCTGAGGAGTTGAGGTCCATCCATAGCCCGTGGCCATTCCGCACATGGGGAATCGACATCCTAGGACCTTTTCCCCTGGCGATAAGGCAGATGAAGTTTCTCATCGTGGCCATCGAGTACTTCACCAAGTGGGTGGAAGCAGAACCAGTCGCACACATCACCGCACAGAAAGTCGAGCACTTCGTCTGGAAGAACATTGTCTGTCGCTTTGGAATACCCAAGAGGTTGGTCTTCGACAATGGCACCCAGTTCACGAGTCATCAGCTGAGGAAGATGTGTGAGGAGTTAAAAATACAGCAGGTTTTCGCTTCAGTGGAACACCCACAAACCAATGGGCAGGTGGAGTCAGCAAATCGAGTACTGCTCAGGGGGTTGAAGCGAAGACTAGACAAGGCCAAATGAGGCTGGGCAGAGGAGGTCCCCAGAATTGTATGGTCTTATCATACCACCCCACAGTCCAGCACCCATGAGACACCCTTCAGTCTTGTCTATGGGACAGACGCCATGATTCCCGTGGAGATACAGGAGAGCTCCCCCAGGTTCTTGAACTTCGTTGCTGAAGAGTCCAATGAAGAACGAAAGGTGAATCTAGACCTGCTGGACGAAGTGCGAGAAGAAGCCAGAGTCAGTGCTGAAGCCGTAAAGAGAAGAGTAGAGCGGAGGCACAACTCTAAAGTGAGGCCCAGGCGCTTCCAGGAAGGTGATCTGGTAATGAGAAAGGCGCATCAGAATGACATGCAGAACAAGTTGTCCCCAAAGTGGACAGGCCCGTACAGAGTGGTGGAGACATTGGGAACGGAGCCTATCGCCTAGAGACTTTGGAGGGAGGAGCAATCCCCAGAACGTGGAACGCCACCCATTTAAAATTTTATTTCAGTTAAAGTTATACAGTAATGGCATTCTCGCGCTAAAAGATACATGTTTTGTATGTGGTGGAAACAGTTGAACAGACAAGGGGGCACTCTTTTCCCTAAGGAGGGTTTTTAACGAGGCCACCCAATTAAAGAAAAAAATTTCCAGCATATCAAGTGTGCTCAAGTATTAAAGTTAAAGTCCTCCTTGCCCCAGGTGCAAGTGCAGGTGATTGGTTAGGCCCTACTTGCCCTAGGCGCAAGTACTGGCACCGATCTAAGTCTTCCTCACCCCAGGTGTGAGCGCAAGCAGTTAAAGGTTTGAAAAGCCAGGGGTGCTAGTAAGACCAAGGGAGGGAAAGGAAAGGTTTTGACAAAATGTCCTTACCCGCTTGGCATGCACCAATATTGGCCCAGTAAAGCTCTTAGTCCGAAACCCTCCTCACCCCAGGAGTGAGGCAGGGAATGAACGACTCAACGCCCCAAAGGGTGATGACCTTGGGGAAAGTAAGAGGGGTTAGCGAGAAACACTTTTATTTCCCCAAAACAAGGCATCACCTCGAGCGATCGATGTCAAGGTTCTCTATGCACTTAGCGCTAGAGCGACAGAGAAGCTAGGTGAAGATCGAAGAACGATCACTGATGAGTCGTCAGTGATTGGTTAGTGGTGCAAAGCAGCGCACAAGAACTGTTAAACACAAGGCTAAGGGAGTAGCTAGTCGTGATCAAGTAGAGGCCAAGAACAAGGGAGGCAGATCGCGCTAAGCCTAAGCTGGTTAACACTTAGTCGTGCGCAAAGTGAAAGACAAAGCTCAAGATCGCGCTGAACCTAAGCTAGCTAACAGTTAGTCGCGTGCGTAAAGAAAGGTGAAACTCAAGAAAAAATACAAGAGAAGAAACTCATACAAATTAAGAGTTTATCTTCGTAACCAAGTTTTATACAAATTTTGAGTTCTAAGGAAAGTGGTGCAGAAGTGAAAATTTACAAGAAAGAGAAAAGTTTAAGGGGCAGGAGGGATGAGCTTTCCATCCACCACTTCGTGATAGATGCTGAACTGCGAGAGGTCCAAGTCTGGGAGAACGCATTTGATTTGTTCGAGTGCTAGCTCGAATCGATCAGTCAGGGCATCAGCACCCACGTTCATCAAATCAGCCTTCTCCGCCTCCAGTTTTTGCTTTGAGGCCTCCGCAGCATCTCTCTCAGTGGTAACGGCAGCAAGGGAGGAGGCAGCTTCAGACAGTTTGCCCACCACCTCCTCAAGTCTTTTCTCCCCAGCAGCAGCTGCTTCTTTGGTGGACTCGAGCTCCCCCACTAGCTGAGAATTCAGTTGGCGTAGGGAGGAGGTCTCGGCCCGTAGCTCCACCACCGCGCAGTCCAAAGAGCTAACTGTCTGCCCCATCAAGATCTCCGTCTTGATGGTCTCTTGGACCTGCGCTAGGTACTCCCTCCTAGCTTTCTCCACCATGCCCCGCATCAGCTCTACAGACTCTTGGGCAGCTTCGAAGTCACTTCGCAGTGACTCCTTGTCGTGCTCAAGATCCTTCACCCTCTTCTCCAGGGCTAGTTGTTTGCGATGCTGGGTGGAAAACTCCAGAGAGAGCACTACCTGCTTGGCCAGGTGCATGTCCACCTCATCACCATTCCATTCGACGAGCTCCCGGTTGCTTATGAGCTGTCGAACCAGGGTGATGACCCTGCTGAAGTTCTCGTGGCTGGCCCCAGAAGCGCTTGGGCGCGAGCTGGACCCACCACATTCAGCAGTGGCGGTAGAGATTGGCAGCAGTGGTGGTGGTGCACCCCCAGTTTGGGCAGAAGCACCCCCAGCAGGATGAGCAGATGGACCAGGTGATTGGCCTGCTGGGGGGGAAGATGGCAGTTTAGAAGTTGGAGGCAACTGCTGGCATGGAGAAGGAAGGCAGGTGGGCTCTGAGGCAGGTGGGCTCTGAGGCAGGTTGAGAACAGGGAGGTGGGGGAGACCCTTCCTCTACTTCCACCACCTCGATCTCTCCAGGCTGGAGAGACGAAGCCCCCTCAACTGCTGGCTTCTTCCTCTGACTGTGTATAAGAGGGGAGCTAGAGCTCTCCTCTTCAGTTGAGGAAGCAGCAAGTGAAGTGGAAGCCTTCACCAGCCCTTTCCTTTTCTTTCCTTGCTCGGGGCCTTCAGCTGGCGCGACCGAGAGTGGGGGGGCTGCAATGGGCTCAGTTGTAGAAGAGGAGGAGCTAGTGCCCTTGGTTCCCCGACGCTTGGCAAGCTCTAGCAAGGCCAGCCTCCTGTCTTTCCCCGACATTGAGTCTGCATAGACGAGGAAAGGAAGGGTTAGTTGGCCAAGTTATGCAAATAAGTCAAAGAACACATAAAAACATGCATGAGAAGAGACAAGCATCCTAAGAGGTGCAAGAAGAGCTACTTATATATTTTTTCAGAGCCACCACATCAAATTCATCCTTGATGAGGCGAGCGGAGTTGTACTTGGCCCCCAGGAGCAGCCCACATAGCTCGCGCTCGTAGGGGGCCATGGTTTCGAGGTCCCTGGATTTCTTGAATTCAACCCCAGGAACCCAGTAGAGGGGGTACCCCTCGAGTAGATTTGGACTTTGTCGGGTGCCAGATATCATGTAGAATCTGCCCTTCCAGTCTTTGAAGGATTGCTGGTATAGGCCCAGGAGCACCCGTCCAGCAACCCCGTTCAGGCTGACCCAGGACCTGTCCCCAGGATTCTTCGCCTCGAAGAAGTAGAGGAACACATCCACGGAGGCGTTGTGCCCAAAATAATTGCAGAGGATCTGAAATCCCCGGATGAAGGCCCAGGCATTGGGATGAAGCTGGCAAGGCGCGACATTCAACTCCATCATCAGCTCCTTTTCGAAGAAGGTGAAAGGGAGGCGCAGCCTCAACCTCTTGAAGATAGCGGAGTAGATGAAGACGAAGGGCACCCCATTGGTGGCCCTATCGTCCGCGCAGATGGGCATTCCTCGAGGAGGAATGCGGATTTGGATATTGAAGTCATTCTCCCTGTCGATGGCGCAGGAAGGCTCATCAGGATTGTGGCTCAGCAAGGACGTGAGGTGGCCCTGGGGCAGTAGAGTGGAGGTTTCAGCGAGCAACGCCAGGGAGGCCCAGTCGTAGACCCTGGCGTTGTCATGGAAGGAGGTAGCAACAGGCGGTGGTGGAGCTGGCGCACTCGCGGAAGGCTGTGCACCAGAGGATGAGGCAATTATACGCGCAGTTTGTTTCAAGCGAGCCATCGCGAGATAGCTGCAAATGGAGGAAAAACGAAAAGTCAGAATGAATGGAAGAAGAGGGAATGATGAATGTTTCAGTGAAAACAAAGAGGGCGAAGGAGAGAGGGATGCCCAGGTGAAAAGAGGAAGAAGAAGAAGCAAAAGTCAGAGCGAGAACGCGAAGAAACCCTAGCGCGGGTCGAGAGAGGGAAAATAGAGAAGATGAATGCATGACAACGAGAAAGACAAATGCAATCGGTAAAGATGACCCAAATAAGCCCAGGAAGAAGAAAAACCATACCTTTGAATGATCGCGAGGGGTTTGGAGGTAGAAAACTTGAAGAAAGTTGGGTGCACAGAGAAAGAGCTCGCAGAAGGTCTGAGAGTCGATTGAAGAAGATGAAGGAACAGTGAAAGAGCGCGCCAATTGGAATAAGAGAAGCGCTAGCGACGCACAACGCTGGCCGTCGATGGGGCCACGTGTCGCGAGATTAAGAGAGGAAGTCCAAACGTTAAAGAAGCAGCGCGTGAGGTGGCACGTGATGCGGCCCCACTTGCCACGTGGACTGAGGGCACGACCACTTAGTCTCTTCGCCGAGAACGAGTTCACGAATCGAGACTGGGGGGCTTGTGATCCGATCGGTCATCGGTAGTCAATGACGTCAGCAGCAGAGGACCACGTGGACCACTCGCAGGGTGACACGTGGACCACTCGCAGGGTGACACGTGGACCAGGTGATAGAGAGACCAGGGAGGCGATCACCAAGAGCGGTGATCGGGGGTCAGTGACCAGGTGACCACCGACAGATCAGGCGGCAGAGAGGTCAGGGGACAGATCATCCAGAATGGTGATCGGTGGTGAGAAGCCAGGTGGCCAACAACAGACCAGTTCTCAGACTAACGCCTGGGGGCAGAACGCGAGAAGCAAATAAGCACTGATCAGTCATCGGGTGCAGTGTCATCGGGGTCTCGTGTTACACGCAGTTAAACTGGGACTCAGGTTCCCATCGAGAGCGTTATACATGGACCTCGCATGAGCACATCTCAGTGAATCGCGCACGAGAGTGGCCTGAGGGAGCTAGTAAACCGATCAGTGATTGGTGACTCCCCCAACCCATTACGTGCGTGAAGGGTAAGTCGTCTACGTAGAGAGCAACGCTGGGTGAGTATGCCTAGACCAGCCACACCTGGCGTTCTCCTGAGAGTACGCGATTTACCCAGAGGAGAGAAATATCCTAAGTTAGTCCGCAAGGGGGTAACTTAGGCACACAAAGAGAAGCGCTAGAGCCCTTCCAGTAAGTGACACGTGTGTGGTTAGATGTGAGTTGCAGGCCTCCACGTGTCATCATCTGAGAGGGGTGCGGTCCAGACAAAGAGGCACCCCGTACCACTAGAGGTACAGACAGGTACAGACAAGCGCAGCCAAGCGCAGAGACGCGCGGACACGCACAGACACCCACACTACTGATTCTGCAGGTACACTGTCTCTGAAAAGCATAACAGGGTTCTGACACATGCCAGAAAAGCATAACAGAATTCTGTTATGCCCAGAAACAGAGAGAGAGACATAAAAGAGGGAATCAGGGAGAGATGGGGGATACGAGAAAAAAGAGAGCAAGAGTTTTTCACACACACTGCTAGTTTTCTCATCTTTGGTGGTTCTGTGGACTAACTTGAGCGTCGGAGTGCAAACGGCCGCTAGAGGCGCCGTCTGTGTGTTTTGCAGGTCACGTTTGGAGCATCAAGAGAAGGTTTTGAGGGTGATTCTGCAGAAGACGCAGTCGCGTAGACAGGGCAGAGAGTGCTACGAAGCGATTCCTCCACGTTCGAGTTGCCGGCAGGATCATCATCCTTTTGGAGGCGCCCATCACCGATCCTACATTCAAATAAACCAAGCAACAGAAGTCAAAGCCAAAGCAATTATGCAAAATCACAAAACGCGTAAAAACGTGAGACGCGAATCACATGGTACAATGGAAAACAGGTGGAAGAGGTCAGAGGAACAAACATCTGGTAGTAAGGTACAGATAACAAAAGATGGTAAGGGGAGGGTCTCCCTACAAAAATATGTGGTCAGGGCGTGAGCGTTGTATTCGCTCGCGATAAGCTTCAATGTATCGAAGACGATCCCCAGGCCAGCCAAGGCCTTGCATACCTCTCTGTCAGCAGGGGATAGCTCATCCAGGGCTTTGGCCCTGAGCAGCTTAGGGTGCTCCGTCCAGTACAGGGGAAAGCCGTCTAAGGCTATGGGGTCGTGCTTGGCGCTGCACACCCTAAAGAATTTTCCTTTCCAATTTTCGTAGGAGTTCTGGAAGAGGGAGAGGATGATCCTGCCGCGATCCCAGAGAAGCTTACCCAAAAGCTTTTCCCTTGTTTCTTCACTTCGAAGAAATGCAAGAAAACATCCACGGAAGGAAGGATGCCCAGGTGCCCGCAGAGAATTTGAAAACCCCTTACAAATGCCTAGCTATTGGGATGGAGCTGGGCGGGGGCTGTGTTAATCTCGGTGAGGAGTTCCCTCTCAAAGGGCGTGAATGGGAGGCGCACCCCGACGCGTTTGAACATCGTCTGGTACATGAAGAAGAAGGGACTCCCCTTTCTAGGTCTGTCATCCACACACACAGGTTCCCCCGGTCGGCCGGGACGAATGGAGATGTGCGCGTCATGAGTGCGGCAAAAAGTATTAAAGTTATACAAGTGGGGATCCCCACGATGATTTTCCAGGTCCTGAAAAGATGTCAGGCTGGTACACTCGTTCAAAAGCTCGTCGGGGGCCCATGTATAGAAGGCTTTATAATTGGACTTGGGGGTCTTGGGGGGAGAACCAGACTGGGAGTTCGGGCGCGTCATGGTGTGAATAAATAGCTGGAGAAAGAAGAAAGGAAAAAGGTTTAACAAAGTGATGCCTAGACAGAAAAGGGGGTAAAACCCCAGGAAATACCACCCATGCGAGAAAACCCAGAAAGAAGGAGAAGGGAACAGAGAAGAAAGGAGAAGCGGAAGAACACAGTAATGCATAAACGTAAACAGTCCGAGGCAGTTCAATAAACTATGCAATGCGACGAAGGAGAAGAGTCGGGATGTACAAAAATCATACCTTTGTTGTCGAAGTAAGGGAGGAAGGAGAGCACGAAGGAAGGAGCAAAAGTCGCAGAGAAAAGGCTTGAAGGAAATGAACAGTGCGGAGATGCAGAGAGAATGGATGTAAAAGTGGTGTGAGCGCGGGGTTTGGGGTAACTTGAACGTTACATTTGAAACCCAAGAGGCGCTAATCAGGAGCCGTGAGATCGTGCCGCGGGTCAAAGGATTAATCGCCCAAGGGGAGCGCAAGGGACTCTAGAGGCTGGCCGTGCGATGAGCCACGTGGCGCACGATTAAGCGTAGCCCCAAAAAGTGTTATTTTCCCCGGTTTAGAGGATGTCCAATCAGCCATTAAGAGCGCCCCTATGGTTCAGAGAGTGTCACGTCAATAATTCGAGAATTGTTGAGTCAGCAGGGAATGACACGTCATCGGGGTGGCACGTGGACGGCGTGGGCGAGGCCTTAGTCTTTGCACTGAAGACAAGGGTTCCGTCCGGTTGACTGGGACGTCTTCGTGCGCGACCTCAAGCGTCAGCTAGGGACTCCTTCCCACTGGTTACCTGTGGATTCCTGCAAAAAGAGGACAAAAGGGCGCCCTAGCGGCCGTTTGCACTCCAACGCTCAAGTCAGCCAGCAAGAAACACCAAAACTGTGCACCTCCGTCTCTGAGCACCGCGTATGGCACTCTGAAGGTGGTCAAAAGAACTGTGTATGTGTGTGTTTGTTTTCTCCCTCAGGCAAAAATCTTTCCCCAGTCCCTTGTACGTAATCTCAAAGCACGAGCAAGCAACTAGAGAGTTCTGGTAAATTTGCCAAAAGTTCGAACCCCGTTTCCAACATTCTCAGCGCTATTTAAACTACCCAAGCATTCAAAGCGCCTTAAAGCGCCTTTAATCACAAATGTAACGCACTTAATCAGCGTATATAATTAGAAAACGTAGCGCATTTAAGACGTTGAAACGCTTGGGAGCCATTATAGTACCTGAACGCTCGAAACGGAAACTATGTTGAATGACTTTAATTACCTGGCACCTGACTAAAGGGTGTTTCTATTCTGACATGGCTGTCGTACACGTGGAGGGCCTCACGACGCCGTGACCCCATCTGGGGGCGTTTCTACCCATCTGGGGACGTTTCTGCGTGTGAGTTCTGTTGCTTGGGAGTGCTACTGTGCTAGGGGTGACTTTTTGGGTGCCAACTCGTGCCCCCAATTATCTAGTCACTTACTTTGAGAGCGTATCTGCCTTCCTCTCGTACCCTGCACCCGGCTACGCTGGGCGTGACCTTCCTCTCGAGTCGTATCTGTCCCAAAGGCGTCTCTGGGGCGGCAGGGGTACTTCACGAGTCAAGCTGCCCTACACTGGTGCCATCACTATGGCCTTGAAGCCACCTTTCCCTTCTCTTTATCGCTGCCCCGGGCTATCGGGACTTGAGGCCTTCCCACGGCGTCGCTCCCTCCATGGTCTTTCCTACCCATGGGTATCGGGGAACCACACTGTGATTGCCTTGCTTCGGTACTGTTTGATCTGGCGACGCCCTGGTGGGGCGGCGCCTTCACCTAGGCGACACCTTGCCTTGGCGACGCCTCTTCTTGGTGACGCTGACACTTAGTATCTCATCACCTAGGCGACACCTGGTGTTGACTTTGACCCCTGATGTTGACTTTGACCTTGACTTAGTCAACGCCCGGGTACGGGACGGTACACAAGCCCCCCAGTCTTAAGCCGAAGACTTGTCTTCAGCGTAAAGACTAAGGCCTCGCCCACGCCGTCCACGTGCCATCTTGATGACGTGTCGCTCCCTGCTGACTCAACAATTCTCGAATTATTGACGTGACACTCTCTGAACCATAGGGGCGCTCTTAATGGCTGATTGGACATCCTCTAAAGCGGGGAAAATAACACTTTTTGGGGCTACGCTTAATCGTGCGCCACGTGGCTCATCGCACGGCCAGCCTCTAGAGTCCCTTGCGCTCCCCTTGGGCGATTAATCCTTTGACACGCGGCACGATCTCACGGCTCCTGATTAGCGCCTCTTGGGTTTCAAATGTAACGTTTAAGTTACCCGCAAACCTCGCGCTCACCCTACTGTTACATTCATTCCCTCTGCGTCTCTACACTGTTCGTCGTCTTCAAACCCCCTTTCTCTGCAATTGTTGTTCTCTCCTTCCTGTGCTCTTCTCCCACCTTCACTTTGATAGCAAAGGTATGACTTCGAATACTCACAACTCTTCCCTTTCATCGCATTGTATGATTTATTGAACTGCCTGGGACTGTTGACATTCATGCATTACTGTGTTCTTCCGCTTCTCCTTTCTTCTTTGTTCCCTTCTCCTTTTTTCTGGGTTTTCTCGCGTGGGTGATGTTTCCTGGGGTTCACTCCCCTTCCTGTCATGGCTACACTTGTTAAAACCTTTTTCCTCTCTTCTTTCTCCAGCTATTTATTCACACCATGACGCGCACGAACGCGGAGCCTGATTCCTCCCCCAAGACCCCCAAGTCAAACTACAAAGCCTACTACCCATGGGCCCCCGACGAGCTCCTGAACGAGTGTACCAGCCTGACTACCTTCCAGGACCTGGAAGCTCACCGTAGGGATCCCCATTTGTATAACTTTAACGCTTTCTGCTGCACTCATGACGCCCACATATCCGTCCGTCCCGGCAGGCCTGGGGAACCTGTTTGTTTGGACGACAGACCTAGAAAGGGGAAACCCTTCTTCTTCATGTACCAGACCATGTTCAAACGCGTAGGAGTTCGTCTCCCATTCACCCCCTTTGAACGGGAACTCCTCACCGAAATCAATACCGCCCCCGCCCAGCTCCATCCCAACAGCTGGGCATTCGTGAGGGTTTTTCAAATCCTTTGCGGGCACTTGGGCATCATTCCCTCCGTAGACGTTTTCCTGCACTTCTTCGAAGTGAAGAAGCAGGGGAAAAGCTTCTGGGTAAGCTTTTCCGGGATCGCGGGCAGGATCCTCCTCTCCCTCTTCCAAAACTCTTACAAGAACTGGAAAGGGAAGTTCTTTAGAGTGTGCAGTTCCAAGCACGACCCCACAGCCTTGGACGGCTTTCCCCTCTATTGGACGGAGCGCCCTAAGCTGCTTAGGGCCAAAACCCTGGAAGAGCTATCCCCTGCTGACAGGGAGGTAAGCAAGGCCTTGGCTGGGCTGGGGATCGTTTTTGATACCTTGAAACTTGTTGTTAGCGAGTACAACGCTCACGCCCTGACAACGTACTTTGCTAAGGAGATTCTCCCCTTCTCCCCCTTTGCTGTGAACACCCTGCTTACCAGACGTTTGTTCTCACTGCTTCCTCCCCTGTTTCTCATGGTGCCATGTTACTTGCATCTCACGCCTCTATGCGCTTTGTAATTTTGCATAGTTGATTTGGCCCTAATTTTTGCTGCTTGGTCTGTTTTGGTGTAGGATCGGTGATGGACGCCTCTAAGAGAATGATGATGGCAAAAGCAATGAAGGAGGCTCGTGCCGCCAAGGCGGGCGCCTCCTCCGCCCCTGCTGCTGATCCGATCCCCCCACCAACTCTGTCACCGCCACCTCCGGTCACTGCCGAAGCTCCCTTAAGCTCACCTCCGTCATCTCCACATAGCCCCGAAGCACTTCAGGCTCCCAACTCTTCTCCACCCATCGCCGCCGTTCCCCTAGCCGCAGCCTCATCTCCGGCTCCAACACCCCTTGACAAAGGGAAACGGGTCTTGGAAATTTTATCGGATGATGAGGACTCTGAAGGTGTGGCACCCTTCAAGAGAAGAAAATCTGCGCGGGTTCCTCTTCCGCTAGAGGCGTCGCCCCAGGGAGGGAATCCCTTCATGGATGACCCTCCAAGCGCGACTTCACTTCCACCCTCAACAGTCCAAGAGGAAGGGGGCGAAGGCGCTGAGTCTGCCCCGCCCCCGCCACCGGTTGAAGTCTCTGCTTCCCCTGCTCCCGTCGCTGCCGCTGCCGCCCCCGATCTCATCGCCATCCCTCCTCCAATCATGCATCTGATGAGGGGCTTCAGTGGCGGGACTATGCCAGAGGGCACCGACAGGAAGGAAGGCATGCCTTTCTACTTGGGGGCCTTCTTGGCGGTGGCCCTTGAATGGCGCGCCCAGGCTAGGAATGCTGTCTTGCAAACTCAAACTCTCCAGGCCTTGGAAACAAAGGTAACTGCTCTGGAGGAGGAGAAGAAAACCCTGGGATGCCAGAACGAAACTTACCAAACCTCCCTGAAGCAGGCGCAAGAGTCCAAAGCAGAAGCTGAGAGGCAACTGGCAGAGGCATTGGAGCTCCAGGCTGACTTTTATACTCGGGAAGTCGCCCTCCAAGTTCAGATAACGGGCCTTCAGGAATTGGTCAAAGCTGATGCAGAAGTTCAAAAGGACTTGAAGGACCGTTGCTGTGAGCAGGCTGACGAGATGGAGCGGATGGAGGGGGAAATGGCCACCCAAGCCAAGGCTATGGGCCTTCTCCAGGCTGACTACGACAAACTACAGGTCGAGGTCAGTCGGCTTCGCGTGGAAAAGGAGGCTTTGGAGAAGCAGGTAGCCTTTGGGGACGCCGCCATTGAGGAGCTAGAGAAGGACAAAAAGGCCCTCATCTAGGAGATGGCGGGTACTTTCGAGGAGGGGTTCCAAGAAGCTTTGGCTTAAGCAGTTTGCACGAATCCGGGGATCGACATTTCCAGCTGCGATTCCACTCACCACATTGTTGATGGAAAGGTCGTGCCCTTGGAGATAGACGACTGAGCCGCCACCCCTCGATCATCAGCCCATTTCTTTATACTTGTTTTAAGCTTCTCTGACAAATTTGTAATTCTTTGAATCATCTGCACTCTTGATACAACTCTGGAACTTTGTTATAATTACTTTCGTGTCCTCGCGACATAGAATTCTGCCTGTGCGATTTTATTCTCATCCTTTGCCTTCTTGTGCCTTGGTTGTTTTGCTTGCATTATACTTGCTTCTTTCACTTCGTTGGGCGGCCTTGTAGGCTCGGGAAAGGTCACGTGCCAATGCCCACGCCCATGAAGAGGCTCACCTAGTGAAGCCGTATCGTCCACGGGGTGTCTCTAACACCGAAACGGTCCTTTCCTTGATCCTTAACGCCCGGCGCCCACGCCTAAGGAGAGGCCTGCTACAGCAACGTCGTATCGTCCCCGGGTGTCTAAACGCTGAGTGCTCTGGGGGGGTCGTTCCCTCCATGGTCTTTCCTTCCCATAGGTATCGGGGAACACCCTGCCAGCGATTCGCTGGCGTTTGGCGGTCTTATCTCCCTCCACAGTCTTTCCTACCTGTGGGTATCGGGGAGGCGGGGCTGCTGGAATTTTGGTTGGCGACGCCGCGACGTCTCACATTGGCGTCATCCTTTAGGTCCTTCCAGGCGACGCCTCGGGCGTCTCATGCTAACGTCGCCTTGGGCGTCGTCCTTACCTTGGTATTGACCTTGACCTCGGCTTTGGTCGACGCCTGGGACAGCGAAGAGCTCAAGGCTTTGCCTGTGCCATCCACGTGGCGCTTCTTGTATGGCTGATGGGACGTTCAGTCATTCGACTTGATCCACGTGGCGCTTCTTGTATGGCCGATGGGACATTCAGTCATTCGATTTGATCCTAACTCCTACTGTGCCCCTGATCCACTTTCGACGGCGCATTGTACCACTGGTTATTCTGTTGATACGATGTTCTCTGAGTTTAACCAGCGGTGCCAGGGCCATCCTTTCATCTTCTGCCACGCGGATCGATCGTGCGGTGCATCCATTCGCATCGTTTGGCGCTCTAACCGCTTTATTTAACCCTTCAAACCCTGAAACTGTTCTCATCATTTCTGCACTCTTCGTAACCTACTTACACTCTCTCTTCTTGCACCCTTTCTCTTCTCACAAAGGGTTGTTCCAGCATTCGCTCCCCTCGCTCGACTCTTGCATTTCCGGCGGTCCATACGCCCTTGACAATCCCTGATCTTGTCAAAGAATGTCTTCTCATGCTGCTTCCCCCAGGGTCAATCCCAAGGACTTGTACCCTTGGGCTTCGAGTGAACTTCTTGACGAGTGTTCATGCTTACTCGCTACCAGGGCCATAAGGGAGCACAAAGGGGATTCGTGTTCCTATGACCACCGGGCCTTCGCGAGGAGGCATGACGACGACATCGCTGTGCTCCCTTGCACTCCAGGGGAGCCAGTATGTGGAGACGAACGGGCCAACGAAGGGGTCCCCTTCTTTTACCTGTACCAGGTGGTTTTCAAGACCATCGGTGTGCGCCTACCCTTCTCCCGGTTTGAGAAGGAACTGCTGACGGAGATCAATGTCGCTCCGGCACAGTTATACCCCAACAGCTGGGCCTTTGTCAAAGCCTTCGACATCCTCTTCGGGTTTCTGGGTTGTACGCCCTCGGTTGACCTCTTTCTTCACTTCTTTGAGGTGAAGAGGCAGAGGCACAACCTCTGGGTAACTCTCAGCAACGTTCCCGGGAGAGTTCTCCTCGCACCCTTCCAAAGCTCGTTCACTAGGTGGAAAGGCCGATTCTTCAAGATCTGCTGTACCGACCTTGTTCCCGACGCTCTGGATGGGTTTCCGCTGTACTGGGTGAGAGAGACGAGGGCCCTCAAAACCAAACCCTTCAAGAAGCTGGCTCCAAGTGATCAAATAGCTTGCCGGATTCTTGCTGAGGCGGGAGGTTTTGACTCTGGCACTTTGATCAGCTTGGAGTTCAACGCTGGAACTCTCGAAAAGTACATATGTAAGAGTCACTGCCCTAGAAACTTCGGCCTTCATTGCTTTCTAACTGTGCATGCCTTGCTTCATGGTGTCTCTGACACATTTATCTCCCTTGGTGTAGGTTCGAAAATAAACCAAGAGAGGAGGACACGACTTACTCGAGCTCTGCGGGCTAGGATCAGGGCCTCGTCCTCCTCTAGTGCTGACTCTGATGGCCCCTGAAAAGTGGCTCTTTTGTGATTTGCATGAGTTGTAATATTTGCCCTATTTGCGCCACTCCCATTGTATCGAACATTGCCTGTAACATCAAGTTTTCTATATCATACTTGATTTTTTGCAACGTCGCTTTCCTCTGCATACGTTTCGCATATTGTGCACTTTTCCTTCGTCATGTTCCTCAACGGCGCCTGCCTTCATCTAGGCGACGCCTTCACCTGGGTGACGCCTTCACCTGGGCGACGCCTTCACCTAGGTGACACCTTTATCTAGGCGACGCCTTCTTTCTTGGCGACGCCTTGACCTAGGCGACGCCTTCTTTCTTGGCGACGCATCACATTACTTCAAACGGAGAAAGATAAAGGCTGAAAACCAAGGCACTTCTTTTTCTCAAACTGGTTTTACCTTTTATTTGGGTGACCTCATTAAAAAACCCCCGAGAGGGAAAAAGAACGTCCCCTTCAACTAAATTGTTACATAACTGCTTACATAAGTCAACTGAAATAAAATTTTAAGTTGGCTGCATTCCAGCTGCGCGGGATAGGACCTCCATCCAAGGTCTCTAGGCTGTACGAACCGTTGCCCTTAGCCTCAGTAACTCTGAAGGGTCCGATCCACTTGGGAGACAGCTTATTCTCCAGTTCGTATGGGTGAGCTTTACCTTAGAGCTATATTGCCGCTCTACTCTTCTCTTCATCGCTTCAGCTTTTATTCTGGCTTCTTCCCTGGCCTCGTCTAGTAGATCCAGGTTTACCCGCCTTTCTTCATTGGATTCTTCCACCACAAAGTTTTGGAAACGCGGTGAGCTTTCATGTATTTCTACCGGAATCATCGCGTCCGACCCGTACACCAAACTGAAAGGCGTCTCCATAGTAGAGGATTGGGGCGTGGTGTGCTATGCCCATACGATCCTTGGTACCTCTTCCGCCCACGCCCCTTTGGCTTTCTCTGACCTCCTCTTTAACCCCCTCAGCAAAACTCTGTTTGCCGACTCCACTTGTCCGTTGGTCTGGGGGTGTTCAACCGATGCAAACACTTGTTTGATTCCTACCTCAGCGCACAGATTTCTCAACTGCTGACTGGCAAACTGGGTCCCGTTATCGGATATCAAGCGCCTAGGTACGCCAAAGCGGCACACGATGTTCTTCCACACAAAATGTTGTACCTTGTGCGCAGTGATCTGTGCTACGGGCTCTGCCTCTATCCACTTGGTGAAGTATTCGATGGCGACGATCAAATACTTCATCTGCCTGATTGCCAGTGGGAACGGGCCCAGGATGTCAATTCCCCATGTATGGAAAGGCCACGGGCTGTATATGGACCGCAATTCTTCTGGCGGCGCCTTATGCCAGTCGGCGTGCTTTTGGCATTGTCTGCACCGCCGGGCGTGTCGTGCGCAGTCCTCTTTTACTGTTGGCCAGAAGAAACCTGCGCGTATTACTTTGGAGGCTAGGGACCTTCCCCCTACGTGGCTAGGGACCTTCCTCTCGTACCCTGCACCCGGCTACCCTGGGCGTGACCTTCCTCTTGAGTCGTATCTGTCCCAAAGGCGTCTCTGGGGCAGCAGGGGTACTTCACGAGTCAGGCTGCCCTACACTGGTGTTGTTACTATGGCCTTGAAGCCACTTTTCTCTTCTCTTTATCACTCTCCCGGATCATCGGGACCTGAGGCCTTCCCACGGCGTCGCTCCCTCCATGGTCTTTCCTACCCATGGATATCGGGGAACTACACTGTGATTGCCTTGCCTTAGTAATATTTGATCTGGGCGACGCCCTGGTTGGGCGACGCCTTCACCTAGGTAACGTCTTGCCTTGGCGATGCTTCCTCTTGGCGTCACTGGTATGTGGCGCCTCTTTACCCAGGCGACGCCTTGTGTTGACCTTGACTCCTGGTGTTGACTTTGACTCCTGGTGTTGACTTTGACCTTGACTTAGTCAACGCCCGGATACGGGACGGTACATATATCACCTACCAAAACCTCAAGTAAAAAATGTTTTAAATGTTTAGGTTTTGGTCATATAGCCGCAAATTGTCCAACAAAGAGAACCATGATGGTTATTGGGTGGCGGGTGTACGGCGTCGCAGCGTAAGAGGTATGCGAGGTCCGTAATGTCAGTGGAAGTTTTTGAGGACCATTTGCCCGATGTGGACATCACGTTCACTAAGGAAGACCTCAGGGATGTTGTGCCGCATGACAACGATCCCATTGTGATCTCGCTCGTCACGGCAGGGAGGACGGTTCATCGGGTCTTGGTCGATCAAGGGAGCTCGACAGACGTGATGTTCTGGCCGACCTTCGAAAGGCTACAACTATCTACGGACCAACTGAGGCCATATGGGGGCTGCTTATACGGTTTTGCGGGTGATCAAGTCGAAGTCAGGGGATACATTGAGTTAAGAACAACGTTCACAGATGGGGCCGCCTCGCGCACAGGGATACCTTGTCGTGAACGCCCCCTCAACATATAATATCCTATTGGGAAGGCCAACACTTAATAGGTTAGGAGCCGTACCCTCCACGAGGCACATGAAGGTCAAATTACCTTCAATGGAGGGGGTGATCGTCACCATCCGATCTGACCAAGAAGAGGCAAAGAGATGCTACGAAAACAGCCTCAAGAACAGGCAATCAGTGTGCCATGTGACCACTACACCACCTCTTGGTGCGAGGAATGAGCATGAAAACCGACGGGCTATGGATGCAACATCAGAGGGGACCGCCGAAGGCGACGTGGTTATGGATGTGGCATTGGAAGCAGCCACCAAGGGCGACGTAACCATGGAAGATGTCGGGCCGAGGTCTGAGAGCAACGCTAGAGTAGAGGAAGAGGAAAACTGCCCGGAAGCCGCCAGGGAATCAAGCATTGTGAGAGCATTGCTCGCTAGTGAGAAGAGGCCTCGGCCAGTTGGAGATTGGCTCGAAAGGGAGATCGGCGGCAAAACTTTTAAGTTGGGGAAAACTTTAGACGGCGAGACACAGGAACAAATCGCCAAGGTGATAGGCAGGCATCTGGACGCGTTCGCGTGGTCTGCCTCGGATATGCCGGGAATCGACCCCGATTTTTTATGTCATCGTCTAGCAATGGACCCTCAAGTCAGACCAGTCCAACAAAGAAGAAGAAAATTCAATGAAGAAAGGAGACAGGCGATCAGAGATGAAACGCAAAAACTCCTCGAGGCGGGCCACATCAAGGAGATACAGTATCCGGAATGGCTCGCCAATGTTGTATTGGTAAAGAAGAGCAATGGGAAATGGCGAATGTGTGTCGACTTCACAGATCTAAACAAAGCCTGTCCAAAGGATTCCTATCCTTTGCCAAGTATAGACGCCCTAGTGGACAGCGCAGCAGGGTGTAAGTTGTTAAGTTTCTTAGACGCATTCTCGGGGTACAACCAAATTAAGATGCACCCCATGGACGAGGAAAAAACTGCCTTCATGACGGAGAAGTCGTGCTATTGCTACAAGGTGATGCCTTTTGGGCTGAAGAATGCGGGGGCCACGTACCAGAGACTGATGGATAAAGTGCTTGCACCTATGCTTGGGAGGAACGTGCAAGCTTACGTTGATGATATGGTCGTAACATCCCTGGAAAAAAAACAAGCATATTGTCGATTTGGAGGAGCTGTTCGTTACGATAGCCAAATACAAACTGAAGCTGAACCCTGAGAAGTGCATTTTCGGCGTGGAAGCGGGAAAGTTCTTAGGTTTTCTCTTGACCGAAAGAGGGATCGAAGCAAACCCTGACAAGTGTGCGGCCATTTTGGCGATGAGGAGCCCTGCTACGGTTAAGGAGGTGCAGCAGCTCACGGGTCGGATGGCCGCCCTGTCGCGATTTGTGTCTGCTAGTGGAGAGAGGGGTAACCCGTATTTCCAGTGCTTGAAAAGGAATAATAGGTTTGTCTGGACGAAGGAGTGTGAAGAGGCTTTCGTGAAACTCAAAGAGTACTTAGCGAGCCCGCCGGTTCTGTGCAAACCTCAAATGGGAGCGCCCCTCAGGTTATACTTCGCCGTAACCGAGAAGGCGCTGAGTGCGGTGCTCGTCCAGGACCAAGATCAAATTCAGAAACCCGTTTATTTTGTCAGCAAGGTGTTGCAGGGCCCAGAAGTGAGATATCAGGCTTTGGAGAAAGCAGCACTGGCAGTAGTGTTTTCGGCGAGGAGGTTGCGCCATTACTTCCAGAGTTTTACAGTGTTGGTGATGACCGACTTACCTATCCAGAAGGTTCTAAAGAAACCAGATGTGGCTGGAAGAATGGTAAAATGGGCAGTAGAGTTGTCGGAGTTCGACATCAAGTATGAGCCTCGGGGACCGATCAAGGGACAAATCTTCGCTGACTTCGTGGTCGAACTATCTTCTGAAACAGTGCAGAACGCCGGAGATGGTTTTCGTTGGGTGCTCTCAGTGGATGGGTCCTCTAACCAGTTCGGCAGTGGGGCCGAGATAATTCTGGAAGGACCGAACGGCGTGTTGATAGAACAGTCGCTAAGGTTTGCTTTTAAAGCCAGCAATAACCAAGCGGAATATGAGGCTTTGATCGATGGTATCTTGTTGGCAAAGGAGATGGGAGCAAGGGTGTTGATGGCCAAGAGCGATTCATTGCTAATCACAGGCCAAGTAACTGGCGAGTTCCAGGCTAAGGATCCGCAGATGGCAGCTTATCTGGAGTATGTGCAGGAGTTGAGGAGGTCTTTTGTTTTGTTCGAAGTAGTGCATGTGCCAAGAGAGCAGAACGCCCGAGCTGACTTGCTAGCAAAGCTCGCCAGTTTGGGGCAAGGGGGGGCAGGCAGAGGACCGTCATACAAGAAACCCTGAAGACACCTCGAGCGTTCGTGGCGGACCACCAAGTTCTCCAAGTCTGCAAGTCAAGGGAAGGGATGGCGAGGGGTCATAAGTCTCTATCTCAGGAGACCTTGAGGACGCCAAGGGTTAGAGCGCATTCAGTGGGAGAGATAAAGATGACACAAGTTTGCGCCGCCCACGAGCCGGACACATGGATAACGCCATACCAGCGCTACATGGCAGATGGCGTACTCCCAATGGACCCGACGGAAGCTGGGAAGGTAAAAAAGAACTCCAGCAAGTTCACCCTCATCGATGGCGAGTTGTACAGGTTTGGGTTCACGCACCCCCTTTTAGTATGTGTGCATGGAGAGAGGTGCACGAGAATTATGGCCGAGCTCCATGAGGGGATTTGCGGGAGTCACATCGGAGGTCGAGCCTTGGCGACAAGAACCATCCGTGCAGGTTATTATTGACCGACAATGAGGGAAGACTGCAAGAGATATGCCCAACTTTCCAAGCAGTGCCAGGAGCACGCCGATTGGCACAAGGCGCCTCCGGAAGAGTTAAAGTCAATCTACAGTCCCTTGCCTTTCCACACATGGGGAATCGATATTCTGGGACCCTTCCCATTGGCGATTAGGCAGATGAAGTATTTGGTTGTGGCAGTCGAATACTTCACGAAGTGGATTGAAGCAGAACCAGTAGCCCAGATCACCGCGCACAAGATTCAGAATTTCGTATGGAAGAATATTGTGTGTCGTTTCGGTGTGCCCAAGCGTTTGATATCAGATAACGGGACTCAGTTCGCAAGTCACCTGTTGAAGAAGCTGGGCAAGGATGTTGGAACTTAACAGGTGTTCGCTTCTGTGGAACACCCACAAACGAATGGGCAGGTGGAGTCAGCTAATCGGGTTTTACTAAGAGGTTTGAAGAGGAGATTGGAGAAGGCGAAAGGATCTTGGGCTGAGGAAGTTCCCCGTATAATATGGGCATATCATACCACTGAACAGTCAGGAACCCACGAAACCCCGTTTAGCTTGGTGTACGGGTGCGATGCGATGATCCCAATTGAAATCCAGGAAAGCTCGCCGAGATTCCAGAACTTCGTGGCAGAAGACTCGAATGCAGAAAGGAGGATGAACTTAGATTTGTTGGATGAGGTCAGGGAGGAGGCAAGGGTAAAGGCCGAAGCAATAAAGAGAAAAGTCGAGCGCAAGTAAAATTCTAGGGCAAGGCCAAGGCAGTTCAAAGATGGCGACCTGGTAATGAGGAAGGCCCACCTGTACGAGATGCAGAATAAATTTTCACCCAAATGGACAGGACCGTTTAGGATAACAGAAGCACTCGAGAACGGCGCCTACCGTTTGGAAGCACTGGAGGGAAGGGCGATTCCTCGCACTTGGAACGCCACCCATCTCAAGTTTTATTACAGTTAAAGCATTGTAAGTAGCAGTTAACTCGAACAGTTAAGTGAAAACAGTTTTTCAAGGTGGCGCTCTTTTTCCCTAAGGAGGGTTTTTTAATAAGGCCACCCAATAAAGAAAGTTCGAGTCTATCAAGTTTCCCAGTTATCGAGTTTGCATGATTATCATTTTAAGTTTTCAAACAAAAGACTTTGTCGTCCTTGTGTAGTTTAGGGCAGATTCAGATCGCAGTATAAAGTTTTTTAAGTCTACATCGCTGAGCGGCGATCAGAGGCGCTAGTATAAAGTGTACCTGAGTGGAGAGATGGGGCCCAGGCACGGTCGGTTGACGTGGTGTAATTGCTGACGTGTTGATCTTCTTCTCCTCTGGTTGATTGTCCTTTCTTGCTGTCTCCTTTGGTCGGTCGTCCCTTCGTGCTATCAACTTCGGTCGGGCGGGGGAGGGTACCTGCGAAGGCACTCCGACGCTCAAGTAAGTATGAGATTCTAAGCGCAGTTTCGTAAGTGAATGAAAACGTACCTTTCTCTGGCTTGAGCACAGTATTTATAGGATTGCCTAATGGGCTTTCTATCCCTTGGGCTCAGGGTGGTTATGGATATGTCTTGTCAGTCGTGCTCCGGAATACCCGGGGAACATATCTTCTCTAAACGCATATTCCTTATTCTTCGGAGGTGTATCTTAACCACCTTAGCTTGTCACATAAATGCCCTTACATTTATTGTGTACACGGCCGGTCGGCCACGTGCGTCCGTTTCCATTTAGTGTATAAGGCCGGTCGGCCACGTGCGTTCGTCCGGTGCCTACCAGTACACTTGCCCCCCAGGCTCGAGGTGAATAAAAGCCGAAGAGTCGTAATAATTGTTGTGCCTTTCGAGTTGTCAGACATTAAACTTAACGGAATGGCGGGACGTTCGCATTAGCGAAGAATATTTTCGGTTAGGCATCGGACAAGCGGCCTGCCTGCATGGAGCACCCCTGGAGGACGACCAGTACGACAGAAAAAATAATAGTTGATGGAAAGCTGGTGCCGATCAACCCCGATGATAATTTAAATGAGGAGGCCGAGGGGGAGACCCCTGGCCCACAGCCTGACGCCTCTTCTGAAGAGTTAATGAACAATGTGGCATAGAAAATTGCTGGATCCGACATGTGGGCAATGCACACTTGCATAAATAATTCTGATTACATTAAAGTAATAAGATAATTCTGATGCCGGACGAGGCATAAATAATTCTGATTACATTAGTAATAAGATAATTCTGATGCCGAACGAGGCATAAATAAGTGAATAATTCTGATGCCGAACGAGGCATAAATAAGTGAATAATTCTGATGCCGAACGTGGCATAAAAAAGTCTGATTACGTTAAGGTAATAATTCAGATGCCGAACGAGGCATAAGATTGAGTAAATAATTCGGATGCCGAACGTGGCAAAATAATTCTGATTACGTTAAGGTAATAATTCAGATGTCGAACGAGGCATAAGATTGAGTAAATAATTCTGATGCCGAACGTGGCATAAATAATTATGATTACGTTGAGGTAATAATATAATTCTGATGCCGAACGAGGCATAAATAAGTGACTAATTCTGATGCCGAACGAGGCATAAATAAATGAATAATTCTGATGCCGAACGTGGCATAAAAAAGTCTGATTACGTTAAGGTAATAATATAATTCTGATGCCGAACGAGGCATAAATAAGTGACTAATTCTGATGCCGAACGAGGCATAAATAAATGAATAATTCTGATGCCGAACGTGGCATAAAAAAGTCTGATTACGTTAAGGTAATAATTCAGATGCCGAACGAGGCATAAGATTGAGTAAATAATTCGGATGCCGAACGTGGCATAATAATTCTGATTACGTTAAGGTAATAATTCAGATGTCGAATGAGGCATAAGATTGAGTAAATAATTCGGATGTCGAACGTGGCATAATAATTCTGATTACGTTAAGGTAATAATTCAGATGTCGAACGAGGCATAAGATTGAGTAAATAATTCTGATGCCTAATGTGGCATAAATAATTATGATTACGTTGAGGTAATAATATAATTCTGATGCCGAACGAGGCATAAATAAGTGAATAATTCTGATGCCGAACGAGGCATAAATAAATGAATAATTCTGATGCCAAACGTGGCATAAAAAAGTCTGATTACGTTAAGGTAATAATTCAGATGCTGAACGAGGCATAAGATTGAGTAAATAATTCGGATGCCGAACGTGGCATAATAATTCTGATTACGTTAAGGTAATAATTCAGATGTCGAACGAGGCATAAGATTGAGTAAATAATTCTGATGCCGAACGTGGCATAAATAATTCTGATTACGTTGAGGTAATAATTCAGATGCCGAACGAGGTATGAATTGAGTAAAGGACTAGGAGATTTGGATTTTAATTTAGTGCCTCGTTAAAACCTTCCCGGTCGTAAACCCTCCTTAGGGAAAAACCGACTGAGCGAGGAAAGAGTGCACTTTTATTATTAAAGTTCAACTGTAATAAAATTTGAGATGTGTGGCATTCCACGTTCTCGGTATTTCCTTCCCAGATAAATATTCTAAATAATAGGCTCCACCGGCTGCCGTATCAGCTATGCGGAAAGGTCCTTCCCAATTGCTGGAGAACTTGCCTCCTTCCTTCCGTGCGCTGCTCCGCATTCGCCATACTAAGTCGCCTTTGTGGAACAATCTTGGTTTAACTTTGGAGTTGTATCGTCTGGCCGCCCGAATTTTGCATGCTTCTTCTCTAATTCTACACTTGTCCCGGAGTTCGTTGATGAGATCGAGACCGACCGAGAGGCTTTCCTTGTTTAGATCAAGATCAAGGGTTTGCCGGCGGAGAGAGGGTTCGCCAATCTCGACGGGGATCATAGCTTCGGTGCCATACGTTAGGCTGTACGGCGTTTCTTGTGTAGTCGTCTGAGGAGTACAGCGATATGCCCATAATACTTCTAAGAGTTCTTCAGTCCAGTTGCCCTTTGCTGGGCCGAGACGTTTCTTCAGTTCGTTCAAAATAACTTTGTTTCCAGCTTCTGCCTGTCCGTTTGTTTGCGGATGTTCGACTGAACTAGCGATGTGTTTGATGTGGAGCTTCTCGTAAAATTCAGCTAACGTTCGGTCGGTGAATTGCCGACCGTTATCGGTGATGATGATTTGTGGAAGCCCGAAGCGGCAAACTATATTTTTCCATACGAAATTTTGAACATTGCGGGCGGTGATTGCAGTCAGGGGCTCGGCTTCGATCCACTTGGTGAAGTAATCAATGCCGACTAGTAAGAATTTACACTAGCCTTTACCGGGGGCGAAAGGACCAATGATGTCCATACCCCATTGGACGAACGGCCAAGGTGATAACATAAAATGGAGTTCCTCAGGCTTTTGATGGGACAAAGTGCCAAACTCTTGGCATTTAAGACATTTTTGTACGAAATTGGTGCAGTCACCCTGGACGGTCGGCCAGTAGTATCCAGCCCGGAATACTTTGGCAGCCATTGTCCGTGCGCCGGAGTGAGTTCCGCAAGTTCCTTCGTGCAACTCTTGGATGACATAGGAAGCTTGGTCTGGTGTCAAGCATTTAAGGAGTGGTTGGGTATAACCTCGGCGATAAAGGTCGTCGCCGATTAAGACAAAACGGGCGGCCTGCAGCTTCATGGTTTTTTCGCCGAGAGGACTACATGTGCCGTCGAGTAAATATTGCTTGATTGGGGTAATCCAAGTAGATTCCGTGTCGGTCGTCAGGCATTCCTGTAGGTCGATGCTTGGGCGTGCAAGCGTAACATGGATGACCGACCGATGCATTCCTTTACACTTCGTGGTTGCTAACCGGGACAAGGCGTCCGCGCGGGTATTGTGATCGCGTCGAACGTGCTGCATAGAAATTTCAGAAAAGGTGCTCATCGACTGTTTGACTAAGTGATAGTATCGCTGTAAAAAGCTTTCTCGGACTTCATATTCGTCGTTAAGCTGACCGATGACAAGCCGGGAATCACTTTTGCAAATTAACTTAGTGATTTCTAATTCTTGAGCGAGACGTAGACCGGCTAATATGGCTTCATATTCGGCCTGATTGTTTGAAGCTTTGAAGTCGAATTTGAGGGCTTGCTCGATGACAATCTCGCCGGGGCCTTCCAAAACAACTCCAGCGCCGCACGACCTCTCGTTCGAGGAGCCATCAACATATAAGATCCATGATGAATGTTCGGTCTCGGCTGAAGAAGTAGTGAGTTCAGCTGCGAAGTCGGCGAGAGCTTGCGACTTGATCGCTCCGCGTGGTTGGTACTGAATATGGAATTCGGATAGTTCGATCGTCCAACCGATCATTCGTCCGGCTAAATCTGGTTTAGTGAGGATCTTTACAATAGGGTAATTTGTCCGAACAATAATCCGATGATTCTGAAAATACATACGCATTCGTCGGGCGGTAATGATGAGGGCCATGGCTACCTTTTCGATCGTCTGGTATCGGATTTCGGCGCCATGAAGGGCGCGGCTGACGAAGTAAACCGGCCGTTCTTCAAAATTAATTTCTTGCACTAAGACTGAGCTGACGGCTTCGTGTGAAACGGCGAGGTAGACTATGATGGGTTCTCGTGCGTCCGGTTTCTGGATGACCGGCGGGGTTGATAAAAAAGTTTTCAAATCGAGGAAAATTTCCTCACATTCGGTCGACCACTCGAAGCGGAATGCTTTTTTCAGTAGTCGGACGATTGGCCTCGTTCGTTCGGCGAGTTTAGGAACAAATCTGGATAGTGCGGTGAGTCGGCCGATAAGTCTCTGAATTTCCTGAATGGAGTTGGGACTTCGCATTTCGGAGATAGCTTTGCACTTCTCGGGGTTAGCTTCTATGCCTCTATGAGTTAGCATAAAACCTAAGAACTTCCCCCCTTCGACGCCGAACGCACACTTGTCCGGATTGAGTCGCATCTGGTGTTGGCGGAGGGCCTGAAAAACTTCTTTTAGGTCGGCAATATGTTGTTTGCATGAGTCGGACTTGACGACGATGTCATCGACATAGACTTCAACATTCTTACCAATCATGTCGTGGAATACGTGGTCCATTAGTCTTTGATAAGTGGCTCCGGCATTTTTGAGTCCGAAGGGCATTACTTCATAGTAGAAATTGCCGGAATCAGTCATGAAGGCCGTCTTCTTCCGGTCGGCCGGGTGCATTTGGATTTGATTATAGCCAGAGTAGGCATCAAGGAAGCTGAGGATGTGATGCCCGGCTGCACCGTCGACGAGACGATCAATGGTAGGCAGAGGATACGAGTCTTTTGGGCAAGCTTTATTGAGGTCTGTGTAGTCAACACACATACGCCATTTTCCGTTCGCTTTCTTCACCATAACCACGTTGGCTAGCCATGTGGTGTAATGGGCCTTCCGAATGAATCCAGCCTGTAACAATTTGTCGGCTTCCTCACGTGCGGCTTGACGTCGTTCCTCGCCTATATGTCTTTTCTTTTGAGCTATTGGTTTAGCTTCTCTATACAGTGATAATCGGTGAGTGATAACCTGTGGGTCTACGCCAGGCATATCAGCGGCTGTCCAGGCGAAAAGATCGGAATTTTTAACAAGTGTCGTCCCGACGGCCATTCGGTCGTCCGGTTTCAGCGAAGTACCGATGTGCGTAGTGTGGCGATCATCGCGAAGCGGGAATGGATGCAAGTCTTCTCCTGCTTCCATACGGGGATCGTCCATGCGAGGGTCGAGGTCAACAAGGGCTATCATTTGACGACGGGACATGTGTCGTCCGGAACGCCGTGTGGGGGAACGTCCTCGTTTTTGCGGGACTCGGTCGTCCGTATTGGTTGTATAGAGTCGTCGAGTTGGCTCACTTTTCAAACTTGCTACATAGCATTCCCTAGCGGTTTTTTGATCGACATGGATGGTTGCAATGTCGTTGTTAGCCGAGGGGAATTTCATGGCTAAGTGTGGAGTGGACACAATGGCTTTTAATCTGTTAATGGACGGACGACCGAGCAGGATGTTGTAGGAAGTTTGTGCGTTAACCAGGAGGTATCGTACGTTTATTGTTTTATGGAGGCCGTCTTCCTCACCAAAGGTTGTGTACAAGTCTATGTACCCCTTAGTATCGACCCGTTCACCTGAGAACCCTACAATTTGTTCGTTATAGGGCTGAATATGTGCTTCTGGGATGCGCATTTTCTTGAAAATGTCCCAATACAGTATGTCGACCGAGCTACCCTGATCTACCAAAGTCTTGGCAATTGCGAACTTGTCAATTTCTATAGTGATGACCATGGGGTCGTCCTGGGTTGGATCTATGGCTGTAAAGTCTTCGTCAGTGAAAGTAATCGGAGGTATATGTGGACGCCTCCTCGTGGTAGCATGAGCGGACTGGATGTCACGAAGATGTTTCTTTCGGGCGGAATTTGAGCACCCGCCACCGGCAAATCCTCCAGCTATATAATTTGTTTCGTGGTTCGGTTCGCCCAAGTTAACGGGTCCAGCAATCATGTTGATGACTTCGCGGACTCGTTGGCGAGGTCGGGCGTTTCGGTCGGGACTTGTGCTACGGGGGCGTGTACGCCGAACGGGGCTTTCGCTGCGTTTTCGCGAAGTCTGGCTACGGTCAGTGTGGCGTTTGTAATCGTTACGGTACGACCGGTCGACACCACGGGAAGGACGGTCAGTATTCCGTGGTGGGGATCTTGAACTCCTTGTCCTCTTGACGAACTGCCGTAAATGGCCAGCTTGGATGATTTCTTCAATTTTATCCTTCAAAGCTTGACATCCTTCGGTCGTGTGACCGAAATTCTGATGGTATTGACAACGCTTAGCAGTATCTGCATTCGGTGGTGTTTGATACTGCTTCAATGTCGGGATTAGGTCCGTTTGTAGTGCTTCATCTAGGGCTCGTCCCCTCGGCACAGTTAAAGGGGTGTAACTGTTAAACCTGGGGATTCGGCCTCCCCTATTCCGGTCGGACCTTGGAGTGGTTCGGACAGTTCGTTCGATCGCGACTTCTCTTTCTTTGCTCGGGGTTTGGTCTTTGAGGACTCCGGATCCGACGGTTTTGAACCGTTGGTGGTAATCAATGTGTTCCTCGATTTGCATGAATTTGGTTGCTCGAGTTCGAAGGTCTTCCATGTCTTGAGGCGGCTTCTTGATGAGACTTTCAGTAAAACGGCTCGGCCGGATGGCCGAGACCAAATGGTGCAATGCAACCTCTTGTTTGAGCCCTCGGATGTTCATGCATGCTTTGTTGAACCTATCTAGAAAGGTTCTAAGAGATTCACCTTTTTCTTGTTGTACCGCTAGGAGAGACATGGAGGACATGTGATGCGGTCGGCTAGTGGCATATTGAGTGGAGAATTTTGCGGCTAGGGTGTCAAAATCGTTAATGGAGTTTGGAGGCAGCTCTGTGAACCAGGTAAGAGGTTCTCCCTGGAGCGACGTGGGAAATACTTTACACCACACATTGTTATCTGTGGTATACAAAGTCATTTGCGTCTTGTAGACATTTAAGTGTTCGTCCGGGTCGGTTGAGCCGTCATAGAGTTTAATGACGAGGCCTCTCCATTTGTCAGGAAGTGGAGTGGTGATAATTTCGTCTGTAAAAGGATGACCCCTTTTCCTTGACTTTCTTTCGACTGTTTCAGCTCTGGAAGCAGGATTGGTATTGGCAAGTGTAGGTATGCGAGAGGCGGTTCGGTCGGCCATATGGGATTGGCCTTCTCGTTCGGGATTATCGACCTGTTGTTGGAGTCGTGCATTATGCTCTCTTAATAAGGCGATTTCTTCTTCTTGGCGGCGTCTATCTTCTTCTTGGAGGCGTCTATCTTCTTCATGTTGACGATGGTCTTCCATCCCCTTTTGTCGCAGTTCCTCCATCTGAGCATGGAGGATTTGAATCATAGTCATCTGTTCTGCCATAGCGTCGTTGTTGTTTCTTGTCGCAACCATTATAGCTTCAAAAATTGAAGATTTGCCTCGGCCCCACGGTGGGCGCCAATTGTACCTGAGTGGAGAGATGGGGCCCAGGCACGGTCGGTTGACGTGGTGTAATTGCTGACGTGTTGATCTTCTTCTCCTCTGGTTGATTGTCCTTTCTTGCTGTCTCCTTTGGTCGGTTGTCCCTTCGTGCTATCAACTTCGGTCGGGCGGGGGAGGGTACCTGCGAAGGCACTCCGACGCTCAAGTAAGTATGAGATTCTAAGCGCAGTTTCGTAAGTGAATGAAAACGTACCTTTCTCTGGCTTGAGCACAGTATTTATAGGATTGCCTAATGGGCTTTCTATCCCTTGGGCTCAGGGTGGTTATGGATATGTCTTGTCAGTCGTGCTCCGGAATACCCGGGGAACATATCTTCTCTAAACGCATATTCCTTATTCTTCGGAGGTGTATCTTAACCACCTTAGCTTGTCACATAAATGCCCTTACATTTATTGTGTACACGGCCGGTCGGCCACGTGCGTCCGTTTCCATTTAGTGTATAAGGCCGGTCGGCCACGTGCGTTCGTCCGGTGCCTACCAGTACATAAAGTTTTTAAGTCCTCATCGCCACCTGGCGATCAGAGGCACAAGTATAAACCTCCCCGCCCATTGGCGATTGGAGGTATAATATGGGGTTTAGGTCCTTGTCGCCGAGCGGCGATCAGAGGCGCTAGTATAAAGTTTTTAAGTCCTCATCGCCACCTGGCGATCGGAGGCACAAGTGTAAAGTTTTTTAAGTCCTTGTCACCACCCGACAATCGGAGGTGAAAGTTAAATTTTAAAGTCATACTCGCCAAGAAAGAGTTTAGCCGAGAACAGATTAAGAAGTCCTACTCGCCAAGAACGAGTATAGGCGAGAGTTCAGAGCAAGATGACAGGTATGTCCAGTAATAGTTAAAATCCGGGCGCCTAGTCCTTGAGCAGGGGTTAAAGGATTCCTTCGGGACGCCCCCTCCTCAAGTATGAACAGCTAGCCCCGGTACCAGATAACAGTTAAAATCCGGGCGCCTAGTCTTTGAGCAGGGGTTAAAGGATTCCTTCGGGACGCCCCCTCCTCAAGTATGAATAGCTAGCCCCGGTACCAAATAACAGTTAAAATCCGGGCGCCTAGTCCTTGAGCAGGGGTTTAAGGGATTCCTTCGGGACGCCCCCTCCTCAAGTATGAACACCTAGCCCCGGTACCAGATAACAGTTAAAATCCGGGCGCCTAGTCCTTGAGTAGGGGTTAAGGGATTCCTTCGGGACGCCCCTTCCTCAAGTATGAATAGCTAGCCCCGGTACCAGATAACAGTTAAAATCCGGGCGCCTAGTCCTTGAGCAGGGGTTAAAGGATTCCTTCGGGACGCCCCCTCCTCAAGTATGAACAGCTAGCCCCGGTACCAGATAACAGTTCAAACCCGGGCGCCTAGTCCTTGAGCAGGGGTTAAAGGATTCCTTCGGGACGTCCCCTCCTCAAGTATGAATAGCTAGCCCCGGTACCAAAGAAAGTCCTCCTCACCCTCGAGTGAGTTCAGGCAAGATGAGATTAAAAGTCCTCAGTGCATCTAGGGAAAAGGTAGCCCCTGGGCAAGTTAAGGCACCAGATAAAGTCCTTCTCGCCGTCGAGCGAGTTAAGGCCAGATAAAGTCCTTCTCACCTTAGAGTGAGTTCAGGCAAGAATAGAATACAAGACCTCTTTGGTTAAGCAAATTGAGGCAAGTCCGAAGGTCCTCAGTGCAGAATCAGGCCAGCCCGGTTTAGGCGATGGCCTAGAAATACACATGTCACCTGGCAGATCAGGCAAGCGAGATTTCAGATACTAAAAATGACTCTCGCCTACTGCTCAGTAAGTAATTTCGTGCCAAATGTTATTGCTATAGACTAACCGTTTGTTTAAAATAAGTTGATTGCCAAAAAATTAAGCATCAGTTTGCGCTAAGTTAATTGGGTTAAGCGAGAGCCCACCAAGTTATCAAGTGATTGCACAACAGATAAAAGATAAACCATGAGCATATGTTAACACGGTCCGAATAAAAGAAGACATTACAAACAGATTCATCACACATAGACAGAGATCGAATATGAAAGTCTTTCAGAATGTTTCTAAACAAAACGTCAGATGAAAACATCAATCGGAGGGTACAATTTTGCCGTCTACCACTTCATGGCAAATTGAGAACTGGGAGAGGTCCAAGTCGGGGTAAGTACAAGCGAACTGCTCCAAGGCTGCGCAGAACCCGGAAGTCAGAACGTTGAGGTCGAGTTCTTCAATTTGTTTCTTCATCTTTTCGTTCTCCTCAAGCGCCTGGGCAAGCTTTGCTGCAAATTCGTTCAGCTCCTTATCCTTCTCGCTCAGTTCCTTGGCCTTTTGATCCTTGTCAGCTTTGATTTTGCCCAGCAGATCCTCCCTCTCAATTGACTTGGCCTCGAGCTCATCCGCGTAGGCCTTTTTAGCCTTGAGAGTCTCCTCAAAGTCCGTTATCTTCTCCTGCTGATGCACGAGTCTTCCCTCGAGTTCAGTGACCTCTAAGAGTTTGGCGTTGAGCTTTTGGTCTAGTTCAGCACTGTTTCTACGTTCGCTCCACAACTCGTCCTTCAGAGCATTCTCTAACCGCGAAAACTCCAACGCATCGTAAGATCACGCTTAAGTTGTTGGACTTGGTCCTTCGCAACACTGGCTTCGGATTCATACTGGCTCAAGGAGCCCCTTAAAGCCTCGCCCATCGTCTGGTAAAGGCGTTTCTCTACACATTCGGTAATCATAGCGCTAAGGTAAGAGGCGTGGGCTTTCAAAACCTCCTCGACAGGGGCTGGAAGAGCAGGGATCGGGAGAGGAGTCGAGGGTTGGTTCTCGCCACCACCTTCATAGGTATGGACGACCAGGGGAAGATCAGGACGTGGCGGCGACACGTTTGGCTTTACTACAGGCTGGGAGACCACTGAATGTCCGCAGTCTGCTCCAGAACGCCTCCAGCAGCCGAGGTGTTCGATGGTAGAGCATCCCCAGCGCTCTCAAAGGGTGTGGAGACGCTGGGGGGATTCTCTGCGTAATCTGGGCCCGTACTCTCGTTTGTGGGTAGCTCGGTGACGGTTGCCCTTTTCCTCTTGCAGATAAGTCCATCTTCAGTGCTCTCGTCATCCTCCTCATCCGACACCATTACGGGATTCTTCCTCTTGGCCCTCTTTGGTGGTAGTTTCTTTCTTGCGGGGGCAGGAGGGGCGATAAGGGAAGATGAGCCCACGGGAGGAAGCTCACCTCGAGCAACGGCGGCTTCCGCTACAGAATTCGGGACGGTTTGAGAACCCGCAGCGAGTTTGTGGAATTTGACTATAGAACGCAGTCTGGCCATATGATCTTTCCCCAGCATTGTATCTGCACGAAGTGATCAATGTTCACAAATCAATCCAGTTACAGATACAGGTAATTAGCAGTACAAGAGTGGGCGCAGGACAATGTAATGCGAACAAATTTGTTAAAGAAGTAAAGCAGACTTGGCACAGGAAGAAAAATCCAGATAGAGTGGAGGGACAAACCTATGTAAAAGTCTAGTTGATCCTCACAGAATTCGAACTTGATGATTGAGGGGGTGGGTAAGGTAGTATTGGTGGAGGCAACTTCTTTCCAGAAGTTGCACAAGTCTCTATTGAGCTCCCCCATCTTCTCTGGACTCCTAGCTTTCCGAAAATGATCCTGGGAATCCTTTTTTCCCTTGTCAACCCAGTACAAGGGGAACCCACCGAGAAGTGTGGGACTCTGATCATTACAGCAAACACGAACGAACTTGCCTTTCCAATCCTTATAAGATTGTTGGAAGATGGAAAGGATGGACCTCCCAGCAATCCCATTGAAGCTTACCCATAGGCGGTCCCCCGGGTTTTTGGCCTCAAACAAAAACAAAAACACGTCTACAGAGGCTGGATGGCCTAGGTGCGCACAAACGATTTGGTATGCCCTGACAAACGCCCAGCCGTTGGGATGCAGCTGGGCAGGGGCAATATCAAGCTCGGTCAGGAGCTCCCTCTCAAAGCGAGTAAAGGGTAACTTGAGCTTAACCTTCTTAAACACGGTTTTATAAACAAAGCAGAAAGGGTGGCCATCGTTGCCATCGTTATCAGTACAAACAGGTTCCCCGGGAGGACAAGGACGAATAACAACCTTGTCGTCATGCTCCTTATGGAATGTGAGGTAGGTCTTATCTGTCAAGCGAAGAATGTCGGCCTCAGAGTTAATCAAGGAAGTCTCGTTCAGCAGAGCTGGAGGAGCCCATGGGTACAGCAGTTTGTAATCAGGAATGGGGCGTGCGGTGGCACTAGTTTGTGGGGGAGTTGATTGCGATTGGTTAGGACGAGAGGGCGCAGGCCTCTGAGCCCGGTTTGAAAGGATAGCAGGATCCCTAGGTGGGTTACGAGATGTGGAGGGGTTTCCTGACGAAGGTTGTTTGCGAGATTTTGGAGGAGGGTTTCGAGAGGGGGCAGGTGTGGCCCCTGTACGAGCCATCGAGAACTGCAGGAAAGACGAAAGGAGAGTAAGAAAAGGAAAGCGGAGGGTCGATAAAAAGAATGATTTGATTCGAAAACAAGAAGGGAAATCAGCATGAACAAAGGGGTCGCAGAAAGGGAAAGAAAAACCTAAGACGCAGGAAAAAGCAAAACAGAGAACAAACAGCCACAACGTATGCTTCAAGCAGTTAAGGGATGATGCAAGCCGATTAAAAAGCGGTGAGCACCAACGAAAGTGATAAAAGGTTTACCTTTTTGATGATCGAAGGGGTGCGCGAGGAAGTGATGATTAGGGAGACGAAGCGTTCACCAGAGCAAGTCGAAGGTTTGAAAGTGAAGAAGAAAGATAATGTAACAGTGGAGTGGCACGAGAAGTTTAGAGTTTCGAAGGTTACGGGAAGCGCAAACGACACGAAATAACAACCATCGATGAATCCACGTGTCATTTGATGGGAGAGGGTGGTGAAGTGTCAAATCAGTAACCGGCGTGCGCATTAGCGCGCGAAGCCACGTAGATCGCCGAAGTTTAACTTATCCTCCTCGAGTCATCAAGGGCGATGACGTGATCAGGTAGTGCGAGGGGGCGGTCTGCAATGTACATGACCGCCGACGGGGTCGTCGCCGAACGAAGGACCAGGCGGTCTGACATCGCTACGAGCAGCACGTCGCTAACCATCCCAATAAGCTCGGGTGCGATAATGCTGAAGGTTCGAATAGGAAAGCTCAAACGGTAAGGAATCCCTCACAAAAGCGAAGGCCGAACAGAGCCATAAAGAGGCAACCAGAAACAGGATGTTTAAAGGATGGGAAACAAACAAATGCTATCTAAGAAATTCACGCCGAGCATAAAGGCAATATCGGAGTGACGCACGCGGTGTGGCAAAGAACGCAAGCATGCAAGATAAGTTGAACAGTATTCGACATAAAGAAAGGCGTAGAACCAATATTAGGGTTACAGACGAAGTTTGTAACATTTGCAAAATTGAATTATAGTCCTATACACATCCTAATATCTGCACAAAAAGCAAGAACACATCACTCATCAATGGCCCCAGGCTTCGAGCAGTACGACGAAAAGGCCCCGTCTCCGAACCGCAAGGCCCGAGTCAGAAGCGTCCTCTGATGATCGTTTATCTTTGAACCTACGTGAAAGTGTACCGTCCCGTATCCAGGCGTTGACTAAGTCAAGGTCAAAGTGAACACCAGGAGTCAAAGTCAACACCAGGAGTCAAGGTCAACACAAGGCGTTGCCTAGGTGAAGAGACGCCAAGTGCCAGCGTCGCCAAGAAGAAGCGTCGCCAAGGCAAGGCGTCGCCTAGGTGAAGGCGTCGCCCAACCCGGGCATCGCCTAGATCAAATATTACTAAGGCAAGGAAATCACAGTGTAGTTCCCCGATATCCATGGGTAGGAAAGACCATGAAGGGAGCGACGCCGTGGGAAGGCCTCAGGTCCCGATGATCCGGGAGAGTGATAAAGAGAAGAGAAAGGTGGCTTCAAGGCCATAGTAACAACACCAGTGTAGGGCAGCCTGACTCGTGAAGTACCCCTGCCGCCCCAGAGACGCCTTTGGGACAGATACGACTCAAGAGGAAGGTCACGCCCAGGGTAGCCGGGTGCAGGGTACGAGAGGAAGGCAGATACACTCTCAAAGTGAGTGACTAGATGATTGGGGGCATGAGGTGGCACCCAAAAAGTCGCCCCTTTGCGCAGTAGCACTCCCAAGAAGGGGGACTCACACGTAGAAACGTCCCCGGATGGGGCCATGGCGCTGTGAGGCCCTCCACGAGTACGACAGCCAGGTCAGAATGGAAACACCCTTTAGCCAGGTATCAGGTAATTAAAGTCATTTAGTACAGTTTCTGTTTCGAGCGTTTAAGGTACTATAAAGACTCCCAAGCGTTTTGATCCTGCCAGTTGACCGGAATGCTGGAGAATGCCTCGTCAAAGGATCGACGTGCGCACCGCTTCTCACCTTCGTTCCTCTCCGGGATCTACTTCAAGAACCTGCAAAGAAACGATACGGCGCCGCTGCGGCCGATCGCACTCCGACGCTCAAGTCAGTGACGGTATCACCAAAAACTAAGAGAACTAGAACCGTGCAAATCCTCTCTCACAATCAGCTCTATCACTCGCAAGCGTAAAGTGTATGAACTGAACGTGCGTACCTCAGAAAGTCTGTTAAGAACTCTTATATACCTGGTGGCTTTCTCTCTCCTGGCAGTTACAGACTTGGACACGTGGCTCGCATCCAACTGTACACGTGCCATCATCTGGAGGCTCCCTGACTTGGCGCTGCTTCTCCTCTCATTTTGGCTAAGTTACTTATGCATGGTACTGCCCAGTGCATAGCTAACTTAGGAGTGCGATCTATACTGGAACTGGCGAGTTAGGGGCCTTCATACACCTTCCCTGTGGTCTCGCCGGCCGCCTTCATAATCTGCTTCTCCTTCATCTTCGGCGATGTGCTGGTTCTGGCGATCTCCGACTGCTTGGTCGCCTGGGTCTACATCTGGCGACTTCATCTTGAACCTGGCGATCGCCTATTCTGGTAAGCTGGAAGTCGGAACATGCCAGCTTAACAACTGGCGACTACACGTGTCCCCCGACTTCCTTCCTTCTGCCAACCTGGCGCCTTGTCAACACGCCTACACTGTAGCAGGATGCCACGTCATCACACCCGACCACCAGGGCGGTACACAAGCCCCCCAGTCTTAAGCGAAGACTTGTCTAGCGAAAAGACTAAAAGAGCCTTCATTAACACCGATCTACGTGGCCTTGACGCGGAATTCCAAGCGATTGTACTTTCTGCTGCTCTGACGCTCCACCAAACCCTTCACTCATCGTTCAACACGTGGCTTCATCAACGGCTCTCTTCATCTGCCGTTAGCGCTTCCTAAAACCATTTCGAAAAACCCTTAAACCCATTTCGTTCCACTGTTCCATCAGTTTCTTCGTGCTTGCAAACGCTCTAACTTCCCTCTGCGAAAACTCTCAACGCTCTTCAACGCTCCAGATCACCATCTTCCTCCATCGTCTTCCTGATCATCGAAAGGTAATTACTTTCCTTCATCTGCTGGTTTTCCTTGCATTTTCACCGATTCGCATCATCCTGTAACTGCTTGGTGCATACGCAGTGGGTTGTTTTTCCATTTTTCTTTCTGCGTAACTTAGGGCTTTGTCGATCGTCGCAACGAACCCACATTCGTTCGTCTTTCACCTTCCTTCTATGATCGAGTCAGCCTTCGTAACCCCCCTGATCATTTTTCCTTTCTTCTTCCTTTGCAGCTGCCATCATGACTCGCACCAAGATTACCCCGAACCCCCCTCCATCAGCACGAAACCTTCCTTCACAAGCACACGACTCAACACAAGTTCGTGGCGCTTCCTCTTCACAGGCTGACAGGCCTGCATCTTCCCAATCTGCCCTGGCCCAGGCGACTCCACCTAATGCTGGAGGAGCCCCCGTCCCTCTGCCAGACTTCAAAACATTATACCCCTGGGCTAACTCAACCCTTCTGAAAGAAATATCCTCTGTGAACACTGCGGGGGCAGTCTTGCGGCTGACTAAGGGGGACGAAATCTACCAGTCGTTTCACAAGGAGCACGACGAAAGGATGATGGTGCTGCCTTGCCCCGCCGACCTGCCCGTGTGTGCTGATGACAAAGTAAGCGCCGACGGGCCCTTCTGCTTTGTCTATACGACTCTGTTTAAGAAGGTCAGGCTCAGGTTCCCTCTTACCCGATTCGAGAGGGAACTTCTCACCGAGCTCAACATTGCAGCCGCCCAGCTTCATCCCAACAGCTGGGCGTTTGTTCGAGCCTTCCAAGTAACGTGCGCCCACCTGGGGTTGCCCGCGTCAGTGGACGTGTTTTTGTTCCTTTTCGAAGCCAAGCACCCAGGAGACCGCCTGTGGATCAGCTTGAATGCGATTGCTGGGAGATCCATCTTTACCATCTTCCAGCAATCGTATAAAGACTGGAAGGGGAAATTCGTCCAAGTACGTGCAAACGACAAGGACACCTCCCTTCTTGATGGCTTCCCCTTGTACTGGGTGGACAAGGGGAAAAAGGAGTCCAAGAGCTGCTTCAGGAGGCCCAGAAGTCCTGATAGCATGGGAGCATTGGACAGAGACCTTTGTCTCTTCTGGAAGAAGGTGGCGGACGCCAACATAACTTTCCTCACCACCTCCCTGATCAGCTTTGAATTCTTCGAAGATCAGCTAGAATTTCAAATAGGTTAGGTCATTTGAACCATTGCTTTAATACTGCTTCTGTTTAGCTGTCTCTGGGCGTCTTGTGCGTTATGCGCAAGACTTTGGCTTTACTTTTCCTGCACGTATTATCTGCTTTGCTGTTTATTATACTACGCACTTACCTGTTTTCCTTGAGTTAACCCACGCATCTCTGTCCCCTGCAGACAACATGTTGCCCAGGAACATGCTCGCTGAACTCAAATCGCTCGCCCGAAACCACGGGTTGGCAACCGGTTCCCAAACGGTGCCCAACTCGGTGGTGGAGGCCGCCATTGTCCAAGGGCGATCACCACCCAAGGAGCCCGCTCAACGCAAAAAATTGGTCCTTAAGAGACCCAGAAGGAAAGCCCCCCAAGTCGTCCAAGAGGAGGAAGAAGAGGACGACGAGGTCACTGAGGATGGCCTCGTTACGAAGAGGAAAAGGGTGGCACCATCTTCACCACCTGCCCCACCCCCTCTTCCAACCTCAACACCACCATCAACGCCTGCTCCTCCTCCCTCATCGCCAACACAACAAGCTCCTTCATCACCAGTCCAAGCGGTTCCACTGGCCACTGCGCCACCTGCAGCTGAGGCCCAAGAGCCAAATTTCCTGGAGGACCCCCCAAGCGCCTCTACGCCATACGTGTCAGCTGGAGGGGGCCTCCCTTCAAACGCTTCAGCTGCAGAAAATGCTCCAATCGGGGATGAGGTGGCTCATACCTCTCCAATCCTGATTACCGAATCCCCGATTGCGTCGCCACGCCAGGAAGCAACCACTGAAGATATTGCCAAGGAAGGTGGCGGCGAGAACCCTCAACAAGCCCCCCTGGCGCCTCTCCAAGCAGCAAACCTTTCCCTTGAAGTCACAAGGATGTGGGAACCTCTAACTGCCAAGTTGAAAACCATAGCAGAGGATATCCCCGCGATCATAACGAGGGCTGTGGAGAGCTCCACCAGGAGGCTTCAAGACGATCTCTTCAACCTCAAGACTGAAAATAGCACTATGAAGGTCGAGGTGGAGAAAATGTCATTCAGCCTGACGCTCGCAGAAATCGAACACTCCCGAGTGGAGGATGCCCTGAATACCGAGCTCAGGCTGGCGCGCAAGGAAGCTGCTGACCTTCGCCGCAAAGTTCACGATCTTGCCCAAGAGAAGGTCGAGCTGGAAAGCAAAATCGTGCCTCTTCGCGCCAAGGCGATCGACCTGGAGGCTCACATTCAAGCTGACGCCGCCAAGGTGCAAAAACTGGAGCAGAGGTCGATCGACCGCGAGAAGCTACTTGGGCAAGTAGAAAAAGCGAGGGACGACGCCATGGATGATCTCGCCGAGGCAAACAAGGAGAAAGGAAAGATGGCTGCTGAGTTGGCCCAAGCTCAAACGGAATCCAAGAAGGTTACTGACGACCTTCTCCATGCTCAAGAGACCAACGAACAACTCCGTAAACAGGTTGAAGAGCTGGAGCAGCAGAACAAAGAGCTCAAGAAACAGGTTGAAGAACTTCAAGGGCAAATTGAAGAACTTAAGCTAAATTCTGCTCAGATTCTGGCTGCTGGATTCGAAGCCGCTCGGGAACAATTCGCATGCCTATTCCCCGATCTCGACCTCAGCATGGTGTCGTGGAACAACGAAGTAGTAGATGGAAAGGTCGTTCCTGCTGAAGACTAATCAACTCCACCTCATCTGCTACTTTATGATTTCCCTTGTATATATCTTGTAATAAACTCGCGCCTATGTATTCTTAACAAATACTTATTTCAATCACAAGGCTTGGATATTCTCTCCCCTGACTCCTTTTAAGCGCTTTAACCTTCTTTGCATGTTTAACTTTGTCGGATTTAACTTAACGATTTTTGCAAACACAACCTTCTGACTTAATCGCTTCGAACCACTTCAAACTTAAGTAACGATCACTTTAACCAACTTGTACTCTTAAGGCAACTAACCTTACCACGAGAATACCCTTCAAGCAACGAACGGTAACTCAATTATTGGCTCAAATAGCGTCCCCCTCGACCTGCTTTATCAAACAAGCCTTTTAACCTTCTCGCCGCTGTTTGAGTTTTTCCCGATCGCCAAGAACTCTTGGTACCATCAGCTTTTCCTAGCCTCATGCTTTGGCAATCGTTTCTTTGCATGGGGCAGAGATGCCTTTAGGGATCTCTCTTTTCCCTCCTAGACTTCAGAACAAAGAGCGGCTGACTAGGCGTTCTCTTCGAACCTACCTTAGCCACCTTCCATACTTCTTCCACCCTCTGCGCCATACCTGAAGTCGTTCGAGACGAGAAGGATTTTATCTTGCCTAAGCTCGCATGTAAGCGAGAAGGTCTTAACTCGCCTGAACCCGCTCAACGGCGAGAAGGACTTTATTTGGTGCCTCAACTTGCCCAGGGTGTACATCTCTTCCCCCCTGGATGCACTGAGGACCTTTTCTTTCTCTCGCCTGCGCTCGCTCGACGGCGAGGAGGTCTTTAACTGGCCTTAACTCGCTTGACGGCGAGAAGGACTTTATCTGGTGCCTCAACTTGCCCAGGTTGTACATCTCCTCCCCCCTGGATGCACTGAGGACCTTTTCTTTTTTTCTCGCCTGCACTCGCTCGACGGCGAGAAGGTCTTTAACTTGCCTCTACATTGCCCCAGGAGTTACATCTTCTCGCTCCCAGAAACACGGAGGACTTTTTCTCTTTCTCGCCTGCACTCGCTCGACGGCGAGGAGGTCTTTAACTTGCCTCTACATTGCCCCAGGAGTTTCATCTTCTCGCTCCCAGAAACACGGAGGACTTTTTCTCTTTCTCGCCTGCACTCGCTCGACGGCGAGGAGGTCTTTTAACTTGCCTCAGGACGCGCGAGGGCGTTGAGGTCTTTCATCTGGTGCCTCCGATCGCCGAAAGACGATGAGGACTTTAAAACTTAACTGGTGCCTCCATTCGCCGAAAAACGATGAGGACTTAAAACTTAACTGGTGCCTCCAATCGCCGAAAAACGATGAGGACTTAAAACTTTTTTAGAAAGCATGCGATATATCTTTTCTCGCCTTAAATCATGTACAAATGACAAGGTCTTTCTTCAAAACTTTTGAAAGTAGCAAACATGCAATCTGAAAACGCCTTATACTTCAAAAATTCTTCTTTATTGGGTGGCCTCATTAAAAACCCTCCTTAGGGAAAAAAGAGTGCCCCCTTGAAACTGTTTTAACAGAGACGTTGTAATATAACATTTGTGTTTGTCTTTACTTACAAAGCTCTTAACTATAGTACAACTTCAGGTGTGTGGCGTTCCAGGTGCGAGGGATCGCCCCTCCTTCCAGCGTTTCTAAGCGGTAGGCTCCGTTCCCGAGCGCCTCGGTTATTCTGAACGGTCCAGTCCACTTGGGTGATAGTTTATTCTCCATCTCGTACTGGTGGGCCTTCCTCATCACCAGATCGCCTTCTCTAAACTGCCTTGGCATCACCTTTGAGTTGTATCTTCGCTCGATCCTCCTCTTCACCGCCTCAGCCTTCAGCCTCGCCTCTTCCCTGACCTCATCCAGCAGATCCAGGTTCAGCCTTCTCTCTTCATTCGAGTCTTCCTCTACAAAGTTCTGGAATCTCGGCGAGCTCTCCTGGATCTCCACCAGAATCATGGCGTCACACCCATAGACCAAGCTAAACGGGGTCTCATGGGTTCCTGACTGCTCGGTGGTGTGGTACGCCCAGACTATACGGGGTACCTCCTCAGCCCAACTTCCCTTGGCTTTCTCAAGCCTTCTCTTCAGACCTCTCAACAACACCCGATTAGCTGACTCCACCTGGCCATTTGTCTGAGGGTGCTCGACGGATGCAAACACTTGTTGAATTCCCACCCCTTCACAAAGCCTCTTCAACAGGTGGCTTACAAACTGCGTCCCATTATCTGACACAAGGCGTTTAGGCACTCCAAACCGGCACACAATGTTCTTCCATACGAAACCTTCGATTTTGTGTGTGGTCATCTGGGCCACTGGTTCTGCTTCAATCCACTTGGTGAAATACTCAATCGCTACCACCAAGTACTTCATCTGCCTGATCGCCAGCGGGAAAGGTCCCAGGATGTCGATTCCCCAAGTATGAAACGGCCAAGGGCTATAGATCGACTTCAACTCCTCGGGAGGTGCCTTATGCCAATCGGCGTGCTGCTGGCATTGTTTACAGTGTTGGGCATATTTCTTGCAATCTTCTCTCATGGATGGCCAGTAGTAGCCTGCACGGAGAGTCCTCGCGGCCAGAGCTCGACCCCCGACGTGGCTTCCGCATATACCTTCGTGGAGCTCTGCCATAATTCTCGTGCACTTCTCGCCGTGTATACATTCTAGGAGCGGGTGAGTGAACCCAAACCTGTACAGATCGCCATCAATCAACGTATACTTGCTGGAATTTTTCTTTACCTTCCTAGCTTCCGTCGGATCCAACGGGAGGAGGCCATCTGCCAGGCACCGTTTGATGTGATTCCAATAGCCACATTTAATCTTTGACTCTTCATTAGCATGCATATTCATTTTAGTCAAAGTTGTTTCAAAATCTTTAAAGTATTCATCTACCATCCTATGTCCTTGAGGAAGCCTTTGGAACTTCAACAAGTGTTCCTTCCTAGAAGGAGGAACAAACCTCGCGCGCATACACTCTTTCAAAGCATTCCAAGAAACCACGGGAGGTTTCTTGCGATATATAATGTCCATTACAATTTTATCCCACCATTCTTTGGCATAGCCCAAAAAGGATAAAGAAACTAATCTAAGTTTTTGGTCATCTTGGACCTTATACACATGAAAATAATGGTCAACCTTAGTCTCCCATTCTAAATACACATTAGGATCACTATCACCATTAAAACTAGGGACTTTTTTACAAGCAATGTTGAACACTTGGTGATATCTTTGGTCACGATTATAGCTCTCTTCATGAGAATGATGGTGATGCCTCCTTCTTCTATGTTCTTCTTCACCTAGGACTGAAGCTTTGGAAGGAGAATGCTGTTTGTAAGATGCACCACTTGAATAGCCAGCCATTTTACAAATAAAAAACAGCAAACACACAAAAACAGCAAACAAGTTAAAAATTAGCAAAAACAGTGAGCTGTAATGAAACTGCCGAAGTGAACTAAGGCTGAAAAAGATATCACTCTCAAAGAAATAATTTTCTTGCTCCAATCTGATCTTGAGGCCTTGGAATCCTCAAATGAAATATGTCAAAGCAAGCACACCAATCTTAAGAGCAAACCACCACAAAACCAAAGAAACAATAAAGACAAACAAGAAAAGGTATAAGCAAGGAAAAGGTAATTGCAAAAGGAATACTATATGTAAGACAAACTCAAAGAGTAAGAATGAAAGACAATCAAGAAAATAAAGAACTCAATGAGAAAAGTAGGCACACAAAAGAATACCTAAGGAAAAGCACTAGAGTAGATGAAGAAAACAAAAAAATTTAGCTACTGGAAATTTTTTTTTAATGCAAACTGTGTTTGATATTCACTGATTTAACTGGAACGTTGTAGAGCGAACTGGATTATGAAATTTATACCACAGAAACTTCAAGATGTTAACTCAAAAATGGCACTGGAATCAATTAAAAACAGTAAGCCAATTGAGAGAAATAAATTTTTCAAAATCGCTGCCAGATTACCGTATTTTTTTCGGCAGAAATGTACACTTTTTTTATTTTATTTATCATTTTTTGTGTACTTCATATTTTTGAATGATTCTTTTTTCTATTCTTTTCTAACACTTTGAATATCTCAAATCCAGAATTTCAGAATTTTACAGTACGTAAATCAGTTGAAATAAGGAAAAACAGTAAGCACTTTTTTCAGAAACAAAGGAATCCTAATAGGAATAAAAAACAGGATGATGAACTAGCAAAGACATAATAGAAAATGATGTAGTGGAACTTGTATAGGTCTAGAATACAAGTATGAACTCAATTCTAAAAAGAAAATGCACAAAGGATCAACATCAATTCAGAAAATTATATGACACCAAAGCAAGAAACAATCAAAACAATAAAAGTACTACTAGAAGTAATGACATATATGGAATAACATGACTAAGACACAACTTGACATGATTCAAAAATTAAAAGACACAACACAAATTGTAACAAATGAAAGGAAGCTTAAGGTAAACTCTAGGAAGGATAATGCCATTCCAAAAGAGCAACCATACTCATAAGAATTATGAGTGCCATAAACCTTTCCTCAAACACTTGGAGCAAAAGAAAAACAGCAAGAAAACTCAATTAAAATTCTAAAACAGAAACTTAAATTGCAAGAAATTAAAAGAGCTCTTGAAATAAAGTGCACACAACTCAACAATTAAACAAGAAGAACCTAAGACTCATGATACCACATGATGTGATTCCAATAGCCACATAGAACAAGATTCTTGACACTTTGAGGAATCACCTTGAGCTGGAAAATGTAGAGGCACTTTCTTAGAAGTTGGATCATAGTTCTAAGATCAAGAACTCACCAAAACAAGTACCAAATCCCAAACTCATTTGGATGAACCAAATATTGTCAAATTGAATCAACAAAGGAGAAGGAAAAGAACAAACCGAACAGAATTGAACTTCAAAACAAAAGAACCGAACAGAATTTAAAAACTAAACAGAAAATAGGTGCTGGAAAATTAAAGGAACCGAAACAAAAACAACTCAAAACTCAAGGCTATGAACAAATTGAAGAAGAAGAAAGGAAGGAGAAGAGAATGCTCATGAAGATGGAGGAATGGTTGGATGATCACGCCACTAGAAGAATGGATGCTCCTAGATGAGTGTGGAAGCCGCCACTTGAGGAAACCATGGTCCTTCAAGATAAGACTAGAGAAGAAGCTCAAAGCTCTCCAAATGCTCACTCCAATTTTGAGTATAGTTTCTTTAGATAAAATTCAAATCTGAATTTTACAAAGGAAGCACCTCTATTTATAGCCTAAGGTGCTGAAAAATAGGTGGGAAATTTCAAATAAACTCATTTGAAATTCCCACCAAAAACAAGTCACATGGGAGGTGTGACCTTTTTCTACTATGACACCTCCCAAAAACTATACCTACACCACTCTCCTAAGTCACATGGACAATGTGACTTTATTTTACATTTTCACACACCTTTATTTAATAACCACACCTCCTAAAACTATACAAGAGTATTTCAAAGCTTGGCCTTGCCCCTCATGGGATGGACTTGGGCTCTTTGGGCTTTGGCCTTCTTGGGCTTGGGCTTGGGCCTCATCTTTATTTTATGTCTTCTTTTAATTTTGAGAAGACTAGAAGGAAGAACTTCAAATGTGAGGGTGGATGTCCTCTTCCTCCATTAATAAAAGCCTCCTTTATTTGATTCTCATCACCGTTTGTATTGCGTTATCCAAGTGTCTGGCTCATGGGCGGCGCAGACCTGCATCACGTCCACCTTCTCTCCTCGGCATGCTCTAACTCTCGGCGATCTCAGAGTTTCTTGCGTCAAGGACTTATGGCTTCTCGCTGCTCTCTCCGTCGACTTGCTTATCTGAAGGACCAGGTGATCTGCTACAAATGCCCTCGGCGTCTTCAGAGTTTCTTGAATCACCGTCCTCTGCCTACCCCCCTTGCCTGAGCTGGCGAGCTTAGCAAGCAAGTCAGCTCGGGCATTCTGCTCTCGGGGCACATGTACTACTTCAAAAGAGGCAAAGGAACTCTTCAATTCCTGCACATACGCCAAGTAAGCCGCCATTTGTGGATCTTTAGCCTGGAACTCGCCTGTTACCTGCCCCGTGACTAGCAGCGAGTCACTCTTAGCCATCAGCACCCTAGCTCCCATCTCCTTGGCCAGCAAAATTTCGGCGATCAGCGCCTCATACTCTGCTTGATTGTTGCCTTTCAGTCAAGAGAAAACCCAAAAATTTTCCAGCCTTCACGCCGAAAATGCATTTCTCCGGGTTGAGCTTTAACTTGAACTTGGCAATCGTCGTGAACAATTCCTCCAAGTCTGCAACGTGCTTGCTCTTTTCCTGCGAGGTCACGACCATGTCATCGACGTAGGCTTGCACGTTCCTTCCCAGCATTGGTGCAAGTACTCGATCCATCAGCCTCTGGTACGTGGCCCCCGCGTTCTTCAGCCCAAACGGCATCACCTTATAGCAGTAGCACGACCTCTCCGTCATGAAGGCTGTTTTTTCTTCATCCATGGGATGCATCTTGATCTGATTATAGCCCGAGAAGGCATCCAGGAAACTCAGCAGCTTGCACCCCGCAGCGCTATCAACCAGGGCATCAATGCTCGGTAAAGTATACGAATCCTTTAGGCAGGCTTTGTTCAAGTCGGTGAAATCGACGCACATGCGCCATTTCCCGTTGCTCTTCTTCACCAGCACGACGTTTGCCAACCATTCAGGGTACTGGACTTCCCTGATGTGGCCTGCAGCGAGGAGTTTCTGGGTTTCATCCCTGATCGCCTGCCTCCTCTCCTCGTTGAATTTTCTTCTCCTTTGTCGCACCGGTCTCACCAAATTGTCCATCGCCAGATGATGGCACAAGAAGTCGGGATCAATCCCGGGCATGTCCGAGGCGGACCATGCAAACGCGTCCAGATGCCACTCGATCACCTTGGCGATCTAGTCCTGGAGATCGACTCCCAGAGATCTTCCCAGCTTGAAGATTTTCCCTCCGATCTCCTTTTCGAGCCACTGCTCGACAGGTTTAGGCCTGGATTCTCTGGCGATCACCGCCCTGGCGATTCCCTGTTCCCTTGCTTCCTCGGGGCGATTCCGCGCCTCTTCCTCCTCCAGGCCAGCATTCCTCTCCCCCAGCTCAGCATCCACCATTTCCACGTCTCTTCCGGCGGCCTCCTCTGTTACCGGCGGTCTGGGCTTCACACCGGGAGGCGGGGTGGTTGTTACATAACTCACTGATCTTTTGTTTTTCAGGCTATTCTCATAGCACCTTTTCGCTTCTTTCTGATCAGACTTTATCGTGATCACCACCTCTTCCATGGACGGCAACTTCACCTTCATGTGCCGAGTCGACGGGATGGCACCTATCCTGTTAAGAGTGGGCCTTCCCAACAGGATGTTATACTCTGAGGGGGCGTTTACGATGAGGTACTTGATTTTCTCCGTCCTCGACCCGGCCTCATCTGTAAACGTGGTTCTCAGCTCAATGTACCCCCTGACCTCCACCTGGTCACCAGCGAACCCATATAAGCACCCTCCATAGGGCCTTAGCTGGTCAAGGGGCAATTCCAGCTGCGTGAAAGTCGGCCAGAACATCACGTCTGCCGAGCTTCCTTGGTCCACCAGAACTCTGTGGACCTTCCTTCCCGCCGTAACCAACGAAATAACTATGGGATCGTTGTCATGAGGCACAACGTCCCGAAGATCCTGCTTTGTGAACGTAATGTCCACTTCCGGCGAGTGATCTTCAAACATGTCCACTGCCATCACCGATCGCGCATACTTTTTCCTCTGCGATGCGGTGCATCCACCACCTGAGAAACCCCCTGCAATGGTGTGGATCTCCCCATGGATAGGCATCTCGTGTTGCTGGGCTTCTCCACCTGCTGGCTGGGAACTCGACGCTCCCCCCGTCCTCCTGTCCAGCAGATAGTCATTTAGGAACCCGCTCTTAACCAGATCGTCGAGCTGGTATCCTAAAGACAAACACGAGTCCAGGTTGTGGCCAAAACACTGGTGGAACTCGCACCAGGCGTCCGGCTTTGACCCCAGCACCTTGTCGCCCACCTTATCAGGCGCCTTCAACCTGGCAGATATGTTAGGGATGGCGATCAGGTCTGCTAGTCCCATGACAAATTTGTGCTTAGGCGGGCGATTGTATTCCCGGCGTGCTGGTTGTTGGCGCGCTGGTTGTTGGCGCGCTTGGCTTCTTCCCTTGTTTCTCCTGTCGTAAGGATAGCGAGTCCTCTGGTCTTTTCTGGTCGCCGCCGCCGTTTCCAGCACCCTCTGTGGCTGGATCCTGGTCTGGGCGCGTGGCCTGGTGGGAGCCACGCTGCCTCTCTTCTCGGCGACTTCACTCTCGTCGGCGATGTGGGCCACCGCAAGTCGCCTGACTTCAGCAAACGTCGCTGGATGAGCCCTGATCAAGGCCTCGCAGAATGGCCCTGGCTGCACGCCCTTCTTGAAGGCATAGACCAGCATTTCTTCATCCTTGGCTGGCGATCTGACCATCTGCGCTCCGAAGCGATTGAGGTAGTCTCTGAGGGACTCCCCATGGTACTGCCTTATATCAAACAGATTATAGGACACCCTGGGCGCTGCCTTATTCACAATGTACTGCTCGACAAAGATTTTCGAGAGCTGTTGAAAATTGGTTATGTGGCCGTTAGGCAAGCTCACAAACCACTCCATCGCCGTTCCCTGGAGCGTACTCACGAACATCTTGCAGTAGACGGCGTCTGACCCTCCCGACAGCATCATCTGCGTGTGGAACGTGGTCAGATGAGCCTCTGGATCCTCCACGCCGGTAAAGACAGCCTTAACCGGAACCACGCTCGTGGGAATAGGCGTGTCAGTAATCGCCTGAACAAAAGGCATTGGGAAAACACGAGGTGGCGTCGACGGCGCCACCTCTTCAGCAGAAGAACGTCCTTGCTGCTCCTGAAGAGCTCGACGCAGCTCCTCAGTTACCTTGATGAGCTCCTCGTTCCTGGCGCGAGAGGCGACCAGGTCCTCATATATCCTCGCCTGCTCTACGCGCGAGGCTTCCACAGTTGCCTGCAACGAGCGCATCATCTCTGCCATCTGCGCCATGGTCATGGCGGCGTCGCCTTCAGCAGCGACAGGCGCCACGGGACTGCAACGATTGCTTCTCATTTTTCTCATTAACTTCAGCGAAACACAGGAATGCAGCGAACAACACTTCAGCCACGATCGAATCAGCGATCAATCAGAGAAAATAGCGCGAAACATGCGCAAGAAAATTCAAGAACACCGTAAGCCTTCAACGAAAACCGCAACTTCACCAGAAACCAACGTTTCCCCGCGAACAGCCAAACGAACGAAAGAACTCGAACTTCCACCGAACAGGTTACGCGTAAGCAGCAGAAAACCTTACTCCACCGATCGAAAAGCCAAACGAACGGTTCAAAACACAATCTCACCGAACGAAACTCAAAGAGACCGCGAACGACGGTTGCACCAGCACACAACCACGCTGAAAACCTCGAAAACCTCCAAACTTGCGCTGTGGATGGGAGCAAGTTTTACACGGCCCCACGGTGGGCGCCAGATGATCCTGCCTGTTGACCGGAACGCTGGAGAATGCCTCGTCAAAGGATCGACGTGCGCACCGCTTCTCACCTTCGTTCCTCTCCGGGATCTACTTCAAGAACCTGCAAAGAAACGATACGGAGCCGCTGCGGCCGATCGCACTCCGACGCTCAAGTCAGTGACGGTATCACCAAAAACTAAGAGAACTAGAACCGTGCAAATCCTCTCTCACAATCAGCTCTATCACTCGCAAGCGTAAAGTGTATGAACTGAACGTGCGTACCTCAGAAAGTCTGTTAAGAACTCTTATATACCTGGTGGCTTTCTCTCTCCTGGCAGTTACAGACTTGGACACGTGGCTCGCATCCAACTGTACACGTGCCATCATCTGGAGGCTCCCTGACTTGGCGCTGCTTCTGCTCTCATTTTGGCTAAGTTACTTATGCATGGTACTGCCCAGTGCATAGCTAACTTAGGAGTGCGATCTATACTGGAACTGGCGAGTTAGGGGCCTTCATACACCTTCCCTGTGGTCTCGCCGGCCGCCTTCATAATCTGCTTCTCCTTCATCTTCGGCGATGTGCTGGTTCTGGCGATCTCCGACTGCTTGGTCGCCTGGGTCTACATCTGGCGACTTCATCTTCAACCTGGCAATCGCCTATTCTGGTAAGCTGGAAGTCGGAACACGCCAGCTTAACAACTGGCGACTACACGTGTCCCCCGACTTCCTTCCTTCTGCCAACCTGGCGCCTTGTCAACACGCCTACACTGTAGCAGGATGCCACGTCATCACACCCGACCACCAGGGCGGTACACGTTTCAACATCTTAAATGCGCTATGTTTTCTAATTAGACACGCTGATTGAGTGCGTTCCGTTTGTGATTAAAAGCGCTTTAAGGCGCTTTAAATGCTTGGGTAGTTTAAATAGCGCTGAGAATGTTGGGAACGGGGTTCGAAGTTTTGGCAAATTTTCCCAGAATACACTCCAGTTGCTTGCTCGAAGTCGTGAGACTACGCACAAGGGACTGGAAAAGAGGTTGTTTGCCAGAGCAAGAATATACACACAATACACAGTTCTTTTTACCACCTTCAGAGTGCCATACGTGGTGCTCAGATACGGAGGTGCACAGTTTTGGTGTTTCTTGCTGGCTGACTTGAGCGTCGGAGTGCAAACTGCCGCTAGGGCGCCCTTTTGTCCTCTTTTTGCAGGAATCCACAGGTAACCAGTGGGAAGGAGTCCCTAGCTGACGGTTGAGGTCGCACACAAAGACGTCACAGGTCAACCGGACGGAACAGAAAGAAAGGAGTAAAGTATAGTAAGAGACATACGTGAAACAAAGTATTTCTAAGCAAAATCATACAAGAGACCCAACAAGAAGTGGGAAGGTCATGAGAAAAGCCTCACGCACGTATATATCTTTCCAGAAGCTCAGCATTATACTCCAAGCTTATTAAAGCAGCCGCATCAAATCCTCCAACACCCGCCAGGATCTTGCAAGCTTCCTGATCCCTTGGAGACAGTTTCTTAAGGGGTTTAGATTTCAAGGTTCTGGCGTCCTTTGTCCAGTACAAAGGAAAGTCGTCCAGAGCAGAAGGCACCAAGCTGGAACAGCATACCTTGAAGAACCTGCCTTTCCACCCTGTGAAGGCTTGCTGAAAGGGAGTCAAAAGAATCCTACCAGGGACATTGCTAAGAGTTACCCAAAGATTGTTTCTCTGCCTCTTCACCTCAAAGAAGTGAAGAAAAATGTCCACAGAAGGCGCACATCCAAGGACGCCAAACAAAATGTCAAAGGCCTTCACGAAGGCCCAACTGTTAGGGTACAGTTGGGCTGGAGCGGTGTTCATCTCCGTTAACAGCTCCCTCTCGAACCTGGAAAAGGGAAGGCGTACGCCGACGCACTTAAAAACTACTTGGTAAAAATAGAAAAAGGGGACCCCGTTATTGGATCGTTCGTCCCCGCACACCGGCTCCCCCGTGGAACAAGGGAGCATGACGATGTCATCATCGTGACTCTTTGCGAAGGCACGATGGTCATAGGAACACGCTTCCCCCACGTGTTCCCTCAGGGCCCTAGTAGAAAGTAAGCAAGAATACTCGTCGAGGAGTTCACTCGAAGCCGAGGGATAAAGATCCTTGTGACTCACTCGGGAGGAAGAAGGGTTGGTGGACATTTTAGTATGTGCTGGCAGTAAGGAAACTGGGGGTCAAGGGTTCAGTAACGCAATAGAAGGCAAGGTCGCAAAGAAAGAACGTGGAACAAGGAGTTCTTGGGAAGAAGATGAATAGTGCAAGAAAGATGCGAAAGAAGTAGAGTCAGTAAGTTAAGATGCGGGGTTTTCAAGATTCAAGCCTCACGATTAAAGCGGTAAAGCAAGCGCCTTATGAGTGGGCCACGTGTCACGAGGTAAAAGTACGGATTAAAGTGTCATCTGTCTCACTCAGAGAATATCACATCGTCAGAGTCCTTGAGGGTACGTTGCGCTGGCGATGCAGAAATGTCACGTCAATCGGTCGGAGGATGACACGTCATCAAAACGCCGCAAGGGCAGCAGGGGGCAAGCTTTAGTCTTTTCGCTGAAAGCAAGTTATCAGCTCAAGACTGGGGGGCTTGTGTACCGGCCGGGTCATCAAGTATGATGACGTGGACAAGAGAAGGGTAGGTGGTCAAGAAGCCAACGTAGTCGCCGCATGTAGAAGCGGCGTTCTACAGTGTACGTAATCGGTTCTCGCCGGTACGTGTCACTATCCGAGAAAACACATCGCCTAAACGGACATCGCCTAAGTAAGACATCGCCCAAACGGATATCGCCTAAGTAAGGCATCGCCCGAAGAGTCAACCCGCATGACGTAAGCATTTCACAGAGAGGGAGCCCACACGATGGGATAACCCTAAGTTGGGTGGCGGCACTGTGGGTCCCTCCGCACAGAATAAACGATCAAGTCAAAAGGGCACGTGACAGTGCCCACGTGCTCATTAAAGATCTTCAAGGAAGGCTGCATGCATGACACGTGTTTAATTAGGGCACTCGAACAGTATGATGGCGCGAGAAATACAGCGCTCAAGTTAGAGCCCAAGTGGCCATAAGATTATACATTGCACTCCAGATAAGGGAAGCCCATGGGCCGGATACGCTAAGATCCTAAAGATAGCGGCGCAAGGACCTTCTCCAAGGAACCCTAGATAATAGCAAGCAACGCAGAGGTAAACCCTAGTTTTTACCTATATATAGGGCACGAATAAGCCCTAGTGAAGTAAGTTTTTCACAGTTGCATGAGTTTTAACCTAGTTTTCGTAAAGTTACTCAGAACAGTAGTCCTTAGTTGTTCTTGACGGCACACCCAGCTGTGAGCACAAGGCAATTAGGGCCACACAGTTTAGTCACACAGTTCCAGTTGTTGAGATTATTATACAACTTCTAGTTACTTTGGTGTTTCTCGCTAGCTGACTTGAGCGTCGGAGTGCAAACGGCCGCGAGGGCGCCCCTTTGTTCTTCTTTTTCAGGTACACACAGACGAGGCAGAACGAAGGTGCCCTAGCTCGTCAGAACAAAGCCACGCATAAAGACGACCCAGGTCAACCGGCCGGAACAGAAGAGCTCAAGGTTTCGCCTGTGCTATCCACGTGGCGCTTCTCGTATGGTTGATGGGACGTTCAGCCCCTTGACTTGGTCCTGACATCTACTGTTCCTCTGGCCCACTCTCGACGGCGCATCGTACCCTCGGGCATTCTGTCGATACGACGTTTTCTGAGTGTTAACAAGTGGTGCCAGGGTCATCCTCCCATCTTCCGCCACGTGGCTCGATCGCACGGTGCATCCATTTGCATCGTTTGGCGCTATAACTGCAACAATTACACTTGCGTCGTTTGGCGCTCTAACCGCAATATTTAGCCCTTTGAAATCTTGAAACTATCCTCATCATTTATGCGCTTTTCGTGACCTATTTGCACCCTTTCTCTCCCCGCGAAGAGTTTTTCTAGTGTTCGTTCCAACCAGCGTTTCACCCTTGCGTTACCAGTGGGCCACTCGCCTTCAAACCTTCCAGATTCTGTTCAAGCATGTCTTCTCGTGTTCCTCCCCCAGGATCAACCCTAAGGACCTGTATACTTGGGCTTCGAGCGAGCTTCTTGATGAATGCTCATGCTTACTCTCCACTAGGGCCATAAGGGAACACAAAGGGGATTCGTGCTCCTATAATCACCGTGCCTTCGCGAGGAGGCACGACGACGATATCGTTGTGCTCCCTTGCGCTCTTGGGGAGCCAATATGCGGAGACGAACGGGCCAACGACGGGGTCCCCTTCTTTTATTTCTATCAGGTGGTTTTCAAGACAATCGGCGTGCGCCTGCCCTTCTCCAGGTTTGAGAAGGAACTGCTAACGGAGATCAATGCTGCTCCGGCCCAGTTATATCCCAATAGCTGGGCTTTCGTCAAGGCCTTTGACATCCTTTTTGGGGTTTCTGGGTTGTGCACCCTCGGTTGATATCTTTCTTCACTTCTTTGAGGTGAAGAGGCAAAGGAATAAACTCTGGGTGACCCTCAGCAACGTTCCCGACAGAGTTCTACTGACCCCCTTCCAAAACTCATTCACTAGGTGGAAGGGCAGGTTCTTCAAGATCTGCTGCTCTGATCTCGTTCCCTCCGCCTTAGATGGTTTTCCACTGTACTAGGTGAGGGAGATGAGGGCCCTCAAATCCAAACCCTTCAAGAAGCTAGCCCCGAATGACCAGGTGGTTTGCCGGATTCTTGCTGAGGCGGGAGGTTTTGACTCAGCCACCTTGATCAGTTTGGAGTTTAACGCTGGAACTCTCGAGAAGTATATATATATGAGTCATTGCCCTAGAAACTTCCCCCTTTGTTGCTTTCTGTCTGTGTGTGTTTTGCTTCATGGTGTCTCTGACACGTTCATCTCCCTTGGTGCAGGTTCGAAGATAAACCAAAAGCGGAGGTCGCGACTTACTCGGGCTCTGCGAACTGAGAGCGGGGCTTCGTCTTCCTCCCGTGCTGACTTCGGCGGCCACTGAAGAATGGTTCGTTTGAATTTTTTGTATGGGCACAGGGCTTGTAATGTTTGCCCTATTCGCATTACTCCCATTTGTTTCGAACACTGCTTGTAAAATTAACTTTACTATACCATGCTTGGTTTCTGTGACGCCGCTTCACTTTTGCATACCCCTCATATATTGTGCGTTTTTCCTCCGTCATGTTTCTTAGCGGTGCCCGCGCTTGGGCGACGCCTTCTACATTGGCGATACTTTCTTCTCGGCGACGCCTTCTTTCTTGGCGACGCCTTTCTTCGTGGCGACGCCTTCTTTCTTGGCGACGCCTTTCTTCGTGGCGACGCCTTCTTTCTTGGCGACGCCTTTCTTCGTGGCGACGCCTTCTTTCTTGGCGACGCCTTCTTTACTGGCGACGCCTATCGCCGCTTCAAACGAGGAAAATATAAAGACTAAAAACCAGGGCAAGGTTTTTTCTCAAACTTGTTTTTTCTTTTATTTGGGTGACCTCATTAAAAAACCCCGCGAGGGGAAAAAGAGCGTCCCCTTTAACAAGACTGTTACATCACTACTTACATAAGTCAACTAAAATAAAAGTTCAAGTTGGCTGCATTCCAACTGCGCGGGATGGGACCCCCTTCCAAGGTCTCTAGGTTATACGAACCGTTGCCCTTAACCTCGGTAACTCTGAAGGGTCCGGTCCACTTGGGAGACAGCATATTCTCCAGCTCGTACGGGTGGGCTTTCCTCATAACTAGGTCGCCAATCTGACACTGTCGTGGCTTTACCTTAGAGCTATATTGCCGCTCTACTCTTCTCTTTACCGCTTGGGCTTTTATTCTGGCTTCCTCCCTGGCTTCGTCTAGTAGATCCAGGTTTACCCCCCTTTCTTCGTTGGATTCTTCAACCACAAAGTTTTGAAAGCGTGGCGAGCTTTCGTATATTTCTACCGGGATCATCGCATCCGACCCATACACCAAACTGAAAGGAGTCTCCATGGTAGAAGATTGGGGCGTGGTGTGGTATGCCCATACGATCCTTGGCACTTCCTCCGCCCACGCCCCTTTGGCCTTCTCTAGCCTTCTCTTTAGCCCCCTCAGCAAAACTCTGTTTGCTGACTCTACTTGCCCGTTGGTCTGGGGGTGTTCGACCGATGCGAACACTTGCTTGATGCCTAACTCAGCGCACAGATTTCTCAACTGCTGACTGACAAACTGGGTTCCATTATCGGATATCAGCCGCCTAGGTACGCCAAAGCGACACACAATGTTCTTCCACACAAAGTGTTGCACCTTGTGCGCAGTGATCTGTGCCACGGGCTCTGCCTCTATCCACTTGGTGAAGTACTCGATGGCAACGATCAAATACTTCATCTGCCTTATCGCCAGTGGGAACGGACCTAGGATGTCAATCCCCCAGGTATGAAAAGGCCACGGGCTATATATGGATCGCAGCTCTTCTGGCGGCACCTTGTGCCAGTCAGCGTGCTTTTGACATTGCTTGCAGCGCTAGGCGTGTCGCGTGCAATCCTCTTTTACCGTTGGCCAGAAGAACCCTGCGCGTATCACCTTGGAGGCTAATGACCTTCCCCCCACGTGGCTCCCGCAAATGCCCTCGTGGAGCTCCGCCATTATTCTGGTACACTCGTCACCACTTACACACGTTAAGATAGGGTGAGTGAAACCGTGCCTGAACAACACTCCGTCCACCAGAGTGTATCTTGCGGCATTCTGCTCCCTTGGGACATGTATCAGCTCAAAAGCGTTAAATGCTCCCTTCAATAGTTGGACGTATTTCAGATACGCCGCCATCTGCGGGTCTTTCGCCTGGAACTCACCCGTCACCTGCCCAGTAATCAACTGGGAATCGCTTTTCACTAGGAGGTTCTGTGCGCCCATTTCCTTGGCCAGGAGCATTCCGGCGATCAAAGCTTCGTATTCAGCCTGATTATTGCTTGCCTAAAAGGCGAAGCGCAGATCTTGCTCAATCAGCACGCCATTGGGTCCCTCCAAGACTATTCCCGCACCACTCCCTTGTTGGTTGGAAGAGCCATCAACCGAGAGCAACCACTGTGAGCCCACCTCCACCTCTTGTTCACCTCCGGGCGAGAGTTCTGCTACAAAATCTGCATACACTTTCCCTTTGATGGATCCTCTAGGCTCATACTGGATGTCTAATTCTGACAGCTCCACCGCCCAGCGCACCATTCTTCCCGCCACGTCAGGCTTCTGCAACACCTTCTGTATAGGGAGGTTTGTCATCACTACCACCGTAAAGCTGTGGAAGTAATGACGGAGCCTCCTAGCTGAAAACACCACTGCTAACGCGGCCTTCTCCAGCACCTGGTATCTCGTCTCCGCGCCTTGTAATGCCTTGCTCACGAAATAAATGGGCTTTTGACTCTGGTCCTGCTCCTGGACCAGTACAGAGCTGATAGCCCGCTCCGTTACCGTGAAGTATAGCCGGAGGGGCACTCCTGTTAACGGTTTGCAGAGGACCGGTGGCGTCGCCAGGTATTCTTTCAACTTAATGAAAGCCGCTTCGCATTCGTCAGTCCATGCGAAGCGACTATTTCTCTTGAGGCACTGAAAATATGGGTGCTCCTTCTCTCCTCCGGCGGAAACAAACCTTGAGAGCGCCGCCATCCGCCTTGTCAGCTGCTGCACTTCCTTTACCGACGTCGGGCTTTGCATGGCGATAATCGCTGCGCATTTGTCGGGGTTCGATTCTATTCCCCTCTCGGTGAGCATGAAACCTAGGAATTTTCCGGCCTCTACCCCGAAGACACACTTCTCAGGGTTTAGCTTGAGGCGATATTTGGATATAGTGACGAACAGCTCCTCTAGGTCTGCCACGTGTCGTTCCCTGTCCTGCGACGCCACTACCATGTCGTCCACGTAGCGTATACATTCCTTCCTAACATGGGCGCTAGGACCTTGTCCATCAGCCTTTGGTAGGTGGCGCACGCGTTTTTCAGCCCAAAAGGCATCACTTTGTAACAGTAACTGCAAGTCTCTGTCATGAATGCAGTTTTGCTCTCATCTCTCGGGTGCATTTTGATCTGGTTGTATCCCAAGAATGCATCCAGGAAGCTTAGCACCTTGCAGCCGGATGCACTATCCACCAATGCGTCGATGTTGGGGAGTGGGTACCAGTCCTACGGGCACGCCTTGTTTAAATCTGTGAAGTCCACGCACATCCTCCACTTCCCATTCGCCTTCTTCACCAAAACGACGTTGGCTAGCCACTCAGGGTATTGAATTTTCCTGATGTGGCCAGCACTCAGTAGCTTCTGCGTTTCTTCCCTTACCAGCAGCTGCCTCTCTTCGTTAAACTTCCTCCTCCTTTGGCGCACGGGACGGACCGTGGCGTCCATGCTGAGGTGATGACATAGGAAATCCGGGTCGATGCCGGACATATCCGAGGCAGACCATGTGAAAGCATCCAAGTGGCGTGAAATCACCTCTGCCACCCCTTCCTGTTCTTCTTGGCTCAGAAAACGCCCTAACTTAAACGTTTTGCCGCCAATCTCCCTCTCCACGGCGTTAGCCGCCGATTGGTCCCTGCTATCATCCTGAACGGGCACCGCCTCTTCCACAGGCGCCGTATCGTCAGGTCCCTCCTCCAAGTGTGTATCTACCTCGGGCGTCGCCCTCACGGGTGTGGCCTCGTCAAGCGTTGTCCCGGCGGGCGTCGCCTTAGTCATCGATGTGTCAACACTGGGCGGACGCTCAAACACCATGAACACGCTTTTTTTCGTTTTCAGGCTGTTTTCATAAAACTTCCGCGCCTCCTCCTGATCCGACTTGATAACTATCACCTTACCGCTGAGGTCTGGCAGCTTCATCTTCATATGGCGTGTGGAGGCTACTGCGTTCAGCCTGTTCAACGTCGGTCTGCCCAACAAAATGTTGTAGGCGGAGTTGGCGTTCACGACCAAGTACCGGATGCTTTCGGTACGCGAGGCTTCTCCATCCGTGAACGTAGTCTTCAACTCCAGGTAGCCTCAAACTTCCACCTGGTTATCCGCGAACCCATACAGGTACTCTGTGTAGGGCCTCAAAAGGTCGGGAGACAGTCGTAACTTGTTGAATGTCGACCAGAACATGACGTCTGTTGAACTCCCCTGATCGACAAGAACTCCGTGCACCTTTCTTCCAGCTGTGACAACCGAAATGACCACGGGGTCATTGTCATGCGGCACCTCGTCACGAAGACCCCTCTCGTGAACACGAGGTCCGATTCCCACGGCTCACCCGAGATCCTTTCTTCGATCGAGTTGACCCCCCTCGCGTATTTCTTTCGTTGGGAGGCGGTGGGTCCTCCGCCGGAAAAACCTCCAGCTATGGTATGGACTTCGTCGAGAACCGGCGTCTCGTTTGCTTGTTCTTCGACATAATCCTTCAAAAACCCGGTTCTCACCAGCTCATCTAGCTGGTAACCCAGCGACAGGCAGTTATCAATGTGGTGACCGAAGCCTCGTGGAACTCACACCAAGAGTCTTTTCGAGGCCCTAACACCTTATCAGACTTCGCCGGTCGCCTCAACCTCTCAGCTATATTAAGCACGGCGATCAGGTCCTTCAATTCCACCACAAAATTGTATCTCGCCGGCCTCGCCCTCTCTCTGGCCGGGCGATCGCCTCCTGCTGGACCCCGGGGCTGGGGCTTTCTGGCCTCGTAGGGGCGTCTCCCCTCTGGTTTCTTCCTTCCCGTCGTGGTCTCATTGACCCTGACAGGCTGAGTTCGTGTCGATCCTCTCGGGCGTGAGGGCACGACACTGGTGCGCTTCTCACACACCTCTCCCTCAGAAGCGATATGTTCCACCGCCCGACGGCGTATTTCAGCGAAAGTCCTAGGGCAGTTGCGAATGATGGATTCGCCAAAAGGGTCGGGGCATACACCCTTCACGAACGCGTACACAATCATGGGCTCCTCTGACGTACCAACCTTTACTACCTAGGCCCCGAAGCGGTTGATGTATTCCTTTAGGATCTCCCCTTGATACTGTTTCACATCAAACAGATCGTAGGAAATCGGCGGCGGGGCCTTGTTTGCTAGGTATTGTTCCCTAAACAACCGCGACAGTTGTCGGAAGGAGGTGATATGGCCGTCTGGGAGGCTGATGAACCAATCCATAGCCATCCCCGTCAGGGTGCTCATGAAGAGCTTGCACTTGGCAGCGTCGGAGCCGCCTACCAGGACCATCTGTGTGTGAAATGCGGAGAGATGCGCCTCAGGATCCCCCATCCCGGTGAAGATCACCTTGGGCCCTGCGAACGTGTTGGGGATCACTGCATCCAGAATCTCCTGCGAGAAGGGACTGGAAAACTCTCTTGGCGGGGAGAGGTTCTCCATCTCGTCATGTTTGCGTTGCCCCCGATTATTCCGCAAACCCCGGCACAACTCCTCATTTATACGATGGAGCTCTTCGTTCCTCACATGCGAGGCTTCGAGATCCGCTTGCATGCGTTCCTTTTCCAACTTCGACTCCGCCATTATCTCCAGGACCTGCTGCATGGATAGTTCTTCTGGCGCAGCGCGTGCGGTAGCTCGTCTAGTGGTGGCCATTCTTCACTGTTTTCTCGATTGTTATCGTGACCTGTTAGATCTTTTCAAACTTGCGATGGGACCAATGTTTTATATCGGCCCACGGTGGGCGCCAAATGTTCCGTCCGGTTGACCTGGGACGTCTTCGTGCGCGACCTCAACCGTCAGCTAGGGACTCCTTCCCACTGGTTACCTGTGGATTCCTGCAAAGAAGGACAAAGGGGCGCCCTAGCGGCCGTTTGCACTCCGACGCTCAAGTCAGCCAGCAAGAAACACCAAAAACTATGCACCTCCGTATCGGAGCGCCGTGTATGGCACTCTGAAGGTGGTAAAAAGGAACTGTGTCTAGTGTATATTTTCTCCTTCTGGCAAAGATCTTTCCCCAGTCCCTTGTCCGTAACCTCAAGGCTCGAGCAAGCAACTAGAGAGTTTCTGGAAAATTTGCCAAAAGTTCGAACCCCGTTTCCAACATTCAAAGCGCTATTTAAACTACCCTAGCATTTAAAGCGCCTTTAATCATAAAACGTAGCGCATTTAATTAGAAAACGTAGCGCATTTAAGACGTTGAAACGCTTGGGAGCCTTTATAGTACCTTAAACGCTCGAAACGGAAACTGTATTAAATGACTTTAATTACCTGGTACCTGGCTAAATGGTGTTTCAATTTTGACCTGGCTATTGTACACGTGGAGGGCCTCACAGCGCCATGACCCCATCTGGGGGCGTTTCTTCGTGTGAGTCCTCCTACTTGGGAGTGCTACTGCGCAAGGGGTGACTTTTAGGGTGCCAACTCATGCCCCCAATCATCTAGTCACTCACTTTGAGAGCGTATCTGCCTTCCTCTCGTACCCTGCGCCTGGCTACCCTGGGCGTGACCCTCCTCTTGAGTCGTATCTGTCCCAAAGGCGTCTCTGGGGCGACAGGGGTACTTCACGAGTCAGGCTGCCCTACACTGGTGCTATCACTATGGCCTTGAAACCACCTTTCTCTTCTCTTTATCACTACCCTGGATTTATCGAGACCTGAGGCCTTCCCACGGCGTTGCTCCCTCCATGGTCTTTCCTACCCATGGGTATCGGGGAACCACACTGTGATTGCCTTGCCTTAGTGATATTTGATCTTGGCGACGCCCTGGTTGGGCGACGCCTTCACCTAGGCGACGCCTTGCCTTGGCGACGCTGGCACTTGGCGTCTCTTCACCTAGGCAACGCCTTATGTTGACTTTGAGTCCAGATGTTGAATTTGACCTCGACTTTGTCAACGCCCGGATACGGGACGGTACAGTGGTGAAATGAAGATTAAAACCTAGAAGCTAGGCAAAGAGTAATGTATGACACTAAATTGGCAGCATAACAATACTCTATTCAATCTTGAAAATACAAGATGTAGGCTCCTCCTTTTATAGGCTAAGGAGGACCATAATGCAACCCTAATGCTAATCAAAATGAAATGCAAATTACACCACATGGAGCACATGGCCGGCCATGTGAAGAAACATTCTAGAACGTGAACAAAATCTAGGGTAAATCACATGGAAACAATTTTATGCTATTTACACTACACTTAATACTAAGCTACCCTTAATGGGCCTTCATGTAGCATATACGTGTTGCTTTCTCTCCCATCCGTAGCTTGGTCAAGGACCTAGTAAGAGGTCCTAGACGCTCTCCTCCTCCTTCTAGACGCTCCCCCACTAGACGCTCTCCTTGTGCTAGACGCTCCCCACTTGGCTCTAGACGCTCTAGATTTGGCTCTTGTCTTTCATGGGGTGTTGAGCTTGGCCCTCTTCCATCATCTTGGCTAACTGAATTTCTGATTGAGTTTCATTCAAAGGATTTTGTTCTAGCTTAAAAAGTTTTTCGAAAACCCCCTTTAAACAATTCACCCTCCCCCCTCCCGTTTAAGGCCATATATTCTAAGAGGGATAAGATACGGGCGGGTACCAGGCCAAGGATTCCCAGATGGCCTCATATTTAAAGTATGTTATGCTCTTGATGGTGACTTTTGTTAGAATGTATGGCTTTAAACTAGAGGAGGGGTGAATAGTTTAAAGAGGATTTTCGCAAAATTTTAAGTCTATAATGAAATTACTTTGAGAAAAACTTGATTAAGAAATCAGTTTGCCAAAACACAAAGCAAATAAGCACAGCACCAGAAAAACAATCGGTTGTTTCGCAAAAATAATCGGTTGTTTATAGTTCACAAATATAAAACTGAAATTAAAGATTTTAAGGATAGAGAGATTGAACACACAGGTTTATACTAGTTCACTCTTAACCAAGAGCTACATCCAGTCGTCCCAGAAACCACTAGGGAATCCACTAAGCAATCAACCCTAGATTACTTACAACACCACCAAAGAAGTGATCTTGACTACAAAGACACCACTAAGAATGTTGATCTTGACTACCTCAAAAACACACAACACTTCTCAGCTTCACACACAGAGTTACTTCAAAGGTACATAGGATTACACTTGTTACAGAAAAGATCTGAAATCAATACAAGATGAAAATCCTATATCACAGTCTCTTTGATCCAAGCAATCTCAAAGCAAACTTCAACTCTTCAAAAGCAAAATCAGTGAAAAACTCAAATCTCTTTTTCTTTGATTAAATCTAAGTTGTTGTTTGTTACAAAATCTGAACAAACTATTTATTGCATTCAAAGACTGGTCAAAGCATTTAAAACTAGAGCGTAATCAGTTATAAAATCATTTAATGCTCAGTCAAAGCATAAAACAGTTTTCTGTTATGGTCCCAAAACAAACAATCGGCTGAATGCTCGAATCAATTGGTTGTTTTGGTTTGACAGCAAGTCAACCATCAAAAACAGTTTTCAACCTTTCTAAAAAACACTTATGTATAAAACAATCGGTTGTTTCAACAAAACAACAGGTTGTTTTTCACTTAGTTTTAAAAACACTTTTCTTTTAAAAGGTTTGAGAATGCTTAAGCTTTGGATTCAATCAAGAGTGGATTTAACACATAAAATCTACCACAGATCCTATCTAAAGACAGCTCAGCAACAGCAAGCACTTCCAGCCTTCCATCATCCTTCAAAGGGTTTGGATTCTTCAAAGCTTGAACACACTTGATTCAACAATCTCCCCCTATTTGATGAAGACAAATCCCTGGTTGCTTGTGTTGGATTTGATTGAATCTGAAGGAGTTTCTTGCAAAAACAGCATATATACAATCCAATTCCTAAAGCAGCAGGTTAGATTTTTACATATTGAAAATAGAATTCCAAACAAACAATTGGTTTTTTACACGAAACAATCGGTTGTTTCTATCACCAAAAGCAGAAACAGTTTTGATATCAGAGATTTCAACAGATTTAAACAGTTTCAGAGAAAGATACACAAGAACCAATCAATTCTCCCCCTAATTGTCTTCACAAATAGACTCTAACAGGTTTTAAAACAGATTTAGGAAAGATTATGAAGGTTTTAAACCATAGAATCTGTGCACAACAGCTTTCAGCAGCTATGTACTCAGCCTCAGCAGTAGAGAAAGCTACACATGCTTGCCTCTTGCTATGCCATGAGATGAGGCTTGAACCAAGAAGGTGGCAAGTACCACTTGTGCTTTTCCTATCTAGCTTGCATCCTGCAAAATTAGAATTTGAATAGCCAATTAAATGAATGGGAGAGTGAGAAGGATACCATAACCCAACAGTTGATGTTCCTTTGAGATATTTCAGAATTCTCTTTGCAACTTTGAAGTGTGACTCCTTAGGATTTGCTTGATATCTTGCACAAAGACATACTGCAAACATAATGTTCGGTCTACTTGCTGTTAGATAGAGCAAAGAGCCAATCAAACCTCTATATTTAGTTTGATCTACCTGTTTTCCAGCAGCATCTACATCCATGTAGCAACTTGATGGCATAGGTGTGCTTGCTTCCTTGCAACTCTCCATTTCAAATTTCTTGAGAATCTCTTTATAATACTTTGATTGGCATAGAAAGATTCCATCCTTTGTTTGCTTAACCTGCAATCCAAGAAAGAAAGACAATTCTCCCATCATATACATTTCAAACTCACCTTTCATAGCAGCCACAAATTCTTCACACAAACTATCTTGTGTAGCACCAAAGACGATGTCATCAACATAGATTTGCACAAGGATAATTTCAGAATTTGACTTTTTGATAAAGAGAGTCTTGTCAATCATTCCCCTTTCATAGCCATGAGACAAAAGGAAGTTGCTAAGCCTTTCATACCACTGCCTTGGAGCTTGCTTCAGCCCATACAAAGCCTTTTTCAGCTTGAAGACATGATTGGGATATTGATGATCTTCAAAGCCCGGTGGTTGATCCACATATACTTCCTCATTGATGTAGCCATTCAAAAAAGCACTCTTGACATCCATTTGAAAGAGCTTAAAACCACTCATACATGCAAAAGCCAGCAACAACCTCACAGCCTCCAATCTTGCAACCGGAGCAAAGGTTTCACCATAATCAATTCCCTCCTCTTGATTGTATCCTTTGGCAACTAGCCTTGCTTTGTTCCTTGTGATCACACCATCCTCATCTAGTTTGTTTCTGAACACCCACTTCGAACAAATGATGTTCATCTCAGCTGTTTTAGGGACAAGAAATCATACCTCATTCCTTGCAAACTGATTCAGCTCTTCATGCATAGCTTCAACCCATTTTTCATCCTTGAGAGCTTCATCAATTGAATTTGGTTCAATTTGAGAGACAAAAGCTGATGGAAGAGGCCCAAGCCCATTATAGAAAAAGCCCAAGCCCAAGCCCAAATACAAGTTCAAGCTTCAACTCAAGCCCAACAAATAGAAGATATGGGCAAACTAAGCATCATTGGATGTCTTTCTTTTGTAATTACTTTTGAGTATTTTTAGTAGAACATAAAGGGAGGTGTAGATATAAATATAAGAGGTGCAAATGTATAAAGCTAAGTCACACCTTCCATGTGACACAAAAGAAGGTGTAGGTATAGATTTAGGAGGTGCCAAAAATAGAAACCAAGTCACACTTTCCTTGTGACTAGGAATTGGCTCCAAATTCAAATGCTTCTCATTTGAATTTCCCTCCACTTTCATTTGAATTTCCAGCCCTCTAAACACTATAAATAAGAGGGCTTGGCTCATGTATTTGGAAGATTAATTGAATAGTGAAATGCTGCCAAAATTGTGCCATTCTCACTCCTTGCCTAAACTCTCTTAGGAATAGGCTTTTAATCTTCAAACCTTTCACCACCTTCAAAGGGGTTGGCCGAACCTCCCCATTTCCACACTCTTCATGCACCTTCAAGGTCACCACACCTCTTAGGAGGACCTTGTTCATCTCTTCCATTAAGCTTCCGCACCATCTTCCATAAACATCCAAGAAGAGCTCATAGGAAATCCATTATTTGGTATCATGAGCTATGGTTCTTCAAAGATGAGTATCTCTTTGTCATTTTCTTTTTGAGTTCTTCTTAAATCCGTGTTGTTCTTCATCTTCCATATCTGTCTTGCTGTTTTTTAATTTTTGTTTTGAATTGGTGTGCTGTTTGGAAATTCCAATCGGTGCATCTTGTTCAATTGTTCTTGAGCAATCTTTGTGCAATTTTTGGTAGGATTCCATATAGTTTGTGTTGCTGTTTTTTTATTTTAGGTATTTGAGTCCTTATTCCAATTTTAATTGGTTCATATTGTGTTCATTTGACTCTTTTAATTTCTGAATCTATATGTGTTTTGTCAAGTCATGTTTCTTCCAAAAATGTCATCAAATCATAGTAGTACTTTGTTTGACTTATTTGTTTCTTGTTTTTGGTATAAATGTTTGATCTGAATTTGCTGTGTTTTTTATCCTTTGGTGCTTTTTATTTTTAGCTTGAGTTCATATTTGTGTTTAGATCTACACAAATTCCATTGTGTTTTTCTTTTGGTATATCTTGCTGTTTTTTCCTAATTTACAGAAACCCCTGTTTTGCATAACTCTGTGCTGGCTGTTTTGCTTAAGAAAATTATTTTCCCACATAAGAAAATTCTGATCCTCTGGATTTTGCAAAATTGAGGTGTTAGAGAAAAGACAAAAAAAGAATCAGTTCAAAAAAACAAATAGAAAAAAAATGATAAATATTACAAAAACAGTGTGCAATCTTGACGCTACAACTAGCGTAACTGAACACTGATTTTAGAAAATTTATTAAAACAAAATGGTGCATGCGTTAGGAGTGAAACCAACGCCAGAATTTCTTTAAGATCTTGATTTGTTTGCATATAAATTTTCAGAAGCATATTTTAAAAGGCCAGCTTAGCATAAATCAGTGAAAATCACGCTCTCTGGACCACAAAAATTATTTCAGTGGTGCTGTTTTTTTATTTTGAAATCAAATCTAGTGCTATTCTATAGGTTCCATTTTGTGTGCCATCTTTTCTTTGAGTACCTTTTTTTATTTGCTAGTCTAAGTTCATTGGAACTCTTTCTAGTTGTCACATTTAATTCCATTGGTGTGGTACTGTTTTTTCAAATTAATTTGTTTCTTGCTTTAATTCTTTGACCTCTAAGCTTGGTGGTGGATTAATTATCAATTGGTACTTGATTGAGTGAGAATTGACTTAAGGGGAGTCTAGTTTGCTTAATAGGTGCTGGATTGAATAATTAATTACCTAATTCCAAGAGTAACAAAGGCGAGGGGCAGAAACAAACACCTTCTAAATACACCACATACATTGGAAGGCCCAACAAAGAAGAGACAACAAAAGAAGTGCAAATAGAAAAATCAACAAAAGGGAGTTCATCTAATTTCTTTTCAACTTAACTCTTGTTAATTACTTTTTTAATTACGTAATTAGACGGTGAGTGTGTCTTCAAGGGCTCCAAGTGTCCAAGAAGCCTCACCTAGGACCGACTAGTTTAGAACTATCTAGCTTAGCAATTGTTAATTGTTTTGATTGCATCTTTTTACCTTTAATTAGCTACGCTTATCAAACTGTTTTGTCATGTTTAAGCTTTATTAATTTTGCTTGGTTGATTAGATAGTTTGCATTGTTTTCTTGCATTACAAATTTGATTTCTCCAACTTAATTGTGTTTTAAGTGGTTTACCAAGAGAAAGATTTGTGTGAAGACATTGAGGGATAGTTTTTGGCTAAGGCAAGACTTGGTATTTAAGTAGTCCATTGTGACTCACCTCTCTTACCTGGAAAACTACCTTCTTTAACTTCCCTCATTTTTCTCAAAGTAAAACATTTCTAGACATAAAGCTCTAGTCATGTCTTCTCATTCTTCAAAGTCTATGGAAAGTGATATGAAATCCATCAAATCCCTTTTGAAACAACTTTCCAAAGATATTCAATCAATTTCATCTAAACAATTGGAGAATGAGACCAAAACTAATAAATTGACTAAAGCAAAGGATGAGAAGTCTTAAATTTCAAAAAAATTACATTCTCATGCATATAGCTCTCAAGTTTATGATTCTTTTGGGGAAGAAAGTCTTGGGATAAATGAACCACCCCCTAGGAGAGCTAGAAAAGAGAGACAAGAAAACCTAAAGGAGGTTAAGGTAGAGCTACCTCATTTCTATGGAAAAGAAGATGTAGAAACATATCTATATTGGGAGATGAGGGTAGAGCAATTGTTTGCTTACAACCATATGAGTGAAGAAAAGAAAGTACCCTTAGCTACCTTAAGTTTTCAATGTGATGCTATGTATTGGTGGAATGCCCTAAAAAGAGAGAGACATCTCCACAAGGACCCTCCCATTACATCTTGGAATGACCTTAGGGGAGCCTTGAGATGTCGCCATATTCCCTCACATTACAATAGGAAGTTGATGGACAAGCTGCAAAGACTTCATCAAAAAGATATGAGTGTAGAAGAATATTGGCAAAAGATGATATCATATATTGAGAGGGCAAGGATTAACGAAGACAACCATACCACCATAGCTAGGTTTCTAAGTGGTCTCAAACTTGAGATAAGAAACAAAGTTGAACTTTTACCTTATAGAGATTTAAATGACTTGATTCAACTTAGCATTAAAGTTGAAAAACAAATTTTGAGAAAACAATCAAGTCAAAAGCAAAGTTCATACTATGTATCTTATGACAAGGATGAGTTCCATAGAAGGGAAGAACATATACAAGAAACATCTCTAGAACTTTCCCAAAACCTAACCAAGCATATCTCTCACACTCAAGCTAGATAAATTCCATGTTTAGAATACCTTGGCAATGATCAATTAGCATCTCAATGTTCCAATGAAAGATCTATGATCTTAAGGGACAAAGATGATAATAGTAACAAAGAAAAAGAAGCTAGTGAGAGTGATGAAAATGTAAAAATAGAAAAGCAAGAGAACCTTGTGAAACAAAAGGCGTGGAAGAAGAGTGTTCCTTCCCACAAAGTCATTCAACAAGGCAAGCACATTGAAAATACCCTTGAAAACATGCTTCTTGTTGAACAACCTAGCCTTACCTCTTGTAAAGGAACACTTGCAAGCATAAGCAAAAAAGAAGAGTCTTTAAAAGAAGCTTGCATAGATAAAGATAAAGTAGATTATTTCTCATATGTGCTAGGATATCACCAATTGAATGTCAAGTTATCTATAAGCATCTACAAAAACAAATTTTTATGTGAGGTAGTGCCTAAAGAAACTTGTCATGTTTTATTGAGACAACCATTGCCAAGTGTACAAATTCTCATAAACAATGGTTGTAACAATGAGACTATCTTTACACATACGAGAGAAAGTCTTCATGAAGGAGAACTCATGGGTCAAATTAGAGTTGATAAAACTCTAGTGCTTTAAAAGGAAAACTTTTGACCCCCATGAGAAAAGAGGTTCAAAGACATTACCTTAGGTACAATTCTTGTTTTCAATCTACACCTAAGGCAATGTCTCAAGAACTCTATACTCCTTCACCTTTTGCAAATGATCCTTGGGAAGACACAAATTTCATATTAGAGCTTCCTAGGACAACAAAAGGTTTTGATTCCATTTTCATGGATATGGATAAACTCTTCTCTAGAGAAGTGATACATCCTCATGGTTTATCTTCAAGCATAGTGTTGGATAGAGCTCCAAATTTCGCAAACCATGATTTGAGGATTCTCTTGGGAAAACTTGCAACTAAGTTGTACACTTTAAATTCTTATCATCCTCAAAAGCATGGTCAAAATACATTTGAAAATCTAGCTCTTTCTATTATGCCTAGAATAATCATAAAGGACAAACACAACTCTAGAGATGAGCATACGTACCATAGCGTAGTTCACAAAACTACCAATATTTTCCCATTTGAAGTTGTATATGGACTTAATCCTCTTTCTCCTTTAGATTTATTACCCCTTCCTAATCCACATACCTTTGTGCATAAGGAAGGAGTTACAAAAGATGATTTTGTTAAGAAAATGCATGAGAGGATTCAAGAACAAATACAACAGCAAATAGAGAAATATTATGAGAAGTTGCCAAAAACAATAGAAAAACAAAAGGAATGGCAACTTCCTAAAATTAATGTTTGCACAACTGCTCAAACTAACACATTTGATTTGTTTGATGACTCACAGAGATGGACATTTGATCCTGGAGGAGGAGCCTTGTTTTCAAAATAGGAATAAGGTTGTTGTTCGAGATCAAACCTGTAGATCTGAGGACAGATCCTCTCAAGAAGGAGGGGATGATGGAAACCATCCAGCCACATACATCCACATAATGATGATGAAGAAGAAGCATTGGATTTGAGGACAAATCCTTTTCAAGAGGGAGTGGATGATGGAAGAGGCCCAAGCCCATTATAGAAAAAGCCCAAGCCCAAGCCCAAATACAAGTTCAAGCTTCAACTCAAGCCCAACAAATAGAAGATATGGGCAAACTAAGCATCATTGGATGTCTTTCTTTTGTAATTACTTTTGAGTATTTTTAGTAGAACATAAAGGGAGGTGTAGATATAAATATAAGAGGTGCAAATGTATAAAGCTAAGTCACACCTTCCATGTGACACAAAAGAAGGTATAGGTATAGATTTAGGAGGTGCCAAAAATAGAAACCAAGTCACACTTCCCTTGTGACTAGGAATTGGCTCCAAATTCAAATGCTTCTCATTTGAATTTCCCTCCACTTTCTTTTGAATTTCCAGCCCTCTAAACACTATAAATAAGAGGGCTTGGCTCATGTATTTGGAAGATTGAATAGATTATTGTTATGCTGCCAATTTAGTGCCATACATTACTCTTTGCCTAGCTTCTAGGTTTTAATCTTCAAACCTTTCACCACCTTCAAAGGGGTTGGCCGAACCTCCCCATTTCCACACTCTTCATGCACCTTCAATGTCACCACACGTCTTAGGAGGACCTTGTTCATCTCTTCCATTAAGCTTACGCACCATCTTCCACAAACATCCAAGAAGAGCTCATAGGAAATCCATCAAAAGCAGTGTGCTTGCAGAAGTTTGAGATGGAGTTACGTGTTGAGACACCTTCCTTTATCTGTCCAATGATGTTTTCCACTGAAAGATCTCTAGGAATCCTCCATTCTTTGGGTAACTCACTCTGTTGCAGAATTTCAATCGGTTGTTTCGAGGAATCAACCGGTTGTTTTTCTACACAGATGTCCAACTTCTCCAAACTGATGTTCTACTCATCCTCTTCAGCACTGTTCTTCGAGATTTGAATGCTTTTGCAATCCACCTCATCAAAGACAACATGAACAGACTCTTCTACAGTCATTAGCCTCTTGTTGTAGATTATGTATGCAAGACTTTTTAAAGAATAGCCTATGAAGATACCAAGATCATCTTTTTCATCAAACTTCCCTAGGTTTTCCTTTCCATTGTTGAGAAAAAACAGCTGCAACCGAAAAATTTGAGAAGATTGATGTTTGGCTTCCTTCCATTGAAGAGTTCATAAGGAGTCTTCTTCAGAATTGGCCTAATTAGCACTCTATTCATCACATAACAAGAAGTGTTAGCTGCATCAGCCCAAAAATACTTAGGAAGAGAAGATCCAGTTAGCATTGTTCTAGCTAGCTCTTCAAGGGACCTGTTCTTCCTCTCCACCACACCATTCTGTTGTGGAGTTCTTGGAGTAGAGAAATTATGCAGAATTCTCATCTTTTCACAAAACTTGCTGAACTTTTCATTTTGGAATTCACTGAACTTTTCATTTTGGAATTCACCTCCATGATCACTTCTTATTGAGCCTATGTTGTTGTTCTTTGTATTTTGCAATCTTCTTGCAAGCTTCTTGAATGCAGAAAAGGCATCACTTTTTTATTCTAAGAAGAGAGTCCAAGTGAACCTAGAAAAATCATCCATAATAACAAGAGCATAGTAGTTTCCGCCAAGGCTCATGGTTCTTGAAGGTCCAAAAAGATCCATGTGAGGTAGCTCAAGAGGTTTTAAAAAAGAAACAACATTTTTTATTTTAAAAGAATTTTTCACTTGTTTCCCCTTTTGGCAAACTTCACAAATATGGTCCTTCTCAAACTTGAGCTTTCGTAGCCCAATCACAAGATCTCTTGAAATTAACTTGTTCAAGTGATTCATGTTAATGTGAGCAATTCTTCTATGCCAAAGCCAAGACTCATCATGCTTGGATAGAAGACAACCAATTGAACATGGTGAAGAGATAACTAGAAGATAAACATTATTGATTCTCTTACCTATCAACATTACCTCTTTAGTGTTGGGGAGACAGATTTCACATGTGTTTGTTTTGAAGATAACCTGATATCCCTTGTCACACAATTGACTAATGCTCAGCAGATTGTGTTTTAATCCTTCTACAAAGAGAACATCATGGATGACCAAGATATCTTTGTCTCCTATGGATCCTCTCCCAAGAATCCTTCCCTTGTAGTTGTCCCCATAGGTAACGTGCCCTTCTTGCTTAAAGGAGATGCTCAGAAAATTTGATTTGTCCTCAGTCATGTGCTTGGAGCACCCACTGTCCAAGTACCATTGTTGCATGCTCTCCTCCAAGTTTTCCTACGAAGAAGATTTTCAAGTACAAAGATTTGGTCCCCTTATGAATGTGGGTCCATTTGGTTTACATTCATTATTTGAATCTTTACTGCACTTAGGAATCCACTTCATAAAGGCCCTAGGAACAACATATTTTCTGATTTTACAGAATCTGACAGAATGGCCTCTTTTCATGCAGTAGAAGCATGTAACAACCGATTGTTTCGATAGTCCAATCGGTTGTTTTTCTGGTAGTTTCGAAAATGACTTTGAAAATCTATCTTGCTTGTTCTGTGGGTTAAAACCCAATTCAGCTTTTCCAAAAACACAGTTTTGAGATGCCAAGACATTCTCAAAGTTGGATTGACCTTTAAAAAGCTTGTCCATAGTTTTAACAAGATAATGGACTTTCAATTCAAGATTTTCGCAATTTTCACAAATAAGAGTTTCACACTTGCAAAAGGAGTTTTTGTAAACTATTTCAAGGTTTTCAAAATCTGTTTTTGAATTTTCCAATTCCTCTTCCAGTGTTTTACCTTTATTTTCAAGCCAGCTATTCATTCCCTTTAACCGGTTGTTCAAGAGGGCCAATCGGTTAGCTTCTTCATGTGTTTCTTGAAAGGCTTGAAGTAATGGACTGTAATTTTTAGAATTTGAAGAGTTGGAAGAACTTACACTGCTTGAGTCATCTTCCTTTTTAGCCATGAAGCAGAGGTTGAGGCTTTTTCTGTTTTGCCTCCTTTTCCTTCATGCTTGACTTTTTGACCTTACTTCCTTTGATTCATTGATGTTCCCATGAGTAGATTTGAGCGTATCCCATATCTCTTTAGCAGTTTTGCATTTTGATATCCTGAAAAACTCATTAGTATCTAGTGCAAAAGCTATTATGTTTTGAGCAGTACAATCAAGCTTGGTCATTTTACATTCTTCATTGGTCCATTGGGACCAAGGTTTTGCAATAAAAGAACCATTGTTTTTAAGCTTTGGAATGAAAGGATCATTCTCGATTAAATCCCAAATTCCTTGATCAATAGATTCCATAAAGATTTTCATTCTAGCCTCCCAATACTTGTAATTCAATCCACAGAATAAAGGTGGTTTGTAGATTGAAGCACCTTCCTTAAAAGATAGTTTTCCAGCCATAGAAAAAGATTTTCGGATCAAACTTGATTATCTTTCAAGTACCAAGCTCTTGATGCCAATTGTTAGAATGTATGGTTTTAAACTAGAGGGGGTGAATGGTTTAAAGAGGATTTTCGCAAACTTTTAAATCTAGAATGAAATTACTTCGAGAAAAACTTGATTAAGAAATCAGTTTGCCTAAACACAAAGCAAATAAGCACAGCACCAGAAAAACAATCGATTGTTTCGCAGAAACAATCGATTGTTTCGCAAAAACAATCGGTTGTTTATACCAGTTCACAAATATAAAACTGAAATTAAAGAGTTTAAGGATAGAGAGATTGAACACATGTTTATACTAGTTCACTCTTATCCAAGAGCTACATCCAGTCTTCCCAGAAACCACTGGGGAATCCACTAAGCAATCAACCCTAGATTACTTACAACACACTTCCTTTGGCTAAGCACAACACCACTAAGAATGTTGATCTTGACAACCTCAAGAACACACAACACTTCTCAGCTTCACACACAGAGTTTCTTCAAAGGTACAAAGGATTACACTTGTTACAGAAAAGATCTGAAATCAATACAAGATGAAAATCCTATATCACACTCTCTTTGATCCAAGCAATTTCAAAGCAAACTTCAACTCTTCAAAAGAAAAATCAGTGAAAAACTCAAATCTCTTTTTCTTTGATTAAATCTAAGTTTTTGTTTGTTACAAAATCTGAACAAACTATTTATTGCATTCAAAGACTGGTCAAACCATTTAAAACTGGAGTGTAATCAGTTATAAAATCATTTAATGCTCAGTCAAAGCACAAAACAGTTTTCTGTTATGGTCCCAAAACAAACAATCGGCTGAATGCTCGAATCAATTGGTTGTTTTGGTTCGACAGCAAGTCAACCATCAAAAATAGTTTTCAACCTTTCTAAAAACACCTAAGTATAAAACAATCGGTTGTTTCAACAAAACAACAGGTTGTTTTTCACTTAGTTTGAAAAACACTTTTCTTTTAAAAGGTTTGAGAATGCTTAAGCTTTGGATTCAATCAAGAGTGGATTTAAAACATAAAGTCTACCCCAGATACTATCTATAGGCAGCTTAGCAACAGCAAGCACTTCCATCCTTCTATCATCCTTCAAAGGGTTTGGATTCTTCAAAGCTTGAACACACTTGATTCAACAACTTTTTCTGTGTTCGAGTTAATGCATGTCCCAAGAGAACAAGATGGTCGAGCAGACATGTTGGAAAAACTCGCCAGCTCAGGCAAGAGAGGTCGCTAGAGGTTAGTTATCCAAGAGACCCTAAAGGCGCCCAAAACCACTGTAGGTTGTGCGGGAGAGGTCCAACAGGTGGGTGTCTTGGAGGGCGGGGGAAGAGGGAATCGATCGTTGACCCAAGAAACGCTGAAGGTGCCCAAGGTGAGTGTCTATGGTTTGTCGGAAAAGGAATTGCCAGATGTTTCCCTAGTCGACGTGGGCGAAACCTGGATGACACTCTATAGGTGTTACCTTGTTGATGGCTTGCTCCCGACGAAGCCGACAAAGGCCATGTTCATTAAGAAGAACGCATGCAGATATACCCTGGTAGATGGAAAGCTATTTAGGCATGGCTACACTCATCCTATCTTGACCTGCATGAGTGGAGAGCAGTGCACAGGTATCATGGCAGAGTTCCATGAAGGTATTTGTGGGAACCATGTCGGAGGGCGAGCTCTCTCATTGAAACTTGTTTGAGCAGGGTATTATTGGCCGACCATTAGGGAAGACAAAATGAAGTATGCCCAACCGTGCTAACAATGCCAAAAGCACACCGATTGGCATCATGCACCCCTAGAGGAGTTGCGGTCAATCCACAGCCCATGGCCTTTCCACACATGGGGGATTGACATCCTAGGCCCTTTCCCACTAGAAATTCGTCAGATGAAGTACCTGGTGGTGGCCATTGAGTACTTCACCAAGTGGATAGAGGTCAAGCCCGTGGCACAGATAACTTCCCACAAGGTTCAACACTTTGTATGGAAAAACATTGTTTGTCGTTTTGGGATCCCAAAACGTTTAGTGTCTGACAATGGCACCTAGTTTGCAAGTCAGCAACTAGGCAAGCTATGCAAAAAGCTCGATATCAAATAGGTGTTTGCCTCGGTGGAGCATCCTCACACTAATGGGCAGGTCGAGTCCGCCAATAGAGTCTTGCTTAGAGGCCTAAAGAGGGGGTTGGAGAAAGCTAAGGGGACCTGGGCAGATGAGGTTCCTTGAATCGCGTGGCTTACCACACCACTCAACAATCCACCACGAAGGAAACGCCTTTCAGTTTGGTGTACGGGTCAGATGCTATGATCCCTGTAGAGATTCAGGAGAGTGCACCACGATTCCAAAACTTCATGGTAGAGGAGTCTAACGAAGGAAGGAAGGTGAACTTAGACCTACTTGACGAGGTGCAAGAGTTGGAGCTTTGAAGAGGAGGGTGGAGCATAAGCAAAGGTCCAAGTTGAGACTTTGGCAGTTCCAGGTTGCCGACCTAGTAATGCGAAGGGCTCACCCCTATCAGTTGGAGAATAAGTTGTCTCTCAAATGGACTGGCCCATTTGGTAGAGGTACTCAGAAACGGAGCTTATAGGCTCGAGACTCTGGAGGGTGGGACTATTCCTTGAACGTGGAATGGGGCCAATCTCAAGTTTTATTTCAGCTAATACATTATGTCATTTATGTACAATGTGAACGATTAAAGGGACACTCTTTTTCCCTTGCCAGGGTTTCTTAATGAGGTCGCCCAATGAGAAACTATTCATGAAAAATGTTCGCATTATACTCTGTTAACACCCAGGAAGGCAATTTGACCGATATGTTATCCGAGTAAGCGCATTGTGTGTACTAATGATTAACGAGACGAGGTCACATATCCCTCTGACAAGATTCCAAGGCTTAGGTGACCCTACGATTATGCAGATCGGATGCGAAACCCTATTCTCAGTAAGACTCTGAGTTTAGGCACCCTGAACGAATCTTGAAGGAATCCTCCCTTTGGGAATGTAAATATCCATAGCGATTTAGGCGAGAAAACCTTTGGCTCAGTAAGACTCTGGGCCAGGGTACCCTGAATCGTAGCTCGCCATCGTTTGGCTTGACCTGGGAAAGACAACCTCCCCTTGGTAAGACTCCAATAATGGGAGTATAGAGACTCGCAACGATTCAACCGAGAGGACCTTTTGCTCAGTGAGACTTTAAGCTAGGGTACCCTGAATCATAGCTTGCCATTGTTTGGTTTGAGCTAAGAAAGACGACATTTGTCTCAGTAAGACTCTGATATCAGATGTTTTAAAAGTTTTATCTGCCATAACAAGGATTGTTTGGTCTAAATTAGGGAAGTCGCCATGTCTTGGTAAGATTCCAAAGTTCAAACACCTTGAGTATATGTTGTAGGGCAGTACGCTCTCCTTTTAGTAAGATTTTGAATCTGGGAGGTACTGAGCTCAATTAAGAATAAAAGAGAACATTCAATTAAGGATATACAAAGTAACCCACCTCAGCATAGGAGAAACCCACCGAGCTCAAGGTACTCGATTGAGAGGAATCAAGTTCAACTCTGTAGGGTAACAAGGCACCATGAAGGTGTTGAGAGTAGACTTCAAGGAAAATCAACACCCAAGTCAACCACACGAGTCATTCCCAGGCTCGAGGAGGGACGTGTGAATGGAAAATACATAAGACTTGCACTACCAAAGTGAAGGTGGAGTGAGACAACCCCTGCGACAAAAAGGTACAAGTTGTCCCGCAAATAGCTCTGCCAAGAACACCACGGTTCGCCATGCTTAATTGGTATGTTACCTTGTTAACATGGTTAGTTGCATCAATTAACTGAAGTACATTGTGTGAGTTACCCTGTTATGTTGGTATGGCGAAATTTATCATTAGTTGATTAAGTCATCATAGCCACATTACTTAAGCATGAGGTGATCAAAAGCATTGTCATTAGTTGGTTAAGTTATGATAATTGTATTTGTTAGTGGCACGCATTGTTGCTATACTAGTCGAAGTATGGAAAAGAAGAGCGTGTTACATAAATAAAAACATGCATACATGTACAAAAATTATAAATTGTTCATAGGGCTACAAAAGGAGGATGATGACAAGGAAGCCCCACTCCACTACTCTCCATCCACTAATCGCCCATCTATCATAATCTTGCCCAAGCCAAGTTGGGAGAAATCCAGCTCAGGGTAAATGCAGGTGGCCTGGGCGACAACATCGTCAAAACCCACCATGTAGCAGTTGGCAGCATCATTTGTTAGGTCTTGCTTGGTCTTCTTCAAGAGTCCATCCTTATGCACCAGTTCCTCGCCTTTTTTGGCCAGCTCTTCCCTCAATCTATCCACCTCAGCATGGAGTTCATCATTTTTTGCAGATAACACCAAGGTCTCTTGATACGTCATTTGAAGCTCCTCAACTTGCTGGAAGAGCTCAGCAACTGAGGCATGTCCACCTCCTTGGATGAATCCTACCACCTCCTAAGCTTGGAGAGGACAAGGCAGTTTGCAGCTAAGGCCTGTCCCAGTTGCCTCACTGTTTTCTCTATCAACTGGTCCTCCTCCAAGTTGTCCAGTTCTTCTTTGGCCTCGGTGGGAAGTAGGGTCTTCTCAAGAAAGGAAGGGGCATCCAAGGAAGGATCCCACAGTCATCCCTTCCGCGAGTTCTCTACCCTACTCTCTTGCACCATAATATAGCGAGCACGGGAAGGGTTGGTGTTGAAGCTGGAGGAAGCCTCTTCCCTGCCAAGGCTTGATGTGTGTTTGATGAAGAAAATGGCTTGAGTGCTTTGAAGATTGTAATAGGTTTTTAGATTCATTTGTAATTAGGCTTGTAAGTGTGTATGATTGCCTTTTGCTGTATAACCTATCCTAGATGCCTAACCAAGTCTAGATCAAGCACATGATGTGGTTAAATGGTTTTTTGAAAAGCCTTTTGAAATGTTTTTAACAGTTTTAAAACAGTACACAAATAAATCTGTTTTATGGAGAAAGAATCTGTTTATTTCTTCTCTGTTAAAAAGGCTTTCGTTAAATAGTTTTTTGAAAAGCTTTTTAAAATGGTTTTAACAGTTTTAAAACAGTACACAAATAAATCTGTTTTATGGAGAAAGAATCTGTTTATTTCTTCTCTGTTAAAAGGCTTTTTTAAATTTCTGTTAAGGCACCAAGGGAAAGCTCAGTTCGTTATTTCAGTTAAGATGAGTTGGCTTGTGTGTTATACTTTAATCTGTTTTACTATGAAAGAACAGGTTTATTCCTTGGTCTGCTGAAAGGTTTTTCACAAGTTAGTTAGGGCACCAAAGGTACCACTCAGACAGTTATTTCTCTTAAGCTGAGTTGGCAGTTTTCATAAAATAAATCTGCTAAGTTCAAAACTGAATCTGTTGTTTTCTTAACTGCTTTTCAACTGTTTTTTGAAAAGAAGTTAGAAACTGTTTTCTATATAAACAATGTCTCTCTCACATGAACAAGTGCTGAGGAATTACGCTTTTGACAGAGATCAAACAATTTCCATGTGAGAAGAAGGATTGAAAGAGTTTTTGAAAGGTTTTCCAAAGAGATTTTCAAGTGTGCTTGTTCTAGGAAACCTTGAATCTTGGTGAAGGTGCTGGTGCAGTTCTGCAGCAAATTGAACTACTGGTTTTGAGTTCTTGCATCTTCTTTTCAGGTGTAATCTTTCCTTTATTCTGTTTTGTAAAGGTGTAAGTGTTAGTCACTCCTTGATAGGGTTTCTTGGAGTGCAAGGTGTGCTGAAATAGGGTTTTTTAGCATTGTATGTGCTGTTCTTGTAGTGTTCAAGAACTGCTGGTTTTGTAAGTGATTGGTACTGTTTTTAGTGAATTCCACCTTGGGGTAAGGTGAGACTGGATGTAGCTCTGTATGAGTGAACCAGTATAAAAACGTGTGTATCTTGTATTCTCATCCCTGCACTCTTTTCTGGTTTTTGCTTAATTCTGTCAAGAACTAAATCTGTTCTTTTTAAATTGAATCTGTTAATTCTGGGTTAAGTGAAAACTGTTCTTCCTGATTTGTTAAAGTTTTCTGATCATAAACAAGGTTGCTGCATATAATGGTTTAAGTGAATTGTAAACAAACTGATCATTCATTAAAACCTGAGAAAGGATCATACTTCTTGAAACCTTGTGTTGTGTAACTTTTGATTGATTTCTAAGCATAGCTATATCCTTCATCCTCACAATATTAAGCTGATCTGGTTCTGTTATATTTCTTGTTGAACACAATTTTACATTGAACAAAATTCAAATTGTGCCAAGACTGCTATGAAGAATCAATCTGTTTCATGTAAAAACAATCTGTTCTTTTTGCCTCTGGAATACTGAAAAATTGTGTGTTATTGCGAAAATTTTATAAGCTCAATTCACCCCTCCCCTCTTGAACTTAGACACTAATAGACCCAACAGTTGGGTGGAGGGACTTGTGGAGAGGGAGCCCGAGCATCTGAGATTGAATGCTCAGTAGGCGCAGGGCCAGCTTTTCGTTTCTGCTTGAAGACGGTCCCTGAGCATGTGTCCTCATCATCTGAGAAGGCCACCTCAGCCACTGCCTTCAATTTCAAGTCCTCGACAGGAGGAGCTTGAGCAGCAGCTTTTAACAACTTAGCTCTAGCAACCAAGTCTCTCTTATCCAATGTACCCAGCATACTGTCTGCATAAAAAAACAAGAGAGAATTCAGTAACACACACGCGCAAGATATCATTAGCAATAGTAAGGGACAAAAGGATACCAATGTATGCTATCAGTCCCACCAGGGAGAACACATGCTTTATCAAGGCGGCAGTGTCAAAAACCACCTTGAGTTTGGAGAGGAAGAGGCACACCTCTCGTTCTCGGTGGGGCATGCCTTCTAAGGGCCTGGGCTTTTGGAATCTTGGTTCCTCAGTCCAGTATGGAGGAAACACATCCAGAAGAGTTGGGTCGTTTTTGCTGCAATGGATTTTGAAGAATTTGCCTTTGAAGCCTTTGTAAGATTGCTAGAAGAGGGACAACAAAACTCTCCCAGGAACCCCGTTGAAGCTCACTCACAGCTGGCGACCCAGGCGTTTGGCTTCAAAAAAATATAGGAAGACTTCCACTGATGGCAGATGGCCAAAGTTGTTGCAGAGAATGGAGAAACCCCGAACAAACGCCCAACTATTTGGATGGAGTTGGGCAGGGGCGGTATTAATTTCGGTGAGGAGGGCTCTCTCAAAGTGGTATAAGGGTAGGCAGAGGAGAACCTTTTAAAAATAGTAGAATAGAAGAAGCTGAAAGGACCTTTTGGGTTCAACGATTCATCACAGCAAACTGGATCGTCTATCCTACACGGCACTACCCTAACACACTTATCATTCTCTCTACCAAAAACTCACTTTTTCTTAGGATGTTCAGTCTTCCTATATAATACTATCTTTTCACGGGTGTTGTATTCAGAAGTCTCTTCTAATAGATTGTTAGGAGCCCAGGGATATAGGGTTTTGTACTCCATCATACATAGTATCTAAAAAAAAGAAAGCAAACAAACAGGCACAAGCAAATGCTCAGATAAAAGAAGCGCATGCGATTGGAAAAAGGGAATGACGAAGCCAAAAACAGAGACAAACAATCACAATCGCATGAAATGTAAACAGTCTCAGCGCAGTTGATATAAGCAGACTAAAATCGTTAAAGTGATGTTGACAAGCATTCATGAGTTAAAGGACATACCTTGATTCGATTGACGAGCTGAGGCGATGAGGTCTGTCTGGGTTGAAGAAGAAGAAGAAGGAGAGCGTTCGAAGAGAGGCGCGAAGACTTTGAAAGGGAAATGAAACAATGAAGAAGGTTTGATTTTTCGAAGTATTAACGTATGAGGGAAGCGCAAGCGGCAACGCTTTCCAGCCGTTGATGATGGCCATGTGTACCCTCACGATGGAGTGTGGTGAGATGTCACCTCAAGTCACTATGCGCTCCGCGCTACTCACAGGACACATAGGTCATCGTGGGGGAGCAGTTAGCCTTTTCACTAAAACCAGTTCAGCTCAAGCCTAGGGGGCTTGTTGATGAGAATCAAATAAAGGAGGCTTTTATTAATGAAGGGAGAGGTCATTCACCTACACATTTGAAGTTCTTCCTTCTAGTCTTTTCAAAATTAAAAGAAGACATAAAATAAAGAGAGGATCAAGCCTAAAGCCAAAGAAGTCTACAAGTTTTCAAGAATAGGCTTCATTTAAATATCTCTCTTTATAGTTTCTTTTATAAATTTGTAAATAATATAGAATGTTTAAATACATAGTTTTTAGGAAAGGTGCTTAGAGGGAAACCTTAGATACCTCTTTTGTAAAAGCATCTTTAGGCATTAGTTTAGAATTTTCTAGAAGAGTACTCTTCATGCTTCATTTAGGCGCTATTAGTAAGTAGCATATGAAGAGTCTTTTGGTTAGCTTATGTTGTAAGCTTCATGACCAGCCCTTGCTCCTATAAAAGGAGGGCTTAGGTCATTCACAATTCAGATTTGAATTTAGACTAAAGAAACTATACTCAAATTTTGAGAGAGTATTGGAGAGCTTTGTGCCTTCTTCACTAGTCATATCTTGATGGTTCCATGGTTACCTCAAGTGGCGGCTTGCACACTCATCTAGGAGTCTCCATCCTTCTAGTGGCGTGATCATCCAACCATACATCCATCTTCATGAGCTTTCTCCTCTCCTTCCTTCCTTCTCTTTCAATTGTTCATGTTTAGCTTGTTGTTCTTGAATTTCTGTTTGGCAGTTTTCAATTCTTAGTTGTTTTGGTTTGGTGCCTTTGTTTCCTTGTTGTTCTTTGTTGTTCTTATTCATTTCCAGCCTTTATGTTCGGTTCATTTCAGTTTTTAGCTAATTCTATTCGGTGCAATTGCTTCTTCTTTCATTTTAATCGGTTCAATTTGACTATAATTGGAACTTCCATATGAGTTTGGATTTGGTGCTAGTTTTGGTGAGTTCTTGACTTAGAACATTGATCAATTCTAAGAGAAAGTGCCTAACTATTGTCCAACTCAAGTTGATTCCTAAGAATGTTAAGAATCATTCTCTTCTTTGCTATTGGAATCACATCACTTGTGTATTGGACCAGAGTGTGTAGAGCTCAGCACTCGGTGGTCGGGCATCAGCGTCTACGTTAATCAGTTCAGCTCGGTCGTTTGGTCGAGATGAGGGGCCACATGAGTGGACCTTAGGTATGTGTGTATCGACTCTCATTCATATACTTAATATAATCCTTCGTGTATAAGGCCTGGTCGGTCATCGAAGAGCGTTAATGGGCCTAAGGGTGTGTTTAGTGCATTCGGTTCTAGTACAAGTAAAACATTCTCTATAAAGCCTAAGCCCAATAGCGCTAGGGTTTGGTAGAATAGGTTGCATGCATGATACGTAAGGGCATGTAAGCCTACGTGAAACAAATTAGACCCCTAATGTTGGTACATGAGTTGGTATCCTGGTGGTTAGTCTGTTAAGATTTTATGCACTCCAAGGAGAAAAGATTATGTATAGTTGTAGCGCTAAGATTGTGCGCATTGTAACAGAGGACTTTTCTCCCATTGAACATGCTTTCACTTGAGATAAGATTCTCGTGAGAGAAGGTTGTTACAAGAGGTAGCCTAGAGGAAGTCTACAAAAGGGACTTGTACCGTCCCGTCCCCGGGCATTGACCAAAAGTCAAAGTCAAAGTCAAAGTCAACACATGGTGGGACCGCTCGAGGGCCCCAAAGAAGGGAAAGAAAGTCAACAAGTTGACCGCTTGGGGCATCGCCAGGTTAAGGCATCGCCTAAGAAAGGCGTCGCCTCGCAAAGGCGTCGCCCAAGAAAGGCATCGCCTAAGAAAGGCGTCGCCAGGTAAAGGCATCACCAAGATAAGGCATAGCCAAGTTAAGACATCACAAGGAGGGCTCGGGCCTCCTTGACAGCTCAGAATGGCAACAAAGAGAAAGAAAAAGGTGGCTTCAAGGCCACAGTCCTAGTACCAGTAGGGAGTAACCTAACTCGTGAAGTACCCACGCCACCGCTAGGAAACCCTGGGACAGATACGACCCATGAGGGGGCCACACCCAGGGGAGAACCACATGCATGGTACGAGAGAAAGGTAGATACACTCCCAAGGTGAGCGGCTAGAGGTTGGGGCGCACGAGTTGGCACCCAGGAAGTCAACCCACGCGCCAGAAGCACTTCGAGGAAAGAAGGCTCACACTATGGAATAACCCTATGTTGGGTTGCGGCGTTGTGGGACCCTCTGCGCAGAATAACGATCAAGTCAGAAGAGCACGCGACAATAAGCACGTGCTCATTAAATGTTTTAGTGAAAGGTTGCCAAGGTACGTATTAATTTGGTTTACATATCAAATGTTTCGAGGCGCATTTTTATACGCTTTCAATGCGCTTTAATGCGCTTTAAATGCAAGGAGTGTATAAAAAGGGGGCTTTGGGACATTTGAAGGGGATCCGAGATTTGACCTAATTCTCGCAGTGTTACACAGAGCACAAACCTTAGTTGTTTTCCCTGCGCACCCACTGTGTGCACAAGACGATTAGGGCAACACAGCTTTAGGCATTCAGTATAGTTTTCGACCACCCTCAGAGCATTCAGTCACAGTGTTATACACGAGGGTGCGTCACCTTTGATGTTTCTCGCTATCTGACTTGATCGTCAGAGTGCAAACGGCCGCGAGGGCGCCCCTTTGTTCACTTCTTTTCAGGTACTCACAGACGGAGCAGAACGAAGGTGCCCTAGCTCGTGAGGACAAGCCACGCATAAAGACAACCCAGGTCAACCGGCGGGAACAGGACTTGAGATCCCAGGTAAAGGTACGCTGTGTTCTAAGACTGAAACCTACTACTTCTTATTCTTATAAGCCCTCTGTTTCAACGGAGTCGCGTTCCAACGCATCAAAGGGAAGAACAGATTCCAGCGGAGACAGACGAAGCTAGAGCCTGTTACCAAAGTCTACCGGTGAGCAGGTCAACCAGCAAGAACAAAACTAAATTGTAATTAAATACAAATAATAAATGGCAAAGCAATGGGTTTCTTAGTTTATATGGTTCTCATTTCTCATCCGATTTCAAGTTTCGGGTTGTGCTACCTAGAATTGTTATAGATATAGATACATATAAAAGAAACTTTCAAAATACATTACAATCACACGTGGCAAAAGTTACCGCTACCTATAATTGTTATAAATATGGATATAGATATAAACTTTTTTCGCAGTAAAACATTGATCGAGCTTTAGTTTTATATAATAATCAAAAATAATATTGATCCTGCCTGTTGACCAGAACGTTGGAACCTGCCTCGTCAAAGGATCGACTCGTGCACCGCTTCGAACCTCCGTCCTTCTTCGAGATCCACCTCAAGAACCTGCAAAAGAACAGAGCGGCGCCGCTGCGGCCGATCGCACTCCAACGCCCAAGTCAGTGACCGAACCACCAAATACTAAGAGCAAGAACACTCAGGAAATCTCAAGGAACCGTGCAATGTTCTCTCTCACAATAAGCTAGAACTCGCAAGCGTAAAGAGTGTAATTTGAACGTGCGTACCTCAGAAAGTTCGTTGAGAACTCTTATATACCTGGTCACTTTCTCTCTCCTGGCAGTTACAGACTTGGACACGTGGCTCGCATCCAGTCGTACACGTGCCATCATCTGGAGCCTCCTTGACTTGGGCGCTGCTTCTGACTCTCTTTTTGGCTAAGTTATTTATGCATGGTACTGCCCAGTGCATAGCTAACTTGGGAGCGCGATCTCTACTGGAACTGGCGAGTTAGGGTGCCCTCGTACACCTTCCCTGTGGTCTCGCCGGCTGCCTTCATAATCTGCATCACTTTCATCTCTGGCGATGTGCCTGCTCTGGCGATCTCCAATCGCTTGGTCGCCTGAGTTTACATCTGGCGACTTCACCTTCTACTGGGCGATCGCCTGGTATGCTTAATGATCGAAACACGCCAACTTAATCACTGGCGACTTCACGAGCCCCCGACTTCCTCCCCTTCTGTCAACCTGGCGCCTTGTCAACACGCCTACACTGTAGCTTGGTGCCACGTCATCACTTCCGACTACCAGGACGGTACACAAGCCCCCCAATCTTAAGCGAAGACTTGTCCAGCGAAAAGACTGAAAGAGTCACGTCAACACCGACCTACGTGGCACTGACGCAGAATTCCAAGCGGTTTGTACTTTCTGCTTCTCTGACGCTCCACCAAACCCCTCACCCATCGCTCGACACGTGGCTTCATCAACGGTTACCTTCAGTTACCGTTTGCGCTTCCCAAACCCATTTCGAAAAACCCTTAAACCCATTTTCACTCCACACTGTTCCATCACTTTTCTTCGTATTCACAAACGCTCTAACCTTCTGCTGCGAAAAAGCTCTCGACGTTCTTCAACTCTCTGAATCACCAACATTCTTCATCGCCTTTCTGATCATAAAAAGGTACTTCCTTTTCTTCTTCTGCTGGTTTTCCCTGCATTTTAACCGATTCGCATCATCCTGTAACTGCCTGGTGCATACGTTGTGGGTTGCTTTTGCCATTTCTCCTTCTTCGTAACTTAGGGCTTCGTCAATCGTTGCAACGAACCTACGTTCGTTCGTTTTCACCTTTCTTCCATGATCGAGTCAGCCTCTGTGACCCCTGATCATTTTTTCCTTTTCTTCTTCCTTTGCAGCTTCCATCATGACTCGCACCAAGATCACCCCTGATCCGATCGGTCATCGGTGGTCGATGACGTCAGCAACAGAGAACCACGCGGACCACTCGAAGGGTGACACGTGGGCCAGGTGGCAGAGAGGTCAGGGGGACAATCGCCAAGAGCGGTGATCAGTGCTCAGTAACCAAGTTACCACCGACAGATCAGGCGGCAGAGAGGTCAGGGGACAGATCACCCAGAATGGTGATCGGTGGTCAGTAGCCAAGTGGCCACCAGCAGACCAGTTCCCAGACTCGCGCCTGGAGGCAGAGCGCGAGAAGCGAATAAACACTGATCAGTCATCGGGTGTATTGTCATCGGGGTCTCGTGTTACACGCAGTTAAACTGGGACTGAGGTTCCCAGCGAGAGCGTTACGCATGGATCTCGCATGAGCACACCTCAGGGAATCATGCACGAGAGTGGCCTGAGGGAACTAGTAAACCAGTCAGTGATTGGTGATTCCCTCAACCCATTACGTGCGTGACATCGTGAAGGGTAAGCTGTATACGCAGAGAGCAACGTCTGGTGAGTGTGCCTAGACTAGCCACACCCGACGTTCTCCTAAGAGTATGCGACTTACCCAGATGAGAGAAATATCCTAAGTTACTCCGCAAGGGCGTAACTTAGGCACACAAAGAGAAGCGCTAGAGCCCTTCCAGTAAGTGACACGTGTGTGGTTAGATGTGAGTTGCAGGCCTCCACGTGTCATCATCTGAGAGGGGTGCGGTCCAGACAAAAGAGCACTCCGTACCACTGAAGGTACAGACAGGCGCAGCCAAGCGCAGAGACGCGCAGACTCTCACGCTCCCCACTGCTGATTCTGAAGGTACGCTTTCTCTGAAAAGCATAACAGGGTTCTAACACATGCCAGAAAAGCATAACAGAATTCTGTTATGCCCAGAAGCAGAAAAAGAGAGATAAAAGAGAGAATCAGAGGGAGAGTGAGGGAGAGAAAAAAAGAAGAGAGACGAAAAACAGAGTACAAGAGTTTTTCACACACACATTACTAGTTTTCTAGTCTTTGGTGGTTCTGTGGACTAACTTGATCGTCGGAGTGCAAACGGCCGCTAGAGGCGCCGTCTGTGTGTTTTGCAGGTCACGTTTGGAGAAGCAATAGAAGGTTCTGAGGGTGATTCTGCAGAAGACGCAGTCGCGTAGACAGGGCAGAGAGTGCTACGAAGCGATTCCTCCACGTTCGAGTTGCCGCCCTAACCTGGCCCAGGCGACTCCACCTATCACCGGAGGAGCCCCCGTCCCCCCACCAGACTTCAAGAAACTATATCCCTGGGCCAACTCAACCCTGTTGGGGGAAACATCTTCCGTGAACACTGCTGGGGCAGTTTTGCGATTGACTAAGGGGGATGTACCTCACCAATCATTCCACAAGGAGCACGACGAGAAGATGACAGTGCTACCTTGCCCCCCTGGTCTGCCCGTTTGCGCCGACGACAAGGCGAGCAACGACGGGCCCTTCTGCTTCGTCTACACAACGCTATTCAAGAAGGTGAAACTAAGGTTTCCCTTTACACGTTAAGAGAGGGAGCTCCTCACCGAGCTCAACATTGCCGCCGCCCAGCTCCACCCCAACAGCTGGGCGTTTGTGCGAGCATTCCAAGTGATGTGCGACCATCTGGGGTTGCCCGCATCCGTAGACGTATTCTTGTTCCTTTTTGAAGCCAAGCACCCAGGAGACCGCCTGTGGGTGAGCTTGAATGGGATTGCTGGGAGGTCGATCCTCTCCATCTTCCAGCAGTCCTATAAAGACTGGAAGGGAAAGTTCGTCCAAGTGCGCCCCAACGACAAGGACACTTCCCTGCTCGACGGCTTTCCCTTGTACTGGGTAAACAAGGGGAGCAAAGAGTCCAAGAACTGCTTCAGGAGACCCAGAAGTCCTGATAGCATGGGTGCACTGGACAGGGATCTCTGCTTCTTTTGGAAGAGTGTGGCGGATGCCAACATCACCTTCCTCACCACCACCCTGATCTGCTTCGAATTCTTTGAGGACCAACTCGAAATTCGAATAGGTTAGAACATTCTAGCCTCTTGTTTTAATACTTGCTTCTGTTAACTGTTTCTGGGCGTCTTGTGCGTTGTGCGCAAGACTTTGGTTTTATATTTCTGCACTATCTATCTGCTTTGCTGTTGCATACTGCCTTATGCATTTTTGCTCTTATGCAGATAACATGCTGGGCCAGGACAAGCTTGCTGAATTGAGGACGCTCGCCCGACTCCATGGGTTGGCAACGGGCTCTCAAACAGTGCCAAATTCCGTGGTGGAGATCGCCGCCACCCAGGGCCGATCGCCACCTAAGGGCCCAGCTCCCTCCGACGTCCAACCCGCCGCCCAGCGTAAAAAACTTGTCCTCAAAAGGCCCAAGAGGAAAGCTCCCCAGGTAGTCCACGAGGAGGAGGAAGAAGATGACGAGGTCATCGAAGATGGCCTTGTTACAAAGAGGAAGAGGGTGGCACCTTCTTCACCACCTGCCCCACCCCCTCTTCCAACCTCAACACCGCCATCCACGCCTGCTCCACCTCCAACAATGCCATCTCCACCAGCTCCCGCTTCCCCAGTCCAAGCCATTCCATTGGCAACTGCACCACCCGCGGTTGAGGCCGCCGAAGACAATTTCTTGGAGGACCCCACAAGCGCCTCCACGCCATATGTATCAGCTGGAGGGGGACCTCCTTCCAACGCCTCAGCCGCAGATGTTGCTCCAATCGGGGATGAGGTTGCCCACACTTCTCCGATTCTGGTCACCGAGTCCCCGACGTTGCCACCACGAGCAGAAGCGCCTACTGAAGAACCAACTAAAGAAGGTGGCGACGAAAATCAACAACAGGCCCACCCAGCGCCTCTCCAAGCTGCAAACCTCCCTCTTGAGGTCACGAGGATGTGGGAGCCTTTATCTGCTAAGCTGAAGACGATAGCAGAAGACATCCCCGCCATTATAACTAGAGCGGTGCAGAGCTCCACCAGGAAGCTCCAGGACGACCTCTTCAACCTCAAAACTGAGAACAGCACCATGAAGGTTGAGGTGGAGAAGTTGTCCTTCAATCTGACGCTCGCGGAGATTGAACACTCCCGAGTAGAAGATGCGATGAGCACCGAGCTCCGATTGGTGCGCAAGGAGGCCACTGAACTCTGCCATAAGGTACAACAACTGGCTCAAGAAAAGATTGAACTAGAGAGCAAAATTGTGCCTTATCGCGTTAAGGTGGCTAAATTGGAAGCTTCGATAAAAACTGACGCCGCCAAGGTGAAAAAACTGGAGCAGAGGTCTGCTGATCGGGAGATCATCCTGGGTAAGGTGGAGAAGGCGAGGGACGACGCCATTGCTGAGCTTGCCGAGGCCTACAAAGAGAAAGGGAAAATCACTGCTGAACTGGGCCAAGTGCAAGCGGAATCCAAGAAGGTTGCTGAAGACCTTCTCCAAGCTCAAGAGATCAACGAAAAACTCAAGAAACAAATCGAAGAGCTGGAGCAGCAGAATAAGGGGCTGAAGGAGCAAACTGAAGGACTCCAGAAGCAGATTGAAGATCTTAAAATGAGTTCTGCCCAGATTCTGGCTGTTGGATTCGCTGCTGCACGGGAACAGTTTGCATGCTTGTTCCCCGATCTGGATCTCAGCATGGTGTCTTTGAACAACGAGGTGGTGGATGGGAAGGTGGTTCCCGTCGAAGACTGATCAATTTCCCCTCATCCATCACCTTTATGATTTTTCTTTGTACAATTGTAATAACCTTCATATTTTCCTGTCCATGTGCTTTGAACTAGTATTCACTTTAATGAACTTGCCTTTGTATTTCTTTCTGCAATTTCTTTGCCTGCTTCAACTTTCCTTGCGCAATTTTACTTCAGAAAAAATAACTCAGTAATTTTGTAGGCCCGATCTTGCACTTAACTGTTTCGAACCATTTCAACTTCAAGCAATAATAACTTTCACAGCTCGTAATCTTAAGGCAATTCACCTTAACGTAAAATCACTCTTCAAGCAACGAACTTCAACTCAACCACTGGCTTAAAACATTTCTTCACCCGATCTGCTCCATCAGCATGGGTTTTTAACTTTCTCGCCGCTGCTTGAACTTTTCCTGGCCGCCAAAGACTCTTGGCAATATCAGCTTCTTTCTGGCTTCATGCCTTGGTCATTGTTCTTTTATCTGGGGGTAGAGGCGCCTTTCGGATCCTTCTCTACCCTCCCGAACTTCGGAATAAAAGATCGGGTGGCTAGGCATTCTCTTCGAACCTACCTTAGCCACCTTCCAAACTTCGTCCACCCTTAACACCGTACCTGAACTCGTTCGAGACGAGAAGGATTTTATCTTGCCTGAACTCGCTCATAGGCGAGAAGGTCTTTTACTTGCCTGAACTCGCTCATAGGCGAGAAGGTCTTTTACTTGCCTCTACATTGCCCCGGGGGTTACATCTTCTCGCCCCCAGAAACACTGAGGACTTTTCACTGGTGCCTCTACATTGCCCCAGGGGTTACATCTCCTCGCCCCCAGAAACACTGAGGACTTTTCGCTCTTCCTCGCCTGCACTCGCTCGACGGCAAGGAGGTCTTTAACTCGCCTCAGGACGCGCGAGGGCGTTGAGGTCTTTTAGCTGGTGCCTCCGATCGCCGAAAGACGATGAGGACTTTTAACTTGTGCCTCCAATTGCCGAAAGACAATGAGGACTTAAAACTTTTAACTGGTGCCTCCGATCGCCGAAAGACGACGAGGACTTAAAACTTTTAACTGGTGCCTCCGATCGCCGAAAGACGATGAGGACTTAAAACTTTTTAGAAAGCATGCAACATATCTTTAACTTGCCTTAAGCCACATACAAGTGACAAGGTCTTTCTTCAAAACTTTCTGAAAACAACAGGCACGCAATCTAAAACAACTTGTACTTCGAAAACTTCTCTTTATTGGGTGGCCTCATTAAAAACCCTCCTTAGGGAAAAAAGAGTGCCCCCTTCAAACTGTTTTAACAGAGACATTGTAATATAACTTCGCGTTTGTCTTTACTTACAAGGCTTCTTAACTGTAATACAACTTCAGGTGCGTGGCGTTCCAAGTGCGAGGAATCGCCCCTCCTTCCAATGTCTCTAAGCGGTAGGCGCCGTTCCCGAGCGCCTCGGTTATTCTGAACGGCCCTGTCCACTTGGGCGACAGTTTATTCTCCATCTCGTACTGGTGGGCTTTCCTCATCACCAAGTCGCCTTCTCTAAACTGTCTTGGCATCACCTTCGAGTTGTATCTTCGTTCAACCCTTCTCTTCACTGCTTCAACCTTCAATCTCGCCTCTTCCCTGACTTCATCCAGTAGATCCAGGTTCAGCCTTCTCTCTTCATTCGAGTCTTCCTCTACAAAGTTCTGGAATCTCGGCGAGCTCTCATGGATCTCTACTAGAATCATTGCATCACACCCATAAACCAAGCTGAATGGAGTCTCATGGGTTCCTGACTGCTCGGTGGTGTGGTACGCCTAGACTATACGGGGTACCTCCTCAGCCCAGCTTCCTTTGGCTTTCTCTAGTCTTCTTTTCAAACCTCTCAGCAACACCCGATTAGCTGACTCCACCTGGCCATTCGTCTGAGGGTGCTCGACGGATGCAAACACTTGTTGAATTCCCACTCCTTCGCACAGCTTCTTCAACAAGTGGCTTGCAAACTGACTCCCATTGTCTGACACCAGGCGCTTGGGCACTCCAAACCGGCACACAATATTCTTCCACACGAAACCTTCGATCTTGTGTGCGGTGATCTGGGCCACTGGCTCTGCTTCGATCCACTTGGTGAAATACTCAATCGCCACCACCAAGTACTTCATCTGCCTGATTGCCAGTGGGAAAGGTCCCAGGATGTCGATTCCCCAAGTATGAAACGGCCAAGGGCTGTAGATCGACTTCAACTCTTCGGGAGGCGCCTTGTGCCAATCGGCGTGTTGTTGGCATTGTTTGCAACATTGGGCATACTTCTTGCAGTCTTCTCTCATCGATGGCCAGTAATACCCTGCACGGAGAGTCCTTGCGGCCAGAGCTCGACCCCCGACGTGGCTTCCGCATATACCTTCGTGGAGCTCTGCCATGATTCTCGTGCACTTCTCGCCATGTACGCATTCCAGGAGTGGGTGAGTGAACCCAAACCTGTACAGATCGCCATCAATCAATGTGTACTTTCTAGAATTTTTCTTTACCTTCCTAGCCTCTGTCGGATCCAGTGGGAGAAGGCCATCTGCCAGGCATCGCTTGTACTGTGTTATCCAGGTGTCTGGCTCATGGATCGCGCAGACCTGCGTCATGTTCACCTTCTCTCCTCGACATGCTCTAATTCTCGGCGATCTCAAAGTCTCTTGCGTCAAGGACTTATGACTTCTCGCCGCTTTCTCCGTCGACTTGCTTATCTGAAGAACCAGGTGATCTGCCACAGATGCTCTCGGCGTCTTCAGAGTTTCTTGAATCACCGTCCTCTGCCTACCCCCCTTGCCTGAGCTGGCGAGCTTAGCTAGCAAGTCAGCTCGGGCATTCTGCTCCCTGGGCACATGTACTACTTCAAAGGAGGCAAAGGAACTCTTCAATTCCTGCACATACTCCAAATAGGCCGCCATTTGTGGATCTTTAGCCTGGAACTCGCCTGTTACTTGCCCTGTGACTAGCAGCGAGTCACTCTTAGCCATTAACACCCTGGCTCCCATCTCCTTGGCCAGCAAAATCCCGGCGATCAGCGCCTCATATTCTGCTTGATTGTTACTGGCTTTGAAGGCAAATCTCAAAGATTGTTCGATCAGCACGCCGTTGGGTCCTTCCAAAATGACTCCAGCACCGCTGCCCTGCTGGTTCGACGATCCATCCACCGAAAGTACCCAACGGAAGTCGTCCCCTTCAACTCGTGTCGCCTCAGATGAGAGCTCAACCACGAAATCTGCAAAGATTTGCCCCTGGATCGGGCCTCGAGGCTCATATTTAATATCAAACTCTGACAATTCTACTGCCCATTTCACCATCCTTCCTGCAACGTCAGGCTTCTTCAAGACCTTCTGGATGGGTAGGTCAGTCATCACCAGTATGGTGAAGCTATGGAAATAGTGGCGCAACCTCCTCGCCGAGAATACCACAGCCAGCGCAGCCTTTTCCAGGGCCTGATATCTCGTTTCGGGGCCCTGCAACACCTTACTCACAAAATAAATAGGCTTTTGAGCCTGATCTTGATCCTGGGCGAGCACCGCACTCACCGCCCTCTCAGTTACAGCAAAATACAACCTGAGAGGGGTTCCCACCAGCGGTTTGCACAAGACCGGCGGGCTCGCCAGATATTCCTTCAGCTTGACGAAGGCTTCCTCGGACTCCTTCGTCCACGCAAACTTGTTATTGCGCCTCAAGCACTGAAAATAGGGATGGCCCTTTTCTCCGCTAGCTGACACAAAGCGAGACAGGGCTGCCATCCGACCTGTTAGCTGTTGAACCTCCTTCACCGTAGTTGGGCTCCTCATCGCCAGGATGGCGGCACACTTATCAGGGTTGGCCTCTATGCCTCTTTCCGTCAAGAGGAAACCCAAAAACTTTCCAGCCTCCACGCCGAAAATGCATTTCTCTGGATTAAGCTTTAATCTGAACTTGGCGATCGTCGTGAACAATTCTTCCAAGTCTGCAACGTGCTTACTCTTTTCCGGCGAGGTCACGACCATGTCATCGACGTACGCTTGCACGTTCCTTCCCAGCATCGGTGCAAGTACTCGATCCATCAGCCTCTGGTACGTGCCCTCCGTTCTTCAGCCCAAACGGCATCACCTTGTAGCAGTAGCACGATCTCTCCGTCATGAAGGCTGTCTTCTCTTCATCCATGGGATGCATCTTAATCTGATTATACCCCGAGAAGGCATCCAGGAAGCTCAACAGCTTACACCCTGCGGCACTACCCACCAGGGCGTCTATGCTTGGTAAAGGATACAAATCCTTTGGGCAAGCCTTGTTCAGGTCGGTGAAATCGACGCACATGCGCCATTTCCCGTTACTCTTCTTCACCAGCACGACATTGGCCAACCATTCAGGGTACTGAACTTCCCTGATGTGGCCTGCAGCGAGGAGTTTCTGTGTTTCGTCCCTGATCGCCTGCCTCCTCTCTTCGTTGAATTTTCTTCTTCTTTGTCGCACTGGTCTTACCAAGTTGTCCATCGCCAGATGATGGCACAGGAAGTCGGGATCGATCCCGGGCATGTCCGAAGCGGACCATGCAAACGCGTCCAGATGCCGCTCAATCACCTTGGCGATCTGGTCCTTTAGCTCAACCTCCAGGGATCTTCCTAACTTGAAGATCTTTCCCCCGATTTCTCTCTCGAGCCACTGCTCGACGGGTTTTGGTCTGGTTTCTCTGGCGATCACCGCCCTGGCGATTCCCAGTTCTCTCGCTTCCTCAGGGCGATTCCTTGCCTCTTCCTCCTCCAGACCAGCATTTCCCTCCCCCAGCTCAGCGTCCACCATCTCCACGTCCCTTCCAGCGATCTCTTCTGTTACCGTCGATCTGGGCTTCACACCGGGAGGCAGGGTGGTTGTTACGTAACTCACCGATCTCTTGTTTTTCAGGCTATTCTCATAGCACTTCTTTGCTTCCTTCTGATCGGATTTGATGGTGATGACCACCCCCTCCATGGACGGCAACTTCACCTTCATGTGCCGGGTTGATGGTATGGCACCTATCCTGTTGAGCGTGGGTCTTCCCAATAGGATGTTGTACGCTGAAGGAGCGTTTACAACCAGATACTTGATTTTACGTCTGTAAACGTTGTCCTTAACTCTATGGACCCCCTGACCTCCACTTGGTCACCAGCGAACCCATACAAACACCCTCCATAGGGCCTCAGCTGGTCAAAGGGCAACTCCAACTGCGTGAAAGTCGGCCAGAACATCACATCTGCCGAGCTTCCCTGGTCCACCAACACCCTGTGGACCTTTCTTCCTGCTGTTATCAACGAAATTACTATGGGATCGTTGACATGAGGCACAACATCCCGGAGATCTTGCTTGGTGAATGTAATATCCACTTCTGGCGAGTGGTCTTCAAACATATCCACCGTCATCACAGACCTTGCGTACTTCTTCCTCTGTGACGCGGTGCATCCACCGCCTGAGAAACCCCCTGCGATGGTGTGGATTTCTCCGTGCGTGGGCATCTCGTGCTGCTGAGCTTCAGCACCTGCTGGTTGGGAGCTCGACGCGCCCCCCGTCCTTCTGTCCAGCAAATAATCATTTAGGAACCCGCTCTTTACCAGATCGTCGAGCTGGTATCCTAATGCTAAACATGAGTCCACTGTATGGCCAAAGCCTTGGTGAAACTCACACCAGGCGTCTGGCTTTGGTCCCAGCACCTTGTCGCCCACCTTTTCTGGCGCCTTCAACCTAGCGGATATGTTGGGAATGGCGATCAGATCCGCCAATCCCATGACAAACTTGTGCTTAGGCGGGCGATTGTATTCCCGGCGTGCTGGTTGTTGGCGTTCTTGGCCCCTACCCTTGTTCTTCCTTGGATCATAAGGATGGCGAGTCCTCTGATCCCTCCTGGCCGCCGCTGTCTCCAGCACCCTCTGTGGCTGGATCCTCGTCTGGGCGCGTGGCCTAGCGGGAGCCACGCTTCCTCTCTTCTCGGCGACTTCGCTCTCGTCGGCGATGTGGGCCACCGCAAGTCGCCTAACCTCAGCAAACGTGGCGGGGTGCGCCCTGATCAACGCCTCGCAGAATGGTCCCGGCAACACGCCCTTCTTGAATGCATAGACCAGCATTTCTTCATCTTTGGCCGGCGATCTGACCATCTGCGCCCCAAAGCGATTCAGGTAGTCTCTGAGGGACTCTCCCTGATATTGCTTTATATCAAACAAATCATAAGACACCCTGCGGTGCCTTATTCACAATGTACTGCTCGACGAAAATCTTCGAGAACTGTTGAAAACTGGTTATGTGACCGTTACGCAGGCTCACAAACCATTCCAGCGCCGTTCCCTGGAGCGTGCTCACGAACATCTTGCAATACACGGCGTCTGATCCCCCTGACAGCATCATCTGCGTGTGGAACGTGGTGAGATGAGCCTCAGGATCCTCCACGCCGGTGAAAACAGCCTTAACAGGAACCACACTCGCAGGAATAGGCGTGTCAGTAATCGCCTGAACAAAAGCATAGGAAAAACACGAGGTGGCGACGACGGCGCAACCTCTTCAGCAGAAGAACGCCCTTGCTGCTCCTGAAGAGCTTGACGCAGCTCCTCAGTCACCTTGCTAAGCTCCTCATTCCTGGCGCGAGAGGCGACCAGGTCCTCATGCATTCTCGCCTGTTCTATGCGCGAGGCTTCCACAGTTGCCTGCAACGAACGCATCATCTCCGCCATCTGCGCCATGGTCATGGCGGCGGCGCCTTCAGCAGCGACGGGCGCAACCGGACATGAACGATTGCTTCTCATTTTTCTCATGAAACTTAGCGAATCACAGAATGCAGCGAACAACACTTACTTCAGCCACGATCGATTCAGCGATCAATCGGAAAAACTGTGCGAAACTCCGCAAGAACACCGCAAACCTTCAAAGAAACCTGCAACTCCACCAGAAACCACCGCTTCTCCCACAGATAACCAAACGAGCGAGGGAACTCAAATTCCACCGAACAGATCTCAAGCGAACAGCAAACTACGGTTGCACCAGCACACAACCACACAGAAAATCACGAAAACCTCCAAGAACTCGCGCTGTGGATGGGAACAAGTTTTACACGGCCCCACGGTGGGCGCCTGATGATCCTGCCTGTTGACCAGAACGTTGGAACCTGCCTCGTCAAAGGATCGACTCGTGCACCGCTTCGAACCTCCGTCCTTCTTCGAGATCCACCTCAAGAACCTGCAAAAGAACAGAGCGGCGCCGCTGCGGCCGATCGCACTCCAACGCCCAAGTCAGTGACCGAACCACCAAATACTAAGAGCAAGAACACTCAGGAAATCTCAAGGAACCGTGCAATGTTCTCTCTCACAGTAAGCTAGAACTCGCAAGCGTAAAGAGTGTAATCTGAACGTGCGTACCTCAGAAAGTTCGTTGAGAACTCTTATATACCTGGTCACTTTCTCTCTCCTAGCAGTTACAGACCTGGATACGTGGCTCGCATCCAGTCGTACACGTGCCATCATCTGGAGCCTCCTTGACTTGGGCGCTGCTTCTGACTCTCTTTTTGGCTAAGTTATTTATGCATGGTACTGCCCAGTGCATAGCTAACTTCGGAGCGCGATCTCTACTGGAACTGGCGAGTTAGGGTGCCCTCGTACACCTTCCTTGTGGTCTCGCCGGCCGCCTTCATAATCTACACCACTTTCATCTCTGGCGATGTGCCTGCTCTGGCGATCTCCAATCGCTTGGTCGCCTGAGTTTACATCTGGCGACTTCACTTTCTACTGGGCGATCGCCTGGTATGCTGAAGATCGGAACACGCCAACTTAATCACTGGCGACTTCACGAGCCCCCGACTTCCTCCCCTTCTGTCAACCTGGCGCCTTGTCAACACGCCTACACTGTAGCTTGGTGCCACGTCATCACTTCCGACTACCAGGACGGTACAAATATTTATAAATTACTTAGAAAATTAAATAAATACATATCTTAAATTATTTAATTTAGTACTTAAATTAAAATTTGTAATATATAAAATTTATAAATTATTCAAAATTCTAAATAAATACAAATCCTAAATTACTTAATAAATAAAAAAATCTTAAATTACTTAATGTCTTACTTCAAAAAATATAAATTATAAATTATTTAATATCATACATAAATAAAAATCTGAAATAATGTTTTATACAAAATATTGAAAGGAAATCAACTTCTCTCCTGGCCCAATATGAGTACTTTTAGAATTATATTAAACTTAACTTGATGTTGTATACAAAAAATAAATTTGTTAACTTGCTTTTATAATTTTATATTATTATAACTATTTTTGTTAAATTTTAAATTATAGAATATCGTACTTAAATAATAAAAAAAAATTGTAATTAAATACAAATATTAAATGACAATACAATGGGTTTCTTAGTATACCGTCCTGGTAGTCGGAAGTGATGACGTGGCATCAAGCTATTGTATAGGCGTGTTGACGGGACGCCTGGCTGGCAGAAGGGAAGGAAGTCGGGGGGCTCGTGTAGTCGCCAGTTATTAAGTTGGCGTGCTCCGATCTCCAGCACACCAGAACCGGCGGTCACCGGCTTAAAGATGAAGTCGCCAGATGTAAACCCAGGCGACCAAGTGATTAGAGATCGCCGAAACAAGGACATCGCCGGAGATGAAGGCAGATAGACATTTCCCAGCTGGCCAGAGGATGAGGTCGGGGGACAGCTTGCTTGAGCATACACGGTGAAACAGGTGGTGCAGATCATGAAGGCGGTCGGCGAGACCACAGGGAAGGTGTATACGAAGGCACCCTAACTCGCCAATCCAGTAGAGATCGCGCTCCAAGACAACTATGCACTGAGTAGTATCATGCATAAGTAACTTAGCCAAAGGAGAGTCAGAAGTAGCGCCCAAGTCAAGGATGCTCCAGATGAAGGCACGTGTACAACTGGATGCAAGCCACGTGTCCAGGTGTGTAACTGCCAGGAGAGAGAAAGTGTCCAGGTATATAAGAGTTTCCCAACGAACTTCTGAGGTACGCACGTTCAGATTGTCTTCTTTACGCTTGCGAGTTCTTGAGTATACTGAGAGAGAGAACTGGTTCACGGTTCCTTGAGAGTTCTTGAGTGTACTCTTAGTAATTGGTGGTTCAGTCACTGACTTGGGCGTTGGAGTGCGATCGGCCGCAGCGGCGCCGTTTCGTCTTTTGCAGGTTCTTGAGGTGGATCGCGGTGAAGGACGGAGGCAAACACGGCGCATATGTCGATCCAAGTTTGACGAGGCAAAGCTTCAGCGTTTTGGTCAACAGGCAGGATCATCAGGCGCCCACCGTGGGGCCGTGTAAAACCTGTTCCCATCCACAGCGTGAGTCCTTGGAGGTTTTTGTAGTTTCTGTGTGGTTGTGTGCTGGTGCAACCATTGTCCGCTGTTCATCTAGGTTTTGTTCGGTAATTTCGCGTTTTCCACCGTTCGTTTGGGTTTTTGTTCGGTGAGGTGAAGTTTTCTGCTGATTGCGCGAGTTTCGATCGGTGAGATTTGAGTTCTTTGGCTCGTTTGGTTTTTCGTGGGAGAAGCGGTGGTTTCTGGTGGAGTTGCGGGTTTCTGTGGAGGTTCGCTGTGTTCTTGAGGTTTCTTTCGGAGTTTGGCGAGGTTCTGACCGATTGATCGCTGAATCGATCGTCGCTGAAGGAGGTGTTGTTCATCGCTCTCTGTGATTTGTCAGGTGTTCATGAGAAAAATGAGAAGCAACCGTTCAAGTCCAGTTGCGCCCGTTGCTGCTGAAGGCGCCATGACTATGGCGCAGATGGTTGAAATCATGCGTTCGCTGCAGGCGAATGTGGAAGCCTCGCGCATAGAGCAGGCGAGAATGCACGAGGACCTGGTCGCCTCTCGGGCCAGGAATGATGAGCTTAGCAGAGTGACTGAAGAACTGCGTCAAGCTCTTCAGGAGCAGCGAGGGCGTCCAATCGCTGAAGTGGTCGCGCCGTCAACGCCGCCTCGCGTTTTTCCTATGCCTTTTGCTCAGGCGATTACCGACACGTCTATCCCTGCGAGTGTGGTACCTGTGAAGGCTGTTTTCACCGGCGTGTAGGATCCTGAAGCTCATCTCACCACGTTCCATACGCAGATGATGTTGTCAGGAGGATCAGACGTCGTGTACTGCAAGATGTTTGTGAGCACCCTCCAGGGAACGGCGCTGGAATGGTTTGTGAGCCTGCCTACAGGTCACATAACCAATTTCCAATAGTTTTCAAAGATCTTCGTTGAGCAGTACATCGTGAACAAGGCACCGCCCAGGGTGTCTTATGACTTGTTTGACATAAGGCAGTATCAGGGAGAGTCCCTCAGGGACTACCTGAATCGTTTTGGGGCGCAGATGGTCCGATCGCCAGCCAAAGATGAAGAGATGCTGGTCTACGCATTCAAGAAGGGCGTGCTGCCGGGACCATTCTGCGAGCCACATTTGCTGAGGTTAGGCGACTTGCGGTGGCCCACATCGCCGATGAGAGTGAAGTCGCCGAGAAGAGGGGCAGCGTGGCTCCCGCCAGGCCACGTGCCCAGACCAGGATCCAGCCACAGAGGGTGCTGGAGACAGCGGCGGCCAGAAGGGATCAGAGGACTCGCCATCCTTATGATCCAAGGAAGAACAAGGGCAGGGGCCAAGGGCGCCCTCAACCAGCACACCGGGAGTACAATAGCCCGCCAAAGCACAAGTTTGTCATGGGATTGGCGGACCTGATCGCCATTCCCAATATATCAGCTAGGTTGAAAGCGCCCGAGAAGGTGGGCGACAAGGTGCTGGGACCAAAGCCAGACGCCTGGTGTGAGTTCCACCAGGGCTTTGGCCACACCGTGGATTCGTGCTTGGCCTTAGGATACCAGCTCGACGATCTGGTCAAGAGCGGGTTCCTAAACGACTACTTGCTAGATAGAAGGACGGGGGGCGCGTCGAGCTCCCAACCAGCAGGTGGTGAGGCTCAGCAGCACGAGATGCCTACACACGGGGAAATCCACACCATTGCAGGGGGTTTCTCGGGTGGTGGATGCACCGCGTCACAAAGGAAGAAGTACGCGAGGTCTGTGATGACGGTGGATATGTTTGAAGACCACTCGCCGGATGTGGACATTACGTTCACCAATCAAGATCTTCGGGACGTTGTGCCTCATGACAACGACCCCATAGTCATCTCGCTGATCACAGCAGGAAGGAAGGTCCACAGGGTTCTGGTGGACCAAGGAAGCTCGGCAGACGTGATGTTTTGGCCGACTTTCACACAGTTGGAGCTACCCCTTGACCAGCTGAGGCCCTATGGAGGGTGTTTGTATGGTTTCGCTGGCGACCAGGTAGAGGTCAGGGGGTACATAGAGCTGAGGACTACGTTTACAGATGAGGCGGGCTCGAGAACAGAGAAAATTAAATACCTTGTCGTAAACGCTCCTTCAGCCTACAACATTCTGCTGGGAAGACCCACGCTCAACAGAATAGGCGCTATACCGTCGACCCGGCACATGAAGGTTTAGTTGCCATCTATGGAGGGGGTGGTGATCACCATCAAATCCGACCAGAAAGAAGCGAAGAAGTGCTATGAGAATAGCCTGAAGAACAAGAGGTCGGTGAGTTACGTGACAACCACCCCGCCTCTTGGTGTGAAGCCCAGATCGACGGTAATAGAAGAGACCGCCGGAAGAGACGTGGAGATGGTGGATGCTGAGCTGGAGGAGGGGAACGCCGGTCTGGAGGAAGAAGAGGCGAGGAATCGCCCTGAGGAAGCGAGGGAGCTGGGAATCGCCAGGGCGGTGATTGCCAGAGAAACCAGACCAAAACCCGTCGAGCAGTGGCTCGAGAGAGAGATCGGAGGAAAGATCTTCAAGCTGGGAAGATCTCTGGAGGTCGAGCTCCAGGACCAGATCGCCAAGGTGATAGAGCGGCAGCTGGATGCATTTGCATGGTCCGTTTCGGACATGCCCGGGATCGACCCCGACTTCTTGTGCCATCATTTGGCGATGGACAACTTGTGAGACCGGTGCGGCAGAGGAGAAGGAAGTTCAACGAGGAGAGGAGGCAAGCGATTAGAGACGAAACACAGAAACTCCTCGCTGCAGGCCATATCAGGGAGGTGCAGTACCCTGATTGGCTGGCGAATGTCGTACTGGTGAAGAAGAGCAACGGGAAATGGCGCATGTGCGTCGATTTCACCGATCTGAACAAGGCCTGCCCAAAGGATTCGTATCCTTTGCCAAGCATAGACGCCCTGGTGGACAGTGCTGCAGGGTGTAAGTTGTTGAGTTTCCTGGATGCCTTCTCGGGGTATAACCAGATCAAGATGCATCCCATGGATGAAGAGAAGACTGCCTTCATGACCGAGAGATCGTGCTACTGCTACAAGGTGATGCCGTTTGGGCTGAAGAACGCGGGGGCCACGTACCAGAGGCTGATGGATTGAGTACTTGCACCCATGCTGGGAAGGAATGTGCAAGCGTACGTGGATGACATGGTCGTGACCTCGCCAGAGAAAAGCAAGCACGTTGCGGACTTGGAGGAGTTGTTCACTACGATCGCCAAGTTTAGGTTGAAGCTGAATCCGGAGAAGTGCATTTTTGGCGTGGAGGCTGGGAAGTTCTTGGGTTTCCTCTTAACTGAGAGAGGAATAGAAGCCAACCCTGATAAGTGTGCCGCCATCTTGGCGATGAGGAGCCCGGCCACTGTGAAGGAAGTACAACAGCTTACAGGTCGGATGGCCGCCCTGTCTCGCTTCGTGTCGGCTAGCGGAGAGAAGGGCCACCCATATTTCCAGTGTTTAAGGCGGAACAACAAATTTGCCTGGACGAAGGAGTGTGAGGAAGCCTTCGTCAATCTTAAGGAATATTTGGCGAACCCGCCGGTTTTGTGCAAACCGCTGGTGGGAACCCCTCTCAGGTTGTATTTTGCTGTAACTGAGAGGGCGGTGAGTGCGGTGCTAGCCCAGGACCAAGATCAGGCTCAAATGCCTATTTATTTTGTTAGTAAGGTACTGCAGGGCCCCGAAACGAGGTATCAGGCCCTGGAGAAGGCTGCACTGGCAGTAGTCTTTTCGGCGAGGAGGTTACGCCACTATTTCCATAGCTTCACGATACTAGTGATGACCGACTTGCCCATCCAGAAGGTTTTGAAGAAGCCTGACGTTGCTGGGAGAATGGTGAAGTGGGCAGTGGAGCTGTCGGAGTTTGATATTAAGTATGAGCCCCGAGGTCCGATTAAGGGGCAGATCTTCACAGATTTCGTAGTCGAGCTCTCGTCTGAGGCGACACGAGTTGAGGGGGATGACTTTCGTTGGGTGCTTTCAGTGGATGGATCGTCGAACCAGCAGGGTAGCGGCGCTGGGGTCATCTTGGAGGGACCCAACGGCGTGCTGATCGAACAATCCCTGAGGTTTGCCTTCAAAGCCAGCAACAATCAAGCAGAATATGAGGCGCTGATCGCCGGTATTTTGCTGGCCAAGGAGATGGGAGCTAGGGTGCTGATGGCAAAGAGTGACTCGCTGCTAGTCACGGGCCAAGTAACAGGCGAGTTCCAGGCCAAGGATCCACAAATGGCGGCTTACCTGGAGTATGTGCAGGAGCTGAAGAGTTCCTTTGCCTCCTTTGAAGTGGTACATGTGCCCAGGGAGCAGAATGCCCGAGCTGACCTGCTAGCTAAGCTCGCCAGTTCAGGCAAGGGGGGTAGGCAGAGGACGGTGATTCAAGAAACTCTGAAGACGCCGAGAGCATTCGTGGCAGATCACCTGGTTCTTCAGATAAGCAAGTCGACGGAGAAAGCGGCGAGGAGTCACAGATCCCTGACTCAAGAGACTTTGAGGTCGCCACGGATAAGAGCATGTCGGGGGGAGAAGGTGAACATGACGCAGGTCTGCACGACCCATGAGCCAGACACCTGGGTAACACAGTACAAGCGGTGCCTGGCGGATGGCCTTCTCCCGCTGGATCCGACGGAGGCTAGGAAGATAAAGAAGAATTCTAGCAAGTTCACAATGATTGACGGCGAGTTGTACAGGTTTGGGTTCACTCACCCACTCCTGGAATGTGTGCACGGGGAAATGTACAAGAATTATGGCAGAGCTCCATGAAGGGATATGCGGAAGCCACGTCGGGGGTCGAGCTCTGGCCGCAAGGACTCTCCGTGCAGGTTACTACTGGCCAACAATGAGAGAAGACTGCAAGAAATATGCGCAGTGCTGCAAGCAATGCCAGCAGCACGCCGATTGGCACAAGGCGCCTCCTGAGGAGTTGAAGTCGATTTACAGTCCTTGGTCGTTTCACACATGGGGAATCGACATCCTGGGACCATTCCCGCTGGCGATCAGGCAGATGAAGTACTTGGTGGTGGCGATTGAATATTTCACCAAGTGGATCGAAGCAGAACCAGTGGCCCAGATCACCGCACACAAGATCGAGGGTTTCGTGTGGAAGAACATTGTGTGCCGGTTTGGCGTGCCCAAGCGCCTGGTGTCGGACAATGGGACTCAGTTTGCAAGTCACCTGTTGAAGAAGCTGTGCGAAGGGGTGGGAATTCAACAAGTATTTGCATCCGTCGAGCACCCTCAGACGAATGGCCAAGTAGAGTCAGCCAATCGGGTGCTGCTGAGAGGGTTGAAGAGAAGGCTAGAGAAAGCCAAATGAAGTTGGGCTGAGGAGGTACCCCGTATAGTTTGGGCGTACCACACCACCGAGCAGTCAGGAACCCACGAGACCCCGTTCAGCCTGGTCTATGGATGCGACGCAATGATTCCAGTAGAAATCCAAGAGAGCTCGCCGAGATTCCAGAACTTTGTAGCGAAAGACTCGAATGAGGAGAGAAGGCTGAATCTGGATTTGCTGCATGAGGTCAGGGAGGAGGCGAGATTGAAAGCTGAGGCGGTGAAGAGAAGGATTGAACGAAGATATAACTCGAAGGTGGTGCCAAGACAGTTCAGGGAGGGCGACCTGGTGATGAGAAAGGCCCACCAGTACGAGATGGAGAATAAGCTGTCGCCAAAGTGGACGGGACCGTTCAGAATAACCGAGGCGCTTGGGAACGGCGCCTAACGCTTAGAGACATTGGAAGGAGGGGCGATTCCTCGCACTTGGAACGCCACGCACCTCAAGTTATATTACAGTTGAGAACTTTGTAAGTAAAACAAACACGAGGAGCTTTACAATGTTTCTGTTAAAACATTTTGAAGGGGGCACTCTTTTTTCCCTAAGGAGGGTTTTTAATGAGGCCACCCAATAAAGAAGAGTTTTCGAAGCTTAAAGTTCTTTTAGATTGCATGCTTGTTGTTTTCCGAAAGTTTTGAAGAAAGACCTTGTCACTTATATGTGATTTAAGGCAAGTTAAAGATATATTGCATGCTTTCTAAAAAGTTTCTAAGTCCCCATCGTCTTTCGGCGATTGGCGGCATCAGTTAAAGTTAAAGTCTTCATCGTCTTTCGGCGATCGGAGGCACCAATTAAAAGACCTCAACGCCCTCGCGCGTCTTGAGGCGAGTTAAAAGACCTCCTCGCCGTCGAGCGAGTGCAGGCGAGAAAGAGTGAAAAGTCCTCAGTGTTTCTGGGGGAGAGAAGATGTAACCCCCGGGGCAATGTAGAGGCACCAGTGAAAAGTCCTCAGTGTTTCTGGGGAGAGAAGATGTAACCCCTGGGGCAATGTAGAGGCACCAGTGAAAAGTCCTCAGTGTTTCTGGGGAAGAGAAGATGTAACCCCTGGGGCAATGTAGAGGCACCAGTAAAAGTCCTCAGTGTTTCTGGGGAAAGGAGATGTAACCCCTGGGGCAATGTAGAGGCACCAGCAAAAAGTCCTCAATGTTTCTGGGGGAGAGGAGATGTAACCCCTGGGGCAATGTAGAGGCACGAGTTAAAGACCTTCTCGTCGACGAGCGAGTTCAAGCGAGTTAAAGACCTTCTCGCCGATGAGCGAGTTCAGGCGAGCTAAAAGACCTTCTCGCCTATGAGCGAGTTCAGGCAAGATAAAATCCTTCTCGTCTCGAACGAGTTCAGGTATGGTGTGAAGGGTGGAAGAAGTTTGGAGGGTGGCTAAGGTAGGTTCGAAGAGAACGCCTAACCACCCGGTCTCTTGTTCTGAAGCTCAGGGAGGTAGAGAAGGATCCGAAAGGCGCCTCTACCCCCAGATAAAGGAACAATGGCCAAGTTGTGAAGGCAGGAGGAAGCTGATATCGCCAAGAGTCTTTGGCGACCAGGGGAAATTCAAGCAATAGCGAGAAAGTCAAGACCCGTTTGGATAAGGCAGATCAGATGAGCAGTGTCTTAAGCCATTAGTTGAGTTGAAGTTCGTTATTTGAAGAGCGATTTCACGTTAAGGTTCATTACCTTGAGGTTGCAAGTTGTTAGAGTGTTTTGTTCGAAAGTCGGTGGTTCGAAGCAGTTAAAGCATACGATTGCGCTTACGAAGTTACTAAGTTAATTTCTTTGAAGTAAATTGTACAAGGAGAGATAAAGCAGACAGAGAAGTTATAAGAAGAAGTACAAAGACTTTATCAAAAGGTATAATCAATTCAAGATACATGTACAAGAAAAGAAAAAGTTTATTACAAGGTGGGTATATCTAAAGGAGAAAGCATAAGAATCGTGGATGGAGGGAAGCAATCAGTCTTCAGAAGGAACAACCTTCCCGTCCACCACCTCGTTGTTGAGAGACACCATGGTAAGATCCAAGTCGGGGTACAAGCAGGCGAACTGTTCCCGGGCGGCCTCGAATCCAACAGCGAGAATCTGGGCAGAGCTCAGCTCAAGTTCTTCGATCTGTTTCTTTAGCCCCTCGTTCTGCTGCTTCAGCTCTTCAGCTTGTTTCTTGAGTTCTTCAATTGTTTCCCGAGCTTGAAGAAGGTCTTCAGTAACCTTCTTGGATTCCGCTTGCACCTGGGCCAGCTCTACGACGATCTTCCCGTTCTCTTCGTTGACTTCGGCAAGTTTTGCCACGGTGTCGTCTCTCTCCTTCTCAACTTTGCCCAAAAAGACCTCCCGATCTGCTGACCTTTTCTCGAGGTTTTTTACCTTGGCAGCATCTGCTTTGATTGACGCCTCCAGGTCAGCTACTTTGACGCGATAGGGTACCAGCTTGCTCTCCAGCTCAATCTTCTCTTGAGCTAAGAGCTGCACCTTATGGCGTAGATCGGTGGCCTCCTTGCGTGCCACCCGGAGCTCAGTGCTCATAGCATCTTCCACTCGGGAGTGATCGATTTCGGCGAGCGTTAGATTGCAGGATAACCTCTCCGCCTCAATCCTTATGGAGCGATTCTTCGCTCGGAGTGTGAAGATGTCATCTTGGAGCTTCTTGGTGGAACTCTCCACAGCCTTGGATATGATGGAGGGAAAATCCTCCGCCATCATCTTCAGTTTTGCTGAGAAGGGCTCCCACACCCTTTTGACCTCAAGAGAAAGGTTTGCTTGTGGAGGCACCGGGGGGGCTTGTTGTTGGTTCTCGCCGCCACCTTCTTGAGTTAGTTGTTCAATGAGTGCTTCTTGGCGTGATGGCAACGTCGGGGATTCGGTGATGAGGATTGGAGAGTTGTGAGCACCCTCATCCCCGACTGGTGCGGCGTTTGCGGTTGAGGCGTTTGAAGGAGGACCCCCTCCAGCTGATACATAGGGCGTGGAGGCGCTCGGGGGGTTCTCCATGAAGTTGGGCTCGGCGGCCTCAACCACAGGAAGTGCAGACGCCAGAGGAACTGCTTGGACTGGTGAGGTGGGAGCTGGTGGAGGAAGCAGTGTTGGAGGTGGAGCTGGGGTGGAAGGTGGTGTTGATGTTGGAGGAGGAGGCAGAGCAGATGGTGAAGAAGGTGCCACCCTCTTCCTCTTGGTGATAAGGCCATCTTCATTCGCCTCATCGTCTTCTTCTTCTTCCTCATGAACCACTTGAGGGGTTTTCCTCTTTGGTTTCCTGAGGATGAGCTTTTTGCGCTGATTGGCGGGCTGGGCCTCGGAAGGAGTTGGGCTTTTGGGTGGCGATCTGCCCTGTGCAGCGGCGATCTCCACAACTGCGTTTGGCACGGTTTGGGAGCCCGACGCCAACCCGTGGGTTCGGGCGAGTGCCCTCAACTCAGCCAGCTTTCCCTTGCCCAACATGAGGTCTGCATAATGCAAAGGAACATGGGTCAGCTTAGAGAGAAAGAAAAACGCATAAGTCAGTATGCAAGAAAAGCAGATAAGTGGTGCAGAAAATAAAACCAAAGTCTTGTGCACGGCAGACAAGACGCCCAGCAACAGTTAACAGAGGAATGGCACAAGGCAAAGACTTAAAAATTGAGGCACTAACCTATGCGAGTCTCGAGTTGATCTTCGAAGAACTCGAAGGAGATGAGCGCCGTGGTAAGGAAAGTGATGTTGAGATCTGCCACGCTCTTCCAGAAGAGGCACAGATCTTTGTCCAAGGCTCCCATGTTGTCGGGGCTCCTTGGCCTCCTGAAGCTTCCCTTGGACTCTTTATTCCCCTTGTTTACCCAATACAAGGGGAAGCCGTCGAGCAGCGAGGCATCCTTGTCGTTTGGGCGCACCTGGACAAACTTGCCTTTCCAATCCTTGTAGGATTGCTAGAAGATGGAGAAGATCGACCTTCCAGCAATCCCGTTCAGGCTCACCCACAGGCGATCTCCTGGGTGTTTGGCTTCAAACAAGAAGAGAAAAACGTCCACTGACGCTGGCAGCCCCAAATGTGCGCACATGATTTGGAACGCCCGCACGAACGCCCAGCTGTTGGGATGGAGCTGGGCGGCGGCGATGTCGAGCTCGGTAAGTAGCTCCCTTTCAAAACGAGTGAAGGGAAACCTAAGTTTCACCTTCTTGAACATGGTGGTGTATACGAAGCAGAACAACCCGCCGTTGTTCCCTTTGTCGTCGGCGCACACTGGCATATCGGGGGGGCAAGGTAGCACCATCATCTTGTCGTCATGCTCCTTGTGGAACGACAGGTGAGGCTCGTCCCTTTTCTTCAATCGAAGAACTGCCCCAGCAGAGTTTACTGAGGAGGTTTCCTTCAACAAGGTCGGGGTGGCCCATGGGTATAATTTTTTGAAGTCTGGGGAAAGAACGGAGGCTCCTCCGGCGACAGGTGGAGTAGCCTGAGCCAGGTTAGGGCGGGAGGTTGCAGGCCTCTCAGCCTGGGAAGAAGAAGCACCAAGTGCTCGCGGTGGGTGGTGAGCTTGAGATGAAGGGTTTCGTGACGAGGGAGGAGGATTTGGGGGATCTTTGAGCGAGCCATCGCGGAAGCTGCAAAGGAAGAAGAAAAGAAAAGGTGATCAGAGTTCGCAGAGGCTGACTCGATCGTGAAAGAAGGGTGAAAAACGAACGAACGAAGGTTCGTTGTAACGAAGACGAAGCCCTAAGTTACGAGAAAGGAGAAATAGAAGAAACAGCCCACAGCGTATGCACCAGACAGTTAATGGATGATGCAAATCGGTTAAAATGCAGGAAAAATCAGCAGAAGAAGTAAAGGGAGTACCTTTTTATGATCGGAAGAGCGATGAAGGAAGTTGAGGATTCAGGGGGTTGAAGAGCGTCGTGAGCTTTTGCAGAAGAAACTTGAAGCGTTTTAGGAAACGAAGAAGTGATGGAACAGTAGAAGCGAAATGGGTTTAAGGGTTTTTCGAATGGGTTTGGGAAGCGCAAACGACAATTAAAGGTAACCGTTGATGAAGCCACGTGTCGAGCGATTGGAGGAGTGTTTGGTGGAGAGTCAGGAAAGCAGAAAGTACAACCGCTTGGAATTCTGCGCCAGCGCCACGTAGATCGGTATTGACGTGACTCCTTTAGTCTTTTTGCTGGACAAGTCTTCGCTTAAGACTGGGGGGCTTGTGTACCGCCCTGGTAGTCGGAAGTGATGACGTGGCATCAAGCTATTGTATAGGCGTGTTGACAGGACGCCTGGCTGGCAGAAGGGAAGGAAGTCGGGGGGCTCGTGTAGTCGCCAGTTATTAAGTTGGCGTGCTCCGATCTCCAGCGCACCAGAACCGGCGGTCACCGGGTTAAAGATGAAGTCGCCAGATGTAAACCCAGGCGACCAAGTGATTAGAGATCGCCGAAACAAGGACATCGCCGGAGATGAAGGCAGATAGACATTTCCCAGCTGGCCAGAGGATGAGGTCGGGGGACAGCTTGCTTGAGCATACACGGTGAAACAGGTGGTGCAGATCATGAAGGCGGTCGGCGAGACCACAGGGAAGGTGTGTACGATGGCACCCTAACTCGCCAATCCAGTAGAGATCGCGCTCCAAGACAACTATGCACTGAGTAGTATCATGCATAAGTAACTTAGCCAAAGGAGAGTCAGAAGTAGCGCCCAAGTCAAGGATGCTCCAGATGAAGGCACGTGTACAGCTGGATGCAAGCCACGTGTCCAGGTGTGTAACTGCCAGGAGAGAGAAAGTGTCCAGGTATATAAGAGTTTCCCAACGAACTTCTGAGGTACGCACGTTTAGATTGTCTTCTTTACGCACGTTCAGATTGTCTTCTTTACGCTTGCGAGTTCTTGAGTATACTGAGAGAGAGAACTGGTTCACGGTTCCTTGAGAGTTCTTGAGTGTACTCTTAGTAATTGGTGGTTCAGTCACTGACTTGGGCGTTGGAGTGCGATCGGCCGCAGCGGCTCCGTTTCGTCTTTTGCAGGTTCTTGAGGTGGATCGCGGTGAAGGACGGAGGCAAACACGGCGCATACGTCGATCCAAGTTTGACGAGGCAAAGCTCCAGCATTTTGGTCAACAGGCAGGATCAGTTTATATAGGTTCTAATTTCTCATCCGATTTCAAGTTTCGGATTGTGCTACCTAGAATTGTTATATATACAGATAGATATAAATTTTTGTTCCAAAAAAAGAAAACATTACAATCCCACCTAGCAAAACTTACTGGTTGTACTCCTAGAATTGTTATATTTCATTTCTCATTTTTCATCTGATTTCAAGTTTCGGGTTGTGCTACCTATAATTGTTATTGTTCTTGTCGGTTGACCTGGTCGTCGGTTGACTGTGGAAACAAGTTGTGGCTCTGTCTATCTCGCTGGAAATCTGCTCTTCCTTTGGATGCTGGAATGCGGCTCCGTTTGAAACAGAGGGGGGCCTACCTGTTGATTGCATTCCAATGATCAAGTCAATACAGGGCTTATAGAAACAATAAGTAAGTAAGTAGTTTTAACCGTGTGTGTTTACCTGTGATCCCAAGTCCCTTTTATAGACTACTTTTAGGTTACCTCTTGTAACAACCTTCTCTTATGAGAACCTTATCTCGAGTGACAACATGTTTAACAAGAAGAGAGTTTGTTACAATGCGCACAATCTTAGTGTTGCAATCGCACATAATCTTACCTCCTTGGAGTGCATATAAATCTTAACAAGATGGCCGCTAGGTACCAATTCATGTACTGGCATTAGGGGTCCAATCTGTCCATGGTAGGCGTATAAGCCTTTATGTATCATGCATGCAACCTGTTCTCCAAAACCCTAACGCTCTTGGGCTTAGGCTTAATGGAGAACGTTTTACTGGTAGTAGACCCGAATGTACTAAATACACCCTTAGGCCCACGAACCCTCTTCGCTGACCTGATAAGGCTCTATACGCGAAAGATTACATTACGTATATAAATGAAATTCAATACACACCTACCTAGAGCCTACTCAGATGGCCCATCAACCCGATCCAACGATCGAGCTGACCTGTTTAACATAGATGCTGATGTCCGACCACCAAGCATTAAACTCAGCACTCTCGTCCAGTACAAATATAGATATAGATAAATATAATTTTTTTTTCCAAAAATACATTATAATCACACATAGAAAAAGTTACCAGTTGTACTACCTAGAATTGTTAAAAATATAGATATAGATATAATTTTTTTTTACAAAAGAACGTGACAATGATACGTGAAAAAAGTTACCGGTTGTGCTACCTAAAATTATTATAGATATAGATATAGATATTATTAATTCTGTGTGTAAAACAAATTAACTTAAATTGTTTCTAAAATACCATGTGTATATATATGAATCAGAAATTAATTCTTACAAATTATTTTATTGTAAACCTTAAATTATAATTTCATATTATTATAACTATAATTCTCTTCATCTACTTTAAAAATATACATTATATACTTCAAAATATACATCATATACTGATAGTTATTATGTGGACCCAACATAATTTTTGCGTTTTTCTTTATTTATTTTATGTGGGACTTAAATTTTATGTGGACCTTAAATATACAAAAGCTTTCTTTATGTGCCACGTGTCCAAGTTTGTGTCCTAAATAGGTTTTCTAATTTCTCGCACTTCAAAGTTGTTCTATAACAGTTGTTACAAAAAAAGATATATGAATCAGAAATTAATTATTACATTTCTTTTCTAAACCTTAAATTATAATTTCATATTATTATAACTATAATTACTCTTCGTCTATTTTAAAAATATACATTATACTAATTTTCAATATACATTATATCTAAGTTAAATAGCTTTTTTTTATCTCAGTATTAAGTTTTATTTTTATCAATTTTTTCTATATTTTAAATAATTTCTATATCATTTCATTTATTTTGAGAATGAATTAATGTAGTTACTTATAAATCATTTCATTTCATTTGTTTCTATATCATTTCATTTATTACAAAACGAAACTTGCCATATTAAAATAATGAAACTTGTAATATTAAATTAACCATAACATCGTCCTTGGCAAAAACCTATTTGCCAAATTAAAATCAAACAAACAACATGTAACAAAAAAAAAATTGTAATATTAAAAGAAGCATAACATTGTTCTTCGCAAAAATATATTTGCCAAATTACATTCACAAAAAATAAAACACTTGACTTTTTACAGCATTAACAACACCTTAATATGAATCGGGGTTATCCCATTATTTGCCTCAAATATCAACTTATCTCAACTTATCTCCTTGACGAAGTTCATGGATCTGACAAAACTCTCTCCATCCCACCCGAATTTAACATAAGGCTTCGGAGGTGCTCTTATGAAAATTTTGCTTTTTACTTCCATATTATGTCCATGAAGCAGAGTACACTTTAACCTGCTTTCACGAATGAATTTCGCAAAAGCAATAGGAAGATCATGCAAAGAAACACGTGTATATAAATCAGTAATGAAGTAAATAAAGTTAAAAAAAAATTATGCAATAAAAATATTACTAGTGGCTTGAATTGCACTAATAGTGAGATAATATAACAGTGAAATGAACATACGGACCATCAATGACTGGAGCACGATTCTGGATCCGATCATAACATTTGTTTACAGATGAAGAAGTTGATTTACCCTTAAACACTAAAATCCTAAAGCAGTTATTTCCTGCGTAATGAAAATATACAACATGATCACCACGTAGCCCATAATATTCCCAGATTTCATACCATCCTCCAGTCAACTTAGGCAGATACAAATCCATGATCCTTAAAAAAACACGTTACATCTTTGTTAATTGTAATCTAAAATACAAAATAATAATAAAAGACAGGATACCTCGTTTAAAATATCCACTGTCTGGAACTTTCCCTTGGAATCAATTGTTCAGATATCATCCAAATTGTCAAAATTTTGTATTTGTGGTACTATAACAAATACAATAGAATCATAAATATTCATATTCATTGTAAACAAAGTCTCATACACAAATATGAAGCAATATCTAAATATTAACATGCTGTTATAAAAAAAACATTAACAAATCATAAATAAAAAAATCACAATGAACAAAAAGTGTACAAAAAGAGAAATTGAGAAACCAAAAATAAAATAAGTCAAAATCAACCTTAATCCATTTTTGTCGAAATTGTGATAAAAGTAACAAATAAAAAATAAAAAATAGGAGAAAAATGGAGAAAAAGGCAACAAAAAATAGAATGATGAATGGGGGGGGGAGAGGTGGGGAGGGAGTTTGTCCCTCGTCCCTTCGGCCGGTCTTGGGTTGGGGGGAGAGGTGCAGGACCTGCCGACAACATTGGTCGGTACAGCAGAAGGTCCTCCCTCCCCCAACTTCTTTTTCATGTCTTCGTTCTTCCTGTAGAGAACCTGCAACTCCTGCTCGTTCTTTTGAGTAGTCTCCTCGGTCTTTCTCTTCATCTCGGCCATCTCTTTCTGGAGAGACAACAACAGCATCGTCTGGTCGGCTTCAGTCATTCTCCCCATACTTCTGGTTGAGACCATCTACTTTCTTTCTTCAGCTAGTTTCTCTCGGGCCCACGGTGGGCGTCAATTGTTCCTGTTAGGGAGATGGGACCTAGAGAACTATCGAAGTCTTCGTCTTCCTCCTTCAGTCGGGCAGGTTGCTGGGTGCTTGACTGGGGTCCTTCTCTTCTTCGTGCTTCTCCTTCGGCTCTTAGTCTTGGATGAACACCGAATGGGGGGTACCTGCGGAAGGCCCTCTGACGCTCAAGTCAGTAAAGCGGGTGATCGATATTCGGGTAGGTGCACAGTAATAAATGGCGTACCTTTCTCCTTGGAATGTGTGTTATTTATATTATTTTAATGGGCTTACCTTATTAGGCCTGATTAGTGGAATGGATCACACTTATGGATGTATTACCAAATCCTTAATGACAAATTAGCTTCACTGACCTTGGTTTGAGCGTTAATGGTTATACGTGTCAGTCAGTCTGCTCGTGCGTCATGTGTCGGTCGGTCGGCCAGGTAGACAGAGACACGTCAGCGTGTGTCTCGGTCATCTCGGGCAAAGAGACCGAGACACGTCATGATGTCGGTCGGCCATACCGGTACAGTTTCCCCCCAGGCTCGAGAATGGATACATCCAATGAGTCTTGAATGGTAGGGTGTCGGTCGGCCTCCCTTGGGTTCGTGACTATTGGGCTTTCCGAGGCGTGATGTGACCTTTCGGCGGCATGACGTGACGCACATTGATGAGGGGTTTTTCGGGAGGGAAGCATTGTGTACCGTTGGATCCAAGAGATCTAACGGTTGAGATTGATCCAACGTTTCAAATTCCGAGGCCCCTGGGCCCTACAAATAGTGGTCCCAACCGCGCCGAGACCCTGTGCTTTTTCTTTGTGAGTTTTCTGATAACCGAGCATTTTCTCGTCCATAGCTCTAAGAACCGAGTGATATCTCGCCCTCCTCGTTTGATTAAGTCTCGTCCCTTCTTTTTTATAAGGGTAGTTATGTCGACCATATCTCGGCCTACGTCCTCTTCTTCTGGTCACCCTTCCTCTCCTCTCGGTCGCCCCTCTCCCTCTTGGACAATCTTCTTCCTCTTCTTCTTCTTCTTCCTCTTCATCCTCTTCTTCATCTACCACCGACTCCTTGTCGATCGGCGTGGCCGAGGCGCCACCCCAGGTAGAGGTCGTCATGGGGGACGATCCGACCAATGTTGTTGACCAGTCAGACTCTCCCCTGACGGCCATTCCTCTGGTGGACCTTAGCTGGGTGGACCCTAAGGTGGTTGAGATCTCTTCCACTTATAAGACCGAGGATGTTGTGACCAAGTTCTTGGACAAGCACCCGATTTTAAAGGCGGGCGGGCATTCTCGGGTACCAATCCCCCCTTCTTCTACATGTACACTTGTCTCTTCTCAGACCTACATGTCTCCCTCTCATTTGATAAATTCATAATGGGCGTCCTTCAGGTGCTCAACGTGGCTCCCACCCAGGTTCATCCAAACACCTGGGCGTCCCTCCAGGCCTTTTGCCTGTTGTGTGATGTAATGCGTCTTCATCTCACTCCTTCTTGTTTTCTTTCTTATTACGTCTCTCACCTTGCCCAAAAGGTTTATTGGCTCTCTTTGGTCGGTCGGTTGGGGAGCGTTTTATTTGACTCCTTTGCAGTCTCTTACAAAAGGTTCAAGGAGAGGTTTGTTAAAGTTGTCATTCGGCCAGAGGCGACGACCTTCCTTTTTTATGAGGTCGGTCGGTCTCGGTTCCCCATGTACTGGACTGCCAACCCTTGGGATTTTAAGGTGTGGTTGAGGCCGATGGAGAGTGATGATGAGGTGGAGATCCTCTTTCTCTTCGACGCACTCCCGAGGAAGCTTCCATGCAGGAGGCTGATCGATGCTTATGCCGAGACACCGTTAGGGGTATGGGTCTCGATCTTTAATTGCTTTGTCGGTCGGTGTATTGTTCTCGTCTTTTAACACGTTTTATTTTTTATTTTGCAGCAATCATGGTTCAAGATAAACCGGTCGGTGCTAGCGTGCTGGACAAGTATCGTCAACGGGCGACCAAAAGGAAGGGGCGTCAAAGCATCGACGTCCTTCCTTCTACAAAGGGCTCAGATGCCCATGCTGACAAGGCTCGGTCGGCCCTTCCCAACAGTCCAAGAAGAGGTTGAGGGATGGTGGTAATATCGCCACCACCACTCGGTCCCCCGGCTCCCTACCAACACCTCCACCTCACCGGGAGACGGTCGAAGTGGACTCGCCCCCACCCAGGCGTGTGGAGCAAGTGGCTCCTCCTCTAGAGGTCGACCAGGTGATGGAGGTCTCAATGTCGCCCCTTCGCCTTCTGGGGATGACCTGCAATTCATGCGAAGGGTTTGCTAGACCCTTCCCGAGGACACCTTGGAGGTCATCCGAGGCATGCCTTCGGCGGATTTACTAAGGGGCGGCCTGGAGATGCTCACCCAGTCGTTCGTTATGGTTCAGCTGGGCATCCAGGAGAGGATCCTCATGCTGAGGATATCTCCCGGCTGGAGCATGAGGTGGCCGAGAGCGTCGATCGCCTGAAGCAGGCTCTAGCTACGAACACCGAGCTATCAGAGAAGATAGCTCGGGAGGGGACCGAGCGGGAATTGGCTCAGCATGAGGCCGCCGAAGTTGGGCGTCGGCTGGGGGAGTTGAAGGCCGAGATGGCCAGGGTGGTGGCCGAGAATGTCAACTTGAAGAAAATGGTCGAGGAAAGAGATGAGAAACTCTCGTCCTCGGCTGATGAGTTGGCCACCATTCAGGCCACCAACGAAGAGGTTGAGGTCGAGCTTGATCGCAACTTTGAGGAGACCAAGGAGTTGCTCAAGCAAAGCTTTCTTCGGGTTGTCCGCCAGGCCCATGTGCTCTATAGGAGGTCGCCGACCTCTGGTGCTTTTGACCTCGACCACGAGGTGTACTAGGGTCGGCTGATGCCTAATGCCGAGGCGAGTGCTCTGGCGGCACAAGAGGTTGGGCCGACCGGGGTCGAGGAGGGCGAGTGCATTGAAGTCCCTCAAGAGTAGGTTTGCCTTCGGCCGGGCTGTGAACTTTTCTTTCGTTTTGCAACTTTCTCTCTCCTCCAAGGCCGGGGTGTGGCCTACCCATTTTGTAATTGAATATATCACCCTCTTTTCTTTACTATTGTGTCTCGGTCTCTCATATTATTAAAAATTTTCCCAAGTTAAAAGTGTCGGTCTACATTTGTTTGGGCGCTCGGCAATTAATTTGAAGACGTATTCGAACAAGTATAAGTGGTTGTCGGCCATTTCTTAATCGAACAAATTGAATGGGCTGTCGGCCATTAATTGTGATTGCATTAATTGAACAAAATTGGGTGGGCAGTCGATCATTAATTGTGATTGCGTTAATCGAACAAGTTAAGTGGGCGGTCGGCCATTAATTGTGATTTTGTTAATCGAACAAATTGAATGGTCGGTCGGCCATTAATTGTGATTGCGTTAATCGAACAATTTGAACAGGCGGTCAGCCAGTAATTGTGATTTAAGTTAATCGAACAAGTTGAATGGTCGGCCATTAATTGTGATTGCGTTAATCGAACAATTTGAACGGACGGTCGGTCGTTGATATGTGAGTTTATTTATGCCAAGTTATAGTGTTAACTTGGGTGTGCCGGTCAGTCTCAGCAGGGTATGTCGGTTAAGGCTTCATCTAGACCGAGCCGAGTGAGAGGTGTTGGCAGGGTATGTCGTTTAAGGCTTCGTTTAGACCAAACCTAGTTGATCGGTCTCGGTAGGGTATGCCGGTTAAGGCTTCATCCAAACCGAGCCGAGTGTGAGGTGTTGGCAGGGTATGTTGTTTAAGGCTTTGTCCAGACCAAACCTAGTTGATCGGTCTCGGTAGGGTATGCCAGTTAAGGCTTCATCCAGACCGAGTCGAGTGTGAGGTGTTGGCAGGATGTGTCGGTTAATGCTTCGTCCAGACCAAACCTAGTTGATCGGTCTCGGCAGGGTATGTCGGTTAAGGCTTCATCCACACTGAGCCGAGTGTGAGGTGTTGGCAGGGTATGCCGGTTAAGGCTTCGTCCTTACCAAACCTACTTGATCGGTCTCATTAGGGTAAGCCGGTTAATCCTTCATCCAGACCGAGCCAAGGGGTTGCAGGAGAACAGTGCTAGTACTTTGATGAAAACGCCTCGTCAAAACCTCCCTAGTAGGGTGAGGAAAGAGTGTGTGACTTTATTTAATTCAGCTGTAATAAAACTTGAGGTGCGTGGCATTCCATCTCGGTCTCCTGGGGAGGGAGTCTGTCCCTCGTCCCTTCGGTCGGTCTTGGGTTGGGGGGAGTGGTGTAGGACCTACCGACAACATTGGTCGGTACAACAGAAGGTCCTCCCTCCCCCAACTTCTTTTTCATGTCTTCATTCTCCCTGCACAGAACCTGTAGCTCCTGCTCGTTCTTCTGAGCAGTCTCCTCGGTCTTTCTCTTCATCTCGGCCATCTCTCTCTGGAGAGACAGCAACAACATCATTTGGTCAGCTTCAGTCATTCTCTCCATACTTCTGGTTGAGACCATCTACTTTATTTCTTCATCTAGTTTCTCTCGGCCCCACGGTGGGCGCCAATTGTTCCTGCTAGGGAGATGGGACCTAGAGAACTTTGAAGTCTTCGTCTTCCTCCTTCGGTCAGGCAGGTTGTTGGGTGCTTGACTAGGGTCTTTTTCGTCTTCGTGCTTCTCCTTCGGCTCTTGGTCTTGGGTGAACACCGAATGGGGGGGGTACCTACGGAAGGCACTCCGACGCTCAAGTCAGTAAAGCGGGTGATCGGTATTCGGGTAGGTGCAAAGTAATAAATTACGTACCTTTCTCCTTGGAATGTGTGTTATTTATATTATTTTAATGGGCTTACCTTATTGGGCCTGATTAGTGGAATGTATCACACTTATGGATGTATTACATAATCCTTAATGACAAATTAGCTTCACTGACCTTGGTTTGAGCGTTAATGGTTATACGTGTCAGTCGGTCTAACCGTGCGTCATGTGTCGGTCGGTCGGCCAAGTAGACAGAGACACGTCAGCGTGTGTCTCTGTCATCTCGGACAGAGAGACCGAGACACGTCATGATGTCGGTCGGTCATACCGGTACAACTTTTTTTTCTTACTTAAATTTGGGTTCGTTCATTTTTGACTCATTACTCACCTTTTGTTTTTTTATACAGGCCAACAACCATGTTTTTTTAAAAAAATTGTATTCGGCCCATCACTTTCTTTATTTTGCTATTTCTTTCTGGTAGTTTTATGGGTTATATGTTAATTTATAAGCATGGTCGAAGACACCATTTTAAAAAAAAGTTACGTTACAATCTACAATATCAATGCATATGTTTACACCATCTTCGTTTATTTTATGATTTATAAAGATATTAAATATAATCATTTGGACTATCATATACTCTATACTCTAATCTACGTTAACAAAAAAAAAATCTTTAAAATATAAAAATTAAAAAATGTCAACACACAAACAATTTTCAAAGAAGTATGTAATTCTTGGGGAGGGAGGAACTAGGTTTGCTTGATCCATCCTACGAGGAAAGCTAAAACGAAGAAGAAGAAGAAGAAGAAGAAATGCAAAACTCAAAAGGAGAAGTTTGCGCGCCCCAAAAAGGAAAACAGATAAACAGAAAAACGAAAAATAGAAATCGTAAATGCGAAAAACATAAACAGTCCCAGAACATTTAAAGCAGATTAAGAACATCGGAATTACAAGGCGAAGGCAGTTATGGAGTAAAAAGCATACCTTGAAGTAATTATATGTTAAGGAGGCGAAGTGTTTTGGGGAAGAAGACAGAGTGTTTGAGAGGCAAAAATGTTTGAAAAATGCTTAAGAGAATGAATGAAACAGTGAAAGGAGTGTAAGAGTCTAGGGGTTTAACGTATAAGAGGAAGCGCAAGCCACACCAAGCCTCGACCGTTGATCTTGCCACGTGTACGATGATAAAAAAGTATGGTGAAACGTCACTCATTCGCCACGTAGGTCGCCATGGGCGGTCATTTAGCCTCTTCGCTGAAATAAGTTACAGCTCGAGCCTGGGGGGCTTATGTCCCTCAGTGCCGTAACCCAACTTAGGGTTATTCCATTGCATGAGCCCTCTCTCCTCGAAGTGCTTCTGGCGCGTGGGGTGACTTCCTGGGTGTCAACTCATGCGTCCCAACCTTTAGTCACTCACTTTGAGAGTGTATCTACCTTTCTCTCGTACCACCACGTGGTTCTCCCCTGGGCGTGGCCTCCTGATGGGCCGTATCTGTCTCAGGGTTTCCCAGCGGTGGTGTGGGTACTTCACGAGTCAGGTTACCCCCTACTGGTACTAGAACTTATGGCTTGGAAGCCACCTTTCTCTTCTTCTTCATTGTTGTTCTGGGCCTTCGGGGCCCGTGACTTCCTCACGATATTATCCCCTCCATGGTCTTTCCTGCCCATGGGTATCGGGGGGTAACACCGCTGATGTCTTAACTTTGACTATTTCTTAACTTGGTGACGCCTTAACCTGGCGATGCCTTAGCCTGGCGACGCCTTTCTTGAGCGACGCCTTTACGAGGCGACGCCTTTCTGGGGCGACGCCTTTGCGAGGCGACGCCTTTCTTGGGCGATGCCCCAAGCGGTCAACCTATTGACCTTCCTTCCCTTCCTTGGGGCCCTCGAGCGGTGCCACCATGTGTTGACTTTGACTTCTGGTCAATGACCCGGGACGGTACACAAGCCCCCAGTCTTGAGCTGATAACTTGTTTTCAGCGAAAAGACTAAGGCCTCGCCCTATTGTCCACGTGGCATTCTCCGTACCGCTGATGTGACGCACCTTGGAGTGCTCTGCCGATGTGACACTCTCTGAGCGAGAAAGGTGACGCTTTGGGTCTTGCGATAATCTCTTCACACATGGCTCGATCGCACAGTCAGCACTTGGTGCCCTTTGCGCTTCAAGTTGGCGCTCAATCTCTCGACACGTCGTTAGCGCTTCTTTGAGTTAACCTTATAACCTTTCAAAAAATGTGTGCTTAGAGTACTGTTCCATCACTTCTCATTTCTCTCGTACTGTTCACCTTCTTCTCCGAAATTTTCTCTGCACTCTTTCTTCGCACCCTACCCTTTGTTAATCCGATCACTCAAAGGTACGGTTTTTCTTCTTCGATGACTTCTTCTCTTTACTGTATTGCCCTTATAACTACCTGGGACTGTTTATTTTCTCTGCATTTCTGTGTTCTACTTGTTTTCTTCGTTTTTCCCCGTTCTTCTCTTTTCCGCGTGGGTAGGATTTTTCTAGGGTTTTCTCCCCCCTTTGCTTCTTCGAGCCTTCTTTGCAGAACCTTTGCCTTTTTCTTCTTTCTTCAGCTCTTCTTCCATCCATGGCGCGAACAAAAATAACTCTCAATCCCCCTCCCCTAAGTGCCCATTACAAGGCCCTCTATTCATGGGCTTCTGAAGAGCTACTGAACGAATGCACCAAACTGACCACTGTTGAAGACGTAGAGAGTCACTTGGGTGACTTGCGGTTATACAACTTTAACTCCTTCTGCAAAACCCATGATTCTCATATCTCTGTTCGTCATGGCACCCTTGGGGAGCCAGTTTGTGTGGACGACAGGTCCAATGGGGGAAAGCCTTTCTTCTTCCTCTACTAGGCGGTTTTCAAACGCATTGGTCTATGCCTCCCATTCACACCCTTCGAGAGGAAGCTGCTCACGGAGGTCAACGTTGCCCCTGCTCAACTACATCCGAACGGTTGGGCCTTCATAAGAGCCTTCCAAATCTTGTGTGGGTATCTGGGCATCCCACATCAGTGGATGTTTTCCTCTACTTCTTTGAAGTAAAAAAGCAAGGGAAAAGTCTCTGGGTGAGCTTTTTCGGGGTCGCCAGCAGGATCCTCTTCACCCTCTTCCTAACCTCCTTCAAAGGTTGGAAGGGCAACTTCTTCAGGGTGTGTTGCGCCAAGCGCGACCCTATAGCCTTGGATGGCTTTCCCCTGTACTGGACGAAGAAGCCCAACCGCACCAAACCTAAGTTATTGGATGAGTTGGCCTCCGCAGACAGGGAGGTCTGTGTGGTGTTGGCTGGCCTGAAAGTCATATTTCACACCCCAACCTTGATTTCTTGTGAATTTATGGCCGACGCCCTCTCTGCATACTTTGGTAGGGAGCCTCGCCTTTTACTTTTTCTTCATATCTGATTCTTTAGTCATGCTTCTCTCCAATTGTTGTGATCAACGTTAGTCTGCTCTAATCTCCTTGCGTGTTGTTGCTCTGTAAATTTACTTTAGTAGTAGAATTGAATCATATGCCTGGTTCTGTGTTCAAACATCGATTGCATGCCTTCGTGTATCGCCATATACATTTGATACTTCCTCCTTAATTAACCTTTGTTGCTTGTTTGCCTTGGTGCAGCATCGGTGATGGATTCTGCAACAAGGGCTGAATTGGCCAGGTCTCTGAAGGCTCACCTTGACGTGCAGTCTACAAAGGCTGGTGCCTCCATCACTTCCCCCCTCAAGTCCAACTCATCACCACCATCATTACCACCCCGCTCTTTTGGAACACCCAACTCTCCCCACCAAACACCAAATTCCCCTCTTTCAACAGAAACACCTTCCACAACCCAAACACCTCACTCTTCCCCAATAATCCAAACACCTCACTCACCCCCTCCCATTGCTGCAGTCCCTCTGGCTGCAGCTAGCGTCCCTTCCACTGCCCCTCTTGACAAGGGCAAGAGGGTGCTTACTATTTCTTCTGATGACGACGACTCGGATGTGGAGCCTACCTACAAAAGAAGGAGGACCAACTGGGTCGTCCACTCGCGTTCTCCTACACCTCCACATGGGGGATCCGTGAGGGACAATCCCCCTAGCGCCATGTCTCCCCTATGCCAATCAGTCCAAGATGAGGGGGTGGTGGAGTCCATGCCCTTACCATCACCAATACCAACACCACCTCCACCGTCAACAACAACACCAACACCAATTCCAATATCAGCAACAACTCCAACACCAACCGCCCCAACAACTATCCCAGGACTCATAGCAATTCCCCCTCCCATCATGCAGTTGATGAGGGGTTTTAATGATAAGACGTCACCAGGGGAGCCTTTCGGTACCCCACGGTCAGAGGGCATGCCTTACTACACGGGTGCTTTCTTGGCCGTGGCCCTTGAGTGGCGTGCCCAAGCTAAGTCCAAAGTTGTTGAGGCACGTGCGCTTCAAGCTCTCTGACAGGAAGTGGCTGCTCTGAAGGAAGAGAAGGAAAGCTGGGCGTGTCAGGAGGAGGTATACAAGGCCTCCTTGCGAGATGCCCGAGAATCCAATGCTGCAGCCTGCAACCAGCTTACTAAGCTTCTTGAGCAGGTAGCGTCCCGTCAGTCCAAGATCGTTGCTCTTGAAGTGACGATGCGAACCTCCGAGGCACAACAAAAACTGCTTGCTGATCAATGTGCTGCCTGGGGGACCGAGGGGGAGTTGGCTGAAAAGATGGACAAGCTCAACCTTCTTCAAACCGAGCATGATCAGTTTCAGACTGAACTGAAAAGGTTTCAAGTGGAGAAGGAAGCTCTTGAGAAACAGCTAGCCTCTGGCGACTCCACGATTGAAGAGTTGGAGAGGGCAAAGGGGGAGCTCATTGCAGAGAAGGAAATCCGAGACTCCTCCATTGCAGAATTGGAGAAGGCAAAGGGGAAACTTATCGATAATATGGTCGATACCTTTGCGGAGGGATTCAAGGAGGCTCTGGCTCAAGCTTCTTGTGAAAACCCGGGAATCGACATCTCCAACTGCAGCCCTCTCCACCATATAGTTGACGGGAAAGTAGTTCCCCTTGACCTTGGGGATTGAACTCCACTTATTTAAACTTCATTTGTAAATTTTCATTTTCTAACACTTGCTCTGTGATTCTGACGCTTAACTTTATTTTAAATGCTCATTCGAGCTTTATTTCTGCATTCTCGTGTACTTGTAACTTCTCTGCTTTATTTCTTGCTTTACTAAATCAAGGGCGTAATTGGTACTTACTTTCGGTGCATCGCTTCTTTTGATCTCTTCACTTAGGACTCCACTTGGTCTTTCTATCTGCGAGGAATCTTCCTTATGGAGGCGTCGCCTGCCTCGTCATTGCCCAAAGGCAAAAGAGAATTTGATCTCTATTTTGGCCTCAGCATCGCTCAAAGGCGAGGGAGGACTATATCTGTTCATTTCTAGTGCCTCGACATCGCTCAAAGGCGTGGGGAACTTATCACACCTGTACTGGGTATCTACGCTCAAGGAGAGACCTGCTCTGGGTGTCCTCAGCGTGTCTAAACACTTTGGGATAAAAGTCGCGCTCTAGTGCCCACGCCCACGGAGAGGTCTATACAATAGTATCGTATCGTCCATGGAGTGTCTAAAACACTAGGGCAATTTAGCCCTTATCTTTTTGCGTTTGGTGCCCACGCCTGAGAAGAGGCCTGCTATAGCAACGCCGTATCGTCCTCAGGGTGTTTGAAAACACCAAGGCGAAATGTTCTGAACATCAGACGTTGGAGCCAGTTGTTCATACCTGAGGAGGGGACGTCCCGAAGGAATCCCTTAACCCCTGCCCAAGGACTAAGCGCTCGGGTTTTTAACTCATCTGATACTGGGGCTAGCTATTCATACCTGAGAAGGGGGCATCCCGAAGTAATCCCTTAATCCCTACTCAAAGACTAGGTTCCCGGATTTTTAACTTGTACTAGACGTACCTGTTATCTCGCTCTGAATTTGACCTCTGCTTGATTATTTGGTGGCGACGCTTACTTCTGGCGACACCTTGTTCTGGCGACGCGTGATCGTGGCGTCGCTAACTTGGCGATACCTTATCTGGGCGACGCCTTAACTGGGCGACGCCTCATCTTTGTCTCTGTTTCTTTGATCTTACAAGAAAGGAAAAACTAAGGCAGAAAATATCTTCAACTTTTCTTCCCTTTATTTGGGTGACCTCATTAAAAAACCCCCGGGGGGGGGGGGAGGGGGGAAAGAGTGTCCCCTTTACAAAATTTCAACTAAAATAAAATTTTAAATTAGCCGCGTTCCAACTACGTGGGATGGGGCCCCCTTCTAGAGTTTCTAACTTATACGAACCATTCCCTTTGGCTTTGGTTATTCTGAACGGTCCGGTCCACTTGGGTGACTACTTGTTTTCTAACTCGTAAGGGTGAGCTTTCCTCATGACCAGATCGCCAACCTGGAATTGTCGTAGCTTCACCTTAGAGCTGTATTGACGCTCCACTCTTCTCTTCACGGCATGAGCCTTAATTTTCGCTTCTTCTCTGGCTTCATCTATTAGGTCCAGGTTGACTCCTTTCTTCGTTGGACTCTTCTGCCACGAAACGTAGGAAACGTGGCGTGCTCTCGTGGATCTTCACTGGGATCATGGCGTCCGACCCATACACTAGGCTGAAAGGCGTCTCCATGGTGGAGGATTGAGGCGTGGTGTGGTAAGCCCATACAATCCTCGGCACTTCTTATGCCCACGTCCCTTTAGCCTTTTCTAATCTGCGTTTCAAACCCCTCAACAAAACTCTGTTTGCTGACTCGACCTGTCCATTTGTCTAGGGGTGGTTCGACTGATGCAAACACCTGCTTGATTCCTACTTTTGTACATAGCTTCCCCAACTCTTGGCTCGCGAACTGGGTGCCATTGTCCGAAATGAGACGCCTTGGCACCCCGAAACGACACACAATGTTCTTCCACACGAAGTGTTGTACTTTGTGTGCGGTGATCTGCGCCACTGGTTCGGCCTCTATCCACATCGTGAAGTATTCGATGGCAACGATCAAGTACTTCATTTGTCTTATTGCCAATGGGAACGGGCCTAAGATATCAATTCCCCAAGTATGGAAAGGCCATGGGCTGTAAATGGATCTCAGTTCTTCTGGCGGCGCCTTGTGCCAATCAGCGTGCATCTGACACTACTTGCAATGTTGGGCGTATCGCACGCAATCCTCTCTTACTATTGGCCAGAAAAAACCTGCACGTATTACCTTGGATGCCAAGGATCTTTCTCCCACATGGCTCCCACAAATACCTTCGTGGAGTTCAGCCATTATCCTGGTGCACTCGTCGCCACTTACGCACGTCAATATAGGGTGCGTAAACCTGTGTCGGAATAATATCCCATCCACTAAGGTGTACCTTGCGGCGTTCCTCTTGATCTTCTTGCCTTCTTCTGGTTCTGCTGGGAGGATTCCGTCCTCTAGGTATCGCCTGTAAGGGGTCATCCATGTGTCGCCTTCCTCCAAAGCACATACCTGTACACCTTTTTCTTCTTCTGGCAAGGTCGCGTAAGTGCTGATGCAGGGTGCCCTCGCAATATCTTGACTCAAAGAGCGATGATTCCTTGGCTTTCCTCTTGCTGTACTAATGTGATGGACGTCCACTCTGTTGTCTGCAACAAACTTTCGCGGCGTCTTGAGGGTCTCCTGTATTACGGTCCTCTGTCTTCCCCCCTTGCCTGAGCTGGCCAGCTTCATCTTCATGTGGCGCATGGAGGACACCACCCTTAATCTGTTCAAGGCGGGTCTTCCTAACAGAATGTTGTAAGCTGAGTTGGCATTAACCACCAAGTATCGAATGCCCTCGGTGCACGATGTCGCTCCATCTGTGAACGTCGTCCATAGCTCCAAGTAGCCACGTACCTCTACTGGGTTATCTGCAAACCCATACAAGCATCCAGTATAGGGTCTCAACAGGTCAGGGGACAATTGTAGCTTGTTGAAGGTCGACCAAAACATGACGTCTGCAGAACTGCCTTGGTCGACGAGGACCCAAAGTACCTTTCTTCCCGCTGTGACTACCGAAATGACCACCGGGTCCTTATCATGTGGGATGACATCCCGCAGGTCAGCCCTTGTGAAAACGAGGTCTGACTCCCACGGGTCGTCCGGAAATTTTTCTGCAACCAAATTTACTGACCTTACGTATTTCTTTCATTGAGAGGCAGTGGGTCCTCCTCCGGAAAAGCCGCCAGAGATGGTGTGCACTTCTCCATGAGTTGGGACTTCATGCGCTTTACCTTCCTCTGGCGTTTTCGCGACTGGGGTCGCAGTGGACCCGGCGAGATAATCTTTCAAAAATCCATTCTTCACGAGCTCATCCAACTGATAGCCTAGCGCCAAGCAGTTGTTAATATGGTGTCCGAATACTTCGTGAAATTCGCACCACGATTCCTTGTGAGGTCCCACTACCTTGTCTGACTTCACTAGTAGCCTCAACCTGTCAGCTATCTTGGGCACAACGATGAGGTCTTTAAGTTCTACCACAAAGTTGTGCCTTAGAGGTCTATTGACCTCTCTCCTTCCTTCTGACCGACCCTTAGGTTGGGTTCTCCTTGTCTCGTAGGTGCGCCTGCTATCTTGATTCTTTCTTTCTGTAGTGGCCTCGTGGACTCTGGCGGGTTGCGCACGCATCTGTGCTCTGGGGCGTGTAGGTGCAGCTGTCGTGCATTTCTCGTATGCCTCACCCTCAGAGGCAATGTGTTCTACCGCTCAACGCCTTACTTCAGCAAAAGTTTTGGGGCGGCTGCGATTGAGTGATTTGCTAAAAGATCCAGGACTCACCCCGTTCCTGAATGCGTACACGATCATGGGTTCGTCGGTGGTACCCACTTTCACCACCTGCGTCCCGAAGCGGCTTATGTACTCTTTCAAGGTGTCCCCCTGATATTGCTTTACGTCGAAAAGGTCGTATGAGACTGGGGCTGGGGCCCTGTTAGCCAAATACTGCTCTCTAAATAGCCGCGACAGCTGTGCGAAAGACGTGATGTGACCCTCTGGGAGGCTGATGAACCAGTCCATGGCCATCCCAGTCAAAGTACTCATAAAGAGCTTGCATCTTACGGCATTAGAACCAGCATCATCTGGGTGTGGAACGCAGTGAGATGTGCCTCAGGATCCTCCATCCATGTGAAGGTTACCTTGGGCCCCATGAATGTGTTGGGGATTGTTGTCTCGAGGATTGCCTGTGAGAATGGCGTTGAGAATTCTCTAGGTGGGGTGGCAGTCTCAGGCTCATCTACGTCGCGCCATCCACGGCGTAATCCCTCATTGGCGCGGTGGAGCTCATCGTTTCTCGCCTAAGATGCTGTGAGATCTGCCTGCATGCGCTCTTGCTCCACTTTCGATGCTGCCATTGCTTCCTGCAGCCCTTGCATCATGCCCACTAGTTGTTGCATGGTCATCTCTTCACTCCTAGAGCGTGCAGGTCTCATGTTCGTGGCTTTCTGGAAACCTTCTTAACTTATCTGGGTTTTGAGAACTGGAACTGGAAAAACTTGAGTAGTGGGACTGATGTTTTATATCGGGCTCCATGGTGGGCGCCAAATGTTCTCGCCGGTTGACCAGGTTCGCCTTTGTGTGTGGCTTGTCCTTACGAGCTAGGGCACCTTCGTTCTGCTCCGTCTGTGAATACCTGAAAAGAAGTGAACAAAGGGGCGCCCTCGCGGCCGTTTGCACTCAGACGATCAAGTCAGCTAGCGAGAAACATCAAAGGTGACACACCCTCTGAAGGTGGTCGAAAACTATACTGAACGACTGAAACTGTGTTGCCCTAATCGTCTTGTGCACACAGTGGGTGTGCAGCGAAAGCAACTAGGGTTTGTGCTCTGTGTAAAACTGCGAGAATTAGGTCAAAACTCGGATCCCCTTTCAAATGCCCCAAGGTCCCTTTTTATACATCTCTCGTGTTTAAAACGCATTAAAGCGCATTGAAAGCGTATAAAAATATTCCTTGGAACGTTCGAATCTTAACTGAATTAGCGCGTACCTTGACAAAACTTTCACTGAAACATTTAACAAGCACGTGCTTATTGCCACGTGTTCTTCTGACTTGATCGTTATTCTGCGCAGAGGGTCCCTCAGCGCCGTAACCCGACTTAGGGTTATTCCATTGCGTGAGTCCTCTCTCCTCGAAGTGCTTCTGGCGCGTGGGGTGACTTCCTGGGTGTCAACTCATGCGTCCCAACCTCTAGTCAGTCACTTTGAGAGTGTATCTACCTTTCTCTTGTACCACCATGTGGTTCTCCCCTGGGCGTGGCCTCCTCATGGGCCGTATCTGTCTCAGGATTTCCCAGCGGTGGTGTGGGTACTTCACGAGTCAGGTTACCCCCTACTGGTACTAGAACTTATGGCTTTGAAGCCACCTTTCTCTTCTTCTTCATTGTTGTTCTGGGCCTCCGGGGCCCGTGACTTCCTCACGATATTACCCCCTCCATGGTCTTTCCTGCCCAAGGGTATCGGGGGGTAACACCGCTGATGTCTTCACTTTGACTATTTCTTAACTTGGTGACGCCTTAACCTGGCGATGCCTTAGCCTGGCGACGCCTTTCTTAGGCGACGCCTTTACGAGGCGACGCCTTTCTGGGGCGACGCCTTTCTTGGACGATGCCCAAAGCAGTCAACCTGTTGACCTTCCTTCCCTTCCTTGTGGCCCTCGAGCGGTCTCACCATGTGTTGACTTTGACTTTGAGTTCTGGTCAATGCCCCGGGACGGTACATACATACATACATATATATATATATATATATATATATATATATGTACATGTATATATATATATATATATATATATACATACGTACGTATATATATATATATACGTACGTATATATATACATATATATGTGTACATATATATGTGTATATATATAACAAAAGGTCATGAAAAACATAATGTCAAAATGTTTGTAACCTAATATAAACACACAATATCATTAAATAGTCACCAAAATTAAAATACAAAGATCATTCATCATCATGATCTTGATCTTGATCATGATCATCTTTTTCTTCTTCATAAAATTCATGATCATTACCGATATTATTGTTAGCATCATGACTTTCATCTTCATTGTACTACTTCTTCATTTCCACCCTTCATCATCTCTTAGTTGACCAAGTAGCTCATCATTTAACACAAATTTTGTACTAGAAAGGCCATCTTGATATGCAACCTCCAATGTACATTGATTATCAACCACACTTCTTGCTTTTGTTTTAATGACAATCTATCTTTTCCTTAAATTTTTTAGGATAAGGCATAAAATATACCCGAATTGCATTTGTTGCAAGTATGAAAGGATCATATTTCAAATACCTTTTACGATGATGAACCTTCACAATATCATATTCCTTATGAACTTTTACACCACAATTCCTTTCACAATCAAACCATTGGCAGTTGAATAAAACTAATTGCTTTGTTGGTTCTTCTATGTATTGAAGTTGCATAATATCTTTAATTATACCATGATAATAAGTTTCTCCATCTCCAGTCCACTAAGCTTGGTGAGCCTATCTCTTGAACAATTACTTTTTTTGTAAACATTGATTAAAGTAATAACATTCTTCATCATTTTGATTGTTGTTACTTGAGGTGTGAGCTATCTGAGATGCCAAGTTGCATACTGATGCCTAACATGAATGTTTTTATATATTGATCCTGCCTGTTGACCGGAACGCTGGAAACTGCCTCGTCAAAGGATCGACGTGCGCACCGCTTCTCACCTCCGTTCCTCTTCGGGATCTACCTCAAGAACCTGCAAAGAAACAGTACGGCGCCGCTGCGGCCGATCGCACTCCAACGCTCAAGTCAGTGACGGTATCACCAAATACTAAGAGAACAAGAACCGTGCAAATCCTCTCTCACAGTCAGCTCTATCACTCGCAAGCGTAAAGTGTATAAACTGAACGTGCGTACCTCAGAAAGTTTGTTAAGAACTCTTATATACCTGGTAGCTTTCTCTCTCCTGGCAGTTACAGACTTGGACACGTGGCTCGCATCCAACTGTACACGTGCCATCATCTGGAGGCTCCCTGACTTGGCGCTGCTTCTACTTTCATTTTGGCTAAGTTACTTATGCATGGTACTGCCCAGTGCATAGCTAACTTGGGAGTGCGATCTCTACTGGAACTGGCGAGTTAGGGGTCTTCATACACCTTCCCTGTGGTCTCGCCGGCCGCCTTCACAATCTGCTTCTCCTTCATCTTTGGCGATGTGCTCACTCTGGCGATCTCCTTCATTTGGCGACTTCATCTTTAACCTGGTGATCGCCGATTCTGATATGCTGGAGGTCGGAACACGCCAACTTAACAACTGGCGACTACACGAGCCCCCCGACTTCCTTCCCTCTTGCCAACCTGGCGCCTTGCAAACACGCCTATACTGTAGCAGGGTGCCACGTCATCACTCCCGACCACCAGGGCGGTACACAAGCCCCCCAGTCTTAAGCGAAGACTTGTCTAGCGAAAAGACTGAAAAAGTCACTTCAACACCGGTCTACGTGGCACTGACGCAGAATTCCAAGCGGTTGTACCTTCTACTGCTCTGACGCTCCACCAAACCCCTCATTCATCGTTTGACGCGTGGCTTCATCAACGGCTCTCTTCAGTTGCCGTTTGCGCTTCCTAAACCCATTTCGAAAAAACCCTTAAACCCATTTTCACTCAGCACTGTTCCATCACTTTCTCTCGCATTCACGAACGCTCCAACTTTCTTCTGCGAAAAACTCTCAGCGCTCTCCAGCATTCTGAATCACCATCAACATTCATCGTCTCCCTGATCATCAAAAGGTACCTACTTTCCTTCTTCTGCTGGCTTTCCTTGCATTTTAACCGATTCGCATCATCCTGTAACTGCCTGGTGCATACGCTGTGGGTTGTTTTTCCATTTATTCTTCTGCGTAACTTAGGGCTTCGTCAATCATCGCAACGAACCTACATTCGTTCGTCTTTCACCTTCCTTCTATGATCGAGTCAGCCTTTGTAACCCCCTGATCATTTTTCCTTTCTTCTTCCTTTGCAGCTGCTATCATGACTCGCACCAAGATTACCCCGAACCCTCCTCCTTCAGCACGAAACCTTCCTTCACAAGCACACGACCCAACACCAGTTCGTGGCGCTTCATCTTCGCAGGCTGAGAGGCCTGCGTCTTCCCAACCTGTCCTGGCCCAGGCGACTCCACCTATCGCCGGAGGAGCCCCCGTTCCTCTGCCAGACTTCAAAACTTTGTATCCCTGGGCCAACTCGGCCCTTCTGAAAGAGACATCCTCTGTGAACACCGCGGGAGCAGTCTTGCGGCTGACTAAGGGGGACGAGATTTACCAATCGTTTCACAAGGAGCACGACGAGAAGATGATGGTGCTGCCTTGCCCCCGATCTGCCCGTGTGTGCTGATGACAAAGTAAGCGCCGACGGGCCCTTCTGCTTTGTCTATACGACTTTGTTCAAGAAGGTCAAGCTCAGGTTCCCTTTCACCCGATTCGAGAGGGAACTTCTCACCGAGCTCAACATTGCTGCCGCCCAGCTCCACCCCAACAGCTGGGCGTTTGTTCGAGCTTTTCAAGTAATGTGCGCCCACCTGGGGTTGCCCGCGTCGGTGGACGTGTTTTTATTCCTCTTCGAAGCCAAGCACCCAGGAGACCGCCTGTGGGTCAGCTTGAACGCGATTGCTGGGAGGTCCATCTTTGCCATCTTCCAGCAATCTTACAAGGACTGGAAGGGGAAATTCGTCCAAGTGCGTGCGAACGACAAGGACACCTCCCTTCTCGATGGCTTCCCCTTGTACTGGGTGGACAAGGGGAAGAAAGAGTCCAAGAGCTGCTTCAGGAGGCCCAGAAGTCCTGACAGCATGGGAGCATTGGACAGAGACCTCTGTCTCTTCTGGAAGAAGGTGGCGGACGCCAATATAACATTCCTTACCACCACCTTGATATGCTTCGAATTCTACGAAGATCAGCTAGAAATTCGAATAGGTTAGGACATTAAACTCTTGTCTTGATGCCGCTTCTTGTTTAGCTGTTTCTGGGCGTCTTGTGCGTTATGCGCAAGACTTTGGCTTTACCTTTCCTGCACATATCATCTGCTTTGCTGTTTATTACCTTATGCACTTATTTGTTTTTCTTGAGTTAACCCGTGCATCTTCGTTCCATGCAGACGACATGTTGCCCAGAAACATGCTCGCTGAACTGAAGGCGCTCGCCCGAAACCACGGGTTGGCGACCGGTTCCCAAACGGTGCCCAACTCGGTGGTGGAGGCCGCCATTGTCCAAGGGCGATCACCACCCAAGGAACCCGCCCAACGCAAGAAACTGGTCCTTAAGAGACCTAAAAGGAAAGCCCATCAAGTCATCCATGAGGAGGAAGAAGAGGACGACGAGGTCACCGAGGATGGCCTCGTTACGAAGAGGAAGAGGGTGGCACCTTCTCCACCACCTGCTCCACCCCCTCTTCCAACCTCAACACCACCATCGACGCCTGCTCCTCCTCCATCATCGCCACCCCCACAGGCTCCTGCCTCTCCAGTCCAAGCGATTCCACTGGCCACTGCGCCACCTGCAGCTGAAGCCCAAGAGCCAAATTTCCTGGAGGACCCCCCAAGCGCCTCTACGCCATATGTGTCAGCTGGAGGGGGCCCCCCTTCAAACGCTTCAGCTGCAGAAAATGCTCCAATCGGGGATGAGGTTGCTCATACCTCTCCGATTCTGATTACCGAATCCCCGATTGCGTCGCCACGCCGGGAAGAAACTACTGAAGAACCTGCTAAGGAAGGTGGCGACGAGAACCCACAACAAGCCCACCTGGCGCCTCTCCAAGCAGCAAACCTTCCCCTTGAGGTCACAAAGATGTGGGAGCCTCTAACTGCCAAGCTGAAAACCATAGTAGAGGATATCCCAGCAATCATAACCAGGGCTGTGGAAGGCTCAACCAGGAGGCTCCAAGACGACCTCTTCAACCTCAAAACCGAAAACAGCACCATGAGGATCGAGGTGGAGAAGTTGTCTTTCAGCCTGACGCTTGCAAAAATCGAACACTCCCGAGTGGAGGATGCAATGAATACCGAGCTCAGGCTGGCGCGCAAGGAGGCTACTGACCTTCGCCGCAAAGTTCACCAACTTGCCCAAGAGAAGGTCGAGCTGGAAAGCAAAATTGTGCCTCTTCGCGCCAAGGCGGTCGACCTGGAGGCTCTCATGAAAGCTGACGCCGCTAAGGTGCAAAAACTGGAGCAGAGGTCGATCGACCGAGAGAAACTACTTGGGCAAGTAGAAAAGGCGAGGGACGACGCCATGGCTGATCTCGTCGAGGCCAACAAAGAGAAGGGAAAGGTGGCTGCTGAGTTGGCCCAAGCACAATCGGAATCCAAAAAGGTTACTGAAGACCTTCTCCAGGCTCAAGAGACCAACGAACAACTTAAAAAACAGGTTGAAGAGCTGGAGCAGCAGAATAAAGAGCTGAAAGAGCAAACTGAAGACCTCAAGAAGCGGATTGAGGAACTTCAGGGGCAAATTGGAGAACTCAAGCTAAACTCTGCTCAGATTCTGGCTGCTGGATTCGAAGCTGCGCGGGAACAATTCGCTTGCCTATTCCTCGACCTGGATCTCAGCCTGGTGTCACTGAACAATGAAGTAGTAGATGGGAAAGTCGTTCCTGCTGAAGACTAATCAACTCCTCTTCATCTGCTACTTTTATGATTTCCCTTGTATTATTCTGTAATAAACTCGTGTATATGTGCCTTTAACAGATACTTATCTTAATGACAAAGTTTGGGTATTCCCTCTCCTGACTTCTTTAAGCGCTTTAACCTTCTTTGCATGTTTAACTTTATCGGATTTAACTTAACGATTTTGCAAACACGACTTTTGACTTAACTGCTTCGAACCACTTCAAACTTAAGCAATAATCACTTTAACCAACTTGTACTCTTAAGGCACTAACCTTATCGTAAGAATACCCTTCAAGCAACGAACTGTAACTCAGTTATTGGCTCAAAACACCGTCCCACTCGTCCTGCTTCATCAAACAGGTCTTTTAACCTTCTCGGCGCTGTTTGAACTCCTCCTGATCGCCAAGGACTCTTGGTGATATCAGCTTTTCCTAGCCTCATGCTTTGGCAATTGTTTCTTTGCATGGGGGCAGAGACGCCTTTTGGGATCTCTCTTTACCCTCCTGGACTTCAGAACAAAGACCGGCTGACTAGGCGTTCTCTTCGAACCTACCTTAGCCACCTTCCAAACTTCTTCCACCCTCTGCGCCATACCTGAACTCGTTCGAGACGAGAAGAATTTTATCTCGCCTAAGCTCGCATGTAAGCGAGAAGGTCTTTAACTCGCCTGAACTCGCTCATCGGCGAGAAGGTCTTTAACTCGCCTGAACTCGCTCATCGGCGAGAAGGTCTTTATCTTGCCTGAACTCGCTCATCGGCGAGAAGGTCTTTATCTGGTGCCTCAACTTGCCCAGGGTGTACATCTCCTCCCCCCTGGATGCACTGAGGACCTTTCTCTTTCTCGCCTGCACTCGCTCGACGGCAAGGAGGTCTTTAACTTGCCTCTACATTGCCCCAGAGGTTACATCTTCTCGCCCCCAGAAACACGGAGGACTTTTTCTCTTTCTCGCCTGCACTCGCTCGACGGCGAGGAGGTCTTTAACTTGCCTCAAAGCGCGCGAGGGCGTTGAGGTCTTTCACCTGGTGCCTCCGATCGCCGAAAGACGATGAGAACTTTAAATCTTTAACTGGTGCCTCCAATCGCCGAAAAACGATGAGGACTTAAAAACCTTAACTGATGCCTCCAATCGCCGAAAAACGATGAGGACTTAAAAACTTTAACTGATGCCTCCAATCGCCGAAAAACGATGAGGACTTAAAAACTTTAACTGAAAGCATGCGATATATCTTTTCTTGCCTTAAATCACTTACAAGTGACAAGGTCTTTCTTCAAAACTCTTGGAAAAAAGCAAACATGCAATCTGAAAACGCCTCATACTTCGAAAACTCTTCTTTTATTGGGTGGCCTCATTAAAAACCCTCCTTAGGGAAAAAAGAGTGCCCCCTTCAAACTGTTTTAACAGAGACATTGTAATATAACCTTTGTGTTTGTCTTTACTTACAAAGCTCTTAACTATAGTACAACTTCAGGTGTGTGGCGTTCCAGGTGCGAGGAATCGCCCCTCCTTCCAGCGTCTCTAAGCGGTAGGCTCCGTTCCCGAGTGCCTCGGTTATTCTGAACGGTCCAGTCCACTTGGATGACAGTTTATTCTCCATCTCGTACTGGTGGGCCTTCCTCATCACCAGATCGCCTTCTCTAAACTGCCTTGGCATCACCTTCGAGTTGTATCTTCGTTCAACCCTTCTCTTCACAGCTTCAGCCTTCAACCTCGCCTCTTCCCTGACCTCATCCAGTAGATCCAGGTTCAGCCTTCTTTCTTCATTCGAGTCTTCCTCTACGAAGTTCTGGAATCTCGGCGAGCTCTCCTGGATCTCCACCGGAATCATGGCATCACACCCATAGACCAAGCTGAACGGGGTCTCATGGGTTCCTGACTGCTCGGTGGTGTGGTACGCCCAGACTATACGGGGCACCTCCTCAGCCCAACTTCCCTTGGCTTTCTCAAGCCTTCTCTTCAAACCTCTCGACAACACCCGATTAGCTGACTCCACCTGGCCATTTGTCTGAGGGTGCTCGACGGATGCAAACACTTGTTGAATTCCCACCCCATCGCAAAGCTTCTTCAACAGGTGGCTTGCAAACTGCGTCCCATTATCCGACACCAGGCGTTTAGGCACTCCAAACCGGCACACGATGTTCTTCCACACGAAACCTTCGATCTTGTGTGCGGTGATCTGGGCCACTGGTTCTGCTTCAATCCACTTGGTGAAATACTCAATCGCCACCACCAAGTACTTCATCTGCCTGATCGCCAGCGGGAAAGGTCCCAGGATGTCGATTCCCCAAGTATGAAACGGCCAAGGGCTATAGATCGACTTCAACTCCTCGGGAGGTGCCTTATGCCAATCGGCGTGCTGCTGGCATTGTTTACAACATTGGGCATATTTCTTGCAATCTTCTCTCATGGATGGCCAGTAGTAGCCTGCACAGAGAGTCCTCGCGGCCAGAGCTCGACCCCCGACGTGGCTTCCGCATATACCTTCGTGGAGCTCCACCATGATTCTCGTGCACTTCTCGCCGTGTATACATTCCAGGAGTGGGTGAGTGAACCCAAACCTGTACAGATCGCCATCGATCAACGTGTACTTGCTGGAATTTTTCTTTACCTTCCTAGCTTCTGTTGGATCCAGTGGGAGGAGGCCATCTGCCAGGCACCGCTTGTACTGTGTTATCCAAGTGTCTGGCTCATGGGCGGCGCAGACCTGCATCACGTCCACCTTCTCTCCTCGACATGCTCTAATTCTCGGCGATCTCAGAGTTTCTTGCGTCAAGGACTTATGGCTTCTCGCTGCTCTCTCCGTCGACTTGCTTATCTGAAAGACCAGGTGATCTGCTACAAATGCCCTTGGCGTCTTCAGAGTTTCTTGAATCACCGTCCTCTGCCTACCCCCCTTGCCTGAGCTGGCGAGCTTAGCAAGCAAGTCAGCTCGGGCATTCTGCTCTCTGGGCACATGTACGACTTCAAAGGAGGCAAAGGAACTCTTCAATTCCTGCACATACGCCAAGTAAGCCGCCATTTGTGGATCTTTAGCCTGGAACTCGCCTGTTACCTGCCCCGTGACTAGCAGCGAGTCACTCTTAGCCATCAGCACCCTAGCTCCCATCTCCTTGGCCAGCAAAATTTCGGCGATCAGCGCCTCATACTCTGCTTGATTGTTGCTGGCTTTGAAGGCGAACCTCAGAGATTGTTCGATCAGCACGCCGTTGAGTCCTTCCAATATGACTCCAGCACCGCTGCCCTGCTGGTTCGACGATCCATCCACCGAAAGTACCCAACGGAAATCGTCCCCTTCAACCCGCGTCGCCTCTGATGAGAGCTCAACCACAAAATCTGCAAAGATTTGCCCCTTGATCGGGCCTCGGGGCTTGTACTTAATATCAAACTCCGACAACTCTACCGCCCACTTCACCATCCTTCCCGCAACGTCGGGTTTCTTCAAGACCTTCTGGATGGGCAGGTCAGTCATCACCAGTATCGTGAAACTGTGGAAGTAGTGGCGCAACCTCCTCGCCGAAAACACCACAGCCAGCGCAGCCTTCTCCAGGGCCTGATATCTCGTTTCTAGGCCCTGCAACACCTTGCTCACGAAATAAATAGGCTTCTGAGCCTGATCTTGATCCTGGGCGAGCACCGCACTCACCGCCCTCTCAGTCACAGCAAAATACAACCTGAGAGGGATTCCCGCCAGCGGTTTGCACAGAACCGGCGGGCTCGCCAGATACTCCTTCAGTTTGACGAAAGCTTCCTCGCACTCTTTCGTCCAAGCAAACTTATTATTGCGCCGCAGACATTGAAAATAGGGATGCCCCTTTTCTCCGCTAGCTGACACGAAGCGAGATAGGGCTGCCATCCGACCTGTTAGCTGCTGGACTTCTTTCACCGTAGCCGGGCTCCTCATCGCCAAGATGGCGGCACACTTGTCTGGGTTGGCTTCTATTCCTCTTTCAGTCAAGAGGAAACCCAAAAACTTTCCAGCCTCCACGCCGAAAATGCATTTCTCCGGGTTGAGCTTTAACTTGAACTTGGCGATCGTCGTGAATAATTCTTCCAAGTCTGCCACGTGCTTGCTTTTTTCCTGCGAGGTAACGACCATGTCATCGACGTAAGCTTGCACGTTCCTTCCCAGCATTGGTGCAAGTACTCGATCCATCAGCCTCTGGTACGTGGCCCCCGCGTTCTTCAGCCCAAACGGCATCACCTTATAGCAGCAGCACGATCTCTCCGTCATGAAGGCTGTTTTCTCTTCATCCATGGGATGCATCTTGATCTGATTATATCCTGAGAAGGCATCCAGGAAACTCAGCAACTTACACCCTGCAGCACTATCAACCAGGGCATCTATGCTTGGTAAAGGATACGAATCCTTTGGGCAAGCTTTGTTCAGGTCGGTGAAATCGACGCACATGCGCCATTTCCCGTTACTCTTCTTCACCAGCACGACATTTGCCAACCATTCAGGGTACTGGACTTCCCTGATGTGGCTTGCAGCGAGGAGTTTATGTGTTTCGTCCCTGATCGCCTGCCTCCTCTCCTCGTTGAATTTTCTTCTCCTTTGTCGCACCGGTCTCACCAAATTGTCCATCGCCAGATGATGGCACAAGAAGTCGAGATCAATCCCGGGCATGTCCGAAGCGGACCATGCAAATGCGTCCAGATGCCGCTCAATAACCTTGGCGATCTGGTCCTGGAGATCGACCTCCAGAGATCTTCCTAGCTTGAAGATTTTTCCTCCGATCTCCTTTTCGAGCCACTGCTCGACAGGTTTAGGCCTGGATTCTCTGGCGATCACCGCCCTGGCGATTCCCTGTTCCCTTGCTTCCTCGGGGCGATTCCGCGCCTCTTCCTCCTCCAGGCCAGCATTCCTCTCCCCTAGCTCAGCGTCTATCATCTCCACATCTCTTCCGGCAGCCTCCTCTGTTGTCGTCGATCTGGGCTTCACACCGGGAGGTGGGGTGGTTGTTACATAACTCACTGATCTTTTGTTTTTCAGGCTATTCTCATAGCACCTTTTCGCTTCTTTCTGATCAGACTTGATCGTGATCACCACCCCTTCCATGGACGGCAACTTTACCTTCATGTGCCGAGTCGACGGAATGGCGCCTATCCTGTTAAGTGTGGGCCTTCCCAACAGGATGTTATATGCTGAGGGGGCGTTTACAATGAGGTACTTGATTTTCTCCGTCCTCGACCCAGCCTCATCTGTAAACGTGGTTCTCAGCTCAATGTACCCCCTAACCTCCACCTGGTCACCAGCGAACCCATATAGGCACCCTTCATAGGGCCTTAGCTGGTCAAGGGGCAACTCCAGCTGCGTGAAAGTCGGCCAGAACATCACGTCTGCCGAGCTTCCTTGGTCCACCAGAACTCTGTGGACCTTCCTTCCCGCTGTGACCAACGAAATAACTATGGGATCGTTGTCATGAGGCACAACGTCCCGAAGATCCTGCTTGGTGAACGTAATGTCCACTTCCGGCGAGTGATCTTCAAACATATCCACTGTCATCACCGATCGCGCGTACTTTTTCCTCTGCGATGCGGTGCATCCACCACCTGAGAAACCCCCTGCAATGGTGTGGATCTCCCCGTGGATAGGCATCTCGTGTTGCTGGGCTTCTCCACCTGCTGGCTGGGAACTCGATGCTCCCCCCGTCCTCCTGTCCAGCAGATAGTCATTTAGGAACCCACTCTTAACCAGATCGTCGAGCTGATATCCCAAAGACAAACACGAGTCCAAGGTGTGGCCAAAACATTGGTGGAACTCGCACCAGGCGTCCGGCTTTGACCCCAGCACCTTGTCGCCCACCTTCTCAGGCGCTTTCAACCTAGCAGAGATATTAGGAATGGCGATTAGATCCGCTAATCCCATGACAAACTTGTGCTTAGGCGGGCGATTGTATTCCCGGCGTGCTGGTTGCTGGCGCCCCTGGCTCCTTCCCTTGTTCCTCCTGTCGTAAGGATGGCGAGTCCTTTGGTCCTTTCTGGCCGCCGCCGCTGTTTCCAGCACCCTCTGCGGCTGGATCCTGGTCTGGGCGCGTGGCCTGGCGGGAGCCACGCTGCCTCTCTTCTCGGCGACTTCACTCTCGTCGGCGATGTGAGCCACCGCAAGTCGCCTGACTTCAGCAAACGTCGCGGGGTGAGCCCTGATCAAGGCCTCGCAGAATGGTCCTGGCTGCACGCCCTTCTTGAAGGCATAGACCAGCATTTCTTCATCCTTAGCCGGCGATCTGACCATTTGCGCTCCAAAGCGATTTAGGTAGTCTCTGAGGGACTCCCCATGGTACTGGCTTATATCAAACAGATCATAAGACACCCTGGGCGGTGCCTTATTCACGATGTACTGCTCGATAAAGATCTTCGAGAACTGTTGAAAACTGGTTATGTGGCCGTTAGGCAGGCTCACAAACCACTCCATCGCCGTTCCCTGGAGCGTACTCACGAACATCTTGCAGTAGACGGCGTCTGACCCTCCCGACAGCATCATCTGCGTGTGGAACGTGGTCAGATGAGCCTCTGGATCCTCCACGCCGGTAAAGACAGCCTTAACCGGAACCACGCTCGTGGGAATAGGCGTGTCGGTAATCGCCTGAACAAAAGGCATTGGGAAAACACGAGGTGGCGTCGACGGCGCCACCTCTTCAGCAGAAGAACGTCCTTGCTGCTCCAGAAGAGCTTGACGCAGCTCCTCAGTCACCTTGCTAAGCTCCTCGTTCCTGGCGCGAGAGGCGACCAGGTCCTCATGTATTCTCGCCTGCTCTACGCGTGAGGCTTCTACAGTTGCCTGCAACGAGCGCATCATCTCTGCCATCTGCGCCATGGTCATGGCGGCGTCGCCTTCAGCAGCGACAGGCGCCACGGGGCTTGAACGATTGCTTCTCATTTTTCTCATGAACTTCAGTGAATCACAGGAATGCAGCGAACAACACTTCAACCACAATCGAATCAGCGATCAAGAAAACTCAAGAACACCGTAAACCTTCGAAGAAAACCACAACTTCACCAGAAACCAACGTTTCCCCGCGGACAACCAAACGAGCGAAAGAACTCGAACTTCCACCAAACAGATTGCGCGTAAGCAGCAGAAAACCTCACTCCACCGATCGAAAAGCCAAACGAATGGTACAAAACGCAAATTCACCGAACAAAACTCAAACAAACAGCGAACGATGGTTGCACCAGCACACAACCACGCAGAAAACTTCGAAAACTTCTAAGAACTCACGCTGTGGATGGGAGCAAGTTTTACACGGCCCCACGGTGGGCGCCTGATGATCCTGCCTGTTGACCGGAACGCTGGAAACTGCCTCGTCAAAGGATCGACGTGCGCACCGCTTCTCACCTCCGTTCCTCTTCGGGATCTACCTCAAGAACCTGCAAAGAAACAGTACGGCGCCGCTGCGGCCGATCGCACTCCAACGCTCAAGTCAGTGACGGTATCACCAAATACTAAGAGAACAAGAACCGTGCAAATCCTCTCTCACAGTCAGCTCTATCACTCGCAAGCGTAAAGTGTATAAACTGAACGTGCGTACCTCAGAAAGTTTGTTAAGAACTCTTATATACCTGGTAGCTTTCTCTCTCCTGGCAGTTACAGACTTGGACACGTGGCTCGCATCCAACTGTACACGTGCCATCATCTGGAGGCTCCCTGACTTGGCGCTGCTTCTACTTTCATTTTGACTAAGTTACTTATGCATGGTACTGCCCAGTGCATAGCTAACTTGGGAGTGCGATCTCTACTGGAACTGGCGAGTTAGGGGTCTTCATACACCTTCCCTGTGGTCTCGTCGGCCGCCTTCACAATCTGCTTCTCCTTCATCTTTGGCGATGTGCTCACTCTGGCGATCTCCTTCATCTGGCGACTTCATCTTTAACCTGGTGATCGCCGATTCTGATATGCTGGAGGTCGGAACACGCCAACTTAACAACTGGCGACTACACGAGCCCCCCGACTTCCTTCCCTCTTGCCAACCTGGCGCCTTGCAAACATGCCTATACTGTAGCAGGGTGCCACGTCATCACTCCCGACCACCAGGGCGGTACATATATAAAAAAAAAAAACATGTAGGAAAATTGGAAGCAATCTGATGCATTCCTAGCTTGCATCTTCATTTGTAGATTTTCTTCTTCATTGTTTTAATTTGAATATCTTGTACTGATGATTAGCATTATTGTGGAAGCATGAAGAATTGTAGAAATTTGGAAGAGATCTAAGTGAGGTTAGGCCAACACTTATTTTCTAGAGTGAGGTTGGGCCAACAGTACTAAGAAGAGTCTAGAAAATTATTTAGCAAGACAACTCTAGAGAGAACTTTAAACAAGTAAAAGTGTCTCAAGTTAGACAACATTTCATTACTCAAATCAAAGTTAAAAAAACATGTACAAGAGACTCCTATTTATAGAAGAAAGTCTCTCAAAACCTCTCAAATGAGAGTGTGACAAGTGTCACCAACTTATTGGTGGAAATCCTTTCCATTGAGAGAGTGACAAGTGGCATGCCTTAATTAGAGTAAAATCCTCTCCATTTAGGAGATGAGATGTGGAGCCTCATGCCTTCCTTGTCTACATTTCTATTTGCACCCCTCTTTTACTATTATACACTCTACTTTCTTTTCTATTTACACCCTACTCTACTTTGGCCTAAAATACAAGGCTTAATACTTCCTAACTACTCTATGCAATTTTTACAAGGCTAAGAATAAGAAAACAACTTTGCAATCTCTTTAATAAGTTTTGATCTCCATCTATCTTCTTAGTCGAAAGTTTTGAAGCCGGATGATTTTCATCACAATCCTAGCCTCAATTTCTCTTAGAGTGATATTTGAATTTACTACTTCTTGAAATTTTTGAAATATTGTAACATGTATACATAACATTATGTTAATTACTATATACATGCTTAAAATATGCATGTCAAAATCAACTTAGGTACTTACTTGATCAATGGTTGCACTTCTTCACAATTAAGTAATACATGCAAATGTGCGACTTCTAATTCTCTCTTATTTAAATACGTACTTGAAGAAACTCCACTAAAGCAATCAGGATGATTAGAAATGGTTGATGTTTGGTGAACTTCTTCATCTTCACCTCTATCGTCATTGCGACTTACTTTATTTCTCATTGTTTGCACATGGAGACTCAAAATAATATGAACAAAAATGAAAATTTTGGTAGATTTTTGAAATTTTGGTGGACTCAATCCCCTTTGTATATTAGCTATGGGCTTCCTTACTTAATTTCGAACAACTTTCATTTTTTATGTTTTTTAATCCGACTTCTCTATCAAAAATTATGATCGTTTAAAATTTTTTCATGCTATTATTTTGCAACTTAAAATCTATCATTATGTAAAGCCTCATCTATCAAATATATAATAAATATATTCATCATAAAAAAAATTCCGATAAAAAATAATTCTCTACCTATTTTAATTAATTTTACAATATTAGTTGGCTCCCTCTACATTCAGATCAACCAATGCAGATTATGAACACTCTACTTTACAATTTCGTTCTCCAATTACTTCACCCATCCAATGCCACTTTCGCCCCCACTGTTACCACTGCCAACGAACACCACCATTTTGATCACTATTAGTGTCCACAAATTTGTATCACTATTCAACTAATTTTTATTAATGTAATTTAAAAATTATTTTACAAATTTTTATTAATAATAAAAATTATTTTAAGTTTTAATTTCATCTAATTTAGTTAATATAATAACTAATTTTTTTTCTCAATGATTTTTTATAATGTTTTGAAGTTGTCATAGATGCTTTCTTAATATTTATTTATTAATTTATAATAAGAACATGCTGTTTACACAGCCACTTCACGAATCAAACAAGTAAAACTATACCGACTTCGAATTTTAAAGATCAACATTTTTCAGATCAAGTAAACTATATTAAAGATGCCACGTTACCGTCTTTTATTAGACTTGCAATAAATCCACACAAAACAACTGTGTTACAGACATAAGCTACATGCATTTTATTTAATGTTGTAGTAATTGCTTGGGAGACTTTTGCATGAAAGGCTACACATTTAGAAAATCATTTACCCATGGTCCGAGCAAAGTGTTTCATGTTCCCACTCTAGCTTTTGTTATTATTGTACCAGAATTGCTTCTGAAGGTAGTCGATAGTGTTTTTGTCAACTTGAAACGCTTTGGCGAGAATTTCATCAGAGATAGGAGGTTTAGATCCAAACACAGCATTTGCAATAGTGATAACACCCGGGTTTTGGCTACTAAGACCGGCAATGGCCACAGCATTTCCATAACCAACGTTTTGCTGAAAGTGGATGAGACCAATGGGGAACACAAATACATCACCTTTGTTCAACACTTTGGTGAATAACCGGTTGTCGTTTTGGTTGGATGCTACAAAGCCAACGTAAAGGGTACCTTCCAAGACTACAAGAATCTCTGTTCCTCGAGGGTGAGTGTGGGGAGGGTTCAAACCCTTTGGTGCAAAGTCTATGCGAGCCAAGGATATGCCAAGTGTGTTCAGACCTAATATTTCATTAACAGCCACTGGTGTCACCTTTGAGCCTACTGGGTTAGCAGTGTCACCGGCTCCCAATCCACGAAAGAAGAAATCGTCAGCATTAGCAAACTTTGGATCCTTGCAAAATTTTCCATTCACGAACACTGCATATTAAACCAAATCACTAATTAAGAAACTTTTATATACATGCAGATTATTCTTCACACGAAAAACTAATTACTATATATATATATATATACCGCCATATATACCACCAGTTTTGGTATCATTGATAGCCACACAGAAGTCTTGCAGAGGGCTTGGATCATAAGCAAAGGCAACGGAGGATGCCAAAGCCAATAGCACAACAAGGAACTGAACAACCTTCATTTTTGTTCCTAGCTACTTTGTAAGTATGTAAGAGAGTGTTTGTGAGAGTTGATTGTGTTGTATGGGAAGCTAGCTATTTATAGGACGAGGCCATTGATGCATATGTCACCGATTCCAGAATTAGTTAACTATTTGATGGTTGAAACATTCTTAATGACTACTGGTTCGTCAAATATCTTGGATTAGGTCATGAGCAAAAAAGAGAAAATACTAGATTAATATTCTCCTCCACAACAACGTCATGACAAATTCAGTATTGCCTTGTACAATCGACACTGTACGTATCCACTATCTGTGCTTGAAATATTAGTTTTCTAATGGGAGCTGGTGAAGTAGGACTCGGAGTTGTTAGTTTTGAGAACCGGCGGCTAAAATTTTCTGAGCATTTCTAGAACGTGTAAACCACCGTAACTAGTGCTAGACCTCATTGCTTTTATTTTTTTATTTTCCAGTCTTTAATTGGTCCTTCGTGTTACTAAGTGGAGGATAATGGAAATATTTTAAGGCAAAATTTTCATTAACTTATCTTCTCCCAAAGTCTCTGATCTCTATCCGTGCAAGGAACTAATTAGTTGCTTCCTTGATTCGTTAATTTTCTTACACTACCCAGAGATTTCAAATGACTCACTCACACAAGCGACCTAAATGAATGGTTCCTACTTCCTACCCAAGAAAGATATCAGATTTTGTACAACGAGTAATTATTACCATACTTTTACTTTATTTTTCTGTTCATTTTATAGATTTTTCATTTTTCACCAAAACATTTATCATGTCCCTTCTCTTTGACTACTGTTCCAGTCTATTTCTTTTTTCTACCCATACTCGAGAAAAAAATGAAGTTAACGTATATTAACATATACGATAGGACTTGTACCGAAAAGAAGAGTTGTTATAAAGCAGGTAATTAAGAAGTTTCATGACAATGACTCTAAAACTAATTATAATTTAGTTTACGAAACTTCCAATGGAAAGATTGTGATCGTTCTCAAACCCTGAAAATGTTACTTTGACACCACCTTCTCTCATAAACTCATATTTTAATAAAATATTTTTTATTTTGTAGTTTAGCCATTGTAATATGAAATAATTTATGACACTTTTTATTTATCTTTATTCTTTTGCAACAAATGTACACATTATTAATATCTTAAGCAGTCCATAGTTCGACAAACAAAATGTGCATATAATAATATATTATGGAGAAATAGAACCTAGGCAAATATTTTTTCTTACTGTATGATGTTTGATAGAATAAGTATTGGATGGACTAATGCAAAATGTCTATAATGTGTAGCCTTATCTTCTTTAGTATTTTATGTGTACTCAATATATAACTTAATGATGATAATATAAACATGACATAGTTATCTTTTTGAAAAATTAAGATGAAGATGAAGATAATGGAGGTAATGATGGAGGGATGGATAGTGGCAATGACGATTCTAAATAACTGTAGTTATAGCGTCTGGGAGAGTTAGAATTTAAGAACATGAAAAGGTAAAGTACGAACCTTGAATCCATGAAGCGACAAATGCTTTTGGGCCATATATGTGAATGGGTTAGTGCAGAGGCTGCTTCTTCCTGCACCTCCATACCTTCTTCTCTCACCTCCATAGATTTTCATATTTTCAAAAATATCCCTCTGTAATATTCTGGATTACATAATCCGGAAGTCATTTTTCAAATTTGTAATTAGCTTCTGGATAATCCGGAAGTCTTTTTTCATATTTCCAAAAATGTCCTTCTGTAATATTCTGGATTACATAATCCGGAAGTCATTTTTTAAATTTGTAATTAGTTTCCAGATAATCTGAAAGGCTTTTTTCATATACATGATTACTTTTTGAATTACATAATCTGAAAGTCTTTTTTAACTTTCGGATTATATAATCCAGAAGTCTTTTTTCAAATGCATTTCTGGATTTCATAATCCGAAAGTTATTCTATAGGAGTGACACAAGAAGGATGAAAATAAAAATGTATTTTCATGTTGTGTATGGAGGTGCAGGAAGAAACAGTCCAACCAGTCATGAGATGCAGGAAGAAGCAGCCTTCAAATTCAACCAAAGCCCAACCCTACCATTGCTATGCTGAGAATTATTTTCCAGCCAGTTGATCTGTATGTATGTACTAAATAAAATTATGTAAACTATAATTTAAATAATCAAGTACTTCTAAAATACTGCACTATTTTACTGTATTATTATCGTGTATCCAAAATATAAGGACTACAAGAGAGAACTCACAGCTCCAATGAAATTCCAATTTCAAACAAGAATCCGATAAAATAATTTCATTTTCCATTAAAAGATGTTCACTTTACTTAAAAAAATATCAGAATTTCATGTTTCAAAACTTGTATAAATCCCATGTCCAAACAATTCACTTTTATTAATGACATTTGAAATCACTCGAAAATTAAATATATACCAAATTCCTCATCCAAATCCATCGTAACCACACAGATACATAAGGCAGAACTCCAAAGCCAAACATTTTGTTATAAAAAAAATAAGTAACATTGTTTTACTCTCTTAGAATCTTTACTACTACAAGGTAAACAGTAAGTAGTATGTCACAAATTTCGCTTTTACAAATACAAGGTAATACATCATCACTGAGTAACTAAATAACCCACAATATATTTGAGTAACTACGTCTCAACAATGTGGGTAGCTTCTATACGACTTTCTCTTAAATTTTCTTATCTACATTCCCGTCTAATTCCTATATCTATCTGTCATAAGGGCATTCGAGATCATTTTCAGTGACCTTGAAATGCTGTGGGCGTTGACCAGAGCAATGCAGATTCCACATTCTAAAATATGATCTCTCAAGATTCCTCACCTGTAAGATTCAAGATCAACTTAAAGAACCGTACAGAAAATAAAAATACCATATAGATTGTGTGTAGTCAACATAATCTCCACTCACCCAGCGGGCTGTGTCAAACAGAGGGCATGTCATGCGTACAGCTTTAAGCTTAGAAGTAAGAGCTTGAAGCTTCGGCCGATTCAGAGCCAAGGATACTGCTCTTTCTTCATACTCTTTCATGCTACACACGGTTCCACAGAAGTTGGAAAGCAGGTTAACAAAAATAATTGTCAAGAGGCATAAGCATATTGGCACTGCCTAATCCTCTGAAAAGTTGAGGAAAACGTGATATTGAAAAGCCAGGAAAGTCTGGCAAGAGCACCCTGAACAGAAAAACAAACTTGAAAGTGCTGACCTGCTCACAATCATCTCCTCCCCCAGTCCAGTGGCAAGGCAGAGTGACCCGGCAACCCTAGTAGCCATTTTCTCCAGAGGCAGAGTAACCATCGGCAAACCTGCCCACAGTATATCTGTTCCTGTTGTATGTGCATTGCATAAAGGCCTAAAAGTGTACAATTCACACATATAAGACGAAGAATAGAAGAACAATGTACACAAACAACTGCAAGTGTATAACAGTAAGGGTTGCAAATAGGAAAATGAAGATAGACACAAAAACGCGGGTCAGTAATTACGTGTCAAGGAATAAATCAGCTAAAGAACTCCGTCTGATGTGTTCGTTCTTCATTGCAACATCTGTAAAAATAATTTGATCTGGCTGTACCCCTTGTGCAGCAGCATCTGAAAGTGGTCCACGAATTAAAAAAAAATACAATATAATATAAGATAAAAAAAAATTGAGAAGCATCCGCCCATTCAGATCTAATTGATCAAATTCTAAAAGGTATAAGTACGAGAACACATACATGCTCTCAGTCTCATTTCTCCAGCTGCTGGAAATCTCAGGAGCCACAGTGCACTGTTGGGTACCCGTTTAAGAATATTACACCTAAAATAATACAAGCATTGTCAGACATGAAAAGAATAAGATGAAAAAGTTTGGAAAAATAGGAGACAAGAATGGAATATAATAGAGGGTTATAATATTTCATATAAAGAAATAATAGAGAGCATCCTGACATTACCATGTATTAAATATTTCAGGATCCATTTTGTAAAGTTGATTGAAGCATGCAAATATAAATTTGTCCTCTGGTAGACCATAGTCAGATCGTTTGTGCGGGCAGTTTGGATTTAACACATCCTGATTTTTCTGAATAAAGAAAACATACAGGACAAGGACACTCAATGCCATGCATACAAAAACACATAATTAAATTAAAACAAAGTTCTACATTAAATGTCAGTAAAAAATAACCTGTTTATAATCATTTACAAAGTAGCAATGCGGGAGATGGACAATCTTCTCAGAATAAATGTGTGCATATCGTAGTGGAGAAACAAACTGCAAAAAGAAATAATACGAAATAAGGATGCATGTAATATGAATGAGTTGGTAAAAACTCGTTTACTCTTTTTTATGTAATATCTATCTCACCTCATCAGTGACCAAGTAATCTATGTAAGTAGCCCCGGTTGTTCCAGGGAATCCCATATATGAAACTTGAATTGGTGCAGGTTGCATAGCAAATATCTCATTTCTGGCACCCTGAAAAATAACGAGAAAAAAAGGTCAGTCAAAAAACTACTAGTAAAAAAATAAAATAAAGTCAACTACGAAATAACAATTTGTACTATGGTTTGAATACTTTAAAACAAAGTTCAGACAATAACTACTCCCTACCTTTGTATAACCATTGAGGTTGACAAGGATATGTATCTTATCCTCGTTGATCAATTTTGCTATTGAATCAGATGACATGGCAGACACATCCACAAAGTGCTCTGCTTCAGACTGAATACGTTGCCTCCATTCAGTACCATCATTTGCACTCAATGCATAGCAGAATACCTGTATATATAGAGATACACAGATAGATACATAATACATCGAGAACAGAAGGAATAAAACATAAAAGACAAATAGGCTGAACAAAACCACATTAAATACCTCAACATTCTTCTTGTTGTGCATACCAAAAACAGATCCCATGAGATGTGACAAGGGGTGATTCCCGAAGTCACTACTCACATACCTGCAACCCACATGTTTCCCTTACTTAAATATAAAACAAAAAACATTTTGGTACACAGAACAGGAAATTTAGCTACATAATGATGACATACCCAAGCCTCAGTCTTTCATATCCTCCATCCCGCTTGATTGGAATAGGAGCGGGATGGGTGAATGCAGGAAGTGCAAAACGAGATGCAATTACAGAGCAGTGTGCAGCATATTTACGGCTGCAAAGAGAGAAAGGGAAGGACATACTATATACGCTGAATAGAGCACTTGATATTTTTTAATTGGTTGTGCCTCCTGTGAACAGTAATATTCATACCTAATTTCCAGAGCAAGCATTGGGTCAAGTGGATATGCTATGGCATGGAAAGGCTGGACACTAGGAAGAACGGACATCTGAAGAACAGAAAGAATAATAATTGAAGGATACTCAAACAAGTATTCGTGTATCATATTATTATATTAATAGAAGATCAAGTAAAACAGAGCATTGACTGCTCCTGACATTAATCTGCTTCCTGATTATCTCTTCAACCTCCTTGAACATTTTATCACGATCCTCCCAACAGCAGACACACTGCAATATGATAAAAATATTATACTGATTGCCAAATGAAATTACATACTACATTAAAAAATTTAATACTACTACCAACATATGCTCATGAACTAGCAGAGTAAAGAATTGTGAAAAGCAGACAACAGAGCAATGGCATTTAAATACACACATCACAAGACAGGATAAACATCTTAGTTCCTTTTTGGCTCGAGGGAAAGGTACTAGAGTGATATCACAACAAGAAACAACATTGCTGCATTACAACATACAGCGCATCATATAAATTATGAGTCCAATCAATTATACTGAAAAGATCATCCAAAACCAAAAAAGAGTCCAATCAGGTAACATACAGGAGGTAATACTACTTTTAATATTCATTCCAACCACATGATCTGACCAACATAATCTATCAGAAGCCAATCAATTAAATAGCCACTTAATATGGAAGTTGCATTGGGACAGGAAAAGTAATAATGAAAGGCATCTGCGACAGGATTATATCAAAAGATGCTCTGACAAACTTGCTGAAAATAATGCATATTATAATAATGAATGAACAAAACCTGAAGTGTGTGTAGAAGATTGCAAGTTGCTTCGGGGAAGTCGGGACGTAGAATCAAAGCCTGCTTATAGCTCTTTACAGCAGCCTCTACATGTAAACTGAAATGGGGTGACATAATTTAGATTAGCTTATAGCTATGCACAGACAGGTTCTGCATGGGCAATGGAAGGATATAAAGTCTAGACAGCACAAGAAGAAACTTATAACTAGTAACACATCCAACTGGAGTAAAAAAGGAATAAGAAAAATAATCCCTAAACAATGTAAGTTCCAGGTTCAATTTCAATGCGACTAAAAGATATTATAACTTTAAGATCGTGGTTCTAAGAATGTAATTTGCCTTATTTTCTCAATATAAGAGTACTATACTGCTGGCTTCATCACCATGAAAGCAAAACTAAAAAATTAGTCTACCTATCTTTATAAGCAGAAGCCAAATTTGCATGTGCTTCAGCCATGGTAGGCCTGACAGCAATGGCACGTATATAATCCTGGATAGCATCAGTAACTCTGCCAATCTCCTTGTATGTATTGCCTCTATTTACTAGCCCATCAGCTGCCAAGGGATCAATGCGGAGGACCTCGTTGTAGCATGATATGGCATCCAAATAATTCCCCTACAATAATTTGTCTTTGAATGAAAAAACTGCCAGAACTGGTATAGTCATAAACAATGATTTTGCAGAAGCTTCTGAATTCTGATACTTACTGTTCCCCCAATGTTTTATCAAGCATGATCTAGCCCAACTATGTGTTAATAATTACTCATACAAGTATGCATGCATGGACTATATTTCACATATGCATTACCTGCTGTTTATAGATTATGGCAAGGTTGTTATAAGGAGCAGACAATCCAGTTGTTACATTCAGTGTAGCTTTATAATATGAAGCAGCAGCAGCCACCATGTTCCTGCATCACAGAATTTTAACCAAGAAAAATCATTCTAACATGTAACACCAAAATTACTACCATTAGTACGATACAGGGGGATCACATACCATTCCATATATATATTTCCAAGATTGGTCAATGCTTGTGGGTGGTTAGGCTGTAATGTAAGACATTGCTACATCCCACAAAATAAAGTACATTGAGTAAGGATTTTAGAAAAATATTATATATTATGTAATGAGAGGTAACAAGATAAGAAAAAAATACATTATAGCACTGGATTGCTTCCTCCACTCTACCAACATCTTTTAGAGCATTACCCTATAAGAAAATCAAATAAAATACCATACAATATATATAAAAAAAATGCACATTCGGCATTTTTAAACTATCTATGACCAAAAGAAGAATCCAACCAAGTTATTGTAAGCTTCCAAAAATCGAGGGTCACATGCAATAGCTTGCTTGTAGTGCAGAATTGCCATGTCCAGTTGACCCTGCTCATAATATATACTGGCCAGGTTACCTGTGCACCAATTGAAGTTATTAGTGTAAGTCAGATACTTTTACCAGAAATTGTAAAGCCACATAATTTGACTAAACAAAAGGAAATTTGGATATGCCGTTGGTAAAATAGATATCTATCTGCGTGTGGGACAATCATCTATTCACTGTCCTATAATTTTGGAATTGTTATTTTCCATAAACAGCAAAATATATAAATCAGTTATGCTACAATACATCAATGATCGTTCACAACAAATTATTGATATTGATTTTAGAAATAGATATGCCGTTGGTAAAATAGATATCTATCTGCGTGTGGGACAATCATCTATTCACTGTCCTATAATTTTGGAATTGTTATTTTCCATAAACAGCAAAATATATAAATCAGTTATGCTACAATACATCAATGATCGTTCACAACAAATTATTGATATTGATTTTAGAAATAGATAGTCCATCAGATAAGTATTCCAGTTGTGTAATGGTTATACAACTGATTATAAGACTCTAAAGAATTGATTGATTTTATATAACATCTGGTTGCAGCACCAAAACAAACCCTTTGGAATCAAGGCTACCGCATATTAACACTCAGAAGATCAAAATCAGACTTTTAAAAGAACGAAAATGAGAAGTGTTTTAGATCTTCATTATATCAAAAGTCTTTCCAGTGATGTTGTACAAAGAAAATAAATTAGCAGCAAACAGTAGAGAGAAAAAACACAGAACCCACCATAAGCCATGGCATACTTTGGCCGTGTCTGAAGAGCATGTTGATAACATGCAATAGCTTCTTGAGACATCCCTAAAGCCTGATATAGGGAAAAAAAGAAAATTTTCAAGTTCCAACAAGTACTAATCCAATTCAACCAATCATGCTTAAGACCATACCTTGTAGACATTCCCAAGGTTCAGATATGCATCAGGGAAGGAAGGTTTTAATTTAACTGCTTCCTGAAAAAGAACATATAAATTATAGTGACAGAAATGTCTGGGAAGCATCAGAGGCAATTCTAAATGTAAATACATCAGAACCTCACGAGCATTAAGCAAAAAAACACAAATTTAAAAAAGATAAAAGCACAGAGCGTATCTATGATATAGCAAAACTTCCAGTAAGTAAGCACCATTTAATGATGAGAAATGAAGCATCACAAGCAAACTCAACAAAATTAATAAGACAATATATGCTCCACTAACTTCTATCAAGAGTTCAAGAATTCCACAAGAAATGTAGAAAAGAGACATACCTTGTAATACTCAACGGCTCTGTTGAAATCACCAGACTCCATGAACAGACCAGCAAGATTTGACCATGCAATAGCAAAGGTGGGTTGAATGCCCAATGCCTCAAGATAACAACTGTAGGCCTGCAAAAAATGTTAGATTCTGACTATTTGCAGTCTTGGAGATGGAAGTTACAACAAGAACCATCATCTGAGTCGGACGCTTGAAGACAACAACTTGATATCTGTATAGAACCGTGGATTTGAACACAGTTCCACGCACGAATTATTTAAATCAGTATCTAAAATGAAAAAAAAAAGATTTAGGGTACAAAATACTAAGCATTGAAGGAGCGTTCCATGCTTCCAGGCCAGCACACAGCTATTTTTACTAATTTTATCTGGCTAGACAGAAAATGGAAGATGATGATGACCCGAATAATAACCAATGCTGTCACCCTTTCTAGGGAATCCAGTAGATAATCACCTAACCAAGAAGAAATATTAGGGTAAAGAAACTACAATAGCTTTGACAGTAAGATGTGGATGCGGTACACCCAGACCTGGGTAACTGGTATAGTGGCAGAAGAGGTCTTAAAAAATCAAATCTCTCAGACTAATCCAACGAGATCGCGAATCACTGATACTTTGTAATCAAGTAGGGTATCATCTAAAACTAGGAAGCTCAATTTCTCTTTAGAGAGAAACTGCACTTGCTACAAATTGGAAGGAAGTGGTACAATATATCCAATTTCAAATATGTTCCACTGTGGATCAAGAAAAGACTTTATCTCCTATGAGATATGAAGTGATAGTTCATAAACCAATTGGTTGTAGAAAACCTCAAAACTCAAGAACACTATTTAAATAATATCCAATGTTAGGACTTACTTCTTGCACCAAGCCTTGAGCTTTCATTAAATTACCCAAGTTGCTATGGGCATCAACCTGTAGTGCAAAAGAAAGCAATCACATAAACCACATGATAAAACAGTGCAGAAGGAAAGAGTAAAAGGTTAAACTCTATGCTTTCTAAATAACTACTTAGCATGAAAAGCTACTGAACATCAAAAAAGGCAAAAAATACCATTAAAGGATTTATAGCAAGTGCTTGACGACAGCACTGCGCTGCTTCACTGAGTCTTCCTTTTCGCATGTATGCACTAGCTAGATTTGACCATGCATCAGCAAAATTGGGACGGAGCTACAACAACAAAATCAAGAGGCAACTGGTTAAAAAAACTAATCGTAAGGAACAATGGCATCAAATGAGGGGGGGAATACTAAACTATTACAATGATTGTCTTTAACAAAAAAAATATATAAAATTAAGGTAGCAAGCCAAAAATAATCAATTGTATTAATATAAGATATGTCACTACCAAAAATCTGATTTCTAGTTGCTGAACAAAAATGACGGGGATTTTATTAAGAAACACGGGTACAGAACTACCACAATTGAGGTCGTAAATTCGTAATAAAAACAAAACAAAACAATACAAAGTATAGTTATTAGCCAAGAATTGCATGCAGACCTGAATTGCAATCAAATAGTAGCGAATTATAAGGTCAAAACAATACAAACTATAGTTATTAGTCGAGAATTGCATGCAGACCTCAATTGCAATCAAATAGTAGCGAATTGCAAGGTCAATGTTTCCTTTCTCCTGCACAAAAATGAAGCTCTGTTTATTCTGGAAAAAGCATGAAATCTGCCAACTGCAGACAGAGTAGTATAGAGAATTCCATCACCGTAATCATGGATTAGCTTACTTACCTTCCAGGCATTAGCCATGTTACCGTAACACTCAGCAAAGTGCGGCTCAATCCTCAGTGCTTCTTCATTTTTTGCAACACACATATCAAAATCATGCAACTGCGGGCAAATAGTAGCATTAGTTCAGAATGCAGTACAAAAGGAACAAGAAATCAGCACCGAGAATTATAAAAAAATCATCCAACAAATGACAGACAACGGAACGACAATGCAAGAAGAACAAACCTGATAATAAATTGCACCCAGCAATAGTAAGTTGTCAGTACGGAGCGGATTTCTCTCGTAGACAGTATTGCTGTGTTCTAGGGCTTGCTTATAATTGCCACTCTTGTACATTTGATGTGCAAGAGATAAGTGCATATCTTCTTCGACTGCGTCAAGGTGAATTTTTCCAAATAATCAGACAAAATATTTCACGGAAGCATGGAAGCGATTCAATAGTAAAACTTGTGACTTTTCTCCAAGCACTCACAATTACCAACTAAAAAACGAAATGGCAACAACAAAGGAAATAAAACATTGAAAAATACAATACAAACTACTCCCTATTATAAGTCCACTATCAAACCCCTAATGATGATGTAGATAAAGCGAGAACAAAAATCAAATGTACAAGTGTAAAACCTCCTGAAGAATCCGATTCCAGCTGAATTAACTACATCAATAACAACCATGAAAATGAAGCACGGAAGCAAAAATACAAACCCAAAACATAGTGCAAGACGGGGTAAAAAGTGTCAAAACAAAATCAATAACGAGCTGGATAGGGAGTGAATAGAGATTAAATAAATAATTAAAATTCAACAAACCTTCGGTAGAATCATGACCGCGTAACGGTAAAAGAGTGAGCGACGCGGGCTCCTGCTTGACGGAGAAGGGCTCGACGTGATCCCCGGTGAACTGCGGGCGAGAAGTGTCGGCGGGACCAGGAAGCTGCGGCTGGTGGTGGTAGTGGTGGCGGCTGGGGTGGTGGTGGTCTCCCTGCACGGAGATCATGGTTCCGGCGTAGAGAGACGGCGAAAACGATGAGTCGAATCAGAGGTCACCGTAGAAGACGATCATGAAAAAGAGTGGGATCAGAACGAGATCGCTTGAGATGAAGTGGCGGAGAAAGAAGATTGCTCGAAAAATCCAACCCTATGTGAGAAATTTCTCGAGTATTTCTTCTTCTTTCTCTCTTCTCGGGGCTTCGTTCCTGTTGAAAGTGGAAATGATGACACGGCGGAGAAGTGTTTAATAGGTGATGAGGATCTCTCTGTGGACTGATCTGGGACGTTGATGTGAGACAGCAAATGAAGGCCACCGTTGGTAAAGGCAGATTTCATTATTCTTCGACACGTAAGTGCTCGTATTTATTGTTATGTAATAATTCTATTATGTAATAATTCTTTTATATTTTTCCTCCGACATACCATGATGCATTTTCACAACTTTTCCTTGCTTTTTCTAAATAACAAACAGAGTAATATTAATTGTGGATAGACATTAACATTTATATATGTATGAATGGAAATAATATTATTGGAAAATAATATTTGATTAATCAATATTGTGTTCAGAGTTCATGGTAAAAAGAAACATGTCTGTTAATTTCATCACAGAAGCGAATGAGTTTATGCAGAAATTATTTCATCATGTTCTAACATCATAAACTACCTTTCAAAACATAATTAATGTGATGTTTTCGAACATATACGATTAGTAGCATTGTTTTCTATTTATTTTCTTCTACATTTTTCTTCAATTTCTCACAAAGCTAACACACTTCTCTGTATAGGAAAAATAAATAAAAATATGTACATTAACATTAATCATTTGTCAATTTAGTATAAATTTTCCTATCATATCATAATGAGAATGAAATAAAAAATAAAATACATGAAACTCAAGATAGAAGAATTTGAAGTGAAACACACACAAAAAAAGTGATTAAATATTTAAATATAGAAAAGAATAATTCCTTTCAATTTAATTTATGGAATATAAAGAAAAACATATTTCTTTCTTCCACGTTATTCTTATTTTTCTTATTTTAAAATAAAATATAGATATGCTAAATAGTCTATTATCTAACACTATATCTACATCTGGTTGTTGATAAGTGTAGTTAGTGGTATTACCGAATAGTAAATAATAAATAATATATAATGAAATATCATAAATCATAATTAAGATATTATTGAGTTATATTGAATTTAATCTATTTCTTTCTATCATTATAAATCCAATACAATTAATATAAATAAAAGAATATCTTTAGTTAATTAATATATATAAAAAAATATAATTTATATTTACAAATTGAATTTGAATTGACTTAAGCGTTAAAAAGTAGTTACTCAATTCATACATGACATTTATGAGATTGTACTAAGAAGTCGAAAACGATGACCAATAATCGAATATTCATAAAAAAAATCTAACCTTTTAAAAATAATGTGTTATATTTAAGATTCAATATATTAGGATAAAATTTACCAACATAAAATAATAAAATAATTGTAGTTGAAATGATATGAGATTCAATGTTCAACAAATAAAAATATTGTTTTTAAAACATAAATAAGTCAAATATTTCATCTTATAATATGTTCCAAAGATTCTTTAAAACTTGATAAATCATCTAAGAGAATAGATATGAAATGAATGTTTTCATAATTTATGATTGATGTATTTTATTGTTCTATGTTACACTAAATTGAACTATTAATATCATATTCATTATTTAATGATTAAATTGGTTAATTAAGATGAAAAGGCATATAATATACATGAGTAAAAGATGCAGATAAATTACACATTACAACAATATATAGTAGCTCGAGTTTCCAACTTCAACTTAAAAAAAAAATATTTTATCATATCAAGATAAAAAAATTAATATTTTATCATATCAAGATATACATGAAAATGTTTTATTGGCATTAGAAGAAAGAAAGTAAGGAAAAAGAAGGAAAAGTCAAAATTGTTTGAATAAATAATATAAATAGAAATAAAAAAAAGTTAAATATATTTATTTATTATTACATTTTTATTTCTCATTTTATGTTCTTATGTTTTCTTTTCCCGCTTTTAATTTTTTTCTTTGAAAAAAAAATGTAAATGATGGTTAAAAGTGCACAAATATTTTATTTTTCTCTTTACATCAAAAGTTAAAGGTTAGATACTTTGGTTTATTTAAATTTAATTCTACACCACTTTATTTTTATTCATTATTTTTCTTCAACAGTCAGTTGTTTAATCATGTTTTGAGACTATTTAACATGATTTGAACTTTGTATAAACGTCTAATTAAGATACCTTTTTTATGGAATAAAAGACACTATTTTGATCCAAAAAAGTGTTTGCTTCTGTTTTTCCTTCTACTGTTAGCATTCCAAAGCATCTCGGAACACCTTGTTACTAAATTGTATGTGTCATAATGTTGTTGCTTTTTATTTTATCTTATCTTATTTAATCTTAATCTTAATCATAATTTTAATATACACATATATATATATAAGTATTATAAACAAGAATAAATTAGTGTATTTACTTACTATTTCCTATGTAAAATGACGTTGTCAGTAATTATAATAATAAATGAATAATCTGCATATTTCCTTTCTTTCGAGACAAAATATCATTTCAATAAAATTATTCTTATTGTGAGTTATCAGTACTTCATTCAGTTTAAATGTTTATAAACGATATTAGAATTTAAATGAGTAATTTTGTAGTTAAGTCACAATTTAAAACTATTTATATTAAAAAGTTCAAATTAAGTATTTGTGTACATCTATACATCTACACGTTTTTTTTTTTTAATTATGAAAGTTTGATAATTTGATGAAAACCATTATTACTTATGTATAACTATAATATTAATACGAATTATTCATCAAACTTAAATTACTTAGTTTAATAATAAGCTAGATTCTCTATTGATTTGTTGCTTTCTAATTTATATGAATTTTTATATTTTAAAATATATTAAAAATATATCTAAAGACATAAAAAATAGATAACAATATGGAATTCTAGTGGAATCAATGATAATGGTCGGTAATAATAATAACAAAACAATAATTATGTATTAATAATAAAAATAAAATAATAAAATTATTGTAAATAACATAAATTATCTCTTAATATCAAGTAAGTTAAGTCATAATCAAATTTCTTAATATCAAGTAAGTTAAGTTATAATTAAATTATGAATTTAAATTCTTAAGTTGTTTAATAGAAAGAGTTATACTTTAGTTATATAGATATAATTTAATCTAATAGTCGCTTGATTTAATAATTAATATTAAAGTCAATCTTACCGAAACAATATAATTAGTGAATTTTTTATTACAAATGTAAACTTTAATTTAATGTAAGTGATCAAACGAAAATATATAATATAACTTATTTAATGAAAAAATATTTAATAATAATTATATGTAGTGTTGTGACACTAAACACTAAATGTGAATTATATAACTTATTTTTAATATTTTTTAAAAAATATTTGGTCGTGAGAATATAATATTATTATGCAACAAAGAAAAATAAAATTATTATTATGCAACTGAATATTGAGTATGTTAAGTAAACTGAAAAAATACAATATTATAATGCAACATTATGTTAATTTTTTTTGTCTAAAATAGCTTATTTCTATTATTTTACTTTAAGAATATATTATCTAGATAATTACTCAAACATCACGGTCTAAAGTTAATCAAATTCTGAATATGATTGGATAAATTTGGCCAGAATACCAACTAGAATTAGATTTTCGGACTGAGTTGTGAGCTGGTTTTTCTTTCTTTAATTTTTTTTTATTTAAAAATGAAAGAAGAAAATTTATAATTTTGTACTTTTAAAAAGTAATTGGTTTGATATTTTTTTAAATTTTATTTAGAAAAATATTTTTTGAGAATATAATAATTAAAAAATTAATTATTTAAATATTTATAAAAACATATATATTAAACAATAATTATTTAGAAAAGATATGTAAATAAAGAAAAAATAAAAATTAACAGTTATAAATTTTGAAATAATTTAAATTTCTTAGGAAAAAGTGGAAAGAAAGAATTTAAAAAATAGTGTAAATTGTTTCATATAACTTAAATTTTTTATTTGTGAATAATAAATACAATAATTAAATTATTTATGAATGTAATAAATATTTTTATAAATAATTATTGGAAGAAAAATAATAATTTGTAAAAATATTTTTCTTATAAAGAAAACTATTATCCTTTTTTATATCCTATTGTTACCATCATATTTGTTTTCGCCGGTTGACTCTCCCACCGGTTGACTAGGTTGAACGCCTCCTCCTGGACTACCTCTTTAGGAATCAGGCTCACGTATCTCCCTGGGTGGCTTTGTTGGGACAGAGAGCACCATACCTATTGATTACACTCCGACGATCAAGTCAGCTAGGGTTCACCAAAAGTAAACAATTTTCAGTTTAGTATGCAAAAAACAACGTCCCTTTACTTGAAGACCTACTCTCCTTTTATCACTGCACATGCAACATGTAACAACTTTCCCTGGAGATAAGCAAATCTTAACTTAAAATAATCATATTAAACTTTTATATCTAAGAGAAAAGAGAATTGCTTTGAAGACTACTATAGAACATGATACAAGTGAGGAAGAAGAGAATCCTAAACATGATGAGACCTTGAGTCTGCTCACTAGAAAATTCAGCAAATTTCTTAAAGGAAGAATCGAGACAAAACTCAACAAAGAAAAAGGTACTCAAAATCCAATGACTCAAACTCTTCTAGTTATACGTGCTTTGGTTGTGGTAAACCAGGTCACATAAAAATTGATTGTCCAAACAATCAAAACAAAGAAAAACCAGCAAGCAAGAAGAGTGAAAGGGGCAAAGGAAAAAGATCATATATCTCTTAGGAGGAAAATGAAGTATCCTCAACAAGTGACTCCTCAACTGGAAGTGAAGAAGCAAATATGTGCTTCATGGTGAATGATGAAGGATCAATCTCTGATTTGGTGAGTGACTTTTCCACTGATTCTGAAAGTTATGATCAATTGTTAATTGCCTTTAAGGAAACACATGATGAAGCAAACAGATTGGTTGTCATATGTAACAAACTGAACAAAGTAAACAGGGTACTTGAACCTAAGGTTAAGTCACTTGAGGAAAAATTACATAAAGCTAAAACTGATTTGGTTAGTCTTGAGTTGACATGTTTGCATGCATCTATAAAAACCTGTGAAAATTGTAAGAAGCTGGAAAAACAAGTTGAATATTTGCTGAAAACCTTATCAAATTTCACCAAAGGTAGAGAAAATATTGAAACATTGTTGGGATCTCAAAATGTTGTTTTTAATAAAAATGGGCTAGGATATAATCCTGGAATAAAGAACAATGTGAAAAAGTTGTCCAATTTTTTTGTTCCTTCCAAAATAGGTTTTTCTTCTTTTAACAGTTCAAATACAATGCATACTGCATCTTGCTTTTACTGTATGAAATCTGTACATATCTCTAGAACATGTAAAGTTATAAGGTACCTTGTTCCTAAAGGATTGCCAAATGGCTTCCTAAGGAAAGGTATTAATCATGTTGGACCCTAGACTAAAAAGGGGTACCATATGTGTTAAATCTGTTTTGCAGAGAAACAGCAGGAAAAACCAGTGGTACTTGGATAGCGGATGTTCAAAGCATATGACTGGTGATTTGGCTCAATTCACAAATCTGAAACTTAAAGCTGAGGGGCATGTCACATATGGAGACAACAATAGAGGAAAAATTCTTGGAAGAGGAAATGTTGGTACTGAAGATTCAATCACAATTGAGAATGTCTTATACGTGGAAGGACTAAAGCATAGTCTTCTAAGTATTAGTCAACTGTGTGACAAGGGCTACAAGGTTAATTTTGAAGCCAACACCTGTACAATTTCAAATGAAACCTATGGTAAGGTGTTGTTCACAGGTAGAAGGGTAAACAACATTTATCTCTTAGATATTATGAATAGTTGCTCTGAAAATGAATGTTTGCTATCAAAATGTGACGTCTTGGCTGTGGCACAGGAGGTTAGCACATATCCATACAAATCACATGAATAAGTTGAAGTCTAAGGATCTTGTTCCTGGTTTACCAAATATAAAGTTTCAAAATAACAGATTGTGTGATGCATGTGTAAAGGGTAAACAAATAAGAACTTCTTTTAAAACAAAGGATGTGGTTTCTACAAATAAAGCTTTGAATGTTCTGCATATGGATTTGTTTGGACTTTCTAGGACTGCTAGTTTAGTTGGAAACTTATATGCTTTGGTAATTGTTGATGATTTCTCAAGATATACATGGACTCTCTTTCTTGCTTCTAAAAATGATGCATATAAAGCTTTTAAGAAACTGGCTAAGGTTCTGAATAATGAAAATGAAAATAACATAAAACAGACTTGTAGTGATCATGGGGGAGAGTTTCAAAATGCAAAGTTTGATAGGTTTTGTAAAAAACATGGGATCATACATAGTTATTCTGCTCCTAGGACACCCCAACAAAATGTTGTAGTTAAAAGGAATAATAGATCACTAGAGGAGTTAGCTAGGACCATGTTAAATGAATCTAATCTACCTAAATATTTCTGGGCAGATGCAGTATACACTGCTTTTTATCTGCTTAACAGAACTTTGATTAAACCTATTCTTAAGAAAACTCCCTATGAACTGTATAAAGGTAGGAAGCCTAGCATTAGTCATCTTAGGGTCTTTGGTTGCAAATGCTTTATTTTGAATAATGGGAAAGATAATATGGGAAAATTTTATCCTAAATCTGATGAAGGGATACATATTGGATATGCTATTAATGGACATGCTTACAGGGTGTATAACAAAAGATTGCTTACTGTGGAAGAATCTATTCATGTGGTACTGAATTTCAATTGGCAGATTTGTTTACTAAACCTCTTGCTAAAGATAAGTTTTACTTTCTATTAAACGAATTGGGTATCATTAACTTAAATTGTCCACTGATAAGTGTCTAATTTCAGTAATATTTCATATTAAAATATAGGCACTTATCATGATTTATTGCTAAGTTACATATAAAATAATCCATAATTTATGAATTTATACCTTTTTACATTTTTTATGAGCTTTATTTGAATAAGAGCATTTGATTCCGAAATTTGGTGTTAATTGCATATTTTTAGGGATGATTAAAGATTTGGAGTAAAGGAGAATAATTTGAGCTAAAGAAAGATGGAAGGTCCTAGAATGGAAAAAGATGTCAAGAAAGATTGGGCATTTTTTTATGTTTTATCACTTAGGTCATTAGCGCGACACAGGAAGCGACCTAACCCTAGAAAACTAGGATAAATAGAGGACTAGAGGCTCAACCCTAGTGTGTCAGATTGAGAGGAAAACACCATAGAGTGAATGGTAACCCAATTGGGAGAATGGAAGGTGCTAAAAGTATGCGTGGCTAATTCTACCATTTGGGATTAGGAGTAATATGCTCGAACTCTTATATATTGAGGTGATATCTTATATATTAATACTCATTTCTTGATTGATTATTGGTATTGTTGTTTTACTTTTAACTTTCTGTGACAAATTGAGAATCTTAAATATGATCGGGAGGTATTTTTAGGGTTCAGACCTAAACAACAATACTTAACATATTTGAGTGCTAGGAATAGACTTGAAATGTTAATTTCTATTAAATGTCTGAGCTTCGTTCTAAGTTGTTCTTATAATTATGCGAGGGATCGATAATTAGGGGACGTTCTTAAGGATTTTATATGCAAGGAATCAATATAGATGATTTTTATACGGGCATCAATTTCAATCAAAGAACTTAATATTGACATGCTAATCAAAATACATGAGAGTGAGAGAGATGAAACCTAATCCCTATTTTTCCAACTTGAAACAACCAATTCTTTGTCTGTTTTCTTATTGATCATCGCCAACACAACCACTTTCAACACACTTTTAATTGTTTTGTTCTATATTTAGCAATTATTGTATTTGATAATTCACTGTTCCTTGTGGGATTGATATCCGTCCTTAGGGACAATTATTACTTTTGGCAAAGCGGTGCGCTTGCCGTAAAAAGTCATCATCCATTGCAGTAAAAATGTAAATATGTTATCTTATGCTTTAATGTGTTGTTTTTTCTGTTTCAGAATCACAACTATGACTAGGAAAGAGAAGTAATTATTTTTCTCTCTCTCCTTGACCATTGACTGCTTTTATGGTTATTGACCAGCAGATTTATGACATTCATGTGTGAAAATCCAAACTGATTTGATACTTTGATTATGCAACATATTTGATTTGCTAAGCAGAAACATGTTTCCAATATATTTTTGCATCATTCAAAACTGCACCTGCTGTACCACATAAGAATCAAATCTGTACTGTATCTGTTTTCTTGATTTTGTTTTCAAAACCCGTGATCCTTGAAATATGGTTTGTGCTCTGTATAAATCTAGTTTATATCAATTGTATTTCACACTTTCTCTTCCTTACTACAAGGTGTCCAGGTTCAAATCTGATGTTTTATTAGTTTTGTTTCTTTTATTGTTTATCATATGAATTTTCTACTAAATTTCCTTCTAGCTGGAAATGTCTCTTGGTGAATAGATGCAAATGAAAACAGATTTAACAATGACATCCTCTTCACACAGAAAGAAGAAATCCAGAGAGTAACCTAACAACAACCAAGGTATTTTGGAAAACTGGTTTGCTGAAGATTCTGAAGCTATGACAAGGTTCATACATGAGACAAGCAGAAAGCAAATCAATGTACCTAAGGTGCTGGAAGTTTCATGGCTGAGGGATGAAAATCTGATAGAAGCAAAAAACTTTGCTTAAGCATCAAAAACTGAAAAGCTTTTTGGAAATGACTGGAAATGTCTATCTAGACCTAGTGAAGGTGTTCTATAGCAACCTTGTACAAGATGGAAATAATCTTGTCCCCTTTGTGAAAGGAGTAAAGTTGAAAATCACTAGATAAATATGGAGCAATATTGGTGGAATCAAATACTCAAGGCTGAAAGTGAGCAAAGGGAACACTGCTGGAATTCAAGGGTTCAACAAGATGCAGTTTTATAGAAGCTGTGTGAGGAATCCTATTGAACCAGTGACTAGGTTTCATGCAGGTAATTTGACTTTAATTCCAAGACTCTCAGCTCACATCATTGCTTGGCAAGTCACTCCTAGAGGAAGAAAACGTGCTATTCTTCATGAGGAAGACTTAATACTGCTTTACTATAAGCACATGTGATCCTTTTCAAATCTTTCTCTTTTATGTCTTGTTGAACAATTTGGTTTCTGATTTTCTGCACTAGTTATGTTTTGTTTTCTGGTTTGTAATAGAACTTTATGCTGTTTTATTTTGAACTATCATGTATGACTATGGTGTGTTTCTTTTATCCCATGCTCCCATTATGTTTGATGAATCCAAAGGGGGAGAAGAATAGCTTGATACAAATTATGATAGTTGAAGAATTGTTCATATAAGTTGTTGATGTGTTATGTTCTGGTTTTGTCTTTAACAGTTTTCTGTGCATATACTGGAACCTAGTGTAGTACAGGTATTGATCATGACTTTCCTTCAAAGCTATGCAAAGTAAAGGAGATTTGTCTCCATCAAACAGGGGGAGATTGTTGAAGATGGATGAAGCTTCTTCTCTACCTAGTCTTAGTATGTGTTTGATGTAGAAAATAACTAGTTTGCTTTGAAGATTGTAATGTGTCTTTAGATGATCTTGTATTTAGACTAGTGTGAGTTTAAGGTTGCCTTTTGCTACATGACCTATCCTAGATGCCTAATCAAGGTGGTAAGATGAAGCACATGAAGTGATTAAATGTTTTCCAAAAAGCTTTTTAAAGTTTTCTCAAGAATCAGGTTACTGCACAAACATAAATCTGTTTGTTTGGAAAACAATAGGTTTATTTTTGTTCTGCTGAAAGAATTTTCGAAATTTTGTTAGGGCACCAAAAGTGCAGTTCAGTCAGTTATTTCGATTAAGCTGAGCTGATAGTTTTTCTGACAAATAATCTGTTAGTTTAAATTCAATCTGTTGTTTTTATAACAACTTTTTAACTGTTTTTTGAAAAGTTGTTAGAAACTGATTTCTATATAATGAAAGGCTTTTCTCACATGAAAGGTTGTTGAGCAATCATGGTTTTAACAGAGATTAAACATTTTTTGTGTGAGAAGAAGGATTGAAATAAGATTTTGAAAGATTTTTCAAAGAGATCTTCAAGTGTGCTAGTTCTAAAAGAACCTTGATCTTGGTGAAGGTGTTGGTGTTGTTCTGCTGCAATTGGGACAACTGGTTTTAGTTCTTGCATCTTCTTTCAGGTGTTATCATTCCTTTAATTCTTGTTTGTAAAGGTGATTTGTGTTAGTCACTCCTTGATAGGGTTTCTTGGAGTGCAAGGTGTGCTGAAATAGGGTTTTTCAGCTTTGGTTGTAATGTTCTTGTAGAGTTCAAGAACTATTGTGTGTTGTAATTGATTGCAACTGGTGTTTAGTGAATTCCACCTTGGAGTAAGGTGAAACTGGATGTAGCTCATTATGAGTGAATCAGTATAAAGTGTGCTTGCCTTATTCTTCTCATCTCTGCATTCATTTTTGATATTTCAAATAATCTGTCAAGAAAGAAGTCTGTTCATTTAAAATTGAACTTGTTATTTCTGGGTTTACTCAAACTGTTCCTCTTGATCTGGAAAATCTCTTTAATCATAAACAAACCTTTTGAATATGAGGTTTTAATTGGTTTAAGAACAAACAGTTTCTTCATTAAATCTTGGTTAAAGATTTATTTTCTTTGAAGATTTGTGGTGTAAGAATTTAGTTGATCTCTTAGTATAAATTGTGTTCTTCAAGCTGTTTGAATATCAACCAATCTTGTTATATTAAACTTTCTTTGTTTGATCTCAATCTTAATCTGAATAATTCCTGATTGTGTTAAAGTGTATTTGAAGAATCAATCTGTTCATTTTAAAATCAATCTGTTCTTTTTCGTCTGATCTGTAAACCAGTTTGTGTTTGCGAAATATTATAACTTCAATTCACCCCTCCCCTCTTGAACTTAGACACTAATAAACCCAACGCAAATATCTCATGAATTATCTGAAATAAAATTTGAGGTTAGCAGCGTTCCATGTCCGAGGAATAGGTCCTCCCTCCAAGGTGTTTAACTTGTACGCACCATTTCCGAGCACTTCAACCACACGAAACGGTCCTGTCCACTTTGGAGACAACTTATTCTCCAACTGGTAAGGATGAGCTTTCCGCATTACCAAGTCAGCCACCTAGAAATGCCTAGGTCTGACCTTGGTTTTTTGTTTCAACTCGACCCTTCTTTTCAGCACCTCAGAGTTAATGTGTGCTTGCTCACAGACCTCATCTAATAGGTCTAAATTCACCTTCCTCCCTTCATTAGACTCTTCAACAACGAAATTCTAAAAACGAGGAGAGTTCTCATGAATTTCTACGGGAATCATGGCGTTTGTCCCATACACCAAGCTGAATGGCGTTTTTTTGTTGGTGGACTGGAGCGTGGTGTGGTAAGCCGACAGAATTCGGGGAACCTCCTCTACCCATGTCCCTGGGCTTTCTCCAACCTTCTCTTCAAGCCTCTGAGCAAAACTCTGTTGGGCGATTCTACTTGGCCATTCGTCTGAGGGTGCTCCACAGAGACAAATATCTGTTTTATTTCGAGTTCCGAACATAACTTGCCTAATTGTTGACTGGTGAATTGTGTCCCGTTATCCGACACCAGATGCCTGGGAACCCTGAAGCGGCATACTATGTGCTTCCATACGAAGTGTTGTACCTTGTGGACAATGATCTGTGCAACCAGCTCGGCTTCAACCCACTTGGTGAAGTATTCGATGGCTACCACCAAGTACTTCATTTGGCGTATTGCCAAAGGGAAAAGACCTAAAATGTCTATCCCCCAAGTATGAAATGACCATTGACTGTAGATCGACCACAGCTCCTCTGCGGGTGCGTGATGCCAATCAACGTGTTTTTGGCACTGCTCACACCGTTGAGCGTATCTCCCACAATCTTCTTTCATCGTCAGCCAATAGTATCCAACTCGAACGACTTTCAACGTGAGTGCGAGGTCTCCAATGTGACTTCCACATATGCCTTCGTGCAAATTGGTCATTACACGCACACACTGGTCCCTAATGATGCAAATAAGGGCAGGATGAGCATATCCATGACGAAAAAACTTGCTATCAATCAACATGTACTTTCCCGAGTTTCTCTTGGTTGTTTTCGCCTCTGCGGGCTCATTGGAAAGCAATCCATCGGCTAAGTAGCGTTAGTAAGGAGTGATACATGTATCTGCAGTGCTACCTCGGGAGATAGCCATTACTTCCTCCTCTAGCACCTTGCACACCACTACTCAGGGAACTTTCAGTGTTTATTGGGTCAACGACCGGTGACTCCCACCTCCCCAGGAACCTACCACCAAGACCTCCTTAGGTGGGTTCTCTTCCGTCATTCTAGGGTCCTTCAAGGTTTCCTGGATCACCGACCTTTGCCGGTTTCCCTTTCCCGAGCTGGCTAGTTTGGCCAAGAGGTTGGCCCGAAATTTTGTTCCCTTGGTACGTGAACAAGTTCAAACTTAGTGAAAGCTTCTTCCAGTAACGTGACGTACTTGAGATATGTAGCCCTTTGCGGGTTCGTGGCCTGATATCTGCCTGTTACCTGTTCGTTAACAAGTAACGAGTTGCTCTTCACCAACAGATTTTGAGGTCCCAACTCCTGGGATAGCTGCATCCCTTCTATCAGTGCTTCATACTCGGCTTGACTGTTGCTAGCCTTGAATGCGAACTTCAATGACTGTTCGATCAACAAGCCACTGGGCCCTTCTAGGATAACCCTGACTCCGTTGCCCTGTTGATTGGAAGATCCATCCACCAACAATATCCACTGAAAATCCTTGGGGTCTGAGTGAGGGCCCCCAAGCATCAATTCAACAACAAAGTCAACATATATTTGTCCTTTAATCGGCCCTCTTGTTTCGTAGTGGATGTCAAACTCGGACAGCTTTACCGACCATCGCACCATGCACCTCGCTATGTCAGATTTCTGTAAAACCTTACGGATGGGCAGATCGGTCATCACTATCACAGTGAAGATGTGAAAATAGTGTCGTAATCTCCTAATTTTGAACATTACTGCCAGCGCAACTTTCTCAATCACTTGGTAACGTTCCTCAGGCCCCTGTAACACCTTGCTGATGAAGTAAATTGGTTTTTAAACTTGGTCCTGATCCTGCATTGAGCTAATCGCGCGATATGTGATGGAAAAATACAGGCGGAGACGAACATTGACCATCAGATTTCCGAGAACGGGAGGGTTGGCTAAATACTCCTTCAACTGGACGAAAGCTTCCTCGCACTCAGAAGTCCACACAAAGCGATTGTTCTTCTTTAGGCACTGGAACTACGGGTAACCCTTGTCTCCACTAGCTGACAGGAAACGAGAGAGAGAGTAGCCATCTGTCCAGTCAGTTGTTGGACTTCTTTGATGGTGGCAAGGCTCCTCATTTTGATGATTGTGGTACACTTGTCAGGGTTAGCTTCTATGCCTCTCTTAGTTAAGAGAAATTTGAGGAACTTCCCTGCCTCCACCCTGAACACACATTTTTCAGGGTTTAACTTCAGGTTATACTTGGCTATGGTCGCGAATAACTCATCAAGATCTGTCACATGCTGTTCTTTCTCCTTGGAGGTAACGACCATGTTGTCTACGTATGCCTGCACATTTCACCCGAGCAAAGGGGCGAGAATCCTGTCCATCAAACGCTGGTAAGTAGCGCCCGCGTTTTTTAGGCCAAAGGGCATGACCTTGTAGCAATAGCTAACGAGCTCTATCATGAAAGTAGTCTTGTTCTCATCATTGGGGTGTATCCGGATCTGATTGTACCCCGAGAAGGCATCCATAAAACTCAGTAGTCGGCAACCCGAGGCGCTGTCCACCAAGGAATCGATGCTTGGGAGTGGGTAAGAATCTTTCGGACATGCCTTGTTCAAGTCCGTGAAGTCGACGCACATCCTTCATTTGCCGTTGGCCTTCTGAACTAGCACCACGTTTGCCAACCATTCAGGGTACTGGACCTCCCTAATATGGTTAGTCTTCAACAAATTCTGAGTTTCCGTCTTGATGATTAGGCATCTCTCTTCATTAAATTTCCTCCTCCTTTGCACTATTGGTCGAACCCTACTATCCATAGTGAGCCTGTGGCACCCGACATGTCAGCAGAGGACCATGCAAACGCGTTCAGGTGCCTGGCTATCACCCCAACTATTTGGTTTTGCAACTCTTGACCTAACGAGATATCGAGTTTGAAAAGTTTTCCCTCGATTTCTCGTTTATGAACATCACCAGCTGGTCCCGGCCGTTGTATGTGGCCTATCTCCGCTTCTAAGACCTCGACCACCTTTCCCTCATGAGAGATGGTGGCCGAGTTGAAACTCCTTCTGTTCTTCAGGCTACTCTCATAACACTTCTGAGTAGCCTTCTGGTTGGATTTTATCGTAATTACCTTTCTCTCAATAACTTGTTCAACGAGGGTTTTCCTAATAGCAGGTTATAAGCGGAGAGAGTGTTGTCCACATCATACCTGACGACGATAGTCCTGGCTGTTTCCTTATTTGAAAAAGTCGTCCTCAAATCAATATAGCCCCATACCTCCATTTGGTCTCATGCGAAACCAACTAAGCAACCATCATGCGGTCTTAGCTGATCGGGGGATAATTGTAGATTGATAAACATGGACCAAAACAACACATCAGCTGAGCTCCCCTGGTCGATGAGAACCCGATGCACCTTCCTTCCCACCATGACGACGAATATCACTACTGGGTCGTTGTCGTGAGGGACTACACCTACCAAGTCTGCCTTCGTGAAGCAGAGATCTAGCTCGGGCGTATCATTGTGATCCCTTGCTTCCAATGACATTACCACACTTGCGTACCTTTTGCGTTTGGTAGCCATGCTGCCTCCCCAAGAGAACCCGCCTGAGATCGTATTTAACTCGGCGTGCACGGGGACCTCATGTGCCTGGTCCCTTAGGACAAATTCCCCCTGCGGTTCTCATTGGTCAGCTTCAAGATATTCCTTCAAGTGACCATCCTTCAATAACTCGACCAACTGGTAGCCTAGAGCCATACACCGCTCAACATCATGCTCGAATCCCTTGTGGAATTCACACCAAATATCCTTTCTTCCCCCTAAATTTTTGTCAGACTTTTGGGGGAACCTCAGCTTTTCAGCCATTGCACGTATGCTTATCAGCTCCTTGCAGGTATGCTTATCAGCTCCTTGTACGATATGTGAAACTTAGGACGAAACTCCTCTTTGCCTCCTGCCTTGAACTCGCCCTTCCTGCTAAGGGTGATGTTTGGTCTCTACCCTCTTCCCAACTGAGGTCTCATTAACCCTCAAAGGCAGAGAAGCTTTGCTAACCTCCTTCGGCTTAGCCAGCCGGGAATGTGAACCATTGTTTCTAGCCACCACTGCTTCTTCAGCATTAATGTGGGCAACCGCTCTTTGTCTAATTTCGGAGAAAGTCTCTATCGGATTTCTGATAAGGGAATCGCAAAACGGTCTTGGAGCGACTCCTTGCTTGAAGGCGGACACCAGGATGTTCTCATCATGAGTTGAGAGTCTCACAGTGAGAGCCCAAAATCGGTTCAGATAATCCTTCAACGTCTTCTCTTCCTCTGGCGCACATTGAAGAGATCATATAAGACTTGGGGTTTAACCCGGTTGGCATAAAACTGCTTTCGAAACAGCCTAGCAAATTGTGTAAAAGTGGTAATATGGTCGTCCGGGAGTTTGCTGAACCACTGAATCGCCGTACCCGTGAAAGTGCCCATGAACATCTTGCACCTCACTGCGTCTGACCCACCTGAGATGATGATCTGAACTTTAAACATAGTAAGATGACTTTCAGGGTCTTCTACTCCCGTGAAAGTGATCTTAGGTGCCACGTAATGCGCGGGTACTGGCTCGTGAGAAAGACTCTGGGCAATCTCTCTTAGGCGGGTTTGAATCCCGCTCCCTCGAGATACGCTGATCTCATTGTTGTCGGTCTCTATGCAGATCCTCATTGGTTTTACGTAACTCTTCTCGTACTCTTTCTTGCTGTTGTCTGAGCTGTTTGTTGGCCTCCTAGAGAATCCTAATGGTCTCCATAAGTTGCTGCAGTGTGCGAGCCTCACCTTCTTCTTGTCCTGATGGCACTTGTCTCGTATTCCGCATCATCATTTGTAGACTCAAACCAGAATGTGGATGGGATCAAGTTTTTAGCGGGTCCCACAGTGAACGCCAAATGTTCTCGCCGGTTGACTCTCCTGCTGGTTGACTAGGTTGAACGCCTCCTCCTGGATTACCTCTTTGGGAATCAGTCTCACGTACCCCCTGGGTGCTAGATTAAGGCTCCGTTGGGATAGAGGGCGCCCTACATGTTGATTACACTCCGACGATCAAGTCAGCTAGGGTTCACCAAAAGTAAACAGTTTTTAGTTTAGTATGCAAAAAACAACGTTCCTTTACCTGGAGACCTACTCTCCTTTTATCACCACACATGCAACATGTAACAAACCTTTATAAGCAAATCTTAACTGAAAATAATCATATTAAACTTTTATATCTAATAGAAAAACCACCTGCAACGGGCACCAATGATCTTCAAGTGCTATCCGCTTGCCCACCTTTTGTTACTAGTGCATCTCCCAACAAATATACAAAATAATGAAAAAACATTCTATTCCCCGCCCCAAATATATTTATAAGTACGAACATATAAAATTGTTTCGTGTAATGGCCTATTGCGCTTTGGCCCATTTGAATGAGGGCCATTTGTGCGAGTCTCGTTCGGGCCCAACAACCAAGTTGTCCTTCCACTCCACCCAGGAATCGAGCATTCACAAAGTCCTATTGAAAATCAAGTATTGTCAGTACAATATTTGTTTAATAATTATGTGTGTGATTAAAAATAAATTTTAAAATTGTATAAATAAGAAAATTGTAAATGATCTTAGAATAGTTTTTTAACATAAGATTTTTTTTTTTTACATTTTCCTTTCCTTAATCCTTAATGTGTATTTTATTTATAAATGAATCGTCATTAATATTAATTTTTTATTTCAATACAAAACTAAATAATCACTATCTATATTTTTAATTTTCTAACAAATTAAATTTTTCACATTTTTAATTTTCTAATTAATTAATTCTTAAAAGAAATACTTTTCTAAATAATTAGTTTTAAAATATAACATTTTTAAATAATTATTTCTTAATATAATTAGTTTTATTTAATATATTTATTTTTCTAAATATTATTTCTCCATATAATTTACCTTTCGAACTTTTATTTTTTTAAAATATATATTTTTCTATAATTTTATTCAAAATAATTTTTTAAAATAATTGTTTTTTAAGGTAATAGTTTTTATTTTAAAATTTTAAAATTCGTTTTTCTTCATTTTTAAATGAAGTATGTTCTCGAACGAGGTTGGAGCCGATACAATTATTGAGATCACTCTTCTTCTGTCTTTTTCGGTCGATTGTATTGTACTTCAACTTCCCTCCCTGCCAGCTCCTTCCTCCTCTTTACTCGTCATACCTCTCAGTCTTCCTGTAACAGTGTAAAAGGAACTTCGACATTCAAGTCAGTAAAAACATTTGGCGTTCAGTTGTTAGAGCACTGTATATGATGACATTCCTGGATCTTGGAATATGTGTTATTTATATAACCTTTAGTGGGTTTCCTTATTGAGCCAAATTAGGGATTTGAACCACGTTTAGAAATACATTACCTAGCTCTTAATCGCGGATTAAGTTTACTGACTCTATTTAAGCGTAACTAGGTCTGAGGTATCGATCGACCCATTGAGGTGGACAATGATATCGGTTGGCCCAATGGTGGGGACCGAGACATGTAACCAATCGTACGACTCTCACTTGTACACTTTCCCCCAGGCTCGAGGATGATTAATCCGAAGATGTGATGGGCGGGCTTCCCCAGGTTCGTGGTGATAGTTGGGTTTCTCGAGGTCTGACATGACGTCAGGCGGCGGCTGCACGCGTGACGTGACCCACATTAATGAGGGGTTTTTTTGGTGCCATTGGATGAGGACCGTTGGATCTAGGGAGATCTAACGGTTGAGGTGGGTGTGACGTTTCGCCTTCTGAGACTCCTAGGGTTATAAATAGTGTCGAGGCACTGCTCTTCTACTGTGCTTTCTTGCTCAAACAATCGAGTAATCTTTTGTCCTATCGAGCGCTTTCCGAGCCTTCAAAAAGGTTAGGGATGTCTTCTTTGTCTTGTTCTACCCCTTCTTCTCCGACTCCCTTTTCTCTCCTTTCCTGTGGGTCCTTCGTCCTCGTCCTCTTCTTCTCCATCTTATTCTTCCAATTCTTCCACGACCTAGCCTATATCGGTTAGTGCAATCCAAGTGTTGCACCCTGTGGAGAATGTGGTTAAGGGGATGACCCGGTAGGTTTTGTCGACCGATTGGGTTCCCCTGAGCAAGTCATCTCCCCCCGTAGCTTGACTGGGTGGATCCTAAGGTGACTAGGATCACCTTTTCTTTTAGAAGCGGGACCTTTGTTTCGAATTTTTTGGGAAGGGTCCCGATTTTGAAGGCATATGCTAGCCTTGACCTTCTGACCGTTGAGCCTTGCTTGCCGACCGAGACCATATGTATGGGTCGGTCTCCCACCGAGCAACCTTTCTTCTATATGTATTCCTGTTTATTTACAGACTTACACGTTTTCTTACCTTTTGATAACTTTTTTGAATCAAGTGTGTTCAAGCTTTGAAGAATCCAAATCCTAGCGTTTGATGGAAGGCTAGAGTTGCTTGAAGTTGCTGATGTTTTTTAGAGAAGGATCTGGGGTAGATTATCTTTGTAATCCACTCTTTGTTGAATATAAAGCTTAAGTGTTTTCAAATCTTTTATGTTTAAAGTGTTTTTCAAACTAAGTGAAAAACAACCTGTTGTTTTGTCGAAACAACCAATTGTTTTCAGGATATCAGAATGCAAATATGCTAAAGAAATGTGGGACACACTCAAAGCTACTCATGGAAACATCATTGAATCAAAGGAAATAAAGACAAGAAGTCAAGCAAGAAGAAAAAGGAGGCAAAATCGAAAAAGCCTCAACCTCTGCTTCATGGCCAAAAAGGAAGATGATTCAAGCAGTGTAAGTTCCTCTAATTCTTCAAATACTTAAAATTACAGTCAATTGCTTCAAGCTTTTCAAGAAACACATGAGGAAGCTAACCGATTGGCTCTCTTGATTAAATGGTTAAAGGGAATGAACAACTGGCTTGAAAACAGAGTCAAAACGCTTGAAGAAGAACTGGAAATTTCAAAAACAGATTTTGAAAACCTTGAAATCGTTTACAAAAACTCTTCTTGCAAGTGTGACACTCTTATTTGTGAAAATTGTGAAAATCTTGAAAAGAAAGTTCATTATCTTGTTAAAACTATGGATTAGCTTTCAAAAGGTGAATCAAACTTTGAGAATGTCTTGGCATCTCAAAATTGTGTTTTTGGAAAAGCAGGATTAGGTTTTAATCAACAGAACAAGCAAGACAAATTTTCAAAGTCATTTTCAAAACTGCCAGAAAAACAACCGATTGATCTGTCGAAACAACTGGTTGTTACATGCTTTTATTGCATGAAAAGAGGTCATTCTATTAGATTCTGTAAAATAAGAAAATATGTTGTTCCTAGAGGTTTCATGAAGTGGATTCCCAAATGCTGTGAAGTTTCAAATGATGAATGTAAACCAATTGGACCCACATTCATAAGGGGACCAAATCTTTGTACTTGAAAATCTACTTTGTAGGAAACTTTGAAGGAGAACATGCAACAATGGTATCTGGATAGTGGCTGCTCAAAGCACATGACTGGAGATAAATCAAAGTTTGTAAGCATCACCTTTAAACAAGAAGGCCATGTAACTTATGGAGACAACAAGGGAAGAATTCTTGGAAGAGGCTCTATAGGAGACAAGGATATCTTGATCATCCATGATGTTTTGTTTGTAGAAGGCTTAAAGCACAACTTGCTAACCATTAGTCAACTGTGTGACAAAGGATATCAAGTGATCTTCAAGATAAACTCATGTGAAATCTGTCTTCCCAACTCAAAAGAGGTAATGTTGATTGGTAAGAGAATCAACAATGTCTATCTCTTGGATATCTCTTCTCCTTGTTCTATTGGTTGCCTTCTTTCTAAGCATGATGAGTCTTGGCTATGGCATAGAAGAATTGCTCACTTTCACATGAATCACTTAAACAAATTAATCTCAAAAGATCTTGTGATTGGGCTGCCCAAACTCAAGTTTGAGAAGGACCACATTTGTGAAGCATGTCAAAAGGGGAAACAAGTTAAAAATTCTTTCAAAATAAAAAATGTTGTTTCTTCTTTAAAACCCCTTTAGCTACTTCACATGGATCTTTTTGGACCTTCAAGAACCATGAGTCTTGGTGGCAACTATTATGCCCTTGTTATTGTGGATGACTTTTCTAGGTACACATGGACTCTCTTCTTGGAATCAAAAAGTGATGCCTTCTCTGCCTTCAAGAAGCTTGCTAGAAGGTTGCAAAATACAAAGAACAACAAAATTGGATCAATAAGAAGTGATCATGGAGGGGAATTTCAAAATGAGAAATTCAACAAATTCTGTGAGAAGATGGGTATTCTGCACAACTTCTCTGCTCCAAGAACTCTATAATAGAAAGGTGTAGTGGAAAGGAAGAATAGATCCCTTGAAGAATTAGCAAGAATAATGCTAAGTGAATCTTTTCTACCCAAGTATTTTTGGGCTGATGCTGTTAGCACCTCTTGCTATATGATGAATATAGTGCTAATAAGGCCAATCTTGAAGAAGACTCCCTATGAACTCTTCAATGGAAGGAAACCAAACATCAGTCACCTTAGAGTATTTGGGTGCAACTATTTTTTTCTAAATAATGGAAAGGAAAACCTAGGGAAATTTGATGAAAAAGCTGATCATGGGATCTTTATTGGCTATTTCCTAAATAGTCATGCATATAGGATCTACAACAAGAGGCTAATGACTGTAGAAGAGTCTGTTCACGTGGTCTTTGATGAAGTTGACCGCAAAAGCATTCAAGTCTCAAAGAACAGCACTGAAGAGGATGAACAAACATCAATTTTGAGAAGTTGGACTATTGTGTAGAAAAACAACCGGTTGAATGCTCGAAACAACCGATTGAAATTCTGCAGCAGAGTGAGTTACCCAAAGAATGGAGGATCCCTAGAGATCTGTCAGTGGAGAACATCATTGGGCAAATAAAGGAGGGTGTTTCTACACGTTGCTCTATCTCAAACTTCTACAGGCACACTACCTTTGTCTCTCAAATTGAACTAAAGTCAATTGAATTAGCTCTCAAGGATGAAAAGTGGGTTGAAGCTATGCATGAATAACTGAATTAGTTTGCTAGAGGTATGGTTTCTTGTCCCTAAAACAACTGATATGAACATCACTGGATTGAAATAGGTCTTCAGAAACAAACTGGATGAGGATGGAATGATCACAAGGAACAAGGCAAGGCTAGTTGCCAAAGGCTACAATCAAGAGGAGGGAATTGACTATGGGGAAACCTTTGCTCCTGTTGCAAGATTGGAGGCTACGAGGTTGCTGCTGGCTTTTGCATGTATGAGTGGATTTAAACTCTTTCAACTGGATGTAAAGAGTGCTTTTCTCAATGGCTACATCAATGAGGAAGTATATGTGGATCAATCACCAGGCTTTGAAGATCATCAACACCCTAATCATGTCTTTAAGCTGAAAAAGGCATTATATGGGCTTAAGCAAGCTCCAAGGCAGTGGTATGAGAGGCTTAGCAACTTCCTTTTGTCACATGGTTATGAAAGAGGAATGATTGACAAGACTCTCTTCATCAAGAAGTCAAATTCTGAAATTATCCTCGTGCAAATCTATGTTGATGAAATCATATTTGGTGCTACACAAGATAGTTTGTGTGAAGAATTTGTGGCAGCTATGAAAGGTGAGTTTGAAATGTCTATGATTGGGGAACTTTCTTTCTTTCTTGGATTGCAGGTCAAGCAAACAAAGGATGGAATCTTTTTATGCCAATCAAAGTATTGCAAAGAAATTCTTAAGAAGTTTGAAATGGAAAGTTGCAAGGAAGCAAGCACACCGATGCCCTCAAGTTGTTATATGGATGCTGATGCTGCTGGAAAAGGGGTAGATCAAACAAAATATAGAGGTTTGATTGGCTCATTGCTCTATCTCACAGCAAGTAGACCAAACATAATGTTTGCGGTATGTCTTTGTGCAAGATATCAAGCAAATACAAAGGAATCCCACTTCAAAGCTGCAAAAAGGATTATGAAATATCTCAAAGGAAAAACAAATGTTGGTCTATGGTATCCTTCTCACTCTCCTATACATTTAATTGGCTATTCAGATTCTGATTTTGCAGGGTGTAAGCTAGATAGAAAAAAAACACAAGTGGTACTTGCCACCTTCTTGGTTCAAGTCTCATTTCATGGCATTGTAAGAAGTAAGCTTGTGTGGCTCTCTCTACTGCAGAGGCTGAATACATTGCTGCTGGAAGTTGCTGTGCGCAAATTCTCTGGCTTAAACAGCAACTTGCAGATTTTGGATTGAAGATTAGTGTTCTGGCCGGTTGACCTGGGACGTCTTTGCGCGCAACCTTGCCCGTTAGCTAGGGACACCTTCCCTCTGGCTACCTGTGGATACCTGCAAGAAGGACAAAAGGGCGCCCTAGCGGTCGTTTGCACTCCGAAGTCAGCTAGCAAGAAACACCAAAAATTCTGCACCTCCGTATCGGAGCACCGTGAATGGCACTCTGAAGGTGGTAAACGAAACTGTGTATTGTGTATCTTTTCTCCTTCTGGCAAACAACCTTTCTCTAGTCCCTTGTGCGTAGCCTCGAGACTCGAGCAAGCAACTAGAGTGTATTTTGGGAAAATTTGCCAAAAGTTCGAACCCTGTTTCCAACATCCAAGGTTCTATTTAAACGCCTCTAGCATTTAAAGCGTCTTAAAGTGCATTTAATTATGAAACGTTCAACGCCTTTAAGACGTTTAAATAGCTCGAAACGTAAACTTTAATTACCTTTAAATAGCTTTAATTACCTTATACCTGGCAAGTGGATGTTTCTGTTCTGACCTGGCTGTTATTACACGTGGAGGGCCTCACAGCATCGTGACCCAACTTGGGGGTATTTCGTCGTGTGAGTCCTCCTTCCTTGGAGTGCATCTGGCGCAAGGGGTGACTTTTTGGGTGCCAGCTCATGCCCCCAAACATCTAGTCACTCGCTTTGAGAGCGTATCTACCTTCCTCTCGTACCCTGCACCTGGCTACCCTGGGCGTGACCCTCCTCATGAGTCGTATCTATCCCAAGGGCCTCTCTGGGGTGACATAGGCACTTCGCGAGTCAGATTGCTCTCCACTGGCGCTAGTACTATGGCCTTGAAGCCACCTTTCTCTTCCCTTTATTGCTACCCCGAGTTATCGGGGTTTGAGGCCTTCCCATGGCGTCACTCCCTCCATGGTCTTTCCTACCCATGGGTATCGGGGAGTAACACTGTGGATGCCTTGCTCTGGTAACATTTTACCTTGGCGACGCCCTACCTTGGCGACGCCTTGACTTGGCGACGCCTTCTCTAGGCAACGTCTTATCTGGGCGACGCTTCCTCTTGGCGACGCCTCGACTTGGTGATGCTTGCACTTGGCGTCGCCTCACCTAGACGCTGACTTTGACCTTGACTTTGACCTTGACGCTGACTTTGACCTTGACTTTGTTAACGTCCGGGTACGGGACGGTACAATTAGCAAAATTCCTTTGATGTGTGACAACACAAGTGCCATAAATCTGACAAAAAATCAGATTCAGCACTCAAGAACTAAGCACATTGAGATCCGCCATCATTTCATAAGGGATCATGTGAACAATGGAGATTGTGAAGTGAAGTTCATTGAGACAAACTGCAACTGGCTGATATTTTCACAAAACCGCTACTGATCCTGCCTGTTGACCAAAGCGCTGGAGCTATGCCTCGTCAAACTTGGATCGACATATGCGCCGTGTTTGCCTCTGTCCTTCACCGCGATCCACCTCAAGAACCTGCAAAAGACGAAACGGCGTCGTTGCGGCCGATCGCGCTCCGACGCCCAAGTCAGTGACTGAACGACCAATTACTCAAGAGTAAGACTCAAGAACTCTAAGGAACCGTAACCAGTTCTCTCTCAGTGTACTCTCGTTCTCACAGTTGTAAAGAAGTAATTCTAAACGCGTGCGTACCTCAGAAGTTCGTTGAGAACTCTTATATACCTGGGCACTTTCTCTCTCCTGGCAGTTACACATCTGGACACGTGGCTCGCATCCAGCTGTACACGTGCCTTCATCTGGAGCATCCTTGACTTGGGCGCTACTTATGACTCTTCTTTGGCTAAGTTACTTACGCATGATACTACTCAGTGCATAGTTGCCTTGGAGCGCGATTTCTTCTGGATGGCGAGTTCGGGTGCCTTCGTACACACCTTCCCTGTGGTCTCGCCGGCCGCCTTCATGATCTGTACCACCTGGTTCACCGTGTATGCTCAAGTGGGCTATCTTCCGAGCTCATTCTCTGGCCAGCTGGGAAATGACCATCTGCCTTCATCTTCGGCGATGTCCTTGTTTCGGCGATCTCTAACCACTAGGTCGCCTGGGTTCGTATCTGGCGACTTCATCTTCAACCCGGTGACCGCCGGTTCTAGTGTGATGGAGATCGGAGCACGCCAACCTAATAACTGGCGACTACACGAGCCCCCCGACTTCCTTCCCTTCTGCCAGCCAGGCGTCCCATCAACACGCCTATACAATAGCTTGATGCCACGTCATTACTTCCGACTACCAGGGCGATACAACTACCAAAAGAAAGGTTCTTCTTTTTGAGAAATGAGTTAGGCATTCTTGACTCTCAAAATCTTTCCTAATTTGCTTTATAACTGTTACAGTCTATTTGTGAAGACAAATAGGGGGAGAATTGATTGGTTCTTGTGTGTTTTTCTCTGGAAAATTGTTTTAAATTGCTGGAAACACTGAAATCAAAACTGTTTTTGCTTCTGCTGACAGAAACAACCAATTGATTCGTGCAAACAATCGATTGTTTTTCTGATATACTGCTTTGTAAAAATGTGAAAAACTAACCTGTTGCTATAAGATACACTGGATTGTATATGTGCTATTTTTGCAGGAACTGCTTCAGATTCAATCAAGTCCAACATAAGCAACCAAGGATTTGTCTTCATCAAATAGGGGGAGATTGTTGAATCAAGTGTGTTCAAGCTTTGAAGAATCTAAATCCTAGCATTTGATGGAAGGCTAGAGTTGCTTGAAGTTGCTGATGTGTTTTAGAGTAGGATCTGGGGTAGATTATCTTTGTAATCCACTCTTTGTTGAATCTAAAGCTTAAGTGTTTTCAAATCTTTTAAGTTTAAAGTGTTTTTCAAACTAAGTGAAAAACAACCTGTTGTTTTGTCGAAACATCCGATTGTTTTATACTTAGGTGTTTTTGAAAGAGTTTGAAAACTGTTTTGGATAGTTGACTTGCTGTCAAACCAAAACAACCGATTGATTCACTCTTTCAACCGATTGTTTGTTTGAAAACTCTAACAGAATCAATTTTGTTAGTTAAGTGAGCTTTAAATGATTTCATAACCGAATACGCTCCTGTTTTAAATGATTTGATCAAGATTTGAATACTATAAATAGTTTGTTAATGTTTTATAACAAACAACAAGAAAGAAAAACAGATTTGAGTTTTTCAAAGAGCTTTTCAAACATTTGAGTTTTCACTTTGAGCTTTGGTTATTCAAGAGAGAAGTGGAATAGGATTACTCTGTATTTATTTCAGTTGATTCTGTAATAGTGTAATTCGTTCTGAAAACTGTGTACATTCTGGTGTTGTAAAGCCAAGGGTTGTGTGCTCTTGAGGTTGTCAAGATCAACATTCTTGGTGTGTGTGTGCTGAGCCAAAGGAAGTGTGTTTCTTGAGGGGATCAAGGTCACTTCTTTGGTGGTGTGTGTATGTAATCTGGATTTGATTACCTAGTGGATTCCCCAGTGGTTTATGGGAAATTGGTTGTAGCTCTTGGTTTAAGAGTGAACCAGTATAAACTGTTTGTGCATCTCTATTTTCCTTAAACTCTTTAATTTCATTTGTTGTTATTTTTACTAGTATAAACAACCGATTGTTTCTGTGAAACAACTGATTATTTTTCTGGTGCTTTACTGTTTTGAGCTTTGTTCTTGGCTAACTGAATTCCTAATTTGGTTTCTTGCAAAGGATTTCATTATTGCAAAGGATTTCGAAAACCCTCTTTAAACAATTCACCCCCCTCTAGTTTAAAGACATACATTATAACAAACTTCATGATGGGCGTCCTTCAAGCGCTCAACGTGGCTCCTTCATAGCTTCACCCTAATACTTGGGCGTCCATTCAGGCCTTCCGCATTATATGTGATGTTTTTCGCATGTATCCTTCCCCTTTATGTTTTTTAAGCTTTTATACCTCCCACCCTTCCGAGCCTGTGATCTGGCATTCGCTTATTAGCCGGGTGGGTAATGATGTGAGTTGAATTTAAGATTTTTCATTTAGGTGACACTTTACTTTTAGGATTGAGATTTTTAGGCATTTATGAGTGAAAACCTTAGGAAAATTCCCATTGGACATTAACTTAACCAAGTGGTTAAGTAAATGTGAAGGTGCATTTATCAAAGGCAAAAGGAAAAACCAATGATAAGATGAACATGATGCCAAATAGGTGCGAAATTAAGCTTGGAAAGTAAGGATAAAAGACAATAGCCGAATAGACATAAGGAAACCAAACAATAACATATTATAAGAGTAAAATGGAATGACAAATGGAAGGAAAGGATGAAGGAAAAAGGAAGCTTATGAGAATGGTAGCATGCGACTTGGAGGATGAATTTACTCCAAGATAAGTGTTGGAAGCCGCCACTTGAGAGCTCTAAAAAACTCACAAGATAAGATTAAAAACTAAGAGGAACAAGCCTCACTAACATCACACACAAATTTGTGCAGAGTAACTTTTCTTCTATTAATTTCAACTTTTGAAAACAAAGAGGGAGGCCTCCTATTTATAAGAAGAGGAGCCTTGGAAAACAAGGAAAAAGGGTAGAAAGGGAAAGGGAAAAGTGGTGCGGCCTAGGTCATTGACTAAGGTCAATGCCGCACCATAAGCCTAATCTTCTAGAAGATAGGTTAAGCTTCCCACCTTACAAGGCTTCATGAACTAAAAAACTATGCACACCCCCCATTTGTGCTAAAGACACCTACTATACTAAAATTAAAAATAATGAAAGCCAAATGATGCTCAACACCCAAAGTCTGTGCTTTGCTCCTGGTCATCCTCTGGGGTATGGTAGGTGTTCCCGCCGGTTGACCGGGATCATCTTTGTGCGTGGCTTGTCCTCGCGAGCTAGGGAACCTTCGTTATGCTCCGTCCGTGATACCTGAAAAGAAGTGGACAAAGGGGCGCCCTCACGGCCGTTTGCACTCCGACGATCAAGTTAGTTAGCGAGAAACATCAAAGGTGACACACCCTCTGAAGGTGGTCGAAAGTAACTGTGCTGGAATACTAAAACTGGGTTGCCCTAATTGCCTTGTGTACACAGTGGGTGCGCCGCAAAAGCAAATAGGATTTGTGTTTTGTGTAGGCTCCAAGAATTCGGTCCCCCTTCCAAACGTCCCAAGGTCCCCTTTTATACACCTTTCGCATTTAAAACGCGTTAAAGCGCATTGAAAGCGTATAAAAATATTCCTTGGAACGTTCGAATCTTAACTGAATTAACGCGTACCTTGGCAAACTTTCACTGAAACATTTAATGAGCACGTGCTAATTGCCACGTGTCCTTCTGACTTGATCGTTACTCTGTGCGGAGGGCCTCACAGCGCCGTAACCCAGCTTAGGATTAATCCATTGTGTGAGTCCTCCTTCCTTGAAGTGCATCTGGCACGTGAGGTGACTTTCTGGGCGCCAACTCATGCGCTCTAAGCTCGAGTCACTTGCCCTGAAGGTGTATCTACCTTTCTCTTGTACCACGCACGTGGTTCTCCCCTGGTCGTGGCCCTCTCATGGGTCATATCTGTCCCAGGGTCTCCCAACAGTGGCGTGGATACTTCACGAGTCAGGTTACCCCTTACTGGTACTAGAACTTATGGCCCTAAGTCCACCTTTCTCTTTTCTTTGTTACTGTTCTGAACTATTGAGGCCCGAAGCCTCCTTGCGATGTCTTAGCTTGGTGCTTTGTCTTGGCGACGGCTTAACCCGGCGACGCCTTTACTTGGCGAAGCTTTAACCTGGTGACGCCTTAGCAAGGCGACACTCCCTATTGGCGACGCATTAACCCGGGGATGCCTCAGGCGGTCAATCCGTTGACTTTCTTCCTTGGGTCCCACGAGGGGCCCTTCCACCCGTTGACTTTGACCTTAGCTCAACGCTCGGGGACGGGACGGTACAGTAGGTGTTGAGGTTATGTCTAGAGGATCCAAATGACCCTTGGTCTTGAATCATGCTCCTAGTCTTCCTCCTCAGAGGTTGGGCCTGGTCAGTAGGTGCCCTTTCTCCTAGGTCCTCATCAGGTAATGTTTTGTTTAGCTCTTTCACCACCCCCTGCAAAAACTTCAAAGAAAGATTTTTTAAAGTTTTCATCCGACCAGAGGGCATCCCGTATTTCTTTGATGAAGCCGGTTGGTCAAGGTTCCCCATGTTCTGGACTATGGATCCTCTAAAGTTTAAGGAGTGGCCTCGTTCAACCTCGAGTGCCGAGGAGCAAGAAATTTTCTCTCTTTTTGATACACTCCCGAGAAAACTCCCTACACGGAGACTGTTGATCGTGTACATGTCGTCTCACCGTTGGACGACCTTCGAGGGTATGTTAGCTTCCTTTAGCCTCAGTGGGATATTTAGTCTTTAACTAACGCTTTTTCTCTTATGAATGAAGAAATCATGAAGCACCAACTCCATTGAAAGCCCACCAACATGTCAAATTGGGCCAATCACTAGAGCCATGGCTAGGAAACTTCAAGATGATTGGAATACTGCTACTGATGGTAGAGAAACCTATCTATACATGCTCAAGACGCCATAGACTCTACTGTAGAGTAGCATTTAAATTCTTGTCAAAATTAGCACATGATATTTCTTTTGTAATTTTGTTAAAATGAAGATTGGTACCTAAAATACCAACCTAAGTTTAATTAGAGTTTCCTAAACTTTAATTAAACTTAGGCCAGTCCAAGCTAGCCCAATTGGAGCACAAGTTCTAGAACCAATTGCACATTCTAGATTCTAGAACATGCCTCCCATGTGCTCAATTCTAGGCGCCAATATTCAATTATGATAGTTTTGAATTTCCCTCTCTTTTACCTTGGTGTAAACCAACCTCCCTTGCTATTCAAGGAGTGCCTTGACTCATGATTTTACAAGATTAATATACTTAGTGAACTGTTGCCAAATTTGAGCCAATTTCACTTCTTGCCCAAAACCTCTTGGGTTAGGCTATTGATCTTCAATTCTCACCTTACCAAAGAGAGATGGCCTCATCACTCTCATCCCCTACCTAGCATGCACCTTCAAGGTCACCACACCTCTTAGGAGGACCTTGTTCGCTTACAATCCATAGTGCTTCCGCCGATCATCAACTAAATTTCCAAATCATGAAGGCACTTCTCCATCACCAAGTCTTTATGGTGTCGGCAGGATATGCCGGTTAAGGCTACATCCTTGACCGAACCAAGCCTTCTAGGTGCTGGTAGGGTATGTCGGGTAAGGCTACATCCTTGACCGAACCAAGTGCTGAGTAGTGCGAGAATTTAATGTGCTAATACAGATAATTTGAAGAGAAATGCCTCGTCAAAACTTTTCCGATCGAAAACCCTCCTTAAGGAAAAAATGACCGCACGAGGAAAAAGTGCATGATTTTGTTGCTTGTTTAACTGTAATAAAACTTGAGGTGTGTGCCATTCCACGTCCTTGGTACAATTCTTCTTGACAACCACTCTAGGTGATACACCCCCCAACTGCAACCTCTCGGACCCGGAAGGGGCCTTCCCAGTCATATGAGAACTTGCCATCATTCTTCCTTGCTTTGCTTCTCATTCTTCATACAAGATCTCCCTTCTGAAAGCTCCTCGGTCGAACCTTTGTGTTATATCGCCTTGCTGCCCAAAGCTTGCATGCGGCCTCACAAATTTTGCTCTTGTCGTGAAGCTCGTGTAGCATATCTAGGCCAACCGAAAGACTCTCCTGATTTAGAGTCAGATCAAACAGATGCCTTTGGATGGTAGGTTCGCCTCCCTCGACTAGGATCATAGCTTTGGTTCCGTACGTTAGGTTGTGGGGTGTTTCTTGTGTGGACGTCTGGGGGTTTACAACGATATGCTCACAAGACTTCTAGTAACTTTTCGATCCATCGACCCTTTGCTTTGCCGAGCCGCTTCTTCAACTCGTTCAGGATGACCCTGTTTGCAGTTTCGACCTACTCGTTGGTTTGGGGATGCTCTGTCGAGCTGGTTATTAACTTAATAGCGAGGTTCTCATAGAAGGATTGATGTCTTCGGTCGATGAACTGTCGGCCATTATCAGTTATTATGGTGTGCGACACTCCAAACCGGCACACAACACTTCGCCATACAAAGTTTTGTACATTCTTGGAAAAAATGGATGCGAGTGGTTCAGCCTCGATCCATTTGGTGAAGTAGTCTACTCCAACTAGGAGGAATTTTTCTTGCCCCTTCCCTGAGGCGAAGGGACGATGATGTCCATTCCCGAGAGGGCGAACGACCATGGGGATGTCATACTATGCAGCGCTTCTGACTTGAGGTGGTGCAGAGGACTGAACTCATGACACTTGACGCATTTCTTCATAAATTTTGTGCAGTCACCCTGGACGGTCTGTTAATAGTAACCGACCATGTGGATTTTGGCAGCCATCGTTCGTGCTTTCAAGTGGTTGCCATAGACTTCTTCGTGGATAGTATGATAGTATCTCTGGAGAAACCGGGCTATGTTGTTGTCAACCGTATGATAGTATCTCTGGAGAAAGGGTTCCTTTACTTCAAACTCTCTTTTGATTTGGCCGACCATTACCTGAGAGTCACTTTTGCAAGTTACCTCGCGAGCTCCCATGTTGTACGGTAGGTTTAGCCTGACGAGGATAGCCTCATACTCGGGTTGGTTATAGGTGGCCTTGAACCCAAACTGGAGGGCTTGCTTCAAGAGAAGATTACCAGGTCTGATGTGAGTTGATTTTTAGATGGTTCCATTTTATGGTGACACTTTACTTAGAGTTGGGATCTTAGCAATTTAATGGTGAAACCTAAGGAAGATTCCCACTGGACACGAACTTAACCAAATGGTTAAGTAAGTGTGAAGGTTCACTTCACAAAGGCAAAGATGAAAAATCAATGTAAAGTGATAGATGGAATGCAATGTGGAAGGGAAATGGCAATAAGGTAAACATCAATGGTGGTCATGGTCGAACCAAATGATGAACCATAAGCATATAACAAAAGCAAAACCAAGAGCAAGAATTCAAGACAAAGACATATATGAAAGGTGGAAATGGAAATGAATTGAAAAGAGTGGAAGAAGAGTAACTTATGGAGTGGTGGTGAGAATGGTTCACGCCAGTTGGGGTGTGGTAGCCACCAAGATGAGTGAAGGGTCGCGATGAGAGTCTTACACTACTCAAGATAAGACCTAGCTAAGAGGATTCAAACCTCACAAACACCTCACAAAATTTGTGTAGAGTAACTTTTCTATTCAAAATTAACATGTGAAATACAATGAGGTAGGCTTCCTAGTTATAGGTGAAGGAGCCTTGGAAAGAAAGCATAATGGGTAGGATGGGAAAGGAACAAATGGTGCGGCTCGGAGCATTGACCAAGGTCAAAGCCGCACCCTAGGAAGTTCTTCTAGAAGCTAGGTTTAAAAACAAGCTAAAGGGATAGGTGCACCCCCCCTTTTATGCTAAAGGACACCTATTCTACTGAAATTAAAAATAATGACACCAACTGATGCTCAACACCTAAGGTCTGTGCTCTACTCCTCGTGATCCTCTAGGGCAAGTTAGGTGCTGAGGCAGTGGCTGGAGAATCCTGACCTAGCCCTGTGTCTTTAGGCATGCTCCTTGTCATCCTCCTAGGAGGCTGGGCTTGGTCAATAGGAGCACTCTTTCCTTGGTCCTCATCAAGGTTCTTCAAGGATGACTCCTGCTCTACAGACAATCTTGTTTGACGAGTCGTCAACGTATATCGTCCACCCGACCGAGAGGTCTGATCGACGGGTCAGCTTGGTGGAGAAGTCAGCCAAGCATTGGGACTTAATTGCACCTCTCGGCTCGTACCGGATGTTGAACTCTGAAGCTTTACTGACCACCCTATCATGCGCCCTGCAAAGTCGGGTTTAGATAAAATTTTAAAAATGAGGTAGTCAGTTCTTACCGTGATTGAGTGGTTCTGGAAGTACGGGCGCATCCGCCTGGCCGTTAAGACTAGAGCGAGGGCCACCTTCTCTATGAATAGTACCTCGTCTTGGCTCCGTGGAGCATCTGACTGATGAAGTACACCTATCGTTCCTCTCCCTCCACTTCCTGAACTAGCATGCTTCTTCAAAGACCGACAGATACACCACAATGGGTTGGTCGGGTCTCGGCTTCTAGATAACTGTTGACGAAGCTAAGAAATCCACCAGCTGCTACAAAATTTCTTCACACTTCTCATCCAAGATGAACTTAGCTGCCTTGCGGAGCAGACCATCGACCTCTTCTTGTCGGCCAACCAAGGGACGAACCTAGAGAGGGCGGTAAGACGCCTTATGAGTTGCTGAACCTCCTTTATATTTTGAGAGCTCTACATCTCGGTGATCGTTAGATATTTGTCCGGATTGGCCTTTATTCCATGATGGGTTAACATGAAGCCTAAGAACTTACCACCTTCAACATAGAATACACACTTCTCCGGGTTGAGCCTCATGTTTGTCCGCCTCAGTGCTTCAAATACCTCCTTGAGGTCCTTGATGTGTTGCTTGCATGAGTCAAACTTGACCACAATGTCGATGACATACACTTCCACACAATGACCGATAAGTCCCTTAAAGATCTTATCCATAAGTCATTGGTAGGTCGCCCCCGCATTCTTCAGACCGAACGACATCACCTCGTAGTAGTAGTTGGCGTCATCCGTCATGAATGCGGTCTTCTCCTTGTCCCAATGATGCATGCTTATATCTGGTTGTATCCAGAGCAAGCGTTCAAGAAGGTTAGGATTTTATGACGGGCTGCTCCATTCACCAGCCGATTGATGTTAGGAAGCGAGTACTAATCCTTCAGACAAGCCCTATTGAGATTCGTGTAGTCGACGCACATTCTCCACTTGCCATTAGGCTTGGTAACCATGACTATGTTGGCCAACCATGTGGTATACCGAGCCTCTCGAATGAACCCGACCGATAGGAGCTTGTCAGCTTCTTCCCTTGTTGCCAAGCTCTTCTCTTCACCATGGTTCCTCTTCTTGTTGTCGGCCAATAGGTTATGTTTGAGCCCTTCTACATAGAGAACATCATGGATTAGAAAGTTATTTTGATTGCCTATGGTACCTGTACCTAGGATCTTTCCTTTGTTGTTGTTTCCATAGGTCACATGCCTTTCTTGTTTAAGAGTGATGCTAACAAACTTTGATGCATCTCTAGTCATGTGCTTGGAGCAACCACTGTCCAAGTACCATAGATGTTGTTTTCTCACCAAGAAATCCTGCAAAATTCAAAATCAGGTGGCAAGATCTGGTCCCCTAACAAATTTGGGTCCATAGATGTTAATCTTATTGTAAGGAACCTTAGGATTCTTGGGAACCCATTTTAAGATACCTTTAGGAATAGAAAACTTTCAAATTCTACAAAATCTGACAGAGTGACCTTTAGGAACCGGTTGTTTCGACCTTTTAATCGGTTGATTTTTTGTAATGGTTGAAAAAGATTTTAAACATCCATTGTTCTTTCTTTGTGGGTTAAAACCCAAACCAGATTTTCCAAAAACACATTGTTGAGATGCTAAAACATTTTCAAAATTGGATTTACCTTTTGAAACAATGTCTATTGTTTTCACAAGATACAAAACTTTCTTTTGAAGAGATTCACAATTTTTGCAAGTACTAGATTCACATTTGCAAGAAGAGTTTTGATAAATCATTTCTAGATTTTCAAAATCAGTTTTTTAATTGTTCAAATCTTCTTCCAGAACTTTGACTATCTCTTTCAACCGATTGTTTTTACTTTTCAACTAATTGTTTGAAATGGTTAATCTATTAACTTCTTCATAAGTCTCTTTTAAAGCCTAAAGAAGTTGATAATAACTATCACACTTAATGGAGGAAGATGTACTTACATGGTTTGATGCAAACTCTTCCTTTGCCATCAGACATACATCCATCTTGGAATCTGCAGAGGATGATCCAGTAGAGGACTCATCATTGTCCAGCCAAGCACTTCTTGAGTTCTTGTGAATTCTCTCAAGAGTATCCCACATTTCTTTAGCTGAGATACACTCTGAAACTTTAAGAATTTCATCATAATCAAGGGCAGAGACAATTGTGTTCTTAACTACACAATCAAGATGATCTCTTTCATTTTTAGGTGAGGCGACATTATTTTTAGGCAGATGTATGAAAGCATTGTTTGTAATAACATCCCAGATTTTTCTATCTAATGAGTCAACAAAAAATTTCATTCTTATACACCATAGTTGATAGTTTTCACCATAAAATAGAGGTGGTTTATTTAAAGAAGCACCTTCCCCAAAAGAAAACTTGTTAGCCATTAAAGCAGTTTTTAAAAAAAAAAACATAACTTGAATATTTTTCAAGAACCTAGCTCTTGATGTCAATTGTTGGAATTAATGGCCTAAACAAGAGGCGGGTGAATTGTTTAACAAAATATTTTCGCAAAGATGGGATAAGAATGAAGTTTTATCAAAAATCACAGAAGAAGAAATCAAGGAAGTCAAACAATCAAAGAAAATGAAACTGTTTGCAGAAAATCAATTGGTTGAAACTTTGTTTTAACCGGTTGTTTATAGCAACAGAAACACAAATTCAAATCAAACAATTTATAATGAGTGAGAGAGAGAGAAATTACACAACCAATTTATACGGGTTCACTCAACCCTGAGCTACATCCAGTCCCCAGACCAACCATTGGGTATTCCACTAGTAATCAATCACATATTACAATACATAACACCACAAAGAGGTGATCTTGATACCACAAGAACCACTCACCCTCTTTTCCTTACACACAACCTTAGTTAGAACACCCTCTGAACCTACAGGTTTACACACTTCATAATTATAGAAAAGAAACTATTACAAGAATCAGAAAGGAACAAATTACACCTAGATTTAGAGGGATCACAGAGCTCCTAAGATCAAACCTTAAACCAATGCACAACTACTTAGCAATCTTGCAAGCCTTAGAATCAAAACTCTTCTCAAAATCAATTTCAATCTCACTTTATGTGTATCTTTTAATTTAAAGAGAAGTCATATTTATAGCTTTTAAAACTAGCCATTCTAGGCAGTCAATCATGAGCCAAAACAGTTTTAATTCAATAGAAAAATAGATTAACAAATTTTTGAAAAGCTATTATGAAATGTGATAATCAACCGGTTGAAATGTTGTTTTAACCGGTTGAATTGGTTAGACAGTTAATCAACCAAGTCAAAAAAAATTTTGAAAACCTTCAACCAAGCTAAGTGACAAACAACCTATTATATCGTGGTTTCAACCAGTTGTTTTTCTCTTTGCTTAGAAAAACACTTTTCTCTTTTAAAATAGATTGAACTAGCTTGTGCAAAGGACTAGGAATGATCTTTACAAGAATTCTAAACACCTTAGACTAAGCTCTAACCAAAAGCAGCACAACATCAACCTTTAACACAGATTTGAAACATCAAAGCTTCCATGTTCTACAGGTCGTGTCGTCATAGCGATCCCAATTGAAGCCTTTCCACTTATCCAACAGTGCTACTCCGACTATAGAGTTGGTAAAGGGATGTCGACGCACCGAATCCAAGTTCCCAATCGTGCGAACTGACTTGTTTGGATGGGACTCACCATCTATCTCTTGAGTGAGGACCTTGTCCTTGGTCTCCTCAACTGTTTTTGGGTCGGGAGGGGAGGTGAACGACCTACTGACGAGATTGGTCGGTACAGTAGACGGTCCCCCTCGAAGAACTTCCTCTTCATCTCCTCATTCTCTCTCTTGAGGGCTAGAATCTCCTCTTCATTCTTCCTGGTAACCTCTTCATTCCTCTGTTTCATCTCAGCCATCTTTCTCTGCAAAGACATCAACAACGTCATCTGTTCAGCTTTGGTCATCCTCTCACTTGTCATGCTTCGTGTTGATACCATCTACTAGCGTTCTTCACACGAATTCTCTCGGTCCCACAGTGGGCATCAATTGTTCTCGAACGGGGGTTGGGACCCAGAGAACTATTGAGATCACTCTTCTTCTATCTCTGTCGGTCGTACTGTACTTCAACTTCCCTCCTTGCTAGCTCCTTCCTCCTCTCTACTCCTCTCGATCTTCTCGTAACACAGGCTCAGATGGTACTTACAAAAGGCACTCTGATGCTCATGTTAGTAAAGGTATTTGACGCTCGGTTGTCAGAGCATTGTATATGATGACGTACTTGGATCTTGGAATATGTGTTATTTATATTACCTTTAGTGGACTTTCCTTATTGGGTCAGGTTAGGGAGTTGGACCGCGTTTAAGGATACATTACCTAGCTCTTAATCACGAATGTTTAAGCGTAACTGAGTCTGAGGTATCGATTGACCCATTGAAGTGGACTATGATATCGGTCGACCCATTGGTGGGGACCGAGACATCGTATAGCTCTTACTAGTAAAAAAAACAAAAAATATTTTAAAAAACAGCTTTTTTGGATAACGAAATTATGGTTAGTATTTTGGCCAAATTTCAACCAATCACATCCAAAATTTGATTTACACCAAACCATCATATTTGAATAATTATTTTACAAATTATGCTATTTGGAGTAAAAGAGATGAAATTGTGTTATTTTGGAAAATTTTCACATAGTGTTACTATTTGAATTTATAAAGAAATTGGTATGAATTAATATTTTTGAATTATGAAATATTATTTAGTATTAAAATAAAAGTTTATACTGGAGGGTAAATGAAATATTTTATCTAAATAAAAAATAAAACTCACCATATTTGATTTGTTTTGTTGAAATAAAATATTAATGTGTGTATGAGTCTGGGAGTAAGATTACTAAATGTTAATAAAGAAAATGAGCATAATTTGAATTTGAGGGAGAAAATGACGTTGATAGTGGTTAGTGGAGGTGAAAGGAATGCAAATGGAAGGTGAGAAACAGCAGAAGCAAGAGGAGTTAGCATTAGTAAGAGACCAAGATGCGTGAACCACTGTTCTGAATGTGATATCTGGCGTACGTACCCATCTCCAAAGGTCAAGACCATCATTTCGTTGGTCGCCTTATCTTTTTCTCACTGAAGCACGTGACGACATTCCAACATGATTTGACATGGTTCACCGGTTTTGTCTCTCTCCAAGCAAAATCCGGTTACAAATTTTCGGGTATGAGGGCGAGATTAGACACTGAAAATAATGAATGCATTATCGGATTTGATGTTTGAACATTTTGAGGTTTTGAATCCTTGTTGGCTAAGTTTGATTTTTTTTAATGAATTGTTAAGCTTTGACATTGGATTTGATGTTTGAACATTTTGAGGTTTTGAATCCTTATTGGCTAAGTTGATTTTTTTTAATGAATTGTTAAGCTTTAACTAAATTAGTTTAAAAAAAAAAAATTAGTTGTTATAGTTACTAAATTAAAAATTATTTTAAAGACTAAAAAAATTTTAGTTTCTAAATTAGTTTTTATTATTGTTAAATGGTTTCTAAATTGGTATCAAACTAGAAACCAAGATTTTAACTACCAATTATTTAGATGCTAAATTTGGTAGCAAAATCCTTGGTTGCTAATTAGATACTAATTTAAAAACCATTTAACAATAATAGAAACTAATTTAGAAAACAATTTTTTGTTAGTCTCTAAAATGATTTCTACTTTAGTCACTATAGCAACTAATTATTTTTTGTCTCTAAAATTAGTTTCTACTTCATGATTTTCTTGTAGTGTATACTCAAATCAGTAAGAATATAGTAGTAAGTGAGTATAGAATATGAGTTAAGTACTCCCTAAACTTGTATTTATAAGACATAAGGCCTAATATATATGTTAATCGTCAAGAAATCCTCTATTAATAACAGTAAGTGGTTAACAATGAGATATTAGGTTTATTTGCAGGTGATTTATATTATTTGGTTATCAAATATGAGTTGGGTCGAATAGGGCCAAATTTTAAGCTTGACCCGAGTTCTTGAAATCAGGTAGTACATAAACCCCACAAGCTCAATAATCCAATTGTAGGATTGATTTAGAATAATCTGTTTATTAAAGGTTGATCTTTTACAACCTAATGGTGTGTGCCTTCATTCCGATTTGTTTCCTTGCATTTTTGATGTGGTTGGCGAAAGTTTGATGGATGAAATGGAACAAGGATGGCTCCAATGGAGCTATGGATTCCTTAAAGGTGCATGAGGAGCAGGGAGAGTGATTGGTTAGGCCATATCACTCGGAGAGGTGAAGAAGAAAAGGACCAAAGGTGTCTAACATAGAGAGGTTTAGATACGAGAGTGCAATAGCTAGTAACTTGGCAGCATAACACTCATAAAATTGATCTTATTAATTCATGAGTCAAACACCCCAAATTATAGGAGAGAGGGCTAAACATGTTGGAGCCAAAATTTGAAAATTCAAAATAAAACTCTCTAATGAGAAGGTGCCATGTGGAGTCATTCTTTCCATGTTTAGCTCACACCTTCTGATCCCGCCTGTTGACCAGAACGTAGGAGCTTGCCTCGTCACAGGATCGACTTGCGCACTGCTTCAAACGTCCGTCCCTCTCCAAGATCCACCTCAAGAACCTGCAAAAGAACAGAGCGGCGCCGCTGCGGCCGATCGCACTCCAACGCCCAAGTCAGTAGCCGAACCACCAAATACTAAGAGAACAAGAACCGTGCAAATTCTCTCTCACAGTGTGTTCTAGAACTCGCAAGCGTAAAGAGTATAATCTGAACGTGCGTACCTCAAAAAGTTCGTTGAGAACTCTTATATACCTGGTTACTTTCTCTCTCCTGGCAGTTACAGACTTGGACACGTGGCTCGCATCTAGTCGTACACGTGCCTTCATCCGGAGCCTCCTTGACTTGGGCGCTGCTTCTACTCTCGTTTTGCTAAGTTATCTATGCATGGTACTGCCCAGTACATAGCTAACTTGGGAGTGCGATCTCTACTGGAACTAGCGAGTTAGGGCGCCTTCGTACACCTTCCCTGTGGTCTCGCCGGCCGCCTTCATAATCTGCACCACCTTCATCTCTGGCGATGTGCTTTCTCTAGCGATCTCCAATCACTAGGTCGCCTGAGTTTACACCTGGCGACTTCATCTCTAACCTGGTGATCGCCGGTTCTGGTATGCTGGAGATCGGAACAAGCCAACTTAATAACTGGCGACTTCACGAGCCCCCCGACTTCCTTCCCTTCTGCCAACCTGGCGCCTTGTCAACACGCCTATACTGTAGCTGGATGCCACGTCATCACTTCCGACTACCAGGGCGGTACACAAGCCCCCCAGTCTTAAGCGAAGACTTGTCCAGCGAAAAGACTAGAGGAGTCACGTCAACACCGGTCTACGTGGTACTGACGCAGAATTCCAAGCGGTTGTACCTTCTGCTTCTCTGACGCTCCACCAAACCCCTCACCCATCGTTCGACACGTGGCTTCATCAACGGTTACCTTCAGTTACCGTTTGCGCTTCCCAAACCCATTTCGAAAAAACTCTTAAACCCATTTTCACTCCACACTGTTCCATCACTTTTCTTCGTATTCACAGACGTTCTAACTTCCTCCTGCAAAAAAAAACTCTCAGCGCTCTCCAACATTCTGAATCACCATCATCCTTCATCGTCTTCCTGATCATCAAAAGGTACCTACTTTCCTTCTTCTGCTGGTTTTTCTTGCATTTTAACTGATTCGCATCATCCTGTAACTGTCTGGTGCATACGCTGTGGGTTGCTTTTTCCATTTCTCCTTCTGCGTAACTTAGGGCTTCGTCAATCGTCGCAACGAACCTTCGTTCGTTCGCTTTTCACCCTTCTCCCACGATCGAGTCAGCCTCTGCGAACCCTGATCATTTTTCCTTTTCTTCTTCCTTTGCAGCTTCGAGAATGACCCGCTCAAAGATCACCTTGAATCCTCCTCCTTCATCGCGACACCCCTCTTCTCAAGCACTCATCCCACCGCGAGCACGCGGTGCTTCATCTTCCCAGGCTGAGAGGCCTGCACCTTCCCGCCCCAACCTGGCCCAGGCGACTCCACCTATCGCCGGAGGAGCCCCCGTTCCCCCGCCAGACTTCGAAAAACTTTACCCATGGGCCAACTCGACCCTGTTGAGGGAAACGTCTTCCGTGAACACTGCTGGAGCAGTCTTGCGATTGACTAAGGGGGATGAGCCTCATCAATCATTTCATAAGGAGCACGATGAAAAGATGATAGTGCTACCTTGCCCCCCCGATCTGCCTGTTTGTGCCGACGATAAGGTGAGCGCTGACGGGCCCTTCTGCTTCGTCTACACAACCTTATTCAAGAAGGTGAAGCTCAAGTTCCCTTTCACCCGTTTCGAAAGGGAGCTCCTTACCGAGCTCAACATCGCCACCGCCAAGCTTCATCCCAACAGCTGGGCGTTTGTGCGAGCGTTCCAAGTGATGTGCGACCATCTGGGGTTGCCCGCATCCGTAGACGTGTTTCTATTTCTCTTCGAAGCCAAGCACCCAGGAGACCGCCTGTGGGTTAGCTTGAATGCGATTGCTGGGAGGTCAATCTTCTCCATCTTCCAGCAATCCTATAAGGACTGGAAAGGGAAGTTCGTCCAAGTGCGCCCCAACGACAAAGACGACTCCCTACTCGACGGCTTCCCCTTGTACTGGGTGGACAAGGGGAAAAAAGAGTCCAAGAGCTGCTTCAGGAGACCCAGAAGTCCTGATAGCATGGGAGCGTTGGACAGAGATCTCTGCCTTTTCTGGAAAAGGGTGGCGGATGCCAACATCACCTTCCTTACCACCACCCTGATCTGCTTCGAATTCTACGAGGACCAACTCGAAATTCGAATAGGTTAGAACATTTAAACTGTTGTTTTAATACTGCTTCTGTTTAACTGTTTCTGGGCGTCTTGTGCGTTATGTGCAAGACTTTGGTTTTGTTTTTCTGCACCGATCATCTGCTTTGCTGCATACTGCCTTATGCACTTATTTTCTCTCCGAGTTAACCCATGCATTTTCGTTCTTATGCAGATAACATGTTGGGCAAGGGTATGCTCGCTGAATTGAGGGCGCTCGCCCGGACCCACGGATTGGCGACGGGCTCTCAAACAGTGCCAAATTCCATGGTGGAGATCGCCGCCACTCAGGGCCGATCGCCACCTAAGGGCCCAGCACCCTCCGACGTCCAACCCGCCGCCCAGCGAAAGAAACTTGTCCTCAAGAGGCCTAAGAGGAAAGCTCCCCAGATCGTCCAAGAGGATGAGGAAGAAGATGACGAGGTCACCGAAGATGGCCTCGTTATAAAGAGGAAGAGGGTGGCACCTTCTTCACCACCTGCCCCGCCCCCTCTTCCAACCTCAACACCGCCATCCACACCTGCTCCGCCTCCAACAATGCCATCTCCACCAGCTCCCGCCTCCCCAGTCCAAGCCATTCCATTGGCAACTGCGCCACCTGCGGTCGAGGCCGCCGAAGACAATTTCTTGGAGGACCCCCCAAGCGCCTCCACGCCACATGTATCAGCCGGAGGGGGTCCTCCCTCTAACGCCTCAGCTGCAGATGCCGCTCCAATCAGGGATGAGGTTGCCCACACCTCTCCGATTCTGATCACCGAGTCCCCGACGTCGCCACCACGAGCAGAAGCACCCGCTGAAGAACCAACTAAAGAGGGTGGCGACGGAAACCAACAACAGGCCCCCCCAGTGCCTCTCCAAGCAGTAAACCTTCCTCTCGAGGTCACGAGGATGTGGGAGCCTTTGTCTGCTAAGCTGAAGACGATAGCGGAAGACATTCCCGCCATCATAACTAGGGCGGTGCAGAGCTCCACCAGGAAGCTCCAGGACGACCTCTTCAACCTCAAAACAGAGAACAACACCATGAAGGTTGAGGTGGAGAAGTTGTCCTTCAACTTGACGCTCGCGGAGATTGAACACTCCCGAGTAGAAGACGCAATGAGCACTGAGCTCAGATTGGCGCGCAAGGAGGCCACTGATCTCCGCCATAAGGTGCAGCAACTGGCTCAAGAAAAGATTGAACTGGAGAGCAAGATTGTGCCTTATCGCGTCAAGGTGGCTGACCTGGAGGCTCTCATAAAAACTGACGCCGCCAAGGTGAAGAAATTGGAGCAAAGGTCAGCCGACCGAGAGACCCTCCTTGGACAGGTGGAAAAGGCGAGGGATGACGCCATGGCTGAGCTTGCTGAAGCCAACAAGAAAAAAGGGGAGCTGGCCGCCGAACTGGGACAAGCGCAAGCAGGATCCAAGAAGGTTGCTGAAGACCTTCTCCAGGCTCAAGAAACCAATGAACAACTCAAGAAACAAGTTGAAGAGCTGGAGCAGCAGAATAAGGAGCTGAAAGAGCAAATTGAAGATCTCAAGAAACGGATTGAGGAACTTCAGAAACAGATTGAAGAACTCAAGCTGAATTCTGCTCAAATTCTGGCTGCTGGATTCGAAGCTGCGCGGGAACAATTTGCCTGCTTGTTCCCCGACCTGGACCTCAGCATGGTGTCTCTTGATAACGAGGTAGTGGATGGAAAGGTGGTTCCTGCTGAAGATTAATCGATTCTCTCCATCTGCTACCTTCGTGCCTTTCCCTTGCATATACTTCTGTAATAAACTCGTATTTTCTTGGACATGTATTTTTGAATTGATACCTTACTTAATGAAGTTACTTTCGCATTTCTTCTTGTAACCTCTTTGTCTGCCTTTAACTTTCCTTGCGTGATTTACTTTCAACGAAATAACTTAGTAATCTTGTAGGCACGATCTTGTACTTAGCTGTTTCGAACCATCTCAACTTCGAATAATAATCACATTTATCAACTCGTAACTTAAGGCAATGAACCTTAGCGTAAAATGATACCTCAAGCAATGGACTTTAACTCAACCCCTGGCTTTATAACGTCGCTACACCCGATCTGCTTCATCAAAACGGGTTTTTGACTTCTCTCCATTGCTTGATCATTTCCTGGTCGCCAGAGACTCTTGGCAACACCAGCTTCTTCCTGCCTTCACACCTTGGCCATTGCTCTTTCATCTGGGGGTAGAGGCGCCTTTCGGATCCTTCTCCACCTCCTTGTGCTTCAGAGCAAGAGACCGGGTGGTTAGGCGTTCTCTTCGAACCTGCCTTAGCCACCCTCAGAACTTCTTCCACCCTATACACCATACCTGAACTCGTTCGAGACGAGAAGGATTTTATCTTGCCTGAACTCGCTCATAGGTGAGAAGGTCTTTAAATCGTGCCTCTACATTGCCCCAGGGGTTACATCTCCTCCCCCCCTAGAAACACTGAGGACTTTTACTGGTGCCTCTACATTGCCCCAGGGGTTACATCTTCTCGCCCCCAGAAACACTGAGGACTTTTATTGGTGCCTCTACATTGCCCCAGGGGTTACATCTTCTCGCCCCCAGAAACACTGAGGACTTTTACTCTTTCTCGCCTGCACTCGCTCGACGGCGAGGAGGTCTTTTACTTGCCTCTACATGGCCCCAGGGGTTACATCTTCTCGCCCCCAGAAACACTGAGGACTTTTCGCTCTTCCTTGCCTGCACTCGCTCAGCGACGAGGAGGTCTTTAACTTGCCTCAGGACGCGCGAGGGCGTTGAGGTCTTTTAACTGGTGCCTCCGATCGCCGAAAGACGATGAGGACTTAAAAACATTTTTAGAAAGCATGCAATATATCTTTAACTCGCCATGAGTCACGTACAAGTGACAAGGTCTTTCTTCAAAACTTTTTTGAAAAAGGCAAGCATGCAATCTGAAAACGCCTTATACTTCGAAAACTCTTCTTTTATTGGGTGGCCTCATTAAAAACCCTCCTTAGGGAAAAAAGAGTGCCCCCTTCAAACTGTTTTATCAGAGACATTGTAATATAACTTTTGTGTTTGTCTTTACTTACAAAGCTCTTAACTATAGTACAACTTCAGGTGCGTGGCGTTCCAAGTGCGAGGAATCGCCCCTCCTTCCAGCGTCTCTAAGCGGTAGGCGCCGTTTCCGAGCGCCTCGGTTATTCTGAACGGTCCCATCCACTTAGGCGACAGCTTATTATCCATCTCGTACTGGTGGGCTTTTCTCATCACCAGGTCGCCTTCTCTAAATTGTCTTGGCATCACCTTCGAGTTATATCTTCGTTCAATCCTTCTCTTCACCGCCTCAGCCTTCAATCTCGCCTCTTCCCTGACCTCGTCCAGTAGATCCAGGTTCAGCCTTCTCTCTTCATTCGAGTCTTCTTCTACAAAGTTCTGGAATCTCGGCGAGCTCTCCTGGATCTCAACTGGAATCATCGCATCACACCTATAGACCAAACTGAACGGGGTCTCATGGGTTCCTGACTGAACGGGGTCTCATGGGTTCCTGACTGCTCGGTGGTGTGGTATGCCCAGACTATACGGGGTACCTCCTCAGCCCAACTTCCCTTGGCTTTCTCGAGCCTCCTCTTCAAACCTCTCAGCAACACCCGATTGGCTGACTCCACCTGGCCATTCGTCTGAGGGTGCTCGACGGATGCAAACACTTGTTGAATTCCCACCCCTTCGCAAAGCTTCTTCAACAGGTGACTTGCAAACTGAGTCCCATTGTCTGACACCAGGCGCTTAGGCACTCCAAACCGGCACACGATGTTCTTCCACACGAAACCTTCGATCTTGTGTGCGGTGATCTGGGCCACTGGTTCTGCTTCGATCCACTTGGTGAAATATTCAATTGCCACCACCAAGTACTTCATCTGCCTGATCGCCAGCGGAAAAGGTCCCAGGATGTCGATTCCCCACGTATGAAACGGCCAAGGGCTGTAGATCGACTTCAACTCCTCGGGAGGCGCCTTGTGCCAATCGGCGTGCTGTTGGCACTGTTTGCAACACTGCGCATACTTCTTGCAGTCTTCTCTCATCGTTGGCCAGTAGTAGCCTGCACGGAGAGTCCTTGCGGCTAGAGCTCGACCCCCGACGTGGCTTCCGCATATACCTTTGTGGAGCTCCGCCATGATTCTCGTGCACTTCTCGCCATGTATACATTCCAGGAGCGGGTGAGTGAACCCAAACCTGTACAGATCGCCATCAATCAGGGTGTACTTGCTAGAATTCTTCTTTACCTTCCTAGCCTCAGTCGGATCCAGTGGGAGAAGGCCATCTGCCAGGCACCGCTTGTACTGGGTTATCCAAGTGTCTGGCTCATGGGTAGCGCAGACCTGCATCACGTTCACCTTCTCTCCCCAACATGCTCTGATTCTCGGCGATCTCAGAGTTTCCTGCGTCAGGGACTTATGGCTTCTCGCTGCTTTCTCCGTCGAGTTGCTTATCTGAAGGACCAGGTGATCTGCCACAAACGCTCTCGGCGTCTTCAGAGTTTCTTGAATCACCGTCCTCTGCCTACCCCCCTTGCCTGAACTGGCGAGCTTAGCTAGCAAGTCAGCTCGGGCATTCTGCTCTCTGGGCACATGCACTACTTCGAAGGAGGCAAAGGAACTCTTCAACTCCTGCACATATTCCAGATAGGCCGCCATTTGCGGATCTTTAGCCTGGAACTCCCCTGTTACTTGCCCTGTGACTAGCAGCGAGTCACTCTTAGCCATCAGCACCCTAGCTCCCATCTCCTTGGCCAGCAAAATTCCGGCGATCAGCGCCTCATACTCTGCTTGGTTGTTACTGGCTTTGAAGGAAAATCTTAACGATTGCTCAATCAGCACGCCATTGGGCCCTTCTAAAATGACCCCAGCACCGCTACCCTGCTGGTTCGACGATCCATCCACCGAGAGTACCCAACGGAAGCCGTCCCCCTCAACTCGCGTCGCCTCAGACGAGAGCTCGACCACGAAATCTGCAAAGATTTGCCCCTTGATCGGGCCTCGGGGCTCATACTTGATGTCAAACTCTGACAGCTCCACTGCCCATTTCACCATCCTTCCCGCAACGTCGGGCTTCTTCAAGACTTTCTGGATGGGCAGGTCAGTCATCACCAGTATGGTGAAGCTATGGAAATAGTGGCGCAACCTCCTCGTCGAAAACACCACAGCTAGCGCAGCCTTCTCCAGGGCCTGATATCTCGTTTCGGGGCCCTGCAACACCTTACTAACAAAATAAATAGGCTTCTGAGCCTGATCTTGATCCTGGGCGAGCACCGCACTCACCGCCCTCTCAGTTACAGCAAAATACAACCTGAGAGGGGTTCCCACCAGCGGTTTGCACAGGACCGGCGGGCTCGCCAGATATTCCTTCAGCTTGACGAAGGCTTCCTCGCACTCCTTCGTCCAGGCAAACTTGTTATTGCGTCTCAAGCATTGAAAATAGGGATGTCCCTTCTCTCCGCTAGCTGACACGAAGCGAGACAGGGCTGCCATCCGTCCTGTTAGCTGCTGGACCTCTTTCACCGTAGCTGGGCTCCTCATCGCCAAGATGGCGGCACACTTATCGGGGTTGGCCTCTATGCCTCTTTCAGTCAAGAGGAAACCCAAAAACTTTCCAGCCTCCACGCCGAAAATGCATTTCTCTGGATTAAGCTTTAACCTGAACTTGGCGATCGTCGTGAACAATTCTTCCAAGTCTGCAACGTGCTTGCTTTTTTCCGGCGAGGTCACGACCATGTCATCGACGTACGCTTGCACGTTCCTTCCCAACATCGGTGCAAGTACTCGATCCATCAACCTCTGGTACGTGGCCCCCGCGTTCTTCAGCCCAAACGGCATCACCTTGTAGCAGTAGCACGATCTCTCCGTCATGAAGGCTGTCTTCTCTTCATCCATGGGATGCATCTTGATCTGGTTATACCCCGAGAAGGCATCCAGGAAACTCAGCAACTTACACCCTGCGGCACTATCTACCAGGGCGTCTATGCTCGGTAAAGGATACGAATCCTTTGGACAAGCTTTGTTCAGGTCGGTGAAATCGACGCACATGCGCCATTTCCCGTTACTCTTCTTCACCAGCACGACATTCGCCAGCCATTCAGGGTACTGGACTTCCCTGATGTGGCCTGCAGCAAGGAGTTTCTGTGTCTCATCTCTAATCGCCTGCCTTCTTTCTTCGTTGAACTTTCGTCTTCTTTGTCGCACCGGTCTCACCAAGCTGTCCATCGCCAGATGATGGCACAAGAAGTCGGGATCAATTTCATCCACAACCCAAGTATGGCCTCTTTGCATCTCTTTGCCAAAAGATTAACCTTTATAAGTATCATACAATTAGTTTTCACATTGATGTGTTGTATATGGAGATGAATAAGGGTGAAGCAGCGCCCAATTATTTTTGTTCATCTTTGTTTGAGGTGAATCTAAATTTTTTTAGTTTATGGTTACATGTTTTTTTACTATCCATGCCACATCATTGTTTTAAGTGAACTTTGGAGTAAGAACTGTTTCATAGGTTGTTTTTGGTGTATGTTATCCATGCCTTAAACAATGTTTTTTCATGATTACTTAAATTAGGAATACATTGAATGTTTAACTATTATTTAAGAAACAATTTTAAGATTACAAGTCTGCACATTACAAAGGCAATGGAGGATGGAAGTTTTGAAGGGCTTGTGGATCCACGTTTAGAGGAGATTTATGACAAGCAACTAATGGCTTGTATGGTGACTTGTGTTGCATTTAGCATAAGGCACTCAACAAAGAGGTGTCCAAAAATGAGTCAGGTAATTAATAATATCTCTATATATTTCACTTTCCTCCTATTTTAAATCATTAATTTCTCACATGTTATTTTTTCTTTCTCTCTTTTCTAATTGTTGTTGTTTATATAATTTGAATAAGCTTTGTTTAACTTAAGTTATGATGGATGAATTAATGAATTAATTAGGTTGTGAGAGTACTGGAGGGTGATGTGTCAGTAGAAGTGCTTAAACCTTCCATACCAATAAGTGAACAATCATCTGCTAAATATGCATTGCCAGGAGGGTATGGGCTTTCATGCATGTAAGGATCTAGAAAATAACCTTAGAGTAGAAGTGGTATATTTTAAATGATACCTGAATATTTTATTATTAAAATGAAAAAAAAGGATATATAAATAGAAAAATCAGTTATTCAGGTTTCATTTAAAAAAAAACCACCATCTCTCTAAAAGTTTCCCTTTTCCTTTCTCTCCCTTCTCTCTAAGATTCTGATCTCTTCACTCATCAGTTTGACGATCAGAGTATACTGTTAGACTCCTGGCAGCGAAGACTACAAGACTGCCCGATCAGAATCTCTTATAGATTTGGCGATCGGAGTCTGCCGTTGGACTCCTGGTAGTGAACCCTATAAGTTTGTCGGATCAAAATCTCACATAGAGTTAATTACCTTTAAGCTTTTTGGTAGATTTGGAGCTCTTAGTGAGCATCAGCTAAAGTTCAGGTAAGAGAAGCTAGTCTTATTATTTTCAATAAAACCCTAGGTTAGAAGATTCTGGATTTGGAGGTGACGTGGTCACCAATTCCAATTGTTTTTGGTTGCAGGATTGTCTCTTGTGAAGAGTAAAGTAATATATTGACTGAAATGGTTGATTTTGAATCTTTTATATTGATTTTAAGGTGAATAATTTGTTGAAACTGTTTGTGATTGAGAATTGAAAGTGTTTGAATGATAATATAAATGAGTTGGACTGTTCTTTTTGAATATTTTGTTGAATTACTTAAGTGAGATGTTTGATGAGAAGTGGTTGTGTGATTTTAGATGATGATTGATTTAAAGAGCATATATTTTGAATATTTCCTGATGATTCAGTTTATGAACTAAAATTGTTTGTGACAATTTTTAGAGTAAATTATGAGTTGATTATTTTGAGAACTATGTTGATTGTAATCTGAATTCTGGTGTTTTTGAGATAAGTTAGTTGTTGGGTTTAACAATTGGTGATCAAACTTTAATTTTCATGTTGTGGCTTCCTCATCCTTTTTATTAAATACTGTTGGATATAGTTGTAGTTGAAAGATAATTTTATTTCATTCTCCTTTTATTGTCTCTCTTTTTGGATAGTAAAACTTGATGTTCTTTAGATACACTTTGGAATCCTTTTGATTCAAGACAATTATATGATTAGTGAATGAATTGTTGTGTGTTTTGGAAATTCTAAATTGTGGAATGATTTGATTGTTTGATGTTGGAAATTTTAATGTTTAGAATATTTTTTTTAAAACAAAACATAGTATTTTAAGGAAAGAAAATATCGTGTTAAGATGGTTTAGAATGTGCATTGAATATAGATTCGTCTAGAAGGAGATATCCTGACTCTCTTGAGATAATGAAATCATATAGATGAAGTTATTCAGGTGGTGAGAGTCGAAAGAGGTTCATATGAATGGGTAAGTTGTTTGCAAGATAACTAACTTGATCTGTTATATGAGTTAACCCTGTCATACTAGGAGAGATATGATATTGAGATTCTTTATGCGCATAACTGTGTGGATTTCACAGTGAGATAGTATGACAGGTGCAGATCTCTGAGTCTAAGTCAACGCACGAGTCTTCCGGAAGTAGAGTCAAGAGTCTATGTGTTATGAGTCAGTAGAAGTCCAACATATGAAATATGAATTTTATGAATGTAATAGACACTTGATGATTTGAGAAATCGCATGAGAATTGATGAATTATGCTTATTAATTTAAAATTTGAATTATATCAAAACTTTTTATATAGATAGCTTACTCTGTTGTTTGTTTGTGCTTGTTTCTTTATCTGTGATGATCGTGTTTTACACGGGAGCAGATGAGATTGCAGGTAATAGAGCTCCTTAGTGAGCAGCTGGAGAATGAGATAGTTTTATTTGAATGCTTTGTTTTGTTGTTAAAACTTTTGATGTATATATTAAATCCCTATGAAGAGGGATATTTCTTTTGAGATACACATATGAGAAAGTAGTATATGTTATTTATAATTAGATATTGCTTGTTTTACTTTTATTTCATTATATATGGCTAAAATTTAGGATGTTACATTATGGTATCAGAGCTGTTCGAACCTTAGGAGACCTAAGGGTTATGGGGTTGTTTATTTGTGCTTTAGTTGGTTTGTTAGTAAAACTACATAGTTATGATTTTTTTTTAGATTTATCCTAAATCTTTCTTTTCTGTTGTATAGCATGGCTCCTAGACCTCTTACCCCTCCCCAACCTTCTTCTGAGATGAATCAGATTGCCAGGGCTATTGAGATGATGGCAAATGCTATCCAACAACAGAATATGGCAATGGCTCAGAATCACCAGGCAGTAATGCATCATTGGGAGACTGCTAGATCTGGTGCAACAACTTCCCATGTCAGTCAGTCTCAGGAGCAGATGGGACTGACAGAGTTCATGAGACACAACCCACCTAAGTTCACTGGGAATGCCACTCCTGACCAAGCAGACCAATGAATCAGGGAGTTAGAGAAGATCTTTAGGGCTACCTCCTGCCCTGAGGATAAGAAATTAGTTTTTGCTACATATTTTTTGTCTGGAGAAGCAGAGTTTTGGTGGATGGGAGATCAACAGATGATGGAAGCCAGAGCTGAAGTATTAGACTGGGAGAGTTTCAGAGTGAGGTTTCTGGAGAAATATTTTTCAGATAGTGCAAGGTTTGCAAAGGAAGTTGAATTTCTCAAGTTGGAGTAGGGAGGGACGTCAGTGAATGCATATGCTGCTAGGTTTGAGTATCTAGCCAGATTCTACACCCAAGCTACCTCTGAGGCTTGGAGGTGTAGGAAGTTTGAAGAAGGTTTAAAGCATGAGTTAAAGAAGACCATAGCACCTATGTGCATTAGGGAGTTTCCTGCCTTAGTAGAGAAGGCGAAGATGGTGGAGACCTTGGAAAAGGGTGATTCCAGGGTAATCAGATCACACCCAGGAGGGTCTTCTGGTGGGAAGGCCAAGGTGCAACATCAACAACACAAGCCTTATGCTAGACCTCCACAGCATAGGGCAGGAGCAATTCCACCCCAGTTTCAGCAACAACAACCATGGAAACCTAGATGTTTCCATTGTGGTGGACCACATATCACCAATGTGTGCCCCAAAGGGACTCCAGAGAAAAGATGTTTTACATGCCAAAAGACGGGACACTTTGCTAGAGATTGTCCTAACAAAAATAGGATGACTCCATCAGGTAGTTCTCAACAGTTTAGGAATGAAGGAAACAGACCTCAGGCAGCAGGGAGAGTGTTTGCTATGTCAAGAGCTGAAGCATCTCAATCAGGTAACTTGGTACAAGGTGTATGTTATATAGCTGGTAGATATGTGAAAGTTTTATTTGATTCTGGAGCGACACACTCTTTTGTGTCGAGTTTATGTGTAGCGGAGTTGGGTCTTCTAGTAAAGGAGTTGTCGTTTGAATTGTTGGTCTCTACACCAACATCAGGAAAAGTTTTAACCTCTACAGTTTGCTCTAAATGTCCAGTAATAGTAGAGGGACGCAAGTTCAAAATAAATTTGATCTGTCTACCTCTTCAGGACCTGGATGTTATCCTAGGGATCGATTGGCTATCTGCCAATCACATTCTCATAGATTGTGGTCAACAGAAAATAGTGTTTTCAGATTCCAAGAAGTTAGATGTGATGTCTGCTCAGCATGCGTGGTCAGAATTGAAAGAAGGATCAAAGTGTTTTGTAATCTTAACTCAGATGGAAGTTAAAAATGAAGAAGAAATGAGTAGTATACATGTGGTGAAGGATTTCATGGATGTATTTCCAGAAGAAATACCTGGATTATCTCCTAAGAGAGAAGTAGAATTCTCTATTGATTTAGTACCTGAAGCTGGACCAGTGTCAATGACACCTTACAGAATGGCTCCAGCTGAGTTGATTGAACTAAAGAAGCAAGTTGAAGATTTGTTGGAGAAACAATTCATCAGACCAAGTGTATCTCCATGGGGAGCTCCGGTGCTTCTAGTTAAAAAGAAATATGGAGGGTCTCGTTTGTGTGTAGATTACAGGCAGTTGAATAAGTTGACCATCAAATACAAGTATCCGCTGCCCAGAATTGATGATTTGATGGATCAGTTACATGGAGCCTCAGTGTTCTTAAAGATTGATCTGAGATCTGGATACCACAAGATTTTGGTAAAGGCTGAAGATGTTCAGAAGACAGCCTTTAGGTCTCGTTATGGACATTATGAATATGTGGTGATGCCGTTTGGAGTAACAAATGCTCCAGCTCTGTTCATGGATTACATGAATAGAATTTTTTGTCCTTTCTTGGATAAGTTTGTTGTAGTCTTTATAGACGACATACTTATTTTTTCAAGAACCAAGGAAGAACATGAAGAACATCTGAAGATAGTGTTGAAGATTCTGAGGGAGAAGCAATTATATGCTAAATTCTCTAAGTGTAAGTTCTGGCTGAAGGAAGTCAACTTCTTAGGGCATGTAATATCAGCTCAGGGGATCTCAGTAGATCCAGCCAAGGTAGAGGCAGTGCTTTAGTGGGAACGTCCTAAGTTAGTCACTGAGATAAGAAGTTTTGTGGGTCTAGCTGGCTACTATCGGAGGTTCATTGAAGATTTTTCTAGGGTAGTAGCTGATGGAGGAGGGCCAAGCTCACCTCACCATGGAAGCCAAGACCCAAGACTAGACTGTCTAGAACCATGTGAGGAGCGTCTAGACTCAAGAGGAGAGCGTCTAGCACAAGAGGAGGGGCGACTACACAAGGAGCGTCTAGGAGGAAGCCTAGACCGTTTAGGACCTATCACTAGGTCCATGGCCAAGCATATTCACGCACAAATGGGTCAAGCCACGGATTGGAGGGAGAAGACCTTGTACATGTTACATGGAGGCCCATTAGGGGTGCCTTAGTAATTAGTGTAGTGTTAGAAAGCATAAACTTGTCTTATATGTGATTTACCCTAGATTTTGTGCACATTCTAGAACATTGGCTCACATGGCCGGCCATGTGGTCCATGTGCCATGTGCCTTCACATTTCCATTTCATTTTGCTCACATTTCATGTGGAATTAGCTTAGGATTTACGGCCTCCTTAGCCTATAAAAGGAGATGCCTAGCTCTTGTATTTTCAAGATTAATGAGAGTAATGTTATGCTGCCAACATTGTGCCATACATTGCTTTTCCCTAGTTTCTAGGACCTAATATTCATCTTCATCACCTACCATAGGGTTGGCCGAACCTCCTTCTCTCCATACACATCATGCACCTTCAAGATCACCATAGCTCCTAGGAGGATCTTGCACATTTCAATCCATAGCTTCCGCACCCTTGATCATAAATCCGAGAAGAGCTCCATGAATTTGCCATCATTTGGTATCAGAGCATAGGTTCTTCAAAGATGAGTAGGTCTTGGTCATTTTCATTTTGAGTTCTTCTTTATTTCACGTTGTTCATCTTGTTTTCATACTTGTCTTGCAGTTTTTAATTTTTTACTTTGATTTGGTGTGCTATTTGGAAAATCCAATCGGTGCACTTTGCTTAATTGATCTTGAGCAATCCTTGTGCAATTTTTGGTAGGATTCCATACACCTTTGAGTTGCTGTTTTTATTTTAGGTATTTGAGTCTTTATTGCAATTTTATTTGGTTCATTTTATGCTCTTTGAGTTTTTTAATTTCTGAATCTATTTGTGTTTTGTCTAGTCATGTTTTTCCAAAATGTCATCAAATTATAAGTAGTACTTTGTTTGGCCTATTTGTTTCTTGATTTTGGTCTAAATATTTGTTTTGAATCTGCTGTGTTTTGATCTTTTGGTGCCTTTTATTTTTAGCTTGAGTTCATATTTGTGTTTAGATCTACACAAATTCCTTTTCATCAATTCCATTGTGTTTATCTTTTGGTCTCTTGCTGTTTTTTTTTCCAGTTTTTATAGAATCCCCTATTTTACATAACTCTGTGCTGGCTGTTTTGTTTAAGAAAATTATTTCCCTACATAGGGAATTTTTTATTCTCTGGATTATGCAAGATTGAGGTGTTACAGAAAAGACAAAAAAAATCAGCTCAAAAGAGTCAATAGAAAAAAAATGATAAATATTTTAAAAACAGTGTGCAAATCTGGGCGCTACAGTTGGCGTAACTGAACACTGAATTTGAACAATTTATTAAAAACAAATGGTTCATGCGTTTGGAGTGAAACCAACGCCAGAATTTAGTTAAGATCTTGAATATTTTGCATATAAATTTTTAGAATCAAATCTTAAAGGGGCAGCTCAGCATAAATCGGGGAAAATCACGTTCTCTGGCCCACAACAATTTTTCAGTGGTGCTGTTTTTTTGATTTTGAAATCTATTCTAATGCTATTCTTAGGATTCATTTTGTGTGCCTACCTTTATTTGAGTACCTTTATTTGCTTGTCTAATATTTCTTGGAACTCTTTCTAGTTGTCACAATCTAACTCCATTTGTGTGGTACTGTTTTTCCAATTAAATTGTTTCTTGCTTTCATTCTTTGGCCTCTAAATTTGGTGCTGGAATTCATTCTCAATTGTTGCTTATTTGAGTGGAAATTTGACTTGAGTAAGGTCTAGTCTTCTTGATAGGTGCTGGAATTAGAGAATTAAGTCCTTAATTCTAAGGGGAACAAAAGCAAAGGCAGAAACAAATACTTCTCAAAACACCACAAACACTTGGAGGGCCCAACAAGAAAAGACAACCAAGGAAGTGCCAATAGCAAAAAAAGATCAACAAAGGGAGTTTTGTTAATTTTCTTTGCAACTTAACTTGTGTTAATTACTTCTTTAATTACGTGATTAGACGGTGAGTGTGTCTTCAAGGGCTCCAAGTGTCCAAGAAGCCTCACCTAGGGCCGACTAGTGTAGAGTTTTCTAATTAGCAATTGTTAATTGTTTTTAATTACATTTCCTTGCTTAATTAGCTACGCTTTTCATTTGTGTTGCCTTGTTTAAGCTTTGTTAATTCGTCTTGCTTGGTTAATTAGTTATCTTGCATTGTTTTCTTGCATTAAAATCTGATTTCTCAACTTAATTGTGTTCTAAGTGGTTTACTAAGAGAAAGCTTTGTGTGAAGACATTGAGGGATAGTTTTTGGCTAAGGAAAAGGCTTGGTATTTAAGTAGTCCTTTGTGACTCACCTCCCTTACCTGGAAAACTACCTTCTTTGACTTTCCTAAATTTTCTCAAGGTAAAATACTTGTATACACAAAGCTTTAGCCATGTCTTCTTCTCCTCACTCTCCAAAGTCTATGAAGTGAAGTAAAATCTATAAAAACTCTTTTGAAAGAAGTTTCACAAGCTGTGCAAATGGTTTCTTTTAGACAATTGGAGAATGAGACTAAAATTAATGAGTTGGCTAAAGCCTAAGAAGAGAAATCACAAAAATAAAAAAAATCTCATACTCATGCATCTAAAAGTAATGAGTCTCTAGGGGAGGGGAGCCTTAGAATCAATGACTATTACCAACCACCCCCTAGAAGAAATAGGCAAAGGGAGCAAGAGGGGCCAAGGGAGATTAGAGTAGACCTACCTCACTTCCATGGTAAGGAGAATGTAGAAATCTACCTAGATTGGGAGATGAAAGTAGAACAACTCTTTGCTTGCCATAGGGTGAGTGAAGAACGCAAGGTACCCTTAGCCGCCCTTAGCTTCCAAGGGAACGCTATGTATTGGTGGACCTCTCTCGAAAGAGAAAGACGTCTTCATAGGGAACCTCCCATTACATATTGGAATGACCTTAGGGGAGCCCTAAGACGTCGCCACATACCTTCCTACTACCATAGGGAGTTGATGGACAAGCTCCAAAGACTCCAACAAAAGAACATGAGTGTGGAAGAGTATAGGCAGAAAATGGAGCTCTACATGATGAGAGCATCCATTAGGGAAGAGGAGGACACCACCATAGCTAGGTTCCTTAGTGGCCTATCACTTGAGATAAGAGATAGGGTAGAACTCCTACCTTACCAAGACTTGAATGACTTGGTTCAACTTTGTATTAAAGTTGAACAACAAATCTTATGCAAAACTTCAAGTCAAAGGGTGAGTTCCTACTCTAGCTTTTATCCCAAGAAAGATTTTAGAAGGGAGGGTAGCACATCAAAAGAAAAACAAAAAGAACCTACCAAACCCTTAACCAAAGAAACCTCCACCCCACCCATCCGAGCTAGAGATGTTAAGTGCTTCAAGTGCTATGGTAGAGGGCATGTGCAAGCACAATGCCCAAACCAAAGGACTTTGTTTCTCAAGGGTGTAGATGAATACACTAGTGGCGAGGATGAGCCTAGTGAGAGAGAGGAGGGGGGAGAGGATGAGAGGGTAGCTCCACTAGAGGGAGAATTGCTTATGATTAGGAGGACCCTCAACAATCACCCTAGCACATCCATCGAAACACAAAGAGAGAACATATTCCATACAAGATGCAATGTTTTAGAAAACATATGTTCCCTCATTGTGGATAGTGGATCTAGTTGTAATTGTTGTAGTGCTAGAATGGTGGAAAAGCTTAATCTACAAGTAGTTCCTCACCCAAAACCTTACAAACTACAATGGCTTAATGAAAATGGGGAACTAAGTGTAGACAAGCAAGTGGAAATCAAGTTTTCCATAGGGAACTACAAAGACAAAGTTTTATGTGATGTAGTGCCTATGGAAGCTTGCCACATCTTATTAGGGAGACCATGGCAATTTGACAAGAAAACCTTGCATGATGGTCTCACTAACGAGATTTCCTTCACCCACAAGCTTAAGAAATTTGTACTTAGTCCTTTACCACATTCTCAAGTGGTGAAAGACCAAATACAAATGAAACATAAAAGGGATGAGGAAAATAAAAAAAAAAACGCTAGAAAAAAAGAAAATCCTTAGGGATAGGAAGGCGTGGGAGAAGAGTGTTCCTTCCCACAAGGTTGCTCAACAAGAAAAGCCTTTTGAAAACGTTTTGGAAAATTTGCTTCTTGTTGAACAACCAAGCCTTGTGTTTTGTAAAGGAACACTTACATGCACTGCCACAAGTAGTGAACTCATGAATCTACCTCCTCCAATAGAAAAACTTTTAAGTGAATTTGAAGATATATTCTCTAATGAGGGACCCATTGGACTCCCTCCCATTAGAGGTATAGAACATCAAATTGACTTCATTCAATTTGATAGAACAAACCCTGAGGAAACCAAGGAGATAGAATCATAAGTTCAAGACTTGTTGGAGAAGGGTTGGGTTCAAAAGAGCCTAAGCCCTTGTGTTGTACCTGTCTTGTTGGTGCCCAAAAAGGATGGAAAATGGCGCATGTGTTGTGATTGTCGAGCAATCAACAACATCACCATCAAGTATAGGCATCCAATCCCAAGGCTTGATGATATGCTTGATGAACTACATGGGTCAACCATATTCTCTAAAATTGACCTTAAAAGTGGATATCACCAAATTAGAATCAAAGAGGGTGATGAATGGAAAACTGCTTTTAAGACCAAATTTGGATTATATGAGTGGTTGGTGATGCCCTTTGGGCTCACTAATGCCCCTAGTACATTCATGAGGCTCATGAATCATACCTTGAGAGATTGCATAGGTAAATATGTAGTAGTTTATTTTGATGATATCCTAGTGTATAGTAAAACCCTAGAAGACCATCTAAGTCACCTTAGGGAAGTTCTTCTAGTGCTTAGGAAAAATAGCCTTTTTGCCAGTAGGGATAACTGTACCTTTTGTGTAGATAGTGTAGTTTTCTTAGGTTTCATAGTCAACAAAAGGGGGGTGCATGTAGACCCCGAGAAAATCAAAGCCATCCGAGAGTGGTCCACTCCACAAAATGTAAGTGATATAAGGAGTTTTCATGGGTTAGCTAGCTTCTATAGAAGGTTTGTGCCTAATTTTTCAAGCCTAGCTTCTCCTTTGAATGAACTTGTTAAAAAAGATGTTGCATTTTGTTGGAATGAAAAGCGTGAGCAAGCCTTCCAAAGGCTAAAAGCTCAACTCACCAATGCACCAATTCTATCTCTTCCAAATTTTTCCAAAACTTTTGAGATAGAATGTGATGCATCGGGGGTAGGCATAGGTGCGGTATTGTTGCAAGGTGGACACCCCCATTGCATATTTTAGTGAAAAACTCCATGGTGCCACCTTCAACTATCCCACCTATGACAAAGAGCTCTATGCTCTTGTGCGAGCCCTAAAGACTTGGGAACACTACCTTGTGTCCAAAGAATTTGTCATCCATAGTGATCACGAGTCTTTAAAATATTTAAAGGGCCAACACAAGCTCAACAAGAGACATGCTAAATGGATGGAATTTTTTGAACAATTTCCTTATGTAATCAAATACAAGAAAGGAAGCACCAATATAGTGGCCGATGCTCTTTCATGACGGCATACACTCTTTTCAAAATTGGGTGCCCAAATTCTTGGATTTGATCACATAAGAGAGCTTTACCAAGAAGATCAAGAACTTTCATCCATCTATGCCCAATGTCAACATAGAGCGCAAGGAGGTTACTATGTGTCCGAGGGATATCTTTTTAAAGAGGGAAAACTTTGCATTCCCCAAGGCACACATAGGAAACTCCTTGTCAATGAATCACATGAGGGGCGACTCATGGGCCATTTTGGAGTTGATAAGACTCTAGACCTTTTAAAAGCAAAATTTTGTTGGCCACACATGAGGAAAGATGTCCAAAGACATTGTTCTAGATGCATATCATGTTTAAAAGCAAAGTCTAGAACAATGCCTCATGGACTTTGCACCCCTTTGCCGATTGCAAATGCTCCTTGGGAAGACATTAGCATGAATTTCATTTTAGGACTCCCTAGGACTGCAAGAGGCCATGACTCTATCTTTGTGGTAGTGGACCGTTTTAGAAAAATGTCCCATTTTATTCCTTGCCACAAGGTAGATGATGCTCAAAATATTTCTAGACTCTTCTTTAGAGAAGTGGTGAGACTTCATGGTCTCCCTAGAAGTATAGTATCCGATAGAAATCCCAAGTTTATAAGCCACTTTTGGAAAACTCTTTGTGGCAAACTTGGAACAAGACTACAATTTTCAACTTCTTGTCATCCTCAAACAGATGGCCAAACCGAAGTAGTCAATAGATCTCTTGGGACTATGCTTAGGGCTATCATGAAGGGCAACCATAAATCTTGGTATGAGTATCTTCCCCACATTGAGTTTGCTTACAATCGAGTAGTCCACAAGACTACTAATGCTTCTCCTTTTGAAGTAGTATATGGTTTTAATCCTCTCACACCTATGGATTTGTTGCCTCTTCCTAATCCACAAGAATTTGTGCATAAGGGAGGAGTAATCAAAGCCGACTTTGTGAAGAAAATTCATGAGAAGATTAAACTCCGAATACAACAACAAAATGAGAAGTACACAAAATACAACAATAAAGGGAAGAAAGAAATAATTTTTGAGGAAGGAGACTTAGTTTGGCTTCACCTTCGCAAAGATAGATTTCCAACTCAAAGGAAGTCCAAACTAAGTCCCCAAGGTGATGGACCCTTTCAAGTCCTCAAGCGAGTCAATAACAATGCATACAAATTGGACCTACCTCTTGAATATGGAGTACATGACACTTTTAATGTAATTGACCTTTCTCCATTTGTAGGTACCAATGACGACGAGGACGAGATGGATTTAAGGACAAATCCTTTCCAAGGGGGAGGGGATGATGGAGGAGGGCCAAGCTCACCTCACCATGGAAGCCAAGACCCAAGACTAGACCGTCTAGAACCATGTGAGGAGCGTCTAGACTCAAGAGGAGAGCGTCTAGCACAAGAGGAGGGGCGACTACACAAAGAGCGTCTAGGAGGAAGCCTAGACCGTTTAGGACCTATCACTAGGTCCATGGCCAAACATATTCACGCACAAATGGGTCAAGCCACGGATTGGAGGGCGAAGGCCTTGTACATGTTACATGGAAGCCCATTAGGGGTGCCTTAGTAATTAGTGTAGTGTTAGAAAGCATAAACTTGTCTTATATGTGATTTAGCCTACATTTTGTGCACATTCTAGAACATTGGCTCACATGGCCGGCCATGTGGTCCATGTGCCATGTGCCTTCACATTTCCATTTTATTTTGCTCACATTTCATGTGGAATTTAGCTTAGGATTTACGGCCTCCTTAGCCTATAAAAGGAGATGCCTAGCTCTTGTATTTTCAAGATTAATGAGAGTAATGTTATGATGCCAACATTGTGCCATACATTGCTTTTCCCTGGTTTCTAGGACCTAATCTTCATCTTCATCACCTACCATAGGGCTGGTCGAACCTCCCTCTCTCCATACACATCATGCACTCTCAAGATCACCATAGCTCCTAGGAGGATCTTGCTCATTTCAATCCATAGCTTCCGCACCCTTGATCATAAATCCGAGAAGAGCTCCATGAATTTGCCATCAGTAGCTCCTTTGACTCAGTTAACCCGCAAATATCAACCTTTTGCTTGGACTGACAGATGTGAGCAGAGTTTCATAGAGCTGAGGAAAAGGTTAACTAGTGCTCCGGTGTTAGTGATTCCTGATACAGGAAAACCTTTTGAAGTTTACTGTGATGCTTCACATCAAGGTTTGGGTTGTGTTTTGATGCAAGAGAAAAGATCAATTGCATATGCTTCAAGGCAACTCAAAGTTCATGAGAGAAACTATCCAACTCATGACTTAGAGTTGGCAGCTGTGGTGTTTGCTTTGAAGATTTGGAGGCATTATTTATATGGAGCTCAATTTCAGGTGTTCAGTGACCATAAAAGTTTGAAATACTTGTTTGATCAAAAAGAGTTGAATATGAGACAAAGAAGATGGATAGAGTTTTTGAAGGATTATGATTTCTAACTGATGTATCATCCAGGGAAGGCTAATGTAGTTGTAGATGCTTTGAGTAGAAAGTCAGTACAGGTGTCAGCCATGATGATTGAAGAACAAAAGTTGATTGAGCAATTCAGAGATCTAAATTTGGGAGTGAAATTTCATGTTGATCACATTAGTTGTAGTAAGTTAACTATAGCTAATGATTTTCCTGGAATGATAAAGGAAAAACAGTCAGAGGATCCTAGTCTGAAGCGTACTATGGATTTACTAGGTACAAATCATGCTAAAGACTTTGTGATGGGAGAAAATGGGATTTTGAGATTTAATGGCAGAATTTGCATACTCTGCAAATGAAGAGCTGAAGAGAATGATTCTAGAAGAGGGTCATAAGAGTCATTTTAGTCTACATCCTGGCATGAATAAGATGTCCCAAGATTTGAAGGAGTCATTTTGGTGGTCAGGCATGAAGAAAGAAATAGCTCGGTATGTTGTTGCTTGCTTAACATGTCAGAAGGCAAAGGTAGAGCATCAGAGACCTGGTGGTTTGTTACAACAGTTAGATATTCCTGAGTGGAAATGGGATAGCATTGCTATGGATTTCGTTACTCATTTACCAAGATCAATAAGGGGTCATGATGCAGCCTGGGTAATAGTTGATCGACTAACGAAGAGCGCTCATTTTCTTCCAGTTAATTTGAGAATATCTATGACTAAGTTGGCATAGTTGTACATCAAAGAGATTGTAAGATTGCATGGGGTGCCTTCTAGTATTGTTTCGGATAGAGATCCCAGGTTTACTTCACGGTTTTGGCAGAGTCTACAAGATTCTTTGGGAACTAGATTGAGAATGAGCTCTGCATATCATCATCAAACAGATGGGCAGTCTGAGAGAATGATCCAATCCTTAGAAGATCTGTTGAGGACATGTATCTTGGATCATCTGGGAAGTTGGGATGAGATGTTGCCCCTGGTGGAGTTTACTTATAATAATAGTTATCATGCCAGTATTGGGATGACACCATATGCAGCTTTGTATGGGAGGAAATGCAGAACTCCTTTATGTTGGTATAAGGACGGTGAAACAGTTTTGGTTGGGCCAGAGCTAATTCAACAGATCACTGAGAAGGTGAAGCAAATACAAGACAAAATGAAAGCTTCTCAAAGTAGGCAGAAATCATATGCAGATCAGAGGAGAAAGCCTTTGGAGTTTGCAGCTGGAGATCATGTGTTCATGAGAGTGACACCAACCAAGGGTGTAGGATGAGCTATCAAATCAAGGAAGTTATCTCCTAAGTTTATTGGACCATATCAGATCCTAAAGAAAATAGGTCCAGTGGCTTATGAGATTGCTCTACCTCCTCAATTAGCAAACCTGCATAATGTCTTTCACGTATCACAGCTAAGGAAGTACATCCCAGACCCTAGTCATGTGTTGGAAGTGGATAATGTACAAATCAAGGATAACTTGTCTTTTGAAGCAAAACCAATTAGGATTGAAGACCATCAGAGTAAACAGCTCAGAGGCAAGACCATCAATATGGTGAAGGTAGCGTGGGATGATAAATCTGGTGATTCAACTTGGGAATTAGAAGAAACCATTAGAGAAACCTATCCATATCTCTTTTCTGGTAAGTCAATTTTCGGGGACGAAAATTTTTCTTGTTGGGGAGAATGTAAGGATCTAGAAAATAACCTTAGAGTAGAAGTGGTATATTTTAAATGATACCTGAATATTTTATTATTAAAATGAAAAAAAAGGACATATAAATAGAAAAATCAGTTATTCAGGTTTCATTTTAAAAAAAAAACCACCATCTCTCTAAAAGTTTCCCTTTTCCTTTCTCTCCCTTCTCTCTAAGCACCAGTACAAAAAGGTAGATTAACGACGGTTAAAATCAACATTTAAAGACGGTTCCGGAACCGTCGTTATTACAGGAGTCGTTAAAAGTTATGGGTTTTTCACGACGGTGACTTATAACGACGGTTCCCACAACCGTCGTTAAAGGTGGGTTGCGATTTTTGAATTAAAAACTTTAAGGCAGTTTTAAAGACGGTTCCTAGAGGAACCGTCGTTGTAAATATGACTTTTAAAGACGGTTCCAAGTGGAACCGTCGTTATATGTATTAATTAAAAAAAAAAATTAAAAAAATCTCAAATAACCTGCATAAAGTTTTCAATCCTAGAAAATAAAAACATTTCAAATCATAATTTAAATATAAAAATTAAATACAACAAATTATAACATTATACAAAAAAATTTGGTAATATATGAAAAAATTTGTCATTGTAATGATTTATCTATACTAGAGTGTTATACATGGTTACAAAATACTTTGACCATGTTGTTCTCACATACTCCAATGCTTCTAAATCTAGCGGGTGTTGGTCATTGAACAACTATGACATTTGAAATATTTTGAATTAGTGCATGAATAATAAATCTCAAATTTTAAAGTGTTTATTGTATTGAGGTATTACCTTATCCCAACCTTTCTTAATTTCAACTTGCAAAATAGTCAACATCCATTGCATAACATAATAACCGCACTCATAATTTTCAGGTTGCCTGTTGGACTGCATGTGAAAATAAATGTATTAAATGAATGAGTGAAACACATTAAATTAAGTAAACAAATATACTTTAAATACCTTAAGGTACATCCAAGTGAGTTTTTGTGCGTTTGAAGTTCTCCTCCCACACAACATATTATATCCAGAGTAAACACTAAAATAATAAGATTTCATGTTAGAATACATAACATTATATAATATATAAGTAATAATAAATGTTAAATGAAACTGTCGTACCTATCTATAATGTTTTTAAAATAGGCAGGAGGTTTTTTATGCAAGGAGCAAAACCATGCAGCGGTATGATCTTGAACAGATATGATCAATAGTTGCCAATGACGCCTGTATAACAAATCAGTTAATTAGTTTCTCTTATTTCAATAATTTATTAAAACTTATTTAATAAATAAGAACTTACTCATGGATGTACGGAGCAAAATAAATGTGTTTTCCACCATTCTTTAAGGCAGTGGTGATGTATGTTTGTGTTTCCGACTTCTTGTTTCCAATTGATTGAGTGATTTGAGGGTCTAAAAACCCATATATATTGTGTTTCCCCTCATCAAAGCATAATCCAGAAAGATACCTAAATTTCAATAAGTTAGTACTAATATATTTAATAAATCAAAAGTATAAAGATTTTAAAATTTGAACTTACATCATCCATAATTGCAGAATTGTTATGTTAATCTCTTGATCTCCGGATGCAAGGTCCAACAAATCAGACATGTGAACGTACAACGGTAGATTACTATGCCTTCCAAAAACATTGGCATCCCATGGAACCTCTAAGACGGTTGTATCTAAAGCTGTAGCAACTTCCACCAATGCCGCCAGAGGATCATCAATGGAGACTATTTTCTTCTTTCCCAGAGGCAGATTTGTCTTAGGTTCCTGCTACTCACCAAAACAAAAAAATACTTAAATTAGTTAGAATGTAATATATCTGATATATAATTCTATTAGTATTAGTGCAAATATATACCATAGAGTCTATAGGTCTGACGAGATGTCTAGGCCAGGCAACGAAAGTATGTAATGCCTCTGCCACAATTGTCACCTCTGATGTCGGCACAGGAACTGCAAGATCACCATAAAGGACCTTCTACACCATGACCTTCATGAAATTAGAAGGAAGAGGCACATTGTGTAACATTATGACCCCTTCATAACACTTACCCAAGGCAACGAATCGGGTCAAAGAATTACACTCAACATATAATTCGCATTGGCTAGTTGAGCAGAAGTCATCCCCTGATAGATCAACTGCCGAACAACTCCCTTTAGTGCTGACTTTCTTAATAGGAGGCGGAGGTGGTTCATCTTCTACCATAGTAGGTGGTTGCTGTGAGTGTCCTAAACCCTCCCACCGCTTTTTGAACTCCATTTCCATTCGCGCACTAAACTCCTCCATGAAGCTTTCTTTAAGCTCTTGAGTTACCTCGGCCTTTAACTGCTCACGTAGTTGTAGTAAATACTCTTGGCTAGGTTCATTGGACAATTGTTCCTTGCTGTGTGATGGAGGTCCAAAGTATGACTGAATCCCATACCCATATTCAGCTACACGAACACGTCCAGGGTGTTCAGGTCGTCCGAGAGCAACATTAAGAATATCATTGCGACCACATGGTTTAAAAGTCTCCTGTGTTGATTGCTCATTAAGAGAATCCTAAAACAAATGAAAAGAAATTGACAAACTTCAACACATTGAATTTAAAATAACACATAGAATTTAAAATAACACATTGAAAAGAAATTGTCAAACTTACAATGCGTTTAACTATTTGTTCTGTAGACTTAGAACTCCATGTCCCTAATGTGTTTATACGGGCACCCTTCCACATCTCATGTCGGAGTGGTGGGGATGGAGGTCTTAAAGAATCTACACTATTCATTTCCTCAATGGAAGTAGAAACAGTTACATACCAGAATATCTTGCTAAATCATGTTTTTCTCGTGGTCAGTCACGTGATCCCAGGACTGAGTTAAGATAGAGATCCTTTCACGAGATAGTACTCCGAGATAACTCCTATATTTCTTTGCATGTTGCCCAGTGGGCACACCAGTGTGGATATCAATAGACAAAGGTATTTTGTCATCTTTATTTATCTTCTTAAACATATTTTTTAATCTTGTAGGTCCTCTACCAGTTTTTGAATGGGAAACTTTATCATCTGCCATGTTCCTGTTATCAAAAAAATATGATAAGCATCAAGAATATGAAATATAATTAAAATGAAAAATATTGTAAAACTAAACATGAATCACATGTACATACAAATATATATTCCTTCATCATGATCATTTCGAGTTGCATGTACAACATCAGCAACATCCTCGTACTCTTTATTGATGGTCGTTCTTGTAAGTGATTCAATCTCACAAATGTCATTGTTTGTATCTTCTGGGTCATTATGTTGTTTCTTTCCATGTAGCACAACAGACCAGTGGTCAGACGTAGGATCTTGGATATAGAAAACTTAGGAAGCTTGATGTGCCATTATAAATGGTTCGTCATGATAACCTATCTTTCGAAAGTCAACCAAAGTCATTCCTGATTCATCAACTTTGACACCAGTCTTATTGTCAACCCACTTGCATTTGAAAACAGGTGCAGTAAACTTGGTATGATTAACTTCCCAAATCTCTACTATGACACCATAATAAGGCATTGATCCCACAACAGGATTTTGATCCTTTGCAGTTGAAAACTACATAGACTCTGCCTCCAAGGTGACTCCGCTATTTTGCACTGTACTCCTATCATTTCGAGACTTTGTGTAAAACAAACAACCATTTACTTCATATCCAGAACAACATAAAACATCACATTTGAGACCGTTTGGAAGCCATGTTAATGTTTCAGATGCTGATGGATCATTCATTATTTGTTGCTTAAACCATGACATGAAAGTTTTGTTATGCTCAATTAACACCCATTTTTCTGACTGTCTTGGATTTTTATATTTGACAATGTCTTTGTGTGTATCTAAGTATGGTAACACCTCATCAGTGTTATTCAAGATATACAAGTGTGCTTGCAGAACCTCTTCTCTAGATTTGCTTATGACATGTACACCTATTGAAGATTTACTTATGAATCTACGAGAGTGCCAACCTTTTTCACGAACTCCGATACATTTGGCTTTTGACATGTACTCGGAACAAAACTCAATAGATTCTTCTAAAATGTATCTTTCAATAATGGAAGCTTCTGGACGACATTGATTCTTCACATATCCCTTCAAAATCTTCATGTATCGTTCAACTGGATACATCCATCGCATATAAACTGGCCCACACAATCTGATTTCTCTTACAAGATGAACAACCAAGTGTACCATAATATCAAAAAAAGATGGAGGAAAAAGCATCTCGAGTTGACACAAGATAACAATTATTTCTTCTTTAAGTTCATCCAACTTCTGAGAGTCAATCTTTTTACTACATATGGAATTGAAAAATGAACATAGTCGAGTGATTGTATGCCTAACATTTTTGGGCAAGATTCCACGAATAGCCACCGGTAACAATTGTTGCATTAGAACTTGACAATCATGTGACTTTAAGCCAATTAGTTTCAAATCATTCATAGATACAAGACTCTTCACATTTGAAGAGTAGCCTTGTGGTACCTTAACACCTTTAAGACATTCACAAAAACTTGTTTTCTCTTTCTTTGACAAAGTGTAACACGTTGCAGGCAAGTATGTACGTTTACCAACTTCTCTCGGTGCCAATTCCTCTCGTATATTCATTTCAATCAAATCTAGACGTGCATTCACACCATCCTTTGTTTTGCCTTTAATGTTCAGAAGTTTTCCTATTAGACTGTCACACACATTCTTCTCTACGTGCATTACATCTAGATAGTGTCTAACATCTAACTTACACCAATACGGAAGATAAAAAAAGATTGATCTCTTCTTCCATATTTCACTCACCGTTTGCTTCTTCTTCATTTTTCCAAAAGTCACATTAACATTTTTTATTTTTTCATAAATTTCAACACCACTTAAGGGAGTGGAACAAATGTCATGTTCTTGGTATTCGTTAAAAACTTTTTTCAATCGACGATACGGATGATATTTCTTTAGAAATCTACGATGCCCAAGATACACGGTTTGTCTTCCATGTTTCAACTGCTCATAAGATGTCTTGTCTTGACATATTTGACATGCTCTATGGCCTTTCACATTATAACCTGACAAGTTCCCATATGCAGGGAAGTCATTGATAGTACAAAACAACATCGCATGCAATCGGAAAGATTCATTTTTAAACGCGTCAAACACATCAACCCCTTCATTCCACAATAATTTCAAATCTTCAATCAATGGATTAAGATAAACATCTATGTCATTTCCAGGTTGTTTTGGACCAGAGATCATCATAGATAACATCATGTATTTGCGCTTCATACACAACGCAGGAGGTAAGTTGTAAATCACTAACAAAACGGGCCATGAACTATGATTACTACTTAAATTTCCAAAGGGATTCATTCCATCAGTTGCCAATCCAAGTCTTAAGTTTCTTGATTCTTTTCCAAATTCAGGAAATTCTTTATCAATATTCTTCCACTGCAAAGAATCAGCAGGATGACAAAGTAATCCATCACATTTTCTATTATCTGCATGCCACCTAAGGTTTTTAGCGTCATCTGCATTTGCAAACAAACGCTTAAGCCTTGGAATTATCGGAAGATACCAAACAACCTTAACAGGAGGACCTTCCTTTGTCAATTCATCAATTTCATCATTATGACCAACCTTAACCTTATAGCGTGACAAACCACACTTGGGACATCTTCTTAAATCTTCATACTCATTTCTGTATAAAATACAATCGTTAGGACATGAATGTATTTTTCTATACTCCATACCCATTGAACAAAGTATTTTTTTCGCCTCATAATTTCGATTGGGCAAGGTATTTCCTTCTGGAAGCATGTCCTTAAGCAATTGAAGCAATTCTGTAAAACTTTTGTCGGTCCATCCATTCATTGCCTTCAAATTCATCAATCTTAACATTGCTGATAATCGTGTGAAGTTAGTTGAACCAGGATACAAAGGAGTCTCTGCATCATTAGACATATTTTCAAAAACTACATTAGCAAATGATTCTGCTCCCACATCACGAATCATGTCTTCTAATCTATCATCCATTGAGAAATGAACTTCCTCCGATCCTCCGTGCACACTTGGCAAGTCTAACAATTCACCATGCCACGTCCAAGTTGTATAACTTTTCAAAAATTCATCACACAAAAGATGTTCTCTAATTTCAGAAACAGTCAATATCCTTCCATTTAAACAATTAATACAAGGGCACCTTATCCTTACTCCATTCTTATAACTAACGGCATTATGTTCTGCGAATTGTATGAACTCTTCCACCCCTTTTTCGTAAGTATCACTTATTCGTGATGTATTAATCCAACTCCGATCCATAGAACTGCTAAACTAAACAAAAGTGCCGAAGGTCGGACACCTCTGGACTTAGAACCAGTGCGTTCAATATGTCAAAACAATATATAATGACTGAAAATTGTCGAAGGTCGAACACCTCCGGACTCATAACCAGTGCGTTCAATATGTCAAAACAATATATAATGACTGAAAATTGCCGAAGGTCGAACACCTCCGGACTCAGAACCAATGCGTTCAATATAAACAATTAATATCAAACTCAAAATGAATACTTTCAAAATATAGGTGATAATAAATAAGAATACACTAACCTCAAATGGATGGGCGGTCACGACAAGCGGTTGCAGCAAGGACGGTCACGTAGGCGTAGACGGCAGGGGCGCGGCGGCAGAGGTTCTCGGTCGCGGGCGCGGCGACAGAGGTTCGCGGTCGCGGCGCGGGGTTCGGGGCAGAGGCGCGACGCGGGAACGATATATGATGATTGATTTAAAGAGCATATATTTTGAACCACTTCTCATCAAACATCTCACTTAAGTAATTCAACAAAATATTCAAAAAGAACAGTCCAACTCATTTATATTATCATTCAAACACTTTCAATTCTCAATCACAAACAGTTTCAACAAATTATTCACCTTAAAATCAATATAAAAGATTCAAAATCAACCATTTCAGTCAATATATTACTTTACTCTTCACAAGAGACAATCCTGCAACCAAAAACAATTGGAATTGGTGACCACGTCACCTCCAAATCCAGAATCTTCTAACCTAGGGTTTTATTGAAAATAATAAGACTAGCTTCTCTTACCTGAACTTTAGCTGATGCTCACTAAGAGCTCAAAATCTACCAAAAAGCTTAAAGGTAATTAACTCTATGTGAGATTTTGATCCGACAAACTTATAGGGTTCACTACCAGGAGTCCAACGGCAGACTCCGATCGCCAAATCTATAAGAGATTATAATCGGGCAGTCTTGTAGTCTTCGCTGCCAGGAGTCTAACGGTATACTCTGATCGTCAAACTGATGAGTGAAGAGATCAGAATCTTAGAGAGAAGGGAGAGAAAGGAAAAGGGAAACTTTTAGAGAGATGGTGGTTTTTTTAAAAATGAAACCTGAATAACTGATTTTTCTATTTATATGTCCTTTTTTTTCATTTTAATAATAAAATATTCAGGTATCATTTAAAATATACCACTTCTACTCTAAGGTTATTTTCTAGATCCTTACAATGCACACTCCTTAATTCATGCACACTTCTTGGATATATAATATTCTTTTCATTTATTTTTTAAAATTTGAAAATTAACTCTAAACATATTTTAATTAATTTCAGGCACCGGATGATGGAAGTCGTACTTCATCACTGAACCAGAATATTATTGGATCAAGTGGAGGCAACAAGACAAATTAGAATTAGGACTATGACATTAGTTGTAATATATTCAAATAAAATTTACATTTTGACAATTTAGTTTAATTTTTTTTTGGATTAGTTTGACATTATCAACTTTGTATTTTAATGAATGAATAAAATCATTTCTTATTATTATATTTATCAATTTTAATTATATTATGAGGTATAATTTTATTATAAAATTAATTTATCTTATAATTTAATTATATTATGAAATTTAATTGTGTACTGAAATTTAATTATAATATAAAATTAAATAATATTATAAAACGAAATTAAATAAATTATTATAAATATTAAAAATTAAATTAAATTTATATTATATCGTATTAAGTGGCGGTTAAAACTGTCACTATTTACGTTAGAATTGGTGTACCCAGTTTAAAAATTACGACATTTATAACTGACGTCAATTACACGCTTAAAATCGCCACTTTATACAATGCATAATACGACGTCTGCTACAACGGTTCTTAATTGACCGCCATATTAAATTTTGTGGCGGCAAGAATTCTGGCGGTACGCGGTACCGCCACAAACGTATAATGCGGCAGTTAAAAACATCAATTTTTATGAAAATAATCGCTGCATTATACACGTTTTTTGTAGTGCGTGGAACATTGTTGACCGCAACCGCTCAAGATGGGAATCGAAACATATTTCCATTGGCGTTTGTGATTGTTGAAGGCGAGACTCGGGAGGCTTTAATTTGGTTCTTCCAATTATTTCGACAATATGTGACACCTCAGCCGAATTTGTGCATGATTACAGATAGAGGAACCGGTATAATTTCAACATTACAATCCGAAGAAGTTGGATGGAAAGAAAACAACCTTTTTCATGTGTATTGCATATGCCATATTGCATCGAATTTCAAAAAAAAATTCAAAAATGTTGAGCTCAAATTAACATGGGTAATGACATTCCTTACCTTCTTTCACATATAATTATGACCTTTTACCATTTAACTAATTTCATTTACTTCTTTATGACAGCTTATGAGATGAAACAACCCATAGTACAGGCAAACCTATCAGTTATGCGATCTGAGTTCAAGCAAGCATTTTCCTGGATAGATCGCATACAATTAGAGAAATGGACTCAAACATATGATGAGGGAAAGAGGTATGGTCATATGACCACAAATCTAGCGGAATGCATTAACTTCGTGCTTAAGGGAGCTTGTTCCTTGCTGATTTCCGCTTTGGTTAAGGCATCACAACCTTACTTAGAAAAAATCAACAAGATTCAGCTATGTGTTTTGTGGAAAGGTTTAATGCAGAAAATTCTGAATTTGATGTCCAAGAATTAGCCATCCCACAATAATCATATACAGTTAAATTAAATGATTGGTGGTGTGATTGTGGCCACTTCCAAGCTCTTCGACTTCCCTGTCGTCATGTTATTGTCGTTTGTTCCTCTTGTCATTTACAAATGACGACATTCATTGATCCAGTTTACAACCTCCACACGATTAGAAAGGCATATCAAGTTGAATTCCACCCCGTTCGAAACGAGGATTGTTGGTCTACTTATACCAGGCCAAATTTCATACCAGAACCCCACATGGACGTAAAAACTCGGGACGACCAATTACAACTCGTTTGCATAATGAAATGGATCAATCAATTCAGAACAAGACAAAAAAATGTTCTTACTGTTGCAATGAAGGTCACAACAGAGGAAATTGTCCATTTAGACAGCAGAGTCATCCTTTATAATGTTGTTCTCATCAAATATTTTAATATCATCTTCTTTTAATGACATATTCAATAATTTAATTTATTTTTAATACATTTATTTTACATAAATACATGTATATTATTACTTTTTACATATTATATAATTTATACTTTCATATATTATATAATCTAAAAATTTATACATAAATTATATCACATTTTTATAAGTGTATTTCTAACTTTAACAATATTTATAAAATATTAAATATTTTTAATTTATCAAACAAATATTTTTAACCCAATTTATTTAAAATTATTGTAAAAAATATTCATTTTAATTATTCAACTTTATATATCTTTTCTTAAATAAAACAAAATGAAATTTTGGTATTATTTATAAAATACTTATTTAATTATATATTTTTATTTTTAAAATATTAATTATCATTTGTTTAAATCCTAAAAATAAAATAAGTGAATTTGTCAATTGAGTTGATAATTTTAATTGAGATAAAATACACTAAAGTTGTCAATCCTGTATTTAATTTTATTTAAACTGAAGTTGTCAATCGAAGCGGTTGTCAACTTTAATCAAAATGACAAGTGTGTCAGAATTAATGAATTAAGAATTAATGAATTAATTTATATTGCATATATCATTAACAACTTTGATAAAAAAAATGTTCATAATTTTTTCTGAGTCTATTTATGTAAATCTAAAAAAAAAAAACTACAGAATTTTGGTAAATTTCCCGAAGCTAGAAGTTATGCAGGCCGCTCCAACTCTCTTGATTCCTGAAAGAGAAACCAATATTGAAGTGCCCAAGACTTACTGAGAACCCGATAGCAATGCCACAGAGATTACCGTTATCCCATACTCACCCACTCGAGGTGATAAAACTAGTGATGACCCAAACGCAATTGCCAAGACGAGCGAAGGCACGAGCTCGACCAAGACAAAGAAACCTACTTCCCACAGCGACTTTGGGAGAAACACTCAAGACTTCCTCGGTGCCTCCCGAGGTAATCTTTCAGAGCAAAAGGTTTCCTCGACTTGAACATATTTCTACCACTGCTAAGGGAACCAACTCTCTTTGGCACGTGGATACCTGAGCAGACAACATTCGCCTTGGCATGCCACTCCCCAACGACCTCGATGTCAGTCTTATAGACTATGTGGGGCCCTTTGAAAGCGCGTATGGTATTGAGGTTATGATGGCGAGGTGTATTGTCATCGCCCATCATTACAAAGGTTTAATGTTAAAGGGAATGGAATGCGTAGCCCGGATAAAGGCTCTGGAAAGCAAAGTGGAAGGGCTTTTAAGGTTTAAGTCATAAGCCCACGTAGCTGCCCGATCTCATCAGCTCCAACTTGCACAGACTGCCTCTCACTTGCTTAAAATGGAGGCAGAGGTTGAAGCCTCCGCTCAAGCTTATCAGTTGGAACTGGCTAAAAGAGATTCCCATATCAAATCCTTGGAGGAAGAAGTACAGAAAGCCAATGCCACCTTAGAGGATATCAAGGAGACCTCCTAGAAATTTGAGGAAAAAGGAAAAATACAGCTGAAGGAAGCCATTATACGATCAACCGTCTTCAACAAGAAAGAGAAGTAGTTGTTGCTCAAGCTCGCCAACTTGGCCAAGAAAAAGAAGAATCAACGAAGTTGAAAGAGCAAGTTGCCCAGATGGCCTCAGCTGCAGTTGATGGGTTTGAAGCGGGGTTTAGAAGAGCAACTCGCCAAGCCCTGCTCTTTGCTCCCTCTCTTGATGCTTCCAAACTAGATATGTACAAAGGGGTCGTTGACGGAGAACTTGTTGACGATTGAATATGTATAAAGTTTCATCTTCAAATTGAACCTTTTGTATTTACATTTTGCTAATGACTTAACTACTTCTCAGTTTTATGCTTCTCGATTTACTTTTTCCGTATTACGCACATAACTTTGTAATAATTTAACATATACTCAGTTATCCCTAATTCTACATTCTTGCGATGAATTATTTAAACCACAAACCCTACGTATTCTATGCATGGTCACTTTTGAAATTACTCCATTTTTCAACTATTTGATCACTATTCTAATAGTTTAATATTTTAATTTGCACATGGATAACTTTTAAACTACTCGGTCATTCTTTGAGCTTTTTTTAAGTAGCTAATGGTTAATTTTTAAACCATCCCACTATTCTTTGAGCCATTTTTAATTTGTGAATGGATAAATTTGATCCTTCCGCAATGTTTTAAGTCGTTTTTAATTCGTGAATGATTATCTTTGAACCACTTACTATACTTTGAGCCATTTCTAATTCGTGAATGATTAACTTTGAATCACTCAGCTACGCTTTGAGTCGTTTTTAATTTTTTGAATCATGCGTGTTAAAACCTTACTCAACAAAATCCTCCTTGGAGAAAAATTCGAGTTAAGAAAAAAGAGTACACTATCCCCTAGTATTTACAATGAACATTTAATTAATTGTATAAACTTTTAAATGAGTGGCGTTCCAAGTACGAGGTACTAACTTGCCATTAAGCTCTTCAGCTTGTAAGCCCCATTCTGGAGGGCATAAAAAACTTGATATGGACCGTTACAATTTGGGGCCATCTTTCCGTCTTATTTATCTCTTCTTGCATCGTCGAGTTTCCGGCACACAAGGTCTCTTTTATGGAAATTCCTTTCTTGCACCCTCGAATTGTATCTTTGGGCTACTCGTAGCATGGTTGCCTATTCCTTAACTCAGGCCTCTTCCCATATTTCTTGAATCATATAGAGCTCGACTCGAAGATTAGCATTATCTTTTGTATCACAGTAAGCTTGTCTTCTCTAAGACATCTCGCTGAGCTTGATTAGAATCATAACATCAGCTCCATATGCCAAACGAAAAGGGTTTCTGTGATAGATGATTATGGAATACAGTGGTATCCCCACAAAATTCCAGGAATCTCCTTAGCCCATAGTCCCTTGCCCTGACTAAGCTTTTAAATTAGCTCATTAGTATCACATTAGCAGCTCCAACCTGACCATTGGTTTGCGGATGTTCAACAAATGTACTCGGTATTTGACATTGAGTTGTTGCATAAATTTATCATAGCTCTTCTTAATGAATTGCTAACCATTATCAGTGACAATGCAATGAGGTAACCCATGCCTACAAAGGATATTCTTCCAAGTGAATTTCTAAACTTGTTAGGTTGTTATAGTTTCTAGTGGCTAGTCCTCCATCCAATTGGTAAAATAATCCATGGCTACTATCAAGAATTTTACTTGTCCTTTAGTCATTGGAAAATGTCTAAATATATTCCATTCCCCAAGTGATGAAAGGCCATTGGGAGATGATAGAGGGGAGCTCTCCAAGAGGTAATGAATAAATTGGCCCTGCTTATGACATTGTTGGCATTTTTGAACAAAGGTTTGCACATCCCTCCTGAGTTTTGGCCAGTAGTATTCTGCTTGTAGTACCCGAGCCGCCATGTATTGAGCTCCAGAGTGTAAACCACATGAAGTTCGACCATAACATACTCTGCTCCATATTTGTGAAGGAAATTCAGTAATGGCAAAGAGAATCATCGCCTAAAAAGCTCGCCAATGTGCACAGTGTAATTAGAGGCTTTCTAGTGTAAATTTTTTTGCCTCCTGAGGATTGTTAGAAAGTTCATCATTAATGAGATACCTAATGATCGATGTCATCCAACTAGGATTTCCTATGGATACCTGCATTATATGTTCATGATCCCAGCTCAAAGCATTCAACGTCTCCTGAACAAGTGTTCGATGATGTCCTACTTTTTTAGTACTGATAAGCTTGGACAAAACATCAAATTGGTCATTAGATGCTTGAGTAAAATCTTCTCAAATTGCTCAAGTAAATTCCTGCCAATGTGATAATAGTTATGGAGTATGAGTTCTTTAGATTGGCATTCTCCATTGATTTGGTTGGTTACCAGATGAGAATCACTGTGACACCGAATCTTCTAGACTCCCATCTCATGGGCTAACTTTAATCCAACAATCAAGACTTCATACTCGGCCTGATTATTGGATGTTTCAAAGTTAAATGGTATAGCCTGCTCCAATGTGATTTGATTTTGGCCTTCAAGGATAACGCCAACCCCACTACCCTTTATGTTGGATGAACCATCAACATTCAAGGTCCACCATTCATGTTCTTCTCCATAATCCCAATTTACTAAGTACACCTACTATAGTTTATTCTTCTATTTGGAACTCCCAAAATGAGCCCAATTTATGCTAAATACACCCCATATTATGCTATATACACCCTAATATACTGAAATTAAAAATAAAGAGATTAGTTGGTGTTAGTTCCCATCATGTGGGCTCTGCTCCTGGTGGTCCTTTAAGGAATGATAGGTCTGAGGAACTGACTATGGAGTGATCTTGACCTAGCTCTGGGTCTTGTGTCATGCTCCTAGTCATCCTTCTAGAAGGTTGGGCTAGCTTAGTGGGTTCTCTATCTCTCCGAACTTCATCATGCTCCCCAGGTTGGAGAGAATTCGTCCACAAATTTGAAACACTTATAGAGAAAGAAGTTAGATCACTAACGGTGAAGGAATTACTCCCTAAGTACGTGTCAGGTAAATCTAACTCATAGTCATTATCATTTATCCTTTTAGTGATCTGAAAGGGATCATCACCATGGGGCAGAAGTTTGGATTTCCTTTGAGTAGGGAAGCGATCCTTCCTCAAGTGAAGCCAAACCTAGTCCCCAGGTTCAAAGATCAAAGCTTTGCGTCCCTTATTGGCATTGTACCGTCCCGTCCCCGGGAGTTGACCAAAGTCAAAGTCAACATATGGTGGGACCCCTCAGGGGGGCCCAATGAAGAAAGTCAACATGTTGACCGCTTGGGGCGTCGCCTGGTGTAGGCGTCGCCAGGTTAAGGCGTCGCCAAAATGAGGCGTCGCAAGGGTAGGGCGTCTCCAGGATAAGGCATCGACGGTGTCACCCCCCGATACCCACGGGTAGGAAAGATCATGGAGGGGGCAACACCACGAGAGGCCTCAGTACCTCAGAGCAATAAGAGACAGGTGGCTTCAGCCCATGGCCCTTCCGCACATGAGGAATCAATATTCTGGGGCCTTTCCCTCTAGCGATAAGACAGATTAAGTATTTGATAGTCGCCATCGAGTACTTCACGAAGTGGATAGAGGCAGAACCAGTGGCACAGATCACTACGCACAAGGTACAACACTTTTTTTGGAAGAACATCGTGTGTCGTTTCGGGGTGCCAAGACGTCTCATCTCAGATAATGGCACTCAGTTTGCAAGCCAGCAGTTGGGGAAGTTGTGTGCAGAAGTGGGAATCAAGCACGTGTTCACATCAGTTGAACACCCCAAGACGAACGGGCAGGTCGAGTCAGCGAATAGAGTTTTGCTGAGGGGATTGAAGCGAAGGCTTGAGAAGGCTAAAGGGGCGTGAGCAGAAGAAGTACCAAGAATAGTGTGGGCTTACCACACCACGCCTCAATCTTCCACCATGGAGACGCCTTTTAGCCTAGTATACGGGTCAGATGCCATGATCCCAATAGAGATCCACGAGAGCTCCCCACGTTTCCTAAGCTTTGTGGCAGAAGAATCCAATGAAGAAAAAAAGGTGAATCTAGACCTGTTAGATTAGGCCAGGGAGGAAGCAAGGATAAAGGCAGAAGTTGTGAAGAGGAGAGTGGAGCATCAATATAACTCTAAGGTAAAGCCGCGACAGTTGCAAGTTGGCGACCTGGTCATGAGGAAGGCTCATCCTTACGAGTTGGAGAACAAGTTGTCTCCCAAGTGGACCGGACCCTTCAGAGTGACCGAAGCCAAGGGAAATGGTTCGTACAATCTAGAGACTCTAGAGGGGGGCTCATTCCACGCAGCTGGAATGCGGCCAATTTAAAATTTTATTTCAGTTGAAAGTTATGAAGCACACAGTTGTAATGGGGACACTCTTTTTCCCTCTCGGGGTTTTTTAATGAGGTCACCCAAGTAAAAAAAAAAAAAGTTCAAAAAACTTTATCATAGTTTTTCCCTCCCACACGATGTAAGAGCAAAGATTAAAGAAACAAAACAGAGACTCAAGGTGTCGCCAGGTGTGGGCGTCGCCAGGCGTAGGCGTCGCCAGGGGTTGACGTCGCCAGGCATAGGCTTCGCCAAGTTAAGACATCGGCAAGATAAGGGAACGAGCATCAAAATCAAAGCAAGTAAAGAGAGCACATGCTCGTGTGCAGAGATCAACCCATTAGTAAGGTACGTACAGTAAAGTTAAAATCCAGGCGTCTAGTCCCTGAGTAGGGGTTAAGGGATTCCTTCTGGACGCCCCCTCCTCATGTATGAATAGCTAGCCCCGGTGTCTGGTGTTTAGACACCTCGCAAGGAAGCGGCGTGGGGCGTTTGCTTCGAGTGTGGGCAACAGACAGTAAGAAGTTTCGGAGCAGTGGAGAACCAGGTCACTTGGTGCAGATACACACACTTGAGTAGAAGTTTCATCCTCGGGAAACCTTCTCCTTAGGCGTAATCACCAAAATCCCTGGTCATCTTGGTGTTTAGACACCAGGGAGGATACAACGATGTTTCCGACACGCCTCTCCCTGGGCGTGGGCACCCAGAACACTAATTGCCTTGGTGTTTTCAGACACCCTGGGGACGAAACGGCACTACCCCCGGGTGGGCCTCTCCTCAGGCGTGGGCACCCAGCGCGCAGAGGTAAGGGCTAAGTTGCCTTGGTGTTTAGACACCTCGTGGACGATACGACGCTGTTGTATAGGCCTCTCCATGGGCGTGGGCACCAGAAGCGTGACTTTGTCCCAAGTGTTTAGACACGCTGAGGACGATACGACCCTGTGTTCAGCAGGTCTCTCATCAAGCGTGGACACACATTACAGATCAGATAAAGCCCTCCCTCGCCCTCAAGCGATGTCGAGGCCCCAGAAATATAGATGATTCTTTGACATTTTATGGAATCAACTTGAGTTGGAGAATGAATAGGCACTTTTAATAGAAATGGATCAATGTTCTATGTTCCAAGAACTCACCAAAACTTGCACCAAACACCAAACTCACATGGAAGACCCATTTCTTGCCAATTGAACCGATTAAATTGAACAAGAAAGTAAATGAACCGATTGAAACTCTAAAGAAAGCAATTGAACCGAACAAAACATGAAAAGGAGCTACTGAACTGAATTAAAACAGTAAGAAATTGAAAAGAACCGAACAAAAGTGCAAGAAAAGGAAGATGAACAGAATAAAAGAAACTACACTTGTTTTAGAGTTTATATGGACATGGAAATGGAAGAACTAAATGGAGAAGAGAGGAAACTTATGAGGATGAAGAACTTGGTTGATGAACACGCCACTTGAAGTGTGATTGCTCTAAGATAAGTGTGAATTGCCGCCACTTGAGGGAACCAAGGCTCTCCAGATGAGACTAGGAAGAGGAGAAATCAAATCTCACTCACTCAATCACCAAATTGGGAGAGTTTCTTTACTACAAATTCCAAATCTGCATTATGATGGACCTAAGCCCTCCTTTTATAGGAGCAAGGGCTGGTCATGAAGCTTACAAAACAAGCTAACCAAAAGTCCCTTGCATGCTACTCACTTCTAGCACCTAAAGTTAAGCATGAAGAGTCACCTTCTAGAAAATTCTAAACTAATGGCTAAACATGCTTTTACAAAAGAGGTATCTAAGGTTTCCCTCTAAGCACCTTCCTAAAAACTATATATTTAAACATTCTACATTTTATAAAAGAAACTATAAAGAGAGATATTTATTTGAAGCCCATTCTTTGAAGGCTTGTAGACTTCTTTGGCTTTAGGCTTGATCCTCTCTTTATTTTATGTCTTCTTTTAATTTTGAAAAGACTAGAAGGAAGAACTTCAAATGTGTAGGTGAATGACCTCTCCCTTCATTAATAAAAGCCTCCTTTATTTGATTCTCATCATATGTTGAGGCCATAGAAGAGATCAAGTCCTCCTCGCCCTCGAGCGATGCTGAGGCCATAGAAGAGATCAAGTTCTCCCTCGCCCTTGAGCGATGTCGAGGCCAGAAAAGAGATGAGACCCCTTTTCATCTTAAGCGATGATAAAGCCAGTAATGCCTTTGGCAGCAAGTGATTGAGGACTCAAGACAAGTAAGTAAAAAGCAAGTTGAAAACGTTTGTAAGTCCAGAAGGCAAGAGAAAGTCGAAGAGCAAAAAGAGGAAGAAGCATAAAAACACGAGTCATCAGAGACAAGAAAAACACGCGAAGTTAAATCCTTCTTTGCCCCTGGGCAATGACGAGGCAGGCGACGCCTTCATGAGGAAGATTCCTCGCAGATACGAAGGCCAAGTGAAGTTCTAAGTGAAAAGATCAGAAGAAGTGTATGCATCGCGACTCAAAAAGGATGAGTATGAGAGAAGGTCACGTGCTACCTAAAGAGTTAAAGTCAAACGCGATGAAGAGATGTATCGAAGGTAACACGCTCGATATAGTAAAGAAAACAGAAGCAGATAAAGGTGCAAGAAAAGTTGAGATTGCACAAGAATTTAAAGGTAGCATCCAAATGGCATTTAAATAAATAAGATTAGGTGTCAGAATTACAGACAAGTTCGAATATTGTAAATACAAATTTACAAGAAAAGATGGAGGTTTATCAAAGGCTTCTCATTCCCCAAGGTCGAGGGGCACCACCTTCCCATCGACGATGTGGTTGCTGGGGTCACAGTTGGAGGTGTTGATCCCTGGGTTTTCACATATGGTTTGGGCCAGAGCCTCCTAGAACCCCTCATCAAAGGTGTCGGCCATATCGTCGAGGAGGTCTTGGTTGGCCTTCTCCAATTCCTCGACCTTGGAGTCCTTGGTGGCTAGCTGCTTTTCCAGAAATTCCTTCTCCACTTGAAGCTTGTTCACTTCAGCTTGGAATGTGTCGTGTTCAACCTGGAAAAGGTTGAGAGCTTCAGTCTTCGCAGGTAGCTCCCCTTTCGTCTTGCTCTGTTTTACCCCGAGCGCCTTGTAGATTTCAGCCACCACCCTCAGTTCCGCCACCTTCGCCTGTAGAGGGGCCATGGAGCCCAGAAGGTCAGCGTGCTTCTGGTCAGCCTCGCGCAGCCTCAGGGTGGCCGCCTCCTCCACCTTCCGTGTCTCCGCCAGGGAGGCTTGGTAAGCATCTTCCAGCTTCAGCTTTTCTTCCCTGTGGGTGGCCACCTCTCGCTTGAGGTCTTGAAGGGTTTGCATCTCGATGGCCTTGGTTTTTGCTTGTGCGCGCCAATCGAGTGCAATGGCAAGGAAGGCCCCCATGTAGTAGGGCATGCCTTCCTTCTTAGCCTCGCCAGAAGAGCTCCCCGACGACCTCTCATTGAATCCCCTCATTAGTTGCATGATTGTAGGGGGAATCGTCAAGACCTCTGGGGCGGGAGCTTGTGGAGTAGTTTGTGTTGGTGGGGGTGTAGATTCTGCCCCCTCCTCTTGGCCTATTTGGTGTGTGGGAGATGTGGCGCTGGGAGGGTTGTCCCTTAGAGATTCTCCACGCTGGGGGGATGCAGATTGTGAAGTAACGACTCTATTGGTCTTCCTCCTCTTGAAGACTTCCCCCTCGCCTGAGCCTTCGTCATCAGAGGGGACCACAAGGACGCCCTTGCCCTTGTCAAGGGGGGCTGGAGCAGAGGTGTGGGCCACAGCCAGTGGGATTGCGGCGATCGGAGGGGGTGAGCTGGGTGTTTGGAGAGTGTCGGGTGAATTGGTTGTGGGGGCAATATGTGGTGAATTTGGAATTTGTGGGGTTTCTGAGGGGGCGTCAGGGGCGCCAGCTTTCGCAGTAGTTGCCTTGTTGCGAGTCTTCAGAGCCTTGGCTAGAGCAAGACGTCTGGACGAGTCCATCACTGAGGTTGCACCAAGATAGACAAAATAACAAGAGTTAGAGCTGATACCAGTTAAAAGCACATATAACACATATAGAAATTTGGAGCAGATAAATAGCGCATACAACAAAAAGAGAAAGCACATTAAAGGGCAAAGATAAAAAGACAAGCATAGGCGCAGATCCTCCTACCAAAGTACTGAGACAGGGCGTCTGCATCAAATTCACAGGCTATGAGCTCCGCGGTGTTGAAGGCAATTCCCATGCCAGCTAGAGCAACACATACCTCTCTATCAGCAGAGGGTAGTTCATCAATGGACTTGGGCTTGATCAGCCTTGGCTCTTTCACCCAGTACAAGGGGAAGCCATCCAGGGCTGTGGGGTCACGTTTTGTGCAGCACACCCTAAAGAACTTACCTTTCCACCCTTTGTAGGAATTCTGGAAGAGGGTGAGGATGATCCTTCTGACGACCCCAGAAAAGCTCACCCAGAGGCTCTTCCCTTGCTTCTTCACTTCGAAGAAGTGGAGGAAGATGTCCACTGAGGGTAGCAGGCCCAAGTACCCGTTCAGGATTTCGAACGCCCTGATGAATGCCCAACTGTTGGGGTGTAGCTGGGCAGGGGCTACATTTATTTCAGTGAGCAGTTCCCTCTTGAAGCCTGAGAAGGGAAGGCGCAGACCGGTTCGTTTGAACACCGTTTGGTAGAGGAAGAAGAAGGGTTTGCCGCTGTTGGACCTTTCATCCATGCAGACCGGCTCCCCGCGGGTGGCGTGACGAACGGAAATGTGGGAGTCGTGTCTACTGTGGAAGGCATTGAAGTTGTATAGACGTGGGTCACCCAGATGGTTCTCCACGTCTTCAACGGTGGTCAAAGTCGAACATTCGGCCAAGAGCTCATTGGAGCCCCAGGAGTAGTGGGCCATATAGTTGATCCCTGGGGGTGGTGGATTGGCGGTTGTTTTTGTACGCGCCATGGATTGATGAAAAAAGCTGAAGAAGGAGGAAAGGAAAAAAGGTTTAGCAAATGGGGTTAAGGCAGAAAGGGGGAGAGAAACCCTAGAAAAACCCTACCCACGCAAGAAGAGAAGAACAGGGAAAACGGAGAAGTGAGGAAGAAGAGGACAAATGTAAGAAAAATAAACAGGCCCAGGCAATTATAACAACAATGCAGTAAAGGGAAAGGGTCATCAAAGAAGAAAAACCGTACCTTTGAGTAATCGGATTGACGAAGATTGGGGGTGCGAAGAGAGAATGCAGGAAAAGCTTTTGGAGAAGAAGGTGAACAGTGGTGGGAATGTGAAAGAGTGAATGAAACAGTGCCTTGAGCGCGCGTTTTTGAAAACTTATAACGTTAACTTGAAGAAGCACTAGCGGCACTCATCCCCAACCACATGATCGTGCCACGTGTCGAGAAATTAACGAGCAACCTAAAGCGTCACATCATCAGCACATAGAATGTCACATCAGCAGGAATGCCACGTGGATGATAGGGTGAGGCCTTAGTCTTTTTGCTGAAACAAGTGTTAGGTCAAGACTAGGGGGCTTGTGTACCGTCCCGTCCCTGGGCGTTGACCAAAGTCAAAGTCAACATATGGTGGGACCCCTCAGGGGGGCCCAAGGAAGAAAATCAACATGTTGACCGCTTGAGGCGTCGCCAGGTGTAGGCGTCGCCAGGTTAAGGCGTCGCCAAGATGAGGCGTCTCTAGGATAAGGCATCGACGGTGTCACCCCTCGATACCCACGGGTAGGAAAGACCGTGGAGGGGGCGACACCATGAGAGGCCTCAGTACCTCAGAGCAGTAAGAGACAAGTGGCTTCAAGGCCATAGTTCTAGTACCAGTAGGGGGTAACCTGACTCTTGAAGTACCCACGCCACCTCTGGGAGACCTCTGGGACAGATACGACCCATGAGAGGGCCACGCCCAGGGGCGAACCATGTGCATGGTACGAGAGGAAGGTAGATACACTTCCAGGGTGAGTGACTAGAGTTTGGGGCGCATGAGTTGGCACCCAGAAAGTCACCCCTTACGCCAGATGCACTTCGAGGAAGGAGGGCTTACACGATGGATTATCCCTAAGTTGGGTTACAACGCTGTAGGGCCCTCCACGTAGAGTAGCGATCAAGTCAGAAGAACACGTGGCAACAAGCATTGAAACATCAAGGTATATCAGTTTCCCTGAAAGTTTGCTAAGGTACGTTTTGTTCAGTTTATGTTTCAAACGCTTTAAAGCACTTTAAATGCTTTAAATGCTTTGAACGTTTTAAATGCGTTGAACGTTTTTAATCGCCTTAAATGCGCTTTAAGACGCTTTAAATGCACCTTAAGACGCTTTGAATGCTTTAGACGTATAAAGGAGGCTTTAGACGTTTGAGATAGGGATCCAGAGTTTTCAGTTTCACACACACTCTAGTTGCTTGCTCGCGAACCCACTGTACGCACAGGCAATTAGGGAGAAATCAGTTACTCAGTTATTTGACCACCTTCAGAGCATCCATTCACGGTGTTCCGATACGGAGGTGTGTCACCTTTGATGTTTCTCGCTTGCTGACTTGATCGTCGGAGTGCAAACAGCCGCGAGGGCGCCCCTTTGTTCACTTCTTTTCAGGTACTCAAGACGGCGCAGAACAAAGGTGCCCTAGCTCGCGATCAGAAGCCACGCACGAAGACGTCCCTGGTCAACCGGCGGGAACAGGCATGTTTAGCATACTTGCATACCTTTCTTTCTATTTAACGCTTGATGTTCTACAACAAGTTTTTAATAAAAACTACTTTTTCAAAACCATCCTTGCATAATACTTCATCAAGGACAGGAATATGAAGTAGGTAAAAAGGTGTAAGGGGATTAAACCCATACACAACCTCAAAAGGGGTGTGAGAAGTAGTAGAATTAACTACTCGGTTATAAGCAAACTCACTATGAGGAATTAAATCCTCCCACACCCTAGGGTTCCCGGAAATAAGGCATCTTAACATTTGGGTCAAAGTTCTATTCACCATTTCTGTTTGACCGTCAGTTTGGGGGTGGCAAGTAGTAGAAAACAAAATTTTAGTGCCAAGTTTGCCCCCACAAAGTCTTCTAGAAGTGACTCAAGAACTTAGAGTCTTTGTCAAATAATATACTTCTAGGAAGCCCATGTAATCGAGCAACTTCCTTAAAAAAGAGATTTGCAATATTACAAGCATCATCTACTTTGTGGCATGGAAGAAAATGAGCCATTTTAGAAAAACGATCCATTATCACAAAGATAGAATCCATACCCTTAGATGTCTTGGGAAGACCTAAAATGAAGTCCATAGAAATTTCTACCCAAGAAATGCCTGGGATGGGGAGAGGGGTGTATAAACCATGGTTAAGATAGGCGCCTTGGTTAATTTGTCTTTCAAAGTTCCAAAACCATTTGTTTGTTCTTGGCCCCATTTGAACACTACATCCTTCTTTACTATCTTATTGAGAGGTGCAACAGTAGTAGTAAAGTCTTTCACAAATCTTCTATAGAAACTAGCTAATCCATGAAATCTTCATACTTCACTAATATTGGTGGGTGTATGCCAATTTCTAATTGTTGCTACCTTTTGTTCATCCACATGCACCCCATTGGAGCTAACTACAAACCCTAGGAATTCTATATGGTCTATGGCAAAGACACATTTTTTTTCCAGATTAGCATACAACACATCTTTCCTAAAGATTTCTACAACTTGCCTGACATGCACTTTATGGTCTTCTATGTTCAAGTTGTAGATAAGAATATCATCAAAGTAGACTACTACAAACTTGCCTATAAAAGGTCATAAGACATGAAGCATAAGTCGCATGAAGGTGCTTGAAGCATTGGTTAAGCTAAAGGACATGACTAACCACTCATACAACCCAACCTTGGTCTTGGAAGCGGTTTTCCATTCATCGCCTGATTTAATCCAGATTTAATTATATCCACTTTTAATATCAATTTTGGTGAAGATTTGAGATCCATGTAACTCATCTAACAAGTCATATAATCAAGGGATGGGATGCCTGTACTTGATGGTTATGTTATTTATGGCACGACAATCCATAGACATCCTCTAACTCCCGTCCTTTTTAGGGACAAGAATGACATGCATAGCACAAGGACTCATGTTATCTTGGGCCCAACCTTTATTTAATAACTCCTCGACTTGTTTTTTAATTTCTTTGACCTCAGTTGGATTGGTTCTATATGTAGGTCTATTTGGTAAAGAAGCTCCAAGAATGAAATCTGATGTTTAATGCTCCTTAAAGGAGGTAATCCTTTAGGTGGCTCTTGGAACACATCCTGAAATTCCTTTAGCAAAGGGTCCAAGCATTTAGAACTGGTTAGATTTAATGGCTTAAACAAGAGGGGAGTGAATTCTTTAATGGAAGATTTTCGCAAATAATGGAATGAAATGAAGATTAATGAAGAAGTATAGACAAAACAATCCGATCAACCAAAAAACAAAACTGTTTTAAATTGATTTTAGAAGATCAATCGGTTGTTTATACGAATCAATCGATTGTTTATACCAGTAGTTGTTAAAATCACAAAAGAAACAGTTTTAAAGGAGTGAGAGAGAGAGAGAGAAACACACAAGCAATTATACTGGTTCACTCCTTGTCAGAGCTATATCCAGTTCTCAGAAACTATTTGAGATTTCACTATGTAACCAACAACAGATTACCAACTCACACACCAACAAAGAGGTGATGTTGACCTCTTAAGAACATTCACCGTCTTTACTAAACCACACACACAAAGTCAGAATACCCTCTGACCTCACAGTACAACAGTTTACAGATTTACAAACTTGGAAACAATTACAAAAGAAAGCAGGAAAGATTATACCTAATTCAAGGAATTACAGTTGAACCTACTTCACTGTTAAACCAATGCAAAGCCAAAACACTCTTGCAATCTTGAATCCAAATTTTCACAAAAGTGTTTATGAATCTCTCTTTCTGTGTTTTTGAAATTGGGAGGTAATCCCAGTTTTATAGCTTTCGAAAATAGTCGTTTAAGGCAGTTAATCATGAGCTAAAACAGATTGAAATCACAAAACAGATTTAACAGTTTTATGAAAAATTGTTAAAGATTTTCAAATATCAATCGGTTGAATTGTCGAATCAACCGATTGAATTTGTTTGACAGTTAAGCCAAGCAAAGGTCAAACCAATTTAAAACCTTTCAAACACACAAGAGAAAAACAACATGTTAAAACGACAAATCAACAGGTTGTTTTTCACTGACTTTGGAAAACACTTTTTCTTTTAAGGAATTGGATTGATTCATATTTGAATTGACTAAGAGTGGATTTAACAAATTCTAAACTACCCAGATCCCATGCCCATTCACAGTAACACAATCTTCAAGCTATCTTCATAGATTTGGAGGCATCAAAGCTTCATTTTTAACATTCTCTCCCTATTTGATGAAGACAAATCCTTGGGTTGCTTTGGGATGTTCTGTTAGAATTTGGCACTACTTGCAATACAGAAAATGTGCAGGTACAAGGAGTAACCCATTCCAGATACTATAAGCATCAGAAAACCAGTTTTCACTAAGTGATTTCCAAAAAGGAAGATCAGCAAAATCAGTGTGAAAACTAGTTAAAAATAGTTTGATGCAGCAGTTAAAATCAACTAGTTAAAAAAAAGCAACCAGTTAAAAAACAGAGTGCAATAGTTAAACGAAAAATAGCCAAGCTAACTAGTCCACCAAAAGCAGTTTCAAAACAAGATAGGTGGCATATAATAGAATATTACAAACCCACAGCACAAACCCATAATACTTCTTCTACCTCTATTTGTCTTCACAAATAGAATGAAAGAAGGATAAAAACAACAAAAACAGAAAAATTGTTCAGAAATTTAAATCAGAATTTGAAAGAAAGCGGATAAATTTCTTCAATCATCCTTGCCATACTGCAATTCAAACAGTTGATTTTGTACTGCTTCAATTTGCTCATCAAAGGTCTGAAACCTTGCATCCATATTTTGAAATCTTGTAGCACACAACTCATGGAGACTCCTTTGATTATCAGCAAAGTTGTCCATCCCGTTCACCATAAGTCTTTTAAAGGGAGACATGGATGTTATTCTTTCATCCATGTGTGCAGAACTTGGTCTAGCTTCAAATACTCCAGCAGCAGGTTCATCTCTAGTGGCGACAACTTCATTTTCTTCCTCAACATGAGCTATACTTGATGAGCCCGCTTGATCTCCATTTTTACTCACCCATCTACCATTAACTTTGGTAAACCCCATCGTGCTTAGGAGACCATTGTTGACGTCACTTGTGGACTTCACAATTTCATAAAGTTTATCTTCTAGGTCCACTTCAAAATACTATAGAAACTTAGAAATAAAAAAAGCATAAGGGTAATGATAGTCACTTAACCATGTTGATTTCTGCATATGGTCTTTGAAAATGTGAATCCAATTGAGTTTCACTTTGTTCATTATGCAGTAGATGAGGACCAGATCTTTTTCAGACAAGGTGGAGTGATTGTTGCCCCTTGGAGTGAGCATCCATGAAATGATAAAGGCAATGGGTCTTTCATTTAGTTTCAACCCTCCTACTGAAAAAATTTTCACTCTTGAAAGAGGTTTCTTAAGACAACTTTTGTAATACTGCATTTTGTTGAATTCTTCAACAACTCCTATGTTTCCTTTGTTGATCCTTAATCCAGTATACTTTAGGCCAGTGATTACTGTCTAGACATCATGGGTGATCTCCATATCTACTCCTTTCACATGTGAACAAATATTATGTCTAACAATTTGAAAGTTTGTGTAAAATACCCTTACCAAGTCTGGAATGATGTTTCCAAACATCTCAAGGAACCTTTTCAGCATCTTCTCCTCTAGTAAGCTCATCACCTCCATAAGTTTCTGCTCTTTCATCCATTTAAAGGTTATTAACTTTGGATTATTGATCACCTTCCTGCTTGTTTCATGGAGATACTTTTCAATCACCTCTTTTTCCCCCGAAAACCATCTTTATAGGCGTCCACCTCTCTTCACTGCCCTAGTCTTCATTCTCTTAGAGGAGGGAGGTGTTGATTCCATGACTAAAGATGAGTGAGCACACAACAGAGAACAAACAAGCTGCATGTTCAAATAGATATAGACTAAAAGGAAGGAGAAAACAGTTGGTTGTTTCTTGTGAAGAAAAACAGCAGATAAACCATATTTTTATAAGCAAAAAGGGAAATTAATACTTTGGCATTTTGTGGGTTGAATTCAAATAGAAAAAGAATTTGTTCAAAGGTAATAAAGTGAATTGTCAGACCCAAAACAAAATGCTCGGAAAAACCACATGCAGATTTGACTAAACCAGAAAACTTTAAATTCCCAAGATATTGAAGAATATATTCCATTAATGACAGTAAGTACATTGAGAGAATAATATTCAAGGAATTAATAAGTGTATCCTTGACCTACAAAGGCTCTGAGAACATTCAGAGGCACAAACCAATGAACATACATTAAAGTATCTTTTTAACACAGTATAGTCAAGGAAGAAATAATCGGTTGTTTTGTGAAAACAATCGGTTCTTTTTTTGTGACAACAATTGAGTTTTATAAAACCAAAAATTCTAACAGAATTCAACATTTAGAGATACACACACCATTTGTATGAATATGAAAGAAATAAAGTATTAAACCAGTCAGGAACCAATTGCAGAACCAAAAAGATGAATTTACATATTTGAAATAGTTTGTCAAACATAAAAAAGTCATAGTACATGAAAAGTAATTCTTCAAGAAAAAAAGTACATATAGAAGATTGCACATAACATCAGAACCAAAACTTCATTCTGAACTGCTTCCACTCAAACAACCTTCTACAGATCCTTGAACATAGAAGCAAAGTCTTGCAAGAATAACATATCAAGTGGCAAGATTTGATCCCTTAAAGAATTTTGGTCCTTTGATGTTAGTTTGATCATTAGAACCTTTAAGATTCTTAGGAATCCACTTTAATATGCCTCTGGGAACAAGAATTTTTCTCACTTTACATAATCTAACTGAATGACCTCTTCTCATACAATAAAATCAGGAAACAATCGATTGTTTCGATTTTTTAGTCAATTATTTTTCTTGCAAAGGTTGAAAACAGTTTTGAACTACCATTGTTCTTATTCTATGGATTAAAACCAAAACCAGATTTTCCAAACACACAATTTTGAGATGCTACCACATTCTTAAAGTTGGATTTTCTTTTGGTAAGTTTGTCCATAGTTTTCACAAAGAAATATGCAATTTTTATAAAAACTTGAGTCATACTCACAAGAAGAGTTTTTGTAAATAAGATCAAGGGTTTTAAAATCATTTCTGGAGTTATCCAACTCATCTTCTAAGTTTTTAACTCTAGATTCCAGCCAGTTGTTCAAACCTTTCAACCTATTATTTATGAGAGCTAATTTATTTTCTTCTTCATGAGTCTCTTTAAAGGCCTCAAGAAGTTGATAGTAACTATCACCTTTAGTGGAAGAATTCGAACTTACAATGCTTGAGGTAGAAGCTTTTAAACAAAAATTGGCTTTTGCATCTTCTGAGGAGGAGTTGGAAGAAGACGCCTCATTATCTTCCCAAGCTATATAAGCCTTCTTAACCTTGCCTCTCCTTTCTTGAATTCTGTTTTCTCTTTATTCTCATCGTTAGGACAATCTGCCTTGATGTGTCCCTTCTCACCACAACCAAAACATGTATACTTATTAGTGTTGAAATCATTTGACTTTTTACCATTGTACCTTTTAGAAGATTGATGCTTGTTGCCGTTCTTTCTCGAGAATTTGATAAATTTCTTTGACATCAGACTGAATGTATCTTCACCACTGTCACTTGATTCTTGGCACCTTTTATGTCTAGTTGTCTTTAAGGCTATGCCTTTGGCATGCTTGTCCTCATTTTCTTGAAGAAATAATATGTTCATTTCCAATTCGTGCTCCCTCAGCTTCCCAAACAATGAAGTTGTTGTCATAGAGGTTAGATCTCTTGATTCATATATGGCAGTGACCTTTGGCTATCATGTTCTATCAAGACATTTGAGAATCTTTATATTCAGTTCCTCTTTCTCAAAGTTCTTCCCAAGGCTCATAAGATGATTCACAATTTGAGAGAATATTTTCTGCACTTTGGATATTGTTTCTCCCTTCTGCATTCTAAACATTTCATATTCTTGAATGAGGGCATGCTTCCTTGCCATCTTCACATCATTTGTCCCCTCATGTGTGACTTCAAGGATGTCCCACATCTCATTTGCAGATGCACACTATGATACCCTGAAAAATTCATCACAACTTAATGTAGATGTTATTATATTCTTTAAAACCCAATCAAACTTAGCTTTCTTGCTATCTAATTTAGTCTATTCAGACCAAGGTTTCTCAACACATTCATCATCTTTTTTTTTGTATTTGGAATGAAAGGACCATTTTTTATAGCATCCCAAATTCCTATATTTGTAGATTCAATAAAAATCTTCATTCTTACTTTTTAGAATTGGTAGTTCACACCACAAAATAAAGATGGTCTATTGATAGACGCTCCATCCCCAAAAGGTAACTTGTCAGCCATTAACTTTTTTTTAAAAAAATTACTTGAGTAAATGTCAATAACCCAGCTCTTTATGCCAATTGTTAGATTTAATGACTTAAACAAGAGGGGAGTGAATTGTTTAATGGAAGATTTTTGCAAATAATGGAGTGGAATGAAGATTAATGAAAAGGTACAGACAAAACAATCAGATCAACCAAAAAACAAATTATTTTAAATTGATTTCAGAGAATCAATCGGTTGTTTATACGAATCAACCGATTGTTTATACCAAGATGTTAAAATCACAGAATAAACAATTTTAAAGGAGTGGGAGAGAGAGAGAAACACACAAGCAATTATACTGGTTCACTCCTTACCAGAGCTACATCCAGTTCTCAGAAACTCTTTGAGATTTCACTATGTAACCAATAACAGATTACAAACTCACACACCAACAAAGAGGTGATCTTGACCTCTCAAGAACACTCAGCCTCTTTGATAAACCACATACACAAAGTCATAACACCCTCTGACCTCACAGTACAACAGTTTACAAATTTACAAATTTGGAAACAATTACAAAAGAAAGCATGAAAGATTACACCTGATTCAAGGAATTACAGCTGAACATAATCCACTCTTAAACCAATGCAGAGCCAAAGCACTCTTGCAATCTTGAATTCAATCTTCACAAAAGTGTTTCTGAATCTCTCTTTCTGTGTTTTTGAAATAGGGAGGTAATCTCAGTTTTATAGCTTCCGAAAATAGTCGTTGAAGGCAATTAATCATGAGCTATAACAGATTGAAATCACAGAAAATTGATTTAACAATTTTTTGAAAAGTTGTTAAAGATTTTCAAATATCAACCGGTTGAATTGTCGAATCAACCGATTGAATTTGTTTGACAGTTAAGCCAACTAAGGTCAAACTAGTTTAAAAACCTTTCAAACACACTAAGAGAATACCCAGTGATTTCTGGGGACTGAATGTAGCTCTTGGATAAGAGTGAACCAGTATAAATTTGTTGTGTGATTCTTTCTATCCTTAATCTCATTTGAATTTGTTTTTGGCTTATTTTATTAACTGCTGATAAAAACAACGGTTGAATTGCATAAACAACGGGTTGATTTTCTGGAAAAATAATAAAACATATTTGTTTCTTGGCTAACTGTGTTTTTTTCTCTTTAATTCTTCATTGGCTTTCTCTATACCTTCAATATTTACGAAAATATTTTATAAACAATTCAACCCCTCTTGTTTAAGACCTACAATTCTAACACCTAATTATGGTGATTACTACATCGTTTAGTGAGATATGCATGTTGAGGTGTAGGCAAGGGTTGAGAGACCCGGACAAGCTCCATCAGCCATGCCTCCTTCAAGATACCATATTAGGAAGCATTAAGGGGAGTATACACTTTGTATTTCCCCATACGCTTCCTTTTGAAACTCGAGACAGTATATGGGAGACCATTGTAAGCTCTTTAGATCTTCAACATTCTCTTCAATACTAATGTATCCTCTTTAGACCTTCAACATTCTCTTCAATACTAATGTATCGAGCAACCCTGACACAATGTTCATCCATATGAAAAAGGCCATTAATGGCATAACAAAGAAGATGCATACAATGCAAGCTTTGCACCAAACATAGCTTCGCAACCTCTTCCAACAATAACAACAAGAGATACATGCCATTCGACATGAGTAGAAGCCAAAGACAAATCCTCATTCCCCAAGAGAATGAAAAAGTGGTTCCAAAGAGAATCCTCGTTCCCTTAGCCCTTAACTTGGGGACTTTTTTTACCCAATAGTCCCACAATGCTAAGGAATTGAGGTCAATGTTAGTTTATATACATTTTTCTCCCTTAACCCATCAAGGTGCCTTTTAAGGACAAAATTGTGACGGAGCTCCAAGCTCCAAAGCATACCATACATCGGATGTGATGATTGACCTAGTGATGTTATCTTAACATACTTTAGGAGGTCAGAACATATGTTAACTATCATTTTATTATAATCAATGAAGGATTAAATATGTGATAACACTAGTTGTAACAAATAAATATTAAATGGTGTCTTAACCAACACAAACTCGTGTGTAGAGTATATGATTAGTGATTGGCAAAGCATGCACAGTAAAAAAATTAAAGGTTTTTTCTTCTTAGTATGTTAATTAAGTATAGCCATACTAATTAGTAAATGCATCACTCCAAAAAATGTTTTGGTAGGGAAGAAGCTGCAAGCAAGGTAGGCTAGTTTGTGCGTTATGCATATTTTCTCTCCAGGGCTTTATTCATGTGTATACGGGCAAGAAAACCTATGGATGTTTGCTATTAGCATATATGCTATTAGGGAAAATGCTTGGGATTTATGATGCTGAAAAATCAAACAATATTAGGAATATGCATCAATAAAATGTATGCAGTAGTGTAATACGCAATAGGCACATGGTCTCTTATATCTATCAACTTCAAGAGATGGGGTTCGCTGATCTCAGCAGTTTCACAGGTATGCGATTTTCAAGAAGAATAATAAATGATAGGTTTTTCATTAGTAATATTTATTACATGGACTTGTCACATTTGAATACCCTGACCAACAGTGCCACATTTGAAGGACTCGTCATTTGTCATAGTCGAGAGTTTCTCGAAGAGACTATAATAAAAAATAAATATATCATAGAATCAGAACCTTCATCAAGAACTAACCAAGATTTTTAGCTTATTTAAGTTTGTTTGAGCCTCCAATCAGTCTTTTGGGCTCAGATTTAACTCAAAGAGATTGTTCCAGAAATTTTGGAGCATAAGATTACAAGAACTTTATTTGTAAAAATTGAACAAAATAGTTTAGGAATTTATTTTGGACCATGTATTTGGGACTGAATAGCATAGGATTTTGGACCTTGGTGTTTGGATCCAAAGTCATTTATGTTGAAATTAATGGCTTAAACAAGAGGGGTGAATTGTTTATCAAAAGATTTTCGCAAAGATTGAATAAGAATGAAGGTTTATTAACAACCACAGAAGAAACAATCAAGGAAATCAATCAAATAATGTAATTGAAACTCTTAGCAGAATTTCAATCGATTGAAACTTCGTTTTAACCGGTTGTTTATGGCAGCAACAAAAATCAATTCAAATCAAACAGTTAATAAGGAGTGAGAGAGAGAGAGATTACTCAGCCAATTTATACTGGTTCATTCAACCTTGAGCTACATCTAGTTCCCAGAACAACCACTGGGTTCCACTAGTAACCAATCACAGATTACAATTCACACTATAGGGTATCACCCATACATTATTCATGTCGTCGATGTTAAGGTTGATGGTCATTGTGGGTATTGTATTGTTGTCGATTGGGTATGGGAGAGGAGTCATGGACGATTGTTCGAATGAATTTGTTAAAACAATATGTTGAACTTTTGGGTGGGCATGAACGATATGAATACTTAAAGAAGTCACTTCTTGTTGATTGCATGTCAATGGTACCAACCACTGACCCCTTTCATTTGCACTTTGCATTTTCCTAGTTGATTTAACTTCATGTGCCATTTGTACTTGTTGGCAGGAACAGATAAGTGGATGACAATTCCGAACATGGGATATGTTATTGCTAATCGGTATAATGTGATTTTTGTGTCATTGTCATGATACAATCATCCACTATTTTTCCTTTAAGAATCCAACCACCAAGTAATTTGAATCACCATCGAATAATTGCAATTCGACATGTGCACGAAATCATTTTGTTCAGGTATGTCCTGACTAAAAACAAAGTGAATATTGCTAACTTAAAAGTTATGTAACTTTTATAGGTATGGATGAAAGATGGTTGTCCAATTCCACTGACAGATATATTATGGGCAACACATCGTTATCCAACGACCCAATCTTGGTCATCATACTACACTAGCTAGATACAAGTTTATACACAAATAATGTTCATTAGACGATATTTGTAATAGTTACTTAATTTTCATGTTTAAGGATGTTTAATGATCTAAATACATCTATTTGAAATAATTTCTAATGCATTCATTTATACTTTTACATTCAACCCAATGCCATGCTTGCGGATGTCAATATCCGAAAGTCATTAGCATGCCTGCGGATGTGGATATCTAGAACTCGTCACTATGACTACAGATGTGAGAATCCAAAAGTTACATATCTTTGCTACAAATATTGTTATCCATAAGTCACCACCATGCTTCCGGATGTGGATATCCGAAAGCGAATAATGTAGTTTTGATTTTGGCAGTATGATGATTTTGGTACTTTTAATGAACTAAATTTAAAACCATCTAAACCAATTTAAAGAATATAAACAAAATGAACATTACAAGGTATTGATAAGGTCAAAACAAAATTAAGTCATGCTTAAAGTTCAAACAGACATAGTTCAAGTTCAAACAACAAAATCGTTCACGGATTAAAATATTACAACAATTGTCCTAATACATAATATATCAATCATTCCTACGTGAATGCCTCATTATATACACAACTCTATCATTCGTTGCTCCTTGTGCTAATATGAGGGTTGCTTGTGTTGAAGATGGGAAGCTTTGATGTATCAAATCCTTATGGAACCTGATCTTGCAGGGGACTCAAACGTCAAAGGATTCGCCACGTCAAACTCTATCTTCCACCTCCTCAACCGCGACAAGTGCAAGAACGCTCCAAGCACTCCACAAGAACTCCAAGCAAACCTGCGAAACACACCAAACGACGCTTCTAGCGGCCGATTGCACTCCGACGCTCAAGGCAGCCTTGCAAAACCACCAAAGAACTAAGAATCTCTGCGAGACTCGTGTGCACTCTGTGTGTGTGTAAACTAGTAACTTGCAAGAATGAATCTTACCTCCCTTTGCATGAGCGTGGAATGCCCTTTATATACTCTGTTGCGCGCCTAAGTTATCCGTGCATGAAGTAACTTAGCGCGTTTCTTCAACTAGGTGGTCCGTGCAACCTCAGTGTGAATACCAAGTGTGGCTTGGCTAAGCGCACGCACTAGGCATCACCTACTGTGTGGACGATCACCTCTGTTTTGCACCATGCACGTTATGGGTTAAGAGAACACCAATCACCAACTGGCTTACTAGCTCTCTTAGGCCACTCTCGTGCACGGCACTACAAAGCACATAACTTCTCCTTTCTTTGATACCCATAGCGCCACGCCTTCTGCTTCCAGGCGCTTGTCTAGGCGCTGATCGCGCATCCTCTCTGACCACCGCCCCCTGATCACAGATCACCACCCTGGGTGACTCTCTCAATGACACATCTGCTTCCCTGGCCCACGTTTTCCACTAAGAACGGTCCACGTGGCCATCCTTCGCTGATGTCATCGACTACCGATGACCGACCGGATTACAAGCCCCCTAGTCTCGAGCTGTTAACTTGTTTTCAGCGAAGAGACTAAGTGGTCGTCATCAGCGGCCACGTGGCAAGTGATGCCACGTCACGTGCCACATCACGTGCTATGTTTTAAGTGACGTTACGCCTTCCTTCCTTAATCTTGCGACACGTGTATGCATCAACGGTTAGCATGAAACGTCATTTGCGCTTCCCATATTCAAAAACTTGCACGCCTCCACTGTTCCCCTACCTTCTCCAACACTTTTCCCTGAACTTTCGAAGCCTTTCTCCGCGCGTTTCATCTTCCCCAACCTCCAGCTTTCATAAACCACTTGCGATCATCAAAAGGTACCCCTTTTTCTTCATCTATGGCATATTGAATACCTTCTACCGATTGCATCATCCAATATCTGTACTGTGCATACTTTGTGGGCTGTTCTCCCTTTCCCTGCACTGTGCTAGGGTTTCTTCTGGTTTTTCTGCATTCTTCTGCATTTTTCTGTGTTTTTGCTTCTTCTTCTTCATCGCTTTCGCTTCTCCACCCCCTTCAACCATAGCATTTTCGTTCTCCTCACCTTCCTCCTGTCTTTCATTGGTCCCTCATTCCTTCTTTTCTTTCTCCATTGTAGCTACTGAACAATGGCTCGCACAAAAACCACTGCGCGTCTCGCCTCCTCTTCTAGTGCACAGCCTTCCGCAAGTGCACCACCACCGCCTTCGACGAGCACGCGCCCCTCAACGAGTGCGCAGCCCCAAGCGGCGCCTCCTCCACATACCTACGCGCGGGTGTACCAGTGGGCTTCCCTCCACTTGCTCGCTGAGACCTCTACGCAACTCCCTGACGACCACCTCACCAACCTTCTGAGCAGCGACTCAGACGAGCCCATGTGCGCCCTTGACATGCCCCCTCGGGACATGCCAATATGCGTGGATGATAGGGCCACCAACGGAGTGCCCTTCACCTTTATTTACTCCTCCATCTTCAAGAGGTTGCGCCTCCGACTTCCTTTCACATTCTTTGAGAAGGACCTCCTCATCGAGCTGAACGTGGCTCCCTGTCAACTCCATCCAAACGCTTGGGCATTCATCCGAGCGTTCGAGATTCTCTGCAACCACTTTGGACACCCCCCCTTCAACCGACGTCTTCCTCCACTTCTTCGAGGCCAAGAACCCAGGCGATAGGTCGTGGGTGAGCCTGAACGGTGTGTCAGGGAGAGTGATCTTGGGCCTATACCAGCAATCCTTCAAGGACTGGAAGGGTAGGTTCTACATGATCACCTCCAACGAGCACAACCCGACTCTACTTGAGGGCTTCCCACTCTATTGGGTACCCAAGGTAGAGTTCAAAAAACCCCGAGGCTTGGAGGCTATGGCACCTTACGAGCGCGAGCTGTGTGGCCTACTCTCGAGCTTGGACGCTAAGTTCGGCTCCTCCACCCTCATCAAGCATGAGTTCGACGCAGAGATGCTTAAAAATACATTGGTTTGCACCCTCTTCTTCACTCCAATTTCATTTCTCTGAGTACGATAGTGTGCTTGCTTGCCACACTTGCATACTTGCACATGTTAATCACTTCTCTGCATGCTAACACTGAACCGATGAACTTGATTGACCTTTCTGCACTTTGTTTGCTTTCTTGGCTCTTTGTGTACTAACCCTTTGCCATGTTTAACCGGTGCAGATATGACTTCCAACGAAGAACGACGACAAAAGCTAATCGCGCTGGCCAAGAGGCGACGAGCTGTCGGGTCGTCTTCGGGGACTGAGGCCACCTCCGAGCCCATCTCTGCCTCCCCTATCTCGGTCGCGCCAGCTGAAGGCCCCGAGACCAGGGGTGAAAAGAAAAGGAAACGACTGGTGAAGGCTCCCACCACCGTCGCATCCACCGAAGAGGAGAGCTCGGGTCTCCTCTAGCCCAACGAAGAAGAATGGGAGCCGAGGGCGCTGAGGGAGATGCCTCTCCAATCCCTCCAGCACAGGTTTCTCCTACACGCCCTCCTTCTCCAGCCCCTCTTCCTTCCCCAGCACAGCTTCCTTCCCCGCCCCCAGCCAGCCAACCCCCTACCTTACCATCTCAAACTGCTAGGAGCGGGGCTGCTCGCTCGGAGGGGACCTCTCACCCCTCAACCTCACCACGCCCTCAAGCCTCCGTCGCCACGACCGAGGGTGGTAGTGAGAGTTCCCACCGAGCCTCGGGTTCCAGCACTGATGGGCTCACCAGGGTCATCCAGCTGACCAGGCAACTGCTCCAAAACCGCGAGCTGGTCAGGTGGAGCGGGAGCGAGGTGGACCTTCATGTGGCCCGCCAACTGGTGCTCTCTCGGGAATTTTCCACCCAACATCGCCGCATCGAGAAGCTGGAGGGAAAGATGAGCGAGCTGATCAACCAAAAAGAGTCGCTACAAAGCGACTACGAGGCCCTGCAGAGCACCAACGAGATGCTGAGGGACATGGTGGAGGAAGCCAAGAGGGGGCGCGCCCTGCAAGTCCAAGAAACCATCAAAACGGAGATGAGGATGGGGGACGCCGTCGCCGCTCTTGACGCTGAGCTGGTCGAGACCACGGGAAGGGCCATTCAGCTTGAAGCCGAGAATGCCTTCCTGCGCCAACAGATCGCAAATCTGGCGAAGGCTCTCGCAGCGAACGAGAGGCGTGCCAATGATCAGGGGTCCAAGCTCAAGGAAGCCGAATCCACCAACGCCACCCTTATAGCTGAGAAGGTCGTGCTCGAGACTGACAAGGCTGAGCTCGAGGCTGAGAAGACCAAGCTCTGGGAAGAGGCCGCTGATACCTTTGCTGAGGGTTTCGACTTGGCCCTCGAGCAAGTTAAGTGCGTCTTCCCGGAGGCTGACTGCTCTCAGTTTGCTATCGACTTCGAGGTGGTGGACGGCGTGATCATTCGCCCTTGATCATTTGTTGTCTTGTTTACATTCCTTTGTACATAAACTGTAAAAACTCTTTATGCACATATAAAATGCCACTTTTCTTTTACCGTTTCTCTTGCTGTGCATCTCTTAGCCTTTATCTCTTGTAATGCATGACTAACAGCTAACCTGCTCGAGCTTGATACGAACCTTCACTGTACTTGAATTCTCTGCCTCTGACTTTGATCACAACTAACTACACTTGATAACTGAACTGGCATGCTTTGCTTGCTTAGGCCTATCGCGTAAGAACTTGTCTAAAACTCTTTAAACAACGTTCTAACCACCGATAACCGATCAGAATGCTACAGCCACCCACTCATCAGTCATCGCGCCTCTGCTTCCACCTTATATCTCTCTATATTGCCTGTCACTCCAGCGCTAAGTGCATGGAGGACTTCTACGCCGATCGATCAAGGATGATGCCTTGTTTTGGGCGAAAGAGTGTTTCTCGGTAACCCCTCTTGCTTGCCCCAAGGTCATCAACCCTTAACACGTTGGGTCGTACTTTCCACCTTCTCACTCCTGGGGTGAGAAGGGTTTTAACTAAGAGTTCTACTGTGCCGATGATGATGCTATGCCACTTGGGTAAAGGCGTTTCTCGAAATCCTTCCTTTCCCTTCTTGAGCTTACTAGCACCCCTGGCTTTTCGAACCTTAGCTGCCTGCACTCACACTTGGGGTGAGGAGGACTTTAAACCGGTTGCCATGCTCGCGACTGGGGCGAGGAAGGCCTAACCGATTACCTGTGCTCACGCCTGGGGCGGGGAGGATTTTAACTTTAAATCTTTGCAAACTCTTATACGGATAACCTCTTTTTTATTGGGTGGCCTCATTAAAAACCCTCTTTTGGGGAAAAGAGTGCCCCCTGAACTTTTCAAACTGTTTAGCGCGAAAGCGCGACTACTTTACAATTTCAACTAAAATAGAACTTCAAGTGTGTGGCGTTCCACGTTCTGGGGATCACCCCCCCCCCCAGGTCTAGAGTCTCCAGCCGATAAGCACCATTCTTCAACACCTGGCATGCCCGAGGCTGACCATGCAAACACTTCCAGATGCCTCTCAATCACCTCGGTGATCTGTCGCCTCGTGTCCTCGCTGAGCGGCCCTCCCAGTTTGAACTTCTTTCCCTGGATCTCCGTCTCCACCCACCCCTCAGCAGGGTGAGGCCTCTTTTCACTGGCGATCACCGCCCTTGCGATCCCTGACTCGCGGGGCGTGATCATGCTCTCTTTCTCATCTTCTACTTGGTCCACCCCTGAGCCCCCCAGCACTACTTCCTCCATCTCCGCATCACCTTGTGTACCTCTTACCAGCCCTGCGACCTCCGATCGCCTCTCGTCCACACCCGGCGGTGGTGTCGAAGTAACATGGCACACACTCCTTTGCTGTTTGAGGTTGTTCTCATAGCAGCGCCTAGCCTCCTTCTGGTCTAACTTAATGGTGATCACTACCCCCTCCATCGACGGCAACTTCACCTTCACATGCTTCGTCGACGGTACAGCTCCCAACCTGTTGAGCGTCGGCCTTCCCAACAGTATGTTGTAGGCGGATGGGGCATTAACCACTAAGTACTTGATCTTTTCAGTGCGGGGTGAACGTGGTCCTCAGCTCTATGTAGCCTCGCACCTCCACTTGGTCCCCTGCGAAGCCATACAAGCACCCTGCGTACGGCCTCAGCTGATCAAGGGACAGCTGCAGTTTGTTGAATGTCAGCCAGAACATCACGTTCGCCGAGCTTCCCTGGTCCATGAGGACCCTGTGCACCTTTCTCCCTGCCGTGACAAGGGAGATGACTATAGGATCGTTGTCGTGAGGCACAACGTCCCGGAGATCCGCCTCTGTAAATGTTATGTCAGCATCGGGGGTATGATCTTCTTCCACCGAATCAACAGCCATCACCGAACGAGCGTACCTCTTCCTCTGAGAGGCTGTACACCCCCCTCCAGAGAAGCCCCTCGCGATCGTGTGCACCTCTCCGTGCACAGGTACCTCGTGTTGCGGATCTTCTGCTGGTGACCCCGACGCCCGATCACCTTGCGTCTCCCGCAAGTAATCGCTCTAAAAGCCATTTTTTACCAACTCCGCGAGTTGGTGTCCCAACGCTAAGCAAGAGTGGAGTGAGTGAAACTCACACCACACATTCTTTTTCCTTCCCAGCACCTTGTCAGTCTTCTCTGGTGCTCGCAACAGCGCCGCTATGGCTGGAATACCGATCAGCTCCGCCACTTCCACCACGAAGTCAAACCTGGGGGGCGCATGACTCTCCCTCGCGCGCCCCCTACCCTGATCCTTCCCAGGCCCGTAAGGGCGAGGCTTCCCCTGAGCCTTCTTTCCTTCTTTGGCCTCATGCACCCTCATCGGCTGCTGAGACCTGCTCGGTCCTCCGCGCGACTTGACCGGGATCGCGCTTCCCCTCTTCTCAGAAACCTCCGTCTCCGCTACTATGTGCGCCACAGCACGACGCCTAATCTCCGCAAAGGTGTTGGGGTGATTTCTGATCAACGATTCACTGAAAGGGCCCGGCAGAACCCCTTTCTTGAACGCATGCACCAGCATATCTTCATCTTTACTAGGCAGCCTCACCACCTGAGCTCCAAAACGACTAAGGTAGTCCCTGAGGGACTCGCCTTGGTTTTGTCGCACGTCGAACAAGTCATACGACACCACTGGGGGTGCCCTGTTCATGATATACTGCTCCATGAACAACTTAGAGAATTGCTGAAACGAGGTGATGTGGCCATCTGGTAGGCTCATGAACCACTCCAAAGCAATTCCACTCAAGGTGCTCATGAACAGCTTGCAATACACCACATCCGAACCCCCAGAGAGCATCATCTGGGTGTGAAAAGCTGTCAGATGCGTCTCTGGGTCCTCCACCCCGGTAAACAAGGCTTTCACCCCTACCAAGTTTGGTGGCACCACCGCGCTCATAATCTCCAATGAGAAAGGCATGGGGAAAGTCCTGGGGGGAGACGGCGGCGGCGCCACCCTTTCCTCCGCTGCGCGTTCCTTCTGCGCTTGCAGCGCCTTGCGCAACTCTTCATTCACTCTGTCTAACTCCTCGTTTCTGCTCTGTGATGCAGCCAAATCCGCTTGCATCCTTTCTTGTTCCATTCTCGACGCTGCCACATTGTCTTGCAGCGTTCGCATCATTTCCAAGACCTGCGCCATCGTCACAACTCCTTCTTCAGCTGATGGCGCGAGTGAAGTTTGCCTTGTCTTTCTCATTTTCTCAGCAAAGAATCTCAAGAACAAACGAAATCTGACAGTAAAGTGTGGATGGGATCACAAATTCACACGGGCCCCACGGAGGGCGCCAAATGATCTTGCAAGGGATTCGAACGTCAAAGGATTCGCCACGTCAAACTCTATCTTCCACCTCCTCAACCGCGACAAGGGCAAGAACGCTCCAAGCACTCCACAAGAACTCCAAGCAAACCTGCGAAACACACATAACGGCGCCTCTAGCGGCCGATTGCACTCTGACGCTCAAGTCAGCTTTGCAAAACCACCAAAGAACTAAGAATCTCTGCGAGACTCGTGTGCACTCTGTGTGTGTAAACTAGTAACTTGCAAGAATGAATCTTACCTCCCTTTGCATAAGCGTGGAATACCCTTTATATACTCTGTTGCGCGCCTAAGTTATCCGTGCATGAAGTAACTTAGCGCGTTTCTTCAACTAGGTGGTCCGTGCAACCTCATTTTGAATACCAAGTGTGGCTTGGCTAAGCACATGCACTAGGCATCACCTACTGTGTGGACGATCACCTCTGCTTTGCACCATGCACGTTATGGGTTAAGAGAACACCAATCACCGACTGGCTTACTAGCTCTCTTAGGCCACTCTCGTGCACGGCACTACAAAGCACATAACTTCTCCTTTCTCTGATACTCTTCCACACAAGGCTCGTATGCAACGCTCTCACTGGGAACCACCCTTCGTTTCCAACTTAACTGCGCGTAACACAAAAACCTGATCGATCATCGCTCACCCAGATGACCGATAGGTGCCCCATAGCGCCACGCCTTCTGCTTCCAGGCACTTGTCTAGGCGCTGATCGCCCATCCTCTCTGACCACCGATCACCACCCTGGGTGACTCTCTTAATGACACATCTGCTTCCCTGGCCCACGTGTTCCACTAAGAACGGTCCACGTGGCCATCCTTCGCTGATGTCACCGACTACCGATGACCGACCGGATTAGAACCTAAAGTTGTGTTGTGTTTTAGGTTTGGATTTAGTTATAGGGTTTAGAATCTTTGTAAGATTAGTCTTGATTCTCACACAAAGCTTGTTTCAATCTGTTTTAAAGAACTTTATGTTTTTCCATGCAAAGGGAAAAAACCGATTAAAGTTTCGAAACAATCAGTTGTTTGTCACTTAGCTGGTAAAGGAGTTTTGAAACTATCTTTTGAATCAGTTGTAATACTGCTGAAACCACTCAACCAGTTAAATCACAATTTCAACCGATTAAATGTGAGTTTTCATAACAGGTTTTTGAAAACCTGTTTTAACTGTTTCAGTTGCTTAAATCTTCCTTAAACGGTAGTTTTTCAAAGATTATAAATATAGCCTTCTTTTAAATGTTTTAAATAAATGAAAAAGAGAAGTTTTACACTAATTTCATATAAAAAAGAGAGATTATCAACTGTGTGTGAAAAAGTGTTTCCAAGTTTAGCAAGATTGCTTTTGGGCTTTGCTGTGATTCAAGAACTGATCAATAGGGTTTCTGGTGTACTGTAATTCCAGGTGTTTTCTACCCTTTCTTAGTTTCTTGTAATTGCTCAATTTACACTGTATAAAACTTTTTGTAAAATTCCTGTAAAGTTAGTGTGATTTTGGCTTGAGGTGTTTGTTGTGCAAAGAGGGTGAGTAGACTTTGTGGGATCAATGTCACCTCTTTGTGGTGTATGTTTTTGTAATTTGTGATTGGTTACATAGTGGAATACTTAGTGGTTTGACTGGGGATTGGATGTAGCTCAGGGATTGAGTGAACCAGTATAAACCTTGTGTGTAAATCTCTCTATCTCTCTTGTCCATAAATGTAAGATATTTTCGCTATCATAAACAACCGGTTAAATCGTGCTTTTAACCGATTGAAATTTTGATATCAGTTTCTATTTGACTATTTGATTGGCTTTCTGAATTGCTTATCTGAATTGATTGTTAAAGATTCATTCTAAAGGAAGTTTTTGTGAAAATCTTTTATAAACAATTCACCCCCCCCCCCCACCTCTTGTTTTAGCCATCAATCTTAGCAATTGGCACCAAGAGCTAGGTTCTTGAAAGTTACTAAAGTTTTTTTTCTGTTTTTTGAAAATATTTTTTATGGCTGATCAAATGCCTTTAGGGGAAGGTGCTTCTATAAACAGGCCACCACTATTTTGCGGGGTTAATTACCAATTTTGGAAAGTGAGAATGGACAATTTTCAGGGTTTCACAATGCAACTTTGCTAAAGAAATATGGGACATCTTGGAGGTCACACATGAAGGCACAACTGATGTGAAGAGAGCTAGGAAGCATGCTTTGATTCAAGAGTATGAACTCTTCAGAATGCAAAAGGGAGAATCCATATGCGATATGCAGAAGAGGTTTTCTCACATTGTGAATCATCTTATGAGTCTTGGTAAGGATTTTGATGAAGAAGAGCTTAACATCAAGGTACGGAAGTGTCTTGATAGAACATGGCAGCCAAAGGTTACTGCCATCTCTGGATCAAAGGATCTCACCTCAATAACTGTGGCATCTCTTTTCGGTAAACTAAGAGAGCATGAAATTGAGATTCAAAGGGTTTTTGTCCAAGAAAGTGAAGACAAAGATAACAAGAGCATATCACTCAAAGCTAGCAAACAACAACCAGATTCCAGTGAAAGTGAAGAAGAGAACATAAGTTTGTTATCAAGAAAATTCAGCAAATTATTGAGAAAAAGACAAGCTTCTAAAAGGTATGAGTCAAAGAAACCTAGTGAATTCAATTCTAATAAGTATACTTTGTGAACAGAGTTATATCAAGGCTGAATGTCCAAACAATGAAGTTAAACAAAAGGAAGACTTCAAAAGGGAGAAAAAGGGAAAAGCTAAGAAAGCATATATAGCATGGGATGACAATGATGTCTCATCCTCAAGTTCTTTCTAGCATCAATAACAAGTAGCATGGATTCTACTTCATCAAGTAAAGGTACCACCTATGATCAATTGCTTAATGCTTTTTATGAAACTCATGATGAAGCCAACCAATTGGCACTTTCTCTCAACCGGTTGAAAGGATTCAATAACTGGTTGAAAAAAAAGAGTTAAGGCTCTAGAGGAAGAGTTAAGCAAGACAAAAGAAGATTTTGAAAATCTTGATTTAATTTACAAAATTTCTTCTTGCAGTTGTGAGATAAAAGCTTGTGAAAATTGTGAACTTCTTGAAAAGAAGATTTGCTACCTCTTGAAAACCTTGGACAAGCTTAGAACTGGAAAGTCCAATTTTGCAGATGTTTTAGCTTTACGAAATATGTATTTGGAAAAGCAGGGTTGGGTTTTTACCCTCAAAGCAAAGAAAAAGATAAAATTACAAAACCTTTTTCAAATTTTCTAGAAAAACAATCAGTTAAAATATCGTTTCAACCGGTTGTTACATGCTTCTATTTCATGAAGAAAGGTCATTCTGTCAGGTATTGCAGGTTTCGTAAATCTCTTATACCTAAAGGCATCTATAAGTGGATTCCTAGATGTATTGCTAATTCAAAAGATAAATCTAACATTGAAGGTCCCAAATTCTTCAAGGGATCAAATCTTGAGATTTGACAAAGTTTTGTTTTGCAGATTTCTGATTTCTCTTGAAAGGTTCAACGAGGACTGAATATTCTGTACATGCCAACATATCAAAGTCAAGTGCTGGTTTCTTGAACTTTCTGTAATTAGAAAATCTGAAATCTGAGAATAAAATTCTCATTCTTTGTAGAGAACTACTGGTGTTTAAATTCAATTCAATATGTTACCCTATTTTTCAATATGTAATTCCTACGTGCTCCATCTATTCTTCATACACTTAGTAGCTTGCAAATATGTTAAAATGTAATGATTATATACAACATGTGTTTTTGAAAATTTTCCTTCAGAACAGAAATTTAACTGATTGTTTCTCGAAACAACCGATTATTTTGTATCTGATAATCTGTTTTTGAATTTTAAATTCTGGTTTGTGATTTTGTTGAACCCAGTGATGTGTATGGTCCTAATTCTATTAATTGGATGTTTGAATATAGTTTAACCCTGTTGCATCTGCTTTTAATAGATCAGATCACTCCATATCTTGAAAATAAAGAATGTCTTTAATGTTTGGTCAAATACCACATGTGAATCTGTACCTTTATGATTTGACTGACTATGTCAGCTTTATTGTTTAGATTTGATTAGTTTTTCTTTTTTAAATTATGTTTATTTGTGCCATCTTTGACCATAAAACTCAGTTATATAAGACAATGCAATTTGGTGTTATCTCTCACACATACAAGTTGTTTTTCCTATCTTTTCTGTCTTGAGCTTTCTCTGCAGTAAGTTAAAGCCTTTGTTCTAAATTAAGCAATGGTTGGCACTCCTCCCTCTGCAAAAAGGATGAAATATAGGGGTGTTAAAATCTCTAGAAAGCTTGAAAGATGGTTTGCAGATGATACCAATCTCATCAACAAGTATCTACTTGAGACAAGTAGAAAGAATGTGAATACACCAAAAGTTGTTTCCTTCAAATGGATGAAACAACAGAAGTAGAATTCTGTGAGGAACATTCTCAAAGAACAAAAGTTGAAGAGATTCCTAGAACTTACAGGGAATATCTATCCTGATCTTGTAAAGGTATTTTACACTAATCTCCCAATTTAACAATGACTCACTTATTTCACATGTCAAGGGTGTAGATATGGTCATCACAAGTGAGGTATGGTTTATTGTGACCAGGCTGAAGTCTTCTAGACTAAGAATCAATAGGGAAAACCTTGGAGTAGTGGAAGATTTCAACAAGATCCAGTTTTACAAAGGTTGGCTCAAGAATCCCCACTCCAAAGTGAGAAATTTTTCTGTTGGTGGATTAAAGCTTGATGAAAGGCTTGTCGATTTCATAGTTTCATGGATTCTCACACCTAGGGGGAGCAACCATTCAACTCTATCTGAAGAAGATCTTCTCTTTATCTATTGTATCATGAACAAAGTGAAGATCAACTGGATTCACACAATCAAAGAGCACATGCAAAAAGCTATGAGGTTATGTGACTTTCATTATCCCTATGCCATTTTGATTTCTAAGTTTCTGCATTATTTTGAAGTGGATATAGAAGGGGAGCTAGCAGAAGTAATCAAGCCCTCCAGTGAGATTAATAGTGGATCCCTAAGTAAGAAGGGATTTACTACTAAGATTGGTGGAAGATGGTGATCAAGCTGGCCCAAGTGGAAGTAATGAAGGTGATGAAACTGAAGAAGCAGCAATGCAAGATGAACCTTGATGTGATTCCAATAGCCACATATAACAAGATTCTTGACATATGTGGCTATTGGAATCACATCATGTGGTATCATGAGTCTTAGGTTCATTCTTGTTTAATTGTTGAGTTGTGTGCACTTTATTTCAAGAGCTCTTTAATTTCTTGCAATTTAAGTTTCTCTTTTAGAATTTTAATTGAGTATTCTTGCTGTTTTTCTTTTGCTCCAAGTGTTTGTGGAAAGGTTTATGGCACTCATAATTCTTATGAGTATGGTTGCTCTTTTGGAATGGCATTATCCTTCCTAGAGTTTACCTTAAGCTTCCTTTCACTTGTTACAATTTGTGATGTGTCTTTTAATTTTTGAATCATGTCAAGTTTTGTTTTAGTCATGTTATTCCATATATGTCATTACTTCTAGTAGTACTTTTATTGTTTTGATTGTTTCTTGCTTTGGTGTCATTTAATTTTCTGAATTGATGTTGATCCTTTGTGCATTTTCTTTTTAGAATTGAGTTCATACTTGTATTCTAGACCTATACAAGTTCCAATACATCATTTTCTATTATGTCTTTGCTAGTTCATCATTCTGTTTTTTATTCCTATTAGGATTTCTCTGTTTCTGAAAAAAGTGCTTACTGTTTTTCCTTATTGCAACTGATTTACGTACTGTAAAATTCTGAAATTCTGGATTTGAGATATTCAAAGTGTTATAAAAGAATAGAAAAAAGAATCATTCAAAAATATGAAGTACACAAAAAATGATAAATAAAATAAAAAAAGTGTACATTCCTGCCGAAAAAAATACGGTAATCTGGCAGTGATTTTAAAAAAATTATTTCTCTCAATTGGCTTACTGTTTTTAATTGATTCCAGTGCCATTATTGAGTTAACATCTTGAAGTTTCTGTGGTATAAATTTCATAATCCAGTTCGCTCTACAACGTTCCAGTTAAATCAGTGAATATCAAACACAGTTTGCATAAAAAAAAAATTTCCAGTAGCTAAATTTTTTGTTTTCTTCATCTACTCTAGTGCTTTTCCTTAGGTATTCTTTTGTGTGCCTACTTTTCTCATTGAGTTCTTTATTTTCTTGATTGTCTTTCATTCTTACTCTTTGAGTTTGTCTTACATATAGTATTCCTTTTGCAATTACCTTTCCTTGCTTATACCTTTTCTTGTTTGTCTTTATTGTTTCTTTGGTTTTGTGGTGGTTTGCTCTTAAGATTGGTGTGCTTGCTTTGACATATTTCATTTGAGGATTCCAAGGCCTCAAGTTCAGATTGGTGCAAGAACATTATTTCTTTGAGAGTGATATCTTTTCAGCCTTAGTTCACTTCGGCAGTTTCATTGCCATAAGCTCACTGTTTTTGCTAATTTTTAACTTGTTTGCTGTTTTTGTGTGTTTGCTGTTTTTAATTACCAATGGCTGGATTTTCAAGTGATGCATCCTACAAGAAGAATTCTCCTTCCAAAGCTTCAATTCTTGATGAATTACATGAAGCTCAAAGAACAATTAGACGGTTGGAGGAGAAAATGCTAAAGATGGAGGTACAACAAGCTAGACCATCTCCTTCTATCCATGATGGACATCATTCTCATAGACCATCTTCTAGAGCTTCTTCAAATGATGTTGGCCGTGAAGATGAGCATAGGAAAAGGAGACCTCCACCCCAATTCCTTGGACATAGACATCACAACCAAGGGGAGAGACCTCACTATGGCAATGGCTACTACCAAGATGCAAAGGCTAGGCTACCTTCGGTCAAGCTTCCTTGTTTCAATGGCTCAAGTGATCCTAATGTATATTTAGATTGGGAGGCTAAGTGTGAACAAATATTTGAGATCCATGACATCCAAGATGAGCATAAGCTTAAGCTAGCCACCCTAGAGTTTAGTGATTATGCCATGAAATGGTGGCATGGAATTGTAAAGGACATTATCTATCACAAGGGTCCTCCCGTGGACTCTTGGAACTCTTTAAAGGATCAAATGCGCGCTAGATTTGTGCCCCCACATTTTAGGAAAGACCTCATGTTGAGACTCCAACGGTTTCAACAAGGCACGCTAAATGTGGATGAATATTATAAAGAGCTAGAAACGCTTGTGCTTAAAATTGAATTAGAGGAAAGTGAGGAAGCTATGATTGCTAGGTTTGTGAGTGGTCTTAGGAAGGATATTCAAGACATTGTTGAGTTACAAGAGTATTCATCATTGGGCTCTTTAGTTCATCTTGCAATGAAGGTGGAAGCCCAACTTGCTAAGAAAAACTCTTTCAAAAATGCTTCCAATGATGGATACTACTCCAAGTCTTGGAGAAACAAAAATTCTTTTTCTAAACATCCTTCCAAAGATTCTTCTTTCAAACCCAAGGATCCTACGCCATCTACTTCTAGGCCTAAATCCCCAATTAAATCGTCTAGTCAAAAGTGTTTTAAATGTTTGGGATATGGTCACATTGCTGCTAATTGCCCTTCTAAACGAAGTATGTACATGCATGAAGGCATTGTAGTTAGTGAGCATGATTCCAATTCACCTAGGCATTCTTCACCTTCTAGACCATCAAGTGAAAATGAGAGTGAAAGTCCTTGTGAAGGTGACTTATTGATGGTAAGACGTATGTTGGGCACAATTCCAAAATCTTTGAATGATACTCAAAGAGAAAATATTTTTCACACCCGATGTCTTATCAACAACAAGTTATGTTCCTTGATTATTGATGGGGGAAGTTGCACTAATGTGGCTAGTACAAGAGTTGTGGAGAAGTTAGCCTTACCCACTATCTCTCATACCAAGCCCTACAAATTACAATGACTTAGTGAAGTAGGTGAAATCATGGTGAATAAACAAGTCCTCATTAACATTGCAATAGGAAAGTATAAAGATGAGGTTTTATGTGATGTTGTGCCCATGGAAGCATCTCATCTTCTTTTAGGAAGGCCTTGGCAATATGATAGACATGTTTTACATGATGGCCTATCCAATACAATGTCTTTTTCCTTCCTAGGGCGCAAGGTTATATTAAAACCCCTCTCTCCCAAAGAGGTTCATGAGGACCAAATAAAAATGAAAACTAAAAGAGAAAATGAGAAAGAAAAAGAAGTAAGTACTACACCGAGTCACACCATTTTCTCCTCTAAATCCATCATGTTGACTCGTGCTATGCCTCAAATGGACCGTCCAAGGTCTTCTTCTTCTTTATCTTTTTCATTACCCAAGGTTCCTATTTCAACACCACCTTGGTTAAAATATGTTAGGGATGATTTTTTCATACCTCCTAAGGGGTTTCACCATTTAAGAGGTCTTTTTCCCAAAAATATCATCATTCCCAAACACATTTTTCCAACTTGGTCGATTTGTAGGACCTCCTTTTCTGCAATCCCTTTGGTTCCATCTGCTAAGTCATGTATTCCTTTTTCTTACACTTTTGATTGTAAAAGTAAACTGACTTTGTTATATGCAGGGATTCAGAATTCGTGGGCAAATTCTCTCCAACTCGGGGAGTATGATGAGAATCAACTAAAGGTGGCTTTTTATAATGAAGAACAAGATCATTCGCCTTCACATTTAAAGTTTTTCTTGTTAATCTTTGCAAAAGATAAAGCCCAAGCCCAAGCCCAAGCCCAAGCCCAAGAAGCCCAAAGTCCACAAAAGCCCAAAGACCGTCCCATGAAGGGCAAGGCCAAGTTTTAAATAAATATTGTTTAGAAAGGTGCTTAGAGGGAAACATTAGAAACCTCTATTGTTAAAGCATCTTTTAGTCTTTAGTTAAGAGTCTTAGGGGGGGGGGGGGGGGGGGGGGGGGTGTTAGTAGATAGGTGTAGGAGTAAATAAGGAGGTGCCAAAGTGAGAGAAAGGATCACACCTTCCTCATGCTTTGTTTTAGGCGCAAATTCTAGAAGCTTTTTGGGAGGGAGTTTTTTGAATTTGTGTAGCTTACATTTCAGCACCTTAGGCTATAAATAGAGGTGCTCTCTTTGTAAAATTCAGATTGGAATTAATCTAAGAAAACTATACTCAAATTTTGAGTGACCTTTGGAGAGCTTTTGGAGCCTTCTTCCCTAGTCTTATCTTGATGGATCCATGGAGTCCTCAAGTGGCGGCATCACTCTCATCTAGGAGCATTCCACACTTCTAGTGGCGAGATCATCCATCCTCCTTCCATCTTCATGAGCATTCTCTTCTCCTTCCCTTCTTCTTCTTCAATTGTTCATGTTGCCTTGTGTTTTGAGTTGTTTTAGTTTCGGTTCTTCCATTTTCCAGCACCTATATTCTGTTTTGTTTCTTAATTTTGTTCGGTTCAATTGAGTAGTGGTTTATTTCTGTTCTGTCTCTTCAATTTTAATTCCTTTGTTGATTCAATTTGACAATATTTGGTTCATCCAAATGAGTTTGGGATTTGGTACTAGTAATTGGTGAGTTCTTGTCTTAGAACCATGATCCAACTCTAAGAAAAGTGCCTCTATATTTTCCAGCTCAAGGTGATTCCTAAAAATGTCAAGAATCTTGTTATATGTGGCTAAAACTCATCATGACAAACATGGATGAAAGGATGCCAAACATGTCATCTTTTGAAAGGCTAATGATCAATAGAATGGACACATTTGCTGACAATCACAAGAACCTATATGAAATGTGTGAGTCAAAGTTCAACAACATGGACACTCGGTTCTCTACTCTAGATGAACAAATTGAAGAAGTCCAGAGACAGATTTTGGAACTACAGTTTGAAAGGGAGGACAGTCCTTCATTCTGAATTTTCTGGTTTATTATCTTAAAACATTTGGTTTTATTTTAAACTGTCTTTAATCATACCTTTTGTTCTTTTTTATGAGACAAATAGGGGGAGAAGTATTGTTGGGAGTTGTAATGTTCTTAATTGTGTTTTGCTGCTATTGAACATTGTTATTATTGACTGTGTTAACTGCTTTAAATTTGGAGTTTTAAAACTCTTGTTATTTTTGGTTTACAGAATTTTACCCGGTTATCTCTGCGAAATAACTGATTGTTCTTGTATTTTTTGTTCTTGTATTTTTGTTGGTTTCTCATCGGATTATGGCTGATGTTCCTTTTGGAAATCACCTAGTGAGAACTAGTGTATGGTGTATATTTGTTTTGGATTAGATTACCCTGTGTTTGTTCAATGAATGCAGGATTCAACAGATTCTAAACAAAGAACATTCCTAAAAGCATCCCAAGGTTTTGTCTCCATCAAATAGGGGGCGATTGTTGAAGATGGGATGCTTTGATGTATCAAATCCTCATGGAACCTGAAGTTGTGTTGTGTTTTAAGTTTGGGTTTAGTTATGGGGTTTAGAATCTTTGTAAGATCAGTCTTGATTCTCACACAAAGCTTGTTTCAATCTGTTTTAAAGAACTTAGTGTTTTTTCATGCAAAGGGAAAAACAACCGATTAAAGTTTCGAGACAATCGGTTGTTTGTCACTTAGTTGGCAAAGGAGTTTTGAAACTGTTTTTTGATCAATTGTATAACTGTTGAAACCATTCAACCAGTTAAATTGCAATTTCAACCGATTAAATGTGAGTTTTCATAACAAGTTTTTGAAAACCTGTTTTAACTGTTTCAGTTGCTTAAATCTACCTTAAACGGTAGTTTTTCAAAGGTTATAAATATATCATTCTTTTAAATGTTTTAAATGAATGAAAGAGAGAAGTTTTACACTCTAATTTGAGATCAAAAAGAGAGATTATCAACTGTTTGTGAAATGTGTTTTTCCAAGTTTAGCAAGATTGCTTTTGGGCTTTGTTGTGATTCAAGAACTGATCAACAGGGTTTATGGTGTACTTTAATTCCAGGTGTTTTCTACCCTTTCTTAGTTTCTTGTAATTGTTCAATTTACACTCTGTAAAACTGTTTGTAAAAATCCTGTAAAGTCAATGTGATTCTAGCTTGAGGTGTTTGTTGTGTGCAAAAAAGGTGAGTAGACTTTGTGGGATCAAAGTCACCTCTTTGTGTTGTATGTGTTTGTAATCTGTGATTGGTTACATAGTGGAATACTCAATGGTTTGACTGAGGACTGGATGTAGCTCAGGGATTGAATGAACCAGTATAAACCTTGTGTGTAAATCTCTCTTCTCCATAACTGTTTGATATTTCCACTGCCATAAACAACCGGTTAAATCGTGCTTTTAACCGATTGAATTTATGATATCAGTTTCTGTTTGACTATTTGATTGGCTTTCTGAATTGCTTATCTAAATTGATTGTTAAAGATTCATTCTAAAGGAAGTTTTTGTGAAAATCTTTTATAAACAATTCAACTCCTTCCCTCCCTCTTGTTTTAGCCATCAATCCTAACAGCTTGTATTCCTTTCCACACAAGGCTACCCGCACCACATCACCATGATTAAGTAATGGTTGCAATGTCTGTATAATTTTACAACAAATACCCTACAACCATGAATGTCATAATATTAGACAAAAATGAACATAAATGAAAATGTTATTAATAGTTCATACATACCAGAGCAGGATGTTTAGGATGCGTTGCCACTAGTTCGTGGGCAGGTGCTTCTGAGGGTATTAGTACAGGACAATCATTCTCAACCATGTAAATGACATATGGATGTGATACCAATCGAAACCATTTCATATACGGTTGAATGCAGGCGCCAAGATAAAATGCTACGTCTATATCCTGTATGACATAATCATTGAAGTGTAACCATCGTTGATCCACTTCATTATAGTGAGATTGCCATCTTTAACTTTAACTACAAATGGGTGTCGAGGGATCATCTGCACATATCCATACTAACGGAGAACATGTTTCGACAAGTGCAATTGTCTCCAATTTCTAAGCCTCAAATAATCAGAGAATAACAACATCCACTCAAATGGACGTTCTTCCCCGTGCTCGTTATATAGGAAAATCGAATGCCAGTTGGTGTCATTGTATCTTGCTGTAATCAAACAACAACAATTGAAGTAACTTTCTCTAGTTCATACATCCTACAACGAGATTCCGCTTCAAATTACATGAATTGCACATGTCTCATCCCTATAGACGGGAAATATTCATAAATCCAACCCTGGAACAATGTCTTATAACCAACTAGTTGTATAGTCTTTGCATAGCTACAATCTTCTAGTTGCTCATACATGTGGGTTAGCACAGTTGTTGCCCAAGCGTATCCCCCAGTCAGCCTCAAATCGACAAAAAAAACCCAAGATATATCACACTCACGAAGTAGCACTCTTGTTGGCGAAGATAGTGCAACCAACAAGGTGAAGTAAATAAGCTCTGGCTGCTACAATCCACTACCACCTAAGCACACGTCCTCGTACACATCTCTCAACCAACTGAGGTGCACATGAGCTCTACGACAATGTCATGTCTCTTCAAATGCAACTCCATGATTAACACATAAGGATTCTACCAATAAATCATTCGCCCCATTTGCATCTAAGGTCTGGTGCATATAAAATTGGTCAATGATGGGTAGAAGCAACAAATTTAACACATAATCAAAAGTGATGGTCATCTCCACACCTTCTCAGATGCACAACTCTTCTCCGTCGTCAACAACACCTTCTCTCTTTGCCGCCACTCTTCGTCATTGTCGTCATGCCTCAAGGAACGCTTTCAGTGCTAGTTATGTATGTATGGAAATGGAATGCAGTGTAAATCTAACCTAGGTTTTATTTCATTAAGGTAAAAAAGTCTTTTTAGATAATATTGTTGAGTACATATCTGAAATGAAGATATGGTGTAGGGAGAATCTGCCTTCGTGGAATGTCAACTAGATTATTACGTTTCATTTACCTCGTTTGGCCGTTACATTTGTAAGTCTGAGCAGGTGTAATTTCCATGGTCAACCAGAATCCCTTCCTTTATTAAAAGAAGGAAAAAATGTCTTCAATGTTATTTCATGTGCCTAACTAATAACTATTAATTGATGCCCTGTACATGTCATTAATTTCTTTAACAAATGATATTAACATTTTTATATGCTATTTGACAAGAAATCTACTAGTACCAATCAACCAATAAAGTTTTTTTGCTGAATGTAAGGGGGGATCAGCCAATGAAGAGGGCCTGATCTTGTCAACACAATCACATTATCCACCGGGAAATCCCGAATTAATGGTTGTTGGTGACGTTAAATTTCGAACAGCGTCATTTAGTGTTGGTGGAATAAAAAAGCACTATCGCTGCAACAGGGGAGCCTGCCTTTGCTTCATTATCAAAACACCCTGTTCAAAATAATAGATCGTGGTGAAGTAAAAAACTAGGGAGAGAACTAATTCTTTCAAGGCCTGATACTATAGATACATTAGGTTAAGCACAAAATTTGCACGTGGTCAATGATGATACATTAAACCACATCGGTAGTTAGACAGCCCCAAACTTCACAACCATTACAGCATGGAGGTTTAGTTTTACAATCCTGCATCCGTGATGACACCATTGGAGGTATTGTCAATCCTCTGCTTGGCAGAAATCACTCTATCCAAAGTCTGGTCTGAGACCAAGATCCCTGTGGTTTCCAAATCTGCAACTACAGCAACAGCTGCATCTAGTTCCCCAAGGTCAACGCAGAGACAGATTATCTCATCATATAGAGAACTGTAACATGGGGGAAAATGAGGAAAAAAATAAGCTGAAAAGCAACAGACATGGGATGGCAGAAAACCAAAGGCTGCCTTCATTTTGCAGTTATCATAGTGAACAAAATTCTGCATTATTTAATCCAACCCCACAGTTATGCTTTCAACCATAGGAATTAAAAAAAAAAGGTACAGAAGTTAGATACAACATCTCAACTTTAAAATCAGCAGTAATACACAATTTTTAACTCTTCATTTGAACGTTGAATTATGAAATCCATTATGCTTTAGGACCACAGGAACCATGATGACTAATTAAACCCTCCCAACATTACATCCATAACAACAAATTAGAAGAGGGCTTCATGAAATGTAAGAAAATAGAGTCAAGGAATTTCCTTAAGGCACTTGTTAAGAATTCAAAATTGGAAAGAATTGTAAAAAAGTATAGCTTTTAAAGTTCACAAATGCAACAATTGTAATTTTAATTAATTGACAAGTGTCCTTCAGCATCCATTGTCAGGATCCAACATAAAACAGTGAACTTCAAATTGAAGAGGAGCAGTAAATTAGTATGGTTTTAAAGAAAGTTTTATTTTACGTACTAAGTATATAGAAGTTTCGGGAGCCAAATTTAGAAAGGCAATTCTTTCCTCATAAATATCGGGTTAGCTTTCTTTCCCTCCTAGTCAAGCATAATAAAATATCTAGATTTTTGTTGGTTGGGTAGGGTAAACCACACAAGAGCATGGGTCTTGTTTTACAAAGAAAATAGAATTACCTCCCAAACTTATAACCAAGTCCATGAGTTGTTTGCAAAATTGTTAAGAAAGCTGAGGGCAGAGGTGCCCTTACAGCTGCACGCAAGATCACGGCACAATCTCCTATAGTTGGTGTCCCTCCCAATTCTATGACCTATACAATACAGGCCAAAAAGACCAAAGAAAGTTGTTAGGTTAAATATATCCAAAAAGACCAAAGTAGTATTGCTAGTTACTAATAACAATTTATTGAGTGTCCAAAAGAAAGATAAATAAAAGAGACTATATTTTAGAGAGCTTAATCACACCTCTCTTATGTTCTCATATTTATGTTGATAGAATTGTGATACAATGAGTAGAGGGAAGAGCAAAGATAAAAAACCAGAACTAGAACTAGTGTCCTAGGTACAAAGATAGGTACAACATATAACATTTCTATTTGTATTTAATACTTATTCTAACACACCCCACAAGCTAGAGCATACAAATTATATATACCAAGCTTGGAACAAATAAATTCAATTATAGGTCCCCTTAAGGATTTTGTTAACACATCTGCTAGCTAGTCATTGGATCCAAAAAACTCATTGTATCTCCATGAAGAAAGACATTTTTAATATCCAGTGAGGAAGTAGCCAATGACGTAATAGTCAAGGTTTAGTTATTTACCTTCTGCATAACTTTGATTGCCAGCTCAACTTCCCATTCCTGTGACCATCTCCGAGGAGGTTTGTTCTTCAGTTCTCTCTCCCATGTCCAGCCCCAAGCATCTGCTAATGTGTACATGTCTGATACATCAAAAATTTTCCGCTTCCTCATTTCCTTAAATGCCTCAAATACGTCCAGTGGAAACCAATCGTCATCATCATCATTCTGCCAGCAAATAAGTTAGATTCAGAATGTAAAAACTGCAAAAAAGATTGAAAGAATGTAATGTTATCAGAGAATGGAGATTCATGGTCCAGAAATGGCTCTTGGCTTCTCATGAATCACTCTCACCCAAAACCTCAGGCTCCAATATCAGTTTTATCATGTTGATTTTTACATCCTAACATTTTGGGATCTTCTGTACAAAAAAACTTGCCTTACTGTCTTAACAAGTTGAAGAAACCAACTCTCCCCACCCAAATTACAAAGGAAAAGTATACCAAGGAATTATTTTCATACCACAGCCTGCATTCTGGCCGATTTTTTAAACTTTTTAGATCTAGTAATAGGTTGATCAGAATCTTTAAACAACTGGACTCCAATCATTTGAAGAGGCTTGTTAGATTCAACTTCCTTGACTTTTATCCTATCTACATCTTGGTTCTCCGCCGGTTCTACTTCCTCTTCTACTTGTTCTGCTTCCTCCTCCTCCTCATCCACTTCATCATCTTCAATGTCTTTAGCAGCATCTTCTATTACATCAATGTCATCTGGAACTTCAGAGACGTCTGATTTACCTGCATCCATTGTCATTTCTTGATCACCAGTTAAACCTTCACCTAAAAAGCGACGTTTCCAGAACTCTGTATTTCCTTCCTGCAGCTTTATACGTGAAATCAATGCATCTACCTCTTCATCCACCTAGAACATGAATCATATTTAAGTTTAGTGTTATATATTAAAGATCAGATGGAGAGAAAAGAAAAGGTATTTAAAAAGACAAACGAAGAATCAACCTCTTCTTCCTCCTCTTCCACTGGAGGAATCCAAAGGGGCCTACCGCGAGATCGATTTATTCTTCTTGCTTTCTGTACACGTTGGTAAAGAACATTTCTAGTTCCATCAATAGGCAAGCCTTGTGCTTCCAGTTCTTCCTTCAATTCAAATACAAGCATTTTACTAGCAGCCTTAGGCTTTAAAACATTCTGTTCAGGCCCCTTTATGAGTTTCTTTAGTCTCTCCTTCACTCTAATATAATCATATTCAGAAACACCATCCCCTAAAACTGCAAGTCCTTCAATCTGCAAGGTCTTCAAGAGCTTTTTATTGTAATCCCTCAACTCCTCCAGGCATCTTTGTTTGAAGGAGGTCTCCATTGGGTTTGAATATATAAATCCTTGAGCATCAGGATCTAGAGGTGTTTTACCTCTTCGAGGCACCCACCGTTTACGCTCCCCAGTTAGGCCACCCTCTTCAATATATCTGTCCAATTAACGAGAATAAACACATTAACAAATAAAAGCTATACAATAATGAGCATTAGTTCATTAAGCCCATCAACTAAGATTTACTAGATCAGTGAAATAACACGCCTGCTTTAAAACAAATCATGGAAAGCAAAAGCTAAAAGAAAAATTTAGAAGCTTTTATGAGTAGAAAAATTAAAGAAGATTCTTAGGACCACTGCTTAGATTTTGATATGCCTATTTTGCCAACATTGGCTACCACTGGTATTTTTAGAATATTAAAGTTACCTCTGGTAGGCAAAATAAGCTGCACACAAACACAAGCCTTAGAAAAACAATTTATGATCAAGAGGTAAACCCCCTTTGTTATGAACACTACTCTTGGACAGCAGAAAAACAATTGGGATAAAAAGCCAAATGAAATAAAATAAATAAATAAAAATATAAAAGAAAAGTCAAATCATAATAATAATAATTTCAATTTAGGTTTCAGTGCACTTGCTAAGAACAGATAACAATCATATATGAAAATATAAATAAAATAAAATAACTTAGATCAAAATAATAATAATAATAATAATAGCAACTATTTTTGAAAAGGAAACAATACCTAGCAATATAATCAATCTCATAGCCAAGTTCAGCCTCCTCTTGTAATGGTTCAATCCATGAGCTTACTAATGTCCGGTATTTTCTGCTCAAGATCATTGCTCGTGAAGGGATCAGCTGGTTATCTTTGGCCATAACTTCTAAAGCTTCAAGCATTTCAACAATTCTTCCTGAATTTCAAAAGGACAACTATGTTGAAGCAAAGCATTCTAAGACAATTTTGGTCATAAAATTTTATAAATATACATTGAACACCACAACGAAAAGCAAATCCATGATGATTATCTTTAGTTACAATTTCTCAACAGCGGTAACAAAATATACAAAAATAAAATTTTAGGAAATAAGTATGTGCTCCGGAACCAGATATTCTACATACAATGGCAAGGCAGGATGGATTCCCATCAGATACTCCCTCTGGATATTCTTTTTGAGCTGAAATTTCAGCACAATGTTAGAATAAATGCCTCATATCTCTTACGTTTCATACAGCAGATGGGATGATAATTTTCTGGGTACAACCGTACAACTATTTTATGTTAAGGAGATGGTGCCCAAATCCAACAATGGAAAAACTGGAGTTCAAAAACTACTAATGGGAGAAGTGATAGGAACACACTCCCTAATACACTCTTTTGGACACTTTCACTCTTAATAGCTAAACTTATTGAAAACTACAAAAATCAAGAGAGGGAATCTGTTAGGTTACACATAGAGGAGGAGTTAGTTAGTGTTGCATAATCAGGAGAATTATGTTATAATTAAGTGCAGATTCTATTTTATATTTATTAGGACAGATTTGTTAGTGATTTGATTTTATTTGATTTGTACAGCTTTAAACACTCATTATTTCAGGCTTTCATTGCCTATTATTTCTTTCTTTAATTAGGTTGTAAAACAGTCTATAAATAGAGACTGTAATCACATTTGTAAGATATCTCAGAAATATATTTCATCTATTTCTTTCCACTGTTAGAATTAGAATAGTCATGAGTTAGTTATTTGTTTTGCTAGTTAGATATAAATAAGAAAAAAGGAGAGGGGGAGGGGAGTGTGTAATATTTTTGTAGATTGAGCCTTAGCTCTTTGTGAAGGGGAAGCCCTTGAAGGAGAGAGTGCTCTCCTATTTCTTGTTCTTTTCTTCTCTTTATAATACTTGGTTCCTAACAATTAGGTCCGACTTGCCGGATCTGAAAAACAGAGAGGGAGGAAGAAAAGATGGAACAGAGGATGGCAGGAGTAGAGAAATTTACCAGCGAACAAGGGAAATGGAATTCTGAAATAAAAGCGGAAATTCTGGGGTTGAAAGAAGGCATGTTGGAGTTGAAAGAAATGTTGCGGGATTTCAAGACAGGAGACAGAAGGTCGGAAGGCGGAGAGAGTTCGGTGAATGGTGATGAAAGAGGGCAGGAACAATCAAGACAGAATAACCAGTGGGATAAGGAGAATGAAGGAGAGATGAAGCCTTGGACTAGGAGACTGGAACTACCGGTTTTTTAGGGCATGGACCCAATGGGTTGGCTGGCCAGAGCTGAAAATTTTTTCGAGGTGCTGAATGTGACAGCTAGGGAAAGATTAAAACTGGCCTTCATGAGGGAAGCGTCAGTCCTTGGTTCAGTTTTTGGAGAAAGAACTCCAAGAATCCTTCTTGGGAAGAGTTTTCCAGAGTGCTGAATAGGAGGTTTGGGGGAAAGGAGAGGAGTTTTGGTTTTGAGAAGCTGGCAAAGATCAAACAGAATGGAAGAATTGATGAATACATTCAAGATTTTGAGTTGTTAGTGTCACAAGAACCACAGACAGGGGAGGAACAGCTGCTGGGTTACAGTCCAAGATCCGTAACCAAATCAGACCTCATGATCCCAAAGAGAAATCTGTTAATGAAGAGAAGAAGACCCAAGATGTGGCAAAAGGTTCAGCAATGAAGAATCACACCCTCTGCAGCAAAGAAAAAATCAAAAATGAAGGGAGATTTGCAAGAGAATCAGAAATGATGAGGGCAGAAGGGGATTCATCAATAAAAAGAATGAAGACTATGTGTTGTAATGATTTTTTCCTGATAGCCCAATGATAGAGCTAACTAGTAAGAAAGTTGAAGGTGGAGATGCAACCAAGCATCATTTTTTCTCAAATTCAGATTTACTTAATATGCATAAGAAATCATTGTTGGATCTAGATTTGATAATGAAGGTGGCTAGAACATCAATGACATCAGAATCTTGGATTTTCAATTTACTGGGTGCAGAGATTTTTATACAAAATCTCCTCTCATTCCCACCACCACCTAAGCCTCCAGACCTAAATTTGCATGTAGTAGCCAATGGATTCCCTCCCTATGATAGACAATACTTTCAGGAAGTGTAGATAAAGATCATGGTGTTGAAGATGAGCCACGGAGTCAAGGTTCCACTGTTCCAACCTTGAGGACAAGGTTGTTTTTTGGAAAAGTGTATTCTTAGGTTACACATAGAGGAGGAGTTAGTTAGAATTAGAAAAGTCATGAGTTAGTTATTTGTTTTGCTAGTTATATAGAAATAATAAAGAAGGAGAGGGGGAGGGGAGTGTGTAATATTTTTGTAGATTGAGCCTTAGCTCTTTGTGAAGGGGAAGCCCTTGAAGGAGAGAGTGTTATCCTATTTCTTGTTATTTTCTTTCTATTCAATATAAACCTTTCTTTTCTTTTTATAATTCTTGGTTCCTAAAAGAATCATTAAATAAGAGGTGGGTCCCACACTTTTTGTGATTTCCCATAATAATCAACCCATGAGAGTGAGTATGTTAAAAAATGTGTGTTAAAGGGTATTTTCCTAATATCTCTCTACCTGTGGAAAACTTACATTTATTTCGCCCCAAGGAGAAAAGGGAAAGTTCAAACTTGTGACACATCAAATGTGAGATCTCGCTACACTCAACCAATCCTTAAGGTTGATTGAATAAAATTGTAGATTATTTATTAATAGAGACAACATCTCTTAGAATGAGAAAGCTAAAAATACACAGCCAGTAGAATTATACCTTCCCGACATAATGCCCGAAGGTACAAAGAAAGTGGATCTCCATGGTTCCCTTCATCATGTAGAACTTTTGTACCCTCTTCAAAGTGTTTAAGGGCACGAAAATGCCTAATAGCTTCTCGTACCACACAATACTTGGTAAAACACTCCACTAACAGGCTGAAGAGACAATATGGGAGAAAATAGATCAAGAGAACATTCCAGTCATATATCACAAAATCCATCACTTCTTTTTATTTAAATAAACACAACTTAATGAGTATCGTTCAGAAATAGAAATATATGGGCGCCAAAAATTACAGTTCATTTACTCAGTTTACCTGATAATCCAAGTATCGTTCAGAAATAGAGGGAAAACTTCCAATTAAAGAATAGCATAGAAACAATAAAAGAGTTAACATTTAGTTGAGTGGAGACTATTTATAACATGTTTCTATTTCCGTTTAAATGGTCCCAAACCAATCTTTATATGAAAGCTACAGTTTTGTTTCTTGGTAAAACTGAGCATAATGTGTATCCATACATGCTATTAGCTGTTGGTGCAAAGTAAACTCTGTCTAGTAAGCAGTATCAATTAAACCTACATATTAAAACAGGATACCAAACGCTTCAGACCTGAATTTAAACTCCTGGTTGTTGTGTCTAAAATGGGGTTCCCTGATTTAGTATCAGATTAGTAGTGTGCAGTTGTTGTGCTTCCTTGATGTATTTAATTAGAGAGTAATGCCCATGTTTCCAACGGGACTTTTAGCCCATACAATTGTTATGCTGTAGATTCATTTTTATATTTTCTTTCAAACCTATTGCTTTGTCACAGAATCTGCTGCAAATTCTGTTCATTATATATAACAGCTACTGTTTTTATTTATAAAAAAAACAAATAAAGTTTATACTAATGAATTCAAATAATATAACATCCAACATATACAATGGTCAGGTTTGTAAAAGAATAATAACATGTCTTACGCGTGGGTCTTCACATTTGGCTGTATACGTTTGTGATCTTCAACCATCATGCCGAGTAACTCAGCAACATCTTGTACTCTAAGACACACAGAAACCAGATTAATATGATCACATCACATAAGAACAACTATAACTTAATCCATGAAATATTCAATTTAAGAATTCCAACGGGAGATTTCACAGCAATTTAAATTGTCTAACCTGTCATAAGATTCAGCTCTAGTATACGCTTGAATAACCCAATTGTATGTATCTGTATCAGGCTTCATATAATCTGTTATGTCACAAATAAAAATTAATTTACAGTGCATAGAATTAATAATGAAGAAAGGGGCTTTAACAAATTAGAAGAAAAGACCATCCCAACTTGAACAGCATACACAAAGAAACAAAAAAGGAACAGAAAAGAAGAAAATACCATGAGAAATGAACATTAATTGTGAAACAAATTACAGTATAAGAAAAAGAAACAAACTTTCCCTAAAATGGTAAACGAAATATTTATAAGTAAACAAATATAAGCATAAGAAAAAGAAGAAAGAGGAAGCAAAAGGAAACGTGGACTGCACACCTTCTCCATATTCCATGTTCTCAAACGTTGCAAAAGCTATTTCAGGTATTCCGCAGGTAGCCTTATAATTTTGAAAGAAAGAATATTAATAAAACATAGTGAAGACATCAGAATCAAACAGGTTTATAATTTGCTATATCAAAGCTAACAGTTATTTGGAAAGTTACAAAAAAAAAACTGGCATTTTTTGGTCTGAAACATCTACAACTAAAGTATCATTGCGTCATATTTCATATCAGTTACCTTCACATATTTTTTACTTAAAGAGAATGTAAAACCACAAGGCAAGGATTATATCTATTTTCAGTAAGTAATTTATCCATATAATACTTGAACAGATGAGAGGACTGAAAACAGTGTATTCAACCTACAGTGTTCGACTTTTATTGATGTATATATAGGATAAAAAGAAGAGGCAAGGCACTTGCCTAAAACCCTAACCCTAAAGCTGGGTACACATAAGAAAAATAATACAAACAACATTACATTTCAACAATAATAATATAGGTTTAATTACCTTTTTTGTCCTCAACGTATTGTAATATGTTATTGTAGTTCTTTAAGTTCTTGCTAGTAATTTATCTTGGTTTTATAACATAACTTGTTTAGATAGGTTAAGTAGTCTTCCCTAAAAGGTTGTTTTGCTTACTAGCATTAATTAGCTAGAAATAACCTTTTCCTGTACCTTGCACTGCCACAACAAGCCTCATTCTTTCCGCCTTTTTCGCTTTCTCCGTTCACCGTTAGCATCCCGTGATGTAAAAAGCGGCTACCATGAGAAACCCGCATAGCCACCGTCATGGTGTGGCGGTGACCAAAAAATCCACCACCACTTTTCGCCATGGCGACACCATAACCGTTTATTGATAACACTGCTTAAGATTCAAGGTTATGTTGATCATCTTATTAGTCCCAATGTTGATGAAAATGAGGTTTCACGTTGGTTGAAAATTGATGCTCAATTATGCATTGTTATCAAATCTACCATTCACTCATCTTTAAAACAAATTTTTCGTACCTATGAGACATGTTCAAAAGTTTGAGAACAGGCAAACTTATTATACACCAAAGATACTCACGCCCACTATCACTACGCAAAATTCGAATGGAAATTCTAAATTGATTTTTAATTTCATTGTAAAAGATTTGAAATATAGCAATGGACTTAGAGCTTATTCTAGCGAGAGTTTGTTGAGCCTATCTTGCCACCCACTATCAGGTCACTATCTGACTACTCATAAATATATAGTCTCACGCATGAGTTGAGGGTCTCGGCATGAGGGAGTGTGTTGGAGATCTCACATTGATTATAGATAAGAACAATTCATAGTATATAAGTTTGACATTAGGATCCATGGGAGTATCAACAGATTTCAAATTCATCAACCCAATTTCCTCCAAAATATCCAATGCATATTTTCTTTGAGAGATAACAATACCAGTATTGGATTGTACTACCTCAATCTCCAAGAAATATTTGAGTTTGCTAAGATCTTTGGTCTGAAAGTGTTGACAAGGGATTTATCCTATTATTTTTTTCTTTTATTTTAATATGGTATCAGACTCATTTAGAGCCTATCCTAGTGAGAGTTTGTTAGACCTATCGTGTCACCCGCTATCGGGTGGCTATCAGACCACCCATAAATATATAGTTTCACGCACGAGTTGGGGGTCTCGGCGTGAAGAGATGTGTTGGAAATCCCACATCAACTAGAGATAAGGACAATTCATAGTATATAAGTAGGTGTCAACCTCACCTTATAAGTTGGTTTTATAAGGTTGAGTTAGTTTGAAAATCCACTTCTTAATAGTTTGCAAGTTACATCAGTCTCTCTATGGGTCTCAAGCAATGTCCCCGTGCTTGGTTCGAAAATTCAGTCACATTGTTTAAATCACTTTGAATAAAACTCACTAAGGCAAATCATTTAGTTTTTCTTTTGTCATACCTCTCCCGAAAAATGTGTTTACTTAATTATGTATGTTGATAACATAGTTATTACAGGAAATGATGTTGCTAAAGGAACACTTATGAAATCACTTTCAAACCAAATGCCTTTGAAGTTTAAATACTTTCTAGGCATTGAAGTGACTCAATCAAAGGAAGACATTGTAGTTTCTCAAAGGAAATATGCTTTAGATATCTTAGAAGAAACAAGCATGACTGGCTATAGACCATTAGATAGTCCTATGGATCCAAATAAAAAGCAATGGCAAATCAAGGTGAATCTCTCTCTGACCTAGGAGATATAGAAGACTCTATGGGAAATTTATTTATTTCACTACTATTACTAGACTCGGCTATCTTTTGTAGTGGGTGTTGTTAGCCAGTTTATGCAAAATCCTTGTATTGATCACTGTAATGCTCATCTACATCTTAAGATACCTCAAAAAGACTCAATGGCAAGGTCTATTGTACGAAGATAAAGGGGATACCCAAATTTCTGGTATTGTGATGTTAATTGGGTAGGGTCTCCTATGGATAGACACTCCTCTACAAGATATTGTGCTTTCATTGGAGGCAACATTATTTCATGGAAAAGCAAGAAACAAAATGTGGTTGTTGAGGCTGAATATAGGGCAATGATGTCTCTCATTTGTGAACTTGTATGGGTCAAACAATTTGCATGGTCTGTATGCTCTAGCTTAAGGGGGAGTGTTAGAACATTTTATCGTGGTTATATAACTTAACTTGTTTAGACAGGTTAAGTAGTCTGCCCAAAAAGGTGGTTTTGCTTATTAGCTAGACATAGCCTTTTTTTGTAACTCTTGGTATTCTTGATGTGATTTTCTTTTATAAATAACGCATATCAGCTAAGAGATAATCAATCTCTTAAGCTCTTTTTATCATATTTTCAGTCTTACGTGTTCTAATTGTGTCAATAGAGTCTTTTAGGTATAAAAATATGCATTGTTAGTCCCAACAATTCGAGAGACTCAATTGATACAATCAGACTCTGGAATGACTAAAATAGTTCCATTGGATACCTGATACTATCAGGCTGATAGACATAGTTGGAATATGAAGAAATAAAATGCAATTAAGCTAATGATGTATGTATCACTGCCACGGGAAAGGAGTCCCTTAATTTACACCAATAATCAATTTCATGTACAGATAAATATTTTAAGGAATGAGATAAAAAAAGAAAATACATACCCCTAAATCATCCCTCTTTTTAAGGTGGTACAACACCTACCATAAGCCCTACAAATTAAATTGATCTATTTCCCCTAGCAAATTCATGGAAGCAGGACGCAGTGTAAGATCATAATTATAACTGAAAGAATGATGCTATCCTCCCAAAAATTCTCCTCCTATCTCATAAAGAAAGTACAAGAGAGAAAAATAAATGCATTTAGTACTTCTTAACATACAAGGGAAGTGGGAGGATTTAAAGTTATGCTAAATGAAAACATATAATCTAGTAATGAAAACCAAAGACAATCCAAAAGTCATAACAAATGTTTTCACCCCCATTTTTTTGGCAACATGAAACTGACCGCTAGAACTGCACAAAACATTCTGAGCACAAAAACTAGACTGAAGAAGGTAACCTGCACACTGAGGAGGCAATTGAAATGAAATGTGGTTGCCATCCTTCCTGCTGCCTCCATCTCATAGGCAATGTCTAATGCATTAGAATGGTCCCCAGCTTTGCAGTCTTCCTTGATCAGAAGATCATAAACCTCATCGGTAGCCTTGAGGCCAATATCGGCACCCTTGAAGAACACTTGGTTGGCACCTTCCAAATGCTTGCTCCGAATAAGTTCCTCTACACAACACCATAATTAAAGCACACCATAAAGGAGACACTAATACAAATTAACAATAAGTAATCAACAACATGATAAGAAGATAAACTGAATTATGGTATTGTTTTAGGTTTGTTTGAACGAGCTTCTCTATGAAGACTTATAAGAGAGAAAATAAGAAAAAAATGGACTGAGATTTTCCATAAGCTAAAATTAGCTATTGCACAAGTTAAAAATTAAAATTAGAGAAGTTATTTGAGAGAACTTTTAGAAACTAGATTATGCTTAGCTTGGCTTATGGAGAGACTAATATCAATATTTCTTCCTATGTTTCTCTTTTAAAAGTTGTTATGAAGAAACTCGTCCATACAGGCCCTTAAGCTAAAATAAACTTAGACACTTCACTATTATAGAAACTAAACTTCTACAAAAGTTCAAGTGCATAAGTTGATTTCGGTTTACTAATAAAGCACAATTCATTTTATCCTCCAATCTCTTTCTCCTATACATTTCAAGTAGAGAGAAGTTTATTCAATTAGTCAAAATGAATATACCAATAAGAACAATCCAAGCTTGGCGAATATCATAATTCAGGTCCTGCATATCTCCAAGTATTTGTAGACCTCTATTGGCGCGACCTTTAGACCCAAATAACCTTACCAATGCCATGAATGTCTCGTGAACCGGTCGAAGCCCTGCAGCCAACTCTCTTCTCAAAGATTCCATCTGCGTAATAACAATAATCAGCTAAATTGAAACGGCATTTGGCGTCGTCGTAGAGAAATTATCGTACCGCTGCTTCTTCGTGGCCGTTGAGGGCGTTCGACACCACCAATCCATGAAACGAACGAGGGCCAGGGCTGATGCCGGCGGCGATCATGTCGTATATGACTTCCGACACGCCGTTTGAGTCGCGGAGCCGGGCCCGGTCCATGAGCTCCTCCATGAAACTGAACCGGAGGCCGTTTTCGACCGCGCTTTGATCATCCTTCGCCTGCTTCTTCTTCCTGCCCCGTTTTTCCGGAACTGAAACCGCCGCGCGAACCGTCACGGTTCGGGGACAGAACCGGTTCAATTTGAACGGAAAACTGGCGTAACTGTGAGTGTAGATGTAAGGTAAGATGACTGAGGACATGAATGCATATATAAAGTTGAATTTAAGAGTAACGGGTTTTGGTTTGGTGGCAGTGTCGAGGGAGTGAAGCAACAGTCTGTGGTGCACTGATGATAAGGCAGACCGCGAATTCAAAAGGTATGCACGGATTCGTAATTATATTTATTTTTATTATTATTGTTTAAACTTTTTTTTATTATTTTAAATTTTATTTCAATTACTATTATTATTGGTAAATTTATTACTTTTTTATATATTATTAATATTTTAAATTTTACATATATTATATTATTTTATAATTTTATATTTATATTATTAATTCATTTTCTTTTATTATTATTTAGAAATACATCTAAATTATTATATAAATACATTTATATTATTATTATATAAACATATTAATTTATTATTATATTATATTATCTAACTTCTTTTAATAAATTGTCTTTTCGGGCAATCACTTTCTTCTTTTTCCACAAATCAATGTCTTTCTTTCTTTACGATTGAACTTAAACAAACTTGATTATTTTTTACACATCAATGCTTTTCAATCCGAATAAATAGTATTTTCTAACCATTAAAAAGAAACAATAAGAATGTTATTATAGAAATTTTGTTTTAAAAATTATGTTCTATAAAACTTATGGAACGCGCATTTCTTGTGTTTTTCCGAAGACTTTCCAGAAAATTTATTTTAAAAAACTTATTTTGGAAGGTATCATATTTTTTGGAAAAATTCTATTTTAGAAAATTTGTTCTGTAATGTATTTCCTATGTTACAACTTGTTCCAAAAAATTATTCCATAAATTTTATTTTGAAAGTTCTAGAAAACTTACAACAGGAAAATCACTTACAACAGGAAAACTTACAAAGAGCAAGATGGTAGTTATAAAAATTAGACAAATTCTTCCTGCAAATTATGACTTGCACCTTATCCAATTTTCAAATTTTAAAAATTACCCTTGACTTTAGATTTTGAAAATCAGGAATTCAAAAAATAACTTCTGGAAAAACAAATTATAATAGATTATTGTGTTTCAAAAATAAAATTTCAAAATGGACCAGAAAAGCAAATTTGAAATTAAAAAAATACGTTATAGAAAAAAAAATCCAAGGAAAAAGAATATGAAAATAAATTCTTAAAAAGGATTTCTGAAATTCAGAAGCTTAAGTGTGGTGTATTAGGTAAGTCTGTCTGCTTAGGTTTGAGGATGAAATGGTAGAAGAGAGGGTTTTAGATATCGGAATCCAAAGGTATTTCAGATAAAGATCTGCAGAAGTATTTTTATTAAACTTATTGTGACTTTTGAATTTTACAGCATCTCAGTCTCTCCTCCATCACCAACACATATAAATATCACTGTTGGATCTTCATCCTATCAAATAAAACATGGGAGGACCATTATAATATTTTAAAATTTTGTCAAGTACATATTCAAAATGATAATTTGTCTAACAACAATAATAGCACATTATTTAAATTCAAGTAGTATATACATTTATTCTAAATGATAATTTGTCTAACAACAATAATAGCACATTATTTAAATTCAAGTAGTATATAAATTTATTCTTAATCAATTAAATTAATAAGACAAGAAAGTTACCACCGTTTTATTTTTTTCTGAATAATTTGATAAATAATAGATTGGAATTGACGATAAAAATTTATTATGTAAACTTAAATTATAAACAACTTTAACCAATAGCAACTATTTTTCTGCTTGTCTTTGGATTTTGTCAACGAGAACTATCTCTCAAATAATTTTGTGGTTATGTTTTAGATAAATAAATTGATACTTTCGTAATTTAAAATAATAATAAAATTAAGAATATTTTCTCCAACTAAAATAATCTTTATTTTTTAATTAGACTTCGCATATGTTGAAACTAGGTAAGCTTGTGACCCAGAATAAATTTATTTTGTAACTTAATAAAGCATTACTTAAAAGTATATTGTTAACCTTTTGTTTGAGAAATTAAATATAGTTAGAAACTATTACTTTTTATTTTCCAATTAACAAAATTTAAATGATTTGAACTCTTAATTGTTACTAAATCACACTTTTTGACAGTTACTCCAACAGCAAAAAGAATATGCAAACATAGTTCAAAAGGATTATGAATATTTTGATTGAAGTAAAACTTCATAGATAAAGAAGAGTAAAAGAAATAGTCGAATGCATTAAAATATAAAAAGTTTACTTTTTGACAACTACGCAGTAAAATACATTAATTTATAATTATGATATGATATAATATAATTTCAAAAATATTTCACATTTTCACCTATTGATATTTAAAAAAAAAAATTCTTTTCAATATACAGAAATGGTTAACGTATCAACACTAAAATTTATGTGTACAGTTGCAATGTGATGCATGTTCTCAACATATTAACAAAATATATGTGTACACTTTCGGATAAAGAGGTGTGCAGATTAATTTAAGCAAAACAAATAAGAACACTGTATTTTTCCTGAAATCCAGAATCTTAATAAAACCTGAATAAGATTGAAGATAGAAATAATATGAATTGAGCCTCCGTTAAATCAGTCTCATTTCTCAAAAAGTCACACAAAAGATATAATTTTTTTATATATAAAATCTTTCGTATGTTAGGCATTATACAACTTGACATCTCAGCTAGACTGACATTAAGTAACAACAATCATTTGCCATCACATAAAAAAAGTATTATTATTAAAAAAATATAAAAATATGGGAATACTAGACCAAAACTTATAGGTTAACAAAACAATAAAAAGGTAGAATATACCTATTCATAAAAAATTCTAATAATAGAGTAGATGGAAACTTATTATACCAATGAAATGATTCTCTATGAATAAATCTTAAATTAACCAACTTATCATCACACACATTCCCTTCACGAAAAATATGAGTAACCCTAAACTTGATTTTTCCACAGTAATTAAGACAAGTATTCTATCGATTACGAAGTATCAACGAAACATTAGTCCTAACAGTAAACACAACACAAACCAAGGCATAATCACATTCAAGCCATACATTAGTAAGCCCCATCTTTTGAGCTTCCTCCATAGCATGTATAACTCCATAAAAATCAACAACCATAGTAGTTTGAACTTCAAGAAACGCAGAGAAAACACCAATAAACTCCCCCATACTCCCACGAAAAATACCTATATAAGTAACAAGACTAGGATACCCTAGCAGACCCATCAGTGCTAATTTTAATCCAGCCTAGTGAAGGAAACTCCCATCTAACAAGAAGAGGACGAAGAACTTTATCACTATGAGTATTAATACCAAAACACTTAATCACGTTGAAATCCAACATATCATTTTTCATTGAAGCTTTAGACGAATTTTCCACTAGACAAGTTAAATCTTTAATTATCGAAATAGCCTTAGAAATCTCAATCTTATCCTGAAATCTAACATAATTCCTCATACGTCATATCATCCAAATAGAAAAAGTTATCACAGAAAGCTTAATAAATTTAATCAAAGGACTACCATCACTCTTAATAAAAAAAAAGATCATCCTTATTAGAGAAATGAGAAGTAAGAACAACTCCAAATATGCAAAGCATTAGAACATTCAAAAAAATAAATATTGAATAGATTTCTCATGCTTTTCACAAAGCATACACATAGAACATATATGCAAACCTTTATTATGAATATGTTGATTTGTAGGAAGCCGCCCATGAAAAAATTTCCATTGATGGGCCACGTAAGTGGGCCCCAGAAATAATAATGAGCTATCATCCAGACATAAGAAAGACCTAAGTCACAAGAGGATTCATGCATGTGGTGTGTATTGTACGTTTAGGTCCTAGCATAAGTAAGTATTCCTTGGAGGCGCTAAAGCCCATGAGGGTTAATGTTTCCAAGGAAAGATTGCATGCATGGCACGTGAATATTTAGGGCACCTATAAAACAGATGGCCCCGCAGCGCTGGTGCATGAGTTGGTACCTTGGCGGCCATATTGTTAATATTTTGCACTCCAGAAGAGGAAAGTCCTGTGCGGCGACTGCGTTAAGCCTGTGCAACACGCAACAAGACGCCTTACTAGTAACCCCAATTCCACTTAAGGAAAGATCCTCGTGGGACATGGAAGTTGACCTAGATTAAACCTATATAAAGGGTGGTAAGAACCCGAGAAAGGTACGTCGTTTCTAAGACTGAAACTGCTTTACATACTTATTGTTTCTTAGCTCAGTACTGACTTGATCGTCGGAGTGCAATCAACAGGTAGGGCCCTCTCGGTTTCAATGGAGCCACTCTCAATCACCCATGGAGAGGGAAGAAACCACCAGAAAAAGGAGGAGCCGCCATCTGCCTTTGAAGTCAACGGCGGTTGAGTCAACTGGCGAGAACATTTGGCGCCCATCGTGGGGCCCGATAAAACTAGGTCTCACTGACAATCGTGTTGAGAGCCATCCAGCAACATGAGGAATACGAGACAAGGTGCATCTGCACTAGAAGGAGGAGACATCGTCTCCATGCAACAACTCATGGAGACCATTCGCGCTCTCCAGCAAGTCGTAGCGTCGTCCAAAGCTGACCAGGACATGATTTTGGTTGAGGTTCAAGCCAAACAGGCAGCCAATCAGAACCGATTCCAGGATGATTTAGCTGTGTCACGTGCGAACAATGAGGAACTGCGCAGAGCCAACGAAGAGTTGCATAGAGATTTACAACGCATGAGTGAGCGTACGACTGATGAGCAAACTCCGTCAATACTAGTTAGGGCTCGTCCCATGTCCTTTTCCCAAGAAATCATGGACACTGTGATACCGGCCAGCTTCATGGGTCCAAAGATCACCTTCACAGGCGTAGAAGACCCAAAAGCCCACATCACAACCTTCCACACCAAGATGATGATCTCCGGAGGCACCGACGCCATGTACTGTAAGCTATTTATGGGTATGTTCTCAGACACAACGTTGGACTGGTTCATCATTCTTCCTGATGGACACATTACCTCATTTGATCAATTCTTAACATTGTTCAAAAAGCAGTACATCGTCAACCAGGCTCCCACTCCCGTCTCTTTCGATCTCTTCGACGTTAAGCAATACCAGGGAGAGCCTTTGAAAGAATTTCTCAACAGGTTTAGGGCACTGGTGGTGAAGCTGCACACTAAAGATGAAGATATGATGGTACACGCCTTCAAACGAGGGGTGCTGCCAGGACCCTTCAGTGATTCTCTGATAAGGTGTTGCCCAAAGACGTTCAACGAGATCTGTCACAAAACTGTAGCCCACATCGTTGCAAAAGAAGAGGTCATAGAAAAGCGTGGAAGCATCGACCCTGTCCGACCTCAGGAAACTGGTCATCCTCAGCCCATGAGGGTACACGAGGCCACGACAGAGAAGAAAGCCTCAGGGAAGATGTTGCCGTATGAGACAAGGAAGCCTCAGACCAGGGCACAGACAAAGGAAGGCGCTCCCACCAGACACAACTTTCGAATGGACCTTAAGAAGTTGATTGTCTTCCCTAACGTGGCAGACAGATTGAAGTCTCCACCGCAGACTGACAAGAGGTTAGGGCCCAGCAAAGACACTTGGTGCGAATTCCATAAAGCCTTTGGCCACAACCTACGCAACTGTTTGGCATTAGGATTCCTGTTAAACGAACTGGTGAGGAATGGCTTCCTGTAGGAGTACCTACAAGAGAACCAAGGGGCCCCAAAGACAGCAGTCCCCGTAGGAGATCAAGGACATGAAATACCTGTCCATGGAAAAATCAACACAATTTATGGAGGGTTCTCAAGAGAAGGATATACCGCCTCCCATTGGAAGAAATATGTCAGGGAAGTGATGGCAGTAGAAGCAGGAGAGCCCGACCAGTCCCCGGAACCGACCTCTTCTTCACAAAGGCCGATTTGCAAGATGTGGTTCCACATGACAACGATCCCGTGGTGATCTCGGTAGTGAGGACATGAAGGAAGGTACATCGAGTCCTCATCGATCAGGGGAGTTCGACAGATGTGATGTTCTGGTCGACCTTCAACAAGCTGCGGTTGTCGACCGATCAGTTGAGACCTTATGACGGTTGCCTATATGGCTTCGCTGGGGACCAAGTGGAGGTGCGCGGGCACATAGAGCTAAGGACAACTTTCACAGATGGCACCGCATCTTACACAATTAACATAAGGTACCTTGTTGTCAACACCCCTTCAGCTTACAACACATCCTTCTAGGCAGACCTGCCCTAAACAGAACAAGGGCAATGTCCTCGACGAGGCATATGAAGATGAAGTTACCCTCCCTTGAGGGAACAGTGATAACAGTTAAGAATGACAGAAGGCGACAAAGAACTGCTATGAGAATAGCCTGAAGACAATGAGAGGAGTGTGCACCGTAACCAACCAACCTCCAAGGGGAGAAGGGGTTACCCGAGTATAGGTCACTAGAGAAGATCGGCCTGAACCAGCAGAGGAGGTGCTGGAAAGGGAGATTGGGGGAAGGAAGTTCAAGCTTGGTAGGTCCCTAAGTTCAACCGAGTATCGACGCCTTGGTGGACAACGCGTCAGGCTTCAAGCTTCTTAGCTTCCTGGATGCTTTCTCAGAATATAACCAGATCCGGATGCATACCAAGGACGAGTGCAAGACGACATTCATGACGGAGCTCTCCCGTTACTGCTATAAGGTGATGCCTTTTGGGCTCAAGAATGCAAGTGCAACCTATCAAAGGTTGGAGGAGCTATTCACCACAATAGCCAAGTACAGATTGAAGCTAAACCCCGAAAAATGTGTGTTTGGGGTAAAGGCAGGCAGGTTCTTAGGGTTCCTACTCACTGAGCGTGGGATAGAGGCAAACCCCTGTTGAAGATGGCAAGCTTTGATGTATCAAATCCTCAAGGAACCTGAAGCTGTGTTGCTTTTTAGGTTTGGTTTTTGGGGGTTTAGAATCTTTGTAAGATCAGTCTTGATTCTCACACAAAGCTTGTTTCAATCAATTTTAAAGAACTAAGTGTTTTTCCCTGCAAAGAGAAAAACAAGCGATAAAAGTTTCAAGACAATCAGTTGTTTGTCACTTAGCTGGTAAAGGAGTTTTTGAAACTATTTTTTGAATCAATTGTATAACTGCTGAAACCATTCAACCAGTTAAATCGCAGTTTCAACCGATTAAATGTGAGTTTTCATAACAGTTTTTTGAAAACCTGTTTTAATTGTTTCAGTTGTTTAAATCTGCCTTAAACGGTAGTTTTTCAAAGGTTATAAATATAGCTTTCTTTCAAATGATTAATACGAATGAAAGAGAGAAGTTTTACACTCTGATTTGAGATCAAAAAGAGAGATTACCAACTGTTTGTAAAAAGGTGTTTTTCCAAGTTTAGCAAGATTGCTTTTGGGCTTTGCTGTGATTCAAGAACTGATCAATAGGGTTTCTAGTGTACTGTAATTCCAGGTGTTTTCTACCCTTGATTAGTTTCTTGTACTTGTTCATATTACACTCTTTAAAACTGTATGTAAAATCCTGTAAAGTCAGTGTGATTCTGGCTTGAGGTGTTTGCTGTGTGCAAAGAGGGTGAGTAGGATTTGTGGGATTCAAAGTCACCTCTTTGTGGTGTGTATTTGTAATGTGTGATTGGTTACATAGTGAAATACCTAGTGGTTTGACTGAGGACTGGATGTAGCTTAGGGATTGAGTGAACGAGTATAAAACCTTGTGTGTAAATCTCTCTATCTCTCTTCTCCATAACTGTTTGATATTTCCGCTATCATAAACAACCGATTAAATCGTGCTTTTAACCGATTGAAATTCTGATATTAGTTTTTGTTTGACTATTTGATTGGCTTTCTGAATTGATTGTTGAAGATTCATTCTAAAGGTAGTTTTTGTGAAAATCTTTTGTAAACAATTCCCCTCCCCCCCCCCCCCCCCCCATCTTATTTTAAGCCATCAATCCTAACAATTGGCATCAAGAGCTAGGTTCTTGAAAGTTACTCAAGTTTGTTTTCTGTTTCCTGAAAATATTTTTGATGGCTGATAAAATGCCCTTTGGGGAAGGTGCCTCAATAAACAAGCCACCACTGTTTTGTGGGGTTAATTACCAATTTGGAAAGTGATAATGAAGATTTTCATACACTCAACTGATAAAGGCATTTGGGAGTCAATTGAAAATGGTCCTTTTGTACCTCAAGTTAAGAAAGATGATGTTTTAGTTGATAAACCTTCATCCGATTGGATTGAGGCAGAAAGTAAGAAAGTTAAATTTGATTGAATAACCAAGAATATTATAACATCTGCTCTAAGCTGTGATGAGTTTTTCAGGGTTTCACAATGCAACACTGCTAAAGAAATGTGGGACATCTTGGAGGTCACACATGAACGCACAACTGATGTGAAAAGAGCTAGGAAGCATGCTCTGATTCCAAGAGTATGAACTCTTCAAAATGAAAAGGGAGAATCCATCTGTGATGTGCAAAAGCGATTTTCTCACATTGTGAATCACCTCATAAGTCTTGGTAAGAAGCTTGATGAAGAGGAACTTAACATCAAGGTACTGAAGTGTCTTGATAGAACATGGTAGCCAAAGGTTACTGCCATCTCCGAAAGGATCTCACCTCAATGATTGTGGCATCTCTTTTCAGTAAACTAAGAGAGCATGAAATTGAGATCCAAAGGCTTGTTGTCCAAGAAAGTGAAGACAAGCATAACAAGAGCATAGCACTTAAAGCTAGCAAACAACAACCAGATTCCAGTGACAGTGAAGAAGAGAACATAAGTTTGTTATCAAGAAAATTCAGCAAATTCTTGAGAAAGAGACAAGCTTCTAAAAGGTATGATTCAAAGAAACCTAGTGAATTCAATTCTAATAAGTATACTTGCTATGGCTGTGGTGAACAGGGTCATATCAAGGCTAAATGTCCAAATAATGAAGTTAAAGAAAAGGGAGATTTCAAAAGGGAAAAAAAGGGAAAAACTAAGAAAGCATATATAGCATGGGATGACAATGATGTCTCATCCTCAAGTTCGTCAGATGACGAGGAAGCTAATCTTTGCCTTCTAGCATCACTAACAAGTAGCATGGATTCTCAAGTGAAGGTACCACCTATGATCAATTCCTTAATGCTTTTTATGAAACTCATGATGAAGCCAATAATTGGCACTTTCTCTCAACCGGTTGAAAGGATTCAATAACTGGTTGAAAAAAAGAGTTAAGGCTCTACAGGAAGAGTTAAGCATGACAAAAGAAGATTTTGAAAATCTTGATTTAATTTAGAAAAATTCTTCTTGCAGTTGTGAGATAAAAGTGTGTGAAAATTGTGAACTTCTTGAAAAGAAGATTTGCTACCTCTTGAAAACCTTGGACAAGCTTAGAACTGGAAAGTCCAATTTTGAAGATGTTTTGGCTTCACAGAAATATGTATTTGGAAAAGCAGGGTTGGGTTTTTACCCTCAAAGCAAAGAAAAAAAATAAAATTACCAAACCTTTTTCAAATTTTCTAGAAAAACAATCGGTTAAAATATCGTTTCAACCTGTTGTTACATGCTACTATTTCATGAAGAAAGGTCATTTTGTCAGGTATTGCAGGTTTCGTAAATCTCTTATACCTAAAGGCATCTATAAGTGGATTCCTAGATGTATTGCTAATTCAAAAGATAAATTTCACACTGAAGGTCCCAAATTCTTTAAGGGATCAAATCTTGAGATTTGACAAAGTTCTATTTTGTAGATTTCTAATTTCTCTTGAAAGGTTCAGCAAGGACTGGATATTCTATACATGCCAACATATCAAAGTCTAGTGCTGGTTTCTTGAACTTTCTGTAATTTGAAAATCTAAAATTTGAGAATAAAATTCTCATTCTTTGTTGAGAACTATTGGTGCTTAAATTCAATTCAATATGTTACTCTATGTTTCAATATGTAATTCCTGCGTGATCCATCTATTCTTCATACATTTAATAGCTTGCAAATATGTTAAAATGTAATGATTATATGCTACATGTGTTTTTGAAATTTTTCCTTCAGAACAGAAATTTAACCGATTGTTTCCTCGAAACAACCGATTATTTTGTATTTGATAAGCTCTGGACAAATCTGTTTTTGAATTTTAAATTCTGGTTTGTGATTCTGTTGAGCCCAGTGACGTGTATGGTCAAAATTGTATTAATTGGATGTTTGAATACAATTTAAATCTGTTGCATATGCTTTTAATAGATCAGATCCCTCAATATCTTGAAAATAAAAGAATGTCTTAAATGCTTGGTTAAATATCACATGTGAATCTGTACCTATCTGAATTGACTGACTATGTCAGCTTTATTATTCAGATTTGATTCGTTTTCTGTTTTTGAAATCATATCTATCTGTACCATCTTTGACCATGAAGTTCAGCTATATAAGACAATGCAATTTGGTGTTATCTCTCACACATACAAGTTGTCTTTCCTATCTTTTCTATCTTGAGCTTTCTCTACAGTAAATTGAAATCCTTGTTCCAAACTAAGAAATGGTTGGCACTCCTCCCTTTGCAAAAAGGATGAAATCAAGGGGTGTTAAAAGCTCTGGAAAGCTTGAAGGACGATTTGCAGGTGATACCAATCTCATCAACAAGTATCTACTTGAGACAAGTAGAAAGAATTTGAATACACCAAAAGTTGTTTCCTTCACATGGATGAAACAACAGAAGCTGGATTCTGCGAGGAGCATTCCAAAGAACAAAAGTTGAAGAGATTCCTAGAACTTACAGGGAATATCTATCTTGATCTTGTAAAAGTATTCTACACTAATCTCCAATTCAGCAATGACTCGCTTATTTCACATGTCAAGGGTGTAGATATGGTCATCACAAGTGAGGTATGATCTGCTGTGACCGGGCTGAAGTCTTCTGGACTAAGAATCAATAGGGGAAACCTTGGAGTAGTAGAAGATTTCAACAAAATCTAGTTTTACAAAGGTTGTCTAAAGAATCCCCACTCCAAAGTGAGGAATTTTTCTGTTGGTGGATTAAAGCTTGATGAAAGGCTTGTGGCTTTCATAGTTTCATGGATTCTCACACCTAGGGGGAGCAACCATTCAACTCTATGTGAAGAAGATCTTCTTTTGATCTACTGTATCATGAACAAAGTGAAGATCAACTGGATTCACACAATCAAAGAGCACATGCATAAAGCTATGAGGTTATGTGACTTTCATTATCCCTATGCCATTTTGATTTCTAAGTTTTTGCATTATTTTGAAGTGGATATAGAAGGAGAGCTAGCAGAAGTAATCAAACCCTCCAGTGAGATCAATAGTGGATCCCTAAGTAAGATGAGATTTACTAAGATTGGTGGAAGATGGGTAAGCAATGATGGTGATCAAGCTGGCCCAAGTGGAATTAATGAAGGTGATGAAACTGAAGAGGCAGCAATGCAAGATGAACTTGCTGCTGGAACTCAAGAAGGTGAATATCATGACATCAATATGGATGAAAGGATGCCAAACATGTCAGCTTTTGATAGGCTAATGATCAATAGAATGGACACATTTGTTGACAATCAGAGGAACCTATATGAATTGTGTGAGTCAAAGTTCAACAACATGGACATTCAATTCTCTACTCTTGATGAACAGATTGAAGAAGTCCAAGGACAGATTTTGGAACTGCAATTTCAAAGGGAGGATAGTCCTTCCTTTTAGCTTAACAACTTTTAAATTTCTCTTTTCCGTATGTTGTTTCTAATCCTACCATTTGTCTATTTGATGAGACAAATATAGGAGAGGTATTGTTGGAATTGTAATGTTCTTAATTGTGTTTTACTGCTTTTAAACATTGTTGTTATTGACTGTGTTAACTGCTTCAAAATTTGGAGTTTTTAAAACTGTTGTTATTTCTGGTTTACAAAATTTTACCCGGTTATCTCTGCGAAATAATCGATTGTTCTTATACATCTCTGTTTATATGAAACTGATGTATAGTGTATATCTGTTTTGGATTAGATTATCCTGTGTTTGTTCAGTGAATGCAGGATTCAACAAATTCTAAACAAAGAACATTCCTTAAAGCATCCCAAGGATTTGTCTCCATAAAATAGGGGGAGATTGTTGAAGATGGGAAGCTTTGATGTATCAAATCCTCAAGTAACCTGAAGTTGTGTTGCTTTTTAGGTTTGGGTTTATGGGGTTTAGAATCTTTGTAAGATCAGTCTTGATTTTCACACAAAGCTTGTTTTAATCAATTTTAAAGAACTAAGTGTTTTTCCATACAAAGGGAAAAACAACTGATTAAAGTTTCAAGACAATCAGTTATTTGTCACTTAGCTGGCAAAGGAGTTTTTGAAACTGTTTTTTTTAATCAGTTGTACTACTGCTGAAACCATTCAACCGGTTAAATCGCAGTTTCAACCGATTAAATGTGAGTTTTCATAACATTTTTTTGAAAACCTGTTTTAACTGTTTCAGTTGTTTAAATCTGCCTTAAACAGTAGTTTTTCAAAGGTTATAAATATAGCCTTCTTTCAAATGATTAATACGAATGAAAAAGAGAAGTTTTACACTCTGATTTGAGATCAAAAAGAGAGATTACCAACTGTTTGTAAAAAGGTGTTTTTACAAGTTTAGCAAGATTGCTTTTGGGCTTTGCTGTGATTCAAGAACTGATCAATAGGGTTTCTAGTGTACTGTATTTCCAGGTGTTTTCTACCCTTGATTAGTTTCTTGTACTTGTTCATATTACACTCTTTAAAACTGTATGTAAAATCCTGTAAAGTCAGTGTGATTCTGGCTTGAGGTTTTTGTTGTGTGCAAAGAGGGTGAGTAGGCTTTGTGGGATTAAAAGTCACCTCTTTGTGGTGTGTATTTGTAATATGTGATTGGTTACATAGTGAAATACTCAGTGGTTTGACTGAGGACTGGATGTAGATCAGGGATTGAGTGAACGAGTATAAAACCTTGTGTGTAAATCTCTCTATCTCTCTTATCCATAATTGTTTGATATTTCTGCTGTCATAAATAACTGGTTAAATCGTGCTTTTAACAGATTGAAATTCTGATATCAGTTTCTGTTTGACTATTTGATTGACTTTTTGAATTGCTTATCTGAATTGATTGTTGAAGATTGATTCTAAAGGAAGTTTTTGTGAAAATCTTTTGTAAACATTTCACCCCCCCTCTTGTTTTAAGCCTTTAATCCTAACAACCCTGAGAAGTGCGCTGCTATTATAGCCATGAGGAGTCCGTTCTCTGTGAAAGGAGTGCAACAGTTAACAGGGCGGATGACCGCTTTGTCCCGATTTGTATCAGCAGGAGGGGATAAGGGGCATCCCTATTTTCAGCGATTGAAGGAATGTGAAGAGGCATTTCTCAAATTGAAGGAATACTTAGGCAGTCCCCCAGTACTGTGCAAGCCACAACTAGGTACCCCGCTCCGTTTGTACTTCGCCATCACAGATCGGGTAATCAGCTCGGTCCTCGTCCAGGAACAGGATCATGTGCAAAAGCCAATATATTTTGTTAGCAAAGTTTTGCAAGGGCTTGAAGTCAGATACCAGGCCATAGAAAAGGCAGCCCTAGCAATAGTGTTCTCAGCGCGAAGGCTCCGCCACTACTTCTAGAGTTTCACCGTAATAGTGGTGACAAACCTCCCTATTCGCAAAGTTTTACAGAAGCCTGATGTGGCAGGTCGAATGGTGCGTTGGGCGGTTGAGCTATCAGAGTTCGATGTGCAGTACGAGCCAAGAGGACCTATCAAAGGCTAGGTTTATGCTGACTTCGTAGTGGAGATCTCCTCGGCAGCGACACACCAAAAGGAAGCAGATTTCATATGGGTCCTCTCCGTAGACGGGTCTTCCAACCAACAGGGTAGTGGGGCTGGCATCATTCTGGAAGGACCAAATGGGTTGTTGATCGAGCAGGCCCTACGGTTTGCCTTCAAGGCTAGTAACAACCAAGCTGAGTATGAGGCCTTGATCGCAGGAATGTTGCTAGCCAAAGAGATGGGTGCTAAAAGTTTGTTGGCAAAGAGTGATTCCCTGTTAGTAACAGGGCAGGTTACGGGAGAATACCAGGCCAAGGACCCTCAAATGGTCGCATACATAGAGTATGTCCAGATCTTAAAAGAGACTTTTGCAGTGTTCGAACTAGTACACGTCCCAAGAGAGCAGAATGCCCGAGCTGACTTGCTAGCAAAGCTCGCCAGTTCAGGCAAGGGGGGTAGACAGAGGACAGTTATACAGGAAACCATGAGGACACCTCGAACCACCACAAGTTGCACAACAAAAGTCCAGCGAATAAGCACCTCGGAAGGCATTAAGAGAAGTCATCGGTCGTTGACACAGGAAACATTGAAAACAACCAGAATAAGAGCGTATAACCTATCAAGGGAAGAGTCATTGCATGTTTGCCTAATCGAAGAGGGCGAAACCTGGATGACACCCTACCGACGCTACTTGGCTGATGGGATACTCCTGCTGGAGCCCACAGAGGCCAGGATAGTCAAGAGGAATTCGAGCATGTATACCCTTGTGGATGGGAATTTGTTCAAAAATGGGTATACACACCCTATCCTGATTTGCGTAAGTGGTGAACAATGTATGCGCATCATGACAGAGTTCCACGAAGGGATATGTGGGAGTCACATCGGCAACTGAGCTCTCTCGTCAAAATTTGTTCGCGCGGGGTACTACTGGCCGACCATGAGGGAAGACTGCACGAGGTATTCACAACGATGCAAGTAGTGCCAATGACACACTGACTGGCAAAATGCGCCCCCAGAGGAGTTACGATCGATCCATAGCCCATGGTCGTTTCATACTTGGGGGATCGACATTCTGGGACCATTCTCTCTAGCAGTGCGACAGATGAAGTATCCTGTGGTTGCCATTGAGTACTTTACAAAGTGGATAGAGGCTGAGCCAGTTGCGCTAATCACAGCCCACAAGATCCAACACTTAGTATGGAAGAACATAGTATGCTGTTTTGGAATCCCAAAGCGCTTGGTGTCCGATAATGGCACCCAGTTTGCAAGCCAACAGTTGGGCAAGCTATGCACAAAGCTTGGGATAAAGCAGGTATTTGCATCAGTCGAGCACCCCCAGACGAATGGGCAGGTCGAGTCTGCCAACCGAGTTCTGTTCAGGGGTTTGAAGAGAAGACTGGAAAAAGCCAAGGGAACTTGAGCATAATAGGTTCCTAGAATTGTATGGGCTTACCACACCACTCCCCAGTCCACTACTAAGGAAACACCTTTTAGCTTGGTGTATGGTTCAGACGCGATGATTCTTGTAGAAATTCAAGAGAGTTCACCACGTTTCTAGAACTTCGTGGCTGAAGAATCCAACAAAGAAAGAAAGGTGAACCTAGATATACTTGATGAAGTCAGGGAGGAAGCATGCATCAAGGATGAAGCCTTGAAGAGAAGGGTGGAGTACAAGTACAACTCCAAGTTGAGACCTCGGTAATTCCAAGTCGCCGACTTGGTGATGCAAAAGGCCCACCCCTACCAACTAGAGAACAAGTTATCTCCCAAGTGGACTGGTCCATTCCGTGTGACATAGGCGCTTGGGAATGGGGCATTCAAGCTCGAGACTTTAGAAGGTGGGACAATCCCTCGAGAACAGTATGGTTCCTAGTTAAATATTGTTAGAATTGATGGCTTAAACAAGAGGGAGTGAATTGTTTTATCAAAGATTTTCGCAAATACTTGCTTCAGAATGAATCCTTAACAAACAACTCAGATAAGCACTTAAGGAAGGCAATCAAACAATCCAACAAAAACAGTTATAATTTCAACCGGTTAAAGTTACGATTTAATCGGTTGTTTAGAGCAACGAAAGTATCAAACAGCTAGAGATTTTGAGGGAAAGAGATATTTACCCACAGGTGTTATATTGGTTCACTCAATCCCAAAGCTACATCCAGTTCTCAGTCAAACCATTGAGTTCCACTAGCAATTAATCACAGATTACAAGCATACACCACAAAGAGGTGACTTTGAATCCCACAAAGCTTACTCACCATCTTTGCCCACACAACACCTCTAGACAGAACACCCTCTGTCTTTATAGGATTTCAAACACAAACAGTATGTAAAAGATGTAAAATTACAAGATACTAAACAAGATTGAAAGCACCTGGATTTACAGAACTAGAGATCCTATGATCAGCACTTGTTACCACACAACAAAGCTTGACAGCAATCTTGCTCTTTTGAAAAACACTTTCAAAACCAAATCTCTTTCTCAAATCTGAATCAGTACTTGTTGAATTTTTCGTATATATGATTTGAAAATGAAGTTGTATTTATAACATTTGAAAAGCTACCGTTTAAGACAGATTTTAACAACTGAATCAGTTAAAACAAGTTTTCAAAATACTGTTATGAAAACACATATTTAACCGGTTGAAACCACAATTCAATTGGTTGAATGAGTCAAACAGTTACATAACTGATTCAAAAAAGCAGTTTCACAACTTCCAGCCAGCTAAGTGACAAACAACCGGTTATTTCGATAAATCAATCGGTTGTTTTCCCTTTGCTTGGAAAAACATTTACTTTTTTAAAACAGTTTTAAACAAGCTTTGTGTAGGCTTCAAGAACTCATCTTACAAAGATTCTAAACACCCTACTCTAAAACCCAAACCTAGAAAGCAGCACAGCTTCAAACTTCATATGGATTTCATATATCAAAGCTCCCATCTTCAACAATCTCCCCCTATTTGATGGAGACAAATCCTTGGGATGCTTTTAGGAATGTTCTTTGTTTAGAATCTGTTGAATCCTGCATTCATTGAACAAACATATGGTAATCAAATCCAAAACAGATATACACCATACACCAGTTCTCACTAAGTGATTTCCAGAAGGAACATCAACCACTATCAGATGAGAAACCAGCAATCAAACAATGATGCATACGAACAATCAGTTATTTCGCAGCAATAACTGGTTAAAATTTTGTAACACAGATTTAACATAACTTAAATCTAAACCAGTTAAAACAGTTTATAATAGCAATGTTCAAATAAGAAAGAATGCAAAAACATTACAAAACATTACAAACATTACAAACCAACCTTCCACCTATTTGTCTCATCAAATAGACAAAAGGTAGGATTAAAAAACAACATAAAACAAAACCAAATGTTTAAGATCATAAACCAGAAATTTAGAATGAAGGATTGTCTTGTTGAACCAAGTGGTGTTCAAGCTTTGAAGAATCCAAACCCTTTGAAGGATGTTGAAGCCTTTGTTGTGCTTGGTGTTGTTGTGCTGGTTTAGTATAGTTCTGGGGTAGTTTGAATATTGTAATCCACCCCTTGATCGAATCTAAAGCATAAACATTTCAATCTTTGTGAAAGTAAAATGTTTTCAATCTAAGTTAAAACAATCGATTGTTTTGTCGAAACAACCGATTGTTTATACTTAGATGTTTTGAGAAAAAGATTGAAAACTATTTTTAAAATGGTTGAACTGTTAAAAACCAAAACAACCAATTGATTCGAAGATACAACCGATTGTTTGTTTTATGACCATAACAGAAAAACTGTTTTATCTTTGACTGAGCATTAAATGATTTAACTGCTTACGCTCCAGTCATTAAATGCTTTGACCAATCTTTTAATGCAATTTAAGAGTTTGTTAAGATTTGATAACAAACTACATCTTTGAATAAATTCAGAAAAACAGATTTGACAATTAATCTTTGACAAGTTTTTACTAAGAGTTTTTGAGTTTTTCAAAGAAACAGAGATTGCTGAAAGTTTGTGATTGATCAAAGTTATGGAATAGGATTCTACTTGTATTAATTTCAGATTATTTTCTGTAACAAGTTTAATCCTTGTACTCTGTGAAACAAGTTTCGTTTTTGTGTTTGCTGAGATTGGCTGTGTGTTCTTGAGGGGATCAAGATCAGCAATCTTAGTGTTGGTGTGTTGGCCAAGGAGAGTGTGTGTCTTGAGGTGTTCAAGGTCATTCTCTTGGTTGTTGTGTAAGTGATCAAGTTGTGATTGCTTAGTGGATTTCCTCAGGGTTTCTGAGAAGATTGGATGTAGCTTTGGGTCTGGAGTGAACCAGTATAAACATCAGTGTGCAATCTATCTATCCCTATCTCTTTAAATTCAGTTTTGTTATTTGACAACTGGTATAAACAACCGATTGTTTCGGTAAAACAACCGATTGTTTTTCCAGTATTGTGCATTTGCTTTATGTTTTGAAAAACTGATTTCTTAATCAAGGTTTTCTTGAAGTATTTTCATTCTAGGCTTAAAAGTTTACAAAAATCTTTCTTAAACAATTCACCCCCCTCTCGTTTAAGGCCATATATTCTAACAATTGGAATCAAGAGCTTGGTTCTTGAAAGTTATTCAAGTTGATCTAAAAACCTTTTTTCTATGGCTGGAAAACTATCTTTTGAGGAAGGTGCTTCAATCTACAAACCACCTTTATTCTGTGGATTGAATTATAAGTTTTGGGAAGCAAGAATGAAAATCTTTATTGAATCTATTGATCAAAGAATTTGGGATTCAATTGAGAATGGTCCTTACATTCCAAAGTTCAAAAAGGATAATTCTTTCATTGCAAAACCTTTGTCTAAATGGACAAATGATGAATGTAAGATAGCCCAGCTTGATCGGTCTGCTCAAAACATTATAGCTTCTGCACTAGATACTAATGAATTTTTCAGGATATCAAAGTGCAAAACTGCTAAGGATATGTGGGACACACTCAAGGCTGCTCATGAACCAAAGGAAGCAATGACAAAGAGTCAAGCAAGAAGGAAAAGAAGGCAAAATAAGAAAAGCCTCAATCTTTGCTTCATGGCCAGAAGGGAGGATGACTCAAGTAGTGTAAGTTCATCAAGCTCCTCAAACTCTGAAAATTATGGTCAATTGCTTCAAGCCTTTCAAGAAACACATGAAGAAGCCAACCGATTGGCTCTCTTGAACAATCGGTTAAAAGAAAAGAACAGTTGGCTTGAAAACAGAGTAAAGACATTGGAAGAGGATTTAGAAAATTCAAAAACAGATTTTGAAAATCTGGAAATCATTTACAAAAACTCCTCGTGCAAGTGTGATACTATAGTTTTTGAAAATTGCGAAAATCTTGAAAAGAAGGTCCACTATCTTGTTAAAACAGTGGATAAGCTTTCTAAAGGCCAATCCAACTTTGAGAGTGTTCTATCTTGTTCCCACATTTCTTTGGCCGAGCTGCATTGTGAAACCCTGAAAAACTCATCACAGCTTAGAGTAGATGTTATAATATTTTTGGCTATCCAATCAAACTTAACTTTCTTATTTTCTGTCTCAGTCCACTCGGATGAAGGTTTATCAACTAAAACATCATCTTTCTTAACTTGAGGTACAAAGGGACCGTTTTCAATTTATTCCCAAATACCCTTATAAGTTGAGTGTATAAATATTTTCATTCTTACTTTCAAAAACTGGTAATTAACCCCACAAAACAGTGGTGACCTGTTTATAGAAGCACCTTCCCCAAAAGGCATTTTATCAGCCATCAAAAAGATTTTTCAAAAGACATAAGCAAGAACTTGAGTAATTTTCAAGAACCTAGCTTTTGATGCCAATTGCTAGAATTGATGGCTTAAACAAGAGGAGGGGGTGAATTTTTTTATCAAAGATTTTCGCAAATACTTGCTCCAGAATGAATCCTTAACAAACAACTCAGATAAGCACTTAAGGAAGGCAATCAAACAATCCAACAAAAATAGTTATCAGAATTTCAACCGGTTAAAGTTACGATTTAATCGGTTGTTTATAGCAGTGAAAATATCAAATAGTTAGAGAGTTTGAGGGAAAGAGAGATTTACACACAAGAGTTATACTAGTTCACTCAATCCCTGAGTTACATCCAATTCTCAGACAAACCACTGAGTTCCACTAGCAATCAATCAGAGATTACAAGCATACACCACAAAGAGGTGACTTTGAATCTCAAAAAACCTACTTACCCTCTTTGCACACACAACACCTCTAGATAGAATACCCTCTATCTTTACAGGATTTCAAACACAAACAATATGTAAAAGATGTACAATTATAAGATACTAAACATGATAGAAAGCACCTGGATTTACAGAACCAGAGATCCTATTATCAGCACTTGTTACCACACAACAAAGCTTAACAACAATCTTGCTCTTTTGAAAAATACTTTCAAAACCAAATCTCTTTCTCAAATCTGAATTAGTACTTGTTGAATTTTTTGTATATATGATTTGAAAATGAAGTTGTATTTATAACCTTTGAAAAGCTACCATTAAAGACAAATTTGAACAACTCAATATTTAAAACAGGTTTTCAAAATACTGTTATGAAAACACACATTTAACCGGTTGAAGTCACAATTCAATCGGTTGAATGAGTCAAACAGTTACACTACTGATTCAAAAAGTAGTTTCACAACTTCCAGCCAGCTAAGTGACAAACAACCGGTTAATTTGATAAATCAATCGGTTGTTTTCCCTTTGCATGGAAAAACACTTAGTTTCTTAAAACATGTTTAAACAAGCTTTGTGTAGGCTTCAATAACTAATCTTACAAAGATTCTAAACACCCTACTCTAAAACCCAAACCTAGAAAGCAGCACAGGTTCAGGCTTCATATGGATTTGATACATCAAAGCTCCCATCTTCAACAAATATCTCACTTGCCTCTATGTGGCAAAGTCGAGACTAGTAAAGTGAACCTCTCCCTTTTGTAAAAACGCCAAGATCGGGAATATTAAGGTTCTTAGTGAGCCTCCGTCTTGTGTGAGAATGCCAAGGTTCAGAACAATATGGTTCCCAGTTAAATATCTCCCTTGCCTTTATACACCAAGATCGAGACCAGTAAAATGAACCTCTCCCTTGGGTAAAAACACCAAGATCGAGAGTAGTAAGGTTCTTAATGAGCCCCCCTCTTGTGTGAGAACGCCAAGGTTGAGAACAGTATGGTTCCCAGTTAAATATCTCCCTTGCCTCTATGCGGCAAGGTCGAGACCAGTAAAGTGAACCTCTCCCTTGGGTAAAAACGCCAAGATCGGGAATAGTAAGGTTCTTAGTGAGCCCCCCTTTTGTGTGAGAACGCCAAGGTTGAGAACAGTATGGTTCCCAGTTAAATATCTCCCTTGCCTCTATACGGCAAGGTCGAGACTAGTAAAGTGAACCTCTCCCTTGGGTAAAAAAGCCAAGATCGGGAATAGTAAGGTTCTTAATGAGCCTCCTATTGAATCAAATGTGTTCAAGCTTTGAAGAATCCAAATCCTTTGAGTTTGATGGAAGGCTGGATGTGCTTGCTATTGCTGAGGTGCTTTAGAATAGGATCTGGGGTAGATTATATTTGTAATCCACTCTTTGTTGAATCTAAAGCTTAAGTGTTTTCAAATCTTTTAAGTTTAAAGTGTTTTTCAAACTAAGTGAAAAACAACGAGTTGTTTGTTGAAACAACCAATTGTTTTATACTTTGGTGTTTTTGAAAAAGTTTGAAAACGGTTTTGGATGGTTGACTTGTAGTCAAACCCAAACAACCGATTGATTCGCTCTTTCAACCGATTGTTTGTTTGGAATCCCAACAGAAAAACAGTTTTCTTTGTTAAAAGAGCTTTAACTGATTTCATAACTGAATACGCTCCTGATTTAAATTGACCAAGATTTGAATACAATAAATAGTTTGTTAATGTTTTATAACAAAAAAGAACATATAAAAATAGATTGCATTTTTCAAAGAGTTTTTGAAAGAATTTGGTGTTTGAACTTGAGCTTTGGTTATTCAAGAGAGAAATGGAATATGATTACTCTGTATTGATTTCAGTTCATTTTGTAACAGTGTAATTCATTCTAAGATTTGTGTACATTCTGGTGTTGTAAAGCCAAGAAGGGTTGTGTGCTCTTGAGGTTGTCAAGATCAACATTCTTGGTGGTGTATGTGCTGAGCCAAAGGAAGTGTGTGTTTTGAGGGGATCAAGGTCATTTCTTTGGTGGTGTGTGTATGTAATATGGATTTGATTACCTAGTGGATTCCCCAGTGGTTTCTGGGAAACTGGATGTAGCTCTTGGGTTAAGAGTGAACCAATATAAACTGTTTGTGCAATTCTCTCTCCCTTAAACTCTTTAATTTCAGTTGCTGTTATATTACTGGTATAAACAACTGATTGTTTCTGCGAAACAACCGATTGTTTTTCTGTTGCTTTTCTGTTTTGAGCTTTGTTTTTGGCAAACTGAATTCCTAAATCTGGTTTCTTGCAGAGAATTTCATTGTATCCTAAAAAGTTTGTGAAACCCCCTTTAAACCATTCACTCCCCTCTAGTTTAAAGCCATACATTCTAACAATTGGTATCAGAGCTTGGTACTTGAAAAATACTCAAGTTTGATCCTAAAACCTTTTTTCAATGGTTGAAAAACCACCTTTTGGAGAGGGTGCATCAATCAACAGACCACCTCTTTTCTGTGGTTTGAATTACGAATTATGGAAAGTTAGGATGAAAATCTTTGTTGAATCCCTTTACAAGGGAATTTAGGATGCAATTGAAAATGGTCCTTTTATTCCAAAAATTGAAAAAGATGGATCTTTCACTGAAAAACCTTGGTCTCAATGTACTGATTCTGAAAACAAGAAGGCCAAATTTGATTGTATCGCTAAGAACATCATAACATTTGCCTTGAATTTGGATGAATTTTATAGGATTTCTCAATGCTCTTCGGCCAAGGAGATGTGGGACACATTGGAGGTGACTCATGAAGGAACCAATGGCGTGAAGAGAGCTAGAAAGCACACTCTAATTCAGGAATATGAAATGTTTAGAATGCTTAAAGGTGAGTCAATCGCTGAAGTACAAAAAAGTTTCACCCACATCATCAACCACCTTATGAGCCTTGGGAAAACCTTTGATAAAAAAGAGTTAAACATCAAGATTCTCAAGTGTCTTGATAGATCATGGCAACCAAAGGTGACAGCAATTTCTGAGTCAAAAGATTTGACATCCTTGACAACGACTTCTTTATTTGGTAAGCTTAGAGAACATGAGTTAGAAATGAATAGACTCAATGTTCAAGAGAGTGAAGACAAGCATGTGAGAAGCATTGCCTTGAAAGCTGCCAAGCACAAAAGCAATCAAGAATCAAGTGATGAAAGTGAAGAAGAAAACCTTAGTTTGCTGTCCAAGAAGTTTAGTAGATTTTTGAAGAGAATTCATAACAAAGAAGCCAACAAAGAAAGGTATGGCAATAAGAAAACCAGTGATTTCAATTCTAACAACTATACTTGCTTTGGTTGTGGTGAACAAGGGCACATTAAAGCAGATTGCCCAAACAAAGAAAGCAATGAAAAGAAATCAAGCCACAAGGAGAAAAAGGGAAAGTCAAGAAGAGCATACATAGCTTAGGATGAGAATGAAGTCTCCTCATCAAGCTCATCTTCAAGTGAAGAAGAAAAAGAAAACATATGCTTGATTGCGGAAGGAGATGATGAGTCATGTAGCTCAAGTGATGTAAGTTCATGTGCTTCCCTAAATGCTGAAAATTATAGTAAATTGCTTGAAGCTTTTCAAGAAACACATGAAGAAGCTAACCAATTGGTTATGATGGAAGAGGCCCCAACACCAATCCATTGAAAGGACACCAAAATGTCAAATTGAGGCAACCACTAGAGTTATGGTCAAAGAGGGGTCAAGAGGACGCATTCTACATGTCATAAACTCTAGTGTAGAATAGTTTTTACATTTTTGTCAAAAGTAGCATAGTTTAATTCTTTTGTATTTCTGTTGAAACATGCAAAGTGGTACCCAAAATGCTAACCTAATTTTAATTAGAGTTTCCTACTCCTAATTAAACTTAGGTCCAGCCCACATTTAGCCTAAGTGGAGCGTAAGGTTCTAGAACTCCTAGCACATGGAAGAATTCTAGAACCTACCTCACATGTGCTGAATTTAGGAGCCACCTTCCCATGTGCCAACATTTAAATTTCCCTCCAATTCTCTTTTCACATTCAGCCCTCTCTTGCTATATATAGAGGAGCTTGGGTCATGTAAATTGAAGATTAATACATGAGTGAATTGCTGCCAAAATTGTGCCAATATCACTCTTTGCCCAAAACCTCCTAGGTTAGGCTCTTAATCTTCCTAAACCGTCACCTTCCAAGTAGAGTTGGCCTCACCACTCTCAAATCCTACCTCTCATGCACCTTCAAGGTCACCACCACTCTTAGGAGGACCTTGTTCCATCTCCAATCCATGAAGCTTCCGCAAATCATCTACAAAACTGAAAGGAGGAGGACACAGATCCATCAGGTTCTCTCAAATAACCGTTTGAAAGGGCTTAACAAATGGCTTGAAAAGAGAGTTAAGGCACTTGAAGAAGAGCTAGAAAAATCAAAAAGTGATTTTGAAAATCTAGAAAATCATTGCAAAAACTCTTATGGAAAGTGTGACACTCTCATTTGTGAAAATTGTGAAAATCTTGAAAAGAAAGTACATTATCTTGTTTGTATTGTGGATAAGCTTTCAAAAAGAAAATCCAACTTTGAGAATGTCTTGGCATCTCAAAATTGTGTTTTTGGAAGAGCTGGATTAGGTTTTAATCCACAAAACTAGCAAGATAATTTTTAATTTTTTTTTTCAAAACTGCCAGTAAAACAACCGATTGTTAAGTTGAAACAACCGGTTGTTACATGCTTTTATTGCATGAAGAAAGGCCATTCTGTCAGATTTTTCAAAATAAGGAAATATTCTGTTCCCAGAGGTTGTATGAAATGGATTTCCAAAGATCGGCTTCAAATGATAAAAATAAATCAAATGGACCCACATTTGTAAGGGGACCAAACCTTGTTGCTTGAATTCATGTTTATGCAGGGAATCTAGAAGAAAATGAGGCTCTGAGTCATCTGATCAGGTTCTTGGAAGGAAGAGATTAACACTGGAACTGAATCAATGTTATGTACCGGTCCAAGTCTTTTCAAAAGTCAAAAGAAGCTTCTTGATCACAAACAAATGACTCATTGAAAGAACCTCATAAAAGGATAAGATCTTCCTTAACTTTGCCTTTGATTTGTTAATTCCTATTTCGTGCTTAAAAACTCTTTCTCTGAATAATTACATCTGTTTTTGAATCATTCTCTGTCAATACTTGAAAAACTCAATTTGTCTAAAAGCTGCAAAAAAACAACCGATTGTTTCCTCGAAACAACCGATTGTTTCCTCTTTGGCAGCACTGTGAAAGAATGGATTTAATTTCTCTTTGAATTCTGTTGGTTGTAGATCTCAATTATGAAAGGATCATGAGTCAATAAAGTTGTGTTGAAAGCCTGATCATATTCTAGAGGAAGTTACAACATGTCATAAAGGAATATATTCCAAAATCTTGAAAATTCAAGAGCCTTTATGACTAGTCAAAGATCACATGTGATGACCATGTGGTTTTCTGCTTTTTCTGATGTTTTCTGTGCAGATCTTGGTCAAGTCTTTTATCTTTGAAGATTGAAACCCACTCACATCAATTAAATGCAGTAAGGTTCAATATCTCTTTAAATTCTGGTGCAATTGTTCTCTCTCACAAGAACAATCAATTGAGCCATCTCTTGCAACATCTCTTGCTCTCTTTGTGAGACCCTTTGCCTCTTTTTCTGCTATCATGGAGTCCACTCCTCCTACATCAAAGAGGATCAAAACAAGAGCTGTGAGGTCTGGAGGGAGACTTGAGGGCTGGTTTTCAGGGGATAATGAGCTCATTGAGAGATATCGTTTTGAAACAAGCACAAAGGTGATCAACAACCCCAAAGTTGTTTCTTTTGATTGGCTGAAAAGTCAAAAGCTTGACAATGTGAGAAAGCTTCTAAAAGATCAGTTGCTGAGAAGATTCTTGGAGATGAAGGGAAACATATACCCTGATTTAATTCTGGTATTCTACACCAACCTTAAGTTTGAAGGAAACAACCTTGTTTCTCATGTAAAAGGTGTAGACATGGAAATTACCCATGATGTGTTGGCTTTAGTAATGGGCTTAAAGTATGATGGTCTAAGAATCAACAAGGGAAATCTTGGAGTAGTGGAGGATTTTTAACAAAGTCCAATACTACAAGAGTTGCTTGAAGAATCAACAAGCCCAAGTGAGAACTTGTTCGGTTGGAGGCTTGAAGTTGAATGAAAGGGTGCTTGCCCTTATTGTAACTTGGATTCTAACTCCAAGGGGGAGAACCATTATGTCTTAACAAAAGAAGACCTTGTATACATCTACTGCATCATGAAGAAGATCAAGATCAACTGGATTCACATCATCAAAGAACATATGCAAAAATCCATGAGGTTAAGTGATTACCACTATCCCTATGTTGTTTTAATCTCTAAATTCTTGCTCTATTTTGAAGTGAATCTTGAAGATGAGACCTCTGAGTTGGTTAAGTCAACACAAGAAATCAACAATGGCTCTCTAAGCAAGATGGGATTCACCAAAATAAATGGAAAATGGGTGAGCAAAGATGGTGATCATGGTGGTTCATCAAGTGCTGCAGCTGCTGTTTTTGATGAAGAAGATCAAGCTACTGATATGGATATCCACAATGAAGATCATCCTGCAACTACCTTTGAAGCTGGAACAAGTGCAGGATATCAAGGAGATGAGATGCCTTCTATGTCTTCTTTTGAAAGATACATGGTGAATAGGCTTGATGGCTTTGCCGAGAATCAAAGAAATATCCATGATCTTTGTGTGACCAATTTCCAGAGCATTGACAAAAGATTCAACAACATGGATACTCGGTTTATGACCCTGGATGAATAGATTGAAGCTGTTCAGAATCAGATCTTTGAACTTCAGTATGGTAAGGATGATTGAAGGAAAAACAACCGGTTGAATGTTCGAAACAACCGATTGTTTTTGTCCTGTATCAATTTAAGTGCTTTTGTATTTTAAATTCTACATAATCTGGAACATTTGCCTTTTTATCTCTTCTTATTGTCTATTTGTGAAGACAAATAGGGGGAGATTTTATGTTGTGTCGTCTTTTATTTCTGCAAACTCTATGTTTTGTTTAAGTGAACTTTAATTCTGCTGCTTTGCTGCTGATATGCCGATATTTCTGGTGGTTTTTAGCTGTTGTTTTTGTTAAACACAACATTATTTGTTTTACTGCTCTAACCTTCTATCAGAGATATTGTGCTTTGCTTAAACTTTGTTTTGCAGGAACTGCTTCAGATTCAAACAGATTGCAGTTTTCAAAGAGTTTTTGAAAGAATTTGGTGTTTGAACTTGAGCTTTGGTTATTCAAGAGAGAAGTGGAATAGGATTACTCTGTATTGATTTCAGTTCATTATGTAACAGTGTAATTCGTTCTAAGATTTGTGTACATTTTGGTGTTGTAAAGCCAAGAAGGGTTGTGTGCTTTTGAGGTTGTCAAGATCAATATTCTTGGTGGTGTATGTGCTGAGCCAAAGGAAGTGTGTGTCTTGAGGGGATCAAGGTCACTTCTTTGGTGGTGTGTGTATGTAATTTGGATTTGATTACCTAGTGGATTCCCAGTGGTTTCTGGGAAACTGGATGTAGCTCTTGGGTTAAGAGTGAACCAATATAAACTGTTTGTGCAATTCTCTCTCCCTTAAACTCTTTAATTTCAGTTGTTGTTATTTTACTGGTATAAACAACCGATTGTTTCTGCGAAACAACCGATTGTTTTTCTGTTGCTTTTCTGTTTTGATCTTTGTTTTTGGCAAACTGAATTCCTAAATCTGGTTTCTTGCAGAGAATTTCATTCTATCCTAAAAAGTTTGTGAAAACCCCTTTTAAACCATTCACCCCCTCTAGTTTAAAGTCATACATTCTAACACCCCCCTCTTGTGTGAGAACGCCAAGGTCGAGAACAGTATGGTTCCCAGTTAAATATCTCCCTTGCCTTTATGCGGCAAGGTCGAGACCAGGAAAGTGAACCTCTCCCTTGGGTAAAACTGCCAAGATCGGGAATAGTAAGGATCTTAGTGAGCCTCCCTCTTGTGTGAGAACGCCAAGGTCGAGAACAGTATGGTTCCCAGTTAAATATCTCCCTTGCCTGTATATGCCAAGGTCGAGACCAGTAAAGTGATCCTCTCCCTTAGGGAAAAGACGTCAAGATAAGGAATAGTAAGGTTCTTAGTGAGCTGTGTGAGAATGCTAAGGTCGAGAACAACATGGTTCTCAGTTAAATATCTACCTTGCCTCTATGCGGCAAGGTCGAGACCAGTAAAGTGGACCTCTCCCTTGCCTTTATAAGACAAGGTCGAGAATAGTAAGGTTCCCAGTGAAGGCGAACCTCTCCCTGGCCTTTACACGCCCAAGTCGAGAGTAACATGGTTCGAAACAGGACACCTCCCTTGTCCTTCTGCGCCAAGGTCGAGAACAACGAGCAAACCTTTTCCTTATCTTTGTCAGTTAGAGTTCGAGCCAACACCACATCTACCCCACGTGTTAAAGATCGAAAAAGGGTAAAGATCAAACAGTTTTGTTAAGGAGCATGCTACTTAGGTACGAGCAGTCATTAAGGTGTTGTTAGCAAGGTTAATCCAAGATAAGCAAGATAGCTAACAGCGAACACAAGAGACAAATCGAAAGAAGAAAAGACTTCAAAAATGAAATATATATATACACAGAGGCACAAATGTTTGTCTGGTTACAAAATAAATACGAGGGAAAATCACCGCTAATCGGCGTCTACCAGCTGCCCATCATCAATTCTCTTCGCCAGCCCAGTTTGGGAGAGATCCACCCCAGGATGCACACAGGCAACCTGGGCCATGGCATCCTCAAACTCTGTTGCGTAGGAATCTGCGGCATCCCGGGTAAGTTCATCCTTGGTCTGTAGGAAGAGTTCATCCTTGCGGACCAACTCCTCCCTCAACCTGGCCATCTCCTCCTCGAACTTGGCTGATTTTTTCCTCAGCTAGGTCACCTATTCTTCCTTACTACCAAGCTTCCCCGCCAAGGCATCTACCTAAGCCCGAAGATCACCATTCCTAGCGTATAGCCTCAAGATTTCTTGAGACTTCTCAAACAAGATCTTCTTTGTATCTCGATCGGTTTGACGAAGCTCATCCACCTCCAGGGCCATATCGGTTGATCGGCGTTTGAGCTCCGTGATCTCGAGAATGTCTTCCTCCCTTGCCTTCTGCATTTTGGAGAGGAGAAGGCTGGACCCCACGAGGATCTCCCCAAGATGCCTCGACACATGATCCAACAAGGGGTCCTCTTCCAAGCTTTCCAGCCTTGCTTGAGTTTGGAAGGAGTGCAGTGCTTTTTGGACGAAGGGTGGTACATTGGCGTAGGAGTCCCACTGGTCACCTCCCGTGGCACTCTCCCCCTACCTTCTTGCACCACGATGTCACAGGGTGAAGAGGCATTGGGAGGATGCTCCCTGTACGGAGTGGCTTGACCCTCTGAGCCCAAGGGTGCAAGAACAACAACGTCAGCCTTGCATTTCCTCTTGAAGATGAGGCCTGAATAGGTGTCCTCATCTTTAGAAGCGGCAACCTCAGTGACCTCAGCCACCCCTTTTAGCCTTTGGTCTACGGGGGCTGGGGCAGAAGGGCCAGAAACAGAGGGGCCAGAGGCAGTTTTTAGTTGAGCTTCCACAACAGCTAACTGCCTCCTTTTCTCAATGTTAAGTACCATGCGTGCACAAGAAGAAGAAAGAACATGACATGAACTGAGAATGCACACAAGCAAAGTGAAACATAAGCAGGAATAGGGGAGAGGGGATACCAATATAGCCCTTAAGAGCCTTAGGGTTGTACTCAAGCTTGATCAGCTCAATAGTGCTAAACAATGCTCCCAAGTTTGAGAAGAAGGCGCACACCTCTCGTTCCCGCGTGGGTAAGTCCTCGAGGCTTCTGGGTTTCTTGAGCCCAGGTTCCTTCACCCAATAGAGGGGGAACCCATCCAAGAGGGTGGGGTCTGACTTGCTACACCGTATCTTAAAGAACTTCCCTTTGAAGCTCTTATACGAATGTTGGAAGAGGGTCAGCAATACCCTTCCAGCGACCCCATTGAAGCTCACCTACAACTTCTTCCCTGGGCTCTTGGCTTCAAAAAAGTGTAAGAAGACATCCACCGGTGGCGATGGCCAAAGTGGTCGCAGAGGATGGAGAAGGCCCTAACGAATGCCCAATTGTTGGGGTGTAGCTGGGTAGGGGCCACATTGACTTCAATGAGGAGGGCGCGCTCAAAGCCAATGAGGGGTAGGCGAAGGGAAAGTTTCTTGAAGACTGTTGAGTATACAAAACAGAAGGGTCCCTTTGGGTTTGATGACTCATCAGAACACATGGGTTCACCTATCCTACTTGGCACGACCCTCTCGAACCTTTCGTGCTCCTTCCTGAAGATGCGGGATATATAGCAGTTCTGGTTCTTCCTATAGGTCGCTATGCTCGCAAGGGAGGTAAAGCTAGAGGTTTCGACTAAGAGATCGTCGGGTGCCCAGCGATATAAAGATTTATAGTCGAGGGGAGGAGTTGGGAGTAGGTTCGATCGAGCCATCTTAAGAAGAGAAGCTAAAAAAAAAGGAAAAAGAAGAAAAATGCAAAGGTTGAGAGAAGGAAATGTGCACAATTCAGAACATTTTAAAAACAGAGAAGCATGAAAACAAAGAACAGTAATCATAAAATGCAGAAAACCTAAACAGTCCCAGAACAGTTAAGGTAGATTAAGAACATCAGAATGATAAAGCAAAGGCAGTTATTAAATAAAAGACATACCTTGGAGTGATTGCCCTTCGAGGAGTTGAAGTGAGTACGGAAGGAAGACAGAGCGTTTTGAGAAATGAAAGGTTTCGAAAAAATGCCTAAGAGAAGTAATGGAACAGTGAAAGGAGCATAAGGGTTGAGGGGTTTAAGGTATCAGAGAAGCGCAAGTGGCAACGAGCTTCGACCGTTGATCTTGCCATGTGTACGGTGGTGAGAAAGTATGGTGAAATGTCACCTCAGCGCACTGTGCACGTTCTGTCACTCGTTCGGCATGTAGGTCGTCATGGGCGATCACTTAGCCTCTTCGCTGAAACAAGTTACAGCTCGAGCCTGGAGGGCTTGTGTACTGGCAAGACCTAACACATCGACATCAGAGATCGAATTCAGACATTAAGATCGGACATCGGTGATCTGGTCGTATTGATGGGCCACATAAGTGGGCCCCAGAAATAATAATGAGCTATCATCCAGACATAAGAAAGACCTAAGTCACGGGAGGATCCATGCATGCAGTGTGTATAGTACGTTTAGGTCCTAACACAAGTAAGTATTCCTTGGAGGCGCTAAGGCCCATGAAGGTTAGGGTTTCCAAGGAAAGACTGCATGCATGGCACATGAATATTTTGGGCACCTATAGAACAGATGGGCCCGCAACACTGGTGCATGAGTTGGTACCCTGGCGGCCATACTGTTAAGATTATGCACTCCAGAAGAGGAAAGTCATGTGTGACGGCTGCGCTAAGCTTGGGCAACGCGCAACAGGACGCCTTACTAGTAACCCTAATTCCACTTAAGGAAAGATCCTCGTGAGACCGGGAAGTTGACCTAGATACAGCCTATATAAAGGGTGGTAAGAACCCTAGAAAGGTACGTTGTTTCTAAGACTGAAACTGCTTTACATACTTATTGTTTCTTAGCCCAATACTAACTTGATCGTCGGAGTGCAACCAACAGGTAGGGCCCCCTCTGTTTCAACGGAGCCACTCTCAATCACCCATGGAGAGGGCAGACACCTCCAGAAATAGGAGGAGCCACCATCTGCCTTTGAAGTCAACGACGACTAAGTCAACCAGCGAGAACAGGTGCCAACTCCTACCGATGTCAAAAGGAAAGTTAACCCCTCTTAGCCCCAATGATTTGTAGGTGTTGCGACGCAACTACCTGCAATGACCCAATTGGTTCATGCCTCAAGGGAAGGAAAAAACTGAATCACCTAGAAGGGGACCAAGGATGCACATTATGAGAAGTCATCTCAACAATCAAGTGAAGACGTCACCAAGGATTTAGCAGACCTCACCAGAGGAAGAAATTGACACAAACCAGAGCATCTAATGTTCTTCTTGCTGGTCTTCTTAAAGAATAAAACAAGTTGTAAATAAATTAGGCTCACTTTAGGGGTCCAAATAACAAAGATAGGCTAGAATAAGGAGCCTTTAGCATAATAGGGGGTGTAGGTATCATTTTAACTTGTTCCTAGCGCTTTAGGAAGACAATTTGAACTAGTTTCTATAAGGGTAAGCCTAGGGTGTGGGTTTGACTTAGTCAAGCCCTAAGGCTGCCTATTTTTTCCCCTTTCCCATCCTACCCCTCTTGCTTGTTTCCCAAGGCTCCTTTACCTATAAATAGGAGGCCTACCCATTGTATTTTTTATGTTGAAATTGAATAAAAAAGTTACTCTGCACAAATATTGTGAGAGCTTGAGTGAGTATTGAGCTTGATAAGAATGAAAGTCTCAAGTGGCGACCTAGCACTTATCTTGGTGGTTTCCACGCATCAAGTCGCGTGACCACCCACCACCATTTCCATAAGTTCCTTCTTCCATTTCCTTCATGTTTCCTTTCCATTAATGTTTCCTGGTTTTATTATCTATTTCGGCTTCAGTGAGTACTGCCAGTAATACTAACACTTCTAATAATACTAGCACATCTAGTAATACTAGTACTGCTAGCACTTCTAGTAATACTAGCACTGCTAGTAACACTAGTAATACTAGCACTGCTAGTAACACTAGTAATACTAGCACTGCTAGTAACACTAGTAATACTAGCACTGCTAGTAACACTAGTAATACTAGCACTGCTAGTAACACTAGTACTGCTAGTAATACTAGTATGGCTAGTAATACTAGTACAGGTAGTAATACTAGCACATATAGAAATACTAGTACTGCTAGCACTTCTAGTAATACTAGCACTGCTAGTAATACTAGTACTGCTAGTAACACTAGTACTGCTAGTAACACTAGTACTGCTAGTATGGCTAGTAATACTAGTACAGGTAGTAATACTAGTAATACTTGTACTGCTATTAATACTAGTACTGTTAGTAATACTAGTACTGTTAGTAATACTAGTACTGCTAATAATACTAGTACTGCTAGTACAGTTAGTAATACTAGTACTGCTAGTAATACTAGTACTGTTAGTAATACTAGTATACTTGTACTCCTACTAATACTAGTACTGCTAGTAATACTAGTACTGCTAGTAATACTAGTACTGTTAGAAATACTAGTACTGATAGAAATACTAGTAATACTAGTACTGCTAGTAATACTAGTACTCCTAGTAATACAAGTACTGCTAGTAATACTAGTACTGCTAGTAATACTAGTACTGCTAGTAATACTAGTACTGCTAGTAATACTAGTACTGCTAGTAATACTAGTACTGCTAGTAATATAGTAATACTAGTACTCCTACTAATACTAATACTGCTAATAATACTAGTACTGCTAGTAATACTAGTAATACTACTACTGCTAGTACTACTAGTAAGATAGAAATTGTAGTATTACTAGCAGTACTAGTACTGCTAATAATGCAAGTAATATTAGTACTGCTAATAATATAGTAATACTAGTACTGCTAGTAATACTAATACAGCTAGTAATACTAGTACTGCTAGTAATACTAGTAATACTACTACTGCTAGTACTACTAGTAAGATAGAAATATTAGTATTAATAGTCTTACTTGCAGTACTAGTATTACTAGCAGTACTAGTATTACTAGCAGTACTAGTATTACTAGCAGTACAAGTATTACTAGCAGTACAAGTATTACTAGTATTACTAGCAGTACTAGCAGTTCTAGTATTACTAGTATTACTAGCAGTACTAGTATTACTAGCAGTAGTAGTATTACTAGTATTACTAGCAGTACTAGCAGTAGTAGTATTACTAGCAGTACTAGTATTACAAGCAGTACTAGTATTACTAGTAGTACTAGGATTACTAGCACTACTAGTATTACTAGCACTACTAGTATTACTAGCAGTACTAGTATTACTCGTATTAACAATATTACCAGTATTACTCGTATTACCAGTATTACTAATATTACCAGTATTACCATTATTACTAGCAGTACTAACTATACTAATATAACTAGTATTACTAGCAGTATTACTAGTATTACCAATATTACTTGTATTACTAGTATTACCAGTATTACTAGGAGTACTAATATTACTAGTATTACCAGTATTACTAGTATTATTAGCAGTACTAGTATTACTAGCAGTACTAACAGTACTAGTATTACCAGTATTAATCGTATTACCCGTATTACTAGTATTACAAGTATTACTAGTATTACCAGTATTACTAGCAGTAATAGTATTACCAGTATTACTAGTATTACCAGTATTACTAGTATTACTCGCAGTACTAGTACTGCTAGTAATGCGAGTAATACTGGTAATACTAGTACTGCTAGTAATATAGTAATACTAGTACTGCTTGTAGTACTAATACTGCTAGTTATACTAGTAATACTAGTAATACTACTACTGCTAGTACTACTAGTAAGATAGAAATACTAGTATTAATAGTATTACTAGCAGTACTAGTATTACTAGCCGTACTAGTATTAATAGTATTACTAGCAGTACTAGTATTACTAGCAGTACTAGTATTACTAGAAGTACTAGTATTACTAGCAGTACTAGTATTACTAGCAGTACTAGTATTACTAGCAGTACAAGTATTACTAGCTGTACTAGTATTACTAGTATTACTAGCAGTACTAGTATTACTAGCAGTACTAGTATTACTAGCAGTACTAGTATTACTAGCAGTACTAGTATTACTAGCAGTACTAGTATTACTAGCAGTAGTTGTATTCCTTGTATTACAAGCACTACTAGCAGTAGTAGTAGTACTAGTATTACAAGCAGTACTAGTATTACTAGCAGTACTAGTATTACTAGCAGTACTAGTATTACTAGCAATACTAGTATTACTAGTATAACTAGCAGTACTAGTATTACTAGCAGTACTTGTATTACTAGTATTACCAATATTACCAATATTACCAGTATTACTAGTATTACCAGTGTGACTAGTATTACCAATATTACTAGTATTACTAGTATTACCAGTATTACCATTATTACTAGCAGTACTAATATACCTAGTATTACTAGCAGTAGTAATATTACTAGCAGTACTAGCATTACGAGTATTACTGGTATTACCAGTATTACTGGTATTACAAGTATTACTGGTATTACCAGTATTACTGGTATTACAAGTATTACTGGTATTACCAGTATTACTAGCTGTACTAGTATTACGAGTATTACCAGTGATCCTGCCGGTTGACTCGAGTGCAAGAGTCTTGCCACGTCAAAGGTATCTTCTCTCGATCAGCTTCACACCACGTTAGCTTCTGTCCTTCAAGCCTCAATTCCTCGCAAGAACTTGAAAGAAACAGAGCGGCGCCGCTGCAGCCGATCGCGCTCCGACGCTTAAGTCAGTGACGGAATCACCAAATACTAAGAGAGAAAAGCTAAAACTCAAGGAACCGTGCAAATATTCTCTCAGCGTACTCAAGTGTTCTCAAAAGCGTAAAGAAGTGTTCTAAACGCGCGTACCTCAAAAGTTCGTTAGAATTCCTTATATACTTGTGCATTTTCTCTCTCCTGACGGTTACACCTCTAGACATGTGGCTCGCATCCAGCTGCACACGTGTCACCATCTGGAGCGTCCTCTACTTGAGCGTCACTTGTACTCTTCAGGCTGTTCGACTAAGTTACCCATGCAAGGAGTACCTCGGTGCATAGCTGCCTTGGAGCGCGATCTCTTCTAGTGGCGAGCATGGGGTGTCACCATGCACACCTTCTCTGTGGTCTCGCTTGCCGCTATCACGATCTGCATTACTTGCACATCATGCATGTTCTGGAAACTATTCCTTTGCCTCGACCTCTGGCTAGGGAATGATCATCTGATAACCTCGTCCTTGGTACTCGTACCCCTTGAAAGCCCTAAACAAGCCTTCCTGATCTTTCGGCAATGTCCCTCTTTCGGCGGTCTCTGATCACTTGGTCGCCTAAGCTCACATACGACGACTATGACACAAGCCTGGTGACCGCCGGTTAGATATGCTAGGGATTGGAGAACGCCAACTTAACGATTGGCGACTACACAGACTCCCCGATGTACTTCCCTTCCGTCAACCAGGTGTTCCGCTCAACACGCCTATATTATCGCTTACTGCCACGTCATCACTTCCGACTACCTGGTCGGTACACAAGCCCCCCAGTCTTAAGCTGAGTCTTGACCAGCGAAAAGACTAATAAGTCACGTCATCGTCGATCTACGTGGCGCTGGTACAGATTTCCGTACGTCCGTACCCTCTGCTTTTCTGACGCTCCACCAACCTCTTTTTCCTTCACTCGACACGTGGCTTCATCAACGGTCGTCTTCAACTGCCGTTTGCGCTTCCGAAAACGTTCGAAAAACCCTTAAACCCTTAAACCCTTTGCGCTTCCACTGTTCCATCATCTTTTTGCACTCTCAAACGTTCTAAGTATTTTCTCTGCGAACCACGAAGCTTCTCGTCGCTCTCAATCTCCAACTTTCTTCAACACTCATCCGATCATAAAAAGGTAACCCTTTTACTCCTTCTATGGATATTTGCTGCATTTTAATCGGTTTGCATCATCCATTATCTGTCTGAAGCATACGTTGTGGGCTGTTTTTTCCTTTTCTCCTTTTCTCGTAACCTAAGACTTCGTTCCTCGTAACGTTTATCCCAGCGAACTCTTGTTCGTTCGTTCTTCCTCCTTCGTCCTCAATCGAGTCGTTCTCTGTGATCTTCGTTTCATCCCTTTTCTTTTTCCCTTGCAGTTCTTGCGATGGCTCACACAAAGTCCACCGCTAACCCTCCTTCTTCGTCGCGAAACCCTCCACCCCAAGCGCGTAGGGTTGCTCCTGGGGCAAATCCTCCACCAGCGCGCAATCCACCACGAGCCTCTGGTGCTCCTTCTAATCAGGCTGAGAGGCCTACTTCTTCTCACGCTAATCCCACTCAGGCAACTCCACCAGTCGCCGGAGGAGCCTCCCTTCCTCCACGAGACTATAAAGAACTCTACCCTTGGGCCACCCCAACTTTGCTGAAAGAGACGTCCTCAATAAACACCGAGTTGGGCGTGCACCGACTGCGGAAAGGGGACCAAGCCGACCTCTCCTTCCACAAAGAGCACGATAGCAAAATGGCCATGCTGCCCTGCTTCCCAGATGAACCGATTTGCGCGGATGATAAAGGGAACAACGGCGAGTTGTTCTGCTTTATCTACGCCACCTTCTTCAAGAAAGTGAAGCTCAGGCTTCCTTTTACCCGCTTCGAGAGAGAGCTACTAACAGAGCTCAACGTCGCCCCTGCCCAGCTTCATCCCAACAGCTGGGCGTTCGTGAGGGCGTTCCAAATCATGTGTGCCCACTTGGGGTTGCCGGCTTCAATCGACGTCTTCCTGTTTCTGTTCGAGGCTAAGAATCCCGGAGATCGCCTCTGGGTTAGCTTAAACGGGATTGCTGGGAGGTCAATCCTCTCGATCTTCCAGCAATCTTATAAAGACTGGAAAGGAAAGTTCGTCAAGGTGCGCCCAAACGAGCAAGACCCCTCACTGCTCGACGGCTTCCCCTTGTATTGGGTACACAAGGGGAACAAAGACTCCAAAGAAAGCTTCAGGAGGCCAAGGAGTCCTGACAACATGGGGGAGTTGGACAAGGACCTTTGCCTCTTCTGGAAGAGTGTAGCTGCCGCCAACATCACCTTTCCTACCGCCTCAATCATCTCCTTCGAGTTCTCTGAGGGCCAACTTGAAGCTCATATAGCCCTTACCTCAACACCAAGACTTTCGTTTTGTGTCGGAACTAACTTAGCGTTTCTACCATTCCATCCTTTGGCGTTCTGCTTGTTCTGTGTTGGTCTTGATTTTTAATCCATGTGCTACTTGCTTGTGTTATTTCTGCGTGCATATACTTGTATATCCTGCTTCTGCTTCGGGGCCTACTCATCTATTTTCTACCCTGTGCAGACTTCATGTTGGGAAAAGGTAAACTGGCTGAACTGAGGGCGACCGCCCGATCTCACAAGCTGGCGGCGGGCTCCCAAACCGTGCCCAACTCAATGGTGGAGATCGCCGTTGCTTAAGAGGCAAGACTCCTCCTCAAGGTCCAACTCCTTCGGGGGCACTACCCGCCCCACAAAGAAAAAGCTAGTCCTGAGGAAACCAAAAAGGAAAGCTCCTCAAGTGGTGCAAGAGGAAGAAGAGGATGATGAGGCAACTGAGGATGGCCTCGTCACCAAGACAACAAGGGCGACTCCCTCTTCACCACCTGCACTTCCAACACCAACACCGCCCTCACCTCCAGCTCCAACACAACCAGTCCAAGCGACACCCTTGGCCGCCGCACCCCCCATAGTTGAAAGCAGTGACCCAAACTTTATTGAGAACCCTCCAAGCGCCTCCACGCCATTCGTATCTGCTGGGGAGGGTCCTCCTTCTACCACGTCCATTGCTGGGGCCGCACCAGGAGGAGATTGAGGCGCTCATAACTCACCTATACTCATAACAGAATCTCCGACTTCACCACCACGCCCAGAAGCCTCCCTTGCCCTTCAAACTCAAGAGGGTGGTGGTGAAAGTCAGCACCAAGCTCCCCCAGCACCTCCTCCAGCAACAACTTCAAGCTTCCCACCCTCCATCGAAGAGATCTTGGGGCCCTTCACCGCTAAACTGAAGATGATGGCGGAGGATCTCCCCTTGATTGTATCGAAGGCTGTGAAGGACTCCAACAAGAAGCTCCAAGATGAGAATTCCGCGCTGAAGGAGTCAAATCTGATTACGAGGGCTGAAGCTGAAAAGCTCTCGTGCAATCTCTTAATGATGGAGTTGGACCATTCAAGGTTGGAGGACGCCATGGATGCTGAGCTAAGGGGTGCGCACAAGGAGGCTTCCGACCTGCGCCAGAAATTGCACCTCCAAGCCCAAGAGAAGATCGAGTTGGAGAGCAAGCTCGTACCTTACAGGCTCAAGGTGGCCAACTTGGAGGCTGCAATGAAAGCAGATGCGACCAAGGTGGAAAACCTTGAAAAAAGGTCAGCAGATCGGGAGGTTCTCCTCGGGAAGGTCGGAAAGGAGAGGGACGACACCATGGCTGAGCTCGCCAAAGCTCGAGAGGAAGCCACGAAGAGTGCTGCAGAGCTGGCTCAGACTCGGGACGAAAACAAAAAGGCTGCTGAGGAACTTGCTCGGGCTCGTGAGGAGACCGAAGATATGAAGAAACAAAGCGACGAGCAGAAGAAACAAACACAAGAGCTCGAGCAAAGCTCCGCCCAAGTCCTTGCCGCCGGGTTCGACGCGCTTAGGAGCAAGTCTCATGCCAATACGCTGAGCTCGACCTCTCCATGGTATCAATCTGCAACGAGGTGGTGGATGGGAAGATCGTACCATCTGAAGACTAACTGCCTCTCCCCACCACCTCTCTTTCGAAACTTGTCGCTTCATCTTTCAATTGTAATAGCTGTTTGTGTATAAACATGTACTGATATTGCTTTATATAACTTCTTCTGCTAAGATATTGTTTTATGATATCGTGCCTTAAACGCCTCTTACTCGCTGTGTGATTAACCAACATAACCGGTAGAACTTACTCAAATAAATCAACTCAGCGATACCCGGGCTCAACCATTTACTCACTGCTTTGAACTTGAACAAACTGTTAATCTTATAACAATTTATCAAACTGTTAACTCAAAGTAAAACTTGAGCAACTATTAACTTTTAAGCGATGACATTTAATATAACTTGCAAACTTAAGGCAATAAGTTACTTACTAGGCAGCAGGTTTTAACTTAAACTAGTATCATAATACAGTTTACCTGATCTGCCCAACAAAGTGACTCTTATCCCTGTCATCGCCTGGAACTCGTCTGATCGCCGTAGGGTTCTGGCGATGTGAACTTTCTTTGCCTTCATAACTTGACTATTGTTCCCTCATCTGGGGGTAGAGGCGCCTTTCAGATCCTTCTCTACCTCCCTGAAAACTCGAACAACCGGTGGAAAACGCCGAAAATGGTTGCACCAGCACACAACCACACAAAAATCTCAGAAACATCAAGAACTCACGCTGTGGATGGGGAACAGGTTTTACATGGCCCCACGGTGGGCGCCTGATGATCTTGCCGGTTGACTCGAGTGCAAGAGTCTTGCCACGTCAAAGGTATCTTCTCTCGATCAGCTTCGCACCACGTTAGCTTTTGTCCTTCAAGCCTCAATTCCTCGACAGAACCTGAAAGAAACAGAGTGGCACCGCTGCGGCCGATCGCGCTCCAACGCTCAAGTTAGTGACGGAATCACCAAATACTAAGAGAGAAAAGCTAAAACTCAAGGAACCGTGCAAATATTCTCTCAGCGTACTCAAGTGTTCTCAAAAGCGTAAAGAAGTGTTCTAAACGCGCGTACCTTAGAAGTTCGTTAGAATTCCTTATATACCTGTGCATTTTCTCTCTCCTGACGGTTACACCTCTGGACACGTGGCTCGCATCCAGCTGTACACATGTCACCATCTGGAGCGTCCTCTACTTTAGCACGGGGTGTCACCATGCACACCTTCTCTGTGGTCTCGCCTGCCGCTATCACGATCTGCATTACTTGCACATCATGCATGTTTTGGGAAACTGTTCCTTTGCCTCGACCTCTAGCTAGGGAATGATCATCTGATAACCTCGTCCTTCGTACTCGTACCCCTTGAAGGCCCTAAATAAGCCTTCCTGATCTTGCGGCAATGTCCCTCTTTCGGTGGTCTCTGATCACTTGGTCGCCTAAGCTCACATACGGCGACTATGACACAAGCCTGGTGACCGCCAGTTAGATATGCTAGAGATCGGAGAACACCAACTTAACGATTGGCGATTACACAGACTCCCCGATGTACTTCCCTTCCGTCAACCAGGTGTTCCGCTCAACACGCCTATATTATCACTTACTGCCACGTCATCACTTCCGACTACCTGGTCGGTACAACCAGTATTACCAATATTACTAGTATTACCAGTATACCAGTATTACTAGGAGTACTAGTATTACTAGTAGTACTAGTATTACTAGGAGTACTAGTATTACTAGCAGTATAAGTATTACTAGCAGTACTAGTATTACTAGCAGTACAAGTATTATTAGCAGTACTAGTATTACTAATATTCCTAGCGGTACTAGTATTACTAGTAATACTAGCAGTACTAGTATTACTAGCAGTAGTAGTATTACTAGTATTACTAGCAGTAGTAGTATTACTAGTATTACTAGCAGTACTAGCAGTACTAGTATTACTAGTATTACAAGCAGTACTAGTATTACTAGCAGTACTAGTATTACTAACAGTACTAGTATTACTAGCAGTACTAGTATTACTCGTATTACCAATATTACTAGTATTACCAGTATTACTCGTATTACCAGTATTACTAGTATTACCAGTATTACCATTATTACCAGTATTACCAATATTATCAGTATTACTAGTATTACCAGTATTACTAGCAGTACTAGTATTACTAGCAGTACTAGTATTACTAGTATTACCAGTATTACTACTATTACTAGTATTATTAGCAGTACTAGTATTACTCGTTTTACTGGTATTACCAGTATTACTAGTATTACAAGTATTACTAGTATTACCAGTATTACTAGCAGTACTAGTATTACTAGCAGTACTAATATTACTAGCAGTACGAGTATTACTAGTATTACCAATATTACTTGTAGTACTGGTATTACTAGCAATACTAGTATTACTGGTATTACCAGTATTTATGGTATTACAAGTATTACCAATATTACTGGTTTTACCAGTATTACTAGTACTACAAGTATTACTAGTATTACCAGTATTACTAGCAGTACTAGTATTACTAGTATTACCAGTATTACCAGTATTACCTGTATTACCAGTATTACGAGTATTACCAGTATTACCAGTATTACTAGTATTACCAGTATACAAGTATTACCAGTATTACTGGTATTACTAGGAGTACTAGTATTACTCGTATTACCAGTATTTATGGTATTACCAGTATTACCAATATTACTGGTCTTACCAGTATTACTAGTACTACAAGTATTACTAGTATTACCAGTATTACTAGCAGTACTAGTATTGCCAGTATTACTAGTACAACTAGTATTACCAGTATTACCAGTATTACCTGTATTACCAGTATTACCAGTATTACTAGTATTACCAGTATACAAGTATTACCAGTATTACTGGTATTACTAGGAGTACTGGTATTACTAGCAGTACTAGTATTACTAGCAGTACAAGTATTACTAGCAGTACTAGTATTACTAGTAGAACTAGTATTAATAGCAGTTCTAGCAGTACGAGTATTACTAGTATTACTAGTATTACTAGCATTACCAGTATTACTAGCAGTACGAGTATTACTAGCAGTACTAATATTACTAGTATTACCAGTATTACCAATATTACTAGTGTTTCCAGTATTACTAGAATTACAAGTATTACTAGTATTACCAGTATTACTGGTATTCCCAGTATTACTCGTAGTACTAGTATTACCAGTATTACTAGTATTACCAGTATTACCAGTATTACTCTTATTACCAGTATTACTAGTATTACCAGTATTCCTAGTATTACAAGTATTACTAGTATTACCAGTATTACAAGCAGTACTAGTATTACTAGTAGTACTATTATGACTAGTATTACAAGCAGTACTAGTATTACTAGTATTAGTAGCAGTACTAGTATTATTAGTATTACCAATATTACCAGTATTACTAGTATTACCAGTATTACCATTATTACTCGAAGTACTAGGAGTACTAATATAACTAGTATTACTAACAGTATTACTAGTATTACCAGTATTACCAGTATTACTTGTATTACGAGTATTACTCGCAGAACTAGTATTACTAGCAGTTCTAGCAGTACGAGTATTACTAGTATTACCAGTATTACTAGCATTACCAGTATTACTAACAGTACGAGTATTACTCGCAGTACTAATATTACTAGTATTACCAGTATTACCAATATTACTAGTGTTTCCAATATTACTAGAATTACAAGTACTACTAGTATTACCAGTATTACTGGTATTACTAGTATTACCAGTATTACTAGTATTACTAGTCTTACCAGTATTACAAGTATTACTAGTATTACCAGTATTACCAGAATTACCAGAATTACTAGTATTACCAGTATTACCAGAATTACTAGTATTACCAGTATTACCAGTATTACCAGTATTACCCGTACACTAGTATTACCAGTATTACTAGTATTATTAGGAGTACTAGTATTACTAGCAGTACCATTATTACTTGCAGTACTAGCAGTACTAGTATTACTGCTATTACCAGTATTACAAGTATTACCAGTATTACAAGTTTTACTAGCAGTAATAGCAGTACTAGTATTACTAGCAGTACTAGCATTACTTGTATTACTAGTATTACTAGCAGTATTAACATTACTAGTATTACTAGCATTACTAGCAGTACTAGTATTACTAGTATTACTAGTATTACTAGCAGTACTAACATTACTAGTATTACTATCAGTACTAGCATTACTAGCTGTACTAGTATTACAAGCAGTACTAGTATTACTGGCAGTACTAATATTAATAGTATTACTAGTAGTACTAGTAATACTAGCAATACTAGTATTACTAGGATTATAAGCAATACTAGTATTACTAGTATTATTAGCAGTAATTGTATTACTAACAGTACTAGCAGTACTAGTGTTACTAGCAGTATTAGAATTACTAGCAGTACTAGTATTACTAGCAGTAGTAGTATAACAAGTATTATTTACAGTACTAGTATAACTAGTATTACTAGCAGTACTAGTATTACTAGCAGTACTAATATTACTAGTATTACTAGCATTACTAGTATTACTAGCAATACTAGTATTATTAGCAGTCGTAACATTACTAGCAGTACTCGTATTACTAGCAGTACTAGTATTACTACTATTACTAGCAGTAGTAGCAATACTAATATTACTAGCAGTACTAGTATTACTAGTAGTACTAGTATTACTAGCAGTACTAGTAATACTTGCGGAACTAGTATTACTAGAACTATTATAACTAGTATTACTAGGAGTACTAGTATTACTAACAGTACTAGTATAACTAGTATTACTAGCAGTACTAGTATTACTAGCAGTACTAGTATTACTAGCATTACAGGTATTACTAGTAGTACTAGTATTACTAGCAGTTCTAGTATTACTAGCAGTCCTAGTATTACTAGCAGTACTATTATTACTAGCAGTACTAGTATTACTAGCAGTACTAGTATTACTACTATTACCAGCAGTAGTAGCAATACTAATATTACTAGCAGTACTAGTATTACTAGCAGTACTAGTAATACTTGCCGGATTGGTATTACGAGTATTACTAGAAGTAGTAGCAGTACTAATATTACTACTAGTACTAGGAGTACTAGTATTACTAGTGTTAGAATATATGGCCTGAAACGAGAGGTGGGGTGAATTGTTTAAGAAAGATTTTCGAAAACTTTTAAGCATAAAATGAAAATACTTCAAGAAAACCTTTATTAAAGATTCAGTTTTTCAAAACATAAATCAAAGGCACAATACTGGAAAAACAATCGGTTGTTTTACCGAAACAATCGGTTGTTATACCAATTATCAAATAACAAAACTAAATTTAAAGAGATAGGGATTGAGAGATACATCCAGTCTTCTCAGAAAGGCTGAGGAAATCCACTAAGCAATAACAACTTGATCACTTACACAACAACCAAGAGAATGACCTTGAACACCTCAAGACACACACTCTCCTTGGCCAACACACCAACACTAAGATTGCTGATCTTGATCCTCTCAAGAACACACAACCAATCTCAGCAAACACAGAAACGAAACTTGTTTCACAGAGTACAAGGATTAAACTTGTTACAGAAGATAATCTGAAATCAATACAAGGAGAATCCTATTCCACAACTTTGATCAATCATAAACTTTAAGCAATCTCAGCTTCTTTGAAAAACTCAAAAACTCTTAGTAAAAACTTGTCAAAGATTAATTGTCAAATCTGTTTTTCTGAATTTATTCAAAGATGTAGTTTGTTATCAAATCTTAACAAACTCTTAAATTGCATTAAAAGATTGGTCAAAGCATTTAATGACTGGAGCGTAAGCAATTAAATCATTTAATGCTCAGTCAAAGATAAAATAGTATTTCTGTTATGGTCCCAAAACAAACAATTGGTTGTTTCTTCGAATCAATCGGTTGTTTTGGTTCTTAACAGTTCAACCATTTTAAAAACAGTTTTCAATCTTTTTCTCAAAACATCTAAGTATAAACAATCGGTTGTTTCGACAAAACAATCAGTTGCTTTAACTTAGTTTGAAAACATTTTACTTTCGCAAAGATTGAGATGTTTGTGCTTTAGATTCGATCAAGGGGTGGTTACAATATTCAAACTACCCCATAACTATACTAAACCAGCACAGCAAGACCAAGCACAACAAAGGCTTCAACATCCTTCAAAGGGTTTAGATTCTTCAAAGCTTGAACTCCACTTGGTTCATCAATCTCCCCCTATTTGATGAAGACAAATCCCTGGTGCTTGTGTTTGTTCCGATTGAATCTGGAGCAGTACCTGCAAAAATAGCATTTATACTATCCAATGCTTCTTACAGCAGCAAGTTAGATTTTTACATATTCCAAGCATAAAGCATGATAAACAATCGGTTGTTTTAATCAGCAGCAGCAGAAAACACTTTGATATCAGAGATTTTTAACAGATTATACAAAATCAGATAAAGATATACAAGAACCAATTAATTCTCCCCCTATTTGTCTTCACAAATAGACTTTAGCATATATCAAAAACAGATTTAGGAGAGATTATTAAGATCAAGAATACCTAACTCATTTTTAAGAAGAAAAACCTCTCTTTTGGTAATGGTTTTGTGAAGATGTCAGCTAACTGTAGTTTGGTCTCCACAAACTTCACTTCACAGTTCCCATTTTGTACATGATCCCTGATGAAATGATGCCTTATCTCAATATGTTTGGTCCTTGAGTGGTGAATCTGATTTTTGGTAAGATTGATGGCACTTGTGTTATCACACATCAAAGGAACCTTGCTGATTTGTAATCCAAAGTTTGCAAGTTTTTGCTTGAGCCACAAAATCTGTGCACAACAGCTTCCAACAGCAATGTACTCAGCCTTAGCAGTAGAGAGAGCAACACATGCTTGCTTCTTGCTTCTTTCCATTTCAAATTTCTTGAGAATCTCCTTGCAATACTTTGATTGACTTAAGAAGATCCCATCCTTTGTTTGCTTAACCTGCAATCCAAGAAAGAAAGATAGTTCTCCCATCATAGACATTTCAAACTCACCTTTCATTGCAACCACAAATTCTTCACACAATCTATCTTGTGTAGCACCAAAGATGATGTCATCAACATAGATTTGCACAAGAATAATTTCTGCATTAGACTTTTTGATAAAGAGAGTCTTGTCTACCATTCCTCTTTCATAACCATGTGATAGCAGAAAGTTGCTAAGCCTCTCATACCACTGCCTTGGAGCTTGTTTCAGAACATACAAAGCTATCTTCAACTTGAAGACATGGTTAGGAAACTTGTGATCTTCAAAACCCGGTGGTTGATCTACATAGACTTCCTCATTGATGTAGCCATTCAAAAAGGCACTCTTTACATCCATTTGGAAGAGTTTGAAGCCACTCATACAAGCAAAAGCCAGCAGCAGCCTCACAGCCTCCAATCTAGCCACAGGAGCAAAGGTTTCACCATAGTCTATGCCCTCTTCTTGATTGTAGCCTTTGGCAACTAGCCTTGCTTTGTTTCTAGTGATCACTCCATCCTCATCTAGCTTGTTCCTGAAAACCCATTTTGAACCAATAATATTCATTTCATTAGTTTTAGGGACAAGAAACCATACCTCATTCCTTGCAAACTGATTCAGCTTTTCATGCATAGCTTCAACCCACTTCTCGTCCTTGAGAGCTTCCTCAATTGACTTTGGTTCAATTTGAGAGACAAAAGCTGTGTGCCTGCAGAAGTTTGAGATGGGGCTACGTGTGGAGACACCTTCCTTTATCTGCCCTATGATGTTATCCACTGACAGATCTCTAGGAATCCTCCACTCCTTGGGCAGCTCACTCTGTTGCAGAATTTCAATCGGTTGTTTCTGCGAATTAACCGGTTGTTTTTCTGCACAAATTTCCAGCTTCTCCAAACTGATGCTTTGTTCATCTTCCTCAGCATTGGTCTTTGGGATTTGATTGATTCTGCGATCTACCTCATCAAAGACAACGTGAACTGATTCTTCTACAGTTATCAACCTCTTGTCTAGACTCTATATGCATGACTTGTGAGTGAATAACCTATGAAGATACCAAGGTCTGCTTTCTCATCAAACTTTCCCAAGTTTTCCTTTCCATTGTTGAGGATGAAACAACTGCAGCCAAAGACTTTGAGACGACTGATGTTAGGCTTCCTTCCATTGAAAAGTTCATATGGAGTTTTCTTAAAAATAGGCCTTATAAGCACCCTGTTCATCACATAGCATGAGGTGCTCACTGCATCTGCCCAAAAGTACTTAGGAAGTGATGATTCACTAAGCATTGTCCTTGCAAGCTCTTCAAGAGACCAGTTCTTCCTTTCTACCACTCCATTCTGCTGTGGTGTTCTTGGAGCAGAGAAATTATGCAGAATTCCCAACTTCTCACAGAATTTGCTAAACTTCTCATTCTGAAATTCTCCTCCATGATCACTTCTAATAGAACCTATGTTGTTGTTCTTTGTATTTTGTAGTCTTCTTGGTAGCTTTTTGAATGCAGAAAAGGCATCACTCTTTGATTCCAAGAAAAGAGTCCAAGTGTACCTAGAAAAGTCATCAACAATAACAAGAGCATAATAATTTCCACCAAGACTCATAGTTCTTGAGGGTCCAAAGAGATCCATGTGAAAAAGTTCAAGAGGTCTCAAAGATGAAACAACATTTTTAATTTTGAAAGAACTTTTCACTTGTTTCCCTTTTTGGCATGCTTCACAAATGTGATCCCTCTCAGACTTGAGTTTTGGCAACCCAATCACAAGATCTTTTGAAATTAGCTTGTTCAAATGATTCATGTGAATATGAGCAATTCTTCTATGCCAAAGCCAAGATTCATGTTGCTTGGATAGAAGACATCCAATTGAACATGGTGAAAAGATATCTAGAAGATACACATTATTAACTCTCTTACCTACCAACATTAGCTCTTTGGTGTTGGGTAGACAGATTTCACATGTACTTGTCTTGAACATCACTTGATATCCCTTGTCACAAAGTTGGCTAATGCTCAGCAGATTATGCTTTAGGCCTTCTACATAAAGCACATCATGGATTACCAAGATGTCTTTGTCTCCTATGGATACTCTCCCAAGAATCCTTCCTTTGTTGTTGTCTCCATAGGTGACATGACCTTCTTGCTTAAAGGAGATACTCAGGAACTTTGATTTGTCCCCTGTCATGTGCTTGGAGCATCCACTATCCAAGTACCATAGTTGCTTGCTCTCCTTTAAGATTTCCTACAAAAGAAATTTTCAAGTACAAAGATTTGGTCTCCTTATGAATGTGGGTCCATCTGGTTTATACTCATCAATTAAAGCTTTATTTCCCTTAGGAATCCACTTCAGAAGACCTTTAGGAACAACATGTTTTCTGATTTTACAGAACCTCACAAAATGACCTCTTTTCATGCAATAGAAGCATGTAACAATCGGTTGTTTCGATGGTCCAATCGATTGTTTTTCTGGCATTTTCGAAAATGATTTTGAAAATCTATCTTGTTTGTTTTGTGGATTAAAACCCAATCCACCTTTTCCAAAAACACAGTTTTGAGATGCTAGAACACTCTCAAAGTTGGATTGGCCTTTAGAAAGCTTATCCACTGTTTTAACAAGATAATGGACCTTCTTTTCAAGATTTTCGCAATTTTCACAAACTAGAGTATCACACTTGCACGAGGAGTTTTTGTAAATGATTTCCAGATTTTCAAAATATGTTTTTGAATTTTCTAAATCCTCTTCTAGTGCCTTTACTCTGTTTTCAAGCCAGCTGTTCGTTTCTTTTAATCGATTGTTCAAGAGAGCCAATCGGTTGGCTTCTTCATGTGTTTCTTGAAAGGCTTGAAGCAATTGACCATAATTTTCAGAGTTTGAGGAGTTTGATAAACTTACACTACTTGAGTCATCCTCCCTTCTGACCATGAAGCAAAGATTGAGGCTTTTCTTATTTTGCCTTCTTTTCCTTCTTGCTTGACTCTTTGTCATTGCTTCCTTTGGTTCATGAGCAGCCTTGAGTGTGTCCCACATATCCTTAGCAGCTTTGCACTTTGATATCCTGAAAAATTCATTAGTATTTAGTGCAGAAGCTATAATGTTTTGAGCAGACCGATCAAGCTGGGCCATCTTACATTCATCATTTGTGCATTTAGACAAAGGTTTTGCAATGAAAGAATTATCCTTTTTGAACTTTGGAATGTAAGGACCATTCTCAATTGAATCCCAAATTCTTTGATCAATAGATTCAATAAAGATTTTCATTCTTGCTTCCCAAAACTTATAATTCAATCCACAAAATAAAGGTGGTTTGTAGATTGAAGCACCTTCCTCAAAAGATAGTTTTCCAGCCATAGAAAAAAGGTTTTTAGATAAACTTGAATAACTTTCAAGAACCAAGCTCTTGATGCCAATTGTTAGAATATATGGCCTTAAACGAGAGGGGGGGTGAATTGTTTAAGAAAGATTTTCGTAAACTTTTAAGCCTAGAATAAAAATACTTCAAGAAAACCTTGATTAAGAAATTAGTTTTTCAAAACATAAAGCAGTACTAGTATTACTAGTATTACTAGCAGTAGTAGCAGTACTAGTATTACTAGTATTATTTGTTGTACTAGTATTACTAGCAGTACTAGTATTATTAGTATTACTAGTATTACTAGCAGTAGTAGTACTAGTATTACTAGCAGTACTAGTATTACTAGTAGTACTAGTATTACTAATAGTACTAATAGTATTTGTATTACTAGTATTACTAGTATTACTAGTATTACTACCAGTACTAATACTACAAGTATTACTAGCAGTACAAGTATTACTAGTATTACTAGCAGTACTAGTATTACTAGTAGTACTAACAGTAATAGTATTACTAGCAGTACTAGTATTACAAGCAGTACTAGTCGTACTAGTATTACTACCGGTACTAGTATTATTAGTATTACTAGCAGTACTAGTATTAGTCGCAGTACTAGTATTAGTAGCAGTACTAGTATTTCTACAGTACTAGTATTACTAGTATTACTAGCAGTACTAGTATTACTAGCAGTACTAGTATTACAAACAGTACTTGATGGCATTCCTATGAGCTCTTCTTTGATTTGGATGATGATGGTTGCGGAAGCTTGGTGGAGGAGAGTGGAAGAAGGCCTTCCTAGGAAGTGTGGGTGCCTTGAAGGTGCATGAGGAGTAGTGAGGGTTGGAGTGGTTCGGCCATCTCCATTTGAGAGAGAAGGTTGAAGACTAAATACCTAATTCTAGAGAGAATTTGGCAAGGAGCAATTTGAATGGCACTTGGGCAGCATTTCATTACTCAAAATAGTCTTGAAAATACAAGGTGTTGGCTCCTCCTTTTATAGGCTAAGGAGGACCATAATGCAACCCTAATGCTAAACTAAATGAAATGCAAATTACATCACATGGCACATGGCCGGCCTAGTGGAGAATCCTTCTAGAACGTGACCAAATCTTTAGCAAATCTAGGTCAAGTCTCATGGAATCAAGTTTATGCTATTTACACTACACTAATACTAAGCTATCCTTAATGGGCCTTCATGTAGCATATACAAATCTTCATGGATTCGCTTGGCCATGGACATAGCAATTGGTCCTAGACGCTCCTCTCATTGGCTTAGACGCTCCTCCCCTCTGGCCTAGCGCTCCTCCCTTTTGGCCTAGACGCTCCTCTCAATTTTGTTTTTCTTTTGTTTTTGGAAACTTCTCACAATGTCTCCCTTGTGATGGTTGTATGTGTCCTCTAATCCTCTTATGTTTTCTAAAATTTCCAAAAGTAGTTACTTTTCCCTTAGGCATAAATCCTTTAGGAGGTGGTAACAATTTTAAAAGGGAATGAGGACTATGTTCACATACAACTTCAAATGTAGAAATATGAGTAATCTTGTGGATGTATCACTTCAAATGGAGCTCTATCCAACACTATGCTTGAAGATAAACCATGAGGATGTATCATTTCTCTAGAGAAGAGTTTATCCATATCCATGAAAATGGAATCAAAACCTTTTGTTGTCCTAGGAAGCTCTAATATGAAATTTGTGTCTTCCCAAGGATCATTTGCAAAAGGTGAATGAGTATAGAGTTCTTGAGACATTGCCGTAGGTGTAGTTTTAAAACAAGAATTGTACCTAAGGTAATGTCTTTGAACCTCTTTTCTCATGGGTGACAAAAGTTTTCCTTTTAAAAGCTCTAGAGTTTTATCAACTCTAATTTGGCCCATGATTTCTCCTTCATGAAGAATTTTTCTCTTATGTGTAAAGATAGTCTCGTTGTTACAACCATTGTTTATGAGAACTTGTACACTTGGCAATGGTTGTCTCAATAAGACATGACAAGTTTGTTTAGGCACTACCTTACATAAATTTTTTTTTTTTGTAAATGCTTATAGATAACTTGACATTCACTTGGTGATATCCTAGCACATATGAGAAATAATCTACTTCATCTTTATTTATGCAAGCTTCTTTTAAAGACTCTTCTTTTTTTTATTATGCTTGCATGTGTTCCTTTACAAGAGGTAAGTCTAGGTTGTTCAACAAGAAGCATGTTTTCAAGGGTATTTTTAATGTGCTTGCCTTGTTGAATGACCTTGTGGGAAGGAACACTCTTCTCCCACGCCTTTTGTTTCCCAAGGGTTTTCTCTTTTTCTATTTTCTCTTCATCCCTCTTATGTTTCATTTGTATTTGGTCTTTTACCACTTGGGAATGTGGTAAAGGGCTAAGTACAAACTTGTTGTGCTTGTGGATGAAGGAAATCTCGTTAGTTAGACCATCATGCAAGGTTTTCTTATCAAATTGCCATGGTCTACCTAATAAGATGTGGCAAGCTTCCGTAGGTGATGGCATTGTCATGGAGCTCTTCTTGGATGTTGTGAAAAATGGTGCGGAAGCTATGGATTGAGATGTGCAAGATCCTCCTAGGAGCTATGGTGATCTTGAAGGTGCATGATATGTATGGAAAGAGGGAGGTTCGGCCAGCCCTATGGTAGGTGATGAAGATGAAGATTAGGTCCTAGAAACTAGGTACAAGCAATGTATGGCACAATGTGGGCAGCATAACATTACTCTCATTAATCTTGCAAATACAAGTGATAGGCATCACCTTTTATAGGCTAAGGAGGCCGTAAATGTTAAGCTAAGTGCAAATGAAATGTAAGCCAAATGAAATGAAAAATGTGAGGCACATGGGTTCATGGAGCACATGGGTGCACATGGCTTCACAAAACCGTCCCTTGATTAGTGAAGGCTTCTAGAAACCTTTAGCTAATCAAGGTTAACACCTCCTTAATTCTAATGAGCAGAAAAATAAACATTTGTCCACATGGCTATGCTATTTACACCCCAATTAAAGCTAAACTACACTTGATGGGCCTTCACGGAATATGTGCTAGTATGCAACTCTCCCATTCATAGCTTGATCCAAGTCTTCTTGTCCTAGACGCTCCTAGCTTGTCCTAGACGCTCGTAGCTTGACCTTCTTGTCCTAGACGCTCCTAGCTTGGTCTTAGACGCTCATAGCTTGGCCTTAGACGCTCCTAGCTTGGTCTTAGACGCTCCTAGCTTGACCTTAGACGCTCTTGACTTGGCTCTTGCCTTTCATGGAAGGTTGTACTTGGCCCTCTTCCATTATCCCCTCCCTCTTGAAAAGGATTTGTCCTCAAATCCAATGCTTTTGCTTCTTAGGGGGATGGTTGTGGCTGGATGGTGTCCATCATCTCCTCCTTCTTGAGAACATCTATCCCCAGATTTGTAGACTTGATCTCGGATAACAGCCTCTTGCTTCGTCAAGGTGTGTCCTCCCGGATCAAATGTCAATCTATGGGAATCTTGAAACAAAGCAAAGGAGTTAGTGTGAGCATTTGGAGAAAATTTAATTGTGTGAAGTTGCCATTTTTGTTTTTCTTTTGTTTTTGGAAACTTCTCACAATGTCTCCCTTGTGATGGTTGTATGTGTCCTCTAATCCTCTTATGTTTTCTAAAATTTCCAAAAGTAGTTACTTTTCCCTTAGGCATAATTCCTTTAGGAGGTGGTAACAACTTGAAAAGGGAAAAAGGACTATGTTCATATACAACTTCAAATGGAGAACTATGAGTAATCTTGTGGACTACTCCATTGTATGTAAGCTCATTAGGAAAAGGATTCTTATCCCAAGAATTGTGGGTGTCCCTCATGATGTCGTGAAGCATAGAAGGAAGAGCTATGTTTTCAAATTTTGGAGCTCTATCCATCACTATTTTTGAAGATAAATCATGGAGGCTTGTCACTTTTCATAGGAAGAGTTTATCCACATCCATGAAGAAGGAATCAAAACCTTTTGTTGTCCTAGGAAGCTCTAATATGAATTGTGTGTCTTCCCAAGGATCATTTACAAAAGGTGAAGGAGTAAAGAGTTCTTGAGACTTTGCTTTAGGTGTAGTTTGAAAACAAGAATTGTACCTAAAGTAATGTCTTTGAACCTCTTTTCTCATGGGTGACAAAATTTTTCCTTTTAAAAGCTCTAGAGTTTTATCAACTCTAATTTGGCCCATGAGTTCTCCTTCATGTAGACTTTTTCTCTCATGTGTAAAGAGAGTCTCGTTGGTACAACCATTGTTTATGAAATTTTGTACACTTTGCAATGGTTGTCTCAATAAGACATGACAAGTTGCTCTAGGCACTACTTCACACAAAAATTTGTTTTTGTAGATGATTTAGATAACTTGACATTCTCTTGGGGATATCCTAGCACATTTGAGAAATAGTCTTTATCTATGCAAGCTTCTTTTAAAGACTCTTCTTTTGTGCTCATGCTTGCAAGTGTTCCTTTACAATAGGTAAGGCTAGCTTGTTCAACAAGAAGCATGTTTTCAAGGGTATTTTCAATGTGCTTGTTTTGTTGAATGACCTTGTGGGAAGGAACACTTTTCTCCCACGCCTTTTGTTTCCCAAAAGTTTTCTCTTTTTCTATTTTCTCTTCATCCCTTTTATGTTTCATTTGTATTTGGTGTTTTACCACTTGGGAATGTGGTAAAGGGCTAAGTACAAACTTTTTGTGCTTGTGGATGAAGGAAATCTTGTTAGTTAGATCATCATGCAAGGTTTTCTTATCAAATTGCCATGGTCTACCTAATAAGATGTGGCAAGCTTCCATAGGTACTACATCACATAAAACATTGTCTTTGTAGTTACCTATAGAAAACTTGATTTCCACTTGTTTGTCTACACGTACTTCCCCATTCTCATTGATCCATTGTAAATTGTAAGGTTTTGGATGAGGAACTACTTGTAGATTTAGTTTCTCAATCAATCTAGTGCTACAGCAATTGTAGCATGATCCACCATCCACAATAAGAGAGCATATATTTTCTAAAACATTGCATCTAGTATGAAAGATGTTCTCTCGTTGTGTCTCTTTGGATGCACTAGGTTGATTGTGGAGGATTCTTTGAATCATCAATAAGTCCTCCTCCAAAGGATTTATCCTCTCTTCTTCCCCCTTTTCTTGTGTACTAGGTTCAGCCTCACCACTAGTGTACTCATCTTTTCCTTTTAAGAACAAAGCCCTTTGGTTTGGACCTTGCGCTTGCACATACCCTCTTCCAAAACACTTAAAACACTTGGTGTCCCTAGCACGGATGGATGGGGAGGAGGCACTAAAGGTTTGGTAGTTTCTTTGGGTTCGTCTCTAGATGTGCTACCCTCCCTTTTAAAGTCGTTCTTGGAATAAAAGTTGGAGTAAGAACTCACCCTTTGACTTGAAGTTTTGCGCAAATTTTGTTGTTCAACTTTAATGCAAAGTTGAACCAAGTCATTCAAGTCTTGGTAGGGTAGAAGTCTAGTCTATCCCTTATCTCAAGGTTGAGCCCACTTAGAAACCTAGATATGGTGGTGATTTCTTCCTCTCTAATGGATGCTCTCATCATGTAGAGCTCCATTTTCTGCCTATACTCTTCCACACTCATGTTCTTTTGTTGGAGTCTTTGGAGCTTGTCCATTCACTCCCTATGGTAGTAGGAAGGTATGTGGCAACGTCTTAGGGCTCCCCTAAGGTCATTCCAATATTCTATGGGAGGCTCCCTATTAAGACGTCGGCCTCTCTCTAGAGAGGTCCACCAATACATGGCATTGCTTTGGAAACTAAGGGTTGTTAAGGGTACCTTCCTTTCTTCACTCACCCTATGGCAAGCAAAGAGTTGCTCTACTTTCATCTCCCAATCTAGGTATACCTCTACATCTTCCTTACCATAGAAATGGGGTAGGTCTACCCTTACTTCCCTTGGGCTCTCTTCCTCCCTTTGCCTATTTCTTCTAGGGGGTGGTTGATAATAGTCATTGATTCTAAGGCTACCCTCCTCTAGAGACTCATTACTTTTAGAATGGGATGCATGAGTATGAGATTTTTTTGATTTTTGTGACTTCTCTTCTTGGGCTTTAGTCAACTCATTAATTTTAGTCTCATTCTCCAATTGTCTAAATGAAATCATTTGCACAGCTTGTGAAACTTCTTTCGAAAGAGTTTTTATAGATTTTACTTCACTTTCAATAGACTTTGCATAATGAGAAGAAGAAGACATGACTAAAGCTTTGTGTATATAAGTATTTTACCTTGAGAAAATTTAGGAAAGTCAAAGAAGGTAGTTTTCCAGGTAAGGGAGGTGAGTCACAGTGGACTACTTAAATACCAAGCCTTTGCCTTAGCCAAAAACTATCCCTCAATGTCTTCACACAAAGCTTTCTCTTAGTAAACCACTTAAAACACAATTAAGTTGGAGAAATCAGATTTTAATGCAAGAAAACAAATGCAAGCTAACTAATTAACCAAGCAAGAATTAACAAAGCTTAAACAAAGCAACACAATTGAAAAGCATAACTAATTAAGCAAAGAGATGCAATTAAAAACAATTAATAATTGCTAAACTAGATAGTTCTACACTAGTCGGCCCTAGGTGAGGCTTCTTGGGCACTTGGAGCCCTTGAAGACACACTCACCGTCTAATCACGTAATTAAAGAAGTAATTAACAAAAGTTAAGTTGCAAAGAATAAAGAAAACTCCCTTTGTTGATCTTTTTTTTTTTTGCTATTGGCACTTCCTTGGTTGTCTTTTCTTTGTTGGGCCTTCCAAATGTTTGTGGTGTTTTTAGTAGGTATTTGTTTCTGCCCTTGCCTTTGTTCCTCTTAGAATTAGGGACTTAATTCTTCAATCCAGCACCCATCAAGCAAACTAGACCTCACTCAAGTCAAATTTCCACTCAAATAAGCACCAATTGAGAATGAATCCAGCACCAAATTTAGAGGCCAAAGAATTAAAGCAAGAAACAATTTAATTAGAAAAACAGTACCACACAAATGGAATTAAATTGTGACAACTAGAAAGAGTTCCAAAGAAATATTAGACAAGAAAATAAAGGTACTCAAAGAAAGGTAGGCACACAAAATGGATCCTAAAAATAGCACTAGAATTGATTTCAAAATAAAAAACAGCACCACTGAAAAATTGTTGTGGGCCAGAGAACGTGATTTTCCCCGATTTATGCTGAGCTGTCCTTTTAAGATTCGCTTCTGAAAATTTTTACGTAAATAATTCAAGATCTTAACTAAATTCTGGCGTTGGTTTTACTCCAAACGCATGAACCATTTGTTTTTAATAAATTTTTCAAAATCAGTGTTCAGTTACGCCAACTGTAGCGCCAGATTTGCACACTGTTTTTATAATATTTATCAGTTTTTTTATATTGACTCTTTTGAGCTGATTCTTTTTTTTGTCTTTTCTGTAACACCTCAATCTTGCATAATCCAGAGAATCAGAAATTTCCTATGTAGGAAAATAATTTTCTTAAACAAAACAGCCAGCACAGAGTCATGTAAAACAGGGGATTCTGTAAAAACTGGAAAAAACAGCAAGATACCAAAAGACAAACACAATGGAATTGATGAAAAGGAATTTGTGTAGATCTAAACACAAATATGAACTCAAGCTAAAAATAAAAGGCACCAAAGGATGGAAAACACAGCAGATTCAAAACAAATATTTAGACCAAAATCAAGAAACAAATAAGCCAAACAAAGTACTACTATGATTTGATGACATTTTGGAAAAACATGACTAGACAAAACACATATAGATTAAGAAATTAAAAGACTCAAAGAGCATAAAATGAACCAAATAAAATTGCAATAAGGACTCAAATACCTAAAATAAAAAAAACAGCAACACAAAGTGTATGGAATCCTACCAAAAATTGCACAAAGATTGCTCAAGAACAATTGAACAAGATGCACCGATTGGAATTTCCAAACAGCACACTAATTCAAAGCAAAAATTAAAAAACAGCAAGACAATATGGAAAGTAAAGATGAACAACAAGGAAATAAGAAGAACTCAAAATGATAAAAAACCAAGAACTACTCATCTTTGAAGAACCTATGCTCATGATACCAAATGATGGCATTCTCATGGAGCTCTTCTTGGATGTTGTGAAAAATGGTGCGGAAGCTATGGATTGAGATGTGCAAGATCCTCCTAGGAGCTATGGTGATCTTGAAGGTGCATGATGTGTATGGAAAGAGGGAGGTTCGGCCAACCCTATGGTAGGTGATGAAGATGAAGATTAGGTCCTAGAAACTAGGCAAAAGCAATGTATGGCACAATGTGGGCAGCATGACATTACTCTCATTAATCTTGCAAATACAAGTGATAGGCATCTCCTTTTATAGGCTAAGGAGGCCGTAAATGTTAAGCTAAGTGCAAATGAAATGTAAGCCAAATGAAATGGAAAATGTGAGGCACATGGGTTCATGGAGCACATAGGTGCACATGGGTGCACATGGCTTCACAAAACTGTCCCTTGATTAGTGAAGGCTTCTAGAAACCTTTAGCTAATCAAGGTTAACTCCTCCTTAATTCTAATGTGCAGAAAAATAAACATTTGTCGACATGGCTATGCTATTTACACCCCAATTAAAGCTAAACTACACTTGATGGGCCTTCACGGAATATGTGCTTGTATGCAACTCTCCCATTCATAGCTTGATCCAAGTCTTCTTGTCCTAGACGCTCCTAGCTTGTCCTAGACGCTCCTAGCTTGTCCTAGACGCTCGTAGCTTGTCCTAGACGCTCGTAGCTTGGCCTTCTTATCCTAGACGCTCCTAGCTTGGTCTTAGACGCTCCTAGCTTGGTCTTAGACGCTCTTAGCTTGGTCTTAGACGCTCCTAGCTTGATCTTAGACGCTCTTGACTTGGCTCTTGCCTTTCATGGAAGGTTGTGTTTGGCCCTCTTCCATCAATAGGTACTATATCACATAAAACTTTGTCTTTGTAGTTACCTATAGAGAACTTGATTTCCACTTGTTTGTCTACACGTACTTCCCCATTCTCATTGATCCATTGTAAATTGTAAGGTTTTGGATGAGGAACTACTTGTAGATTTAGTTTCTCAACCAATCTAGTGCTACAACAATTGCAGCATGATCCACCATCCACAATGAGAGAGCATATATTTTCTAAAACATTGCATTTAGTATGAAAGATGTTCTCTCGTTGTGTCTCGATGGATGCACTAGGTTGATTGTGGAGGATTCTTTGAATCATCAATAAGTCCCCCTCCAAAGGATTTATCCCCTCTCCTTCCCCCTTTTCCTTTTCTATTGTACTAGGTTCATCCTCACCACTAGTGTACTCATCTTTTCCTTTTAAGAACAAAGCTCTTTGGTTTGGACATTTTGCTTGCACATGTCCTCTTCCAAAACACTTAAAACACTTGGTGTCCCTAGCACGGATGGGTGGGGTGGAGGCATCTTTTGCTAAGGGCTTGGTAGTTTCTTTGGGTTCTTCTTTAGATGTGCTACCTTCCCTTTTAAAGTCTTTCTTGGGATAAATGTTGGAGTAATTACCCACCCTTTGACTTGAAGTTTTGCGCAAATTTTGTTGTTCAACTTTAATGCAAAGTTGAACCAAGTCATTCAAGTCTTAGTAGGGCAGAAGTTCAACTCTATCCCTTAGCTCAAGGTTGAGCCCACTTAAGAACCTAGATATGGTGGTGATCTCTTCCTCTCTAATGGATGCTCTCATCATGTAGAGCTCCATTTTCTGCCTATACTCTTCCACACTCATGTTCTTTTGTTGGAGTCTTTGGAGCTTGTCCATTAACTCCTTATGGTAGTAGGAAGCTATGTGGCGACGTCTTAGGGCTCCCCTAAGGTCATTCCAATATTCTATGGGAGGCTCCCTATGAAGACGTCTATCTCTCTCTAGAGAGGTCCACCAATACATGGCATTACCTTGGAAACTAAGGGTTGCTAAGGGTACCTTCCTTTCTTCACTCACCCTATGGCAAGCAAAGAGTTGCTCTACTTTCATCTCCCAATCTAGGTATACCTCTACATCTTCCTTACCATAGAAATGGAGTAGGTCTACCCTTACTTCCCTTGGGCTCTCTTCCTCTCTTTGCCTATTTCTTCTAGGGGGTGGTTGGTAGTAGACATTGATTCTAAGGCTTTCCTCCCCTAGAGACTCATTATCATTGGAATGTGATGCATGAGTATGTGTTTTTTTGGAATTTTGAGATTTCTCTTCCCTTGCTCTAGTTAGTTCATTGATTTTAGACTCGTTCTCCAATTGTCTATAGGAAATTAATTGAACATCCTTGGCAAGTTGTTTCAAAATGGATTTGATGGATTTCACATCACTTTCCATAGACTTTGAAGAATGAGAAGACATGACTAGAACTTTGTGCCTAGAAATGTTTTACTTTGAGAAAAATGAGGGAAGTTAAAGAAGGTAGTTTTCCGGGTAAGAGAGGTGAGTCACAATGGACTACTTAAATACCAAGTCTTGCCTTAGCCAAAAACTATCCCTCAAGATCTTCCACAAATCTTTCTCTTGGTAAACCACTTAAAACACAATGAGGTTGGAGAAATCAAATTTTTAATGCAAGAAACAATGCAAACTATCTAACAACCCAAGCAAAATTATCAAAGCTTAAACAAGAAAATAGCAAAGCAAAACAAGCGTAGCAAACTAAGGCAATTGATGTAATTAAAACAATTAACTAATGCTAAGCTAGATAATTTTAAGCTAGTCGGCCCTAGGTGAGGCTTCTTGGACACTTGGAGCCCTTGAAGACACACTCACTGTCTAATTGCGTAATTAAAAAGTAATTAATAAGAGTTAAGTTGCAAAGAAATTAGATGGAACTCCCTTTGTTGATTTTCTATTTGCACTTCCTTTGTTGTCTCTTCTTTGTTGGGCCTTCCAATGTGTGTGGTGTATTTAGTATGTGTTTGTTGCTGCCCTTGCCTTTGTTCCTCTTGGAATTAGGTAATTAAAATCTTCAATCCGGCACCTATCAAGCAAAGCTAGACTCCTCTCAAGTCAATTCCCACTAAACAAGTACCAATTGATATTTAATCCACCACAAAGCTTAGAGGTCAAAGAAAGAAAGCAAGAAACAAATTAATTTGAAAAACAGTACCACACAAATGGAATTAAATGTGACAACTAGAAAGAGTTCAAATTAAATTAGACAAGCAAATAAAAAGGGTACTCAAAGAAAGGATGGCACACAAAAAGGAACCTATGGAATAGCACTAGATTTGATTTAAAAATCAAAAAACAGCACCACTGAAACAAAATGTTGTGGTCCAGAATGCGTGATTTTCACAGATTTATGCTGAGCTGGCCTTTTAATATTTGCTTCTGAAAATTTATATTCAAACAAATCAAGATCTCAAGAAATTTTTGGCGTTGGTTTCACTCCAAACGCATGCACCATTTAATTTTAATAATGTTTCTAAAATCAGTGCTCATAACCTCCAGTTGTAGCGTCAGGATTGCACACTTTTTTTGTAATATTTATCTTTTTTCTCTATTTCTTCTTTTCAACTGATTCTTTTTTTTTATTTTTCTAACACCTCAATCTAGTAAAATCCAGAGGCTCAAAATTTTCTTATGTTGCATTTAATTTTCATAAGCAAAATCAGCCAAAACAGAATGGTGGAAAACAGAGGATTCTGAAAATCTGGAAACAAAAACAGAAAGATATACCAACAAAAACACAATGGATTTAGTGTAAAGGAATTTTTGTGGATCTAACACACAAATATGAACTCAAACAAAAAATAAAAAAACACCAAAGGATCAAAACACAGCAGATTTCAGATCAAGCATTCAAACCAAAAACAAGAAACAAATAAGCCAAGAAAAGTACTACTAGGATTTGTTGACAAATATGGAAACACATGACTTAGACAAAACTTATGGATTCATAAAATGAAAAGACTCAAGAACATCATATGACCCAAATGAAATTTCAAGCAAGACTCAAATACCTAAAAATAAAAACAACAACACAAAGATATCAAGAATCCTACACAAAATTGAAAATAGATGTTCAAGCACAAATTTGAACAAACCCACTGATTGAAATGAATAAACAAGCATTCAAATCATATTAAAACACAAAAACAGCAAGACAACTTGGAATAAAGATGAACAACTTGGAGAAAGAAGAACTCAAAAAGAAAAATACAAAGAGATACTCATCTTAAGAAGAACCATGGCTCATGATACCAACTGATGGTATTCATATGAGCTCTTCTTTGATTTTGATGATGATGATTGCAAAAGCTTAGTGGAGGAGAGTGGAACAAGGCCTTCCTAGGAAGTATGGGTGCCTTGAAGGTGCATGAGGAGTAGTGAGGGTTGGAGTGGTTCGGCCATCTCCATTTGAGAGTGAAGGTTGAAGACTAAATACCTAATTCTAGAGAGAATTTGGCTAGGAGCAATTTGAATGGCACTTGGGCAGCATTTCATTACTCAAAATAGTCTTGAAAATACAACGTGTTGGCTCCTCCTTTTATAGGCTAAGGAAGACCATAATGAAACCCTAATGCTAAACAAAATGAAATGCAAATTACATCACATGGCACATGGCCGGCCTAGTGGAGAATCCTTCTAGAACGTGACCAAATCTTTAGCAAATCTAGGTCAAGTCTCATGGAATCAAGTTTATGCTATTTACACTACACTAATACTAAGCTACCCTTAATGGGCATTCATGTAGCATATACAAATCTTCATGCATTTGCTAGGCCATGGACATAGCAATTGGTCCTAGACGCTCCTCTCATAGGCTTAGACGCTCCTCCCCTTTGGCCTAGACACTCCTCCCTTGCCCTAGACGCTCTTGGTTTGGCTTTGGATGCTCATGTCTTGGCTCTTGTCTTTCTTGTGAGGTTTTGTTTTTCCCTCTTCCAATAGTACTAGCAGTACTAGTATTACTAGCAGTACTAGAATTAATAGCAGTACTAGTATTACTAGCAGTACTAGCATTACTAGCGGTACTAGAAGTACCAGTATTACTAGCAGTACCACTATTACTACCAGCACCAGTATTACTCGCAGAACCAGTATTACTAGCAGTACTGGTATTACTAGCAGTACTAGTGATACTAGCACTACTAACAGTAGTAGTATTACTAGTTATACTAGCAATTGTAGCAGTACTAGTATTACTAACAATACTAATATTACGAACAGTACTAATATTACTAGTATTACTAGCAGTAGTAGCAGTACTAGTATTAATAACAGTACTAGTATTACTAGCAGTACTTCTATTACTAGTATTAATAGTATTACTAGCACAACTAGTATTACTAGCAGTACTAGTATTACTAGCAGTACTAGTATTACTAGCAGTACTAGTATTACTAGCAGTACTAGTATTACTAGCAGTACTAGTATTACTAGCAGTACTAGTATTAATAGTATTACTAGCAGTACTAGCATTACTAATATTATTTGTTGTACTAGTATTACTAGCAGTACTAGTATTACTAGCAGTACTAGTATTACTAGCAGTAGTAGTACTAGTATTACTAGCAGTACTAGTATTACTAGCAGTACTAATAGTACTTATATTACTAGTATTACTACTAGTACTAGTACTACTAGTATTACTAGCAATACCAGTATTACTAGCAATACTACTAGCAGTAGTAGCAGTACTAGTATTAAAAGCAGTACTAGTATTACTAGCAGTACTTGTATTACTAGTATTACTAGCACTACTAGTAGTACTAGCAGTACTAATATTACTAGCAGTACTAGTATTACTAGCAGTACTAGCATTACTAATATAATTTGTTGTACTAGTATTACTAACAGTAATTGTATTACTAGTACTACTAGAATTACTAACAGTACTAATAGTACTTGTATTACTAGTATTACTAACAGTACTAGTATTACTAGCAATACACGTATTAGTAGCAGTACTAGTATTACTAGCAGTACTAGTATTACTAGCAGTACTAGTATTACTAGCAGTACTAGTATTACAAGCAGTACTCGTCGTACTAGTATTACAATGGTACTAGTATTATTAGTATTACTAGCAGTACTAGTATTAGTCGCAGTACTAGTATTAGTAGTAGTTTTAGTATTTCTAGCAGTACTAGTATTACTAGCAGTACTAGTAGTACTAGCAGTACCAGTAGTACTAGCAGTACCAGTATTACAAGCCGTACTAGTAGTACTAGTATTACAAGCAGTACTAGTATTACTAGCAGTACTAGTATTACTAGTATTACTAGCAGTACTAGTATTACTAGCAGTACTAGTATTACTAGCAGTACTAGTATTAGTAGCAGTACTATTATTACTAGTACTTCTAGTAATACTAGTACTTCTAGTAATACTAGTAATATTTGTACTGCTAGTAATACTAGTACTGCTAATACTGCTAGTACTACTAGTACTGCTAGCAATACTAGTAATCCTAGTACTTCTTGTAAATCTAATACTGCTAGTAATCCTAATACTGCTAGTAATCCTAGTACTCCTAGCAATAGTAGTACTGCTAGTAATTCTAGTACTGCTAGTAATACTCGTACTAAAAGTAATACTAGTATTGCTATTACTTCAAGTAAAACTAGTACTGCAACTTATACTAGTACTGCTAGTAATACTAGTTCTGCTAGTAATACTAGTACTGCTAGTGATACTAGTAGAGCTAGTTATACTCGTACTGCTAGTTACGCTCGTACTGCTTACTAGCACTACTGGTAATACTAGTACTGCTAGTAATACTAGTACGACTAATACTGGTAATATTGCGAGTACTACTAGTACTGTTACTAATACTAGTACTCCTAGTAATACTACTACTGTTAGTAATACTAGTAATACTAGTAATGCTAGTAATACTAGTACTGCTAGTAATACTAGTAATCTTAGTACTGCTGGTAATCCTATTACTGCAAGTAATTCTAGTAATACTAGTACTGCAAGTAATTCTAGCTTTATACATTTGCACCTCTTATATTTATATCTACACCTCCCTTTATGTTCTACTAAAAATACTCAAAAGTAATTACAAAGAAAGACATCCAATGATGCTTAGTTTGCCCATATCTTCTATTTGTTGTGCTTAAGTTGAAGCTTGAACTTGTATTTGGGCTTGGGCTTGGGCTTTTTCTATCATGGGCTTGGGCCTCTTCTATCATCCCCTCCCTCTTGAAAAGGATTTGTCCTCAAATCCAATGCTTCTTCTTCATCATCATTATGTGGATGTATGCGGCTGGATGGTTTCCATCATCCCCTCCTTGTTGAGAGGATCTGTCCTCAGATCTACAATTTTGATCTCGAACAACAACCTTATTCCTATTTTGAAAACTAGGCTCGTCCTCCAGGATCAAATGTCCATCTCTGTGAGTCATCAAACAAATCAAATGTGTTAGTTTGAGCAGTTGTGTAAACATTAATTTTAGGAAGTTGCCATTCCTTTTGTTTTTCTATTGTTTTTGGCAACTTCTCATAATATTTCTCTATTTGTTGTTGTATTTGTTCTTGAATCCTCTCATGCATTTTCTTAACAAAATCATCTTTTGTAACTCCTTCCTTATGCACAAAGGTATGTGGATTAGGAAGGGGTAATAAATCAAAAGGAGAAAGAGGATTAAGTCCATATACAACTTCAAATGGGAAAATATTGGTAGTTTTGTGAACTACACTATGGTATGTATGCTCATCTCTAGAGTTGTGTTTGTCCTTTATGATTATTCTAGGCATAGTAGAAAGAGGTAGATTTTCAAATGTATTTTGACCATGCTTTTGAGGATGATAAGAATTTAAAGTGTACAACTTAGTTGCAAGTTTTCCCTAGAGAATCCTCAAATCATGGTTTGTGAAATTTGGAGCTCTATCTAACACTATGCTTGAAGATAAACCATGAGGATATATCACTTCTCTAGAGAAGAGTTTATCCATATCCATGAAAATGGAATCAAAACCTTTTGTTGTCCTAGGAAGCTCTAATATGAAATTTGTGTCTTCCCAAGGATCATTTGCAAAAGTTGAAGGAGTATAGAGTTCTTGAGACATTGCCTTAGGTGTAGTTTGAAAACAATTGTACCTAAGGTAATGTCTTTGAACCTCTTTTCTCATGGGGGACAAAAGTTTTCCTTTTAAAAGCGCTAGAGTTTTATCAACTCTAATTTGACCCATGAGTTCTCCTTCATGAAGACTTTCTCTCTTATGTGTAAAGATAGTCTCGTTGTTACAACCATTGTTTATGAGAATTTGTACACTTGGCAATGGTTGTCTCAATAAGACATGGCAAGTTTCTTTAGGCACTACCTCACATAAAAATTTGTTTTTGTAGATGCTTATAGATAACTTGACATTCAATTGGTGATATCCTAGCACATATGAGAAATAATCTACTTTATCTTTATCTATGCAAGCTTCTTTTAAAGACTCTTCTTTTTTGCTGATGCTTGCAAGTGTTCCTTTACAAGAGGTAAGGCTAGGTTGTTCAACAAGAAGCATGTTTTCAAGGGTATTTTCAATGTGCTTGCCTTGTTTAATGACCTTGTGGGAAGGAACACTCTTCTCCCACGCCTTTTGTTTCACAAGGTTCTCTTGCTTTTCTATTTTTACATTTTCATCACTCTCACTAGCTTCTTTTTCTTCGCTACTATTCTCATCTTTGTCCCTTATGATCATAGATCTTTCATTGGAACATTGAGATGCTAATTGATCATTGCCAAGGTATTCTAAGCATGGAATTTCTCTAGCTTGAGTGTTTGAGATATGCTTGGTTAGGTTTTGGGAAAGTTCTAGAGATGTTTCTTGTATATGTTCTTCCCCTCTATGGAACTCATCCTTGTCATAAGATACATAGTATGAACTTTGTTTTTGACTTGATTGTTTTCTCAAAATTTGTTTTTCAACTTTAATGCTAAGTTGAATCAAGTCATTTAAATCTCTATAAGGTAAAAGTTCAACTTTGTTTCTTATCTCAAGTTTGAGACCACTTAGAAACCTAGCTATGGTGGTATGGTTGTCTTCGTTAATCCTTGCCCTCTCAATATATGATATCATATTTTGCCAATATTTTTCTACACTCATATCTTTTTGATGAAGTCTTTGGAGCTTGTCCATGAACTTCCTATTGTAATGTGAGGGAATATGGCGACATCTTAAGGCTTCCCTAAGGCAAGATGTAATGGGAGGGTCCTTGTGGAGATGTCTCTCTCTTTTTAGGGCATTCCACCAATACATAGCATCACATTGAAAACTTAAGGTAGCTAAGGGTACTTTCTTTTCTTCACTCACATGGTTGTAAGCAAAAAATTGCTCTACCCTCATCTCCCAATATAGATATGTTTCTACATCTTCTTTTCCATAGAAATGAGGTAGCTCTACCTTAACCTCCTTTAGGTCTTCTTGTCTCTCTTTTCTAGCTCTCCTAGGGGGTGGTTCATTTATCCCAAGACTTTCTTCCCCAAAAGAATCATAAACTTGAGTATATGCATGAGAATGTAATTTTTTTGAAATTTGAGACTTCTCATCCTTTGCTTTAGTCAATTTATTAGTTTGGGCCTCATTCTCCAATTGTTTAGATGAAATTGATTGAATATCTTTGGAAATTTGTTTCAAAAGGGATTTGATGGATTTCATATCACTTTCCATAGACTTTGAAGAATGAGAAGACATGACTAGAGCTTTGTGTTTAGAAATATTTTACTTTGAGAAAAATGAGGGAAGTTAAAGAAGGTAGTTTTCCAGGTGATCCTGCCTGTTGACCAAAACGCTGGAGCTTTGCCTCGTCAAACTTGGATCGACGTATGCGCCGTGTTTGCCTCCGTCCTTCACCGCGATCCACCTCAAGAACCTGCAAAAGACGAAACGACGCCGCTGCGGCCGATCGCGCTCCGACGCCCAAGTCAGCGACTGGACCACCAATTACTTAAGAGTAAAACTCAAGAACTCTAAGGAACCGTGACCAGTTCTCTCTCAGTATACTCAAGACTCGCAAGCGTAAAGAAACAATCTGAATGTCCGTACCTCAGAAGTTCGTTGGAAACTCTTATATACCTGGGCACTTTCTCTCTCCTGGCAGTTACACATCTGGACACGTGGCTCGCATCCAGCTGTACACGTGCCATCATCTGGAGCATCCTTGACTTGGGCGCTACTTCTGACTCTTCTTTGGCTAAGTTACTTATGCATGGTATACTCAGTGCATAGATGCCTTGGAGCGTGATCTCTTCTGAATGGCGAGTTCGGGTGCCTTCGTATACACCTTCCCTGTGGTCTCGCCGGCCACCTTCATGATCTGCCCTACCTGCTTCACCGTGTATGTTCAAGTGTGCTATCTCCCAAGCTCATCCTCTGGCCAACTGGGAAATGACCATCTGCCTTCATCTTCGGCGATGTCCTTGTTTCGGCGATCTCCAATCACTTGGTCGCCTGGGTTCACATCTGGCGACTTCATCTTCAACCCGGTGACCGCCGGTTCAGGTACGATGGAGATCGGAGCACGCCAACTTAATAACTGGCGTCTACGCGAACCCCCCGACTTGCTCCCCTTCTGCCATCCAACACGCCTATATAATGGCTCGACGCCACGTCATTACTCCCGACTACCAGGGCGGTACACAAGCCCCCCAGTCTTAAGCGAAGATTTGTCCAGCGAAAAGACTAAAGGAGTCACGTCACTACCGATCTACGTGGCGCTGGCGCAGAATTCCAAACGTTTGTACTTTCTGCTTCCTTGACGCTCCACCAAACACTCTTCCAATCGCTCGACACGTGGCTTCATCAATGGTTGCCTTTAGTTGTCGTTTGCGCTTCCAAAACCATTTGAAAAACCCTTAAACCCATTTCACTTCTACTGTTCCATCACCTCTTTGCTTTCTCAAACGCTCTGAGTTTCTTCTGCGAAAACCCACGACGCTCTTCAACCTCCTGGATTCTCAACTTCCTTCATCGTTCTTCTGATCATAAAAAGGTACTCCCTTTACTTCTTCTGCTGAGTTTTCCTGCATTTTAACCGATTCGCATCATCCATTAACTGTCTGGTGCATACGCTGTGGGCTGTTTCTCCTGTTTCTCCCTTCTCGTAACTTAGGGCTTCGTCTCCACTACAACGAACCTTCGTTCGTTCGTTTTTTTATTTTTCATCCTTCTTTCACGATCGAGCCAGCCTCTGCGAACCCCGCTCACCTTTCCCTTTCTTTTTCCTTTGCAGTTTCCGCGATGGCTCGCTCAAAGATCACCCCAAATCCTCCTCCCTCGTCACGAAACCCTTCATCTCAAGCTCACAACCCACCACGAGCACCTGGTGCTTCTTCTTCCCAGGCTGAGAGGCCTGCAACCTCTCACCCTGACGTGGCTCAGGCTACTCCACCGGTCGCCGGAGGAGCCTCCGTCCCCACTCCAGACTATAAAAAACTTTACCCCTAGGCCAGCTCGGCACTGTTGAAAGAAACTTCTTCGATAAACTCTGCAACAGCGGTACTCCGACTAAGGAAAGGGGACCAGTCGGATCTTTCTTTTCACAAGGAGCATGAGAGTAAGATGGTCGTGCTTCCTTGCCATCCTGAGGAGCCGATCTGTGCTGACGACAAAGCGAGCGATGGCGAGTCGTTCTGCTTTCTCTACACGACGTTTTTCAAGAAGGTGAAGCTCCGACTTCCCTTTACTCGTTTCGAGTGGGAACTGCTGACCGAGCTCGACATCGCCCCTGCCCAGCTTCACCCCAACAGCTGGGCGTTCGTAAGGGCGTTCCAGATCATATGTGCACATCTGGTACTGCCAGCATCAGTGGATGTTTTCCTCTTCCTTTTTGAAGCCAAGCATCCAGGAGATCACCTTTGGGTGAGTCTGAATGGGATTGCTGGGAGGTCGATCCTTTCTATCTTCCAGCAATCTTATAAGGATTGGAAAGGCAAATTTGTCCAAGTGCGTCAAAACGACCAGGATGCCTCGCTGCTCGACGGCTTTCCCTTGTACTGGGTAAACAAGGGAAATAAAGAATCCAAGGGAAGCTTCAGGAGGCCAAGAAGCCCTGACAATATGGGAGCCTTGGACAAAGATCTGTGCCTCTTCTGGAAGAGCGTGGCAGACGCCAACATCACTTTCCTTACCACTGCGCTCATCTCCTTCGAGTTCTTCGAAGACCAACTCGAGGCTCGAATAGGTTAGAGCTCACCTCAATATCTAAGTTATTGCTCTTGGCGATACCTCTGTTAACTGTTTTTGGGCGTCTTGTCTGTTGTGCACAAGACTTGGGTTTATTTTTCGCACCACTTATCTGCTTTACTTGCATACTGACTCATGTGTTTATCTTTCTCTCTGATTTGACCCATGTACCTTTGCATTATACAGATCTCATGTTGGGCAAGGGAAAACTGGCTAAATTGAGGGCGCTCGCCCGATCCCATGGGTTGGCATCGGGCTCCCAAACTGTGCCCAATTCAGTGGTGGAGATCGCCGCTGCCCAGGGCAGATCGCCCCCTAAAGGCCCAGCTCCTTTAGAGGCCCAGCCCGCCCAACAACGCAAGAAGCTCATCCTCAGGAAGCCAAAAAGGAAAACCCCTCAGGTGGTGCAAGAGGATGAAGAAGAAGACGATGAGGCAACCGAAGATGGCCTTATCACCAAGAGGAAGAGGGTGGCGCCTTCTTCACCACCTGCTCCACCTCCTCCTCCAACATCAACACCACCTTCCACGCCAGCTCCACCTCCAACACTACTTCCCCCCTAGTTCCCGCATCACCCGTCCAAGAAGTTCCCTTGGCAGCTGCATTTCCTATGGTTGAGGCTGCCGAGCTCAACTTCATGGAGAACCCCCCGAGCGCCTCCACGCCATATGTATCAGCTGGCGGGGGTCCTCCTTCAACTGCCTCAACCGCGGAAGCCGCACTAGGCGGGGATGAAGGTGCTCACAACTCGCCTATCATCATCACCGAATCCCCGTCGTCGCCACCACGCCAAGAAGCTCCCACTCAACAGCCAACTCAAGAAGGTGGTGGCGAGAACCAACAACAGGCTCCCCTGGTGCCCCCACGAGCAAACCTCTCCCTTGAGGTCAAAAGGGTGTGGGAACCCTTCTCAGCAAAACTTAAGATGATGGCAGAGGATTTTCCCTCCATCATATCAAAAGCTGTGGAGAGTTCCAGCAAAAAACTCCACGATGACATCTTCGTGCTCCAAGAGGAGAACCGCACAATAAGGATTGAGGTGGAGAAGTTATCCTGCAATCTCATGCTCGCGGAGATCGATCACTCCCGAGTGGAGGATGCTATGAGCACCGAGCTCCGGGTGGCACGCAAGGAGGCCACCGATCTACGCCATAAGGTGCAGCTCTTAGCTTAGGAGAAGATCGAGCTGGAAAGCAAGCTGGTCCCTTATCGCGTCAAAGTGGCTGACCTGGAGGCATCGATCAAAGCAGATGTCGCCAAGGTAAAAACCCTTGAGAAGAGGTCAGCTGATCGGGAGGTCTTCTTGGGGAAAGTTGAAAAGGAGAGAGACGACACCATGGCCAAACTCGCCGAGGCCAAAGAGGAAAATGGGAAGATTGCCACAAAGCTGGCTCAGGCGCAGGCGGAATCCAAGAAGGTTGCTGAGGACCTCCTTCAAGCTCGGGAAACAATTGAAGAACTCAAGAAACAAGCTGAAGAGCTAAAACAGCAGAACGAGGGGCTCAAGAAGCAGATTGAAGAACTCGAGCTGAGCTCTGCCCAGATCCTTGCTGCTGGGTTCGATGTTGCCTTGGAACAATTCGCCTGCCAGTACCCTGACTTGGATCTCTCCATGGTGTCGCTGAACAACGAGGTGGTGGACGGGAAGATTGTTCCTTCTGAAGATTAGTTGCTTCCCTCCATCCATTATTCCTATGCTTTCTCCTTTACACAAACTCACTTGTAATAGGTTTTTCCCTTTTTCTGTACATGTATTTTGAACTAATGCCACTTATATTATGACATTTCCCGCTCCTTTACATAATCTCTCTTGCCAATTTTATCTTCCTCGCATAAATCTCTTAGACGAAATTAACTTAGTGACTCTGCGAGCGCGATTGTATACTAACTGCTTCGAACCATCAGCTTTCGAATGACAACATTCTAACAACTTGTAACCTCAAGGTAACGAACCTTAGCGCGAAACCATTTTTTTCAAATAACGAGCTTCAACCCAACTAACGGCTTAAGACACAGCTCACCTGATCTGCCTTATCAAAACGGGCCTTAGCTTTCTCGCCATCGCTTGAATTTCTCCTGGTTGCCAAAGACTCTTGGCGATACTAACTTCCTCTTGCTTTCACAATTTGGCCATTGTTCCTTTATCTGGGAGTAGAGGCGCCTTTCGGATCCTTCTCTACCTCCCTGAGCTTCAGAACAAGGAACCGGGTGGCTGGGCGTTCTCTTCGAACCTACCTTAGCCACCCTCCGAACTTCTTCCACCCTTTACACCGTACCTGAACTCGTTCGAGACGAGAAGGATTTTATCTTGCCTGAACTCGCTCATCGGCGAGAAGGTCTTTAACTCGCCTGAACTCGCTCATCGGCGAGAAGGTCTTTAACTCGCCTGAACTCGCTCATCAGCGAGAAGGTCTTTAACTCGCCTGAACTCGCTCATCGGCGAGAAGGTCTTTATCTCGTGCCTCCACATTGCCCCAGGGGCTACATCTTCTCTCCCCCAGAAACACTGAGGACTTTTTGCTAGTGCCTCTACATTGCCCCAGAGGCTACATCTTCTCTCCTCTGGAAGCACTGAGGACTTTTACTGGTGCCTCTACATTGCCCCAGAGGCTACATCTTCTCTCCTCTGGAAGCACTGAGGACTTTTACTGGTGCCTCTACATTGCCCCAGAGGCTACATCTTCTCTCCTCTGGAAGCACTGAGGGCTTTTTACTCTTCCTCGCCTTCACTCGCTCGACGGCGAGGAGGTCTTTATCTCGCCTCAGGACGCGCGAGGGCGTTGAGGTCTTTTAACCGGTGCCTCCGATCGCCGAAAGACGATGAGGACTTTAAACTTTAACTGATGCCGCCAATCGCCGAAAGACGATGGGGACTTAGAAAACCTTTTAGAAAGCATGCAACATAACTCCAACTCACCTTAAATCACATATAAGTGACAAGGTCTTTCTTCAAAACTTTCGGAAAACAACAAGCATGCAATCTAAAACACTTTAAACTTTGAAAACTCTTCTTTATTGGGCGGCCTCATTAAAAACCTTCCTTAGGGAAAAAAGAGTGCCCCCTCCAAACTATTTTAACAGAAACATTGTAAAGCTCTTCGTGTTTGTTTTTACTTACAAAGTTCTTAACTGTAATATAACTTGAGGTACGTGGCGTTCCAAGTGCGAGGAATCGCCCCTCCTTCCAATGTTTCCAAACGATAGGCGCCGTTCCCGAGCGCCTCGGTTATTCTGAACGGTCCCGTCCACTTAGGCGACAGCTTGTTCTCCATCTCGTACTAGTGGGCCTTCCTCATCACCAGATCGCCTTCTCTGAACTGTCTTGGCATCACCTTCGAGTTATATCTTCGTTCAATCCTTCATTTCACTGCCTCAGCCTTCACTCTTGCCTCCTCCCTGACCTCATCCAGCAAATCCAGATTCAGCCTTCTTTCCTCATTCGAGTCTTCCGCTACAAAGTTCTGGAATCTCGGTGAGCTCTCTTGGATTTCCACTAGAATCATTGCGTCGCATCCATAGACCAGGCTGAATGGGGTCTCATGGGTTCCTGACTGCTCGGTGGTGTGGTACACCCAGACTATACGGGGTACCTCCTCAGCCCAGCTTCCTTTGGCTTTCTCTAGTCTTCTCTTCAAACCTCTTAGCAATACCCGATTGGCTGACTCTACTTGGCCATTCGTCTGAGGGTGCTCGACGGATGCAAATACTTGTTGAATTCCCACCCCTTCGCACAGCTTCTTCAACAGGTGACTTGCAAACTGAGTCCTGTTGTCCGACACCAGTCGCTTGGGCACACCAAACCGGCACACAATGTTCTTCCACACGAAACCTTCGATCTTGTGTGCGGTGATCTGGGCCACTGGTTCTGCTTCGATGCACTTGGTGAAATATTCAATCGCCACCACCAAGTACTTCATCTGCCTGATCGCCAGCGGGAATGGTCCCAGGATGTCGATTCCCCATGTATGAAACGGCCAGGGGCTGTAAATCGACTTCAACTCCTCGGGAGGCGCCTTGTGCCAATCGGCGTGCTGCTGGCATTGCTTGCAGCACTGCGCATACTTCTTACAGTCTTCTCTCATTGTTGGCCAGTAGTAACCTGCACGGAGAGTCCTTGCGGCCAGAGCTCGACCCCCGACGTGGCTTCCGCATATCCCTTCATGGAGCTCTGCCATAATTCTTGTACATTTCTCGCCATGCACACATTCCAGGAGTGGGTGAGTGAACCCAAACCTATACAGCTCGCCATCAATCATTGTGAACTTGCTAGAATTCTTCTTTATCTTCCTAGCCTCTGTCAGATCCAGCGGGAGAAGGCCATCCGCCAGGCATCGCTTGTATTGTGTTACCCAGGTGTCTGGCTCATGGGTCACGCAGACGTGCGTCATGTTCACCTTTTCTCCCTGACATGCTCTTATTCTTGGCGACCTCAAGGTCTCTTGAGTCAAGGATCTGTGACTCCTCGCCGCTTTCTCCGTCGACTTGCTTATCTGAAGAACCAGGTGATCTGCCACAAATGCTCTCGGCGTCTTCAGAGTTTCTTGAATCACCGTCCTCTGCCTACCCCTCTTGCCTGAACTGGCGAGCTTAGCTAGCAAGTCAGCTCGGGCATTCTGCTCTCTGGGCACATGCACCACTTCAAACGAGATAAAGGAACTCTTTAATTCCTGTACATACTCCAGGTAAGCCGCCATTTGTGGATCTTTAGCCTGGAACTCGCCTGTTACTTGTCCCGTGACTAACAGCAAGTCACTCTTAGCCATCAGCACCCTAGCTCCCATCTCTTTAGCTAACAAGATACCGGCGATCAGCGCCTCATATTCTGCTTGATTGTTGCTGGCCTTGAAGGCAAACCTCAGGGATTGTTCGATCAGCACGCCGTTGGGTCCCTCCAAGATGACCCCAGCACCGCTACCCTGCTGGTTCGACGATCCATCCACTGAAAGCACCCAACGAAAATCATCCCCCTCAACTCGTGTCGCCTAAGACGAGAGCTCGACCACGAAGTCTGCGAAGATCTGCCCCTTGATCGGACCTCGGGGCTCATACTTAATATCAAACTCCGACAGCTCCACCGCCCACTTCACCATCCTCCCGGCAACGTTAGGCTTCTTCAAAACCTTCTGAATGGGCAAGTCGGTCATCACCAGTATCGTGAAGCTATGGAAATAGTGGCGTAACCTCCTTGCCGAAAAGACTACTGCCAGTGCAGCCTTCTCCAGTGCCTGATACCTCGTTTCGGGGCCCTGCAGCACCTTACTAACAAAATAAATAGGCTTTTGAGCCTGATCTTGGTCCTGGGCGAGAACCGCACTCACCGCCCTCTCAGTCACAGCAAAATACAACCTGAGACGGGTTCCCACCAGCGGTTTGCACAAAACCGGCGGGCTCGCCAGGTACTCTTTAAGTTTAACGAAGGCCTCCTCGCACTCCTTCGTCCAGGTAAACTTGTTGTTCCGCCTTAAGCACTGAAAATACGGATGGCCCTTCTCTCCGCTAGCTGACACGAAACGAGACAGGGCGGCCATCCGACCTGTAAGCTGCTGCACTTCCTTCACGGTAGCCGAGCTCCTCATCGCCAAGATGGCGGCACAATTATCAGGGTTGGCTTCTATTCCTCTCTCAGTTAAGAGGAAACCCAAGAACTTCCCAGCCTCCACGCCAAAGATGCACTTCTCGGGATTCAGCTTCAACCTAAACTTGGCGATCGTAGTGAACAACTCCTCCAAGTCCGCAACGTGCTTGCTTTTCTCCGGCGAGGTCACGACCATGTCATCCACGTACGCTTGCACATTCCTTCCCAGCATTGGTGCAAGTACTCGATCCATCAACCTCTGGTACGTGGCCCCCGCGTTCTTCAGCCCTAAAGGCATCACCTTGTAGCAGTAGCACGATCTCTCGGTCATGAAGGCAGTCTTCTCTTCATCCATGGGATGCATCTTCATCTGGTTATACCCCGAGAAGGCATCCAGGAAACTCAGCAACTTACACCCTGCAGCACTGTCCACCAGGGCGTCTATGCTTGGCAAAGGATACGAATCCTTCGGGCAAGCCTTGTTCAGATCGGTGAAGTCGACGCACATGCGCCATTTCCCGTTGCTCTTCTTCACCAGCACGACATTAGCTAGCCATTCAGGGTACTGGACTTCCCTGATATGGCCTGCAGCGAGGAGTTTCCGGGTTTCGTCTCTGATCGCCTGCCTCCTCTCCTCATTGAACTTCCTTCTCCTCTGTCGTACTGGTCTCACCTGGTTGTCCATCGCCAAACGATGGCACAAGAAGTTGGGATCGATCCCGGGCATGTCCGAAGCGGACCATGCAAACGCATCCAGATGCCGCTCTATCACCTTGGCGATCTGGTCCTGGAGCTCAACTTCCAGAGATCTTCCTAGCTTGAAGATCTTTCCCCCGATCTTTCTTTCGAGCCACTGCTCGACGGGTTTTGGTCTGGTTTCTCTGGCGATCACCGCCCTGGCGATTCCCAGCTCCCTCGCTTCCTCAGGGCGATTCCTCGCCTCTCCTTCCTCTAGACCGGCGTTCCCCTCCCCAGCTCAGCATCTACCATCACCACGTCGCTTCCGGCGGTCTCCCCCATCACCGTCGGGCTGGGCTTCACACCGGGTGGCGGGGTGGTTGTCACGTAACTCACAGACCTTTTGTTTTTCAGGCTATTCTCATAGCACTTCTTTGCCTCTTTCTGGTCAGATTTGATGGTGATCACCACCCCCTCCATAGACGGCAGCTTCACCTTCATGTGCCGGGTCGACGGTATAGCGCCTATTCTGTTGAGCGTGGGTCTTCCCAGCAGAATGTTGTATGCTGAAGGAGCGTTCACGACAAGGTACTTGATTTTCTCTGTTCTCGAACCCGCCTCATCTGTAAACATAGTCCTCAACTCAATGTACCCCCTGACCTCCACCTGGTCACCAGCGAAACCATACAAACATCCTCCATAGGGCCTCAGCTGGTCAAGGGGTAGCTCCAACTATGTGAAAGTCGGCCAGAACATCACGTCTGCCGAGCTTCCTTGGTCCACCAGAACCCTGTGGACCTTCCTTCCTACTGTGATCAGTGAGATGACTATGGGGTCGTTGTCATGAGGCACGACGTCCCGAAGATCTTGCTTTGTGAACGTAATGTCCACATACGGCGAGTGGTCCTCAAACATATCCACCGCCATCACAGACCTCGCATACTTCTTCCTCTGTGACGCGGTGCATCCACCACCCGAGAAACCTCCTGCAATGGTGTGGATTTCCCCGTGGGTAGGCATCTCATGCTGCTGAGCCTCAGCACCTGCTGGTTGGGAGCTCGACGCGCCCCCCGTCCTTCTATCAAGCAAATAATCGTTTAGGAACCCGCTCTTGACCAGATCGTCGAGCTGGTATCCTAAAGCTAAGCATGAGTCCACGGTGTGGCCAAAGCCCTGGTGGAATTCGCACCAGGCATCTGGCTTTGGTCCCAACACCTTATCACCCACCTTCTCGGGCGCCTTCAACCTAGCTGATATATTGGGAATGGCGATCAGGTCCGCCAGTCCCATGACAAACTCGTGTTTTGGCGGGCGATTGTACTCCCGGCGTGCTGGTTGAGGGCGCCCTTGGCCCCTGCCCTTGTTCTTCCTTGGATCGTAAGGATGGCGAGTCCTCTGATCCCTCCTGGCCGCCGCTGTTTCCAGCACCCTCTGTGGCTAGATCCTGGTCTGGGCACGTGGCCTAGCGGGAGCCACGCTTCCCCTCTTCTCAGCGACCTCACTTTCATCGGCGATGTGGGCCACCGCAAGTCGCCTGACCTCAGCAAATGTGGCAGGGTGAGCCCTGATCAATGCCTCGCAGAATGGTCCCGGCAGCACGCCCTTCTTGAATGCGTAGACTAGCATCTCTTCATCTTTGGCTGGCGAGCGGACCATCTGCGCCCCAAAACGATTCAGGTAGTCCCTGAGGGACTCTCCCTGATACTACCTTATGTCGAACAAATCATAAGACACCCTGGGCGGTGCCTTGTTCACTATGTACTGCTCAACGAAGATCTTTGAAAACTGTTGGAAGTTGGTTATGTGACCCGTAGGCAGGCTCACAAACCATTCCAGCGCCGTTCCCTGGAGTGTGCTCACAAACATCTTGCAGTACACGGCGTCTGATCCTCCTGACAGCATCATCTGCGTATGGAATGTGGTGAGATGTGCCTCAGGATCCTCCACGCCGGTAAAAGCAGCCTTCACAGGTACCACATTCGCAGGGATAGGCGTGTCGGTAATCGCCTGAGCGAAAGGCATAGGAAAAACGCGAGGCGGCGTTGACAGCGCGACCTCTTCAACGACTGGACGCCCTCACTGCTCCTGAAGAGCTTGACGCAGTTCCTCAGTCACTCTGCTAAGCTCATCATTCCTGGCCCGAGAGGCGACCAGGTCCTCGTGCATTCTCGCCTGCTCTATACGCGAGGCTTCCACGTTCGCCTGCAGCGAACGCATGATTTCCACCATTTGTTTTTACATCTTCACTCACATGGTTGTAAGCAAACAATTGCTCTACCCTCATCTCCCAATATAGATATGTTTCTACATCTTCTTTTCCATAGAAATGAGGTAGCTCTACCTTAACCTCCTTTAGGTCTTCTTGTCTCTCTTTTCTAGCTCTCCTAGGGGGTGGTTCATTTATCCCAAGACTTTCTTCCCCAAAAGAATCATAAACTTGAGTATATGCATGAGAATGTAATTTTTTTGAAATTTGAGACTTCTCATCCTTTGCTTTAGTCAATTTATTAGTTTTGGCCTCATTCTCCAATTGTTTAGATGAAATTGATTGAATATCTTTGGAAATTTGTTTCAAAAGGGATTTGATGGATTTCATATCACTTTCCATAGACTTTGAAGAATGAGAAGACATGACTAGAGCTTTGTGTTTAGAAATATTTTACTTTGAGAAAAATGAGGGAAGTTAAAGAAGGTAGTTTTCCAGGTGATCCTGCCTGTTGACCAAAACGCTGGAGCTTTGCCTCGTCAAACTTGGATCGACGTATGCGCCGTGTTTGCCTCCGTCCTTCACCGCGATCCACCTCAAGAACCTGCAAAAGACGAAACGACGCCGCTGCGGCCGATCGCGCTCCGACGCCTAAGTCAGCGACTGGACCACCAATTACTTAAGAGTAAAACTCAAGAACTCTAAGGAACCGTGACCAGTTCTCTTTTGCTAGTACTGTAGTAAAACTAGTATTGCTAGTACTACTAGTACTGTTTTCTTTTGCTTTAAGTCATATGTTCATTAGTGTTCTAGGATTCCTTACTTTGACTCTATTTACTTTGCTTTTAGTTTTGAAAGTTTGAGATTTAATTAGAACCTTGTTTTAGTAAAGGTAGATTTAATTTCCAAACAAAAGATTTCAAGTGATCAATTATTTTGAATCCCAAACTTTCTTTTTGTGAAAATTGGAGTTATATGAAAATTTGCATGTTCAAAACTATGCACATTTCATTTCAAAAATTCAAGAACTAATATAAAAAAAAGTGTGAAGCGCAAATTTGGGGTTCCATTTTCTTAAAAAAAATATTTCAAAAGTTTTAGGTTCAACTTGACCTAGCAAATTGATTTCAACCATTGTAGAATTTTTATCCTTTTGCTTTAAGAAGTTCTAAAGAAAAAGTTTCATTGTTAAAAGTTTAGTAAGTATCTTAGAGTCTTTTTGTGTATCTTTTCTTGCTTGTCTTCCTTTTTCAAGTTTTGTCATTTTCTCTTTCTCAAATTTGGTTTAGCTTTTTCCTACTTAAGCTTTTCTTGATTGTCTTTTGTTTTTCTTCCTTAAGTTTTGTTGCGGTTTCCATTAAGTGTTTAAGGCTTTGACCTTTTAAATTTGAGAGTTTTCAACCTCAAGAAAGACCTTTTTGAGAGAATAAAATTCTTTTCGAGTGCTTTGAGTGTGCTCCTCTTGATTTTCTTTTCACCAAAAGTGATGCAAACTTGAGAGTGTTTTTACTAACTTCTATTTCACTAATTGCTTGTTCACTTGTGAATTATCGCTTATCTTTCTTTAGGGAGTCATCAAAACCTCAATCTCCCCAAAAGGCATTCCTTATGGGTGAGTTGATGGCGAAAAAAAGGTCCCTAGCACATAGGCTTGAATCGGCTCATGGAAGACAACCAAGGAGATGGGAGCATAGAAGAGCTACAAGGAGTTTCACTCAATATGGTAGCCATAAGGAAGAAGAAGATTGGAGGTTGAACCACTTTGAGGAGAGGCGCCAACATCTACACCTTGCTCCTAAAATTTCTTTGTCTTATGTAAAAATTCCTAGTTTTAGTGGGGATGGTGATCGCAACATTTACCTAGGATGGGAGGCTAAAGTTGAACAAATTTTTAATGTACATGGGGTCCAAGAAGACCAAAAAGTCAAGTTAGCCTCCTTAGAGTGTTTAGACTATGCCATGCAGTGGTGGCATAAGACTGTAATGCACATTGTACTTAACAAGAGGCCAGTCGTGGTCTCTTGGGGGGATTTAAAGTTATGCATGCACGCTAGGTTTGTTCCTCCTCACTATAGGAAAGAACTATTGTTGAAGCTCCAACAGCTTCAACAAGGAACAAAAAATGTTGATGATTATTTTAATGAGCTTGAAACGACTTTAACTAAAATTGACATGCATGAAAGTGAGAAATCTAAAATGGCTAGATTTGTAAGTGGACTAAGAAGGGAAATCCAAGATGTGGTGGAACTTTATGAGTATTCATCTTTAGAAAAATTGGTTCACCTTGCCATCAAGGTTGAAACCCAACTTTCAAAGAAAATCCATTTCAAAAACTCGCACAATGATGGCTACTACCAATCTGCTTAGAAAAACAAAAACAAAACTTCTTCCAAAACTTTCCTTTCAAATGTTTAGAAAGATTCCACTTACAACCCTAAACATTCTAATCCCTCCACTTCAACACCTGAGTCACCTACCAAAACCTCAAGTAGAAAGTGTTTTAAATGTTTATGTTTTGGGCACATTGCATCTAGTTGTCCTTCAAAAAGAAACATGATGGTTAAAGAAGAGGTTGTCATGAGTGACCATAGCTCCCAAAGGTCAGTCATCTAGATCCCCAAGTGAGGAAGAAAATGAGAGTGCATGTGAAGGAAGACTTATTAGTAGTGAGGCGCATGCTAGGTCAAGTTTTAAAACCTTTTGATGAAAGTCAAAGGGAAAACATTTTCGACACTGGGTGCCTCATTAATGATAAGTTGTGCTCTTTAATTGTGGATGGGGGGATTTGTGCAAATGTGGAAAGCACAAGAGTGGTAGACAAACTTGGGTTACCTACCATCTCTCATGCAAAGCCCTATAAACTTCAATGGTTAAGTGAAAAGGGGGAAATCATAGTAAATAAGCAAGTCCTCATTGCCTTTTCTATTGGTAAATACAAGGATGAGATATTGTGTGATGTTGTCCCTATGGAAGCTACTCATATTCTTTTAGGTAGGCCATGACAATATGATAGGAAAACCCTTCATGATGGTCTTACCAACAAAATCTCTTTTACCTTCCATGGGCATAAGGTCTCACTAAAATCTCTCTCACCAAAAGAAGTCCATGAGGACCAACTTAAAATGAAAAACAAAAGAGAAAATGAAAACGAGAAAGAAAGAAAAGATAAACCAAGTCACAAAATATCATCTTCCACAACTAAATTAATCATGTTGACTCGTGCCATGCTACCAACTGCACCTCCAAGGTGTCCTTCTTCTTTGTCTTTTTCATTACCAAATAAATCTAATTACTTGACATTTTGGACAAAGAAATTTTGGGATGAACATCAAACACCTCCTGAGGGTTCTCACCTTTTAAGAGGATTTTAATCACCACGATCTTTCATCCCTAAATCTTCTTTCCCAACATGGCTTGTAAGAAGAGCTTACCCTTTTGAACTCCTAAAGCTCAAAGAACATAAGTTTGTTTCACATCCCAAACCTTGCACTATCTTATATGTGAACAAACTAACTATATTATTTGCAGGAGTTCTAAATTCAAGGTCAAATAACCATACAATGTCTTTTATCTTTGCCTTTGAGAAATGCACCTTCACACCTACTTAACCACTTGGTTAAGTAAGTGTCCAGTGGGAATTTTCCTAAGGTCATCACCATTAACTCCTAAAATCGTAATCTTAAAGTAAAGTGTCGCCTAAACGAAAACATCTAAAAATAAACTCACATCACCCTTCAGCCAATACTGATCCTAAATATGAAGCCCGGGATGATGAGTACTCACTTATCAAGACTTGGTTATGGTATTCTATGACACCAAAAATCAACTGAAATTGTATGTTCTTCTCCATTGCTAAGGAGATTTGGGAAAACCTTTGTCAGATATACTCTATGAAAAAGGACAGTACAGTATGTTACGAGATAGAAAACACAATCTTCAATACCAACCAAGGGAACCTTTCAGTAACAAACTAATATGGTATGTTGAATGGTTTATGGATCGAATTAGATCAATATCAGAATTTGAAAATGAAATGCACAGATGAATCTATCACACTAGCATAGTTCCTTGAAAGGGTACGAATATTTAAATTTCTTTAAGGACTAAACTCTGAATTTGATTCAATTTGGTTTCTCTCTCATAAGTTGTTCACATTGTACGCGAAAAAGAAACTCAGGCGCTAGTAATCTTGGATAGGGGCAACTCTGTTGATAGTCTAGTTTTGGCTACTGGTAACTGTGTTGATAGTTCAACTCTGGTTATTGGTAAGGGTTTAGGGTTTCATGGGCCTAGTAGCATAAAATAATTGGACCAAATATTTGGGCCAAGTAGTATAGGTTTTTGTACTGACCAATCCTTGGGCGTCATTGACCACTGGTAATGTTGGTGCCATGTAAGCGGGGTCCCACGAGCGGCGTGGGCCAGTATCTCGCGAAGCACGTGCGCCAAGGAGCCAAAGAGTGGTTAGACATCGGTCGCCAGGATGTACCGATGTGCCACTAGACAGTGTGGAGAGGTCGGACATCGAGACCCGAACAGTAGAGCTAGGCCATGAGAGGTGGATCCCAGACCACACACCAGTTATCAATAAGGCAGATGCCTAGGTCACGAGGGTCCATGCGTGTAGAGTGGATGACGCGTTTAGGCGTAACACAAGTATAGAGCCACTGGAACGATATAACCTGTGAAGGTTGTGTTCCAGATATGAGTTGCATGCATGGCACGTGAACATCTAGGGCACTCCCAGAGGCGGGTGACCCCAGAGATCAGGTGCAAGAGGAGGCACTCAGATGGTCACGTTGTCAAAGGTTGCACTCCAGTTAGGGAACCCATGCACTAGGTTATCCTAAAAGTAGGGTAACAACAGTGTTGGACGCGCCCCATCAGAAAAAAGCCCATTTTGGGTAAAGAAGAAACCCTAGTTTCAATCTATAAATAGTAAGGTAACAAACTTGGCAAGGTACGCTATTCTTTTGCGCCGCTTAACACACATACAACGACAGTTATACTGTTTGGTGTTTCCTAGCCCTAATACTGACTTGAGCGTCAGAGTGCAAATTGCCTCTAGGGCACCCTTTTGTCTTTGTGTTTTTAGGCACGTGCAAAGGCATGGATTTTGGACGTGAGAGTGACGTAGGCGCACGAAGGTGTTTCGGGTCAACCGGCAGGAACATTTGGCGCCCACCGTGGGGCACGGTACAAAACATTGTCCCGCCACAAGAACCAGGAAGATTCAGGAGATGAGAAGTACAAGGCAGAGATATGCAAACCCGCGCAGGCGAGCGTGAGGGTGCAGATCAAAAGCCTGTGACACCGCCCAGGGAGTTCACGACGCCGTTCTCGCAAGAAATCGTGGATGTCGCGATACCAGCCACACTCATAGGGCCCAAGGTGACTTTCACTGGTACAGAGGACCGAAGGCCCACCTCACGGCTTTCCATACACAGATGATACTAGTTGGGGGCTCCGATGCGGTGAGATGCAAGCTGTTCATGAGCACCCTGGCGGGAACAGCGATGGACTGGTTCATCAGCCTCCATGATGGCCATGTAACATCGCTCCCACAACTTACGAAGTTGTTCAGGGTACAATACATCGCGAATCGGGTTCCCCCGTTTGTCTCTTATGATCTCTTTGATGTAAGACAATATCAAGGAGAGTCTTTGATGGAGTTCCCCCACCGCTTTGGAGCATAGGTGGTGAGGTTGAACCTCAAAGACGAAAGGATGATGGTGCACGCGTTCAGGAAGCGCATTGTGCCAGGACCCTTCAGCGAGTCACTCATCCAAAACCACCCTAAGACCTTCGTCGAGATAAGGCGACCACACACAACAGGTTTCCCTCAAACCCTAAGGATGCATGAGGCAACGACAAAGAAGAAGACCCCCGTGAAGCAGCAACCCTATCAACCAAGGAAGCCTCAAACCAAGGGACACGAGAGGGAGAACGTGCCACCAAGGCACGACCTCGTGGTAGAATTAAAGGACTTCATCGCTATCCCAAACGTAGCGGAGAGGCTAAAAGTACTTCCTAAGACCGACAAGAGGCTCGGGCCCAATAAGAACGCCTGGTGTGAGTTCCACCAAGCATTCGGCCATCCCATACGCAACTGCTTGGCACTGAGACACCAGCTAAATGAGTTGGTGAAGAACGGTCTCCTGAGGGATTACTTGCAAGAAAAACAGGGGACCGAGGACGTGGCGGCGACAGGGGGTGGGTCGGGGCACGAAGTCCCCGTGCACAGTGAGGTTCACACCATTGCAGGAGGGTTCTCGGGAGGAGGTTGTACTACTTCTCAATGGAGGAGATACGCTCGGGCGGTAATGTCGGTAGAAGCGCAAAGGACCGACGACGCCTTTGACGTCGACCTTGTCTTCACCAAGGCCAACCTTCAGAATGTTGTTCCCCATGACAACGACCCGGTGGTGATCTCAGTGATAACCGAAGGAAGGAAGGTGCACCGTGTGCTAGTAGATCAGGGAAGCTCGGCGGACGTAATGTTCTGAACAACTTTCAACAAACTGCAACTATCCCCAGACATGTTGAGGCCCTATGGTGGCTGTCTGTGCGGTTTCGCGGGAGACCAGGTAGAGGTGCGCGGACACTTAGAGCTGAGGACCACCTTCACAGATGGTACCGCGTCCCGTACGTAGAGCATCAGGTACCTTGTCATCAATGCCTCCTCTGCTTACAACATGTTGTTGGGTAGACCTACGCTGAATAGGTTAGGGGATGTGCCGTCGACAAGGCACATGAAGATGAAGCTACCGGACTTGGCAGGAAAGGTGATTACCATCAAGTCAGATCAGGAGGCCAAGAGATGTTACGAGAACAGCCTCAAAACAAAGAGAGGGGTATTCATGGTCACTACTAGACCACTGTACACAAAGGAGGTCCCCCTGCCCGAGGTTAGTCACGCCAAACCCGTCAAGACCGTAGCAGAAATTGCCCGCGTGGAGATAGCCCAGGAGAGTAGACATGATCCATTTGGCGACCCTGGGGAAAGAGAGACTAGAGGGAAGGTCTCCAAGCTTAGCGACAACCCTGGTCAAACGACGCAAAGTCTGGTCGAAAAGATAGTTGAGTACAAGCTGAAATCGGACCCAGAGAAGTGTTTGTTCAGGATAGAATCATGGAAGTTTCTGGGTTCCTTGCTCACTGAGTGTGGTATGGAGACAAACCCAGAAAGGCGCATGTCTGTCTTGAATGGATTTGCACCAGTTGGAGGAGGGGCTTTCCTTCCTGACCAAGAGTGTAAAGAGGCATTCATCAGGTTGAAGGATTACTTAGTCAGCCCTCCAGTCCTCTGCAAACCACAACCAAGCACATCATTTAGTTTGTATCTAGTGATGATCGATCAGGTGATTAATTCAGTCCTTGTGTAGAAACAGGACCAGTTTCAAAAAGTCATACACATGGTGGGCAGAGTATGCCAAGGACCTGAAGAAAGACACTAGGTACCAAAGAAGGCAACCCCATTGGTTTCACGTCAGGTCTCCCCCATATGGACTGTTTCTTTCAGTGTAACAGAGGTCCTTGGGGACGAACCATGTAGACTTGAGACGCTGAAGGGAGGCCCGATTCCTCACACATGGAATGCGGCCGAATTCAAGTTTTATTTCAGTTAAGCAGTAACATTGTACATGGTATTAGGGGACACTCTTTTTCCCTTATAAGGGTTTTTTAACGAGGTCACCAAATAAATTTCGATTGAAATATTTTCTCGAGTTATGTACGATTCAGTTAAAGAACTTGTTTTCCTTGTGTTAGAAGTCTTGTGAGCGGAGAGGTAGGTTCGTGAGAGAACACCTCCTCTCTTGAGTCAAAGCGCCAAGGTTAAACGAAATAGTTCACGAGATAAATCCTACTCGCCCTTGAGCGAAGCCAAGGTCAGTTAAAGACATGTTTTCCTTGCAATAGAAGTCTTGTGAGCGGAGAGGTAGGTTCGTGAGAGAACACCTCCTCTCTTTAGTGAAAGCGCCAAGGTTAAACAAAATAGTTCGCAAGATAAATCCTCCTAGCCCTTGAGCGAAGCCGAGGTCAGTTAAAGACTTGTTTCCTTGCGTTAGAAGTCTTGTGAGTGGAGAGGTAGGTTCGTAGAGAACACCTCCCCTTTCAAGCAAGAGCGCCAAGGGGGAACGACCTAGTTCATAGTTAAACCCCCTCCTTACAGTGAAGATAGTGTATCAAAGAATGCTAGAAGAAGCATCACGGTGCCAGGCACCACGAGTTAGCAGTTGAGCGAGTTAAAGAGCAGTTTTCGGTTTAAGGAAATAAAAGCAGCTATATGTTCCAGAAAGTAAAGTTACAAGCGGATAATAAATTGTTTGTCTCACAATCAAATACAAGCTAAGGAAGAATCCTTGGAACGATTTGACCGTTTACAACACGGTCCGATACTACAAAGGGTGAAGCGTCCATCTCGGGGTGCACATAGACAACTTGAGCAAGGGCATCCTCGAATCCCGCGTCATAGGCATCAACAGCATCTTCGGTCAGCTCAGGCTCGGCTTCTTCGAACCTCTTAGCTTGTTGAAGGAGTTCGGCCTCCACTCGACCCAGCTGCGCTTCTTGATTGATGGACCTTTTTTCAAGCCCCGCCATCTTGGATTTGGATGCCTCAGCAGGCTCTTCCAGCTCAAAGACTCGGATTCACAGGGCCAGGATTCTTGCCTCCAGCTTGGCAACCTCTCGGCACTTGGCGTGAAGTTGTTTAGAGAGATCTTTTTCATAACGACGAAACAAGCCAACTCCTGTTTTAGTGCAGTCTCGTGGGCAGCAAACGAACGAGCCAGTAGGGCTATTTCTTCTTTAGTCTTGGCCTCTACTAGCGCCACCCTTCTTTCAGGCCTAGTTAGGAGAGCATTGGAATGAGCAAGAAGAGCCCCAAAATTGAAGCCCAGTCTTTCCCTCGCAGCGGCCTCATCCGATTCCACTATCACCCCTAGTTGGAAGCCTTTAAGGGTATGTTGAAGGACAAGGGGCAGCTCAAGGGCAGGAGGAGTCGCAGAAGCATTCGTCCCACCAAAGTCAAGGAACAAGGGAACGCTTGTTGTTCGATCACCAGGCGAAGTCGAGCGATCAGTAGAAGAAGAATGGGAAGCCCCCACCGGCGTAGGCGTAAGCCTCTTAGAGATTGGCCCCTCGGTGGAGTTCTCGTCTGATTCGATCTACCACCTTACTCTCGTAAGGAAAGGAGCGGGAGATGATTGAGCGGCGGCAAGAGGAACCGCGACTGCAGGAATGGAGGGGGTAGGCAAGGGCGCGGCAGTGGCAGAAGCAAGGGCGTGGGGGCTAGAGGTGCCTGCACCCCCAGACATCCCTCGGTGGCGAGTCAGAATACCAGCCAGCTTGGCCCGTTTCTCCTCACTCAAAACCATACCTGCGTGCAAATTTCAGAATAAAGAGGTTGGGAAACACAGGGATAAAACATGGAATGCACGGGGGCAGAGTACGCAAATGTGACAGCACGATAACAAGATTCAGCTCCTCGAGAGTCCTAGGTTTCTTGAACCCGAACTCGAAGGAAACCCAGGAAAAAGGAACAAAGGGCGATTAAAATGCAAAAAGTTAAACAGCCCAGGCAATTATCCAACATCAGAATTAATAAACGAGTGTGATCAACAATCAAAGTTCGTACCTTTTGATCAAATAGGAAAAAGATGCTAGAGTGTGTAGGGGAAACGCGAGAATACTCGAGGAAGAAGACGAAGTTATCAGGAGTGTTTCAGAGAATGATGGAACAATGATTGGACGCGTGCGTTTTCGAACATTTAAAGGAAACAAAAAAGTGTAAGCGACATTAAGCCTTAACCGTTGATCGAAACACGTGTGCGCAGATGAGACAGGCTCAGAAAGACGTCACTTTGGTGCAGTATTAATGTCCTGTCATACAGAGCCACGTAGATCACCAAAGGCAAGGACATAGTCTCTTCGCTGAACGAGTTACAGCTCGAGACTGGGGGGCTTGTGTACCGACCAGTCCTTGGGCGTCGTTGACCACTGGTAATGTTGGTGCCACGTAAGCGGGGTCCCACGAGCGGCGTGGGCCAGTATCTCGCGAAGCACGTGCGCCAAGGAGCCAAAGAGTGGTCAGACATCGGTCGTCAGGATGTATCGACGTGCCACTAGACAGTGTGGAGAGGTCGAACATCGGGACCCGAAAAGTAGAGCTGGGACACGAGAGGTGGATCCCATACCACACACTAGTTATCAGTAAGGGAGAAGCCTAGGTCACGAGGGTCCATGCGTGTAGAGTGGATGACGCGTTTAGGCGTAACACAAGTATAAAGCCACTGGAAATATATGACCTGTGAAGGTCGTGTTCCAGAGATGAGCTGCATGCATGGCACGTGAACAACTAGGGCACTCCTAGAGGCAGGTGACCCCAGAGATCAGGTGCACGAGGAGGCACCCAGGTGGTCACCCCGTCAGAGGTTGCACTCTAGTTAGGGAACTCACGTGCTAGGTTATCCTAAAAGTAGGGTAACAACAGTGTTGGGTGCGCCTCATCAAAAAAAGTTCATTTTGAGTAAAGAGGAAACCCTAGTTTCAGTCTATAAATAGTAAGGTAACAAACTTGGCAAGGTATGTTGTTCCTTTGTGCCGGTTAACACACACAGCGTCAGTTATACAGTTTGGTGTTTCTTAGCCCTAATATTGACTTGAGCGTCGGAGTGCAAACGGCCTCTAGGGCGCCCTTTGTCTTTGTGTTTTCAGGAATTCATCACAGGAAAGGCACGTGCAAACACAGGGATTTTGGACGTGAGAGTGACGTAGGCACACAAAGGCATTTCGGCTCAACCGACAGGAACAGTTTTTTAGCTTGTATTTGGGCCAATAGTAAAATAGGTATAATTAGGGTTAAAAGTGACTAGTTAGGGTAACAATTGGGCTTCTTTGAACCCAATGTAACCCTAAAACGTCTAGAGTATATTAGAGAACGAAAATTACCTAGGCATAGAGCGCATGCACGTCCACATGGCAACTTAAGAATGGAGAGGATTTAACATGAAAGGTGTGAGCTCATGACCACATGACACCTTTTCATTTGAGAGTTTTATTTTGAATTTTCAAATTTTGGCTCCAAAATGTTCAGTCCTCTCTCTTATAAATTGAGGTGCTTGGCTCACATTTTAATAAGATCAATTTTATGAATGTTATTCTGCCAAGTTGCTAGCTCTTGCACTCTTTTATCTAAAACTCTCTAGGTTAGACACCTTTGGTCTTCTCCTTCGCCTCTCCGTGTGATATGGTCCAACCAATCACTCTCCCTACTCCTCATGCACCTTCAAGGAATCCATAGCTCCATTGGAGCCATCCTTGTTCCATTTCTTCCATCAAGCTTCCGCCAACCACATCAAAAAAATCCAAGGAAATAATTTGGCTATGAAGGCACACACCATCAATAAGCCCTTTCTTTTCCCAGTGCTTCTCATAAAAGAAGTTGGTACTTGGAGGTTTTGTGTTCTATAGAGCCTTAAATGCAGCCATAATACATGACCACTTCCCCTTTCCTACTATCGATGAATTGCTCGATGAATTAGGCTCACCTACAGTTTTCACTAAGATTGATTTATACTCAAGGTATCATCAAATTCGACTCACCCCTGATGACACTCACAAATCAACATTTAGAACCATTGATGGACATTATGAATTTTTAGTCATGCCTTTTGGCTTGACTAATGGACCCTCCACTTTTCAGGCAGCCATGAATTGATGGAAAATGTGCCTTCATGACTGAATTCTTTTCTTGGATTTTGGAAAGGATTGGCGAAAGCTTCAATGGAAGAGATGAACAAGGATGGCTCATATAGATCTATGGTTTCCTTGAAGGTGCATGATAGGGACAACGATTGGTTGGGCCATATCACTTGAGCTAGGTGAAGAAGAAGATTAAGCTGTTTATCCTAAAGAGGTAAAATAAGGGAGTGAGAAAGGCTAGTAACTTTGGCAGCAATTTCACTCATTCATTAATCTTCGAAAATGAGAGCCAAGCACCTCAATTTATAGGAGAGAGGGTTGAAAATTTTGGAGCAAAAATTTGAAAATTCAAAATAAAACTCTTCAATGAGAAGGTGCCATGTGGAGTCATGCTTTCCATGTTGAGCTCACACCTTCCATGCTAAATCCTCTCCAGTCCTAGGCTTCCATCTGGACATCCATGTGCTCCATGCCAATGTAATTTTTATCCTCCAATATACCCTAGATGTTTTAGGGTTACATTGGGCTCAAAGAAGCCCAATTGTTACCCTAACTAGTCACTTTTAACCCTAACTATACCTATTTTACTATTGGTCCAAATACAAGCCCAAAAACCTATGCTACTTGGCCCAAATATTTGGTCCAATTATTTTATGCTACTAGGCCCAATACATGGCGCATGAAATCCTAAACAACTTTATAAAATTTATTTAAGTTAAAGTTTGACCCAAAAATAATGTTGTCTAGTCAGCAGAAACTCAGTCTTCTTATGTTCTTCTGACCAAAGCTCTAGTTTATGTTTTCATGAGTTGGAGGTCTTCTTGGATATGTTTCTACATTCCTTCACCCTAGAGTTGTCCTCTTGATTGGGCCTACAAAAATAAACAAAAGCCCAATTAGACCCATATTTGCAATTAAATCAATAAACAATTACTAGGTATCCTTATTATGTGGTTATGTGTGGCTGGGGGCTATGCCATCATGAAAGACCTTCTTAGACCCTATTTACGACGATTTTTCCTAGTTTTTTTTTTATATTTTGATTTATAGTCCCAGTTTGAAGGATCATATTGTGCACTTACAGATTATCTTAAAAGTTTTACACACTAAGAATTTTTTTGCTGTTATCTAAGTACAATTTTGCCACTTCTCAAGTAAGTTATTTGGGTCATATCATTTCGGCTAAAGGAGTAACCCCTGATCCAAAAAAATTTACTGCCATACACAATTGGCAATAGCCATGTCACTCATGAAATTGCGTGGTTTCCTTGGTCTCACATGATTTTATAGAAAGTTTGTCTATCACTATGTCACTCTCGCTGCTCCTCTCTCCGACTTATTACATAACCAAAAATTTACTTGGAATGTCTCGGCTTAGGAGGCCTATACAAAATTAAAATTACAAATATCTAAAGTTCTTACACTACACCTACCATACTTCACCCTGCCATTTTTTGTGGAGACAAACGTGTCTGCAGTAGCCGTGGGGGTCGTGCTCAGCCAAAAGGGGCACCCGTTATCCTTCTTCAGCAAGAAGATGTGTCCAAGGCTCCAAGCATCATCAGTGTATGTCCAAGAGATGTATGCAATCACAGAAGCAATTAAGAAATGGCGTCAGTGCTTGTTAGGCTAACACTTCAAAATAATCACAGACCAAAAAAGTTTAAATACACTTCAGTCTCAAACAATCCAAACTCCAAAACAACAAAAATGGACATCAAAGTTACAAGGATATGATTTCCAAATACTATACCAACTATTAAACAAAATGTGGTTGTAGATGCTCTCTCACACCAAGACACAGGTACACCTTCAATATTGTTTGCATTATCATAGTCAATTCCATTGTTGTTTGAAGAGTTACACAAATTTTATTCCACCATAAAAGGCACAAATTACTCGACGCTTGCACTAAAGAACAACAAAAACCCAGTGTCTTCTCGATCTGTCATAGTCTACTTTTCTTTTGTCAGCAAGTGTTTCTTCCCGCCACCAAGAATTTCAAAAACCGCATCCTCTAAGAATTGCATGAATATCCCACAGCTGGTCATTTCAGCATTAAACCCACTCTTGATCGCATTGCCGTTGCATTCTACTGGCCAGAGTGGACTAGAGATGTCAAGAACTACGTTCAACAATGTCCCACGTGTCAACGTAATGAGTATCTGCCAACAAAACCCCAAGGATTACTGATGGAGATCAAAATGTCAAAGAATCATCTATATCTTGCTATTGGAATCATATCAATTACTCCAACCATTCACATTACCATATCAAGTGTGGGAAGATTTATTAATGGATTTTAGAACGCACTTACCAACCTCAGCAGGTCACTCTGTCATATGGGTTATCTATGACTGCCTCACGAAGTATGCTCACTTTGTGGCCCTACCCACACAGTTCAATACCCAACAAGTTGCCTAGCAATTCTCAGTAGAGATTTGTCGTCTTCATGGGCTTCCAAAAACCATTGTCTTAGATCGAGATCCCTTATTTTGTCTGCACATTCTAGAAACACCTATTCAAAGCACAAGGCACAACATTAAAATTTATTTCCTCTTACCATCCGCAAACAGAAGTCCTTAATTAGAGTTTGGAAGCCTACCTGCGATGCTTTGCTGGAGATCACCCTCACACTTGGTTCTAATATCTCCATCTAGCGGAGCTTTGGCACAGTACGACACATCATTCCACCATTGGCACCTCACCGTTCCATGCTTTATACGGAAGACAACCTCCCACCACCTTAGATTTGTTACACATTCCACGCTCAGGAACCACCATTGCAGAATTGTTGCACCAACACCCGCTGGTTCTCCACACCTTCAAACAAACCCTTCGCTGAACACGTCAACGAATGTGCGACCAGGCTAACTGCCACTGATTCGAACGTTCTTTTAACCTAGATGATTGGGTATAGGTACGTCTTCAACCTTACCGCCATCAGTCGGTGGAGTGCCGTCCATGTTCAAAACTCGACCCTTGATACTCGAGTCCTTATCAAGTGCTTCGCCGGATCGGTGTTGTTGCCTACAAGCTTCATTTGCCAGCCACCTCATGAGTACACCCAGTCTTCCATGTCTCCCTCATCCATGCTTTCAAAGGACCACATGTGGCCACTGAACTTAACTCACCCTCTCACGTGGATTCTAAGTCTCAAAAACTTTCGAATCCGCAATTAATTCACTCACCTAACTCTCAAAGATTTTCAAATGCCCAACCAATTCACGCACCTAATTCTAAAGAACTTTCAAAACCACTCACCTAACTCTATAGAACTTTCAAACCCACAATTAATTCACTCACCTAACTCTCTGTGCCCACCACCCATCCCAACCACTCATCAGTTCCCACACAACTCCTATACTAAGGAATCCCAAACCCAAGACCTCGAATATAATACTTCTCCAATGTTCCAAAATACCTTACAAACAAGTCAGTCCAAATTCCCCCCAATACACCCTCAGTCCCAGCCCAGTAACTCCCTATCGGCCCAAAACAATCCAACCACTCACTTTGAGGACAAAGTTTTTGAACCAGCATATGGTGTTGTTTAAACTTGGCCCAACAACAATAGTCCTAAATGTTAGATTATTAAACTCAAATGGATGGCGGATTACATCGTGTAATAAACAAAGTGTTATTAAAAATATTTTGAAACAATGTAAGACCCACTTGGCCCATACAACTCCTATTTAGGATTGAATTTAACAATAATGAAGAGGAGAGAATTTTGACATTATCCTAATGTTAATTAATCTCAGCTAATGTTAATTAATCTCAGCATAACTCTTGTGAGAGTCTAGAAGCTACCCTATTAGTTGTATCATGCAACTTAGTGGACAATTTCTGTAAGAAGTAGATGATGTTAAATGAGTTTAAATATTTGAACCTGTATATCATATCTCCATAGTTTTCGGTATTACATACATATTCTTTATTTCTTTACCTTTTTCAACTGCTGCAAATTATAGCTTCAAACAAAATTAGGACCTGGGTATAAAGAGAACAAAGAAAGTGACATCAATCGCCTTAATGTTTGTTGACTTGTAACAGTAAACTGTAGCCGTTAAATTATTTTCAATGCATGACTGATAACATTAATGTTTGATCATGTAATTTCTTATTCAATTATCCTAATTTTTTGAATTTCAAATCATTATTTCTTCTCATTTTAAGATTTATTGTTGCAATTTAGACAAATGATGTAACAAGGAAATTAGGTGGTATGACAGTTTCATTTGTCACGTTTGTAACACGACATCATTACAAGAATGGAAGATTTAAAAATATTTTATCTTATAATAGCATGTAAAAAAGTTAATATCTTAATATTTACATTTTGTAAAGCAAGAAGACTAAACAACATAATGGTTTTACTATGACATTTTCAATATTGTTTGAAAGTACCAAAAGAAATAAGAGCAAAACGACTTTTTATAGCAAAGTCTTATCTTAGCATTTTCATGATGAAAAATGGTAAAAGCTTGAAAAAAAAAGTTGTCCGTGCAAAAAATACTTACTTAATTATTTTAAAAAATTAATAAAACAAATACTCATATTTAAACATAAGAAAAACACAGGTTAAAGATGACATTAACATTGTTTTTCTGGTTAAAAGTACCAGACAAAGAATTGACTATAATTTTTGAGTGTAAGGCAAATTAATATAAACATTTAACAATTTTTTTTTGTCTTTCTAACATTTGATTATGGTTGTGAAAGTGAGTCAATCTCACTCCCACAAATTGGTATTCAATTTGTTTAACTTTTCTTTTTTACTACGCCATTTTTTTACTTTAGACAACACCTAAAAAGTATTGTCTAAAGTAGGAAAAAAAGTTGTCTTAACTTTACACAATGTTTTGGCAACGCTTTTTTAAGCGTGGAATATGCAACCGTAGACTTAGGTTTTGACAACATTTTTTTTGCAGTCGTTACCTTATATTAGTAGAATAGACAAGGTTTTTCGGAACAACTTTTAGACAACATTTTCAGTGTTTTCTATTGTTTAGGGAATGTTTTGTAAAATGTTGTCATTCGTAAAGACAACACTTATTTACATATACTATGTCTTTTTAGGACAACTTTTAGACAATATTTTTTTTCATAATATTTAGGCAACACTTTTCTAAATGTTCCAATTTCGTATAGACAACATTTAGTTGAATGTGACAATTGCATTTAGATAATTATAGTAAATTCATTTTGATGGAAAAAAACGAACGTAGAAGCAATACACATAATCACGAATTAACTGCAGAAAATAAACAATACAGGATTTAACGTGGTTTGGTCGCCATTATGTTTTCATTATGTCATGTTGCACCCCAACTACAAGTACAATGATCTCTTTAAATAGAAATTATAAAGGAGACACAATGATTAATCTCACTCACTAAACATGGTGTCTAGTCAGCCCAACCCAATTGGTCCTGACTTCATACCCAACAATAAACATGGTGTCTAGTCAGTCAAACTCAATTGGTCATGACTTCATACCCAACACATTTATACTATATTTATAATATTTCTAAATAAACTGTGAATGCATTAAGTCACTAATGTATTTATTTAATTTTTATAAAATTTATTTATTTATTTATTGAAGACAATTAAATTATTACTAACCAACATAATGTATATTTGAAAACATAAATAAATAGATGAAAACATTCAAAAATATGATTTAACGTCGTCTAGTACACTTTCAAAATTAAAAGAAATTACAACTTATATCAAACAATAGTGTTTAATTATTTTTACATTTTGTGAATTGTATTCACCATATGATCTTGGACTTCATACTGAAAATAAAACAACAAAAACTATCAAGACAAAAAACCAAGCAATATCTACATTAAACTACTGACCAAAGGGCATTTTTCTAAAATATCCCTAAGAAATTACAAGAAACAGTTGCTTCAAATTAGAAATAATTCAGTGATCAAAGGAAGTGAAACAATGAAGAAGGGAATAAAAAAATGTAAAACGAAAAATAGTACAAGTATAAATCCACTATTGAATTGGTGTGACTACCGCTTCTGCTCCATCTTTTCTTTAATTAAGAAAAAAAAATCATCATAAATCTCCAATCTACACAATCATACTAATTTTATTGTCCATCAGGAAGCACAACAGAAACCAACTCAGAAGTTGCCATTTGAAAATAAGTACACTAAATAAAAGAAACTAATGTTAATTGAAAAGGTAATAATTTATTGCTCCAACTTACATATCCATTTTCAAGTGCTATGTAATCAAGATCTTCGTCTACTTCTTCCTGTTCATTGTCAGAAAACTGAAGATACAAGAAGTATAGCTAAGTTCTCTTCTATAAACAATTCAAAATATTTAATTGGAATATATATAAACAAATGCAAGGGAAATTAGAAACCCAAATCATGTCACCAAAGTGCAGGGGTGTCTAAGAAATATGTAATGGATTAACCCGTGATTAAAATAAACGTATTAAGTTTATTCCGGACTACCGAGGCATGATATAGTAAGTACAGAACACCTACTGCTGCAGAAGCATCTCGACCAAGACCAAGACCACCTTGATTGGCCATGAAATGACTGGGTGGATAGGAGCTTTTGGAAACCGCTAGCCAGTTCAGAGTGGATCTCCACATACTTGAACACACATAAGATATTGTTCATAGAACTAGTGGTAAAAGACACATTCTTTTGCATATCAACATCTAGTATGGGACCTAAACAACATATCAATCCCAAATTAAAAAAATTATTCATAAATATGGTAGAGAAAACTCTCACTAAGAGCTCTTTCTATAGAATTTTCCATTCATTTCACATTTGCACCTAAAATTCAAATTGTGGTTTCCATTCCTCTGCCTTCACATCCCAGACAATTGTAGTTTGATGGCAACTTCTAGTGAGAAGATAATCGCCTTTCTGATTCCACTTTAGGAAGAATATATATTGATACTTGTGTTTGCTTAATGTACTCTTCAATTCACCTAGTCATAGAAAGAACAAGAGTCAAAATACCTAAAGCATCAGAGTCATCATTTTGTCAAACTTTCTCTGTTCAACGGATATGAGTTTCGAAACATAAAGGAAAAATTAAATTATTTTTCTTTTTCTATTTAAAGTGTACCGACCGGGTCATCGGGTGTAATGACGTGTCTAGCACGTGACTATGTGGGGCGTGCTCAACAGAGCACGTGGACAAGAGAAAGGTGAATGGTTCAAGAGCGAGCATAGTCGGTTGTCACCGGGTTTTGGTGTGTCATCGACGTATTAGATAATGGAAGATCGGGTGGTCTGACATCGCCAAAATGAGCACATCGCCGAATCTCCCAATAAACTTTGTTAAAGCTGCTGGGGGCCCAGGAGAGTAAGTTCAAGCGTATAAGCTCGTTAAGATGATTGTTGCGCCAGCATGGGGCGTGAAGGTCGAGTGGGTTGAAGGGAACAACTTGCTCATCAGCGACAGGATTCCCAGAGTGGACATTCGTTGGTGGCAAGGTTTCCCCAGCTAGAACATGCATGGCGTAGCGATGAGGAAGGTGGCATTTGCGACAAGCGATATCACAGAGATGGTGCGCTTTGTTGCATCCGATACTCACCTTGTCAGGTGGTGTTCCAGAGCGTATACGTGCTAGGTTGCTCCTTGAATAGGAGACTTAGCCGCGCGACTAGTTACTACACAGAAAGGACGCTCAAGTTACCCCAACCCAGATGACAAAACGTGTAGGGTTGGATGCTACCTATGGCTCCAGCCCAGATGACGACACGCGTAGGGTTGGATGCCACACAGAAGTGACGCTCGAGTTATCCCCGCCCAGATGATGACACGTGTAGGGCTGGGGTGCTACCTGCTACCCCAGCCCAGATGATGACACGTGCAGGGTTGGATGCGAGCCACGCGTCCAGAGCGTAACTGATATGATTCCACTAGCCAAATAGAGATGATTCTTTGACATTCTATGGAATCAACTTGAGTTGGAGATAGCTTAGGCACTTTTAATAGAATTGGATCAATGTTCTATGTTTCAAGAACTCACCAAAACTTTCACCAAACACCAAACTCATATGGAAGATCCATCTATTGCCAATTGAACCGATTAAAATGTGTATAAAAGCAAAAGCACCATTTAAAAATCTCAAGAACAGAATTGAACCGAACAAAACAACTAGAAATGAAGAAGAAACAAATGGAAACAACCAAGGAAAAGATGAACCGAAGCAAATTCAGAAACAAACTAAAATACTGAATGAAAATGCTAAAAAAGTAAACTAAGACATGTTTTAGATTCAAATGAGCTAGGAGATGAAAGAAAGAAGAACTTATGGAGATGAAGGACTTGGTTTGATGATCACGCCACTTGGATGGTGAAGGCTCCAAGATAAGTGAGCTAGTGTCGCCACTTGAGAGAACCAAATGCACTCAAGATAAGACAAGGTGAAGAAGAAGACAAGTTCTCACAATTCTCTTTCAAATTGAGTAGAGTTTCTCTATTACCAATTTCAATTCTGAATTTTACAAGAGGCCACACCTCTATTTATAGTGTGAGGGTGCTGGAAAATAGGTGGGAAAATTCAAATAAAACTCATTTGAAATTCCCACAAAAAACAAGTCACATGGGAGGTGTGACCTTTTTCTACTATGACACCTCCTAAAAACTACACCTACACCTACTCTCCTAAGTCACATGGATAATGTGACTTTATTTTACATTTTCACACTCCTTTATTTAATATCCACACCTCCAACAAGAGTAAATCAAATGATGCTATTTTATTTAATGCTTGGCCTTGCCCCTCATGGAATGGACTTGGGCTTTTTGGGCTTTGGCCTTCTTGGGCTTGGGCTTTGGGCTTGGGCCTCATCTTTATTTTATGTCTTCTTTTAATTTTGAGAAGACTAGAAGGAAGAACTTCAAATGTGAAGGCGAATGTCCTCCTCCTTCATTAATAAAAGCCTCCTTTATTTGATTCTCATCAGTAACTGCCTGGAGAGAGAAAAAACCTAGCTATAAAGGTAAACTTAACAGAATTCGCAGAGGTACGTTTTTCATTACGGCTCATTGCTTTGGGTTGAGTGCACTTTAGTACGGTTCTGCAGAGTATATTTCTCTCAGTTTTTGGGTGTTCTTGTCACTGACTTGAGCGTCAGAGCGCCACCGGCCGCAGAGGCGCCACCTTGTGTTTTTCAGGTTCTGAAAGAGGCCATCTGTGGAGTGGACTTGAAGGGCACGTGGTGTCAAGCTGGTGAGGGAGAACGTGACGAGGCAACACTCTTGCGCTAGGTCAACCGGCAGGAACATCTGGCGCCCACCGTGGGGCCGTATAAAAGGTGATTCCCAACCACAGTTCGAGTTTGTTGAAGTTTTGGTGTTTTCTGTTCGATTGTCCGTTGTCGCAGTCGATTTTCGAAGTTTTACTGTTCGTTCGGAGCTTCTTTGAGTTGCTGAGTTTGCTGAGAAAGGATGAGGACAACGCGGTCCAGTTCAGTCGCGTCGTCAACAGATGAGGATGTTGTGTCTATGACACAGGTGATGGATATGATGAGGATGCTACAGGAGAACGTAGCTGCATCGCATTCTGAGCAAGAAAAAATGCACGAGGCACTGGTGGCTTCACAAGCTAGGAATGAAGAGCTCAACAGGATCAACGAAGAGCTGCGTAAAGCTCTTCAAGAACGGGAGGAGCGTGCGGTTGGTGACAGATCTGCACCTCCGTCCCACCGCGTAGCTTTCCCATGCCATTTTCTCAGGAGATCATGGACTCGGTGGTCCCTGCAAATACGGTGGCGGTGAAGGCGTCTTTCACCGGAGTGGAGGATCCTGAGGCTCATCTCACGGCGTTTCACACCCAGATGATGCTCTCGGGGGGGAGGTCGGACGCGATCTACTGTAAGGTGTTCATGAGCACACTCAGTGGAACAGCGCTGGACTGGTTCATCAGTTTGCCTACTGGCCACATTACCACGTTTCATCATTTTTCTAAGATGTTCCTTGAGCAGTACATAGTGAACAAGGCACCGCCGTTGGTGTCTTATGATTTGTTCGACATGAGGCAGTACCAGGGGGAGTTCCTAAAGGATTTCTTGAACAGGTTCGGAGCTCAAATAGTCCGCTTGCCAGGCAAAGATGAAGAGATGTTTGTACATGCCTTCAAAAAGGGCGTTTTGCCTGGGCCCTTTAGTGAGTCGCTTATCAGGTGTCACCCCGCCACATTCGCTGAAATCTGGCGACGTGCCGTGGCTCACATCGCCGCTGAGAGCGAAGTCTCTGAGAAGAGGGGAAATGTAGCCCCAGTTAAGCCCCACGCTCAGACGAGGATCCAGCCGCAGAGGGTGATGGAGGCGGCGGCGGGGAAGAGGGATCAGAGGATGCGCCATCCTTATAACCCGAAGAAAGGTAAGGGGAAGGGGTCGGGGAAGCCCAGAGAGGCTAATCGCCCGCCCAGGTATGAATTCGTGATGGGGTTGGCGGACCTGATCGCCATCCCAAACATCACTACCAGGCTCAAAGTGCCCGAGAAAACAACGGACAAGGTGTTGGGACCGAAGCCAGATGCATGGTGTGAGTTCCACAAGAGCTTCGGCCACTCTCTAAACTCGTGTTTGGCTTTGGGGTACCAGCTCGCCGAGTTGGTCAAATGTGGGTTCTTGAAGGATTACTTGCTGGAGAAGCAAGCGGGTCAGTCATCAGGCTCCCAACCGGCGGGTGGCGAGGGACAGCAGCACGAGGTACCCATCCATGGCGAGATCCACACCATTGTTGGTGGGTTCTCAGGTGACGGGTGCACCACATCACAGCGAAAGAAGTACGCAAGGTCTGTGATGTCAGTGGAGGTTTTTGAAGACCACTCGCCCGACGTGGACATCACGTTCACCAAGGACGACCCTAGGGATGTCGTGCCCCACGACAATGACCCTATCGTAATCTCGCTCATCACGGTAGGAAGGACTGTTCATCGAGTGCTGGTCGATCAAGGAAGTTCTGCAGATGTGATGTTTTGGCCGACTTTTGAGAAGTTACAATTATCCCCAGACCAGCTGAGGCCATACGGGGGGCTGCCTGTACGGTTTCATCGGGGACCAGGTGGAGGTTAGGGGGTATATTGAGTTAAGGACGACGTTCACAGACGGTCTGGTCTCGCGCACAGAGAAGATAAGGTATCTCGTCATAAACGCTCCGTCGACATACAACATCCTGTTGGGTAGGCCAACACTCAACAGGACAAGAGCTGTGCCTTCAACAAGGCACATGAAGGTCAAGCTACCATCAATGGAAGGGATGGTCATCACCATCCGTTCTGACCAGAAGGAGGCGAAAAAGTGCCATGAAAATAGCCTCAAGAACAAGAGATTTGTATGCCACGTATCCACAACGTCGCCCCCTGGCGTGGAACCTGAGCGAGAAAGCCGGCGAGATGTGGATATGGCGCTGGAGGTGGTCAGCGTGGGCAATATGCCTGATGTGCCAACGGAGGATATTGAGGCGAGGTCCGAGAGCGCTGCTCGGGCGGAGGAAGAGAGAAGCTGCCCGGAGACCGCCAAGGAGTCAGGTATCACGAGGGCGCTGATCGCCAGCGAGAAGAGGCCTCAGCCGGTGGAGGAATGGCTTGAGAAGAAGATCATCGGCAAGACGTTTAAACTGGGGAAAACCTTAGACAGCGAGACATAAAACCAAATCGCCTGGGTTATAATTAGACATCTGGATGCATTTGCATGATCTGCCTCTGACATGCCAGGAATTGACCCCGATTTCTTGTGCCATCGTTTAGCTATGGATCACCAAGTCAGGCCAATCTGCCAGAGAAGGAGAAAGTTCAATGAAGAGAAGAGGCAGGCGATCAAGGACGAGACGCAGAAACTCCTGACAGCGGGCCATATCAGGGAGATCCAATACCCAGAATGGCTCGCTAACGTTGTTCTGGTCAAGAAGAGCAGCGGGAAATGGAGGATGTGTGTTGACTTCACAGATTTGAATAAAGCCTGCCCAAAGGATTCTTATCCTCTGCCAAGTATAGATGCCCTGGTAGACAGTGCGTTAGGGTGTAAGTTGCTCAGCTTCTTGGATGCCTTCTCAGGGTACAACCAGATTAAGATGCATCCCATGGACGAGGAAAAGACCGCTTTCATGACAGAAAGGTCGTGCTACTGCTACAAAGTGATGCCCTTCGGACTGAAGAATGCAGGGGCCACGTACCAGAGGCTAATGGACAAGGTACTCGCCCCAATGCTCGGAAGGAATGTGCAAGCGTATGTTGACGACATGGTCGTAACATCCCTAGAAAAAAGCAGGCACGTCACTGACCTAGAAGAGTTGTTCACCACAATAGCCAGGTAGAAGCTGAAACTAAACCCTGAGAAGTGTATTTTTGGCGTGGAGGCAGGGAAATTTATGGGTTTCCTCTTGTCGGAGAGGGAAATCGAGGCAAACCCCGACAAATGTGCCGCCATTCTGGCGATGAGGAGTCCTACCACTGTAAAGGAGGTGCAGTAGCTCACGGGTCGGATGGCCGCCCTATCTCGATTCGTGTCCGCTAGTGGAGAGAAGGGCCACCCATACTTCCAATGCTTGAAGCGGAACAACAGGTTCGTCTGGACGAAGGAGTGCGAAGAAGCTTTTGTCAAGCTTAAAGAGTACTTGGTGAGCCCGCTGGTTCTGTGTAAACCTCAAGTGGCAACGCCCCTCAGGTTATATTTTGCCATAACTGAGAAGGTGATAAGTGCGGTGCTTATCCAGGATCAAGATCAAGTCCAGAGACCCATCTATTTTGTTAGCAAGGTGTTGCAGGGCCCAGAAGTAAGATACCAGGCTTTGGAGAAAGCAGCGCTGGCGGTTGTGTTCTCAGCGAGGAGGCTGCGCCATTACTTCTAGAGTTTTACAGTGTTGGTGATGACTAACTTACCCATCCAGAAGGTTTTGAAGAAACCGGATGTGGCTGGGAGGATGGTGAAATGGGCGGTAGAGTTGTCGGAATTCGATATCAAGTATGAGCCTCGAGGACCGATCAAGGGCCAAGTCTTCGCTGACTTTGTGGTCGAGCTATCCTTCGAAACAGTACAGAACGCCGGGGATGATTTTCGTTGGGTACTCTCGGTGGATGGGTCGTCTAACCAGCTGGGTAGCGGGGCTGGGGTTATTTTGGAGGGACCCAACGGTGTGTTGATAGAGCAGTCTTTGAGGTTCGCCTTTAAAGCAAGCAGCAATCAAGCGGAGTATGAGGCCCTGATCGCCGGAATTCTTTTAGCAAAGGAGATGGGAGCAAAGGTACTGATGGCCAAGAGTGACTCGTTGTTGGTCACTGGGCAGGTAACCGACGAGTTTCAAGCCAAGGACCCGCAGATAGCAGCCTACTTGGAGTACGTGCGAGAGTTAAGGAGGTCCTTTGTTCTATTTGAAGTGATACACGTTCCGAGAGAGCAGAATGCCTGAGCTGACTTGCTGGCCAAGCTCGCCAGTTCGGGCAAGGGGGGCAGGCAGAGGACCGTCATACAAGAAACTTTGAAGACACCTCGGGCTTTTGTTGCAGATCACCAAGTCCTTCACATTTGTAGGTCAATGGAAAGGACGACGAGGATCCATAGATCTCTAATGTAGGAAACTTTGAGGACGCCGAGGGTCAGAGCATGCCCAGCGGAAGAGGTAAGAACGATGCAAGTTTGCGCTATCCACGAACCAGATACATGGATAACGCCATACTAGCGCTACATGACGGATGGCGTGCTCCCAATGGACTCGACGGAGGCCAGAAAGATGAAGAAGAACTCCAACAAGTTTACCCTCATCGATGACGAGTTGTACAGGTTCGGGTTTACACACCCTCTTCTTGTATGCGTACACGGAGAGAAGTGCACGAGAATTATGGCCGAGCTCCATGAAGGGATTTGTGGGAGCCACATCTGGGGTCGAGCTCTGGCAACAAGGACTGTCCGTGCAGGTTATTACTGGCCCACGATGAGGGAAGATTGCAAGAGATATGCCCAGCGTTGCAAGCAGTGCTAGCAGCACGCCGATTGGCACAAGGCGCCCCTAGAAGAGTTAAAGTCAATCTACAGCCCCTGGCCGTTCCACACATGGGGAATCGATATTCTGGGACCCTTCCCGTTACCGATTAGGCAAATGAAGTATTTGGTTGTGGCGATCGAGTACTTCACGAAGTGGATTGAAGCAGAACCAGTAGCCCAGATCACCGCGCACAAAATCTAGAGTTTCGTGTGGAAGAATATTGTGTGTCGCTTTGGTGTGCCCAAGCGTTTGGTATCAGATAATGAGACTCAGTTCGCAAGTCACCTGTTGAAGAAGCTTTGCGAGGACATCGGAATGCAACAGGTGTTTGCTTCTGTGGAGCACCCGCAAACGAATGGGCAAGTGGAGTCAGCTAATCGGGTTCTGCTGAGAGGCTTGAAGAGGAGGTTGGAAAAGGCCAAGGGGTCTTGGGCTGAAGAAGTTCCCCGCATAGTGTGGGCATATCACACCACTGAGCAATCGGGAACCCATGAAACCCCGTTTAGCTTAGTGTATGGATGCAATGCGATGATTCCAGTCGAAATCCAGGAAAGCTCGCCGAGGTTCCAGAACTTCGTGGCGGAAGACTCGAACGAAGAAAGAAGAATGAACTTGGATTTTCTAGACAAGGTCAGGGAGGAAGCACGGGTGAAGGCTGAGGCAGTAAAGAGAAGAGTTGAGCGTAAGTACAACTCCAGAATAAGGCCGAGGCAATTCAGAGATGGTGACCTGGTGATGAGGAAGGTCCACCAGTACGAGATGGAGAACAAGTTATCGCCCAAGTGGACAAGACCATTTAGAATAACCGAAGCACTCGGGAACGGCGCCTACCGCTTGGAGACGCTGGAATGAGGGGCGATTCATCGCACCTGGAACGCCACTAACCAGAACAGCGACACCAAAGTAAAAACAAAGTTAGGCGAATTCGAGCCAGGGATAGGACTTAAAGACAAACCTATGTGGACATCCAGCTGATCTTCGAAGAACTCAAAGGCGATGATGGAGGAGGTGGGCAAGGTCACGTTGGAGGAGGCAACTCCTTTCCAGAAGTTGCATAAGTCCCTGTCGAGCTCCCCCATCTTTTCTGGCCCCCTAGCCCTCCTGAAGCTAGACTCTTTCCTTCCCTTGTTCACCCAATACAAGGGAAATCCGTCGAGGAGGGTAGGGTCTCGATCGTTGCAGCAGACACGCACGAACTTCCCTTTCCAGTCCTTATAGGATTGTTGGAAGATGGAGAGTATGGACCTCCCAGCGACCCCATTGAGGCTAACCCATAGACGATCGCCCGGGTTCTTGGCCTCGAACAGGTAGAGGAACACGTCCACTGAAGCTGGATGTCTCAAGTGCGCGCAGATGATCTGGTAAGCCCGGACAAACGCCCAGCCGTTGGGATGAAGCTGGGTGGGGGCAATGTGAAGCTCAGTTAGGAGCTCCCTCTCGAAGCGGGTAAAACGGAGTTGGAGTTTGACCTTCTTGACCCGTGGCGGAAGACGAAGCAAAAGGGGACGCCGTCGCTCCCTTGGTTATCGGTGCAAATAGGCTCTCCGGGAGGACAAGGACGCACAGATACCTTGTCATCGTGTTCTTTGCTGAAGGAGAGGTGATCCTGGTCACCTTTATGGAGGCGGAGGATGTCGCGGTCGGTGTTGATGGAGGAAGTCTCACCCAGCAAAGCTGAAGAGGCCCAAGGGTATAGTTGCTTGTAGTCTGGAAGGGACCTCACAACTGCGCTGGTGTGAGGTGGGTTTGGCTGCGATTGGCTAGGTCGAGAAGATGCAGGTCTCACGACCTGGCTCTAAGGGACGTTAGGATCCCTTGGGGGGACGCGGGAGGAGGAAGGGTTGGCCCTACGAGTTTTCGTCGGAGGGTTGCGGGGAGATGGATGAGGGTTTGGTGTAACTTTGGAGCGAGCCATCAGAAAAGCTGCAAGAAGACGAAAAGGGGAAGGGATGAGAGTTTGTAAATAGAGCTACTCAACAGAAAAGAAGGAGACAGAAGAACAAGGGGGGCTCGCAGAGAGAGGGTTAGAAACCCTAAGCGCAGAAAAAAGCAAGGCAAAGAAAAACATCCCACAACGTATGCTCCAGACAGTTAATGGATGATGCAACCCGATTAAAATGCAGTAAATATCAGTGGGAGTGATAAAAAAGTTACCTTTTGATTATCAGAAGAGCGTACAGTAAGATGGTGATTGAAGGAGTCGAAGCGTTCGCTGAAGCGTTTCGGAGGTTTGAAGTAAGGAAGAAGATAATGAAACAGTGAAATGGCGCGAAGTGTTTAAGAGTTCTGAAGAGTTTCGAACGTTGCGAGAAGCGCAAACGGCAATGAATAATGGTCGTTGATGAGTCCACGTGTCGTATGATCGAGGGGGTTGGTGAAGTGTCCAATCAGTGAACAGTATGAGCGCCAATGCGCAAGGCCACGTAGGTCGCCGAAAATTTGACCCTTTAGTCTTTTCGCTGAACAAGTCGCAGCTAAAGACTGGGGGCTTGTGTACCGACCGGGTCATCGGGTGTGATGGAGAACGTGAGGGAGAACGTGTCGAGGCAACGCTCTTGCGCTAAGTCCACTCCACAAATGGCCTCTCTCGGAACCTGAAAAACACAAGGTGGCGCCTCTGCGGCCGGTGGCGCTCCGACGCTTAAGTCAGTGGCAAGAACACCCAAAACCTGAGAGAAATATACTCTGCAGAACCGTACTAAAGTGCACTCAACCCAAAGCAATGAGCCGTAATGAAAAACGTACCTCTGCGAATTCTGTTAAGTTTACCTTTATAGCTAGGTTTTTTCTCTCTCTAGGCAATTACGCTCTGGACGCGTGGCTCGCATCCAACCCTGCACGTGTCATCATCTGGGCTGGGGTAGCAGGTAGCACCCCAGCCCTACACGTGTCATCATCTGGGCGGGGATAACTCGAGCGTCACTTCTGTGTGGCATCCAACCCTACGCGTGTTGTCATCTAGGCTGGAGCCATAGGTAGCATCCAACCCTACACGTTTCATCATCTGGGTTGGGGTAACTTGAGCGTCCTTTCTGTGTAGTAACCAGTCGCGCGGCTAAGTCTCCTATTCAAGGAGCAACCTAGCACGTATACGCTCTGGAACACCACCTGACAAGGCGAGTATCGGATGCAACAAAGCGCACCATCTCTGTGATATCGCTTGTCGCATATGCCACCTTCCTCATCGCTACGCCATGCATGTTCTAGCTGGGGAAACCTTGCCACCAACGAATGTCCACTCTGGGAATCCTGTCGCTGATGAGCAAGCTGTTCCCTTCAACCCACTCGACCTTCATGCCCCATGCTGGCGCAACAATCATCTTACCGAGCTTATACGCTTGAACTTACTCTCCTGGGCCCCCAGCAGCTTTAACCAAGTTTACTGGTAGATCCGACGATGTGCTCATTCTGGCGATGTCAAACCACCCGATCTTCCATTATCTAATACGTCGATGACACACCAAAACCCGGTGACAACCGACTATGCTCGCTCCTGAACCATTCACCTTTCTCTTGTCCACGTGCTCTGTTGAGCATGCCCCACATAGTCACGTGCTAGACACGTCATCACACCCGATGACCCGGTCAGTACATAAAGAAAATAAAATATAATGGATAACATACAAGAAGAGAATAAATAAAAGATACCATAGACCGTTAGTAACCCTTATTGAGTTGTCTTACCTCAACAACGGGGCACAGTAGGATAGTCAACACCTCCACACACCAAAAAATAGAAACATGTGATCACATTTCAACTTGTCTAGATTGTCACCATATAAGAATATGAGAGCTCAATGTCACTCCTATTCAGTTAACAATTATGTAATTTTTCTAATCTATTTGTGTGAGGAACAAGGAGAAACAATAATATTGTAGATCACAACTAATAGAAATAAACACTCCCAAAAAGAATAATAGACATGTTTACATTCAAATAAAGCATATTTTTTTCTAAAGCTATCAAAGATGTTTTTTAAAACATAAAATGCACAATGAAAACTGATATGGAAGTAAAAATGGGGAATCCTTCATCGGTGCAATTTCCCTTTTCATTAAGTTGTCCAAACTTGCTAAGCTATTTAGATTGATTTCATAACAAGGTCTAAAACATTTTCACCTAATGAATGTGCTATATGTTTTTATAATTCTAAGGTCAAGCATTTATATTCACAGTGTTGACCATTCAAATGGGATGCAAAGTTTGTCCAGCAAACCAACTTCAGAGTTTTCCAAATAAATTTTTTACTTTGGAGGTAACTTTGACCTTTGAAAACAAGACTACATTTAGAACAATAAATTTACTAGATAGGATTTTCATTTCCAGAATCATAAAGCACAATCTACAAAATCGAGTAAAATATTATAGTGATAGATAGATACAAATATGCATACCTATACCTTGATGTGACTAAAATGAAAAATAAATAACTAAATCAGATAAACAGGAATACCTCAAAAACATATACGTTCCCACCTCCACATTCTTAAGGAAAGCATCCAAGACATGAAATCTAGTTTCTTTGTCATACCAGAGCTCCTGTGTCATGCAAAGTAGAAGTTACCAGAGATTAAAAAAAACGGACCCCAATAAACTAAATGATTGCGTCAGGGAGAAAAATATTTTCAAACCTCACCTAAGTAAGGTGTGAAACATAAAAAGTAGATTAACCATTGAGTTTAGCTCCATTGATGCAATGCTCATGCTCATTCTCAATTCACTTAACATCATTTCCAAATAACTATATTTTACCACACCTATCCACATTTGACCATGACTCTTTAACCATTGATTTTGTCAATGAATTCCAAGGTTGTCACCAATAAAATTCTGCAATAGAAACCATTAAGGAAGGTCTTGAAGTGGACCATTCACTAGGAAAGTCATCATTAAGGGATTCATAGCATTCATAAGGTTTCCAAAACGAATAAGATCATTTAACCTACAGTTAACCATAATTTGTAACTAATCTAACAAAATATTTTGCATGTCCTTTTTATTGATGGAATCATTCATAATTCCCCCAAGCAAGGTTTCAATCATAAAAAGTTGCTTAACCACTCACTTTAGCAACATTGATGTAGTGTTCATGCTCATTCTTAGGCCAGTCAACATTATTTTCAAACCTAACTATCATTTAACCAACTGTTGACCATATGTAACCATATTTCATCATGTCTTTAACTAGTGATCTTGCCAATGAATTTCAAGGTTGTCTCCAACAAAATTATGCAATGAAGACTATGAAGGGACGTCTTGAAGTGGATCATTGACTGATCAAGGCATGACCAAGGGATTAATTACGTTCATGAGGATTATGAAGCTAATAAGTTTATTTAACTCATCTTACACCACAATTAACCATATTCAGTAACTAATTTAATCAAAAAATTTCCAGGTCGTCTTATGTGATGGAATCAATAACAGTTCAACCAAACAAGGTGTCAATAATAAAAATAGCTTAACCATTCATTTTAGCATCATTCATGCAGTTTCCATGCTCATTCATATGTCAGCCTACATCATTTCCAAAACTAATTACCATTTAACCTACTCTTGATCAAATGTAACCACTAACCACAAGACATGACAAAGGGATTGATGACAGTCATGAGAATTGTGGAATTGATAAGTTCATTCCACCCATCTCACACCATAATTAATGGAACTTCATGATTAATTTAACCAAATATTTTGCAGTTCCTCTTCACTGATGGAACCAGTCATAATTCCCCCAAGAAAACTATTAATCATAAAAAAAATAACTTTACCGTTTAGTTTAACACCATTGATTCAATGATCATGCTCATTCTTAAGGCAATGATTATTACTTTGAGGGGTTAATAACTATTTAATCCTTTAACCAACATGGTTAACCACAATTTAAAAATATGTTAACCACTGCCATTTCAACTCAAGAGGAAGACAATGTACATTGAAATTATCCCAACCACACTCACATGGAACAAACACACACTATTAACTCAAGAAAGCTTGACTCATGGGTTTATGTTGTTCATCACTTAATGCTTATAGGTTTCAGTCAAAAGTATCCATTTAACCATAATCATTACATGGTTAACTACATTTTGTTAAATTACGTTAATCATTGACTCAAAGCTTCCTAAATTCAATAATTCAATTGTTGTTAATGATACAAGGTCATTCAGGGAGGTGGACTCATTATGATAAGGTCATTCATAATTAATTTCAAGGAAAAAAAAATTAATAGTGGAACACTAGAAGCAATTGACACATGTGACTACAAAATAATCATCGGTCATGTTATAGAGGACGACAATGACAACACCAAGGATGTAAGGAACGATGTAAATGACTTCAAGAATAGTGTAGAGAATGTCAGGAATAATGTGAAGGACGTCAGGAACAACACAAAGTATGTGGAGACTAGTGAATAAGAGGAAGGGAACGACATAAAAAACATCTTAACTAACTTGGAGGATGCCAAAATTAGTGTGGAGGATATCGAAATCTTCCCACGTTTTTTCCTTTCACCATTTCTCCTCTTTAATTTATTTTCTATTTTATTACAATTCATATGCTCTAAATTCCACCTCAATAAACGTTCATATATTTAGTAATATAAATAAATTTAAAAGAATACAAGTATTGTTATGGGAAGAGTGTTTCTACACGTACCAATGTACTTGTTATGGGAAGAAAGTAACATGGCTGAGGAAGGACAACCACCACCTAGAATAATACTTGTTAAATCCTATGGAGCAGTGGAGTTGGTGGAGTATCACACAAAAGTTGGCTAGTCAATGGTCAAAGGTGATCCTGCCCGTTGACCAAAACGTTGAAGCTTGCCTCGTCAAACTTGGATCGACGTGTGCGCCGCGTCAACCTCCGTCCTTCGTCGCGATCCACCTCAAGAACCTGCAAAAGAACAGAGCGGCGCAGAGCGTAAAGAACTCGCAAGCGTAAAGAAGACAATCTGAACGTGCGTACCTCAGAAGTTCGTTGGGAAACCCTTATATACCTGGTCACTTTCTCTCTCCTGGCAGTTACACATCTGGACACGTGGCTCGCATCCAGCTGTACACGTGCCATCATCTGGAGCCTCCTTGACTTGGGCGCTGCTTCTAACTCTCCTTTGGCTAAGTTACTTATGCATGATACTGCTCAGTGCATAGTTAACTTGGAGCGCGATCTCTACTGGGATAGGCGAGTTAGGATGCCTTCGTATACACCTTCCCTGTGGTCTCGCCGGCCGCCTTCATGATCTGCACCACCTGTTCCACCGTGTATGCTCAAGCAAGCCGTCCCCCGACCTCATCCTCTGGCCAGCTGGGAAATGTCTATCTGCCTTCATTCTCCGGCGATGTCCTTGTTTCGGCGATCTCTGATCACTTGGTCGCCTGGGTTTACATCTGGCGACTTCCTCTTTAACCCGGTGACCGCCGGTTCTGGTGTGCTGGAGATCAGAGTACGCCAACTTAATAACTGGCGACTACACGAGCCCCCCGACTTCCTTTCCTTCTGCCAACCAGGCGTCCCATCATCACGCCTATACAGTAGCTTGATGCCACGTCATCATTCCCGACTACCAGGGCGGTACACAAGCCCCCCAGTCTTAAGCGAAGACTTGTCCAGCGAAAAGACTAAAGGAGTCACGTCAATACCGATCTACGTGGCGCTGGCGCAGAATTCCAAGCGGTTGTACTTTCTGCTTTCCTGACGCTCCACCAACCACTCCTCCAATCGCTCGACACGTGGCTTCATCAACGGTTACCTTTAATTGCCGTTTGCGCTTCCCAAACCCATTTCGAAAAACCCTTAAACCCATTTTACTCCACTGTTTCATCACTTTCTTCGTATTCTCAAACGCTTCAAACTTCTTCTGCAAAAGCTCTCGACGTTCTTCAACCTCCTGAATCACCAACTTCCTTCATCACTCTTCCGATCATAAAAAGGTACTTCCTTTACTTCTTCTGCTGGTTTTTCCTGCATTTTAACCGATTCGCATCATCCTTTAACTGTCTGGTGCATACGCTGTGGGCTGTTTTTTCTGTTTCTCCTTTCTCGTAACTTAGGGCTTCGTCTTCATTAAAACGAACCTTCGTTCATTCATTTTTCACCCTTCTTCCACGATCGAGTCAGCCTCTGCGAACCTTGATCACCTTTTCTTTTCTTCTTCCTTTGCAGATGGCTCGCTCAAAGATCACCCTAAATCCTCCTCCCTCGTCACGAAACCCTTCATCTTAAGCACACAACCAACCGCGAGCACCTGGTGCTTCTTCTTCCCAGGCTGAGAGGCCTGCACCCTCCCGCTCTAACCTGGCTCAGGCCACTCCCCCTGTCGCCGGAGGAGCCTCTGTTCCCTCCCTAGACTTCAAAAAATTGTACCCATGGGCCACCTCGACTTTGTTGAAGGAAACATCTTCTGTAAACTCTGTTGGGCCAGTTCTTCGATTGAAGAAAGGGGACGAGCCTCACCTGTCGTTCCACAAGGAGCATGACGACAAGATGGTGGTGCTACCTTGCTCCCCCGACATGCCAGTGTGCGTCGACGACAAAGGGAACACCGGCGGGTTGTTCTGCCTCATATACACCACTCTGTTCAAGAAGGTGAAACTTAGGTTTCCCTTCACTCGCTTTGAAAGGGAGCTTCTTACCGAGCTCGACATCGCCGCCGCCCAGCTCCATCCCAACAGCTGGGCGTTCGTGCGGGCGTTCCAGATCATGTGCGACCACCTGGGGTTGCCAGCGTCAGTGGACGTCTTTCTTTTCCTCTTCGAAGCCAAACACCCAGGAGATCGCCTGTGGGTGAGCCTTAATGGGATTGCTGGGAGGTCAATCCTCTCTATCTTTCAGCAATCTTACAAAGACTGGAAGGGCAAGTTTGTCCAAGTGCGCTCGAACGACAAGGACGCCTCACTGCTCGACGGTTTCCCCTTGTATTAGGTAAACAAGGGGAACAAAGAGTCCAAAGGCAGCTTCAGGAGGCCAAGGAGTCCAGACAGCATGGGTGCTTTGGACAAGGACCTATGCTTCTTCTGGAAGAGTGTGGCAGACGCCAACATTACCTTCCTCACCACCACGCTAATCTCCTTCGAGTTCTTCGAAGATCAACTCGAAGTTCGCATAGGTTAGAACTTACCTCAACGTCTAAATTATTTCCTTAACATTACCTCTGCCAACTGTTTCTGGGCGTCTTGTGTGTTGTGCACAAGACTTTGGTTTTGCTTTCTGCATCACTCATATGCTTTTGTTGCACACTGTCTTATGCGTTTATCTTCTCTCTGAGCTAATCCATGTATCTTTGCATTATGCAGATCGTATGTTGGGCCAGGGGAAACTCGCTAAACTGAGGGCGCTCGCCCGATCCCACGGGTTGGCATCGGGTTCCCAAACCGTGCCAAACTCAATGGTGGAGATCGCCGCTGCACAGGGCAGATCGCCACCCAAAGGCCCAACTTCCTCCGAGGCCCAGCCCGCCAACCAGCGCAAGAAACTTATCCTCAGGAAACCAAAGAAGAAAGCCCCTCAAGTGGTTCATGAGCAAGAAGAAGAAGACAACGAGGCGACTGAAGATGGCCTCGTCACCAAGAGGAAGAGGGTGGCGCCTTCTTCACCATCTGCTCCACCCCCTCTTCCAACATCAACACCACCATCCACACCTGCTCCGCCTCCAACATTGCTTCCTCCACCAGCTCCCGCCTCGCCAGTCCATGCGATTCCTTTGGCGTCTGCACCTCCTGTGGTTGAGGTCGCCGAGCCTAATTTCATGGAGAACCCCCCGAGCGCCTCCACGCCTTATGTATCAGCTGGAGGGGGTCCTCCTTCGAATGCCTCAACCGCAAACGCCGCACCAATCGGGGATGAGGGTGCCCACAACTCTCCAATCCTCATCACTGAATCCCCGACGTCGCCACCACGCCAAGAAGCACTCACTGAACATCCAACTCAAGAAGGTGGCGGCGAGAACCAACAACAAGCCCCCCCGGTGCCTCCACCAGCAAACCTCTCTCTTGAGGTCAAAAGGGTGTGGGAGCCCTTCTCAGCAAAACTGAAGATGATGGCGGAGGACTTCCCCTCCATCATATCTAAAGCTGTGGAGAGTTCCACCAGGAAGCTCCAGGATGACCTCTTCGCACTTCGAACTGAGAATAGCACCATACGGATTGAGGCGGAGAAGTTATCCTGCAATCTTACACTCGCCGAGATCGAACATTCCCGAGTAGAAGATGCCATGAGCACCGAGCTCCGGGTGGCGCGCAAGGAGGCCACCGATCTACGCCATAAGGTGCAGCTTTTGGCTCAAGAGAAGATTGAGCTGGAGAGCAAGCTGGTACCTTATCGCGTCAAAGTGGCTGACCTGGAGGCGTTGATCAAAGCTGACGCCGCCAAGGTAAAGAACCTCGAGAAAAGGTCAGCTGATCAGGAGGTCTTCTTGGGGAAGGTGGAGAAAGAAAGAGACGACACCGTGGCCAAGCTCGCTGAAGCCCACGAAGAAAACGGGAAGATCGTCGCTGAACTGGGCCAGGTGCGGGCAGAATCCAAGAAGGTTGCTGAAGACCTTCTTCAAGCTCGGGAAACCATTGAAGAACTTAAGAAACAAGTTGAAGAGCTGAAGCAGCAGAACTAGGGGCTAAAGAAACAGATCGAAGAACTTGATCTGAGCTCTGCCCAGATTCTTGCTGCTGGATTCGAGGCCGCCCGGGAACAGTTCGCCTGCCTGTACCCCGATCTAGATCTTACCATGGTGTCTCTCAATAACGAGGTGGTGGACGGGAAGGTTGTTCCTGCTGAAGACTGATTGATTCCCCCCATCCACTACTTTTATGCTTTCTCCTTACATATGATTGTAATAAACTTTCTCTTTTTCTGTACATGTACCTTAAACTGATGTTCATTTTATGACAAGGTCTTTATATTTCCTCTTGTAACCCCTTTGTCTGCTTTATCTCTTCTTGTATAATTTTCTTCAAGAAATTAACTTAGCAATTTCGTAAGCGCGATTATATACTTAACTGTTTCGAACCACCGATCTTCGAATAAAAACACTCTTAACAACTTGTAACCTCAAGGTAATGAACCTTAGCGTGAAATCGCTCTTCAAATAACAAACTTCAACTCAACTAATGGCTTAAGACACCGCTCATCTGATCTGCCTTGTCAAAACGGGTCTTGACTTTCTCGCCATTGCTTGAACTTTTCCTGGTCGCCAAAGACCCTTGGCGATATCAGCTTCCTCCTGCCTTCATAACTTGGCCATTGTTCCTTTATCTGGGGGTAGAGGCGCCTTTCGGATCCTTCTCTACCTTCCTGAGCTTCAGAACAAAAGACCGGGTGGCTAGGCGTTCTCTTCGAACCTGCCTTAGCCACCCCCCAAACTTCTTCCACCCTTCACACCATACCTGAACTCGTTCGAGACGAGAAGGATTTTATCTTGCCTGAATCGCTCATCGGCGAGAAGGTCTTTTACTCGCCTGAACTCGCTCGACGGCGAGAAGGTCTTTAACTCGTGCCTCTGCATTGCCCCAGGGGTTACATCTCCTCTCCCCCAGAAACACTGAGGACTTTTTGCTGGTGCCTCTACATTGCCCCAGGGGTTACATCTTCTCGCCCCCAGAAACACTGAGGACTTTTCACTGGTGCCTCTACATTGCCCCAGGGGTTACATCTTCTCGCCCCCAGAAACACTGAGGACTTTTCACTGGTGCCTCTACATTGCCCCAGGGGTTACATCTTCTCGCCCCCAGAAACACTGAGGACTTTTCACTGGTGCCTCTACATTGCCCCAGGGGTTACATCTTGTCGCCCCCAGAAACACTGAGGACTTTTTACTCTTCCTCGCCTGCACTCGCTCGACGGCGAGGAGGTCTTTATCTCGCCTCAGAACGCGCGAGGGCGTTGAGGTCTTTTAACTGGTGCCTCCGATCGCCGAAAGACGATGAGGACTTTAACTTTAACTGATGCCTCCGATCGCCGAAAGACGATGAGGACTTTAACTTTAACTGGTGCCTCCGATCGCCGAAAGACGATGAGGACTTAAAAACTTTTTAGAAAGCATGCAATATATCTTTACTTGCCTTAAATCACATATAAGTGACAAGGTCTTTCTTCAAAACTTTCTGAAAACAACAAGCATGCAATCTAAAACAACCTTAAGCTTCGAAAACTCTTCTTTATTAGGTGGCCTCATTAAAAACCCTCCTTAGGGAAAAAAGAGTGCCCCCTACAAACTGTTTTAACAGAAACATTGTAATATAACTTCGTGTTTGTCTTTACTTACAAAGTTCTTAACTGTAATATAACTTGAGGTGCGTGGCGTTCCAAGTGCGAGGAATCGCCCCTCCTTCCAATGTCTCTAAGCGGTAGGCGCCGTTCCCGAGCGCCTCGGTTATTCTGAACGGTCCCGTCCACTTAGGCGACAGCTTATTCTCCATTTCGTACTAGTGGGCTTTTCTCATCACCAGGTCGCCCTCTCTGAACTGTCTCGGCATCACCTTCGAGTTATATCTTCGTTCAATCCTTCTCTTCACCGCCTCAGCTTTTAATCTCGCCTCTTCCCTGACCTCATCCAGTAGATCCAGGTTCAACCTTCTCTCCTCATTCGAGTCTTCCTCCACGAAGTTCTAGAATCTCGGCGAGCTCTCTTGGATCTCCACTAGAATCATTGCGTCGCAACCATAGACCAAACTGAACGGGGTCTCATGGGTTCCTGACTGCTCGGTGGTGTGGTACGCCCAGACTATACGGGGTACCTCCTCAACCCAACTTCCTTTGGCTTTCTCTAGCCTTCTCTTCAAACCTCTTAGCAACACCCGATTGGCTGACTCTACCTGGCCATTCGTCTGAGGGTGCTCGACGGATGCAAACACTTGTTGAATTCCCACCCCTTCGCACAGCTTCTTCAACAGGTGACTTGCAAACTGAGTCCCATTGTCCGACACCAACCGCTTGGGCACACCAAACCGGCAAACAATGTTCTTCCACATGAAACCCTCGATCTTGTGTGCGGTGATCTGGGCCACTGGTTCTGCTTCGATCCACTTGGTGAAATACTCAATCGCCACCACCAAGTACTTCATCTGCCTGATCGCCAGCGGGAATGGTCCCAGGATGTCGATTCCCCATGTATGAAACGGCCAAGGGCTGTAGATCGACTTCAACTCCTCGGGAGGCGCCTTGTGTCAATCGGCGTGCTGCTGGCATTGTTTGCAGCACTGCGCATATTTCTTACAGTCTTCTCTCATCGTTGGCCAGTAGTAACCCGCACGGAGAGTCCTTGCGGCCAGAGCTCGACCCCCGACGTGGCTTCCGCATATCCCTTCATGGAGCTCTGCCATAATTCTCGTACATTTCTCACCATGCACACATTCCAGGAGTGGGTGAGTGAACCCAAACCTGTACAGATCGCCATCAATCATTGTGAACTTGCTAGAATTCTTCTTTACCTTCCTAGCCTCTGTCGGATCCAGCGGGAGAAGGCCATCTGCCAAGCACCGCTTGTACTGTGTTATCCAGGTGTCTGGCTCATGGATAGCGCAGACCTGCGTCATGCTCACCTTCTCTCCCCGACATGCCCTTATTCTTGGCGACCTCAAGGTCTCTTGAGTCAAGGATTTGTGACTCCTCGCCGCTTTCTCCGTCGACTTGCTTATCTGAAGAACCAGGTGATCTGCCACAAATGCTCTCGGCGTCTTCAGAGTTTCTTGAATCACCGTCCTCTGCCTACCCCCTTGCCTGAACTGGCGAGCTTAGCTAGCAAGTCAGCTCGGGCATTCTGCTCTCTGGGCACATGCACCACTTCAAAGGAGGCAAAGGAACTCTTCAATTCCTGTACATACTCCAGGTAAGCCGCCATTTGTGGATCTTTAGCCTGAAACTCGCCTGTTACTTGCCCCGTGACTAGCAGCGAGTCACTCTTAGCCATCAGGACCCTTGCTCCCATCTCTTTAGCCAGCAAGATTTCGGCGATCAGCGCCTCATATTCTGCTTGATTGTTGCTGGCCTTGAAGGCAAACCTTAAAGATTGTTCGATCAGTACGTCGTTGGGTCCCTCCAAGATGCTTCCAGCGCCGCTACCCTGCTGGTTCGACGATCCGTCCACTGAAAGCACCCAACGGAAATCGTCCCCTTCAACTCGTGTCGCCTCAGACGAGAGCTCGACCACGAAATCTGCAAAGATCTGCCCCTTAATTGGGCCTCGGGGCTCATACTTAATATCAAACTCCGACAGCTCCACTGCCCACTTCACCATCCTCCCAGCAACGTCAGGCTTCTTCAAGACCTTCTGGATGGGCAAGTCGGTCATCACCAGTATCGTGAAGCTATGGAAATAGTGGCACAACCTCCTCGCCGAAAATACCACAGCCAGCGCAGCCTTCTCCAGCACCTTACTAACAAAATAAATAGGCTTCTGAGCCTGATCTTGGTCCTGGGCGAGCACCGCACTCACCGCCCTCTCAGTTACAGCAAAATACAACCTGAGAGGGGTTCCCACCAACGGTTTGCACAAAACCGGCGGGCTCGCCAGATACTCCTTAAGCTTGACGAAGGCTTCCTCACACTCCTTCGTCCAGGCAAACTTGTTATTGCGCCTTAAACATTGGAAATATGGGTGACCCTTCTCTCCGCTAGCTGACACGAAGCGAGATAGGGCGGCCATCCGACCTGTGAGCTGTTGTACTTCCTTCACAGTGGCCGGGCTCCTCATCGCCAAGATGGCGGCACACTTATCCGGGTTGGCCTCTATTCCTCTTTCAGTTAAGAGAAATCCCAGAAACTTTCCAGCCTCCACGCCAAAGATGCATTTCTCTAGATTCAGCTTCAACCTGAACTTGGCGATCATCGTGAACAACTCCTCCAAGTCCGCAACGTGCTTGCTTTTCTCTGGCGAGGTCACGACCATGTCATCTACGTACGCTTGCACATTCCTTCCCAGCATCGGTGCAAGTACTCGATCCATCAACCTCTGGTACGTGGCCCCCGCGTTCTTCAGCCCAAACGGCATCACCTTGTAGCAGTAGCACGATCTCTCGGTCATGAAGGCAGTCTTCTCTTCATCCATGGGATGCATTTTGATCTGGTTATACCCCGAGAAGGCATCCAGGAAACTCAACAATTTACACCCTGCAGCACTATCCACCAGGGCGTCTATGCTTGGTAAAGGATATGAGTCCTTTGGGCAAGCCTTATTCAAATCAGTGAAATCGACGCACATGCGCCATTTCCCATTGCTCTTCTTCACCAGCACGACATTGGCCAGCCACTCAGGGTACTGGACTTCCCTGATGTGGCCTGCAGCGAGGAGTTTCTGTGTTTCGTCTCTAATCGCCTGCCTCCTCTCCTCGTTGAACTTTCTTCTCCTTTGCCGCACTGGTCTCACCAAGTTGTCCATCGCCAAATGATGGCACAAGAAGTCGGGATCGATCCCGGGCATGTCCGAAGCGGACCATGCAAACGCATCCAGATGCCGCTCTATCACCTTGGCGATCTGGTCCTGGAGCTCGACCTCAAGGGATCTTCCAAGCTTGAAGATCTTTCCTCCGATCTCTCTCTCGAGCCACTGCTCGACAGGTTTTTGCCTGGTCTCTCTGGCGATCACCGCCCTGGCGATTCCCAGCTCTCTCGCTTCCTCAGGGCGATTCCTCGCCTCTTCTTCCTCCAGACCGGCGTTCCCCTCCCCCAGCTCAGCATCCACCATCACCACGTCTCTTCCGGCGGTCTCTCCTATTACCGTCGATCTGGGCTTTACACCAGGAGGCGGGGTGGTTGTGACGTAACTCACCGACCTCTTGTTCTTTAGGCTATTCTCATAGCACTTCTTTGCTTCTTTCTGGTCGGATTTGATGGTGATCACCACCCCCTCCATAGACGGCAACTTCACCTTCATGTGCCGGGTCGACGGTATAGCGCCTATTCTGTTGAGCGTGGGTCTTCCCAGCAGAATGTTGTATGCTGAAGGAGCGTTTACGACAAGGTATTTGATTTTCTCCGTTCTCGAACCCGCCTCATCTGTAAACGTAGTCCTCAACTCTATGTACCCCCTGACCTCCACCTGGTCACCAGCGAAACCATACAAACACCCTCCATAGGGCCTCAGCTGGTCAAGGGGCAGCTCCAACTGCGTGAAAGTCGGCCAGAACATCACGTCCGTCGAGCTTCCTTGGTCCACCAGAACCCTGTGGACCTTTCTTCCTGCTGTGATCAACGAGATGACTATGGGATCGTTGTCGTGAGGTACAACGTCCCGAAGATCTTGCTTGGTGAACGTAATGTCCACATCCGGCGAGTGGTCTTCAAACATATCCACCGTCATCATAGACCTCGCGTATTTCTTCCTCTGTGATGCGGTGCATCCACCACCCGAGAAACCCCCTGCAATGGTGTGGATTTCCCCGTGTGTGGGCATCTCGTGCTGCTGAGCCTCTCCACCTGCTGGTTGGGAGCTCGACGCGCCCCCCGTCCTTCTATCCAACAAATAGTCGTTTAGGAACCCGCTCTTAACCAGATCGCCGATCTGGTATCCTAAAGCCAAGCACGAATCTACGGTGTGGCCAAAGCCCTGGTGAAACTCACACCAGGCGTCTGGCTTTGGTCCCAGCACCTTGTCGCCCACCTTCTCGGGCGCTTTCAACCTAGCTGATATATTGGGAATGGCGATCAGGTCCGCCAATCCCATGACAAACTTGTGCTTAGGCGGGCGATTGTACTCCGGGCGTGCTGGTTGCGGGCGCCCTTGGCCCCTGCCCTTGTTCTTCCTTGGATCATAAGGATGGCGAGTCCTCTGATCCCTTCTGGCCGCCGCTGTCTCAAGCACCCTCTGTGGCTGGATCCTGGTCTGGGCGCGTGGCCTAGCGGGAGCCACGCTTCCCCTCTTCTCGGCGACTTCACTCTCATCGGCGATGTGGGCCTCCGCAAGTCGCCTGACCTCAGCAAACGTGGCAGGGTGAGCCCTGATCAATGCTTCGCAAAAAGGTCCCGGCAGCACGCCCTTCTTAAATGCGTAGACCAGCATTTCTTCATATTTGGTCGGCGATCGGACCATCTGCGCCCCAAAACGATTCAGGTAGTCCCTGAGGGACTCTCCCTGATACTGCCTTATATCAAACAAATCATAAGACACCCTGAGCGGTGCCTTATTCACGATGTACTGCTCGACGAAAATCTTAGAAAACTGTTGGAAGTTGGTTATGTGACCGGTAGGCAGGCTCACAAACCATTCCAGCGCCGTTCCCTAGAGTGTGCTCACAAACATCTTGCAGTACACGGCGTCTGATCCTCCTGACAGCATCATCTGCGTATGGAACGTGGTGAGATGAGCCTCAGGATCCTCCACGCCGGTAAAAACAGCCTTAACAGGTACCACACTCGTAGGAATAGGCGTGTCAGTGATCGCCTGAGCGAAAGGCATAGGAAAAACACGAGGCGGCGTTGACGGCGCGACCTCTTCAGCGACTGGACGCCCTCGCTGCTCCTGAAGAGCTTGACGCAGCTCTTCAGTCACTTTGCTAAGCTCATCATTCCTGGCCCGAGAGGCGACCAGGTCCTCATGCATTCTCGCCTGCTCTATACGCGAGGCTTCCACATTCGCCTGCAACGAACGCATAATCTCCACCATCTGCGCCATAGTCATGGCGCTGGCGCCTTCAGCAGCCACGGGCGCAACTGGACTTGAACGGTTGCTTCTCATTTTTCTCATGAAAACTTGGCAAATCACAGAGTGCAATGAACAACACCTCCTTCAGCGACGATCGATTCAGCGATCAATCGGTCAGAACTTCGCGACACTTCGCAAGAAACCTCAAGAACACAGCGAACCTCCACAGAAACCTGCAACTCCACCAGAAACCACCGCTTCTTCCTCGAAAAGCAAAACGAGCCAAAGAACTCAGATCTCACCGAACAAAACTCGCGCAATCAGCAGAAAACTTCACCTCACCGAACAAAAACCCAAACGAACGGTGGAAAACGCGAAATCACCGGACAAAATCTAGATGAACAGCGAACAATGGTTGCACCAGCACACAACCACACAGAAAACTGCAAAAACCTCCAAAAACTTCTGCTGTGGATGGGAACAGGTTTTACACGGCCCCACGGTGGGCGCCTGATGATCCTGCCCGTTGACCAAAACGTTGAAGCTTGCCTCGTCAAACTTGGATCGACGTGTGCGCCGCGTCAACCTCCGTCCTTCGCCGCGATCCACCTCAAGAACCTGCAAAAGAACAGAGCGGCGCCGCTGCAGCCGATCGCACTCCAACGCCCAAGTCAGTGACTGAATCACCAAATACTAAGAGTAACACTCAAGAACTCTCAAGGAACCGTGAACCAGTTCTCTCTCAGTATACTCAAGAACTCGCAAGCGTAAAGAAGACAATCTGAACGTGCGTACCTCAGAAGTTCGTTGGGAAACCCTTATATACCTGGTCACTTTCTCTCTCCTGGCAGTTACACATCTGGACACGTGGCTCGCATCCAGCTGTACACGTGCCATCATCTGGAGCCTCCTTGACTTGGGCGCTGCTTCTGACTCTCCTTTGGCTAAGTTACTTATGCATGATACTGCTCAGTGCATAGTTAACTTGGAGCGCGATCTCTACTGGGATTGGCGAGTTAGGGTGCCTTCGTATACACCTTCCCTGTGGTCTCGCCGGCCGCCTTCATGATCTGCACCACCTGTTCCACCGTGTATGCTCAAGCAAGCCGTCCCCCGACCTCATCCTCTGGCCAGCTGGGAAATGTCTATCTGCCTTCATTCTCCGGCGATGTCCTTGTTTCGGCGATCTCTGATCACTTGGTCGCCTAGGTTTACATCTGGCGACTTCCTCTTTAATCCGGTGACCGCCGGTTCTGGTGTGCTGGAGATCGGAGTACGCCAACTTAATAACTGGCGACTACACGAGCCCCCCGACTTCCTTTCCTTCTGCCAACCAGGCGTCCCATCAACACGCCTATACAGTAGCTTGATGCCACGTCATCATTCCCGACTACCAGGGCGGTACAAAAGGCTAAAGCCTTAGTTAGGTGGTGAAATTGCAAGGATCATCACAATGATTTTATTGAAAGAGCTATAAGGAAATAAGAGTCAAGCTATTTGGTGTTAAACAAGTGCTTGCTGGGAGGCAACTCCAGTATTTTAATTACTATGTTTTACTTTTGTGTGTTTTGTTTAAATTGTGTGTTGTGTGGTGAAACCAGGTTTGATGACCCCAGAACAGGTTACAATCTTATGTTGCATGACCTAGGGACATGTATTTTTTTGGGGGGCATGTCCAGTAGATGAAACAAGACCATATATAGTTGTAGATGAGGATTTCAACATAGAGTTGTATGAGTTGCTAAGAAGAGATGACAAAGTAGAATAAACACGGTTTTACCTTTCTAGCTATTTTTTTTTCAATTGTTTAATTTTCTTATATTTTTTTTTGTTTAATTTGCTTATATTTTTAGTTTTAAATTTATTTTATTTTTTGAGTGGTTTTCTACTTTTATTTTGTTCTTAAAATATTATTGTAAGAATTGAAATATTAATTTGAATTTTGGAAAATTATTAATCAAACTTTATGTTTAAGATTAAAGCAATGAAATGATATAAACACAGTTTGAAAAAGAAAATGTGTTGCATCCATATTTAAATTTGGGTGAAATTGTGGTATATGAAAATTAAAAAGGATGATTAATTGGAACAGATAACGACAAGCAATAAGGAATTAAACTAATTAAGCCAAGTAAGTGTGCGTGAATCTTAAACCGTTTGAGAATTTTATTGATGAATTAAAAGTTGTGGTTGTTTGATTTTTTATTTTATATTACATCATAAAAGAGCATGAAAATGATTAAGGCATTTTTATTAATTATAAATCCAAGGTCAAATAGCCAAACTTTGTTTAAATTGATTATATATTTGTGATAACCCTTTTTGAGCCAAGAATTTTTTTATTATTGCACCCTGAACCTTAACTAGTATACTTTCCTACCTACTGGCATGTTTAAGGAAGGAGAACATAGATGCATTTTATATATAGAAAAAGGAAATGGTTGATTTTATATGTTTGAATAATTTAAGTTTAAATAATTTATCTGGTTGGAAATAGGAATAATCTATTATCCTTGATTAAAAAAAAGAGAAGAAAAGAAAAAAAAATCATGTTGAAATCATGAATAAGAAAAGAAACTTGGAAAAAATATTAAAATAAAAGAAATTGGTGATTAGATAGCACATATGTACTCTATTTGGATTGTATGTATGTTCTTCTTCTTTTAGTTGTGCATTTTGTTATCTGAAAAACCAATATTTTTTGGAAGCCCATCCTCATTATAACCCTGCAGAAGACCTTAAGATTCATGTTTCTAATGTGATTGCGCTATGAATATGAATTGAAAAACAATTGTGATTTGTTAGGATTTAGTGGAAATTGGTAGAAACACTTTCCTGTGAGAATATGAGAATAAAATCCTTGATTAATTGTCATGTTAATGTTTCAGTAGTTTCTATTATGAAAATTGATTATATTTATATCTTGTTGTATTCAAATTTGGAAGCACCATAATTTTCTAATTTAGTCGGTTGTTAGTAAAAAAAGTTGTTTTGATATTTAAACTTGAATATGATTTATTTATATCCATTTACTTTGTTTGAGGAAAAGCAAGAGTCTAGGTTGGGGGAGTTGATAAGTGTCATAATTTAGTAATATTTCATGTAAAAGGATAGACACTTATGGACTTTAATTGTTAAAAGATTTACAATTCAACCACTAATTTAGGAATTTCAACCTTTTTACATATTTTTGGATTATAAGATGAATAAGAATGATTTATTTCCAAATTTTTTTCTCATTTCAAGAATTTAAGTAAAGATGGAGAAAAGGGGATAAAGGAGAATGAAAAATTGAAGACAAGAAGAAAAGACAAAGTGTAGCATTGAAGACTCGCCCAAAGCTTTCTTAAACAAGTTCACTCTAGTGAGGTTGGGTTTTTTCTCGTGAAACTCGCTTAAGCAAGTAATATCTCACTTAAGCGAGATGTCACTTAGTCCTAGTCCAATTAGGTTAAATAAAGGGCGTAGAGCAGAGAGAAAGGAATGATTTAGAAGGGGAACCAAAAGAAGGAAACCCTATATGAGACAGTCGTCAAGGAGAAACGCTTTGGATATTCTTTTCTTGTTATCCATGCTTGTAATGGCCAATATGAGTGGATAATGCTTTCCTTTGGGATTGAGAGTAATCTATTCAAACTTTTATGTATTGAAGTGATATTTATTTATAATATTCGGTTCTTGATTGATGATTGATATTATTATTTTATTCTCAAACCTTGAAAATTTATTCATGATTTTGATCCTTAGATTTGACTAGAAAGTACTTCTAAGTATCTTATATAAATGATAATGTTTAACATATTTGAATTATAGGAATAGATTTGAAATGTTGCTTTATAACATTTGTTCGTAATAATAAGAAGTTTTTATAAATATACGAGGAATCAATATTTAAGAGACAATCTTAATCATGGAGCGACCAAGAAGGCAACAACGACAACCTGTACACCTTCAAGATTGCGAAGTAAATCTTGATGATGAAGTTGATGACAATGGAGATTTGGTTCACTTTGCTTTTCTTGCAGAATCAGAACCTGTGAGACTTGTCGATGTCATTCAACACCCCAAATGGCAAAAGGCTATGAATGAAGAATTGATGGCGATTGAGAAAAACAATATCATGACTCAAATTGGGAAGGTTGTTCCAAATCAGAATCAAGGGAGAATGTTGGTTATTAATTCAAATTTTATTATTATTAATTCAGATTTTATTACCCTTAAACTATTTTACCGTTATATTGCATTAATGGTCAATTTACATGCCTGTTAGTATTCCTAGTAGTTTATAGCTTTCAGTAATTGTAATTATTATATATATGATTGAGTGAATCAAAATATGATAAGATCAGTTTTGCAATTTTGTGCAATTACGTTCAATCAGTTGCTACAACCTTTTGTCTTTTCTTATTTCCTTCAATTAGTTCCTACAACTGGTATTAAGAGCTAGTATGTTATCATGAACTCTACCCAATTGTTAGTCCCTATCCTTGATGGAAAAAATTACAATCGGTGCTGTGTGCAAATGAGAGTTTTGTTTGATTATCATGAGTTATGGGATGTCGTTGAGAGTGGAGTGTTTGCATTAGCTGCTAATGCAACTGAGGCGCAACGAGTAGCACATCGTGATCAGAAGAAGAAGGACAATAAGGCTTTGTATCTCATCCATCAAGGGATGAATGACGAGACGTTTGAGCAGATAGAAGGAGCAACAACTGCCAGTGAGGCTTGGACAATTTTGTCAACCAATTATAAAGGTGATGATAAGATCAAAAGGGTGCGTCTTCAAACCCTAAGACGCCAATATGAACTGCTGAAGATGAAAACCACAGAAACTATTGATGTCTATATAAATAAAGTTCTTGCCTTGACAAATCAGATGAAGACCAATGGTGAAACACATTCAGAGCAGACAAAGGTGGAAAAGATTTTGAGATCTTTAACTCCCAGATTTGAACATGTTGCCGCAATTGAAGGGGCCAATGACATTTTAAAAATGACAGTAAGGTTATTGTCTGGTTCTCTATGAGCGCATGAGCAGCGGATGAATGACAATAAGATTGAAAAAAAAAAATTGAGCAGCCTTTAGAAGCACAAGCCTCAATTGGTAACTCCTATCATAAACATGGTAGCTATTTCAGCAAAGGTCGTGGTGGCCAGAATCATGGAGGCGCTTGGCTCGGGGAACATGGTAGCGGAGGACGAGGAGGAATTTATAATAAATCAAATGTTGAGTGTTATAATTGCCATAAACGTGGCCATTATGCAAATGAGTGCATATCAAAACGTGATAATCATGCTTCCAATTGTGCTCAAGAAGATAGTAATCACGAACAAGATGAAAAGGATCATGAAGTATTAATGACAACCACATCAAATGAAACTCCCAACAACCAGACTTGGTATTTGGATACAAGTTGCACGAATCATATATGTGGTCAGAAGGAGCTGTTTGCAGATTTGGATGACTCATTTCGCACAAAAGTGAAATTGGGTGATGGCAGGTTAGTTCCGGTGATTGGAAAAGGGCGAATTCTTATTACATTGAAGAATGGTGATCACAAGTACATCTATGATGTTTTCTATGTACCTGACATGAAAAGTAATTTGTTGAGTGTGGGACAACTGGCCGAAAAGGGTTACGTGATGCACATAGTTGAAAATAAATTCTCAATTTTTGATAAAAAAAGGTAATTTGATTCTTAAAACCTTTTTATCAAAAAACCGCATGTTTCCAATAGATATTCATATGGGTGATTTCAAGTACTTGAATGCAATAGTGAATAATGAATCGTGGTTATGACATTTACGCTTTGGGCTCTTAAATTTTCAAAGTTTGGAAAATCTTTCCAAAAGAAATTTAGTGAATGGTTTACCCCATATTCATCACCCTGATCAATTGTGTGAGGCTTGCATTTTTGGAAAGAATCACAGGATACCATTTGTTAAGGAGCCTTGGCGTGCAAAATTTCCTTTGGAGCTTGTTCATACAAATGTTTGTGGCCCGATGAACATATCATCAGTTGGAGGTAATAAATATTTTTTAACCTTTATTGATGATTTTTCAAGGAAAACTTGGATTTAGGTATTGAAAAGCAAGGATGAGGTATTCCACTGCTTTAAAATATTTAAAGCATTTGTTGAAAGAGAGTGTGGCAGACAAATTAAGATGGTGCGTAGTGATGGAGGAGGTGAGTACAAGTCTAATGAATTCAAGAGGCACTGTGAAGAACTTGGGTTGCAACATAACATAACTTCCCCCTACACACCTCAACACAACATGTGCGGTATATTTGATAAACATATCACCCACTCGGAGTGTTCCTAACACAACTCCGATTGAGGCATGGAGTGGATTCAAACCCAATGTGCAACACTTGAAGGTATTTGGGTCAATTACTTATGCCCATGTTCCCAAGGCATGAGGAATGACAATGGAATGCAGTAGCTGAAATGGATTCGAAAAAACGATATATTTACGTTTTGAATGATGATGTGGAAGATGGAGTCACTCTTGAAGCACCTGTAGTTCAACTTGAAGCACCTGCAGTTCAAGTCTTTCCATTGACCAGGGGAAGCATTGACCACTAGACCAGACAAGTTCTTTGGTCATATTATCATTTTTATTATACTTATACATATTAATATAATTTATATATATTAATAAAATTATTATTAATAATAATAATAAAATAAATTATATTCATATTATTAATATTATATTTATATTATTAATATTATTAATATTTATTAATATTATTCATATTATTAATATTATTATTAACATTATATTCGTATTATTAATATTTATTAATATTATTCATATTATTAATATTTATTAATATTATTCATATTATTAATATTTATTAATATTATTATTAATATTTATTAATATTATTATTAATATTATTAAATTATTATTAATATTATTAGTATTAATATTCATATTATTATTAATATTTATTAATATTATTAGTATTAATATTCATATTATTAATATTATATTCATATTATCAATATTATATTCATATTATCAATATTATATTCATATTATTAATATTAATTTTGATATAAATATACATTTAGATATTTATTGTGTGTGTATAGTAGTTTTATTTGACTTGAGTAATATTACTTTTATCCGGATATAGATAGATAGAGAGAAAAAGGAAGAAATCATATAATATGAATATAACTTTAATACTATAAATACATATATATTGATTAATATATTTTTTTATTTAATCATTAATTTTTTAAAACACATGGTTAAATTAAATTTACTTTCATATTATATATATATATTAATATAAAATTATTTGATATCTTATTTTCAAATATAGGTTATTATAGGTAGTTGTGAAGTTTTTATTAGATGGCTATATAGGTGCTTGTATCTTACACTTCTTTTATGATTTGAGATTTTTGTATATGGATTGAAATATCCTTAAAATGTTTCCTTTAATTTTTTTCATTCTTTTTCGATAAAAAAAATCTTATTTTCAAATATTTACTTACATAGATTAAAATTGATATAATGTATAATTTTTAAAATATTTTAAATTATAAATTATTTAATCACTTTGTCATTATGATTTATATTATATATATATATATATATTAATAGAAAGGGTTATTTAGTAACAACTTTTTACATAGATTTATGGAATAATTAATATAGTTTAAACTATAATGATATGCTAACTAGTAATCTGTATTAGAGATTTAATTAATAGTTAATGTAAAAGTCATCATTCTATGTTAAAAGACAATATTTTTTACTATAACACACAAGTAAAACCAACTACCTATAATGAACTTAATTAAGTCAATATGATCGTAAAATAATAATAAATATGATAGTTGATTTTAATGTAATAGGTAATATGATGACTATGAGTATGACATATATTAAATGTGATTCGTACTAATAGATAATATAATAAATTATGTTTAGATTCAAGTAGATTATAGATAAATTAAATGTGATTCATATGTTAATATTGTTAGTATCATTAATATTGTTAGTATTATTATTATTGTTAGTATTATTAATATTGTTAATATTGTTAATATTGTTAATATTATTAATATTGTTAGTATTATTAATAATAATAAGTATAATAAAAATCATAATAAAACTAAAGAATTTGTTTGGTGTAGTGGTTAAATTTTCTTTGGTTGCTGAAGGGTTGCTAAATGTTCTTGTAGTGTTGTACACCTTCAAGATTGCGAAGTAAATCTTGATGATGAAGTTGATGACAATGAAGATTTGGTTCACTTTGCTGAGAAGGTTGTTCCAAACCAGGTTATATATATGATTGAGTGAATCAAAATATGATAAGATCAGTTTTGCAATTTTGTGCAATTACGTTCAATCAGTTGCTACAATCTTTTGTCTTTTCTTATTTCCTTCAATTAGGTCTTACAACAACTTCATTGGACGAAAGTCGTTTAGTTTGCACAACTTTCTTAGTCCTTTCTTCTAGCATTTTTCATTAAAAATAAAGATTAAATGTATTTTTGTTGTGTCTATTTGTTTATAATTTCAAGAACTAAAGTGGGAGGGTTTACTCTATTGAAAAATCAATGTCTATTATTTTTTCAATTTCTTTTCATTGCATAGTTATATTGGTCACATGAATAAATTTTCTCTTAATAACTTATATATTGTCATGTAACCAACAGGAATGTCGAAGAAAATAAGGAGAATGGGTCCTTCACCAAATCGTGCTGTGAAGCTGAAGCACAACTTTTGGTAATTATGTATAAATGAAGTTTAAAATAAATTTCTCACAAACTAATTGAGTTTATGCATAAATCAAACCCACCCGCATAATAATGGCGAGGAAGAAAATAAAGAGAGAAATGTAAAAGAAAAGAGAGTACACAACAAAGAGGACACAAGCACAATTTTCCTGTGTTCCACATATTTGGTCCGGTAGAACCCTTTTGGAATAATCTGGTAACCATAGACGTACACTAGAGTAATTACAAGAGATATATAAATAGAGAGAAAAGGAATGAAACGAAAAAGTAAGAAGTTATGCAGTACGACTTTTGGTATAAAATATGGACAATAATATATGGACAATTCAAATTTTTTATACAACCACATTACAACTCTCAATATTATTATTTTAATATATTGTTTTATATCATTTAATTACAAATTTATTCTTTATTATATATATTTATTTATAAATTTATCACATCAAGAGTTGTATACAACTTCCGGAGTTGTCAAACTATCATTTTTCATATAATATGTGCACTAAAGTTGTGACTCCCAACACACAAGTCTAACTATATTAAAGTTGTACCACGCCCTAATAACTTCAATTTTTTTTTAAAAAAAACTATTAACTTAAGATTACATTAATCAAAATCGTAATTATGTCATATGACTTTGCAACTACCATTAAATTTTAATAAAAAAATTGTTAAATGACAACTAAATTTAGAGACAAAAAATAATTAGTTAGTGACTAAATTAGATATTATTTTATAAACTAAAAAATTATGTGTATCTAAAGTAGTTTTTATTATTAATAAAAATTTATAAAATATTTTTTAAATTGGTATCTAAATTTGTTACCAATATTTTAACTAATATATTTTAGATTATAAATTTTCTAAAAGAGTGAAAATAATTTAAAATATAAAATAATAAAAAAAAAATCTTGATAGTTAATAATTAGATATTAATTTATAAATTATTTTATAAATTTTTATTAATAACAGAAACTATAAATAATAATATTTTTTAAACTTATGAAATTATATCTAATTTAATCAAATAGTAAATGATTATTTTAATTTTTCAAATTAATTTTTATTTAATAATATTTTTTTAGCATTTCTCGTTAAGAAATCCGAATTCAAATAAAGTCATATTTATAAAACATCACCTCTTTATAACAAAGTCATATCATATAAATACGAAGTAATCAATAGACGTAATGTTTTAAAATTTGCAGTAGTATAAAATGCAACAATTTGATCAATTTTCCAAACTCTTACTCTCATTTATAGTATATATTTAGGAGTTAAAAGCAGGGAAATTTAAGAGCCATGATCACAATTAACATTGTCCACTACACATAAAAATCTTGACAACGGTGCAATAAAAAGGAATACAACATCTTAGGGGCAAACAGCATACTTTGAACAACAAATGACAGTAGCAAGGAGATCATCATTAAATAAAACAAAACTTAGGAAAACCTAGAACATGGCTTCACAGTTCACACATATCACTTTGGGAGAGAGAGCTAGAATGGTAAGCCATAAAACGCATCAATCAAACCCTGGAATCTATGGCCATGATGGTGCTAAGATTCATGGGGTGCATGTACTGGACCGACCCAGTCATCATCTGTTGGACTATAATTCGGTTAGCTTTCTCAGATGGGTGAAATGGATCCCAAAACGCATATAGATCTCGATTTGGACACAAGTTGGAAATGGCTGTGCAGAGTCCCACCCCATTGTACGGGCCTTGTCCACAGCAAGCTATCTTTGATGTAACAAATCCTGTTGGAACAAGTACACAAAAAAAAGTTCAGAAGCCTCTTACGAGAAATTATACCAGTAATAGTGAACTTACCAAACGCTCGAGGGTTGTTAACGAAATCCATGTGCATTTCATATGCATTTACAGCAATGAAGACGTGAGCACCAATCTCTTGGTTCAGTCCTCTCACCATTTCAACAAGTTGTGGATTAAATAATGATGCAGCTCTCTGGAGCTCCAAGTCACACTCACCATTTCCACTTCTTAAGGCCAACTCTGCTGGTACGCACCCCATTGGTCCTGTACCCGTTACAAGAACCCTACGACCTCCCAAATCATACAGCCTCTGCACGTTTTACGTAAATGAATAAGATGAACAATGCAACAACAAAAAATGTCAATTAAAAGCTTGTATTAAAAAGTGTTAAAAATGTACTACCCGGTTATTTTTGTTGCACTTTTAACCTGATATATATACTAAGTCTATCTAATATTATTGATTATTGCTTGAAGGATTGTTGTTAAGCAAGACCCAAAATAATTTTAGTACGATTCACCAACCAAATGTTTGTCTCCTGCATAGTCACACTCATTTGCTAACTTGAGTCAAGCAAGCATTAATTCTACAGGTTCAGTAGTATTAGCCTTTGAAGTACAAATCTCTGTTCTTAAATTTCTCAAACTCTTAGCAAATTAGTTGAACTATAGGCATGAAAGGGCATACATGGTTCAACGATATATAGATTTTATTGGGAAATATTATTGATACCTTCAGAATTAGGCGATACTCAGATATGATATAGTTCACGTAGTCTGGGAGAGAAAACTGGCGAGATCTTGCTGAATATGGGACCAGGTAATAATTGTTCACAAAATCGTTGCCTCCAAGAGTGATGAGTACTAGTGCTTGGTTTACATGCTTCCGAGCACCCTCTGCACCAATATGCGCACTTAATCTTTGCTGATAATGTTGGAACAGCTTCAGTTGCTTGTAGATGTGAATGATGTGCAGCTGCCAAAACAATTACATACCCCACTGTATATATTACTATTATACCTTTAGTTATATAGTAAGATGAAGTAATTGAACTTACAAACTGAAATCCTGTATCATTGAGAATTCCAATCCCTGCAGACGCAAAATTTGCACCAACTAGGAGTTTCTCTCCGATAAGTAGAGGGTTCAAGTATGGCAGTGTAGGCTCCAAGCCAAGCTGCTCACCTGCAGTTAACCATTTCACACATGAAAAATTAAAATTAGTAACGAAATGGTTTGTACGTACATCTTCAACATTAAATGAGATCACTAATCCATTCATTTTTATAGTATAATTAACCATGTTTGGGATAAAACTCATACTGATTATGTCAGGGATGTTTAGGCCATTAGAGAAGCGACCGGTGGGTCTGTGTGTTGGGAAGTCAATGCCATAGGGGGGAGCATCTGCTCGTGCAGTGGTAGCCAAGAAGTCATTGTTGCCACTGTCTACGAGTGAATCACCAAAAACGAAGAAAGCCCTCGCTGGTTGAGCAGAAGCAAAACTTATACACATAAACAAGCTTGTTACCATTATACAAAAGCTACACTCTGAACAACTAGCCATGGCTACGGTTATGAATGAATATTAATTGTCGCTGACACTGGAGGTTTGGGAAAGGGTAATATATATAAGGTGTGATGTAGAAGTTGATGGATATATGGATGTGTGAAGTGATGAAGAGCACATTCATAATCATAAATGAGTTTTTCTACCACCTCTACAAAGTTAAAAAGCAATAGCCGAATGAAGAAGAGAAAGTACCTCATTTAATTGCTAGGGTTGTTTGTTTAGGCAAATGTGTGACTTTTTCCTCAGATTCCAAAACATATCCCTCTTCTTGTACTTTGGCCCGCCAACCCCACAACTAGTCATTACTTGGGGTCAATTAAAGCGTGGTAAGAATGATGCGTCATTAAAACCACAAGAAAGTTAAAATATGTTTACTTTTACCGAGATAATTGTATACTTACTACCTCACACTTGCCATGCTATATCTATGTTACATTCTTGCCTATGTTATACTATATATGTAATAATGGTTAGTGTATTTGTAGTTATATTTCACTTTCACATAAAACAGAAATATTTTATGATTTTATTTTGATTAATTTTTTGAATTTTGAATTTTCTCGATATGATTCTTAAAATTGTTTATTAAATTTGGTATCAAATTGTTTTTGTACATACCGTTTGTGTATTATACTTTGTTTCGTTGATCTGGTAATCTTGTTTGTTGATTTTTTATCGGATCTTGGTTGGAATGAAAGTACCTGTAAAAAGTTATTTGACGTTTAAGTCAGTATTTGATAATTAAAGTATTTAATGTCATTGAAAATGTACTTTTCACTATGTGGCATCAACCTATTTATAGAGGTGAGTGACGACATGATTAAAGTGCGCTTCACGATTTTTTAGGTTATTCTTATTTAGTAACGAACTACTTAGAGTATTTAATTAATGTTAATCATTGTTTACTTATTTGTCATTTTAGGTTCCTGATAAGTGCTCGACAAAGACTTTTTTGAGATCTTTCACATGTCGATCGTCTGATTCGAATTTAACAACCATTTCATTTATGTATACTTCAACATCTCACTTGATAAGGCCTTTGAAGACCTTATACATTAGTCTCTAGTAAGTGGCTCTGACGTACTTGAGGCTAAAAGGCATAACCTCGTAACAGAAATTTGCATCATCCACCATAAAAGTAGTCTTTTGGATGCATGTTGATTTGGGTATGTCCAACGTCAAGAACACTTAACATGATGGAGATCAAGCTCAAGAGGACATGGAGGCCAATCAACAAGATCAAGAAGAGGTAGAGGCACAAATGGAGGACGCCCATGGAGGTCAAAGCCTACCTCAAAGGCTTACAAGAAGCATGTTCAAAGCTTTAGAAGCTAGGGGACATTTATTTTCTCTTTTTGTAATTTCTTTGGTTGAAGGTACTTAAGAGGGAAACATTAGAAACCTCTTTTGCTATAGCATCTTTTAGGCTTTAGTTAGGAGCTTTAGGAGGGGGGGTATATTAGTAGATAGGTGTAGGAGTAGAATAGAAGGTGCCAAAGTGAAGGAAGAGGTCACACCTTCCTCATGCCTTGCAAATAGGCGTCGGTTCTAGATTGTTTTAGGGGGGAAATTTGAAATTGTTTAGCTTGCATTTTCAGCACCTTAGGCTATAAATAGAGGTGCTTCCTTTGTAATTTTCAGATTTGAATTTTAGAGAAAAGAAACTATACTCAAATTTTGAGTGATCATTGGAGAGCTTTTGAGCCTTCTTCTCTAGTCTCATCTTGAAGGATCCATGGTGTCCTCAAGTGGCGGCAGCACACTCATCTAGGAGCAACCATCCTTCTAGTGGCGTGATCATCCAACCATACATCCATCTTCATGAGCACTCTCTTCTCCTTCCTTTCTTCTTTTGTTATTTCCTTATCTTAGCTTGTTTCCTTGTTGTTTTTGGTTCGGCATTTTCAGAATTCATTTGTGTTGCTTCGGTTCTTTTTGTTTTTCTTGCTGTTCTTCATCTTTCTTCTTCATTTTCCAGCTTTTGGTTCGGTACTTTTTAATTTCCAGTATTCAAATTCAGTTTGCTAGCTTTTGTGCCTTTTTGTTCGGTTCAATTTGACAATAATTGGATCTTCTATATGAGTTTGTGTTTTGGCACTAGTTTTGGTGAGTTCTTGTTCATAGAACCTTGATCCATTTCTATGATAAAGTGCCTAGCTCTTAACCAACTCAAGATGATTCCTAAGAATGTTAAGAATCATTCTAATTGTGCTAGTTAGGAGAAATAATTGTCAATAAACAAGTCCTCATTCATTTCTCCATTGGAAAATACAAAGATGAGGTATTATGTGATGTTGTGCCCATGGAAGCCACTCGTGTTCTTTTGGGAAGGCCTTGGCAATTTGATAGAAAAGTTTTACATGATGGCTTTACCAACAAACTATCTTTTGAATTCCACGGTCACAAGGTTACTTTAAAATCTCTCTCTCCAAGAGAAGTCCATGAGGACCAAGTTATCATGAAGAAAAAGAGGGAGAGTGAAAAAGATAAAAAAAGATAAAAAAGATAAGAGTTCTAAGCCTACACTCCTTGTGTCTAGGCGTGACATTGAAAGGGAAATAGTGGCTCATCATCCTCTTTTCTTAGCCATCCCTAGAACTCTTAGAGTAGAATCACTTGTTGATAGTCCTCATTGCTTGGAAAATTTGGTAGAAGAGTTCCAAGATGTGTTTCAAGATCCTCCAAATGGACTTCCACCTTTGAGAGGGATTGAGCACCAAATTGATTTGATACCAGGCTCTTCTTTACCAAACCGTCCAGCATATAGGACCAATCCAAGTGAAACCAAGGAAATTCGCCAACAAGTTGAGGCTTTGATTGAGAAAGGGTGGGTGCAAGATAGCATGAGTCCTTGTGCTATGCCTATCATCTTAGTGCCAAAAAAGGATGGCACATGGCGAATGTGTTCGGATTGTAGGGCCATCAATAACATAACAATTAAGTATAGGCATCCCATACCTAGACTAGATGATTTGTTGGATGAATTACATGGTCCAAAAATCTTTTCAAAGATTGATCTTAAAAGCGGCTACAATCAAATCCGTATCAAACCGGGTGATGAATGGAAGACGGCTTTTAAGACCAATTTTGGTTTATATGACTGGTTAGTTATGCCTTTTGGCCTAACTAATGCACCAAGTACTTTCATGCGCCTCATGCATCATGTTCTTAGACCTTTCATTGGTAAGTTTGTTGTTGTTTACTTTGATGACATTCTCATTTATAGCTTATCTTTGAATGACCATAGGTTGCATGTTAGGCAAGTTTTAGAAACCCTTAGGAAGGAACATTTGTATGCTAACCTTGCTAAATGTATGTTTGCTCTTGATCATATAGAATTCCTAGGGTTTGTTGTGAGTTGTAAAGGGGTCCATGTGGACAAAACAAAGGTGATGGCCATTCAAAATTGGCCTACACCGAAATCTTTGAATGAGGTCCGAAGTTTTCATGGACTTGCTTCTTTCTATAGAAGATTTGTCCCAAACTTTGGTACCATTGCCGCACCACTCAATGACATAGTGAAAAATGATGTGGTCTTTCATTGGGGAGAAGCACAACAAAATGCTTTTGACACTTTGAAAGAAAAATTGACTAATGCTCCCATCTTGGCCCTTCCTAATTTCACTAAGACATTTGAGATTGAGTGTGATGCTTCAAGCATAGGTATTGGGGCTGTTCTCCTTCAAGAGGGTCACCCCATAGCCTATTTTAGTGAGAAATTGAAGGGAAGTCATCTCAATTATTCCACCTATGATAAGGAATTATATGCACTTGTTAGGGCTTTGTTTACTTGGCAACACTATCTTTTTCCCAAAGAGTTTGTGATACATAGTGATCATGAATCTCTTAAATATTTGAAAAGCCAAAACAAACTTAACAAGAGGCATGCCAAGTGGGTGGAATTCACTGAGCAATTTCCTTATGTGATCAAACACAAGCAAGGCAAAGTAAATATTGTGGCGGATGCTCTTTCTAGAAGATACACTTTGCTAAATCTTTTAACCTCTCAATATCTTGGTTATGATCACATTAAGGAACTTTATCATGATGACCTTGATTTTTCTCTCATCTATCAAGAGTGTCTTAAGGGAGGACACAAAGAATTTTTTATTCAAGATGGCTTTCTTTTTAAAGGAAAACGTCTTTGTGTTCCTCAAAGCTCTATTAGATTATCTCTTGTTAGAGAAGCTCATGAGGGGGGTTTAATGGGACATTTTGGGGTTGCTAAAACTTTGGATGTGTTGCATGAACATTTCTTTTGGCCTCATATGCATAAACATGTTCATAGTTTGTGTGATAAATGCATAGCTTGCCGCAAAGCTAAATCTAAAATGCATCCCCATGGTCTATATACTCCTCTTCCTATCCCTTCAATGCCTTGGGTAGATATATCTATGGATTTCATCTTAGGCTTACCCAAGACATCAAAGGGAAAGGACTCCATTTTTGTGGTAGTGGATCGTTTTTCAAAGATGGCTCACTTTATTCCTTGCCACAAAGTGGATGATGCATGCCACATTGCAAACCTCTTCTTCCAAGAAGTGGTTCGCCTACATGGGATTCCTAGGTCTATAGTGTCCGATAGAGATCCTAAGTTCTTGAGTCACTTTTGGAAGACCTTGTGGGGCAAGCTTGGAACTAAGCTTTTATTTTCTACAACTTGCCACCCACAAACTGATGGTCAAACCGAGGTGGTGAATAGAACTTTGGGACAACTATTGAGATGTTTTATTTCGGGGAATCCTAGAGTGTGGGAGAATTTACTACCCCATGTTGAGTTTGCATATAATCGTGTAGTAAATTCTACCACCTCACATTCTCCTTTTGAGGTAGTCTATGGGTTTAATCCCCTAACACCTCTTGATCTTCTTCCTATTCCCCTTCTTGGAGATGTCTTGTGCAAAGATGGTGATGAAAAGGCTTCTTTTGTGAAAAATTTGCATAAAGACATCAAGAAGAGAATTGAGAAGAAGGTTGGCAAGTATGCTGAACTTGCCAATAAAAGGAGAAAAGCATTGTTGTTTGATAAGGGCGATTGGGTTTGGCTTCACTTGAGGAAGGATCGCTTTCCTACTCAAAGGAAGTCCAAACTAATGCCTCGAGGGGATGGACCTTTCCAAATCCTCAAGAGGATTAATGACAATGCTTATGAGTTAGATATGCCTGATACATTCTTAGGTAGTCATACTTTTAATGTCAGCGATCTAACTCCTTTTTCTGTAGGTCTCCAGAATTCGTGGTCGAATTCTCTCCAACTCGGGGAGTATGATGGAGATCAAGCTCAAGAGGACATGGAGGCCAATCAACAAGATCAAGAAGAGGTAGAGGCACAAATGGAGGACGCCCATGGAGGTCAAAGCCCACCTCAAAGGCTTACAAGAAGCATGTTCAAAGCTTTAGAAGCTAGGGGACATTTATTTTCTCTTTTTGTAATTTCTTTGGTTGAAGGTGCTTAAGAGGGAAACATTAGAAACCTCTTTTGCTATAGCATCTTTTAGGCTTTAGTTAGGAGCTTTAGGAGGGGGGGTGTATTAGTAGATAGGTGTAGGAGTAGAATAGGAGGTGCCAAAGTGAAGGAAGAGGTCACACCTTCCTCATGCCTTGCAAATAGGCGTCGGTTCTAGATTGTTTTAGGGGGGAAATTTGAAATTGTTTAGCTTGCATTTTCATCACCTTAGGCTATAAATAGAGGTGCTTCCTTTGTAATTTTCAGATTTGAATTTTAGAGAAAAGAAACTATACTCAAATTTTGAGTGATCATTGGAGAGCTTTTGAGCCTTCTTCTCTAGTCTCATCTTGAAGGATCCATGGTGTCCTCAAGTGGCGGCAGCACACTCATCTAGGAGCAACCATCCTTCTAGTGGCGTGATCATCCAACCATACATCCATCTTCATGAGCACTCTCTTCTCCTTCCTTTCTTTTTTTGTTATTTCCTTGTCTTAGCTTGTTTCCTTGTTGTTTTTGGTTCGGCATTTTCATAATTCATTTGTGTTGCTTCGGTTCTTTTTGTTTTTCTTGCTGTTCTTCATCTTTCTTCTTCATTTTCCAGCTTTTGGTTCGGTACTTTTTAATTTCCAGCATTCAAATTCAGTTTGCTAGCTTTTGTGCCTTTTTGTTCGGTTCAATTTGACAATAATTGGATCTTCTATAAGAGTTTGTGTTTTGGCACTAGTTTTGGTGAGTTCTTGTTCATAGAACCTTGATCCATTTCTATGATAAAGTGCCTAGCTCTTAACCAACTCAAGATGATTCCTAAGAATGTCAAGAATCATTCTAATTGTGCTAGTGGAATTACATCATAACATCTTGTGCTCGACCTCCCCATCAACATGTAAGTCTATACTCGACAAAGGATAAGTCCTTTATGCTTTATTGAGGTCAGTATAGTCCATGCCCATTCTTCATTTTCCATTTAGTTTCTTTATCATGACACATTTGCAAGCCATGTCATGTATCAAGTTTCTCGGATGAATCTGACTTTGAGTAGCTTCTCAGTTTCAGCTTTGGTTGCATTTCATTTTTCATCTTCCTATTTTTTTGGGATACTGACATAACTTCTTTGTAGACCAAATATCAGGTGTGATGATGTCGGGGTCAGTCCCCGCATATCAGTCATAGTCCAAGCAAACAGGTTGGCGTTTTGTGTAAGGACTCAGTGTATCTTCACGGTGTCTTTCGTGTTTAGTGAAGTCCTAATTTGGGTGTAATGGTTCTCGTTCCATAATTGCAACAGGGTAACGTCCTCTCCAAGTTCTACTCGGACGTTGTTTATCCAAAGATCCAAGTTGGTTAAAGAGACATTATGGTCCTTTCTTGGACTTGCTTGAACTTAGTAGGCCAAATGATCCCAACTAGGCTACAATTGTTCAATTTTCGAGCTAGTCTCCTAACATTCTCTTGTCGTTGTTTGGTCTACGTGTATGGTGATGATGTTTCCTAATGCCAAGGGGAACTTCATCGCCAAATGTGGGGTAAAGACTATCGCCCCCAACTAGTTAAGGGATGACTTCCCTAGGAGGATATGTTAGGAGGTACCGTATCTTGATGGTTTGGATTTGTAGTTTTCACTCCCTAAACTTTGTGTAGGGATCTATATATCCTCTAGTATCAACTTGCTCTTTAGAGAATCCTACAATATGATCATCATAGGACTGAATCTCAATTTCATGTATCAAGAGCTTCTTAAAGGTCTTCTAATATAGTATGTCTACCTTGGTTAACTAGACTTTTCATCACTGCAAAGTTTTCTATTTCGATAGTTATAATTATGGGGTCATCTTGCGCAAGATCAATGGTTTTAAAATCTGGGATCAGTAAAAAGGTGATAGGGGGCATCCTTTGGTGAATGGGGACCACAGTCGTATTTACCAATTGTACTACACAAAAGTGTTGCTTTCTCTCCGAGGTCAACGTCCCTCTCCCGACGAAACCTCTGACTATGGTGTTAATGACTCACCCTTAGTGTTGCTTCTCTGGCATGTCCTTCTTGGTCAACACGGGCAGGCTAATTCAACCTTGACCTATTATCATCACCTCAACAGGATTATACTCGAGTGTCCCATATTTCGTAGTATCAATCGGCTCGCTCCTCTCTTCTCCCAAGTGAGTGAGGTACAGAGAAATATTCTTGTCTGATGAACCTTCGAAGGTGTCCTACTTGGATTAACTCCTCAATTTTGTCTATCAGAGTCAAGCATTCCTTGGTTGTGTGGCATAGGTTGTGGTGATATTTGCATTGCTTGCCTATCTCAACATTTCGTGGTGTTGGCACCTTTCGTGGGGTTGGAATGAGCCTCTTTAAGAATCTCACCCCAGTCAACATTCAGTAAGGTGTAATGGAAAACCTAAGTAATTAACTTTCCTTAGGTTTATTTTATGGTTGAGGTCTGCCAGTTTCTCTTTTTCCTCGGGTTTCTCAAGCTCGCTCTTGGCTCGGACCTGACTTTGAAACTCACAAAATTCTTCCAACTTCATGAATTTCGCAACTCTTCTTTTCAGCTTATTTAGGTTGGTTGCTAATTTCTTGCATAGACTATCTGCGAATGGCCCTAGTCTCAATATTATCACCATGTGATGGAGGGCCACCTCCAGATTGAGGTTTTAGATATTCAAGGCTACTTTCAAAAATCTATATTAAGAGCCTTAATTACTATTTCTTCTCCTATTGGATATTAACGAGGACGATTGATGTCATGTGGTGAGATCGATTTATTACGAACTACGTTCTGAATTTTACTACCAAGGTTTCAAAGTTTTCGATAGAAAAAGATGGAAAGTAGCTTAACTAACTTAACATTGTTCATTTGAGTCACATACACATCAACATGAACTAACTCAGTGTACACACAACAGAGTATCGCATCGTCCGAGGTGTAAAGGCTCATTTGAGTCACATAAACACCAACATGTTCATCGGGATCGCTTGTCCTTTCATATCGGTTTATACTTAATCCTTTCGAGTTGGGATAGGGTTCAATTTTCATTATTCCATCGATGAAAGCGTTTCATTGAGTACTTTCCAATTTTATTGAAGTGTTCTCCAATGTGTGAAGTTGTGATTCCACCTCCAATGTATCGTAATTGGAGGTACAAGGGGTCTTAGGGACATTGTTACAATTTTTGTCATCAGTTCTTGATATTCTTCTTCCTAAGGTAGGGACAAGTGGGTCCCTTCTAGCCTCCTCTTCATTTTCTCATTCTCTTGTCTGAGAACACAAATTTCTTTGGCAATCCTTTGTTTTATCTTTACCATCTCATTTTGAAGAGCCAAAAGTATAGTCATGTGTTTAGTCTCGGTTACTCTTACGTCTAAGTTAGTCATGTTTCTTTACGCATATTTTGGATGTAACCAGATCCACATGCATCCAAAAGATAAGGAGAAGATGATTTTTATGACGGATGATGCAAATTACTATTACGAGATCATGCCCTTCGGCCTTAAGAATGCCGAAGTCACTTTCTAGAGACTAATGGATAAGGTCTTCAAAAGCCTTATCGAGCAAAATGTTGAAGTATGTAGATGACATGGTTGTTAAGTCCAAATCAGGTCATTGACATGTGGAAGATCTCATTGAAGTTTTTGACGAGCATTTATTAAAAACCTAAAATGGAAAATAAGTAAACAATTAAAATGAATTAAATACTCTAATCAGTTGTACTGTCAAACTAAACAAGATTAACCTAAAAAGTCGTGATAATTTATGTTCACTTTGAATAGTTTCCTCACTCAACTCTATAAAATAGATTGACGTCACCTGGTGAAAAATATGTTTTCGGTAACATTGAATATTCCCACTACTAAATACTAACTTAAACGTCAGAAAATCTTTATAGGTCCCTCCCACCATTCTGACCAAGACTCGAGAAGAAACTGACAAGTAGGACCGCCTGATAATAATACAAAGTAGAATACACCTTCTAAATTTGTAAAAAACAATTAACATCAATCATAGAGCTAAGAAATAACAATACTGAAAAATTGGATGGTATAGCACAAATAATATAAATTAACTAGCATCGTGTAGCATTTATTAACCACGTGAGGTTTGATCTGTCTGTGTGAATAACATTTAATAAAAGAATTAAATTTGATGTGGGGGCCTATGGGAAAACAAACAAATAAATTACAGATAGTTCATACACTTGGGGGTAGATTCAATGCGGCTGAAGTCAAAGTGTGGTGATAGAATGGCTACTATATTATGGCAAAGTTCAAAAATTATAATCAGCCAACTTTGGTGTGAAGCTAGATCTGGAAATTGCTTGTTGCGAAATCATTTGAAAGTTCAAACTGAACCCATGTGCGTCATGTTTAATTCATTTCAATCTTCTAATCAACTAATTCATTAATCTCAGAAGTACATTTTCGATGCGGTATAATAAAGCCAACATAAATGGTTTTCAGCAAAAACGTGTCGGAAAGCCGTAATGAGCATTCGGAGAAAAACAGTTGAATAAAAAGGCCAAATAAATTATATTCAAATATAAGAAAAACTAAACTAAATTATTTCTTTTATAATATCATGTGCACTTAATATTACGAGGTTTCGTTTTCATTTGGACCAAAGTAGCAAATAGCCAAATGCTTTTTTTTTTTTTAACAAAACACCATCCAACAAAGTACCTAAACTCCTTCTTAACTTTAGGTTAATACATAACATCACTTACAAAGCATACCTTTGCCAAAAGAGGCATGCCAAACCTGTAAGTAAATTAATTTCTATAAAGTGACTCACATGACTTAGAGTTTGGGCTTTGGGCCCAAATATGATTTAATAATAATAATAGAATAAAGGTCCATTGGTTAATGTGAGAAATATATATATCTGATGATATACCTAATGAAAACCTACATCTGATGGAGATTGGGTACTAAAGGCTATAAGGTTTTGTCTCTGCAAATAATAGTTGTCTCACTGTTAACCATCACGAAAGTTGAGACAAGAACGGAATTGCAAGAGATAGATTGGGATAAAGGAGATAAAGTAACTGCCCAATTAGGATCACTCATGGATCAAGGTAAGTGCCTATTCCTTCTTGATTATATGATTGTGTGAGAATCATGATATGATAAGATCTATTTGTGAACATAAATGGTATGTGTTCAATTTACGTTTATTCATGTTTTGACTTACATGTGGTATCAGAGCCTTGTTGCTCATGTTGTGATTCTCCATGCTTTTCCAAAATCAAAGAACCCTAATTTTAAAATATTTTCAATTTATGAACTCTAATTTTAAAATTAGGATTTATAAATTAAGGTTTTCATTCCTCTATAATAGTTCCCTAATTGTCTTAAACCATCAAAATTAAAGAACCCTAATTTTAAAATTAGGGTTTATGGATTAAGGTTTCCATTAACCCTATAAGTTTTTTTTTTTTTTTCTTTTCATTACGTAATTTGGCTGCCTTTTGATCGTGTATAATGTGGGTAGCTTTTGGTCCAGTTTAGGATCAAAGACCAGACTCCTGACTTTGGAGTGGGCAGGCCAAACAAACACAGTGCCTTGTTCCATCACCCTTTTGTTCCAAACAAACACAGTCCCAGTTTTTTTTTTTTTAACACTTTACGTCATTAATTTTATTTTATTTTGATTAATGTTTAATTAAAGTTTTTAATTCAAATTTATGTTATGTTATAATATAATGCAATTTACATTTAAATTAAAGTTTAATTAATTAATTAAAAGTGAGTAGCGGAAAATTAATTTTTCTGTTTATGTATTATTTTTTTATTTTTTTTAAATGTAATTTAATTTGCATTAAATTAAAGTTTTAATGATTATGTTCATTAAATTAAAGTTTAATTAAAGTTTTAATGAAATTTTATTATGTTTTAATGTAATTTTATTTGCATTAAATTAAAGTTTAACTAAAGTTTTAATGTAATTTTATTTGCATTAAATTAAAGTTTAATTAAAGTTTTAATGAAATTTTATTATGTCATAATGTAATTTAATTTGCATTTAAATTAAAGTTTAATTAATTGATTGAAAGTGAGGAATGAAAAAAATTATATTTCCGCCTTATGTATTTAATTTTGAATTGAAATTTTGGAATTACTTGTATGATAGATTTGTAATCACCAAAGTGATCAAATCTTTAAGTTTTATTTAATTCCAAATTATAGATGAAATTTTATTTCATATAATGATATTATTTATGGAATTATTTGTATGGTAGATTTGTAATCACCAAAGTGATCAAATCTTTAAGTTTTATTTAATTCCAAATTATGGATGATGAAATTTTATTTCAATTAATGATATTATTTATGGAATTATTTGTATGATAGATTTGTAATCACCAAAGTGATCAAATCTTTAAGTTTTATTTAATTCCAAATTATGGATGAATTTTATTTCAATTAATGATATAATTTCTGGAATTATTTGTATGATAGATTTGTTAATCACCAAAGTGATCAAATCTTTAAGTTTTATTTAATTCCAGATTACTGATAAATTTTATTCCAATTACCTATAGAATGGATGCTAAATTATGAAGTATATGGGTAAATGGAAATTCATTATTATAGGGCATTATGGATCACCCAAAGGTTGATTAGTTGTCCTTATAATTAATGGATATGATTGTTGGTAGTGAGTATGTGTTATTAGTTTAGCTTGTATATCCAAAGATAACAAGTGTTTCTAGTTAATGCATACATCTTGCCAAATAAAGTTAATACTATTAGCATCATTATGTTTTGTGTATTAATGGATCTCCCAAAGGAGAACATTAGTATACATATAATGTTTTCTGAATCTGTATAGTATGTTTAGTTTATGACTCGAAGTATTAATGTTAAGCATGTGTGATTGCAGTATCTATTCCTGTACCCTTACGTTCACAAGTTACGTCTGTTCCAGTCTTTAATGCTTATTATGTATGTTTTGAATCAAACTTAACTGAAGTTCCACATAATTCTTGGTGGATTGATTCTGGATGCACAACTCATGTTTCTAACATGATGCAAGGATTCCTTTCAACCCGAACCATAAAGCCAAATGAAAAGTTTGTCTTCATGGGAAATAGAGAGAAGGTTCCAGTGGAAGCAGTCGGGACTTATCGTTTAATCCTCGACACTGGATTTTATTTAGACCTGATGGATACTTTTTACGTACCTAGTATATCTAGGAATTTAGTATCATTGTCTAAACTTGATGTTGCCGGATACTCTTTTAAATTTGGGAATGGATGTTTCAGTTTATATCAGCGTACCCATTTGATTGGATCTGGTACTCTTTATGATGGATTATATAGATTGAATCTCGATAATCTATATGCTGAAACTCTTATGACCTCGCATCATGATGTTGGCATTAAACGAAGTTTGGTGAATGAATGTTCTGCTTTCTTATGGCACAAACGTTTGGGACATATTTCCAAGGAAAGAATGGAGAGATTGGTAAAGTATGAAATACTTCCAAGTTTGGATTTTACTGATCTGAATGTATGTGTGGATTGTATTAAAGGCAAACAAACAAAACACACAAAGAAGGGAGCCACAAGAAGTACTCAGCTTCTTGAAATTATACACACTGATATATGTGGACCTTTTGATGCAAGTTCTTTCAATAAAGAAAGGTATTTTATCACCTTCATTGATGATTTTTCACGTTATGGTTATGTCTATTCACTGCATGAAAAATCGCAAGCGGTGAATGCCTTGGAAGTTTATATAAATGAAGTGGAAAGGCAATTAGACAGAAAAGTGAAAATTGTCAGGTCAGATAGAGGTGGTGAATATTATGGAAAGTATGATGAAAGTGGACAACACCCTGGTCCGTTTGCTAAGTTCCTTGAGAGACGTGGTATTTGTGCTCAATACACAATGCCAGGTACACCACAACAAAATGGTATTTCAGAAAGGCGTAATCGAACCTTAATGGATATGGTTAGGAGCATGTTAAGTGAGTCAACTGTACCTGTTTCATTGTGGATGTATGCTTTAAAAACTGCCATGTATCTATTGAACAGGGTTCCTAGTAAGGCAGTTCAAAAGACACCTTTTGAATTATGGACAGGAAGGAAACCCAGTTTGAGACACTTGCATGTTTGGGGATGTCAGGCAGAAGTCAGAATATACAATCCGCAAGAGAAGAAATTGGATGCAAGAACAATCAGTGGATATTTCATTGGTTATCCAGCAAAGTCAAAAGGGTATATGTTTTACTGTCCTACCCATAACACAAGAATTGTTGAATCTGGAAATGCACGGTTCATTGAAAATGATGAAACCAGTGGGAGTAATACTTCACAAAATGTGGAGATTAAGGAAGTTAGAGTACAAGTTCCTTTAACTAGTACCTTTACTTCAAGTATTGTTGTTCCTAATGTAGCTGAGTCACTCAACGATGAAGAAGAACAACAAATTAATGATCATGAAGAAAACAATGAACCTGTAGTAGAACAACCACAAGAAATAGTATTAAGAAGATCTCAAAGAGAAAGAAAGTCTGCTGTTTCGAATGATTATGTGGTTTATCTACAAGAGTCAAAAAATGACTTAAGTATTGATAATGATCCAGTTTCATTTTCAGACGCCGTCAATGATGATAATTCTGATAAGTGGTTAGATGCCATGAAAGATAAGCTTAAATCAAAGGCACAAAATGATGTATGGGACCTTATAGAATTGCCAGAAGGATGCAAGAGAGTCGGGTGTAAATGGGTCTTTAAGACTAAACGTGACTCTCATGGCAATATCGAACGTTACAAGGCCCGACTTGTTGCCAAAGGTTTTACTCAAAAGGATGGCATTGATTATAAAGAAACATTTTCACCTGTTTCTAAGAAAGATTCCTTTAGAATTATCATGGCATTAGTAGCTCATTATGATCTTGAGTTGCATCAGATGGATGTCAAAACTGCTTTTCTGAATGGGGATTTAGAAGAGGATGTTTATATGGACCAACCAGTGGGGTTTATTGAAAAAGGAAAGGAACACATGGTGTGTAAACTTAAGAAATCAATATACGGGCTTAAACAGGCTTCTAGGCAATGGTATCTTAAGTTTAATGATACTATTGTGTCCTTTGGGTTTAAGGAAAACATCGTTGATCGGTGTATATATCTGAAGGTTAGTGGGAGCAAGTTTATATTCTTGATTTTGTATGTTGATGATATATTGCTTGCAACTAATGATCTTGGTCTATTAAGTGAGACTAAGAAGTTTCTCTCTAATAACTTTGAGATGAAAGATATGGGTGAGGCATACTATGTGATAGGAATTGAAATATTCCGTGACAGATCACAAGGACTGTTAGGTTTGTCTCAGAAAGCATATATTAATAAAGTTTTAGAGAGATTCAGAATGGATAAATGTTCGACATCTCCTGTTCCAATACAGAAAGGAGACAAATTTAGTCTCATGCAATGTCCAAAGAATGACTTGGAACGGAAACAGATGGAGAATATACCTTATGCATCTATTGTTGGGAGTTTAATGTATGCTCAAACTTGTACAGACCAGATATTAGTTTTGCAGTTGGTATGCTTGGTAGATACCAGAGTAATCCAAGATTGGATCATTGGAAAGCTGCAAAGAAAGTTTTAAGATACTTGCAAGGAACGAAGGATCACATGCTTACTTATAAAAGATCTGATCATCTTGAGGTGATTGGATATACAGATTCAGATTTTGCTGGCTGTGTGGATACACGAAAGTCTACATTTGGTTATGTGTATCTTTTAGCCGGAGGAGCGATTTCATGGAAAAGTGCGAAGCAGTCAGTCATCGCTGCGTCCACTATGGAGGCTGAGTTTGTGGCATGCTTTGAGGCCACAGTTCAGGCTAATTGGTTGCGGAATTTTATTTCAGAACTTGGAATTGTTGACAGTATTGCCAAGCCGCTGAAAATTTATTGTGATAACTCCGCAGCAGTCTTCTTTTCTAAAAACGACAAGTATTCCAAAGGTGCTAAACATATGGAATTGAAATACTTTGCCGTTAAAGAAGAAGTTCAGAAACATAAAGTGTCAATAGAACATATTAGCACTGATCTTATGATTGCTGACCCTTTAACAAAAGGGTTACCGCCCAAAACATTTACTGGTCATGTTGTAAATATGGGCATTATGTTTACTAATGAATTATGAATGTTGTTAATGCTTATTTGACACTTTGAGCTCATTGATAAATAAAGTTTCTGAAATTTATGTTGTTTTCTACTTTATGTATATGCATGCAAATTATGTTATTATGGTGTGGAAAACAAATTATGTTGTTATTGATGACAATGACATTATGTTTGAACCTATTATGAATTTCTCACTATAAAGTCATATTAAGGAGAAAGAATGATATAGTAGTACATGGAAGGAAATGTGTTGATTCAAATGACATGTAACCGCCATGACTCTTATTATTTTTGTATTCTTGATTATGAATAATGATAGAACCAATTTATGTAAGGCCTTTTAAATGCGCATTTATGTAATTATTAAATCATGAAAGTATTATAACTCATATGAGTCAAGTGGGAGAATGTAAGAAATTATGTAAATTAATTTCTATAAAGTGACTCACATGACTTAGAGTTTGGGCGTTGGGCCCAAATATGATTTAATAATAATAATAGAATAAAGGTCCATTGGTTAATGTGAGAAATATATATATCTGATGATATACCTAATGAAAACCTACATCTGATGGAGATTGGGTACTAAAGGCTATAAGGTTCTGTCTCTGCAAATAATAGTTGTCTCACTGTTAACCATCACGAAAGTTGAGACAAGAACGGAATTGCAAGAGATAGATTGGGATAAAGGAGATAAAGTAACTGCTCAATTAGGATCACTCATGGATCAAGGTAAGTGCCTATTCCTTCTTGATTATATGATTGTGTGAGAATCATGATATGATAAGATCTATTTGTGAACATAAATTGTATGTGTTCAATTTACGTTTATTCATGTTTTGACTTACAAAACCACCTCAAGCAAAAGGCAGATAAAGAATCTTAGCCAAACCAATTTGTAATAACTTTCTTATTTTTTTTTTTTTTCACCAATTATGCTTATAGTTAGCTATTAAAAAATAAATTTTAAGACTAGTCAATTTCTACATTAGATTATATAATGGGTAACAAGTGGATGTATTATTAATCCAATCGATTTTTTTAGGATATATTTTATATGAGTATGATACTAAATTAAAAAGTTGACTTTAAGTCTAATTCAATCTTATAAAATTGATTTATAAAATAATATTTAATTCATTTATATATTATAAAATATTTTTATCTCTAATCGAGTTTTCCAATATCTATATATAGAATTTTGGAATATATTAATGAGTGTCTAGGTTTAATCATTGTTAAACAAAAACAAAATCATTCCACAAATTTGTGAGTTACTTTCCAGGTTACACATCAAGGACACTCTCTTGACTTGGTCACTCAGAAGATCCCATCCGTTGTTTTGTTCTCTTCTATTGCTCTTCTTCTTCCTTGTCTTCTCTAGCCTCCTCCTTTCAACTTCACAGAGAAAAAAAGCATAAATGCTATGTTACTGAACTTTCTGATTTGTTCTGTCCTTAAATGCGAACAGACAAGCAGACAACAATCCTACCGTCAGTAAATAATAGTTTGAACAAAATATTCATTACTTTTCCATCTAAATTACCATCAAAATAGCTGCTGTCAAGAGAGGTTATTTCACAAGTACGATAAAAAAATTCATAAATTAAAAAAAAATTATATATAAATTAAAAGTAAAATAAAAATATAGAAGTTATATAAAAAAAATCATATTCAGTTACACGTAAATTAATTTTTTATATAAAAAATGTTATTGTAGTAAATATATCATTGAAAATTTCTTTGGACATCATGCCCTTTCCTTTGAAGATGTTTACTCCAAATAAGTCCAAATATATCCAAAACTGAGTATTTAGTTTCAAACATGTTTTTAGAAAATGAAAAAAAAAAATTACTGTGTTATTGTTACCCATTTCCTTGGTTCAATTTTATTTCTATTTAATTTTTATAAAACTTACGTGGCTGTTTTTTTTATTGAAGTGTTTCTTTTAATATATTTTAAACAATTTAATCTATAAATTAAACATATATACATTACGTTTTTATTTTAAAAAACAAAACATAAGTTCATGGTCACTTGAAGAAATCAATTTAGTATTTTCTTCATTTTATCCTATTTTTTAATGCAGTTTGTTTGGCTAATTTGGAAACAGTGCTATGCATGCCTGAGGATAATGTCGGTAGATTATTTTGATCATATTTCACACTTCTTGTATTTAAATTTGTTAAATGCTCATGTCCAGGTAAATGTTGTTTGAGATAATGTTTGAATTGAAATTTTTAGTGAAATCTAGAAGCACATGAATAAACATATTTTCAAAGGTGGAGTGATTGATCATTCATAAATGTTCACCTTGGCTCAATTAAAGGTTTGGTATTTGATAACATCTGAATATTTTTCTGCTTGCTTTACTTATTCTGAATGGTGCTTCGATCCTGTGGCCTATATGTTTTCGATTAAGTGAACTTCTGCAAGGTTTCTTCTTTTGGCTGGGTTGTTTGTTGTTTTTAGTTTTGTAAGGATTAAGTTGTTTGAAAGGGGTTTGGTGGGTATTGTTGTGTTATGTTAATGTGTTGGATCACCCATAAAGTGGTTCATATTTATTCATTTTTTACTTACTGATAAAAAATATTATCTTATTTTTTATATATTTTTTATTTCTTTTATAGTATGAAAAGTTATATAATTTGTCATGAAAAAACGTAATTAAGAAATGAGACTTTAGTAAAAGTGTTCAGTTATATTTTGCAATAAAGTTTAATTTTCATATATATTGTGAGAAAATTGATTTTTAAGGTATCAATAAATAAAAAAGTATATAGTTGAAGTAATTTGTAGGTGAATCAACTTATCTACTATGTTACTAAGAAAAGAAGGCACTAGGTATTTTTATTAAACTATCCAGTCCAAGATTATGGAGACAAAACATAATTTTACCCTGTGAAACCAAGGAATGAAACGTAAGTACTTATAGTGTAAATAAATAATTTTCAAAATAAAAATTCATTTTACTAACAATACTCCTATATTGTATTATATGATTGACATGTTTTAATTAAAAGAAGTTTGTAGGATAAGATTGTTGTTTTTAAAGTTATTTGGGTAATTAAAGATTTAATTCGTTTAGTGGCAAATTCGTCTAAAGTTTCAATGAAGAATAATCTGTTGGATTTTCAACGTGATTAAGTTGTTTTGATATTAATATTCGTATTGGTAGAGTTCTTCATCTTCTTCCTGTTAGATGGGAGTTCCCTTCACCAGGCTGGGTTAAAATTAACGCTGTTAGGGGATGTCCTAGTCTTGCTACTTGTGGAGATATTTTTCGTGGGAGTATGAGGGAGTTTATTGGTGTTTTCTCTGTGTTTCTTGAAGTCCAGAATGCTATGGTTGCTGAGTTTTATGGAGTTATACATGTTATGGAGGAAGCTCAAAAGATGAGACTTACTAATGTCTGGCTTTAATGCGATTCTACCTTGGTTTGTGTTGCATTTACTTCTAGGACTAATGTTCCGTAGATGTTTCGTAATCAATGAAATATTTGTCTTAATTATTGTGGGAAAATCAGGGGTAGGATTACTCATATTTTTCGTGAAGGAAATGTTTGTGCTGATAAGTTGACTAATTTAAAATTTATTCATAGAGAATCATTTCATTGTGGTATAATAGACTTCCATCTAGTATGTTCTTAGATTTCTTTATGAATAGGTATAGTCTACCTATGTATCATTTTTTGTTAACATATGAGTTTTGGTCTAATCCTCCATATATATATATTATTTTTTTTTTTATCAGCAATGAATAAATAAAATTAAAGGGGATACTTCAGGGGTATCCCAACCCATATACAGTAACCAGAAGTGGACTTCCTATATCCACAAGCGAAACTCACCTTTATGTTTGGAGTAGAACAACCTTAAAGTGAGAAAACCCTACCAAAAAATAACCAACATCGGCGACCACCAATTACACATATAGTGGACGCCGTTTCATCGATCGGCGATCATGTTGACCTAAGGAGATCACCGCTTCATCAGCCGGCGATCATGTTGATCTTTGCATACCTACGGCGACCACCGACTACGCACATGGAGATCGCCGGTTAATCGACCGGCGATCATGTTGTCCTTGTAAAACTTCAGCACCCTCCGACTAGGCGTTCATGTTGATCTTTGCATACCTACGGCGACCACCGACTACGCACCTAGAGATTGCCCGTTGATCGACCGACGATCATGTTGTCCTTGTAGAACTTCATCACCCTCCGACTAGGCGATCATGAGCGACCACCGACTATGCTTGCATGGAGATCACCGCTTCATCGACCGGCGATGATGTTGACCTTTGCATAACTTCGACGACCACCGACTACACACGCAAGGAGAACGCCGCTTCCTCGACCGGCGATCATGTTGGCATTTGCATAATTTCGGCGACCATCGACTACTCACGCATGGAGATCGCCGTTTCATCGACCAGCGATCAAGTTGACCTTTGTATAACTTCGGCGACCACCGATTACACACATATGGATAACGCCGCTTCATCGACCGACGATCATGTTGACCTTTGTATAACTTCGACGACCACCCCCTACGCTCACATAGGGATCACCACTTCAACGATCGGCGATCATGTTGACCTTTGCATATCTTCGGCTACCACCGACTACACACATAGGGAGATCACCGCTTCATCGACGGCGATGATGTTGACATTTGCATGTCTTCGGCAACCACCGACTATGCACGCATGGAGATTGCCTCTTCATCGACCGGCGATCATGTTGACCTTCCAACCCAAATTTGAACATCCAATCTTCACATTTAGGCACCTGCATAATCTTAGCCCCTGCGCCACGTTTGTCATAAGCCTAAACATTGCAGTAATTGCTGCCACTACTGACTAGCCACACTTCAGCATTTACCAGCAAAAGCACCTGTCAGCGCCACACAAAGGAATTCTCCACCTATCCCTCTGCCCTGCTTTGCCAGTCTTATTATTGCACCTCAGAATTTCCTCTGTCATTCGTTCCAGCTTATTACAACCTCTCAATACAGATGCCTGGGTTCAAAGTCCAGTCTACAAAAGAGTAATTAAAAGATTTAGTCCTATGTTTAAGCCAAGACCATATACTTTTTTGTATTTTTTTTCTTTTAATAATATTTTTTTTATGTGATGACAGATAATTGTTGTTATTTGAAGTTCAGTCTAATTGAGATGTCAAGTTGCATAATGATACCTAACATAAAAACTTTTATTAAAAAAAATAAAATAAATTTGTAGCTTCAAAATCAAATATTTCTTACTTTCACCCAATTACCGTTCAAGTGAGAGACACGCGCAAATCGTGCCAACATACGGCCCTAAGGGTTGAATGGTGGGTACGGGTCTACAAATGGTGGATTTTGGTCAATCCTTCCATGCATTGTGGACAAACCCTGTAATTAATTCATTAATTAATTAATTATATATATATATATATTACATTTATTATTATTTTTCTTTTTTATCCTCTCTCACCTTTTATTATAGTCCAATTTTAGAGTGTCCATTCATGTGTTTTTATTTATTTCTTTTCTATCTTATTTTGATATAATGTGATAGGAATGAAAGTAAAATAAAAATAATTTGCAACGTTAACACCTGATTTAGTTTAATAGAGTTATAATATATATATATCAAAATATTAAAAAAATTAATTTCTTAGCTTTGTTTGGTTTCTTGGTTATTATGTGCAATCAAATCATCAACACAATATAAAAATAATTTATTTTTTTAATGGTTTTTGGACTTAATATTATAACCATTATAGATGTATCTTCTGAAGTACCCGTCATTCATAACACCTATAAAATTGTTATAATATTATACAACAGTAAGAACACATATGAGTGCACACACCTGCACGGCACACAACCTTATAGTCACAACATATTTGTACAAATAGATACAACATCATTGCACTACTAAAGACACGCTGTTTAAGCGAGTTCACCCCAATTGAAGGACCTTGCTTCCTTAAATAGAAGTTTTTTTTTCACTTAAGCAACATCACATTGCTTAAGCGACACTAGCTTTAGAGGAGAGAGTTGATACAACATCTTTCTCACTTGGATGACCTCTCGTTGAGCAATCATCTTCAGGTATAAAGAATTGATTCAATGACTCCTTTGCTCAAATGCTCATTAATCAGTTGAGCATTAGCTTAAGCGATCACTTGAGTCATGATATTACTTATAAAATCCAACAAGGACCATAATCACCAAGCACATTGCTTTTTCAACTTCTAAGGACTACATTGTTGCTTGAACAACCACACTATTGTTTGAGAGATATTTTCTAGTTGCATGGCCTTATATGTTCTAGAATCTCATACACCATTGTCATACCTCAACACTTGAATGACTTGTCATCCTAGGATTTTCACTTATTCAATAGGGAACAAAATTTTTGATGGATTTGTGCCTTCATGACCGAATTCTATGATTGAATTTTGGAGAGAATTGGCGGAAGCTTCAATGGAGGAGGTGTGCAAGGAGGCTCACATGGAGCTTGTGGTTTCCTTTGAGGTGCATGCTAAGTATGGAGAGTAATAGGTGAGGTCTAATCACTTGAGATAGGTGGAAAGTTGAAGACTACAGTGTCTATCCTAAAGAGGCAAGACAAGAGTGAGAATTGACTCAATATTTTTGGCAACAATTTCACTCATTCATTAATCTTCCAAATACATGAACCAAGCACCTCCTTATATAGGATTAGAGGGTTGATTTTGAACAAGTAGAAAAGGTGGGAAAATTCAAAATAAAATGGGTTTGAATTTGGCACCTAAAATGAGCTCACATGGTGTGTAACATGTGCTCATTTTTAGATCTAATGGGTCGGCCTAGGTTAATTAAGAGTTTTCTAGAAACCCTAATTTAACCTAGGTTGGTCTTTAGATGCCTAATCGAACCCTAATCACAATTAAAGAAAAATACAAGTAAAATTCCTATTCTATTTTGACAAGAAAATAAGTTCTACTCTACACTAGATTTATGACATCTTTGAACATATATTGGGAGGTTTCTCTACCATCAGTAGCTGTATCCAGTCCTCTTGAATCTTCTTTGCCATAGCTTTAGTAGTTGGCCCTGATCTTCTATTTGTTGGGCTTGTACTTGGGCTTTTGCTTGGGTCTTTTCCATCATCCCCTCCCTCTTGAAGAGGTTTTGTCCTCAAATCCAATGCTTATGCCTCTTCATCTTTAATACCTACAAAAGGGGTTAAATCCATAATATTGAAAGTAATATGTACACCATATTTTTCAAGCAGGTCTATTTGATATGCATTATTATTGATTCTTTTGAGGACTTGGAAAAGACCATCTCCTCGGGGACTAAGTTTGAATTTCCTCTTAGTAGGGAATCCATCCAAGCCAAACCCAATGTCTTCCCTAAAAAATTATCTCTCTCTTCCCTTTATAGCTATGTTTCAAGTATTTCTTTGTTTTTTTGCTGTATTTGATCTTTAATCCTCTCATGCATTTTCTTAACAAATTTAGCCTTTGTTACTCCTTCCTTATGCACAAATTCTTGTGGATTAGGTAGAGGTAACAAATCCAAAGGAGTACGAGGATTGAATATATACACAGCTTCAAATGGAGAAATATTAGTAGCTTTATGAACTACTCTATTATATGCAAATTCAATATGGGAAAGGTACTCATCCCTAGTTTTGTGGTTGTCTCTCATGATTGCCCTAGGCATAGTAGAAAGAGATATATTTTCAAATTCATTTTGACCATCCGTTTGAGAATGACAAGAAATTGAAAATTTCAACTTAGTTGCAAGTTTTTCCAAAAGAGTCCTAAAAAAATGGCCTACAAATTTTGGATCTCTATCCGAAACTATGCTTTTAGGTAAACCATGAAGTCTTACCACTTCTCTAAATAAGAGCCTAGAGATTTTGTTAGCATCATCCATTTTATGGCATGAAATAAAATGTGCCATCTTTCTAAACTTATCCATAACCATAAAAATGGAATCAAAACCTCTTGTTGTCTTAGGAAGTTCTAATATAAAATTCATGCTTATGTCTTCCCATGAAGCATTTGCAAAAGGTAAAGGAGTATAAAGTCCATGAGACATTGTCTTAGATTTAGCTTTTAAACAAGAAATGCATCCACGACAATATCTTTGGACATCTTTCCTCATGTGTGGCCAAAAGAATTTTCCTTTTAAAATTTCTAGAGTTTTATCAACTCCAAAATGGCCCATGAGTTCTCCTTCATGAGACTATTTAAGAAGTTTTCTATGTGTTCTTTTACAAAGAAGGAGGCCTGAAGTTTGTTCAGAAAGAAGTATCTTTTCAATTTTATTTTCTTCTTTCTGAATGACCTTGTGTGAAGGAACACTTTTCTCCCACACCTCTTTTTCCTAACGGGTTTTTTCTTGGTTTTCTACTTCTTCTTTTCATCTTTTTTTTTTTCATTTGTACTTGATCCTGTATCACTTGTGAAGGTGATAAGGGACAAAGTACAAACTTCTTTTCTCTATGAGTGAAAGTGATCTCATTGGTAAGACCATTGTGCATAGTTTTCTTATCAATTTGCCATAGTTTACCCAACAAAATATGACAAGCTTCCATGGGAACTACATCACATAAAACTTTGTCTTTATAGTTTCCCACTGAAAATTTGACTTTTTCTTCCTTGTCTATAGTTAATTCCCCATCTTCATTTTTCCATTGAAGTTTGTAAGGTTTAGGATGAGGTATTAATTGTAGATTTAGCTTCTCAACCACACTAGCTAATGACTTTAAGCTCTTGATCTTGCGGTTTTTGTGGTGGTTTTGCGTAAGCTTCAATGGATTGTTGGTGGAACAAGGCTCTCCTAAGAGTGGTGGTAGCCTTGGAGGTGCATGGAGAGTAAGAGAGTGAGAGAGGTTTGGCCAACTCTCTTTGTAGGTGAAAGGTTTGAAGATTAGAGACCTAAATCTTAAGAGATTTTAGGCAAGGGAGTAAGAATGGCACATTTTGGCAGCATTTCATTACTCAAATTAATCTTGAATTTACATGACCCAAGCTCCTCTATATATAGCAAGAGTGGGCTGAATATGAAAAGAGAATTGGAGGGAATTTCAAATGACAAGAACTTTGAAGGATTAAGTACAAACTTCTTTTTCTTGTGGGTGAAGGTAATCTCATTAGTTAGACCATTGTGCAAGGTTTTCTTATCAAATTGCCATGGTCTACCTAATAAGATATGACAAGATTCCATAGGTACTACATCACATAAAACTTTGTCTTTGTAGTTACCTATAGAGAACTTGACTTCCACTTGTTTATCTACACTTAGTTCCCCACTCTCATTGATCCATTGTAATTTGTAAGGTTTAGGATGAGGAACTACTTGTAGATTTAATTTTTCAACCATCCTAGTGCTACAACAATTGCAGCATGATCCACTATCCACAATGAGAGAGCATATATTTTCTAAAACATTGCATCTTGTGTGAAAGATGTTCTCTCTTTGTGTTTCTATGGATGCACTAGGTTGATTATTGAGGGTTCTCCTAATCATCAATAAGTCCCCCTCTAAAGAATTTACCCTCTCATCATCTCCCCCTTCCTCTTCTTTTTCACTAGGCTCATCCCCACCACTAGTGTATTCATCTATTCCTTTTAAGAACCAAGATCTTTGGTTTGGACATTGTGCTTGCACATGTCCTCTTCCAAAGCATTTAAGACATTTGGTGTCCCTAGCACGAATGGGTGGAGTGAAGGTATCCTTTATTAAAGGTTTGGTAGTTTCTTTTGGTTTCTCTTTAGATGAACTATCTGCCCTTTTAAAATCTCTCTTGGGATAGGAGTTAGGATATGAACCTACTCTTTGACTTGAAGTTTTTCTTAAATGTTGTTGTTCAACTTTAATGCAAAGTTGAACCAAATCATTCAAGTCTTGATAAGGTAGAAGTTCAACCCTATCTCTTATCTCAAGATTGAGCCCACTTAGGAATCTAGCTATGGTGGTGACCTCATCCTCTCTAATAAAGGCTCTCATCATATAAAGCTCCATCTTTTGTCTATACTCTTCTACACTCATATTTCTTTGTTGGAATCTTTGGAGCTTGGCCATTAACTTCCTATTGTAGTAGGAGGGTATGTGGCGGCGTCTTAGGGCTCTCCTAAGGTCATTCCAATATTCTATGGGAGGTTCCCTATGAAGACGCCTATCTCTTTCTATAGATGTCCACCAATACATAGCATTTCCTTGAAAACTAAGAGTGGCTAAGGGCACTTTCCTTTCTTCATTCACTCTATGGCAAACAAAAAGTTGCTCTACCTTCATTTCCCAATCTAGGTATACTTCTACATCTTCTTTGCCATGGAAATGAGGTAGGTCTACCCTAACCTCTCTTGGGCTTTCTTGCTCTTTTCTTCTATTTCTCCTAGGGGGTGGTTGATAATAGTAATTTATTCTAAGACTTCCCTCCCCAAGAGAATCATGATCTTTAGAGCTAGATGCATGAGAATGTAATTTTTTTGAATTTTGAGAATTCTCATCCTTTGTTTTAGTTAATTCATTAATTTTGGCCTCATTCTCCAATTGTCTATATGAAATTAATTGAACGTCCTTGGAAAGTTGTTTTAAAAGAGATTTTAAGGACTTCATATGACTTTCAATAGATTTAGAGGAGTGAGAAGTCATGACTAAAACTTTGTGTTTAGAAGTGCTTTACTTCAAGAAAGAAAAGGAAAGTTAATGAAGGTAGCTTTCCAGGTAAGAGAGGTGAGTCACTAAGGACTACTTAAGTACCAAATCTTGCCTTAGCCAAAAACTATCCCTCAAAAACTTTACACAATTCTTTTTCTAAGTAAATTACTTAGAACACAATGAGGATGGAGAAATCAAATTTTATGCAAGAAAAACGATGCAAAGCTATTTAACAAATAAAGCAATTTATCAAAGCTTTAAACAAAGATAAGGGTAAGAAAATTGAAGCAAGACTAAGCAAAGATTAACGTAGAGAAATCTAGCTAACACAATTAACAAAGCCTAATCTACAAAGCTTAAACTAGTCGTTTCCTAGGTGAGGCTTCTTAGACACTTTGAGCCTTTGAAGACACACTCACCGTCTAATTCGTGATTAATCCACTAATTAACGAAAGTGAAATTTAATTACAACTCAAGAAATGCAAAGAAATTGTATTACACAAATTTAATTTCAGCTTGCTAAGCTCCTTTGGCTTGTTTTTGCTCTTCTTTGTTGTGTCCTTCAAAGTGTATGGTTTGTTTTTGGTATTTGTATTTGCTGCTGCTCCTTACCTTGAACCTCTTATGATTTAAGCAATTAAATTCTCCAAAACAGTACCTACTAAGTAGAGCTAGACTCTCCTCAAGTCAGTTTCCACTTAACAAACACCAATTGAAATTTATCCACCAACAATATAGAGATCAAGAAAAGAAAGCAAGAAACAATTAAATTTTAAAAACAGCACCACAGTAATTGGATTTAATGATATGACACAACTAGAAAGAGTTCAGAATGATATTGGACAAGCAAAATAAAAAAATAGGCACTCAACAAAGGTTGGCACACAAAAGGAACCTAAAGAATGACACTAGAATTGATTTGAAAAACCAAAACAACACTACTGGAAAATTTCAGGTTTAGAAAGCGAGACTTAAAATATTTATGCTGAGCTGGCTATTTTTAATTTTCTTCTGAAAATTTAAACACAAATAATTCATAATCTTAGCAAACTTTTGGCTCTGAAATCACAGCAAAAACATGCACCAATTAATTATGATAAAGTTTTCAAAATCAATGTCCAATTACCGCCAGTTTTTAGCCCCAGAATGCACACTTTTTTTGAGTGATTTATCTTTTTTTTTCTATTTTTCCTTTTCAACTAATTCTTTTTTTCTTCTTTTTCTAACACTTCAAACCACTGAAATCCAGAATCTCATAATTTTATTGCAACGTATTTAATTTTCATAACACAAAACAGCCAGAACAGAATTTGTAAAAACAGAGGATTCCTAATTCTGGAATTAAAAACAAAATGAGAAACTACAAAAACACAATGGAATGAATGTTATAGGAATTTGTATGGATCTAGCATACAAATATGAACTCAAACTAAAAGGAAAAATGCACCAAAGGAACAAATCAATTCAGAATTCAAATTAAACACTCAAATCAAAACAAGAAACAAATGAATCAAGAAAAGTACTACTAAGATTTCTTGACATTCTTGGAAATAAAATGACTCAAGAACATCATATGAACCGAATAGAAATTCAAACAAGACTAAAGTAACCTAAAATCAAAACAACAACACAATTCACCATAGATACCTACACAAAAATTGAAAATAAGGTGCTCAAGAACAAATTGAACAATTTCTACCGATTGAAATGCTTAGAATAGCATCTAAATCAAATTAAAAATGTAAAAACAGCAAGACAACATGAACAAGAGATGAACAACATGAAGATAAGAAGAACTCAAACAGAAAAATGAAAAGAGACACTTATCTCTTGAAGACCATAGCTCTAGATACCAAATGATGACTTTGAGCTCTTGATCTTGCGGTTTTTGTGGTGGTTTTGCGTAAGCTTCAATGGATTGTTGGTGGAACAAGGCTCTCCTAAGAGTTGTGGTAGCCTTGGAGGTGCATGAAGAGTAGGAGAGTGAGAGAGGTTCGGCCAACTCTCTTTGTAGGTGAAAGGTTTGAAGATTAGAGACCTAAATCTTAAGAGATTTTAGGCAAGGGAGTAAGAATGGCACATTTTGGCAGCATTTCATTACTCAAATTAATCTTGAATTTACATGACCCAAGCTCCTCTATATATAGCAAGAGTGGACTGAATATGAAAAGAGAATTGGAGGGAATTTCAAATGACAAGAACTTTGAAAGTGGCGCCCATTTTTAGACTTAGCACATGGAGCACATGTAGCATATTTAACATGTGATGGAAAACATTTAGCACATGTTAAATATGAAATATGTGGAAAATGTGCCTTAGTTAAAAACATAACCGGCCTTAGTTAAAATTAGGTGTTTTAGAAATCCTAATTTAACCAAGGTTGGTTTTTAGGTGCCAAATTTCATCTAAGGAAAAATTACAAATAAAATTCCTAATCTAATTTTGACAAGAAATTAAAATCTAATCTACACTAGAGTTTATGACATGTAGAATGTGTCCTCTTGACCCCTCTTTGACTATGACTCTAGTGGTTGCCTCAATGTAGCATTTTGGTGGCCTCTCAAAGGGTTGGTGCTAGGGCCTCTTCCATCACTAGTGCTACAACAATGGCAGGAAGAGCCACTATGCACAATGGAAGAACAAACATTTTCTAAAACTTTACATCTTGTATGGAAAATGTTCTCTCTTTGTGTCTCTTGGTTCACACTAGATTGGTTGTTGAGGGTTCTTCAAATCATCATTAACTCCCCCTCACATGGATAAGCTCTCTCATTATTTTCTTTTTCTTCCTTTCTAATTCTCCTAGTTTGAGGTTGATAATATTCATTCATTTTAAGGTTTTTCTCATCATATGAATCACTCTACCTAGAGCTAGATGTATGTGAAGATTTTTATTTTATTTTTTTGGTGTATTCATTCTTTTCTTTAACAAGTTTCAACTCTTCTTCTAATTTATAAAAATGAGCATTCCTTTCTTTTAGTTGGGCCTCATGTCGCAATTGTCTATATGATAGTGATTGAAAGTCTCTGGCTAATTGTTTTAAAAGAAATTTTGTAGACTCTCTATCACTTTCATGTGAACTACAAGAACGAGAAGACATGTTTAAAGTTATGTGTTAAAAGTAAGCTACCACAAGAAAGATAGGTGGAGTAATGTAGGTAGATTCCCAGGAAAGGGAGGTGGATCACTTGGATCACTTAAGTACAAAGCCTTTCCTAGCCAGATTCTATCCTCCAAGACTTTCACAAACCTTTTTCTAAGTAATTCACTTAGAGCACAATCAAGAATGAAAACACAAGTTTATGCAGGAAAACAAGAATGCAAAAACAATTAAACACAATTGATAATTGCTAACTAGAAAGCTTTAAACTAGGCAAATCCTAAAGGTGAGGCTTCTTGGCACTTAGAACCTCAAAGACACACGCACCGTCTAATGCGCAATTAATCCACTAATTGATCATGGTTATGCAAGAAACAACTCAAAGAAAATACAATGACAATTAAAACAACAGTTTTTTTTAAGCACCAAAAATTTTAAATCCCAGTCTATGCATTCCTTCTTTTTGCACTCCTTTTTTTTTGCACTCCCTCTTTGTGTATATTTTGGTACAAACTTGTTGTTGTCCCCTTGTTAAGCCTCTTAAGGATATTCAACTTTGAGTATTCAAATCTGCACCTCTTTGAGTGATAAGGATTCTCATAGAAAATTGTTAGCTCCAAACTCAACAAGGCCCTTTCGAAATACTTCTACCAAGAAAGAGGTCAACAAAATTTTAAAGCAACAAAAGTTTCAATCTAAAATTGGACTACAACAAAGAGAGTAGATATGTGACAAAACTTGAAAGAGTATTGAATGAAAATGACAAGCAAACAAAATAAGGCACTCAATAAAAGGTGGCACACAAATTGAACCTAAAGAATGGTACTAGATTTGGATTAAGAAAACCAAAACAACAGTACTGAAAATTTGAGGTGTAAAAATGTGTGACTTAAAAAAATTATGTTGAGCTGGATAATTCAAATTTGAATTTGAAATTTAAACCACAGAAAGTTCAATGTCTTAGCTCAAATTTGGCGTTGGAATCACACCAAAACAGTGCGCCTCTTAATTGTGATAAATTTTTCAAATCTACTGCCACTTCACCGTTTTTTTTTTCGCGCCAGAATTGCACACTGATTGTATTTGATTTATCATTTTTTTTGTATTTTGAATTTTGATTCATTTTTTTTTATCTTTTTTCTAACACTTCAATCTACTCAGATCCAGAGTTTCAAAATTTGTCTCCAACGAAATTAATTTTCATAAACAATTTCAGCCAGCACTGATTCAGTGAAACAGAGGAAACCTATTATGGAATTAAAAACAACATTGAGAAACTTCAAAGACACATTGGAATGGATGTATATGAACTTGTATGGATCTAGCAAACAAGCATGAACTCAAAATTTAAAAATAAAAAATGCACCAAAGGCTCAAAAACAGAATTATAAAACTGCACTAGATTTTAAAATCAAACAACCAAAACTATCAATAAAAAGTACTACAGAGAATTGATGACATTTTAGGAGAAACATGACTTGACAAAACTTGTATGGATTCAAAAATCAAAATGACTCAAACACAATTAATTTGCATCGATTAAAACAGCATGAAAGACTCAATTAAATAAAAAAAAGAACAACAAACACAAAACTCCATGGAATCCTAATCAAATTTGCACACGGATTGCTCAAGCTCAATTAAGCAAGATGCACCGATTGAAATTTCCAAACAGCATACAAATTCAAAACGATAATTAAAAACAACAAGATAATAAGGAAGTGATGAACAACACGAAATACAGAACAACACAAAAATTAAAATGAAGAGAAGGCACACTTAGCTCTTGAAGAACCATGGCTCATGATACCAAATGATGGATTTGTGCCTACATGACCGAATTCTTTGATTGAATTTTGGAGAGGATTGGAGGAAGCTTCAATGAAGGAGGCGTGTAAGGAGGCTCACATAGAGCTTGTGGTTTCCTTGGAGGTGCATGCTAAGTATGGAGAGTGATAGGTGAGGCCTAATAACTTGAGCTAGGTGGAGAGTAGAAGACTAAAATGTCTATCCTAACAAGGCAAGACAAGAGTGAGAATTGACTCAATATTTTGGCAGCAATTTCACTCATTCATTAATCTTCCAAATACATGAACCAAACACCTCTTTATATAGGATTAGAGGGCCAGATTTGAACAAGTAGAAAAGGTGGGAAAATTCAAATAAAATGGTTTTGAATTTGGCGCCTAAAATGAGCTCACATGGAAGATGTGACATGGTGTGTAACATGTGCTCATTTTTAGATCTAATGGGTCGACCTAGGTAAATTAGGAGTTTTCTAGAAACCCTAATTTAACCTAGGTTGGTCTTTAGCTGCCTAATCCAACCCTAATCACAATTAAAGAAAAATACAAGTAAAATTCCTATTATATTTTCACAAGAAAATAAATTCTACTCTACACTAGATTTATGGCATCTTGGAACATATATTGGGAGGTTTCTCTACCATCAGTAGATGTATCCAGTCCTTTTGAATCTTCGTTGCCATAGCTCTAGTAGTTGGCCCTAATCTTCTATTTGTTGGGCTTTTACTTGTGATGACTTTGAGCTCTTGATCTTGCGGTTTTTGTGGTGGTTTTGGCGGAAGCATTCACGGATTGAGGTGAAATAAGGCTCTCCTAGGAGTTGTGTAAGCCTTAAAGGTGCATGAAGAGTATGAAGATGGGAGAGGTTCAGCCAACTCTCCTTGAGGTGAAAGAATTGAAGATTAACGACCTAAATCTAAAGAGATTTGAGGCAAGGGAGTATGAATGGCACAAATTTGGCAGCATTTCAATACTCAAAATAATCTTGGATTTACATGAGGTAGGCTCATCCTTAAATAGCCTATGAGGACCGGAAATGCACATGTAAATGAAGGGAAAATGCTAGCCAAATTACATGCAATTGTGAGCACATGGAAGCACATGAGAGCACATGGAAAATGTGAGCACATGGTGCGCCTAGCTTTCACATGGCCGGCCTAGGTTAGTTTAGTAGGTTCTAGAAACCGTAAACTAACTTAGGTAAACCTAGCTTAATCCTAATTGCAAATTAGACAAATTAACAAAAGTAAATTCTACAGTATTTGGGCAAGAAAATAAGGCTATGCTACACTTGATGTTGGGCTTTCTTGGAACATGTAAAGATAGTTTTCCCTTCCATCCGTGGCCTTGTTCCAATCTTCATCAAGTCTCTTGGTCATTGCCCTTGTGGTTGGCCCTAGACATCCTTGTGGTTGACCTTCATTTAAGGTGGTCCTTGGCCCTCTTCCATCAACTTGGGCTTGTGCTTAGGTCTTTTCCATCAATTCTCTTGGCATCTCCCTCACTCAAGCGACAAGCCATAACTTGAGTGATATATTTGCGTCCATGATAACACTTTAAGTGACATTGAACTATATATGCAATGATGATTCATCATTTTCCCATCGCTTGAATGATCACTACAAAAAAAAATCACTTTTAGCGACCATCAAATTCGGTCGCTAAAAGCACTATAATCGGTCGCTAAACATATCTGCGACCGAAATGACCACCAAATAAAGATGGAAGCGAAAACCCTAGTCGCAAAGCATCTAGTGACCGAATTATAAAGTGGTCGCAAATTTGCGGTTGAAATTTTGGTGGTTAAATCGGTCGCAGACAATTTGGTTACCAAAATTCAGGAACCAAATAAGCGACCACCATTTTCGGTGGCTAAATAAGTCACAGAAAATTTGGTCACCAAATTCAGAACCAAATTAGCGACCACTATTTTCGGTGACTAAATCAGTGGTTGAAATAGAAGGTGTTAACGATCACCATTTTCGATCGCTAATAATTAAAATATTTTTTTTAATTACAGCGACCAATTCTCTTTCGGTCGCTATATATCAGCTTTGTAGATATAGCCACCAAATCAATTTTGGTGACTATTTTTATATATATTATTAATACCTATTTAAAATTATTACTATCTTTCTTTTAAATTTTAACTTTTAGTTCTTAAATGCATTAGGTTATTGAATTTAAAATTATATTTACAACTTAAACCTATGGATTTTACTCCACATTAATTTCAATTATCCATAAAACTAGGGTTAAACTGAAATGATATAGATTATTCTTGAAGAGAGACTGAGGTAGAAGAATATAGACAAAAATATTTAAATATATACATGATGATTAATTATTAATTAATTGGTAAACAGATTTGATTAATGTTTTGTATGAATAAAATATTCCTTTTATTCCTTCATTGTAACTCTCTTATTTTTTTGATTCTTTAACTTTTTTTTTGTTATGTTCTTGGTTAATTTAAAAAAATTTGAAACAGTTTATTTCGGCACATTGAAATACTTCAGTTGTAACATATATTTAAAAACTAAACTAACCATTTTATATATCTTGCTAGAAACAAAATACAAATAATTTGTTTTCGGTGAAATTTATTATAGTTAAAAAAAATATTAGTGTAAAAGAAAATAAATATTCATATATGTAAAAAAAAACTTAATTAGACTAACAATCTGAAATATTTTCAATTTTGAATGTTACATTTGTATAAATAAAGCACAAATACATTAAGTAAACTTATTCAGTTATTTTACTTTCAACCATTAAACTTAATACAACAACGTATTTTATATACATTAATTATCAAGTCATTGATTACTCTTATAACATAATATAATTGATTTACTTCACTTTAGAAATATAAAACTTTAATAAAAATATTAAGTAAAGCATAAATTAAATAAATAAAACTTAAAACCGTACACTATGCATATTCTTCAATCTACTTCTTAAGTTTCTCAAAATGATGCATGTAGGTGCATGTAGCTGCACACCTAATGAGTGAATGAAACTAACCTTTCCTCATTATTTTATTTATATAACTCATCCTCCTTTTCCACTTTTTGGCATACATTTGATTCCATCTAAATAAATAATTAATTAAATAAGTAAGAAAGTAACCTCACCCGTCAGTTTTCCTAACCTTGTGTTCTGCATATATCCCTATTTCCGAATTCATTCACGTTTAGTCAAATTGAATTTTAACTTTGAAAACAGAGACATCATGAGAGGAAAACCAACACTAGCTCAACTTATTCCCTATCTATCTACCAAACATAAAATAAATTCCCCAAACTCAACAATCTTATAACCCAACAAAATTATACTATGAGTAAATTAAATGTTATATTAAATATAGTTTTTTAAATGATAATTAAAAATCACTAATTATGGAATGTAAAAAATGGTTATTGCTAAATTACCTATATATTAATGCTTACATGCACAAATCCTCACCTAATAGTTTCTTCCACTTAATTTACACTTCTGAGTATGGATTGGAAGAAATAGTAGTCATCTAAAATCCTTTTATTTCTACTTTCCTCCCTTACATCTGCGTATTAATCTAATCCCCAAAAGGTTCCAAAATGAGAAACTCTCTGTAGTTTTTTTTTTTCTTCAGGTCTTCTGTTTCATATTATTCAGTTTTCAACATCAAGTGCAAACAAAATCCACCATTGAAGCATGCAAGGAGTCAGTTTCAAATTGTCAGCTAAAATCACCTGCCGGATCCACACAGAATTGTATCAAGTTTTTGAACTTCCTATACTATTCAATAAATCAATTGAATTGTCAATTCCAGCCAGCATTATAAGAAAATTAAAAGTGAAAACTGCACTAAATAACTAATGATTTTCACACTATAATCAAAGGCTTAAAAAAAACAACAAACACCAGCTGCTGCAGGTTTCTAAAAACTACAACATTCAAGAATGAACCAATTCACCGAATCAAATACTAAAATTTGCACCGAAATTAGTGTTCTGTTTCAACAGCTCCAGGATTGAATCAATTATGCAGAGAACCAACACTCAGATACAAATGCACTAATCTATACTTATAACATTTGAGGGAGCACAAACATGCAAGTTTCTCCACGTGTCACTCTCACGATTTTTTGAAAAAAAAAACAAAAAATGAAATTTACCAGAAGAAGAAAACATTACACGTGGCAGATTGTGAGGCTTGGGAAGAAAACGAGCCACGAGCCCATGGTTCTGCTGGGCCAAAATGAGTGAACAAGCCCAATATCTATAGGTGGAGGAAAAATTAGGGTTTCTGAGAATGTGTTTTTTGTGTGCCTAGCAATGGCTTTTCCAGAAGTGTGTACGGCTCTGCAAATGCCGATTCCAGCAGTTGTGCAGAACAATGACAGAGCACCCTTCAGGTAATGTTTTGAATTTCAATTTCAATTTCTGCTTTTTAGTGTCGCTTTCCCCATTCTCTGTATCTCTGAAACCTAATTACTATCCTTTACTCCTTTTCACCAATTCGGTAACTTCAGAGATGCCGTATTTGAAAGCTTTTTTCCCCAAAACACCACTATTTTTCACTATATATACCGTGTATTTTTCACTAGGGTTGAGTTCGTGTTCTAGGGTTGTAAGCCTTTTCATTGCTCTTTATTTTTTCCTTTCTGATATTTTGTTCTTTTGATTTGTTCATCTGTTCACCGTATTTCTCATTTTTCGCTTTTTGTTCATCTTATCCAACTTATTCAATGTGTTTGTTTTTCATCATTACTGTTAGTTCAAAGATGGCAAACAGTTCCTCCATGCATTCAAACACGCGTTGCAACTCAACTGTTCAAGTTGTATTCATTACTGTTTTTGTTCTCTGTTTTTTTTTATCAAAGTTGCAAACTTTGATCTTCTCTGCCATCCTTTCATGCTTTTTCTCAATTTTATCGGTCTTTGGTTCTCTGTTTCTGATCAAAGGTAATTTCTTTTTGAATTTGAATTGTCCATTGTTATTGTTTTTGAATTTTATTAGACTTTATTGTGTATGCTGCATTTGAAGAAGTGTCTGAATATCAGTTTGAAGAACATGTTGTTGTTGCTGCTTAATGTGTAGCCTGCATTTGATCTTCAATGTGTAGGATCAAAGATAGGAGAATATTGTTTTTTGGTCTTTGGTTCTCTCTTTCTGAAATAAAAAAAACTTTCTTACTAACATGCAAAAGTTTTCTTAAATTTATTGTTCTCGGTTCTTTTTATCAAAGTTTCGAACTTTGATCTTCTTTGCCATCCTTTCATTTTTTTGTTTTGTCAATATGTTTTCTCATGTTTTTTATCACTTTTTTTTTTTATCTTTGGTTCTGTGTTTATGATAAAAAAGCTTTGTTTCTCACATGCAAAAACTTTTTTAAATTTCTTTTTGTTTTTGTTTTCTTTGTTTTTTTTTATCAAAGTTACAAACAATATTAGATGTGCACAAATCCCTCTCCTTCGTCACACGCATTGAAACAACACCGTACTCGCTTCCACCACCTCTCCAACCTTCAACCTCCCCATTAAAACATGCAACACAACAAGAAAAATCTATTTGGTTTCAAAACAAAAAAAATACAAAAACAAAAATCTATTTTATATATAATCTTCAATTACAATATAAATGCATAAATCGTATCAAAACACATAAATCACATACTAACCTAGACAATGACAAAGATAGAGTTGAAGGCAATGCAAAACAACACCGTCGAAGATCGTTGTGTCGTGCGCCAAGTTGTGCATTCTCATTCTCTTTCTATCACAATAACATTTTTGTTTAAGAAAAATGAAGAAAAGTAGAAAAATGAAGAATGAGAGAAGCCGGAGAAAACAAAAGAGGGGAAAAAATTGGATTTTTTTTCTTTTAATTTTAATTATAAAAAGTAAATGTTATTACTATTATTATTATTAAAATAAACAATTACATTTAGCCACCAAAAGAAATTCGGTGGCTAAAAATAAACGTATTTGGTGACTGATTCGGTGGCAAAATTAAACAATTATATTTAACGACCAAAAGAAAATCGGTGACTAAAAAATAAACATATTTGCTGACTAATTCGGTGACAGAAAATAAACAATTATATTTAACAACCGAAATAAAATCGGTGGCTAAAAAATAAACATATTCGGTCGCTAATTCGGTCGCAAATATATTTTTCAGAATTTATTCAAAACAGCCGCCACTTTAGCGATCGATGGTTTTGTCACTTTCATGTTCGATCACTGATTCAGTCGCAAAACTAACTAATATCATTAACAATTCTTCATTTGCTATTTCGGTCGCAAATTTGACACTAAGAATATTCGGTAACTATTTCGGTTGCAAATTGCGACTACTTATTTTCGGTCGCTGAATTCGGTGACTAAATTGTTATTTTCTTGTAGTGGATATCAATCCATAAAATCACATTTCAAAATAGAGAATTACAACATATGTACTTCAACATATATACTATGTTTAAAGCATGCCAAATTTTCATTTGAAGTGCTTAATAAAACTTTATAATATTTTTACTTTTAAAACCTTACCTTGAACTTTCTTGCACAAACTTGTATAATTATACTCCAATATAGATATATTCATACAAGAATAGTGCATTTCCCACTTCTATTTCAATATCCAAATCTCTTAGGTGAAAATAAAGTATCTTCTAATAAAACTTTTTTTTTTATACTTTTAAAGATTCAAATATTTTATTGAAACACTTACATTAATTAAAAATCTAATAAAATTATCCTAATAAATAACTTCAATCTTAATAATTTTATATTTTTTTAATAACATATGAATTTAAAAAATATAAAAAATAAACATTTATAATATATTTATAGCTATTATTTTATTTATTTATTTATTTTAAAATTAATCATTAAATTTTGTACATCTTATCATAAAGTTATTATAATTGTTATTCCAAGTGTAAGTGTATCTCACATTGATACAACCCAAGTAGCTACGAAGATGACCAAAGAAGCAAAAGACAAAACACATTGTGAATAGTCATCTTAACGACCAATTCATAACCCCACAATCGATCACATGGACCTCACCAGAGGAGCTGAGCATAAACCATCACACCAATTATTCTTCCTTTTTGTCTTCTTACAAGATACAAATATGTTGTAAATAATTTGGGCCTTCTTTAGGGGTCCAAATAGCAAAGATAGGCTAGAATAAGGTGCCTTTAGCATAATAGGGGGTGTGGGTAGCATTTTAGCTTGTTCCTAGCCCTTTTGGAAGACATTTTGACCTAGTTTCTAGAAGGACAAGCCTAAGGTGCGGGTTTGAGTCAAACCCTAAGACTGTCCATTTTTTCCCTTTTCCTATCCTACCCCTTTAGCTTATTCTCCAAGGCTCCTTCACCTATAAATAGGAGGTCTACCTAGTGTATTTTTCAAGTTGAAATTAATAGAAGAAGAGTTGCTCTATACAATTTGTGTGAGGTGTTAGTGAGGTTTGAATTCCTCTTAGCATTTAGGTCTTATCTTGTGAGTATTGAGAGCTCTTAAGTGGTGGCTATCATCATTTATCTTGGAGGCCAATCACACTCCAAGTGTCGTGTTCCACTTCTCAAATCCATCACATAAGCTTTCTTCTTCCTTCATCTATTCTTCCATTGTCATTCCATGTTTTATTCTTTGTATCATGTTCTTGTTTGGTTTTCCTTGTTTCCATTCGGCAATTCTATTTGGTTTCCTTTCCTTGTTCTTTAATTCCACACCTTCTAGCATCATTTGCACCTTATAATTGTCTTTTCCTTTTGCTCTTGTGAAGTGAACATTCACACTTACTTAACCACTTGGTTAAGTTCGTGTCCCATGCACACGACAAACTAATAGGTAGACTAACCCCTTTAGTAATCGAGATTTGATTTACAGAAGATGGTCATATATGTACTAAGCACGATGAAGAATAATAAATAATTTATTTGGAAAACTATTCTACATCATCTCCCTAACCAATGTTTAACTGAATAGGTTTCCTTTCATTATACATATTAATATTCTTATGCAACATAGGTTTTTTAATTCTAATTTAAATTATCCTCAAACTTGATACTTATGCAACATAGGTTGTTCAAATTTATATTAGAGGAAATAGTCCTTATGATTTATATAAATCCCTTTCTAGTGAATTAATAATAGTGTGTTTGATAACTGATTAAAAGAAAACAGGGAAAGTTGTCAGAATTAATTTACTACCCTTTAGAATTTGACAATTTATTCATAAGGAGATTTTCCTTTTCTTTATTTTGTGTAATGCAGTTAGGTACCTATTCTCTTAGGTTGTTGATTGTTGGGATATCAGTTATCTCTTTTTCTTTCCCTTTCCCTTGCAGTTAAGTGTTAGAACTTTAGCTTCCTTTTCAGGTCATAAGGTTTTTTTAGTTGTCATTGTTTTAGAACATGGAATGGTTTAATGTAAATCGTATTTGGATGTACGATAGATGCTATATTGGCAGAGGAGGTTTAAAAGGAAGTTTTGTGAATGGGGTTGAAGAGTTCCTCGTTAAAACTTGTCAACAACAATCTTATTTGAATGAAAGGAAGCTTAAATGTCAATGCAATAAATATCAACGTACAAAGATTTTTCCAATTGAAATGGTCAAGGTTCACCTCTATGAAAACAATTTCATGTCTGATTATTATGTTTGGATTGATCATGGTGAACAAATGCCACATGTTAATGACAATCACATCAGTGTTTCAAGTAGTGATGTACATGATGGAAGATGATATGAGTTGCATTGAACATAGACACCTTAGAACTCTTGAAAACAAAATTATAGGAAAAGAATAACAACAATTAAAGGATCAAAGAGTGCTTAGAATAAAGGAAACGAAATCAGAAACACAAAAACAAGCTGAAAACAGAATGGGTGCAAAGAAGCTTAAGGAGTCACCAATGGAGACCAAGCCTTCCAAAATGATGATCCAAACTCATTAAGAGTGCTATTTCCTTTTACACAACCATGGAACATGATATAAACTTAATTGAAAACAGAAACAACAAGAACCGAACAGAAATTGAAGAACAAGCTAAGAAACACAAATTCAAACGGTGAAAAGGATGAAGAACACTAAAACATTTGAAACTACCGATTGAAATTGCAAGAGATGAAAGAATGAACACTTATTGAATGAAGCTTGCGGGATTTGAGAATTTGGAACTGCATTCACGCCACTTGGAGTCTTGTTCCAAGATAAGTGAAAGGTTGCCGCCACTTGAAGCTCACCATTGGCACACAAGATAAGGCAAAGGAAGAAGAAGACAACAAGACTCACAATTTCTCTCTAAACTTGAGAATAGTTTCTCTACTTCTAATTTCCAATTCTGAATTTTACAAAGGCAAGCACCTTATTTATAGCCTAAGAGGTGCTGAAAAATAGGTGGGAAAATTCAAATGAAACTCATTTGAAATTCCCACAAAAAACAAGTCACATGGGAGGTGTGACATTTTTCTACTATGACACCTCATAAAAACTACACCTACACCCCCTACTAAGTCACATGGACAATGTGACTCTCTCTAATACATTCACACCTATTTATTTAATATCCACACCTCCTACAAGAGTCATTCAAATGATGCTCTTTTATTTAATGCTTGGCCTTGCCCCTCATGGTTTGGACTTGGGCTTCTTGGGCTTGGGCCTTCTTAGGCTTGGGCTTGGGCCTCATCTTTTGCAAAGACTAATAAGAAGAACTTTAAATGCTTTGGCCCTTATCCATTTCTTCTATTGATAACATCTTTTTTATTCTCATCATACTCCCCAAGTTGGAGAGAATTCGTCCACGAATTCAGTACTCTTGCAATAAAACAATGTCAGTGTGCAATTAGATAAGAGAATACAAGAAGAAATAGGCAAACATGACTTAGTACGTTGAAATGTTGGGAGTTCAGAAAAAGATGTCCTATACATAGCCCATGTTGGAAAAGATTGTTTAGAAATGATATTATTTAGAAAACTAGAAGGTATGAAAAAATCATCCTTAACATTCTTCATCCAATATGGTGTATAAGTAGGAACCTTGGGTAATGAACAAGACAAAGAAGAAGGATACCTTGTAGGCGTAGCACAAGTCAACAAAATTGAATTAGTTGAGAAGGTATTATGACTCGGTTTATCATGTACTTCATTTGTTTTTTCATTTTCTCTTTTAGTTTCTTTGGGATTGGTCCTATATGCAGGGCTATTTGGTAAAGAAACCCCGGGCATGAAGTCTATTTGGTGTTCAATCCCTCTTAGAGGTTGTAAGCCTTTAGGAGGATCTTGAAACATATCTTCATATTCTTTTACCAAATTGTCCAAACATGTGGGACTATCCTTAGCCGACTCACATTCAATAGTCCTAGGAATAGCTAAAAAAATAGGCTTTTGAGTAACTATTACCTTTTTAACTTGTTGTGTGGACATGAGAAGGCTTCTCTTGGAATTTTTTATATCATTTTCTTTCTCTCTCTTTTCTCTCATTTTAACTTGGTCCTCATGAACTTCCTTTGGAGAGAGAGACTTAAGAATGACTTTGTGCCCATGGAAGTTAAAAGACATTTTGTTGGTAAAGCCATCATGAAAAACTTTTCTATCAAATTGCCATGGCCTACCTAAAAGAATATGTGTGGCTTCCATTGGGACAACATCACACAAAACCTCATCTTTATATTTACCAATAGAAAATGTAATGAGGACTTGCTTGTTAACAACTATCTCACCTACCTCACTTAACCATTGTAACTTGTAGGGTATGGCATGAGAGATGGTAGGTAATCCAAGTTTGTATACCACTCTTGTGCTTGCCACATTAGCACAACTCCCCCCATCCACAATCAAAGAGCATACCCTATCATTAATAAGACACCTTGAATGAAAAATATTTTCTCTTTGAGTTTCATCAAAAGGTTTTAAAACTTGTCCAAGCATGCGTCTTATTACTAATAGGTCACCCTCATGTGGGCTTTCACTCTCACTCTCACTTGGGGATCTAGAAGGTGAGGAATGTCTAGAAGATTCGGACACATGCTCACTTACCCCATCATGAATATACATAGTTCGCTTAGAAGGGCAATTAGAAGCAATATGTCCATAGCTTAAGCATTTAAAACACTTCTTACTAGACGATTTAGGTGGTGATTTAGGCCTAAAAGTGGAAGTGGAAGGCTTAGAATCTCTAGGTTTGAAAGTAGAGTCCTTAGAAGGGATATTTGAGAAAGAGCTATTTTTATTTTTCCAAGAAGAGTGGTAGTAGTTATCCTTAGAAGAATTTTTGAAAGCATTTTTCCTTGCAAGTTGATTTTCAATTTTACTAGCAAGGTGAACTACATTTTCCAAAGAAGAATATTCTTGTAACTCTACCACATCTTTAATGTCCCTTCGAAGACCACTCACAAACCTAGCTATCTTAGCTTCCTCATTCTCATCCATATGAACTCGAATTAAAAGCGTGTCTAGTTGTTTAAAGTAATCATCCACACTTAGCGTGCCTTGATGAAACCGTTGGAGTTTCAACAATAGGTCTTTCCTAAAGTGTGGGGGTACGAATCTAGCGCGTAAACAAGCTTTTAAATCGTCCCAAAAGACCACGGGCGGTCTCTTGTGTAGGTCAATGTCCATGAGATATTGATGCCACCATTGCATGGCATAGTCTAAGAATTCTAAAGATGCTAATCTAACCCTATGCTCATCTCTAACCCCATTTACATCAAATATTTGCTCAACCTTAGCTTCCCACCCTAAGTACACATTAGGATCACTTTCAACACTAAAGCTAGGAAGTTTTACATTAGGTGAATAAGGGCCAGCCACATGTTGGCGCCTCTCTTCATGGTGATGGTGCCTTGGCCGTGCATTGTCTTCATAATATCCATGAGAAGAATGAGAATGCCTTGAAGAATGCCGAAGAGGAGGATGATGTCTTCTCTCCCGGTTTTGATGGACTTCTTCACGGCTTAACTCCAAGCTTTGGAGCCTTGCCTCCACTTGTCTTATCACATCAAGATATTGAGCATTTGATTGTCTAGCATTCTTTAAATCTTCAAAGAGAGCTGCCTTTTGAGGTGAGCAAGGTTTGGAGGATTCTCCACTAGAAAAATGAGCCATGATCAAAAAGTACAAAAAACAGAAACAAACAATTAAATAAACTTGTTAGCAAAATAAAGTGAGATATAGGTTGCTGGAAAATGCCAAAAGAAAGTACTCAAACCACTCCAAGAAAGTATTTTGTCCTCAACCAAGCCTTTCTTGTAGAATGGAGGAGCTTCAAATGAAAAATGTCAAAGCAAACCACACTCACTTAAGAACAAGTCTCCACAAAACTTTAGAAGAACAAAAAGACAAGCAAGAAAAGGTATAAGCAAGAAAAGCTAAACCAAAACAGAAAGCAATATATGACAAACTGGAAAAGAATATGAATGAAAGACAAGCAAGAAAATAAGGAACTCAATGAATAAAGAAGGCACACCAAAAGAGTCCTAGAGAAAAGTACTAGAGTAGATTTAAGAAACAAAAACAGAACTACAAGAAAAAAATGTTGTATGCAAACTGTGCTATGTTTACAGATTTAACTGGAATGATTGAAAGCGAACTGGAATGTGAAAAATTAACCACAGAAACTTCAATGTCTTAACTCAATAATGGCACTGGAATGAGGTAAAAACAGTAAGCCAATTGAGAGAAATAAATTTTTCAAAAATTGCTGCCCAATTACCGTATTCTTTTCGGCAGTATTGTACACTTTTCGTATTTTATTTATCATTTTTTGTGTACTTGGAATTTTTGAGTACTTCTTTTTGCTATGATTTTGTAACACTTTGAAGAATGTAAATCCAAATTTTCACAAATTTCCAGTGAGCCAATTAATTGCAGTAAATTGAAAACAGTAGCACGTTTGGAAGAAAACAGAGTAACCTATTTAGGAATGAAAAACAGTATGATGAACTAACAAAGACATAATGGAAATTGTGTAGAGGAACTTGTATAGATCTAGAATACAAGCATGAACTCAAATCTAAAAAATGAAAGTGCACAAAGGATCAAGCAATAAACTCAAAAACAGAAAGTAAACCAAAGCAAGAAACAAACAAAGCAATAAAAGTACTACAAGAAGTGATGACAATTATGGAATAACATGACTAAGACAAAACTTGAAATGATTCAAAAAGGAAAATACTCAAACATATGATAGGCATCATAAAGGAAAACAGCAATAAAACTCAAATTAAGCTTAAAAACAGAATTACTAATCACAAAACAGAATCAAAGTGTCCAGCAACTCAAAAATTTTTTTGCACATAACCATAGCTCTAGATACCACATGATATGAGTTGCATTGAACATAGACACCTTAGAACTCTTGAAAACAACATTATAGGAAAAGAATAACAACAATTAAAGGATCAAAGAGTGCTTAGAATAAAGGAAACGAAATCAGAAACACAAAAACAACAAGCTGAAAACAGAATGGGTGCAAAGAAGCTTAAGGAGTCATCAATGGAGACCAAGCCTTCCAAAATGATGATCCAAACTCATTAAGAGTGCTATTTCCTTTTACACAACCATGGAACATGATATAAACGTAATTGAAAACAGAAACAACAAGAACCGAACAGAAATTGAAGAACAAGCTAAGAAACACAAATTCAAACGGTGAAAAGGATGAAGAACACTAAAACATTTGAAACTACCGATTGAAATTGCAAGAGATGAAAGAATGAACACTTATTGAATGAAGCTTGCTGGATTTGAGAATTTGGAACTGCATTCACGCCACTTGGAGTCTTGTTCCAAGATAAGTGAAAGGTTGCCGCCACTTGAAGCTCACCATTGGCACACAAGATAAGGCAAAGGAAGAAGAAGACAACAAGACTCACAATTTCTCTCTAAACTTGAGTATAGTTTCTCTACTTCTAATTTCCAATTCTGAATTTTACAAAGGCAAGCACCTTATTTATAGCCTAAGAGGTGCTGAAAAATAGGTGGGAAAATTCAAATGAAACTCATTTGAAATTCCCACCAAAAACAAGTCACATGGGAGGTGTGACCTTTTTCTACTATGACACCTCCTAAAAACTACACCTACACCCCCCTACTAAGTCACATGGACAATGTGACTCTCTCTAATACATTCACACCTATTTATTTAATATCCACACCTCCTACAAGAGTCATTCAAATGATGCTCTTTTATTTAATGCTTGGCCTTGCCCCTCATGGTTTGGACTTGGGCTTCTTGGGCTTGGGCCTTCTTGGGCTTGGGCTTGGGCCTCATCTTTTGCAAAGACTAATAAGAAGAACTTTAAATGCTTTGGCCCTTGTCCATTTCTTCTATTGATAACATCTTTTTGATTCTCATCAGAAGAGGCCCAAGCACAAGCCCACATGCAAGCCCACCAAAGGGTAGATTTGGGCCAACCCTAGAGTTATGGCCAAGAGGATCCAAGAAGACGTTCTTTTACATGTTCAAATGCCATAAACTCTAGTGTAGAGTAGACTTTAATTTCTTGTCAAAATTAGCATAGGAACTTTATTTGTAGTTTTTCTTAGAATTAATTTTGGCACCTAAAACACCAACTTAGGTAAACTTAGAGTTTCTAAAAACCTCTATATTTACCAAGGCCGGTCTAGAAAACCCATGGAGGGGGTGAGCATACAAACTAGACACACCCCTCCCCATGTGCTCATTTAGGCTCCACTTTTGGGAGGGAATTCATTTGAATTTCCCTCTACTTTCTTTTGAATTTCCAGCCCACTAAACACTATAAATTGAGGTGCTTGACTCTCATTTTGTAAGATTAATATACTTAGTAAATTGTGCCAATTTCACTTCTTGCCCAAAACCTCCTAGCTTAGGCTTTTAATCTTCACAAATTTCCCCTTTCCAAGTAGAGTTGGCCTCACCACTCTCAAATCCTACCTCTCATGCACCTTCAAGGTCACCACCACTCTTAGGAGGACCTTGCCTCATCTTCAATCCATGATGCTTCCACCATTCACCAACAAATTCCGAAATATGAAGGCACATCTCCATCATTTGGTATCTAGAGCCATGGTCTTCAAGAGCTATGTGCCTTATTTTGTTTTAATTCTTGTGTTCATCTTGTTTCCGTGTTGTTCTTCAATTTTCCATATTGTCTTGTTGTTTTTTACATTTTAATTTGATTTAGGTGCTGTTTGGAGAAATCCAATCGGTGCATTGTGTTCAAATTGTTCTTGAGCTTCTAATTTTCAAATTTGTGTAGGAATCCATATAAAATTGTGTTGCTATTCTGTTTTTAGTTTATTTGAGTCTTCTTTGCAATTCTAATCGGTTCATATTGTGTGTCTTGAGTCATTTTAATTTTTTAATCCAATTGTGTTTTGTCTAGTCACGTTTCTCCTAAAATTGTCATCAATTCCATGTAGTGTTGTTTTTGATAATTTTGGTTTTTTGATTTAATTTGAGTCCAGTTTTATTTTGAGTTTGTTCGATCCTTTGGTGCATTTTTATTTTTAGTTTTGAGTTCATATTTGTGTGTTAGATCCATATAAATTCATATACATCCACTCCATTGTGTTTTTGAAGTTTCTTCAAACTGTTTTTAATTCCAAAATTAGGATTACTCTGTTTTTCAATTCTGTGCGGACTGTTTTTTATTATGAAAATAAAATACGTTGATGAAAAATTATGAAAAGCTGGATCTGTAGAGATTGATGTATTATAAAATCAAGAAAAAAAGAATCAGATCAAAAGACAAAACAGAAAAAAAATGATAAATCAAACAAAAAAAGTGTACATCCTAGCGCCAATAGAAACAGTAATTTGACAAGAGTTTTGAAAAATTTATCACAATTATTTGGTGAATAATTTTGGTGTGATTCCAGCACCAAAAGTTTGCTAACACCTTGAATTGTTTGTGGTTCAAATTTCATAATCAGATTTCAAATAGTTTGCTAACACCTTCAAGGTCACCAAAAGTTTGCCTATTTGATTGCTTGTCAAATTTATTCAATATTCCTTCTAGTTGTGTCCTATAAATCAATCCATTTGCCGTTGTCCTATATTTTAAATTTGAATTGTTCTTTACTTTCATTTTTTGACCTCTAAATTGTTGGTGAACAAAATTCAAATTGGTGCTTGTTAAGTTGGAATTAACCTTGTGGTGAGTCCATCCCTACTTAGTAGGTACTGTTTTGAAGATTTTAATTGGCTAACCATAAGAGGTTAAGGCAAGGAGCTGCAGCAAATATAAATCCAAACACATACACATTGTAGAACACATCAAGGAAGATCAACCACAAGCCAAAGAGTGCATAGAATAGGAAATCTGAATTTTATTTTGAGTAATTCAATTTCTTTGTATTTCCTTTGAGTTGTAATTACATTCAACTTTGATTAATTAGTGGAATAATTACGTGTAGACGGTGAGTGTGTCTTCAATGGCTCCAAGTGTCTAAAAGCCTCACCTTAGGAATCATCTAGCTTAAAGCTTTTTAGTTAGCAATCTTTAATTTGTGCTTAGTAATTGTTTTGCTTTAATTACTTGTTTTGTATTGTTAATTGCTTTGCATAAAATTGTGTTTTCATTCTACTTGTGACTCACGTAGTTTACTTAGAAAAACGTGTGAGACAAGTTTTGAGGGATAGTTTTTGGCAAGGAAAGACTTGGTACTTAAGAAGTCCTAGTGACTCACCTCTTTCCTGGAAAGCTACCTTCACTACTATCCTTATCTTTTTTGAGGTAAACTACTTAGGACACAAGTCTTTAACCATGTCTTATCCATCTCACAATTCTAGTGAAAGTGTTATGACAATTCTTAAAAACCTTGTGGAAAAAGTTGCCTAAGATGTCAAGCACTTTCATTTAGACAATTGATCATGAGACTCAATTTGTTCAAATACAAGATGATTTGTAAATGGTTAAAGATGAATACACTAAATCCAAAAAGAGTTCACATCCATCTAGCTTTAGAGGTAATGAATCATATGGGGAACAAAACCTTAGAATTAACGAATACTATCAACCATCCCCTAGTAAAGCTAGAAAGGAAAGAAAAGAAAACCCAAAGGAGGTTAGGGTAGAGCTACCTCATTTCTATGGAAAAGAAAATGTTGAAACATATCTAGATTGGGAAATGAAGGTAGAACAATTGTTTGCTTGCCATAAAGTAAGTGAGGAAAGAAAGGTACCGTTAGCCAATTAAGTTTCCAAGGAAATGCTATGTATTGGTGGACTGCCCCTGAGAGAGAAAGGTGCCTTCATAAGTGATGGAAGAGGGTCAAGCACAACCTCATATAAAAAGACAAGAGCCAAGAGATGAGCATCCAAAGCCAAACCAAGAGCGTCTAGGCTAAAGGAATGAGCGTCTAGGCCAAAGTGAAGAGCGTCTAGCACAAGGTGGATAGCGTCTAAAGGGAGAGCGTCTAGAAGGAAGGGTAGACCGTCTAGGACCTATTACTAGGTCCATGACCAAGCTACGGATGTGAGACTTTGGTTAAGCTATGGATGGGAGAGAAATCAACTTGTATATGCTACATGAAGGCCCATTAAGGATAGCTTAAGTATTAGTTGTGGTGTAAATAGCATAAACTTGATTCCATGAGACTTGACCTAGATTTGCTAAAGATTTGTCCACATGGCCGGCCATGTGCTCCATGTGCTCCATGTGATGTAATTTGCATTTCATTTTGATTAGCATTAGGGTTGCATTATGGTCCTCCTTAGCCTATAAAAGGAGGAGCCTACACCTTGTATTTTCAAGACTATTTTGAGTAATGAAATGCTGCCCAAGTGCCATTCAAATTACTCCCTTGCCAAATTCTCTCTAGAATTAGGTTTTCAGTCTTCAAACTTCACCCCCAAATGGAGATGGCCGAACCACTCCAACCTTCACTACCTCTCATGCACCTTCAAGGTCACCACACCTCTTAGGAGGACCTTGTTCCACTCTCATCCATTAAGCTTCCGCACTATCATCAACAAAAATCCAAGAAGAGCTCATAGGAATGCCATCATTTGGTATCATGAGCTATGGTTCTTCAAAGATGAGTATCTCTTTGTCATTTTCTTTTGGAGTTCTTCTTATTTCCTAGTTGTTCATCTTGATTCCAAGTTGTCTTGCTGTTTTTATGTTTTTAATATGATTTGAATGCTTTTCTATTCAATTCAATCGGTAGTTTTTGTTCAAATTGTGCTTGAACATCTTATTTCAATTTTGTGTAGGATTCTTTATATTTTGTGTTGCTGTTTTTATTTTTAGGCATTTGAGTCTTGATTGCAATTTTCTTTCGGTTCATATTAATGCTTGAGTCATTTTATTTTATGAATCTATAAGTTTTGTCAAGTCTTGTGTTTCCATATTTGTCATCAAATCTTAGTAGTATTTTTTTTGGCTTATTTGTTTCTTGTTTTTAGTATAAATGCTTTATCTGAATCTGCTGTGTTTTTGATCCTTTGGTGCTTTTTATTTTTAGTTTGAGTTCATATTTGTGTGTTAGATCCACACAAATTCCTTACACTAATTTCCATTGTGTTTCCTTTGGTATATCTTTCTGTTTTTATTTCCAGATTTACAGAATCCTCTGTTTTCCACCATTCTATTTTGGCTGATTTTGCTTATGAAAATTAAAATACACATAAGAAATTTCTGAGCCTCTGGATTTTGAGAGATTAAGGTGTTAGAGAAAGGACAAAAAAATAATTAGTTCAAAAAAAGAAATAGAAAAAAATGATAAATATTATAAAAACAGTGTGCAATCATGACGCCACAACTGGCGAATCTGAGCACTGATTTTAGAAAATTTATTAAAAAAAAATGGTGCATGCGTTTGGAGTGACACCAACGCCAAATTTTTTTTGAGATCTTGATCTGTTCGAATATCAATTTTCAGAAGCAAATTTTAAAAGGCCAGCTCAGCATAAATCTGGGAAAATCACGCATTCTGGACCACAACAATTTGTTTCAGTGGTGCTGTTTTTTTTATTTTGAAATCAAATCTAGTGTTATTACATAGGTTCCATTTTGTGTGCCATCCTTTCTTTGAGTACCTTTTTATTTGCTTGTCTAATTTTTCATTGAAAATCTTTCTAGTTGTCACATTTAATTCCATTTGTGTGGTACTGTTTTGCAAATTAATTTGTTTCTTGCTTTCTTTCTTTGACCTCTAAGCTTTGTGGTGGATTAAATATCAAATGGTACTTGTTGAGTGGGAATTGACTTGAGAGGAGTTTAGATTTGCTTGATAGGTGCTGGATTGAAGATTTTAATTACCTAATTCCAAGAGGAACAAAGGCAAGGGCAGCAACAAACACATGCTAAATACACCACACACATTGGAAGGCCCAACAAAGAAGAGACAACAAAGGAAGTGCAAATAGAAAATCAACAAAGGGAGTTCCATCTAATTTCTTTGCAACTTAACTTTTGTTAATTACTTGTTTAATTACGTAATTAGATGGATTTGATTACAACTTAACTTTGCAATTGTTAATTGTTTTAATTGCATCTTTATGCCTTTAATTAGCTACGCTTATTAACTGTTTTGTCTTGTTTAAGCTTTGTTAATTTTTCTTGGTTGATTAGATAGTTTGCATTGTTCTTGCATTAAAATTTGATTTCTCCAACTTAATTGTGTTTTAAGTGGTTTACCAAGAGAAAGATTTGTGTGAAGACATTGAGGGATAGTTTTTGGCTAAGGCAAGACTTGGTATTTAAGTAGTCCATTGTGACTCACCTCTCTTACCTGGAAAACTACCTTCTTTAACTTCCCTCATTTTTCTCAAAGTAAAACATTTCTAGACACAAAGCTCTAGTCATGTCTTCTCATTCTTCAAAGTCTATGGTAAGTGATATGAAATCCATCAAATCCCTTTTGAAACAACTTTCCAAAGATATTCAATCAATTTCATCTAAACAATTGGAGAATGAGGCCAAAACTAATAAATTGACTAAAGCAAAGGATGAGAAGTCTCAAATTTCAAAAAAATTACATTCTCATGCATATAGCTCTCAAGTTTATGATTCTTTTGGGGAAGAATGTCTTGGGATAAATGAACCACCCCCTAGGAGAGCTAGAAAAGATAGACAAGAAAACCTAAAGGAGGTTAAGGTAGAGCTACCTCATTTCTATGGAAAAGAAGATGTAGAAACATATCTATATTGGGAGATGAGGGTAGAGCAATTGTTTGCTTACAACCATGTGAGTGAAGAAAAGAAAGTACCCTTAGCTACCTTAAGTTTTCAATGTGATGTTATGTATTGGTGGAATGCCCTAAAAAGAGAGAGACATCTCCACAAGGACCCTCCCATTATGATGGAAGAGGGCCAAGCTCAACACGCCATGAAAGACAAGAGCCAAACCTAGAGCGTCTAGCACATGAAGAAGAGCGTCTAGAGGGGAGCGTCTAGAAGGAGGAGGAGAGCGTCTAGGACCTCTTACTAGGTCCATGACCAAGCTACGGATGGGAGCCTTGGGCCAAGCCACGGAGGGGAGAGAAAGCAACATGTATATGCTCCATGAAGGCCCATTAAGGGTAGCTTAGTACTAAGTGTAGTGTAAATAGCATAAACTTGTCTTACATGTGATTTACCTTAGATTTTGTGCATGTTCTAGAACATTGCCTCACAGGGCCGACCATGTGCTCCATGTGGAGTAATTTGCATTTCATTTTGATTAGCATTAGGGTTGCATTATGGTCCTCCTTAGCCTATAAAAGGAGGAGCCTACACCTCGTATTTTCAAGATTAAATTGAGTAATGTTATGCTGCCCATTTAGTGCCATACTTTGCTCCTTGCCTAGCTTCTAGGTTTTAATCTTCCTTCCACCACCTACAAAGGGGCTGGCCGAACCTCCCCATGTCCATACTCTTCATGCACCTTCAAGGTCACCACACCTCCTAGGAGGACCTTGTCCACTCTCATCCATAAGCTTTCGCACCATCTTTAACCAATCATCCAAGAAGAGCTCATAGGAAATCCATCATTTGGTTTCATGAGCTATGGTTCTTCAAAGATGAGTAACCCTTTGTCATTTTCTTTTTGAGTTCTTCTTGAATCCGTGTTGTTCTTCAACTTCCATATTTGTCTTGCTGTTTTTTTAATTTTTGCTTTGAATTGGTGTGCTGTTTGGAAATTCCAATCGGTACATTTTGTTCAATTGTTCTTGAGCAATCTTTGTGCAATTTTTGGTAGGATTCCATATAGTTTGTGTTGCTTTTTTATTTTAGGTATTTGAGTCCTTATTGAAATTTTATTTGGTTCATTTTGTGTTCATTTGAGTCTTTTAATTTCTGAATCTATATGTGTTTTGTCTAGTCATGTTCTTCCAAAATGTCATCAAATCATAGTAGTAATTTGTTTGGCTTATTTGTTTCTTGTTTTTGGTATAAATGCTTGATCTGAATCTGCTTTGTTTTTTATCCTTTAGTGCTTTTTATTTTTAGCTTGAGTTCATATTTGTGTTTAGATCTACACAAATTCCATTTCACCAATTTCATTGTGTTTTTCTTTTGGTATATCTTGCTGTTTTTTCCAAATTTACAGAATCCCCTGTTTTGCATAACTTTGTGCTGGCTGTTTTGCTTAAGAAAATTATTTTCCCACATAGGAAATTTCTGATCCTCTGGATTTTGCAAGATTGAGGTGTTAAGGAAAAGACAAAAAAAGAATCAGTTAAAAAAATTCAATAGAAAAAAAAATGATAAATATTATAAAAACAGTGTGCAATCTTGACGCTACAACTGGCGTAACTGAACACTGATTTTAGAAAATTTATTAAAAAAAAATGGTGCATGCTTTTGGAATGAAACCAACGCCAGAATTTTGTTAAGATCTTGAATTATTTGCATATAAATGTTCAGAAGCAAATTCTAAAAGGCCAGCTCAGCATAAATCAGTGAAAACCACGATCTCTGGACCACAACAATTATTTCAGTGGTGTTGTTTTTTATTTTGAAATCAAATCTAGTGCTATTCTTTAGGTTCCATTTTGTGTGCCACCTTTCTTTGAGTACCTTTAAATTGCTTGTCTATTTTCTTTGCAACTCTTTCTAGTTGTCACTTTTTAATTCCTTTTGTGTGGTACTGTTTTCAAATTAATTTGTTTCTTGCTTTAATTCTTTGACCTCTAAGCTTGGTAGTGGAATTAATTATCAATTGGTGCTAGATTTACTGGGATTTGACTTGAGGGGAGTCTAGTTTGCTTAATAGGTGCTGGATTGAAGAATTAATCACCTACTTCCAAGAGGAACAAAGGCAAGGAGCAAAAACAAACACCTTCTAAATACACCACATACATTGGAAGGCCCAACCAAGAAGAGACAACAAAAAGAAGTGCAAATAGAAAAATCAACAAAAGGGAGTTCATCTAATTTCTTTCTACTTAACTCTTGTTAATTACTTGTTTAATTATGCAATTAGACGGTGACTGTGTCTTCAAGGGCTCTAAGTGTCCAAGAAGCTCACCTAGGGCCGATTAGTTAGAACTATCTAGTTTAGCAATTGTTAATTGTTTTAATTGCATCTCTTTGCTTTAATTAGTTACGCTTATTAATTGTGTAGTTTATTACTTTGAGGGAACTTTTACAATAAGTTAGGGTTTATGGTCCCACCATGTGAAAAAATTTCGTGTGTGTGGTCCAACAATTTGCTTTTCAATTTATTAAATGAAGGATTGGTTTGTAAGTTTTTTTGCTATTTCTGTCCATATCTATATTTGACAAGGATAACTTTTATAAATTGTTTATCATGCATGAAGCATTTTTTTACCTTGTGGTCCACCATAGTGAGAAATTTTTGGAAGGTGATAGAGTGAGATATGTGGGTGGTCAGACATCAACATGGTAATGTGACTCAGATATATGGAGTTCCTTTGAAATAGTAGGAATTGTGAATGAGATGAGGTTTTTAACAGTTGACCAACTATTGGTATTCATGTGGAGGGTATGTTGTGGTTGAAGATAGGTTGCAGGTTTTGGTTGATGATAGTGGTGCAATAGTTATGTTGAATGCTGCAAATATATATGTTGAAGTTCATTTATTTTTAGAACAAGGTATTTCAACGGTGGAGCATTATTTTATAGAATATAGGGATGAAAGTAGTAATGATAGAGGTGAGGGTAAGGGCCAGACTCATGTTCAGGGTGAAGATGAGGTTCATAGGGTCAAATTGAGGAAGTTGATGGTGAAGAAGCTCGTGCTAAGGAGGATGAGGTTGATAAGTGTCAGGTTAAGGAGGTTATTGTTGTTGAGGAAGCTTATGAATTTGATGAAGAGGGCGATGATATTGGGCATGTGTTAGAGGATTCTTCGTGGTTAAGGGATGACGATGTTGAATTTTTTGAAGCTGAAGTTAAAGTTCATATTGAACCTCACAATGCAAGAGGTGAGGGTTAAGGAGAGGGGTTTATTGAGGTTCAAGATGTCCATGACGTGAGGGCTACTGATAAAGAGTAGAGGTGAAAAAGTAGATGGGAGGAAAACATTTCTGTAGAAGGTTATAATTGATTTGCAAAATTTGGCAGTGCAGGAATCAAAACAACTGGATAATGTGGATGAAGTTAAAGAAGGTGATGATGAGAATATTAATGTCGTTGATAATATTTAACAGAAAAGATCAAATTACATATTTTTTTAAAAACCTTAAGACCAAAATAATTGTTTTTAAAACCACTATAATAAATGGACTATTGATCCTTAATGTAAAGACAAAAAAGATAATTATACCAAAATATAATAATATTTAATTATATATTAAATAAAAAAATTGGGTGATATAATTAACAATTTTTGGGAAAAAAATGCAATTATCCACTACAAGACAAATTTGATTTTTCTATGGACAATAACCAACTATGTAAATTTATTTAATCTACTACTTATTTAGTGGGTAATGTGTTTATTGAACAAAAAGAAAGAAAAAGCGGGAAAGAGAAACATAAAAGAGATTTACCTACCAACTATAATTGGTAGGAAAAGATGAACCAGTGGGTAAAATCAGTAACCCAAAAGTAAAATAATTAATTAAAAAAAAATAAAAAAAATAAAGATTTATGTTTCAGATTTGGAAAACATGTTTGAGATTTGTGAAACAAGTTTTGAATATTTCAAAAGAACATGAACACCCTCCTCTGCACCATCTCATTCATCAACCCTTGGTTTGAATCTTCATTTCCAAGATGAGAGTTAAGTATCCTATCACGAACACCCCATTGGTTTATTCCTTCATCTCTTCCGCCACACACTTCTTGATTTGGCTCACACAATCCAACTTATATTCCAGACTCTGAAATTTGATTTCTTAGGTCGTCGGCTCCGCTTTCACACACACTCCTTAGGGTTTTTCATCAGTTGCTTTTCATTATAAGGGTGTCCGAAGGTAAAGATGATGTATATGAAGAATAAAAAACCATAGGTTTTTCAGTTTGAAAAATACTTTGAGATTGAAACAATGACTTTTGTGGATTTTGCAAGTGCAGGTAATGGAGAGTGAGCTCAAGCTTTTAATATGATATTTACCCATTTTTCCTATTTATGTGGACCTGAGAAAGATTTATATTTTCCGTCTTCTCAATAACCTTTTAAGGTTTTTTCTTTTATTTCTTAAAAGTTTACAATAATGGGTTTCTAGAATCCAGATCAACCTATTGGATTATATGGTTCTTTGTGTGTATGGAGTTTTTCGCTCAGTGAATAAATATCCTGTAGAGGCTTCAAGTATGAGCTTCAGCTGGTCTTTAACGTATTTTTTTCATCTTACAATATTTTTTATTAGTGGTCCTACTTTTGGTAATTGTCTTGTGCTTCTAGTTTTAAACATCTCCACTGTACACCAAAAAATAAGTGTAAGATATTGGGAAAATATAAGAACTTGAACTTGTGTTCATTATGCATGTTGTGTGTATTGATTATGTTGCTAGTTTTTACACTATACTAGTTGGCATATATGGTTTATATTTTATATTTATTTAATGACTTAGTAATTTTTTTGATTTATTTTTACAGGTTGCAAAACGACAATCCAAATTTGGACAGATTCAAAGTGTGTTTGCTATAAGCTATTTTCCTGTCAGTAAATTTGGATATCTTGCAAGTATAGATCCCTTCCCCCCTACCATGCATTATTCTTATAGTTAAATTCTTATTATTTGCTTATGTAAGTTAAAAGTTTTGCTTTTCTTAATATAGGTTTATTTTTTTGCCTAATTATGTTGGTTTGGGAATTAACTTTCATTTAAACAACTTTTGTGTTGTGGAATTTTTTTATCTTTCTCTTTTTTTTTTTGATGTGGGGATGGGTTGGTTTCTTTATGATATTACTCATGCCTATTTTTATTTTCAGTATATGCTCATGTTACAAGTATTTGGATATTGTGTTCTGTTTTATATTTAACTTTGTCTTTTTACACTTTCAAAATTATATAGGGAATAGGTTCTTTGCAAAGAAACAAACATAAATGGTTTTTATGTTTCTGTTTCTTTTAGCGTACTATGTTTTGTAGGGGTGTGAAAACTGTCAAATTATGTCTACTAGAATTCACTTACCAAGTAGTTATTTTCCTTGACTTCATATTTTTTTACTAACTTCAAGTGTTAATATTTTGATTAGAAAACTTGGCTATCCACTAATCAATAAAATAAACCCTTTTATAATTGGTGAATATTCAGGTTTGGGACCTGGAACACTTGTTGGTTCTGTTGTATTTGACCTTTTTCCCATCCATGCTATTTGTGTAGTAGTTCCAAAAGCAGGATAGCTGAAGAATATTGTTGATCTAGGAGTGTGACTGGTGGCTTGTTTTGGTCATTTTGGACTTACAGTTGGTTATAAAATTTTTTCTGAGGTAATCTTCCAAAATTTTGTAGACATGCATTGTTTGCTTCCTTTTTATTTTCTGTACTGACCAGGTAGTCGGGAGTGATGACGTGGCAGCAAGAGATAAAATAGACATGTTGAGCGGAATACCTGGCTGGCAGAAGGGAAGCACATCGGGGAGTTCGTGTAGTCGCCAATCGTTAAGTTGGCGTGCTCCGATCTCTAGCAGATCTAAACCGGCGATCGCCAGGCTTGTGTTGTAGTCGTCGTATGCGAGCTTGGGCGACCAAGTGATCAGAGATCGCCGAGAGGAGGACATCGCCGAAAGATCAGGAAAGCTTGTTCAAGGCTTTCAAGGAGCACGAGTGCGAAGGATGAAGTTATCAGATGATCATTCCCTAGCTAGCCAGAGGTTGAGGTCAGGGAACAGCTTACCAGGACATGCACGATGAAGCAAGTGAAGTAGATCATGATGGCGGCCGACGAGACCACAGAGAAGGTGTGCATGGTGACACCCCGCACTCGCCACACAGAAGAGATCGCGCTCCAAGGCAGCTATACACCGAGTTACTCCTTGCATGGGTAACTTAGTCGAAACAGCCTGAAGAGTAAGAAGTGACGCTCAAGCAGAGGACGCTCCAGATGGTGACACATGTACAGCTGGATGCGAGCCACGTGTTCAGATGTGTAACTGTCAGGAGAGAGAAAGTGCACAGGTATATAAGAGATTCTAACGAACTTCTGAGGTACGCGCGTTTAGAACACTTCTTTACGCTTGAGAATACGTGAGTACGCTGAGAGAGTTTTTGCACGGTTCCTTGAGTTCTTAGTTTTCTCTCTTAGAGTTTTTGGTGGTTCCGTCACTGACTTGAGCGTCGGAGCGCGATCGGCCGCAGCGGCGCCACTCTGTCTTTTGCAGGTTCTTGAGGTGAATCGAGGAGTGAAGGACAGAAGCTAGCATGGTGCAAAGCCGATCCAGAGGAAGACACCTTTGACGAGGCAAGGCTCTTGCGCTCTGGTCAACAGACAGGATATTTTCCTTAACTTATATCTGATTGTTTAAGAACTCTGATATGATCTACATTTCTTACTAGGAAGACTTCTCAACTTAAAAACTTATTGTCCAGTTGAACAAGTGCCCATTCTTCATTTAGGTAACTACAAGCATTAAAATTAAATTGTGCAATAATGTGCAGTTAAATTAAATAATAATGTGCAGTTTTTGTAGTATTAGAACTGTGCTGAGATAAGATCTTCAAGAAACAAAATAGTTATTCAAATTGAGATATGATAATATTGATGGTGCAGGTGGTATATTGGTTTTATATTGACTTCCCTATTAAAGTATCATTATAATATCCACCAATGGATATGCTTGAGTAGTTTATGATTTCATTGATTTACCACTAATTTGCACAAAAGTAACTTCAAATACTCTACACCATACGCGTAGAATAACGAGTGTACATTGTTTAAAAAAATTGAAATCTTAAGTAGAACAAAACCTTATTAATATTTATACTATATATGAGAATCATGTTACGGTGTAGATAAAATATAATTAAATTATAATTATCAGTTAAATGTTTGGTAGAATAGTTATATATATATATGAGGAGTGTCCCATGCACACGACAAACTAATAGGTAGACTAACCCCTTTAGTAATCGAGATTTGATTTACAGATGGTCATATATGTACTAAGCACGATGAAGAATAATAAATAATTTATTTGGAAAACTATTCTACATCATCTCCCTAACCAATGTTTAACTGAATAGGTTTCCTTTCATTATACATATTAGTATTCTTATGCAACATAGGTTTTTGAGATTCTAATTTAAATTATCCTCAAACTTGATACTTGAACTTTGTTCAAATCTATATTAGAGGAAATAGTGATGAGAATAAAAAAGATGTTATCAATAGAAGAAATGGACAAGGGCCAAAGCATTTAAAGTTCTTCTTATTAGTCTTTGCAAAAGATGAGGCCCAAGCCCAAGAAGCCCAAGTCCAAACCATGAGGGGCAAGGCCAAGCATTAAATAAAAGAGCATCATTTGAATGACTCTTGTAGGAGGTGTGGATATTAAATAAATAGGTGTGAATGTATTAGAGAGAGTCACTTTGTCCATGTGACTTAGTAGGGGGTGTAGGTGTAGTTTTTAGGAGGTGTCATAGTAGAAAAAGGTCACACCTCCCATGTGACTTGTTTTTGGTGGGAATTTCAAATGAGTTTTATTTGAAATTTCCCACCTATTTTTCAGCACCTCTAGGCTATAAATAAAGGTGCTTAGCTTGTACAATTCAGATTGGAATGATATAGTAGAGAGACTATACTCAATTTTGGAGAGAATTTGTGAGTTTTGAGTCTTCCTCTTCTTTGCCTTATCTTGTGAGCTATGGTGAGCTTCAAGTGGCGGCACTCCATCACTTATCTTGGATCAAGGAACCAAGTGGCGTGAAGTGTTCTTCCAATTCTCAAAATCCAGCAAACTCCTTCTATAAGTGTTCTTCCTTCATGTTCTTTCAATTCCATTCGGTAGATTAGCTTTGTTTGTTGTTTCTTTTCATGTCTACCGTTTGATTTTCTGTTTTCCAGCTTTGTTTCTAGTTTCTGTTTGGTGCAGTAGTTTATTATTTCAATTCTGTCCAGCTTGCAATTCTTGTTCTTTATTTCTTGTGTTTTGATTCCATTTGACAATATATGGACTTCCATATGAGTCTTGGTTGGTGCTAAGTCTTGGTGAGTTCTTGAATTAGAATATTGATCCAATTCTAAAGTAAGGTGCCATTTGTGACCAGCTCAAGTTGCTCCTAAGAATGTCAAAGAATCATGTATTCTTGTTGTTGCATTCATATCATGTGGTATCTAGAGTCTAGGCTTGTTTCTTGCTTAAATTTGAGTTGTATTGCACTTTACATTTCAAGAGCTCTTAGATTCAAGTTGTTTACCATTCTGTTTTAGGATTTATTTTGAGTTTTCTTGCTGTTTTCTTGCTGTTTTCTTTTGTTACACCATGTGTTTGTGAAAAGGATTCTAACACTCATTGTTCATATGAGTATGGCTGCTCTTGTGGAATGGCATTCTCCTTCCTAGAGCTGACCTTAAGCTTCCTTTCACTTGTTGTTACATCTTGTAATATGTCTTTTAATTTTGTAATCTTGTCAAGTTTTGTCTTAGTCATGTTAATCCATAATTGTCATTACTTCTAGTAGTACTTTTATTGCTTTGATTGTTTCTTGCTTTGGTTTACTTTCTGTTTTTGAGTTTATTTGCTTGATCCTTTGTGCATTTTCATTTTTAGATTTGAGTTCATGCTTGTATCTTCATTCTATACAAGTTCCTTTACACAAATTCAATTATGTCTTTGCTAGTTCATCGTACTGTTTTTCTTTCCTGAATAGGATACTCTGTTTTCTTCCAAACGTGCTACTGTTTTCAATTTACTGCAATTAATTGGCTCACTGGAAATTTGTGAAAATTTGGATTTACATACTTCAAAGTGTTACAAAAGCATAGAAAAAAGAATCACTCAAAAATTCCAAGTACACAAAAAATGATAAATAAAATACGAAAAGTGTACAATACTGCCGAAAAGAATACGGTAATTGGGCAGCAATTTTGAAAAATTTATTTCTCTCAATTGGCTTACTGTTTTAACCTCATTCCAGTGCCATAATTGAGTTAAGACATTGAAGTTTCTGTGGTTAATTTTTCACATTCCAGTTCGCTTTCAATCATTCCAGTTAAATCTGTAAACATAGCACAGTTTGCATTAAAAAAAAAAAAATTTCCAGTAGCTGTTTTCTGTTTTTCTTCAATCTACTCTAGCCCTTTTCTTTAGGACTCTTTTTGTGTGCCTTCTTTATTCATTGAGTTCCTTATTTTCTTGATTGTCTTTCATTCATATTCTTTCTAGTTTGTCATACATTGCTCTCTGTTTTTGGTTTAGCTTTTATTGTTTACACCTTTTCTTGCTTGTCTTTTTGTTCTTCTTAAAGTTGTGTGGAGACTTGTTCTTAAGTAAGTTGGTTTGCTGTGACATATTTCACTTGAAGCTACTCCATTCCACAAGAAAGGCTTGGTTGAGGACATAATATTTTCTTGGAGTAGTTTGAGTGCTTTCTTGGGCATTTTCCAGCAACCTATATCTCCCTTTTAATTGTCTAGAACGTCTAGAGCCAAGTGGGGAGCGTCAAGCACAAGGTGAAGAGCGTCTACCCCAAGATGAAGGGCGTCTAGAAAGGGAGCGTCTAGGAGGAAGACTAGAGTGTCTAGGACCTATCATTAGGTCCATGGTCAAGCATCTCCATGCATATTTGGGTCAAGCTACGGATGGTAGAGAAAGGAACTTGTACGTGCTACATGAAGGCACATTAGGGGTAGCTTAGTATTTAGTGTAGTGTTGAAAAGCATAAACTTGTCTCCTTTTGATTTACCCTAGATTGCTCACAGTTTCTAGAAAATTTCTCCCACTAGGACCGGTCATGTGCTCCATGTGCCCATGTGATGTAATTTGCATTTCATTTTGATTAGCATTAGGTTGCATTATGGTCCTCCTTAGCCTATAAAAGGAGGAGCCTACACCTTGTATTTTCAAGATTGAATAGTATTGTTATGCTGCCAATTTAGTGCAATACATTACTCCTTGCCTAGCTTCTAGGTTTTAATCTTCATTTCACCACCTTCAAAGGGGCTGGCCGAACCTCCCAATTTCCACACTCTTCATGCACCTTCAAGGTCACCACACCTCTTAGGAGGACCTTGTTCATCTCTTCCATTAAGCTTCCGCACCATCTTCAACAACATCCAAGAAGAGCTCATAGGAAATCCATCATTTGGTATCATGAGCTATGGTTCTTCAAAGATGAGTATCTCTTTGTCATTTTCTTTTTGAGTTCTTCTTAAATCCGTGTTGTTCTTCATCTTCCATATTGTCTTGCTGTTTTTTAATTTTTGTTTTGAATTGGTGTGCTGTTTGGAAATTCCAATCGGTGCATCTTGTTCAATTGTTCTTGAGCAATCTTTGTGCAATTTTTAGTAGGATTCCATATAGTTTGTGTTGCTGTTTTATTTTAGGTATTTGAGTCCTTATTGCAATTTTATTTGGTTCATTTTGTGTTCATTTGAGTCTTTTAATTTCTGAATCTATATGTGTTTTGTCTAGTCATGTTTCTTCCAAAAATGTCATCAAATCATAGTAGTACTTTGTTTGGCTTATTTGTTTCTTGTTTTTGGTATAAATGCTTGATCTGAATCTGCTGTGTTTTTGATCTTTTGGTGCTTTTTATTTTTAGCTTGAGTTCATATTTGTGTTTAGATCTACACAAGTTCCATTTCACCAATTCCATTGTGTTTTTCTTTTGGTATATCTTGCTATTTTTTTTTTCAGATTTACAGAATCCCCAGTTTTGCATAACTCTGCGCTGGCTGTTTTGCTTAAGAAAATTATTTTCCCACATAATAAAATTCTGAGCCTCTGGATTTTGCAAGATTGAGGTGTTAGGGAAAACACAAAAAAAGAATCAGTTCAAAAAACTCAATAGAAAAAAAATGATAAATATTATAAAAACAGTGTGCAATCTTGACGCTACAACTGGCGTAACTGAGCACTGATTTTAGAAAATTTATTAAAAAACAATGGTGCATGCGTTTGGAGTGAAACCAACGCCAGAATTTTGTTAAGATCTTGATTTGTTTGCATATAAATTTTCAGAAGCAAATTTTAAAAGGCCAGCTCAGCATAAATCAGTTAAAATCACGCTCTCTGGACCACAACAATTATTTCAGTGGTGCTGTTTTTTGATTTTGAAATCAAATCTAGTGCTATTCTATAGGTTCCATTTTGTGTGCCATCCTTTCTTTGAGTACCTTTTTATTTGCTTGTCTAATTTCTTCGGAACTCTTTCTAGTTGTCACATTTAATTCCTTTTGTGTGGTACTGTTTTTCAAATTAATTTGTTTCTTGCTTTAATTCTTTGACCTCTAAGCTTGGTGGTGGATTAATTATCAATTGGTACTTGATTGAGTGGGATTTGACTTGAGGGGAGTCTAGTTTGCTTAATAGGTGCTGGATTGAAGAATTAATTACCTAATTCCAAGAGGAACAAGGGCAAGGGGCAGAAACAAACACCTTCTAAATACACCACATGCATTGGAAGACCCAACAAAGAAGAGACAACAAAAAGAAGTGCAAATAGAAAAATCAACAAAAGGGAGTTCATCTTATTTCTTTCAACTTAACTCTTGTTAATTACTTGTTTAATTACGCAATTAGACGGTGCGTGTGTCTTCAAGGGCTCCAAGTGTCCAAGAAGCCTCACCTAGGGCCGACTAGTTTAGAACTATCTAGTTTAGCAATTATTAATTGTTTTAATTGCATCTCTTTGCTTTAATTAGCTACGCTTATTAATTGTCTTTGTATTGTTTAAAGCTTTGTTAAATTTGCTTGGTTGATTAGATAGTTTGCATTGTTCTTGCATTCAAAATTTTGATTTCTCCAACTTGATTGTGTTCTAAGTGGTTTACTAAAAGAAAGATTTGTGTGAAGATTTGAAGGGATAGTTTTTGGCTAAGGCAAGACTTGGTATTTAAGTAGTCCATTGTGACTCACCCCTCTTACCTGGAAAACTACCTTCTTTGACTTCCCTAATTTTTCTCAAAGTAAAACACTTCTATACACAAAACTCTAGTCATGTCTTCTCATTCTGCAAAGTCTATGGAAAGTGATATGAAGTTCATAAAATCCCTTTTGAAACAACTTGGAGCCCTTTTGAAGTTCATAAAGTCTGTGGAGGAGTATAGGCAGAAAATGGAGCTCTATATGATGAGAGCATCCATTAGAGAAGAGAAGGAAACCACCATAGCAAGATTCCTTAGTGGCCTCTCTCTTGAGATAAGAGATAGGGTAGAACTCCTTCCCTACCAAGACTTGAATGACTTGGTTCAACTTTGCATTAAAGTTGAACAACAAAATTTGCGCAAAACTTCAAGTCAAAGGGTGGGTTCATACTCTATCTTTTATCCCAAGAAAGATTATAAAAGGGAGGGTAGAACATCTAGAGAAAAACGAAAGGAAACTACCAAGCCCTTAGCAAAAGAAGCCTCCACCCCACCAATCCGAGCTAGGGACGTTAAGTGTTTTAAGTGCTATGGAAGAGGGCATGTGCAAGCACAATGCCCAAACCAAAGGACTTTGTTTCTAAAAGGTGTAGACGAATACACTAGTGGCGAGGATGAGCCAAGTGAGAGAGAGGAAGGGGGAGAGGATGAGAGGGTAGCTCCATTAGAGGGAGAATTGCTAATGATTAGGAGAACCCTCAACAATCAACCTAGCACATCCATGGAAACACAATGGGAGAACATCTTTCATACAAGATGTAATGTTTTAGAAAATATATGTTCCCTTGGATAATGGATCTAGTTGCAATTGTTGCAGTGCTAGAATGGTTGATAAGCTTAATCTACAAGTAGTTCCTCACCCAAAACCTTACAAATTACAATGGATTAATGAAAATGGGGAACTAAGTGTAGATAAGCAAGTGGAAATCAAATTTTCCATAGGGAACTACAAAGACAAGGTTTTATGTGATGTAGTACCTATGGAAGCTTGTCACATCTTATTAGGGAGACCATGGCAATTTGACAAGAAAACCTTGCATGATGGTCTCACTAACGAGATTTCCTTCACCCATAAACATAGGAAGTTTGTACTTAGTCCTTTACCACACTCTCAAGTGGTGAAAGACCAAATACAAATGAAACATAAGAGGGATGAGGAAAAAAAAAAAAGAGTGCTAGAAAAAGAGAAAATCCTTAGGGATAGAAAGGCGTGGGAGAAGAGTGTTCCTTCCCACAAAGTTGCTCAACAAGAAAAGCCTTTTGAAAACATCTTGGAAAATTTGCTTCTTGTTGAACAACCAAGCCTAATCTTTTGTAAAGGAACACTTGCATGCATTGTCACAAGTAATGAACTCATGAGTCTACCTCCTCAAGTGGAAAAACTTTTAAGTGAATTTGAAGATATATTCTCTAATGAGGGACCCATTGGACTCCCTCCTATTAGAGGTATAGAACATCAAATTGACTTCATTCCGGGGGAAAACCTACCAAATAGGCCCGCTTATAGAACTAACCCCGAGGAAACCAAGGAGGTAGAGACACAAGTTCAAGACTTGTTGAAGAAGGGTTGGGTTCAAAAGGGCCTAAGCCCTTGTGCTGTACCTGTCTTGTTGGTGCCAAAAAAAGATGGAAAATGGCGTATGTGTTGTGATTGTAGAGCAATCAACAACATCACCATCAAGTATAGGCGTCCAATCCCAAGGCTTGATGACATGCTTGATGAGTTACATGGTTCAACCATATTTTCTAAAATTGACCTTAAAAGTGGGTATCACCAAATTCGAATCAAAGAGGGTGATGAGTGGAAAACCGCTTTTAAGACCAAGTTTGGATTATATGAGTGGTTGGTGATGCCATTTGGGCTCACTAATGCCCCTAATACATTCATGAGGCTCATGAATCATACCTTGAGGGATTGTATAGGTAAATACGTAGTAGTTTACTTTGATGATATCTTAGTGTATAGCAAAACCCTAGAAGACCATCTAAGTCACCTTAGGGAAGTTCTTCTAGTGCTTAGGAACAATAGTTTATTTGCCAATAAGGATAAGTGCACCTTTTGTGTAGATAGTGTAGTTTTCCTAGGTTTCATAGTTAACAAAAGGGGGGGTGCATGTTGACCCCGAGAAGGTCAAAGCTATCCGAGAGTGGCCCACTCCACAAAATGTAAGTGATGTAAGGAGTTTTCATGGGTTAGCTAGCTTCTATAGAAGGTTTGTGCCTAATTTTTCAAACTTAGCTTCTCCTTTAAATGAAATTGTAAAAAAAGATATTGCATTTTGTTGGAGTGATAAGCATGAGCAAGCCTTCTAAAGGCTAAAGGCTCAACTCACCAATGCACCAATTCTAGCTCTCCCAAATTTTTCCAAAACTTTTGAGATAGAATGTGATGCATCGGGGGTAGGCATAGGTGCGATATTGTTGCAAGGTGAACACCCCATTTCATATTTTAGTGAAAAACTCCATGGTGCCACCCTCAACTATCCCATCTATGACAAAGAGCTTTATGCTCTTGTGCGAGCCCTAAAGACTTGGGAACACTACCTTGTGTCCAAAGAATTTGTAATCCATAGTGATCACGAGTCTTTAAAGTATTCAAAGGGCCAACACAAGCTCAACAAGAAACATGCTAAATGGATGGAGTTTCCTGAACAATTTCCTTATGTAATCAAATACAAGAAAGGAAGCACCAATATAGTGGTCGATGCTCTTTCAAGACGGCATACACTCTTTTCAAAATTAGGTGCCAAAATTCTTGGATTTGATCACATAAGAGAGCTTTATCAAGAGGATCAAGAACTTTCATCCATCTATGCCCAATGTCAACATAGGGCGCAAGGAGGTTACTATGTGGCCGAGGGATATCTTTTTAAAGAAGCAAAACTTTGCATTCCCCAAGGCACACAATGGAAGCTCCTTGTCAAGGAATCACATGAAGGAGGACTCATGGGCCATTTTGGATTGATAAAACTCTAGACATTTTGAAAGAAAAATTTTGTTCGCCACACATGAGAAAGGATGTCCAAAGACATTGTTCTAGATGCATATCATGTTTAAAAGCAAAGTATAGAACAATGCCTCATGGACTCTATACCCCCTTGCCGATTGCAAATGCTCCTTGGGAAAACATTAGCATGGACTTCATTTTAGGGCTCCCTAGGACTGCAAGAGGCCATGACTCTATCTTTGTGGTAGTGGACCGTTTTAGCAAAATGTCCCATTTTATTCCTTGCCACAAGGTAGATGATGCTCAAAGTATTTCTAGACTCTTCTTTAGAGAAGTGGTGAGACTTCATGGTCTACCTAGAAGTATAGTATCCGATAGAGATCCCAAATTCATAAGCCACTTTTGGAAAACTCTTTGGGGCAAACTTGGAACAAGACTACAATTTTCAACTTCTTGTCATCCTCAAACGGATGGCCAAACCGAAGTAGTCAATAGATCTCTTAGGACTATGCTTAGGGCTATCATGAAGGGAAACCATAAATCTTGGGATGAGTATCTTCCCCACATTGAGTTTGCTTACAATCGAGTAGTCCACAAGACTATTAATGCTTCTCCTTTTGAAGTGGTATATGGATTTAATCCTCTCACACCTATGGATTTGTTACCTCTTCCTAACCGACAAGAATTTGTGCATAAGGAAGGAGTAATCAAAGCCGATTTTGTGAAGAAAATGCATGAGAAGATTAAAATCCAAATACAACAACAAAATGAAAAGTATACAAAATACAACAATAAAGGGAAGAAAGAAATAATTTTTGAGGAATGAGACTTAGTTTGGCTTCACCTTCGAAAATATCAATTTCCAACTCAAAGGAAGTTCAAACTAAGTTCTCCAGGTGATGGACCCTTTCAAGTCCTCAAAAGAGTCAATAATAATACATACAAATTGGACCTACCTCTTGAATATGGAGTACATGATACTTTTAATGTAATTGATCTTTCTCCATTTGTAGGTACCAATGACGACGAGTTCGAACTGGATTTGAGGACAAATCATTTCCAAGGGGGAGGGGATGATGGAGGAGGGCCAAGCTCACCACCCCATGGAAGACAAGAGCCAAGTGGGGAGCGTCTAGCACAAGGTGAAGAGCGTCTACCCCAAGATGAAGGGCGTCTAGGAAGGGAGCGTCTAGGAGGAAGACTAGAGCGTCTAGGACCTATCACTAGGTCCATGGCCAAGCATCTCCACGCATATTTGGGTCAAGCTACGGATGGTAGAGAAAAGAACTTGTACATGCTACATGAAGGCCCATATGGGGTAGCTTAGTATTTAGTGTAGTGTTGAAAAGCATAAACTTGTCTCCTTTTGATTTACCCTAGATTTCTCACGGTTTCTAGAAGATTTCTCCCACTAGGACCGGCCATGTGCTCCATGTGCCCATGTGATGTAATTTGCATTTCATTTTGATTAGCATTAGGGTTGCATTATGGTCCTCCTTAGCCTATAAAAGGAGGAGCCTACACCTTGTATTTTCAAGATTGAATAGAGTATTGTTATGCTGCCAATTTAGTGCCATACATTACTCCTTGCCTAGCTTCTAGGTTTTAATCTTCATTTCACCACCTTCAAAGGGGTTGGCCGAACCGCCCCATTTCCACACTCTTCATGCACCTTCAAGGTCACCACACCTCTTAGGAGAACCTTGTTCATCTCTTCCATTAAGCTTCCACACCATCTTCAACAACATCCAAGAAGAGCTCATAGGAAATCCATCACAAGTCTTTAACCATGTCTTATCCATCTCACAATTCTAGTGAAAGTGTTATGACAATTCTTAAAAACCTTGTGGAAAAAGTTGCCCAAGATGTTCAAGCACTTTCATTTAGACAATTGATCATGAGACTCAATTTGGTCAAATACAAGATGATTTGAAAATGGTTAAAGATGAATACACTAAATCCAAAAAGAGTTCACATCCATCTAGCTTTAGGGGTAATGAATTATATGGGGAACAAAGCCTTAGAATTAACGAATACTATCAACCATCCCCTAGTAAAGCTAGAAAGTAAAGAAAAGAAAACCCAAAGGAGGTTAGGGTAGAGCTACCTCATTTCGATGGAAAAGAAAATGTTGAAACATATCTAGATTGGGAAATGAAGGTAGAACAATTGTTTGCTTGCCATAGAGTAAGTGAGGAAAGAAAGGTACCTTTAGCCACCTTAAGTTTTCAAGGAAATGCTATGTATTGGTGGACTGCCCTTGAGAGAAAAAGGCGCCTTCATAAGGACCCTCCCATTACATATTGGAATGACCTTAGCGGAGCCTTAAGATGCCGCCATATTCCCTCCTACTACAATAGGAAATCAATGGACAAACTCCAAGGACTTCATCAAAAAAATCTAAGTGTAGAAGAATATTGGCAAAAGATGGTGTTATATATAAAAAGGGCAGGGATTAACGAAGAGAACCATACCATCATATCTAGGTTTTTAAGTGGCCTCAAACTTGAGATAAGAAACAAAGTTGAACTTTTAACTTATAGAGATTTAAATGACTTGATTCAACTTAACGTTAAAGTTGAAAAACAAATTTTGAGAAAACAATCAAGTGAAAAACAAAGTTCATACTTTGTATCTTATGAAAGGGATGAGTTCCAAAGAGGGGAACAACATATAAAAGAAACATCTCTAGAACTTTCCCAAAACCTATTCGAGCATATCTCACACACTCATGCTAGAATAATTCAATATTTAGAATATCTTGGTAAGATTCATTTAGCATCTCATTGTTCGAATGAAAGATCTATGATCTTAAGGAACAATGCTAATAATAGTAGCCAAGAAAAAGAAACTAGTGAGAGTGAAGAAAATGAGAAAAAAGAAGAAGAAAGAAATAGAAAAGTCAAGTGAGGGGCTGTTTGAAAAAGAAGAAGAGGGATCTATAAAGAATGAGGAATATCTTACAACACCCCTTACAAGCATAGTAAAAATAGAATCTTTAAAGAGGGACTGCATAGGTAAATATGTAGTAGTTTATGATTTCCTAAGCCACCTTAGGGAAGTTTTCTTAGTGTTTAGGGCTAATAGTTTGTTTGCTAATAGTGTTAAATGTACTTTCTATGTTGACAGTGTAATGTCTTTGGGTTTTATAGCTAACAAAAATGGGGTACATGTTGACCCCGAGAAAATCAAAGCCATCCAAGAATGGCCAACACAACAAAATGTATGAGATGTTAGGAGTTTTCATGGTCTAGCAAGTTATTATGGGAGAATTGATCCTAACTTCTCAAGTCTAGCTTCACCACTCAATGAGTTAGTGAAGAAAGACACTCCATTTTGTTCGATGGAGAAGCATGAGCAAGCCTTTCAAAGGTTGAAAGCTCAACTCACCAATGCACCCATTCTAGCTTTACCAAACTTTGTAAAAACTTTTGAGCTAGAGTGTGATGCATTGGGAGTAGGAATAGGTGTTAGGTTGTTACAAGGTGGGCACCCAATTGCATATTTTATTGAAAAACTTCATGGTGCAACCCTCAACTACCCCATCTATAACAAAGAGCTCTCTATACACTTGTGAGGGCCCTGCATGAGTCTTTAAAATATTTAAAGAGTCAACACAAGTTAAAAATACATGCAAAGTGGATGGGATTTCTTGAGCAAATTCCATATGTTATCAAATACAAGAAGGAAAATACAAATATTGTGGTGGATGTTCTATCAAGGAGACATACCCTATTTTTAAAACTTGGAGCCCAAATTCTTGGATTTGATAACATACCTAAACTTTCTAAAGAAGATTAAGATTTTGCACCCACTTTTTCTAAGTACCAACATAGAGCACATGGAGGGTTTTATGTTTACGAGGGGTACTTATTTAAAGAAGAAAAACTTTGCATACCCCAAATAACACAGAAAACTCCTTGTAAATGAGACACATGAAGGAGGATTCATAAGTCATTTTGGAGTTGATAAAACTCTTGAGCTTTTGAAAGAAGAGAAAATTATGAACTCCTCCCTAAAGAAATCTTGTAAAAAGTTGCCAAAAACAATAGAAAAACAAGAGGAATGACAACTCAAGAAAATTGAATTTTATACAACTGTTCAAACTAACACATTTGCTTTGTTTGATGATTCCCATAGATGGACGTTTGATCTGAGAGGATTAGCATAGTTGTCAAAGCAAGAGGCTGCTATCCGAGATCGACCCTGTGGATCTGAGGATAGATTTTCTCAAGAAGGAGGAGATGATGAACACCATCCAGCCACATACACCCCCTACTAATGACGAGGACGAAGCCTTAGATTTGAGGACAAATCCTTTTCAATAGGGAGGGGATGATGGAAAAGGCCCAAGCATAGGCCCACATGCAAGCCCACCAAAGGGTAGATTTGGGCCAACCCTAGGGTTATGGCCAAGAGGATGCAAGAAGACATTCTGTTACATGTTCAAATGCCATAAACTCTAGTGTAGAGTAGACTTTAATTTCTTGTCAAAATTAGCATAGGAACTTTATTTGTAATTTTTCTTAGAATTAATTTTGGCACCTAAAACACCAACCTAGATAAACTTAGAGTTTATAAAAACCTCTAAATTTACCAAGGCCGATCTAGAAAGCCCATGGAGGGGGTGAGCATACAAACTAGACACACCCCTCCCCATGTGCTCATTTAGGCTCCACTTTTGGGAGGGAATTCATTTGAATTTCCCTCCACTTTCTTTTGAATTTCCAGCCCTCTAAACACTATAAATTGAGGTGCTTGGCTCTCATTTTGTAAGATTAATATACTTAGTGAATTGCTGCCAAATTGTGCCAATTTCACTTCTTGCCCAAAACCTCCTAGGTTAGGCTTTTTAATCTTCACAAATTTCCCCTTTCCAAGTAGAGTTGGCCTCACCACTCTCAAATCCTACCTCTCGTGCACCTTCAAGGTCACCACCACTCTTAGGAGGACCTTGCTTCATCTTCAATCCATGATGCTTCCGCCATTCACCAACAAATTTCGAAAATATGAAGGCACATCTCCATCAGTACATGTGGATGATAGTGAACAATTTATAGCAATATAGGACATGGTGTACGATGTTCTTGGGCAACATGAAACATTTGAACCATCCAATTCTAATAACAGAGAGGAGTCTCCCAATGTAGAAGCTCAACGATTTTATGATCTGATGTTAGAGGCTAATAAGTCATTGTTTGAAGGGGTTGTAGATTCTAAATTATCAATGTGTGTGAAATTGTTAGCTTGCAAGTGTAATTGGAATGTTCCTAACCAATGCTTGGATTTTATGACAACAATGTTGTTCGATGCTACGCCCATAAAAGAGGGTTTGCCCAAAAGTTATTGTGAAGCTAAGAGGTTAGTGTCAGTGTTGGGGTTGAAGGTTAAGAGGATAAATTGTTGTGTAAAAGGTTGTATGTTTTTTTATGACAATGAATATCGGAAAAAGGGATGGACGACTACTACAATGTAAATTTTTTTCATCATGAACGATATCATGACCCAAAAGTCGGAACAAGTAAAAGAAAACCAATTCCTATGACAAGAATATTCTATTTTCCTATAATTCCAAGATTACAAAGATTGTTTGCATCCATGCAAACTGTAGGACAAATGACATGGCACTATGATAATAGAAGACCTTCGGGTGTGCAACGACATCCCTCTAATGGTGAAGTTTGGAAACATTTTGATCAATTACATCCTGAATTTGCTGTTGAGCCATGTAACATACGACTTGGTTTATGCTTTGATGGATTTAATCCATATACTCAAGCATTAGCAAAACCTTACTCTTGTTGGCCAGTAATTGTCACTCCATATAATCTTCCTCATGAAATGTGCATGTCTAAACCCTATATGCTTTTGAGTTTTCTCATTCCCGGTCCACATAATCCCAAGGCTTGTATCGATGTTTATTTACAACCACTTATCGATGACCTTAAAAGATTTTGTGGAATGGTGTTCAAACATACGATATTTCAAGGAAGCAAAACTTTATGATGCGAGCAAGACTAATGTGGACAATTAATGACTTCCCTACATATGGCATGTTGTTTGGTTGGGGGACTCAAGGTAAATTGACTTGCTCGTATTGCATGGAGCACACAAAGGCCTTTAGATTAGAACATGGAAAAAAATAGTTGGTTTGACTCACACTGTAGATTCTTGCTTAACGATCATACATTTAGGAGGAATAGAAAGAATTTCGAAAAGAACAAAGTTGAAATGAGTGGGCCACCACCTATGTTGACATCTGAAGAGGTTTGACATACAGTTAGGAATCTACCAACAGTCATAGGTGAGCCTCACATGTCCAAAATACCAGGTTATGGAGAGTGGCATAATTGGATAAAAAAAGTATCTTTTGGGATCTTCCATATTGGAAAGATAATTTATTGAGACACTATCTTGATGTTTTGCATATAGAGAAAAATTTCTCTGACAATATATTCAACACGGTCATGGATGTAAAAGGTAAGACAAAAATAATGATAAGGCAACAAAAGACCTAGCATTGCACTGTAGGAGACCTGATTTGGAGTTAAAGTTGCAAGCTAATGGTAAGACTCTAAAACCAAAAGCAAATTACACTTTAACAATAGGGGAATTTAAGTTAGTTTATCAATCGATAAAAGAACTTTGTATGCCTGATGGTTATTCTTCAAATTTGGCAAGATGTGTGGATGTAGACAAGGAGAGGATACTTGGGATGAAAAGTCATTATTATAATATATTCATGGAGTGTTTACTTCCTATTACATTTCATTCATTACCAATTGATATAACCCAAGTAGCTACGAAGATGACCAAGGAAGCAAAAGAGAAAGCACATGGTGAATTGTCATCTCAACGACCAATTCATAAACCCACCAAGGATCACATGGACCTCATCAGAGTACCTGAGCATAAACCATCACACCAACTATTCTTCCTTTTGGTCTTCTTATAAGATACAAATATGTTGTAAATAATTGGGCTCAATTTAGGGGTCCAAATAGCAAAGATAGGCTAGAATAAGGTGCCTTTAGCATAATAGGGGATGTGGGTAGCATTTTAGGTTGTTTCTAGCCCTTTTGGAAGACATTTTGACCTAGTTTCTAGAAGGACAAGCCTCGGATGCGGGTTTGACTTAGTCAAACCCTAAGGCTTACCATTTTTTCCCTTTTCTCATCTTACCCCTTTAGCTTGTTCTCTAAGGCTCCTTCACCTATAAATAGGAGGCCTACCTAATATATTTGACAAGTTGAAATTAATAGAAGAAGAGTTACTCTGCACAAATTATGTGAGGTGTTAGTGAGGTTTGAATTCCTCTTAGCATTTAGGTCTTATCTTGTGAGTATTGAGAGCTCTCAAGTGGCGGCTATCATCACTTATCTTAGCGGCCAATCACACTCCAAGTGGCATGTTCCACTTCTCAAATCCATCAGATAAGCTTTCTCCTTCCTTCATCTATTCTTCCATTATCATTCCATATTTACTCTTTGTATCATGTTCTTGTTTGATTTTCCTTGTTTCCATTCGACAATTCTATTTGGTTTCCTTTCCTTGTTCTTTAATTATGCACCTTCTAGCGTCATTTGCACCTTATAATTGTCTTTTTCTTTTGCTCTTTAGAAGTGAATCTTCACACTTACTTAACCACTTTGTTAAGTTCGTGTCCAGTGGGGATCTTCTTAGAGTTCTCACCATAGTCTTGCTTAAAATCTCAATCTAAGTAAAGTGTCACACAAAAAATGAAAAATCCTAAAATCAACTCACATCACCAGTGCATGTTTTGAATCCACTTATCGAAGTCAGCCATTTCTTCAAAGATTTGTGCTCGGCAACATTAAAGGATCATGACTTGGTTAGAATGGAAGAAAATATTTCAATAACTCTTTGCAAGTTGGAGAGAATATTCCCCCATGCATTCTTTGATTCAATGGAACACCTCCCAATTCATCTTGCAAATGAAGCAAGACTTGGTGGACTAGTTCAATATAGATGGATGTATCCATTTGAAAGGTATGAAAAATTATATTGTTATTATGTCAAAATACTTCATTTATTTGTCTAAATTCATCTCCAATTACTTAATTATTGGTTTTTGGGTGACTCTAAACGCTCAGTCAAAAATAGGGCTCGAGTTGAAGGATCAATTTATGCATCTTACTTACACCAAGAGACAATTCACTTTTGTTCCCACTATTTCAAGAACTTCATGTTGGCACCATGAAATCTTTGAAATGAAATACCTCGTGGAAGTGGAAGTTTTCCATCAATGTTATCCATCTTAACCAGCCTGGTTGTTCTTTATGGAAAAAGTTCATTCATTGGTTTAACCATAAAGAATAGAACTTTGTCCATGTTCATGTTTTGATCAATTGCAATGAAGTAAAACCATACCTCGAGTGAGTATATGAAATAATTTACTTAAATTTTTGACAAAATTGATCCTCTAAATAAGCCATTATTGATTTTGTTGATATGTTCCACAGTTCATTCTTACAATCTCAACATATAAGCTCATCAAATGCTTCAAATTATATACATGCACATTTCCCTGAATGGTTTACGGATCACGTATGTATATTTCAATCTGATTAAGTTATGTGTTATATAATAATAAAATATAAATAAGTGGGTACCTCTTGCCTTTATAGGTTAGAAATGAGTCTTTAAATGTAAGAAACATAGACATAAGGGAATTGTCATATGGCGCTTTCACATGAGTTAATGAATGGCACACTTACTTTGTCAATGGGTACAAATTTCACACTATGCATGGAGCAAGGGGAAAAACAATAAATAGTGGTGTTTATGTAAAAAGGCTCATAGAAGCAGGTCATGATGATTTCTATGGTTGAACATATATATGAACTAGAGTACAATACTTAAGCTCCTTAAAGAAAGTGGTGGTATTTTATTGTCAGTAATTTGATCCATCACATAGAGGTACAATAGTGGAACCTAAAGATGGAATTGTGGACATTCACATGGAGAAAAGGTATTATCCTTTGATCCATTTATCCTTACACAGAATGTAAGAAAAGTATATCATGTCCCCTATCCGACATCAAGAAAGGACAAAAAAAGTTGATGTGTTGCAATTAAAACAAAGCCTAGAGGTCGCATTGAATCTCTTGATATAGAAGGTGATGTTCCTTACCAAATAGAAGAAATGTAACATGTAAATGAAGTAATTAAAGTTGAAGGTATTTCGGGATTCCAACATTCACAAATTGATGTTGAAGAAGTGGATGAAGATAATGAATTTGAAGATTTCCAAGAAGAGGACAATGAAAAGGAGTTTGAAGATAGTGAAAATGGGGACATTGAACTTGATTATATTGAAGAGGATAGTGAAGATTGGCAACTTGAACGAAATGATTTAGAAGAAGACAATGAAGAACACGAATTTGATGATGATTAAATTATGTGTTATGAATACCATAATTGAAATTTAATCAGTGTTATGTGTTTATTAGTGTTGCTATTTTCTTGTTTACGTAATAACATAATGATTTTTCTTTATTATGTTGTGTTTTTAATTGCAGTATGTTTCATTCATTTATAATTGCTAACATAATTTTCTGTTATAGATATGTCTTCAGGAGGATGTGACCAACCAAAACCTGACTTATCTAGTTGAAATAAGGGGGAAAAGGGTCATGAAGCGTAAAAGGAAATGATATGTGCTTAAAGTAAATATCCCACTTCTACCAAATGCACTTATTGCACCTGTACCTTCCCCATCCCAACTCCTGCACACACATCTTGTCCTGCCCTAGGTCTCACGCCTATCTTAGAAGGTGTTGTGTCTACAGCTGCATCTTTCCCATATCCTGGGACTGCAAACATACCTTCTAAATCAAGAAGAGACATTGCTCGAACCACATCTTCCCCAACCCCAGTTGTGGCATCAGTGCCTTCCCTATCAGTTGCAGGACCCTCAACATCCTCAGTACCATCACCATTACCTAGGTTACACCATTATCAACACCCTCACCGCTATCAGTTCTTTCTAGAATTGATGATTGTTCTATTTAGGATGATGCACAAATTTGTCCTGATAGAGGTGATGCAGAATCAAATATTGAGAAGGATGCTCTCTTAGTCGGTCATGCTCTGCCTATGATTTCTCCTTATGGTGATGGGTAAGTAATAACCATAAATAAAATCTTTCACATTATTTCTTTCATCAATTTATTATCTAATAATTTCTTTATTACTTGTTTTCTTTAAGGTTTCATCCATGTAGAGTTGCATCACAAGAAATCACATTCACCATTAATCAAAAATATTGTCAGCCATGGCTTACATGGGGTTCAATGACTGACAAAGACAGAGAAATCTTCTTTGAACGTTTTAAAATATTTCTTATATTTAATATCAATAATACTTGTTATATTAGTCTTGTTGCATTTAATTAAAATGTCCATTTCTTTTGGTATTGTGCATTTTTAATAATTGAATTCTCAGTTATTATTTCTTTAAAGTGTTGTATTCACAAAGCTTCACATTTTTAACCACAAATTTTGTGTTTACATAGAAAAAAGTTTGTTGGAAACTTGAAGATGAGGAAAGGATTAGAAAAAACTTCCACTCAAAAGCCGCACATAGGTTATCTGAAATGTTCGTGGAAGCTAGAAAAAAAATGGGAAAAAGCCTATTTGGATGATTATGTGTGGACTTTGGTGCTAGGTGTATTCAAGACAAAAAAAAATGAACATCTAACACGGGTGGTTCTTTACACACATGTGGCTCCATTAGTACACAAAGCATGCAATTCGCATGGTATGTATTCACGAAACATATAAGTTGCATTAGACTTTGTTTGTAATTGGTTTTGAATTATGTTTTATGATTACATGTTATTCTATTATACAATGTTTGAAGGTTAGATATTTGATAATACTCATTGGATTATATCCAATTTAAGAAGTTGGATGATATTGTTTTGCATAAGAATAATATTATTTATGTTTGTTGTTTATAGGCAAAAGAGTTGGTTCGTCCTACATATATTGATGAGGTATTTATGTAGACTCATATATGAAAAAGTAATGGTGAATTTGTTGATGAAAGATTGAGACGGACACACGTGAGTTACATTTTTTTGTTATTTTTCTTTATTTTAGTTATATATTGTACATGTGACATTATTTTTGTGTGTCAATAATAGGAAGAATTTCAAAGTAGATTTACCCAAGTTAGATCAGAGGTTGCTTCCTGTAGATCACAATCTGAATCATCCCCCATACATTCTACAGAGGAAGACATAATTAGAATTGAAAGTTGGATTTTTGCTGTAAATGGCGAGAAGAAAGGTCAAATCTACAGGGTTGGAAACCTGGCTCATAACTTTAAATTTGGTCATACTCTCACCTATCATCAACATTCAAATTCCTCTAAGGATTCACCAAGCTTTTTGTTGTTAGAGGAACAAGTACGAAATTATAAGGAACACAACTATAAACTCACTAAGCACGTGAAATTATTAGTTAGTATCATTCTTCCTTTCTTTCCCCTCGATGCACGAAGTGCCGTTGAACAACAATCTAAACAAGTACTGTCGCAGCAAGAACCACCAAGGCAAAAGGAACCACCTAGAAAACAACAAGATGGCGATAATGATTATGCAGACTATTAGGATTATGGTTGTAGTTCTTTTGAACAACAATTTACATTACAAGTTCACTTGACTTTTGAATTAAGGATCTTTAGTTATGTTTCAAATTTGTTTGAATTTTTAGATATTTCAAGTTGACTTGACTTTTGTATTATGTTATCTTTCATATGATGAGACTTCAATTATGTTATGTTTGAATTTGAAATTAAATGTGTGTTTTATTTTATGTTAGGTGTATTGAATGATGTTTGGTAATAGATTGTTCAATTAGTATATCTTAGATATGTGTTGGATATGTTAAATTATACAAGTGTTAAAAAAACACATTCATTTAAATACATGAATAGATATTTTGATGGATGTAGGATTACCTACGGATTTACCCATGAAATACAATTGATGGGTAATGTGTGTGTAGATTTTACCTACGGATTGGTGTCTGTGAGTATTACCTACGGATTGGTATTCGTGAATATTACCTACGAACTGTTGTTCGTGGGTATTACATACGGATTACAGTAACCAACAAAATCATATTCCATAGATAAATTACCTACGTCAATATTACACACGAATTTCTATTGTTTTATATGGATTTGTTCCGTAAGTCTATCAATTTTTTTATAGGAATGGTGCCCCTTCATTAAATAAGAAAAATTTATGATGAATCGATCCAACTAGTCATGATTTTTTTTATTCCAACTTTTACTATCAAAACAAAGTGGTAGTCTAGAATTACAAGCACCTTAATTTTTATTTTCTCCCAATTATCTTTATCTTTTTACGCATCTAACTTTAACTAACATTCTTATTTAAAAATATGTCATATAAAAAAAATATAAATGTGTTGTTAATTTTAACCAAAACTGTCACCTTCGACTATTTAAAATCGGCCTTAAATTTTTAGTTAATATTATTTTTTATATATTTCATTTTAAGTTACTTTTTATAAACTTCTAATATAAAAAAATTATGTTGATATTATTGGACGATTACTGTGTCATTACTTATGCTATTTACTTTTTGTTTTTTATCAGTTATTTAAAATGCTTATTATATATTTTTAATTTTTAAATAATTATTTTCTGAATTTTGGATAGTCCTTTAATTTTATATATATTTTGACTCTGGACTGAAAAGGGAATACGAATTATATACTGTCTATACATGTGTTTCCACCGGTTGACCGGGATCGTCTTTGTGCGTGGCTTGTCCTCGCGAGCTAGGGCACCTTCGTTTTGCTCTGTTTGCGAGTACCTGAAAAGAAGTGAACAAAGGGGCGCCCTCGCGGCCGTTTGCACTCCGACGATCAAGTCAGCTTAGCGAGAAACATCAAAGATGACACACCCTCTGAAGGTGGTCGAGAACTTATACTGAATCACTGAAACTGTGTTGCCCTAATTGCCTTCTGCTCATAGTGGGTGCGCAGCGAAAACAACTAGGGTTTGTGCTCTGTGTAACTATGAGAATTAGGTCAAAGCTTTCTCTTTTCAAATGTCCCCAGGCCCCCTTTTATACACCTTCTGCATTTAAAACACGTTAAAGCGCATCGAAAGCGTATAAAAATATTCCTTGGAACGTTCGAATCTTAACTAAATTAATGCGTACCTTAGCGAACTTTCACCGAAACCTTTAATGAGCATGTGCGCATCGTCACGTGCCCTTCTGACTTGATTGTTATTCTGCGCAGAGGGTCCCACAACGCCGCAACCTAACTTAGGGTTATTCCACTGTGTGAGCCCTCTTTCCTCGAAGTGCTTCTGGCGCGTGGGGTGACTTTTTGGGTGCCAACTCATGCGCCCCAATCGCTAATCACTCGCCCTGGGGGTGTATCTACCTTTCTCTCGTATCATGCATGTGGTTCTCCCCTGGTCATGGCCCTCTCATAGGTCATATCTGTCCCAAGGTCTCCCAGCAGTGGCGTGGATACTTCACGAGTCAGGTTTACCCCCTACTGATACTAGAACTTATGGCCTTGAAGCCACCTTTCTTTGTTACTGTCCTGAGCTATCAAGGTCCAAGGCTTCCTCATGGTGTCGCCCCCTCCACGGTCTTTCCTAACCATGGGCATCGGGGGATAACACCATCGATATCTCCGCTTGGGTATGTCTTCTCTTGGCGACGCCTTATCTTGGTGACGCCTTCTTTTGGGCGATGTCTTTGCTTGGCGATGCCTTTGCTTGGCAATGCCTCTCTTGGGCGATGTGTTTGCTTGGCGATGCCTTTGCTTGGCGATGCCTCTCTTTAGCGATGCTTCTCTTGGGCGATGCCTCTCTTGGGCGATGTCTATGCTTGACGATGCCTCTCTTGGGCGATGTCAGGCCACCTGATCTTCCATTATCTAACACGTCGGTGACACACAAAGCGGCGACAACCGATTATGTATGCCGCAGAACGCCACTTCCATAAACGGCGACTATGTTGACTTCTTGACCACCCGCCTTTCTCTTGTCCACGATCACACCAGGTAACCTGATCGGTACAACATGTAAAATATATATATATATATATATATATATATATATATACTTTTTTCATAAAATAAAGTTAATATTGAAATGAAATTTGAATAAAAATAATTGTTAGACATTTTAAAGAAATTAAATTACTTATAACTTCAAAATAATATACCAAAACTAGCATAAAATTTGATCACCTAAATAATATTAAGCATTGCCCGATTAATAAAAATAAAATAGAAAAACACAATTAAATTACAGTTTTGAAAAAAAATTAACAAAAAGGCAAAAAAAAAAGAGTTCTTTGACTAAATTATCTTTAGCATATAAATTAATTTTAATTAAACATTAAATTATATTTTTATTACTATTTTATAAACATATTTTTATTATTACTATTACTTTTATTTTACTATTCATATTCTTTTTATTATTATTCCATAAATTTATTATTATTATTACTGTAACATCCCTAATTTTACTCCTTTTTTTTATATTATGCGTGTAATATCTAATTAACATATAAACATATATTGTTTTCTCATATTTGTATCTCAAAATATATCCCTCTTCATAGGGATTTAATATATACATCCAAAAAATTTAAAAACAAAACAAAGCAAAGCATTCAATTTAAATCTATCTAATCCTTCTGCTGCTCACTGAGGAGCTATATTACCTGCAATCTCATCTGCTCCCGTGTAAATACACGATCATCACAGTTAGAAAAACAACACAACCAAATAACAGGGTAAGCTAGCCATATAAAACAAAATTCTATAAAATTTCACTTTGAAATTAATAAAACATAAATCATAAGTCTCATACAAATTCTGAAATCATCAAGTGTCATACAAATTCTATATTCATCTTTCACATGTCAGACTTCCACTGACTCATATAACAAAGACACTTGACTCTACTTCCGGAAGACTCGTGCGTTGACTTAGACTCAGAGATCGGCACCTGTCATACTATATCACTGTGAAATCCACACAGCTATGCGCATATATAATCTCAATATCATCTCTCTCCTAGTATGACAGGGTTAACTCATATAACAGGTCAAGTTAGTTATCTTTCAAACAATTTACCCATTCATATGAACCTCCTTCGACTCTCACCACCTGAATAACTTCATCTATATGATTCCATTATCTCAGTAGAGTCAGGATATCTCCTTATAGACGAATCCCTAGTCAATGCACATCCTAAACAATCTTAACACGGTATTTTCTTTCCTGAAAATACTATGTCTTGATCTTAATTTCACATCATTGCACACTTCTTTTAACACATCAATACACCATACAATCATAACATATAATTTAACTTTCTAATAATCCAAATATATCCAAAAAGTTATTTAACAATAGTAATCTAAAATAAACTATGCTAAAATAATAAAAATAGCAATATTCATATATGTATACAAAATTTTGGATTGAACGAAAATATTTTAGGTTGATCAAAATCACACCAGAGAGCCCCCAGAAATTTTGGATTGAACGAAAATATTTTAGGTTGATCGAAATCACACCAGAGAGCACCCAGAAATTTTGGTTTGAACGAAAATATTTTAGGTTGATCGAAATCACACCAGAGAGCATCCAGAAATTTTGGTTTGAACGAAAATATTTTAGGTTGATCGAAATCACACCAGAGAGCACCCAGAAATTTTGGTTTGAACGAAAATATTTTAGGTTGATCAAAATCACACCAGAGAGCACCCAGAAATTTTGGTTTGAACAAAAATATTTTAGGTTGATCGAAATCACACCAGAGAGCACCCAAATTAACAAAGTCCCTGCTATAGCTAAAATTACTCTAATCAACATCAACAACCAATACTCAACAACATTATAATTGTATAACAACAACCATATATCCAATTTCACCTTCAAATCTTCTAGCCCAGTGTTCTATTGGAAATTAAGGCTAGCTTCCCTTACCTGAAAATTAGAAGATATTCACTAAGAGCTCCAAAACCACCAAGAACCCAAAGGTAAATTAACCTGTATCACAGAGTCCTAATAAAAAATCTAACTATATCACTAAGACCCTGAGCTAACAGAGATTAACCCTGAAGCTAAAAGGGTCACATGCAAGCAAGGAAGAAAACAACCTAACAAGTTCCAAATTTGACTCAAAGAGAAGAGCAAAAATGAACTTACTCTATCAGAGATTCTGATCGGGCAGTCTTGTAGTACTTATTGCCAACAGTCTGATGGTGGACTCTGATCGTCGAACAGATGAATGAGGAAGTCAGAATTGTAGAGAGAAGGGGGAGGAAAGGAAAAGAACTTTCTAGAGAGATGGTGGTTCTTTTTAAAATGAAACCTGAATAACTGAATTTCTATTTATATGCCCTTTTCATTTAAAATTATTCAGGAGTCATTTAAAATATACCACTTCTACTCTAAAGTAATTTTCTAGATCCTTACAATTACCATTAATTTTAATTTTATTATTAGTACTCTTTTTCTTATTTTATAATTATTAATATTTTAAATATTAACTAGCAAAAACACATATCGTGAAAGTGTATTCACAATTTTTATAATTTTTATTTTAGTGAATAATTAATTAAAAAAATACAGTATATATATATGTAAAATAGAATTAAAAGTTTATATCGTGGATATTTCTAAAATAAGAAGTTATTTTATTTGTTATTGTTATTTAACCCTCGGTTGGACTGAATGGCAAGCCCCGCTTCTAGACTATCTCTTCTTGTTACACTTTGAACAACGTTCCGCTGAAACAGAAGGGGCTCTACCTGTTGATCACACTCTGACGATCAAGTTAGTGAGAGCATACAAAATAATAATCAGTTTTAGTCTCTAGTACTAAAAAACAGCATACATTTACCAGGGGTCTCAAGCCCTTTTCATAGTTATTCCTCTAACGGCTTTCACTCACGAGAAGATAATCTCTATTGAAAGCATAAAATAATAACTAAAATCCACCTGCTCACGCACACCTTTCACGTTTGGGTGCTAACAGCAGGAAAATATTTTGTCCACGGGCCACCTTCACTCACGATGCTAACAACAAAAAAGAATCTTGTGCACCTTTATTTTCGGGTGCTCTCCACTTATTTAACAACTTTATATATTCAACTAACAAATTTATGCATATATTTGTTTAACTAACATCTTTGTGTATATATCGACATATTATTTAACTAACAACTTTATATTAATATATGACCAAACTTATTATTTTCTCTATTTTAATTATTCTCCATCGGGCTTACCAACGAAACTGGGTCGGGCTTTCAGGCCCAAAGTCAAGCTGACCATACCCAAACCGAGGTACCGAGCAAACATGCACTCTTGTCCAGTACACAAGTCTCCAAGCTCGCGTTGAGCTTGGCTAAGCAAAAAGGCTTTCTAGTGCTTTGGTGGTTGACGCGACGTCTTCCCCAGCGGGTAGGTAAGGCATGATAAACGAAACATTTTTTAGGTTACATCTCACCACACTTAATCCAAAGCGTACATCCTCATCAACGGTGGGAAATTATTACTGCTTGGCATTCCCATACTTGTATAAGCCAACGTTTGAAAACTTATTCTCATTTCACTGTTTCATTTCTCTTAAACCTCTAAAACCCTCTCAGACTTCTCAACTTCTTTTCCACACTTCCACTTCATCACTCCAGAAACTCTCGCGCACTCAAGATCTTCCGTAGCAAAGAAACTCCTTCCTCTTAATCACTTATCGTAACAGGTATTTTCTCTTTACCTTTCTCCATCATTGAGCATTCATCTTGCCGATAATATTGTCTGAGCTTGGATTCTCTCTGGATTTATCATTTTTTGTCGATGATTGTTGCTTACTTTCTGATTGCATTGTATGACTTTAGAATGTGTCCTTATTTTAATCTTAAATTGCTCATATTTTTTGGTCTGAACAATGCTTCTGTCTGTTTCGTGTTTGTGTTTGTTCTGGATATAATCTGTAATGGATTACAAAACCTTGTATACTTAGCACCCCAAAATCTTTTAGATGAAACCTCCTTTTATACCTCTCGTGAAAATGGTGTAACTTTAAGAAAAAGTGGTTGTCATTTCGGTAAAGAACATGATAGATTTGTAAGAACAATTTCGTGTAGGGAGGATGAGCCAGTATGTTGCGATGAATACTCGGACCCGATGGTCCATTCTGTTATATTTATGCCACCGTTTTCAAAAAGGTCATTTTGCACCTCCCCTTATCTATTTTCGAAAAAGAGTTTTTCACCAAGCTCAACGTAGATCCTGCCAGCTACACCTTAATAGTTGGGCATTCATTCGTGCTTTCACCATTATTTGTTCCCAACTTGGCCTTTCGCCGACTGTGGAAATCTTTCTTTATTTCTTCGAGGGCAAACACTTAGGTCGTCAACTATGGGTATCCTTTAACGGTGCCCCTGGAAGAGCTTTGCTCACCCTATTTCAATCTTTCAATAAAAATTTTAAAGGCAAATTCCTAAAACTCCGATGTAACAAAGGATATATGACCCTTCTGGACAGGTTTCCTTTGTATTGGACCCAAAAACCACGATTCCAGAGTGCTCGACACTTGGAAGACCAGCCCCTTTCAGATCAGGAGGTCTACAAGTTCCTGATGAACCTAAAGGTTGTGTTTGATACCGCGTTCCTTCTGAGCAAAGAGTTCACTCTTGGTGCTCTAAAGGCTTATACCGGTACTCCTCATTCCCTACTCTTGGTGTGACTTATTTAACTATTGTTATTAACCATCTCTTGTTTTCTTTGCAGGAATGATGTTATCCAAAATCAATAAGAAAGAGCTAGAAGAGATGGCTAAGAGGATGAGGGCAGCTGCCTAGATGCCCAAGGATTCCTTAACTCAAAAACTAAAAGCTTTTGTCGCCGCTACCCAAACCCCAACTGATGAAGACGAGGAAACCACCTCAGGGCTTGTCTTTACAAGAAAAAGGAAGGTTATCGTTGCCCTTATCGAGCATTCTCACTCAAATGGAAGGGCTCCTTCCCATCATGTTGCTCCTTTAGAAGGCCAAGCTCTGCCTCGTGATATGACAAGAAGGCGAAGCGGAGAGCTCCAAAGGGAAAAGCATATGGGACCCGAGCCTTGACGTTCCTTCATACTTGGAGAAGGCCCTCGTGAAGCCATAAAGTAATTTGGAAAAGCCCTCGCCACAAGTTGCTTGGATGTAACAAGGATGAAAGATCGGAGGGTGGCGGAGGACTTGAAGGCTTAAGAGAATGCTTAGCTCCGCAAGGAAATGGAACACCTACAAAATGAGCTCAAGCATTCCAAAGGCTTGAAACAAGAAATTGAGCGACTTTTAGCTGAGAAGACTAAGGAGGCAACAAAACAAACCCAAGAGGTTGCACATCTAACTGAAGAAAGGGGCAAGCTCTTAGCTGAAGTCAATAAACATAAAGGAGCTCTGGCCCGAAAGGATGAATATTTTGCCAATGAAGCTGAGGCATTCAAGTTGGATACTGCCCAATCCTACCTTGTGGGATTTGAAGCAGCCATCGAACAAGTGTTAGGTCTTCACCCTGAGATTGACTACACAGAACTTGGCCCGGGTAAAACCGTAGTTGATGGTCAACTTACGGGTGATTAGCTTGAACGCTTAAGGCCTGTGATATGCTACACTTTCTAACCACTTGAACACTTTATATTTAACAACACATTTACTTTTCCTTATGCCTAATTGTTCTCGAATATCTTTGCCAATGCATGTATCGTTACTTAACATAGTAAACTTCAGCTAGATTAAGCGTAATAACTACTGTTAATACATATGTGGATAACCTTATTACTTAAGCTAACCCGTCTTGAGCATGAAGTAATAAAGATAACAAGAATGCAACTTAGGCAAAATCTAAGCATGGTCAACAAGGGAATTCTCACTTAACAAGGAACTAAACTTTTCACGAACTATACACCATATCCACAACAAGCCTATGCTAAATCTCGATGTGCATAGGTGTATTTCACCAACTTGGCCAAAGGCTATACATCTTGATGTCGTCAAGCTTTACTTCGAAGAGTGCTTACCGAGATAGTCGCACCTTTCCGAGCTCAGTCATCTTACCCTACGCTAAGAATGGTTCATTCACCCCTTAGGGTGCTTAAACTCGAGTACCCGCTCGTGCTCCAAGTTAACCCCAATTATCGTAAGCGTAGGAGGACAATTCCACTACGCATCATTTAATCATTCCACAGAGCGCCTGAACTCGGGTGATCGTGGAAATGGAAATGGAAAGAACATAAGATGAAGAAAGACAAGTGATAACCAAAATTAAAACACAAACATGATATCATAAAGAGGAATGGAAGGGATGGTGCAAAAGGAAGATAAAAAAGAGGAAGGGAAATATTTGTTCTACTTTAGCTACACATCCTTTTTGACCTCATACACATTAAAGATTTGTTCTACTTTAGCTACTCATCCTAAATATACATTTGGGTCACTATCCCCACTAAAAGTAGGTAAGTTTACAAAAGGAAAAGAAGTCTTCGGTGATTGGTGTTGATGGCGCCTTTCTTCAAAATTGTGCACTCTCCAATCTTGGTCTTTTTCTTGACTCCTATAGTGCCCATGAAACCTTGTAGTGCACCTAGTTTGCGCTTCCTTTCTCTAGTTATTCTCTCTTGAGTCTTTTCAAGCTGGAGCATTCTTTCTACTACTTGTCTCATTTCTTCATCTGTGTGGGCCAAGCTTCTCTTGGCATCCTCAAACTCCCCCAAAAGACGTGCCTTTTGAGGATATTGTGGTTTAGAAGATTCCCCTGAAGATAAATGATACATGATGTTGCACAAAGAAAACAAACAATTAGTGAAAATAACAATTAATGCACTCACTCACGTGTATCACTTGGCTATTTAGTAAGGATGGGAAAAGGTTAACTTCACTCAAGAAAGGTTTTTCAATTTTTCCAAAAGGTCTACACTTGGTAGCAACACTTCAAGTGAAAGAAGTCAGAGCTCTTAACACTTCCTCACCAAAGAAAACCCCCAACAAAACATATGAAAATTTAAAGACAAGCAAGAAAATTTTAAAGAAAGAAAGCTAAACCAAATTGGAATTAAGATAATGACATAACTGAAATCAAGACAAACAAGAAAAATCACTTGTAAGACTCAAAGAAACTTACTTAAACATTTGATTATGAAGTTTTGATGTTCTTAAAAATTGTAAAAGCAAGAAGGATAAAATTCCACAAAGTTGAAAACAATTTGCCACATAAAAAGAATCCTCTTTTTAGTACTTTTGAACTTGAAAAGTGAATTGTACTAACTTTTTTGTGTGTTTGTCTATGATTTTGTTTTATGGATTCAAAATATCCATAATCTTGGCATGCATATTCTAATTCACTTTCAATTTTCACAAATAGATTGAGATTCAATTCATATGATCACTTGAATTCTTTGTTTGGAACTAAATTAACTTCTACTCAAACAAATATCTAGTTGCTTTTAGTTCTTCACAATTAAAAGAAAAATAAGTAGAAAGGATTTAAAGACTCCTAGAACACTAAGAACATAAGACTCAAGCAAAAATAAGCAAGGAAAGAAAAAGAATGACCCAAACAATTTAAAAGCAGAATTTAAAGTGTTTAATGAATAAAAGGTGAAATTGTAAAGACAAGAATTGAAAGGTGTTGAATTGTAAAGCGGAATTAAATTTCTAGAAGATGAAAGAAATATTGAAGTGTGCTGGAATTTAAAGCAAAAAATCAATTATGGAAAGATAAGCACAATTAGAACCATGCTCTGATTACCACATGATGTGAGTTAATTTTAAGATTGCACATTTTATGGGTTTCACTTTTGTTTATGATTTTTTAGATTACAATTTAAGGTGAGAACCCAGAGAAGATCCCCACTGGACACAAACTTAATCAACTGGTTAAGTAGGTGTGAAGGTTCACTTCTAGAGAGCAAAAGGAAAAACACAATTATAAGGTGAAGATGATGCAATGATGCGTAATTAAGAACATATAAGATGGAATGACTGAATGAAAAGAAGATAAATTAAACAAATGGGAATGAAGAAAGAGGCGCAAGGAATAAAAGGGAAAAAGATGAAGAGAAAGAAAGCTTATGAGTATGGAGGTGGTGTCACACCACTTGGAGGGTGGGAGGCTCCAAGATAAGTGGTGTAGAGCCACCAGTTGAAGTGCATTGCACTTAAGATAAGACCCACTATGAGAACTCTCAAATCTCACAAAAACACTCCTGCAAAATTTGTTTACTATATTCAAATTCAATGTGTGAATACATGAGGCAAGACACTCTATTTATAGGAGAGAGTGTCTTGAAGAACAAGATAAAGGGGTAAGGGTGTCATTTGTGAGAAGCCTTCTAGAAGGTAGGTCAAAGAAACCCTAAACCTAAGCACTTGTTATGAAAGGTGGGCTTGGCACAAGCCCAATTACTAAGCACACCTTACTCAAATTACTAAGCACACCATACTCAAATTACTAAGCACACCCTACTTAAATTACTAAGCACACCCTATTCTAGTTTATTCTTCTATTTGGACCCCCAAAGTCGGCCCAATTTATTTACATAATTTCTCTTGTGGAAAGACAAGAAGGAAGAACTTATGATATTCTGGTTTATATATGTTTCTTCTTTGCTAATGCTTTCTCAAGGTTTGGTGGGGACTGGCTTTGTATACTGAGATGACTGGCCTATTTGTGAAGTGATTGTTATGCCCTTAGTCATATGCTGGTTGATGTGGTTTATATCACCCGATCACTTAAAGTATACATCTTTGGCCCACTTAGCTCAGACCCAACAGATAAAAATCGACCCAAATAAAGGCAGGCCTAATGGCCTTGAAAGAGGTCGACTTAAGAAGATAGCGAATAAATTAAATGTGCCAAGAATAAAAACAAAATGACTTAAATATCTAATACAACTAAATCAGTTGTAATATATTGCTTCAAATCTCCACAAATGGAGACGATACTATGCATATCAATACCCCAAAAATAAAGGGGATATATTAACAACTTATTATGCGAATACTAATTCCTAAAGAGGTATCGAAGAGTGTTAAGATAGAGATCCTTTCATGAGCAACTACTTCAGGATAACTGCTAAAATTCTTTGAATTTGGCCTAGTGTTAACATCAATAGTTAATGGTATTTTCTGACCTCTTGTTTTTTGTTCTTGTCGGTTGACCAGAAACGCCTTCAAACGTCTACGACAATCTCACGCCCAAGAATCCCTGCGTTCACTCGTGCTTTCCTTCTGATTGAACACCTAAAACACAAAGACAAAGGGCACCCTAAAGGTCGTTTGCACTCCGACACTCAAGTCAAATTTAGGCTAGGAAACACCAAAACTATTAAGTGTAAAGCTTTATGTGTTTGTGTGTGTTAAGCCGCACAAATGAATAGCGTACCTTACTAAGTTTGTTACTTCCCTTTATATAGCCTAGGGTTTCCACTGTTTCCGTTACCCAAAATAGGCTTCCTGAGGGGGTGGGCCCCAGCGCCACTGTTACCCACTCTTAGGATAACCTAGCGTGTGGGGTTCCCTAACTGGAGTGCAACCTCTGACATGATGACCACCTGGATGCCTCCTCGTGCACCTGATCTCTAGGGTCACCCGTCCTGGAAGCGCCCTAGCTGTCCATGCACCATGCATGCAGCTCACTGTTGGAACGTGACCCTCACAAGTCGTATCCTTTCCAACGACTCTATACTTGTGTTACGCTTGAACATGTCATCCACTCCACATGCATGGACTCTCGTGACCTAGGCTTCTCCCTTACTGATAACTGGTGCGTGGTCTGGGATCCACATCTCGTGGCCCAGCTCTGTTGTTCGAGTCCCTGATGTCCGACCTCTCCACACTTCCTAGTGGCACGTCAGTACATCCTGGTGATCGATGTCTGACCACTCTTTGGTTCCTTGGTGCACGTGCCTCGCGAGACACTGACCCACGCCGCTCGCGAGACCCCGCTTACGTGGCCCCAACATTACTACTGGTCAACGAAGCCCAAGGACTGGTCGGTACATCTTTAATCTAGTAGGTCCTCTACCAGATTTTGAATGAGGAATTTCATCATCAACCATTTTCCTGTTGGTAAACGAATATGATAAGCATTAAGAATATGAAACATAATAACATATATATAATGTAAAAATAAACTAGAAACACATATAAATATATATTCCTTATTCCTCATAGGACTATAAAGGAAGTTTCCAAATTATATATCTTCTTTATATAATAAATAATAATGATACAAATACTATTAGTATTTTATAAATTTATTATTTTCTTAATTTTATTATTTTTATCATTTTATAATTGTATTATTAATAATATTAATATTATTATTGTAACATCGGTAATGTAACAGACCTCCTCCCCTCCCTCCCGTTTTTTTGACAAAATGGTTCACTTTTTTTTTTTGGTCAGCAAAGAATGAAATTAAATTTAGAGGGATACAAAAGGGGTATCTCAACCCTTTAACACAAAAAAATGGTTCACTTACCTATTCATTTGCCGAATGAAGTGAGATTAGGTGGCCCCGTTCAATTTCGATGGATGTACCCTATTGAAATATATTTATACAGACTGAAGAGTTATGTTCAAAATAAAGCTTACCCAAAAGGTTCTATTGCTGAAGGGTATTTGATAGAGGAGGCTTTGACTTTTTGCTCAAGATATTCGCATGGAGGTGTAGAAACAAGGTTAAACAGAGAAGGTCGCAATTATGATCACAATGATGTATGTGAAATATATGCAATTGATTATTTCTCAAGTCTTAGTCGCCCTATAGGAGGGAAAAGTAATGGTAAACCATCTTCTATAGATTTCATATCGAAAGCTCAAGCTCATCGATACCTCTTATTCAATTGTGATGCAATTGACATATCTTATTAGGTATGATAATAATTTCCTATCCTTTATATCTTGCCATATAAACTTATTATGTAGTTTTAACCAATAATATATTGATGCCTTTGTAGAGAGTTTGATGAAAGTGTTAATAGGGGCACTAAAAGAGGAAAGTGGATGAAGGCCAAAACCCAAAGTCAAGAATTTAGTGAATGGTTCAAAACTCGAGCGTTGAAAGATGATGTGAGTTGATTTTAGGATTATTCCTTTTATGGTGTGACACTTTACTTAAGTTGAGATTTTAAGCAAGAATATGGTGAAACTCTAAGAAGATCCCCACTAGACACAAACTAAATCAAGTGGTTAAGTAAGTGTGAAGGTTCACTTCACAAGAGAAAAAGGAAAAGACAATTCCAAGGTGATCATGATGCCAATGGTTGTGGAATTAAAGAACATGAAAGGATAAACCAAATAAGAATTGTTGAATGGAAGAATGAAACAAAGCAAGAACATAACACAAAGAGTAAAAACGAAATGACAAATGGAAGAAGAGATGAAGGAAGGAGAAAGCTTATGTGATGGATTGAGAAGTGGAACACGCCACTTGGATTGTGGTTGGCCTCCAAGATAAGTGTTGTTAGCCACCACTTGAGAGCTCTCAACTACTCATAAGATAAGACCTAATTGCTAAGAGGAATCAAGTCTCACTAACACCTCACACAATTTGTGCAGAGTAACGTTTCTTCTATTAATTTCAACATGTGAAATACACTAGGTAGGCCTCCTATTTATAGGTGAAGGAGCCTTGGAGAACAAGCTAAAGGGATAGGATGGGAAAAGGGAAAAAATGGGCAGCCTTAGGGTTTGACTAAGTCAAACCCGTATCCTCGGCTTGTCCTTCTAGAAACTATGTCAAGATGTCTTCCAAAAGGGCTAGGAACAAACTAAAATGCTACTCACACCCCCTATTATGTTAAAGGCACCTTATTCTAGCATATCTTTGCTATTTGGACCCTTAAAGTGAGCCTAATTTATTTACATAACTTTTCTCTTATGGAAAAGACCAGAAGGAAGAACTTCTGATATTCTGGTTTATAATCTTCTTCCACTGATGCTTTCTCGAGGTTTGGTGGGGCCCGACTTTGTATACTGAGATGACTAACCGTTTTGTGAGGCGCTTGATGTTTCCTTAGTCATCTGTTGGTTGCTTTGGTTTGTATCAGTTTTCTAGAGGGACAAATAATGTCGCAAAGAGGTTTCCAGGTTACCTCATTAATGGATATAGATTTCATGCTATGAAGTGGGATGCCAAACACAAAACTCAAAATTCTGGTGTAACATTGGTTTCATTGACTTCAAGTTTTCCAAGCTCAAAGGATGTCAATCCAAAAATTGAACCCGTAACATATTATGGTGCAATCAAAGATATATTCGAGTTAGATTATTATGGTAATTTCAAGTTTGTAATGTTCAAATGTGATTGGTTTGAGGCTGAAGAAGATAAATATGGACTTACTTGTGTATATTTCAACAAAAAGCTTTACCTAAATGATCCTTTTGTGGTAGCTTCTCAGGTCCATCAATGTTTTTATATCAAAGACCCTTAAGGTGAAAATAGGCATTATGTTTTGAAAAAGGTTCCAAGAGATTTATTTAACATGGGTGACCAATCAAATGGTGTTGAACTAAATACTGCAAACAATGATGGTGAACTAAATTGGGTTAGGGAAGACATGTCTGTCACAATATTTGAAAAACCTTCCTGTGTAAGGCAGAGAAATATTTTTAATGAAGATGATATTGATGAAACTTTATTTGACTTCATGGACTAAATACTTAAAAATAGGTAATATTTTTTTTACCTTTGACTGCTTACTACTACTATGGTCTTATATATTTGCTTCTCCAAATATGGACATATCATTACACTTCTGCATAAAGTCATGCGTACTATCTTTGTATCACACATTATTAGTTGGACTTCATTTTTGAAAGGTAGAATTCTTGCTATTCAGTGTTATCTAGCCATTTTTCTATTTGCAACAAACTTATAGTATTATTTCTTGGTAGGCTTGTACCAATTATTTGATCAATCCTTTGTTGGCTTCAACTATTCAAACAACAAGGGAGGATATCTTATATTCACTATTCAAAGATGAACTTATGCTCTAGCGTATCTTTGAGTTATAAGTTATTTATGATACACAAGTTACAATGAAGGTTATATTTGTCACTTTCAATATCTATCATTGACCCACCATTCATAATTTTGTGTTCTTTTTTTAGTCAATGGGAAAGGAAGTAGATTCAAGTAAGGAATTGCTTAGTAGGTTCCAATTCAAACGTGAAAAAGGAAGCATTGTTGAAGTAACTAGGGAACCTATGATTGTTTCTAATGGACAATTTAATTTGTCCAATTATCAAGTGGGATGCCAAAATAATAATACTTTTGCTTCTAGTGCAGGACAATGTGAGAGTAATAAGACCCCAATACAAGCCATTAATGATTCAAAAGCCAATATACAAGCCATTACACGATCTTTTATTCAAGTTTGTGCCAAAAACTAGGGAAAAAAAAGGTAACTACAAAAGAAGAAACAAGTAAATCAAGGCTCGAAAACATTGAAGTTCCCTTACTTGAACTTGCCAATTCAAATGCCAAACAACTATCCAAAGAGAGGATACAAAGAGAGATTAGTTATAAGAGGATTGATAATGTTATGGGAGAAGGATCAAATACAATTGATAAATCCAAGGACAAATCAAAATCTATAATGAGGGCAGGAGGGGAACATGATAGTTCAAGGGTAAATCAAAAGAAGAAATAGGTATTAATAGAAGATTATCACTCAATGATTGAGATGGAAATTGCTCTTAATAAGAAACAACCAACCAGAGTATGTGGACCAATTTTGATTGGTGAGTTTCTTGATCAAAATGGAGAAATAGTTAATCAAGTGGTTGAAGAAGAAAAAGAACACCAAGATGTAGAATTTCAAAAAGAAATAGAAGATGAAGGACATGAAAAAGAAAGTTTGAATGAAGGAGAAGACCATGAAATAATTGTTGAAGAAGGTAATAATACTTTATTTCCCATTTTTAATGCTTATATATATTATATATATTCCAACTTAAACAATTTTCATGTTTAATTACCCACTAGCAAGAAAAAAAACTCGAGGATCGACTCATTGCTTAATAATACATGCAAGATATATTGAAGAGCGTCCAGAAGTGATCTTGGACAAACATGGAGAGCGCCTGTTGGTCCCAATTACAAAGTGGTGTCTGACTTAAGTTATTTTCTTGAGACCATAGCTAGGAATTCAGACTTTTGTCCATTGATTTATACAAATTCAAGGTTTTGCTTAAAGATTACAAGGATCACATATGGAAATATGTGATGGTATTCAAATCATTTTTTTTGTGTAATGATATAATATATATGAGATATTAATTACATGTGTTGATGTTCAGGAAAAATTTATTATTTCTAAGAATGGAGAGAAAGTAATATTTTGTCGCATAAATGATGCATGAAGGCAGTACAAATGTCATACCAAGAGACAATATTTTCTAAAATATCCCACCACGAAAGAATGACTGAAACATCGACCACCATCTGTTCCTGAACATCATTTTGAGAATTTGATTGCATATTGGAAAAATGTTGTTATCCAAGTGTGACAATGTTGTTATCGCATAAATGTTTTGTTTTATGTTTACTTTATTCAATTTTTTTATTTTTGGTTTTGCTTTTTTTTTATATTTTCTATTTTTTATTTTTGTTTGTCTCTGTTTCTATTTTTGCTTCTGTTGCTCTTTCTATTTTTGTTTCTGTTGTTGTTTGTTGTTTGCTATTTGTTGTTGTTGCTATTGTTGTTGTTATTGTTTTTGTTTTTGTTTCTATTTCTGTCTATGTCTCTATTTTCTTTTTTCAATTTTTTTTGTTTTTGTTTTTGTTTAGTAGTATACTGATAATTTTTCTTGTCCCAAAATATAGAACATTAGTGAAAAAAATGCAAGGAATAGGCAAACACAAAAGTATATGCACCGAATGAGACCAATAAACTTTGCTAGAGTTCGAGCTCAATTGATATTGTTTTAATTCTTTCTCTCTCATTGTATAAATCTAGTTATATAATTATTTCTTGCAGCTTCAAATTGCAAATACTCACTATTAATTTTTAATTCTTATAGAGTGTTGCAAAAACGGATGGTGAAGAAGTCACTAGAGCTGAAATGTTTATAAAAATACGTCAAGGTCGTCCTACTCGGAAAGGAAAAGTAGTGGATGAAGAAACAGTAGATACCATTGTAAGTTTATTTTAATTTACAAAACGTGTGTATGTGCTTCTTTCTTAATCATTAACTACGATACATGTACATATATTTCAGTGTATGCTTGAAGGTTCTATGCAAAACGCATCAAGGGAAACTATGGAAAAAAAACATTTGAATCGATGTTTGGAAAAGAAAGGCCTGGTCGAGTTCGTTGTTATGGAAGGACTGTGACACCATCAGTATTAAAAAGGAATCAAGAAATTGTCTCTATCCATAAAGGGTATGCTATTGAAGTGAATTCTCTAACTCAAAAGATTGAGGGTTTAAAAGAAATTGTGAAATTCGTGCTTAAGCAACAAAACCCAAATTTGAATGAGGCGGATACAGAACATATGATGCCATGAGATTTAAGGAAATAAAACAGTGTAGTTGCTTCAGGTTCATCTACTTCCACTCATGGTCCTTATTTGGACCAGATATAGACATATAATTTGCATTCAATTTGCACTCAATTTGTATTTATCTTATTTTATTTATAAACTTGATAATATTTTAAAAAGTTTGTACATTTTGTTTAATTATTCCATGATGACGTCAACATAATACTAATATTGGACATGAGAAAGACTTATGATTGATTGAAGAAGTGTAGAAATTTTGAGAGATTTCCTAACTCTAATTAGTTGTATTACAACCTCTATTATTTTGGTATACAATGGAAAATGCAACTTGCACATTTGAAATATTTTGGTATACAATGTAATTAAGTTTTAAAGTAGTTTGAAAATGTTGCATATTGCATAATTTTATAAATTAAGATGTATTTCATAATTTTTCACATTAAAAAAGTGTTGTCCAAAAATACTTACAACATGTAGACAAATATTTCCTAAAAAGACAGACAAGTAAATAAGCATTGCCTAAACATTATGAAAAAAACAATTGTTGCCTATTTTATCAATATATGCAACATTGAAAATGTGTTGCCTATGCTATCAATATGCAACATTGAAAATATATTGTTTAAAAGATAGATAACATGTAAATAAGTGTTGCCTTTACCAATGACAATATTTAAAAAAACATTGCCTAAATAATGGACAACACTGAAAATGTGTTGCCTAAACATTATGAGAAAATCCGTTGCCTAAAATTTTTTCCGAAAAATATTGCTTGTTCTATCAGTATAAGACAACGGCTGCAAAAAGACGTTGCCTAAACCTAAGTTTGTACATTGTCAATTATGTACATTGTCATAATTGGTTATGTACCGCCCTGGTAGTCGGAAGTGATGACGTGGCATCAAGCTACGGTATAGGCGTGTTGACAAGGCGCCAGGTTGGCAGAAGGGAAGGAAGTCGGGGGGCTCGTGAAGTCGCCAGTTATTAAGTTGGCGTGTTCCGATCTCCAGCATACCAGAACCGGCGATCACCAGGTTGGAGATGAAGTCGCCAGATGTAAACTCAGGCGACCTTGAGATTGGAGATCGCCAGAGAAAGCACATCGCCAGAGATGAAGGTGGTGCAGATTATGAAGGCGGCCGGCGAGACCACAGGGAAGGTTATGAAGGCACCCTAACTCGCCAGTTCCAGTAGAGATCGCACTCCCAAGTTAGCTATGTACTGGGCAGTACCATGCATAGGTAACTTAGCAAAACGAGAGTAGAAGCAGCGCCCAAGTCAAGGAGGCTCCAGATGATGGCACGTGTACAGTTGGATGCGAGCCACGTGTCCAAGTCTGTAACTGCCAGGAGAGAGAAAGTAACCAGGTATATAAGAGTTCTCAACGAACTTTCTGAGGTACGCACGTTCAGAATACACTCTTTACGCTTGCGAGTTATAGAGCTTACTGTGAGAGAGGATTTGCACGGTTCTTGTTCTCTTAGTATTTGGTGATTCGGTCACTGACTTGGGCGTTGGAGTGCGATCGGCCGCAGCGGCGCCACTCTGTTTCTTTGCAGGTTCTTGAGGTGGATCTCGAAGAGGAACGGTGGTGTGAAGCGGTGCGCACGTCGATCCTTTGACGAGGCAGTTTCCAGCGTTCTGGTCAACAGGCAGGATCAGGTTATAACTCATTATAATCGATTATAAGTTATATTATAAATGATTATGAATGAAATTGGGTTGTCATCATATGTCATTACACATTCATCATGTATGATATATACAAGATACTATGTTATCATCCTGCACGTTATTATTATAACTTGAGACTTATTTTTAATTAAAATTTGTAATGAATTTTTTTCAATTTTCGCTTACATTAAATTCATGTTACAATAAGTGAATTAAAAAAAATTAAAATTGGTTATACACTAGTTAAAAGTCTGCTTTTAACTTTTTTTATAATAAACAATCATTTTTATTTTCATTTAAATCATTCAAATTTTAAGATAAGAGTATTTTGGTAAATGAATTAATAATATCTACTCATTAGTCAAGAAAACCACGTCACTTGGTATCATAGGCTACCTGATTGCATAGAGTTAATGCACCAAGGTAAAATAAGAAGATATATGACAAATCAGATAATGTCGTTTTAGCAAAGATACACATTAAATACACTTCATAAACAAAATAGCTTATTACAAACACTATAAATAAACATGATTATATAATAATAAACGAGTACAAGAAAAGGAAGAGAAAGAAGAATGACTGAGGGACGAGCATCAATTGTTTAGCTAGTAGCAGGTACTATCTAGGTCTTATACAAATACATATACAATTAAATTTTTTATATAATTCAATCACATCAATCATATCATCTATAATTTTTCCACTCAACCCAGTGACTTTTAACCCATTTTCTCTACATCCAAACAATCTAACCTTTCACTCTCCTTCTCGTCACTTTCTTTCCTTTTTATTCACATCCTCATCCAAACAAATATTAAAGGAAATTAAAAAAATAGGACGTGTTCTTGAACGAGTGTTGGGGTCTAGAGAACGATTGCTCTTCCACTCCCTTCGGTCGGTCACTGTCACTGCTAACTTCCTGCTTCATCTTCCTCCTCTCACTCGTTTGGTCTCACAGACTGGGATGGTACCTGCAGAAGGCACTCCAACGCTCAAGTCAGTTAGGGTGTCGACACTCGGGTGTCAGAGTACTATAGATAATGACGTACCTGGTTCTTGGAATTTGTGCTATTTATATTACCTTAATGGGCCTTCGTTGGTGGGCCAGATTAGGAGGTTGGTTCATGTTTAGGGTTGTGTTAAACAACCCTTAATTATGGATTAACCATGCTAACTTGGTCAACCCATGACTCGTCGTCATGGGTCGGTCGTCCACGTGTCGTCGCGTGACCTTCTCATTGTGGTCGAGTGGTTGAGTGGTCGAGTTCCTGACCGACTCACTGAGTGAATCGGTCGTCCCAGTACACTTGCCCCCTAGGCTCGAGAGCTGGTCGAGCCGAAGGGTCTGAGTGTTGGGCTTTGGTTGGTGGTGTGATGATGGGTGAAGTGGCTGGAGGCAGCGCCTGAACGGGTGATGTGACGTGCATTTATGAGAGGTTTTTTGGCGCCAAATGACGTGGACTGTTGGATCAAGTAGATCCAACAGTGGAGATTTTTGTGACGTTTGGGCTTCCGAGATGTCTTCGGGCTATAAATAGAGGCTGCGAACATTGACTTCTCACGCTTCCTGATACTCATTGAGCTCCGATACTTGAACGGCTCTGATCGATCTGTGTTGCGCTCTTCGTTCGTTTAAGGTTAATCATGTCTTCTCATTTGCGTCCTACGTCTTCTTCTTCAGTCGCTCAGTCTCCCCTTCCCAAACCCCCTTCTTGTTCGTCTTCTTTATCCACTTCATCCTCCAACAAGATCCTTTCGGTCGGGGCAATTCAAACCATTGTCCCAGAGATGGAGGAAGTGAGGGGTGATGACGCAGGCAATGCGTCAGACCGGTCGAGCTCATCTGAGTGACCGCACCCTCATAAGGGACCTGACTGGGTTGATCCCAAGGCGTTTGGGATCGCGTCCGTCTTCCATACAGACGCCTCTATTGCAAAAATTTTGAATAGGGTCCCTGTCCTAAAGGCAGGGATTCCTTACTGTCGTTCGGTCCTTGCTCGTTGGACGACCGTGTATACAAGGAACGGTCATCTACCGAACCCCCCTTCTTCTTCATGTACAATTGCCTTTTTTCTGACTCACACGTGTCGCTTCCTTTCAACACGTTCACGGTGGGTGTCCTTCAGGCACTCAACGTGGCGCCGAGTCAATTGCACCCAAAAACATGGGCGTCCATGTAGGCTTTTCGCGTGGTGTGCCGAACGTTCGGTGTGCATCCTTATGCAAATTGTTTCCTCCATTTCTACACCTCTCACCCGTCCGACCTGGTTGGCTGGCACTCTTTGGTCAGTCGGGCGGGCAGTGTCTTGTTCAAAGCCTTCAGGGCATCCTACAAGAACTTTAAAGAAAGATTTTTTAAGGTGTTGGTGGAACCGGCGGGCACGTCCCACTTGTTCGACGCGGTCGGTCAGCCAAGGTTTCCTTTGTTTTGGACAAGGAATCCAACCAAGATAAAGGATTGGCCACGTCCAGTCAACCCAAGTGATGGAGAGCAGGAGGTTTTCACTTTGTTTGATAGCCTTCCTAGAAAACTCCTCGCTCAGCCACTGATGTCATTGTACACAGAGTCCAATCGAGAAGTGGCCTTTGAGGGTATGTTTGACACCTTTAGACCTTCGGTCGTGTATTTTGGATTTTAGGCTAACACTTTGTTTTTGTTGCAGCAATCGCAAAAAGGGAAGTACCGCAACCGGTCGGTATGTTGACGGCATTCAAGGACCGCTTGAAGGAAAAGAAGGGGTGCTCAGGCACCGAGACCCCTCCGGTTGATGTCCGAGTGGGGTCGTCCTCAAAGAATCCTAAGAAGAGGGCGAGGGAGGGCGACAACATTGCTTGAACTTACCGCTCTCCTGGCGAGATGCCGGCCCCCCCTCCGAGTCGAGTGACGATCAACCTTGACTCTCCACCAACTGACGACTTCAACCGCCCAATCCCAACAGCGGTCGTTATGCCTGTGCCGGCTGATTTGCAAGGGCAGTGAATTTCAACCTGTCCACCAACACCGAAGTCCTTATCCGAGTGGTCCCTGAGGACGACCTGCTCGATGGCGGCATCAAGATGATGTGTCGCGGTCTGATACTGACCCGCCATGAGGCGGCGACACGCGGCCGGCGTGTGGAAGAGCTTTCGTGCCTCGAGCACTGAGCTGCTAACTTCCATTCCCTTCGGGTGTTAGAGCCTAGAGAACGATTGCTCTTCCACTCCCTTCGGGCGGTCACTGTCATTGCTAACTTCCTGCTTCACCTTCCTCCTCTCGCTCGTCTAGTCTCATAGGCTAGGATGGTACCTGCAAAAGGCACTCCAACGCTCAAGTCAGTTAGGGTGTCGACACTTGGGTGTCAAAGTACTGTAGATAATGACGTACCTGGTTCTTGGAATTTGTGCTATTTATACTTCCTTAATGGGCCTTCATTGGTGGGCTGGATTAGGAGGTTGGTTCATGTTTAGGGTTGTGTTAAACAACCCTTAATTATGAATGAACCCTACTGACTTGGTCAACCCATGACTCGTCGTCATGGGTCAATTGGTCACGTGTCGTCGCTTGACCTTCTCATTGTGGCCGAGTGGTTGAGTGGTCGAGTTCCTGATCGATTCACTCGTCCCAATATAGAAGGTATTGATCATAAAGTTATTAATTTCATCATAACATCTGAAAAAAGAGGAATTGAGATGGAAAAAATAAAATAAATATTCAATAAAGAGTAAATGCAAAAGAGTAATAAAATGAAATAAAATATATGTATATATAAAGATTATTTATAAAACAATGTTAGAAAGTTTACATAAAATTTAACAATATTAATATAAAAAATTTATAAATTTATAAAATAAAATAATATAATACGTTAAAAATGCGTTCGTGTATTATAAAGTAAGGACTTTGAAAATGAAATTGATAACCTATTCTACAAATGTGAGAGCAAAGATAACGAGGGTTTTGTTCCATCTCCTGCCGTCAAACATTAATATTACTTACGTTATTTTTCGGTAAGTGTTTTGAAAAATATAAAACTTTCCTTCAACGTCAATTTTGACAGACAAATTAGACCTAAAAGTTATAACGCAGGCCTCGAGGACCTAAAAGTCTTCACATAATCTTGGGCTTGCAACAAGCCAAACCCTACTTATTGCGAACTGTTTTTGTGAACTGATATCATTTTTCAACCAGATTAAAAAATAGTTCCAAAATGAAAAAGAAATTTTTTTATAAGATTAGGAATGCAATTTAACTCGATCCCACCAATTTTATATATTTTTAGTTCATCTTATATTTTAAATCAATGTTTAATCCATGTTTGATATATGAAGTATGTGATTAGATATGTAAGTGGTTCAATAATTAGTTATATAATAAAATTAACAAATCTTTCAAGAATATATCCTAATTCTAGAAAGTAGAATTTAATCTTAACTCAGTTTTATATAAATCAAATACTATCTTTTTAATTAAAATGAAATCTCATATCATCCCATAAAGTAGAATTTGATACAAAACTTGAGTTTAGTAGAAAAGTAGAGTCCATCTATAAAATACATTTATTCAAAATGTTGTAGGTGAAGTCTTAAAACTTATTTTACTTAAACTTTAATGAAAAGAAAGACATGAGTGAAGTATATATGTATTGTGCAGGAATTGAAGAAATTTGTTGGTAATTGAGTATGATGATTTGCTTTCCTTCCCCGTTAAAGTATATGAGTGATGGTTGGTGAGTTGTGTTATGAGATGAAGTGAGTTTGTGCGAATAGAAAGAAGCCTTTTGAAAGCATTTGAGTAATACATTACCCATCACCATTAATTAATTCCTATCTTAATCATCATAAGTAGCTTCATATTCCTTAAAAAAAAAAAAAAAAAGTAAAAAAGTAGCTTCATATTCATAATCACTACATTAATTTGGACCATTTTCCATATTAATGGGGAATTTAGTCAACATTATTGCGTACAAAATAGTTAACAGGATCACTCAAGGTATATGTAAGTTGAAAGATTTCCTTATAAATGATTTCGTAACTTAAGCCACACTTCTAATAAAATAAAATAAAAACTTAAGCCACGCTACTTATGATTATTTATATGAAACTTCGTTAATACATACACATGTAAATTCAAAAGTATAAATTACTAATTAAATACTTCATGTATAGCTGCTTTAAAATCATCAGTTGCAAAATTTGCAGATAATTAGTGCTTAACCCGTGCGTGGCATATATTTAGTTAACAATTTATATATTTTTTTTTTATTTTCTTAAAATGTTTATAAAATTGTATTAGAAGTTTATGTTTTTTTAATATTTAAATAATATCAAACATAAACGTTTGTATATTTTTAAAACGTAACATGATAAAATAACTAATTTATTTACAGTTACATATAGTAAATAAAATCAGGTTATATTAATTTCGTAATATTTAAAGTTTATAAAAATATTATGATAAAATAAATATAAAAATAACTAATTAGATGTATTAAAATCAAATATTACTTAAAATAAATTAATGGTTTTGTGATTCATAAATTAGCTTTTATTTTAATTTCTGAAAAACGTTTTATATTTCATTAATAATTTTCAATATTATCTTCTATTTGTGAGAATAAAACATATTAACTATTAATTTCTCTAATACATATCGTTTATCTCCTTAAAATAATCGTGTAATATTATTAGTTAATAACTTAACAGCATATTAGTGATAATAAATGCTTAAAAGAACTATATATTCGTCCAAATATGTTAATAATAATCTTCTAATGATTTTAAATTATTAATTATGATTTATTCTATTTAAGATTATACTTAAATTTGATTGTTAGTAATATAAAATATGGAATCATAAAACGATCTGATTATTTTAAAGTGATGTTACAAATTAAAATGAATTATTATTTTCATAATATTTTAAGTTTATAAACAACTTTGAATAATTTAAAGTATGAAAAAGTAAATTAAAAGAAATGGTCACTATAAAAAAAACATTAAATAACAACTAATTTTACAAACAAAAAATAATTAGTTAATATATCAACTAAGTTAGATATTATTTTATAAACTAAAAAATTATTGATATCTAAATTTTATTATTAATAATAATTTTTAAACTAGTTTCTAAATTGGTATTTAAATCAGCTACCAAAGTTTTAACTACTAATTATTTTATATTCTAAATCTAAAATAGAATATAAAATAATTAGTAGCTAAATCCTTGGTAGCTAATTTAGATATTGTACTTGTACGAGACTAAGATAGTACCTACTACTAATTGGACAATTGATTCCTCTCCCTCGTTCTAGCTTTCCTTCCTCTCCTTCTTCTCGTGTTCAGACTTCGACTATCGATCGAGAGTGCACTTGCAAAATGTTATTCAACACTCAAGTGAGTATTCGGTATTTTGGTGCTATTAGTGCTATAATAAAGAGGTACCTTTACTTTGTCTAATATGCTTATTTATAGAGCATGTAATGGGCTCTATCATTGATGAGTCGTATTTAATGTGTATAATCATAAATATAGAATTACCTAATTTATCGTGTATTCCTTTTTACCTTGATGTATTTACACTAGCTGATCGGTATTTGGTACTGGGTGTTATAGGATCGACCGGCACATTATCCCTCCATGCTTAAGGGAAATTCTTCTAGATGAGTCTAGATGTGACCATTTTATGCTTCGAGGTTGGAGCGGACATGAATGAACATTTATCTCTGCCAATTCGATGTTGATGGGACACTTTTCATGATGTTTCTTTAGAGTCAAAAGTGTAACTTCCTGATATGAATAGATCCGGTTGTGATGTTTCAAGTCGCTACTGTTAGACCCACTAAATGTTAATAAGTCTAACGGCTTTGAGTGGCACAACGCTTAGCATTTCCGTGGCAGGACCTCTATAAATAGTGCTTCCCTTCATGTGTGTTTCTTTGCCAATTCTCTCTGACTACAAATACCAAGTTATATTATGAGTACCGACTTGTGGTGAGGTGTTTTCCTCTATGTTTTCAAAAGGTTAGTAATTTCTTCTTTTGAGTCTTCTTCTTCTTCTTCTTTTTCTTCTTCTTCTTCTTTCAAGAGGCTTTGATTGTGATGGGGAACAACCCAAAACGGTTCATCGGCCCAAGTTGGGTCACTGACCTTGCTACTCAGCTGCCTTGTTAGGCTGGTAATGACTTGATGGATCCTCGTGTAATCAAGCATATCACACAGTACCGAGGCTCATCCTCGGTTGATGCCTTTGTGTCGGAGTGCCTATGTTAAACCTAGAATCACCTTTAGTTGTTGTTACAACCCACTGTTGTAGCGTCTTTGAAAACGTTTGTCACGATCGAGTCAAAAGTTCATTTATGTTTATTCGTATGTTTTTACCGACCTCCACGTAAGTTCACCTTTTGAAAAATTTGCAATTGGAGTCTTTAGGGTTCTCAATATGGCTCTGACACCCAACTTCATTCCAATTCATGGGTTGTCTTACAAGTCTTTTGGCTTATTTGTGATTTATTTATATTGAAGTTGTCCCCTCATTCTTTTCTCTTTTATTACAATTCTTGTCCGACCAATCTCGTGGGCTGGCTTTCTTTGTCTAATCGATCATGCAGTATCCTTTTTGCCCTTTTTACCTCATCTTACAAAAAATGTAAAGGTAGATTTTTAAATTATTCATTGAACTGGAGAGGAAGCCTTATTTTTATGGCATCGAGGGAAAAGAAAAATTTCCTTTTTGTTGGACTCGGTCTTCCACTCAGCATAAGTCTTGGTTGAGGTCATCTATGACTCCCCAAGACAAAGAGATTTTCTATGTTTTTATCAACTATCGGAGAGGCTCCCTACCTAGAAGATTCTTACGTGTATCAATCGCCCCTAGGAGGTCCTCTCGTCCGACGTCGTCGGGTGCTGGTACTAGTTCTTCCTCTCTATTAGAGGAGAACCTTCAAGTTTCTAGGGGAGTACAACTTGCACTTACCCCATCCGAGGAGGAGGTAATGAACTCAGCTCGGTCAAATAAATGATATCGGCTTGTGTCAATATGCTTAGTTGGTCTGTGGAAAAATGGCTTCCAAAGGAGAGGTATTAATCTATGTTGGACCTTAGACTGAAAAGGGTACCATGTGTATTATTTATGTTTTTGTTTTGCAAAAAAGTAGTAAGAAAAATCAGTGGTATTTGGACAGTGGATGTTCAGAACACATGACTGGTGACCTAACCAAGTTCACAAGCTTAAAGCTCAAGGCAGAAGGACATGTCACCTATGGGGATAATAACCGTGGAAGAATCCTAGGAAGAGGAACTGTGTGAACTGGGAGTTCAACCATCATTGAGAATGTTTTGTATGTAGAAGCACTAAGACATAGTCTTCTAAGTATCAGTCAACTATGTGACAAAGGGTACAAGGTAAACTTCAAGTCAAATGGATGCACAATTTCACACAGTTCCTCTAGTAAGATTCTATTTACTGGTAAGAGAGTGAATAACATATATCTCTTGGATATTCTGGAAACTGATTCAGTAAATGAATGTTTGTTTTCTAAGAGCGATGAGTCTTGGTTGTGGCATAGAAGGCTGACTCACATTCACACTAATCACTTGAATAAATTGAAATCCAAGGATCTTGTTTTTGGTTTGCCTAAAATAAAATTTTTGGATAACAGGCTTTGTGATGCATGTGTGAAAGGTAAACAGGTCAGAACTTCTTTTAAATCAAAAGACATTATTTCTACTGAAAAACCTTTAGATGTTCTGCATATGGATCTGTTTGGACCATCTAGAGTTGCTAGCTTGGTTGGAAATCTGTATGCATTGGTTATTGCTAATGATTATTCTAGATACACATGGACCCTATTTCTTGCCTACAAAAATGATGCTTATAAGGCTTTTAAGAAATTAACAAAAGTTCTGCAAAATGAAAATGGCTGCTGTGTGAAATCTATTCATAGTGATCATGGGGGTCGGTTTCAAAATGCTAAGTTTGAAAGGTTTTGTGAAAAACATGGGATATCACATAGTTTTTCAGCCCCAAGGACTCCCCAACAGAATGGTGTTGTTGAGAGGAAAAATAGACCACTAGAGGAACTTGTTAGGACAATGTTAAATGAATCTAAGCTTCCAAAATATTTCTGGGCAGATGCAGTCTATACTGCAACTTATGTGTTAAATAGAACCCTAATTAGGCATATCCTTAAGAAAACATCTTATGAACTATATAAGGGTAGAAAACCTAGTGTTAGTCCTCTTAGGGTGTTTGGATGTAAATGCTTTGTACTGAATAATGGAAAAGAGAATTTGGGAAAATTTGATGCAAAATCTGATAAAGGAATTCATATTGGCTATGCTATGAAGGGTCATGCTTATAGAGTTTTCAATAAAAGATTGCTAACAGTGGAAGAATCAATGCATGTAGTATTTGATGAATATGATAATTACATGCCAAAACCAGCTTCAGATGACTTAGAATGTGATGACATAAAATCTGTTTTGCATAAAAATGAATTGATTCATATAGATGCTGATGACTCACATGTTGTCAAAGAATCTTCTGTTTCTGCAGATTTACCAAAAGAATGGAAGACACCAAGAGATCTCACCCTTGATAATGTAATTGGAAATATTGAAAAAGGTGTTTCCACTAGGAATTCTCTAAACAATCTATGTGAGACAATGGCATTTGTTTCACAACAGGAACCTAAAATCCTGAATGAAGCTCTCAAGGACAGCAACTGGATTCTAGCTATGCAAGAGGAACTGAATCAGTTTGCTCTGAATGAGGTATGGAGTCTTGTTCCTAGAATACCTGAAATGAACATCATTGGAACAAAGTGGGTATTCAGAAACAAGATGGATGAGCATGGGGTGATTACCAGAAATAAGGCTAGACTAGTGGCTAAAGGGTATAATCAAGAAGAGGGAATAGATTATGATGAAACATATGCACCAGTTGCTCGGCTTGAAGTTGTTAGACTGCTCCTTGCCTTCTCCTACATCAAAGGTTTCAAGTTATTCCAAATAGATGTGAAGAGTGCATTCTTGAATGTTTATATCAATGAAGAAGTATTTGTTTCACAACCACCAGGATTTGAAGACCATCAACATCCAGAACATGTGTTCAAACTCAAGAAAGCTCAATATGGGCTTAGCAAGCTCCTAGACAATGGTATGAGAGGCTAAGTGATTTTCTTACCTCACAAGGCTATGATAGAGGCACATCAGATAGAACCTTGTTCATAAAGAAGAAAGAGGATGACAAAATTCTAGTGCAAGTCTATGTGGATGATATCATATTTGGGTCAAACAATGGAGAATTGTGTGAAACATTTGTGGAAATCATGAAGAGTGAGTTTGAGATGTCTATGATGGGTGAGTTGAATTATTTTCTAAGTGATGGCATTCCTTTGAGCTCTTCTTTGCGTTTTGGTGATGAACTTGCGGAAGCTTGTGGAGGAGATGAAGCAAGGCCTTCCTAGGAAGTATGGGTGCCTTGAAGGTGCATGAGAGTGGGGAATTGGGGAGGTTCGGCCAGCCCCTTTGAAGGTGATGAAGTGAAGATTAAAACCTAGATGCTAGGCAAAGAGTAGTGTATGGCACAAATTTGGCAGCATAACAATACTCTATTCAATCTTGCAAATACATGAGCCAAACACCTCAATTTATAGTGTTTAAAGGGTTGGATTTTGAAGAGCCAAATACAAATGAAATGTAATCTAAATGACATGCAAATGAAGGAGCACATGGAGCACATGACACATGGGTGCACATGGCCTCCTAACTTGCACATGGACGTCCTAGATTAGTGGAGAGCTTCTAGAAACCGTAGCTAATATAGGTTAACTCCTCCTTAATCCTAATTTGCAAAATTTAAACAAAGGTTCATAAGGCTATGCTATTTACACAACAAATAAGACTAAGCTACACTTTGTTGGGCCTTCTTGGACGTCACCCTTCTTGGATGTCAACTCTCTTAGACGCTCCTTGTGTGGCCTAGACGCTTCTTGTGTGGCCTAGACGCTTCTTGTGGGTGCCCTCTATGCAAGGTTGGTGCTAGACATTCTCTTGGTTGCCTTTCATGCAAGGTTGGTCCTAGACGCTCTTTTGGGTGTTGGGGCCTCTTCCATCATCCCCTCCCTATTGAAAAGGATTTGTCCTCAAATCCATTGCTTTTTCTTTAACTAGGGGGATGAAAATGGCTGAATGGTGTCCATCATCTCCTCCCTCTTGAGAAGATCTATCCTCAGATCTACAGATTTGATCTCGGATAGCAGCCTCTTGCCTCGTCAAGGCTTGTCCTCTTGGATCAAACGTCCATCTATGGGAATCTTGAAACAAAGCAAAGGAGTTAATGTGAGCAATTGGAGAAAACACAATTGTATGAAGTTGCCATTTTTGTTTTTCTTTTGTCTTTGGCAACTTTTCACAATATTTCTCTTTTGATGGTTGTATGTGTTCTCTAATCCTCTTATGCTTTGTAAAATTTTCAATAGTGGTTACTTTTTCCTTAGGCATAATTCCTTTAGGAAGTGGTAACAACTCAAAAAGAGAAAGAGGACTATGTTCACATACAACTTTAAATGTAGAAATATTAGTAGTCTTGTGGACTACTCTATTGTATGCATGCCCAATAGAAAAAGGATACTCATCCCAAGAGTTGTGGTTGTCTCTTATGATTACTCTAGGCATAGTAGAAAGAGCTAGGTTTTCAATTTATTTTGACCATTCTTTTGAGGATGATAAGAATTTAAAGTGTACAACTTAGTTGCAAGTTTTCCCAAGAGAATCCTCAAATCATGGTTTGCGAAATTTGGAGCTCTATCCAACACTATGCTTGAGGATAAACCATGAAGATGTATCACTTCTCTAGAGAAGAGTTTATCCATATCCATGAAAATGGAATCAAAACCTTTTGTTGTCCTAGGAAGCTCTAATATGAAATTTAGGCTTGTGTCTTCCCAATGATCATTTGCAAAAGGTGAAGGAGTATAGAGTTCATGAGACATTGCCTTAGGTGTAGTTTTAAAACAAGAAATGTATCTAGGGTAATGTCTTTGAACCTCTTTTCTCATGGGTGACAAAAGTTTTCCTTTTAAAAGCTCTAGAGTTTTATCAACTCTAATTTGGCCCATGAGTTCTCCTTCATGAAGAATTTTTCTCTTATGTGTAAAGGTAGTTTTGTTGTTACAACCATTGTTTATGAGAATTTGTACATTTTGCAATGGTTGTCTCAATAAGACTTGACAAGTTTCTTTAGGCACTAGCTCACATAAAAATTTGTTTTTGTAGATGCCTATAGATAACTTGACCTTCACTTGGTGATATCTTGGCACATATGAGAAATAATCTACTTCATCTTTATCTATACAAGCCTCTTTCAAGGATTCTTCTTTTTTTGATTAGGCTTGCAAGTGTTCCTTTACAAAAGGTAAGACTAGGTTGTTCAACAAGGAGCATATTTTCAAAGGTATTTTCAAATTTTCTTTCTTGTTGAAGGACCTTGTGGGAAGGAACACTCTTTTCCCACGCCTTTTGTTTTTCAAGGGTTTTCTCTTGATTTTCTATTTTTAATATGCTTGTAAGGGGTGTTATAAGATATTCCTCATTCTTTCTAGATTCATACCACCCCTCACTTGGCTTTTCTTTTTCTTTTTCTTTAGCATCCCTTTCGTCTTCCTCTCTTTTCTTTTGTATCTTTCTTTCCTTCTTTACTTTATGGGAAGCAAACAATTTTTCTACCCTTATTTCCCAATCTAAGCAAGCTTCTATATTTTCTTTTCCATGGAAATGGGGTAGGTCTACCCTCACCTCTCTTGGGCTTTTTTGTTCTCTTCTATCTCTTCTATGTCTTCTAGGGGGTGCTTGATAATAATAATTTATTCTAAGGCTTCCCTCCCCAAAAGAATCATGATCTTTAGAGATAAATGCATGAGAAGGTAATTTTTTTGAAATGTGAGACTTCTCATCGTTTGCTTTAGTCAATTCATTAGTTTTGGTCTCATTCTCCAATTGTTTAGATGAAATTGATTGAATATCCTTTGGAAAGTTCTTTTAAAAGAGATTTCAAGGATTTCACATCACTTTTAAGAGATTTTGAGGAGTGAGAAGACATGACTAAAGCTTTGTGTATAGAAATGTTTTACTTTAAGAAAAATGAGGAAAGTTAATGAAGGTAGTTTTCCAAGTAAGATAGGTGAGTCACAGTGGACTACTTAAATACCAAGTCTTTGCCTTAGCCAAAAACTATCCCTCAAGATCTTCACACAAATCTTTCTTTAGGTAAATCACTTAAAACACAATGAGGATGTAGAAATCAAAATTTTTATGCAACAAAAACAATGCAAGCTATCTAGCAAATTATCAAAGCTTTAAACAAGACCAAACAAAAACAATTAAGCGAAGTTAATCAAAAGCAAATGGCATAATTAAAGCAATTAACAAATGCTAAGCTAGAAAGTTTAAGCTAGTCGGCCCTAGGTGAGGCTTCTTGGACACTTGGAGCCCTTGAAGACACACTCACCGTCTAATTGTGTGATTAACAAGTAATTAACAAGAGTTAAATTGCAAAGAAATTAAATGGCACTCCCTTTGTTGTTTTTGTAATTGCACTCCCTTTGTTGTTTCTTCTTTGTTGGGCCTTCCAAGGTGTGTGGTGTATTTAGTATGTGTTTGTTGCTGCCCCTTGCCTTTGATCCTCTTGGAATTAGGTAATTAAATTCTTCAATCCAGCACCTATTAAGCAAAGCTAGACTCCCCTCAAGTCAATTCCCACTCAACAAGTACCAACTGATAATAAATCCACCACCAAGCTTAGATGTCAAAGAAATAAAGGAAGAAACAAATTAATTTGAAAAAAACAGTACCACACAAATGGAATTAAATGTGACACAACTTAGAAAGAGTTCAAATGAAATTAGACAAGCAAATAAAAAGGCACTCAAAGAAATGGATGGCACATAAAAAGGAACCTAAGGAATAACACTAGATTTGATTTAAAAACCAAAAAACAGCACCACTGAAACAAAATGTTGTGGTCCAGAATGCGTGACTTTTACAGATTTATGTTGAGCTGGCTCTTTGATATTTGCTTCTGAAAATTGATACTCAAACAAATCAAGATCTTAACAAATTTTTGGTGTTGGTTTCACTCCAAACGCATGCACCAATAAATTTTTTAAGATCAGTGCTCAAAACCGCCATAAGTAGGGTCAGGATTACACACTTTTTTTGTAAGATTTATCTTTTTTTTTCTATTTCTTTTTTTCAACTGATTCTTTTTTTGTTCTTTTAATAACACCTCAATATAGTTAAATCCAGAGGCTCAGAATTTTCTTATGTTGTATTTAATTTTCATAAGCAAAATCAGCCAAAACAGAATGGTGGAAAACAGAGGATTATGAAAATCTGGAATCAAAAACAGAATGATATACCAACAAAAACACAATGGAATTAATGTGATGGAATTTGTGTGGATCTAGCACACAAATATGAACTCAAACTAAAAATTAAAAAGCACCAAAGGATCAAAACAAAGTAGATTTCAGATCAAGCATTCAAAAAAAACAAGAAACAAATAAACCAAGAAAAGTACTACTAGGATTTGTTGACAAATATGGAAACACATTACTTAGACAAAACTTATGGATTCATAAAATGAAAAGACTCAAGAACATCATATGACCCAAATGAAATTTCAAGCAAGACTCAAATACCTAAAAATAAAAACAGCAACACAAAGATATCAAGAATCCTACACAAAATTGAAAATAGATGTTGAAGCACAATTTTGAACAAAACCCACCGATTGAAATGAATAAACAAGCATTCAAATCATATTAAAACACAAAAACAGCAAGACAACTTGGAATAAAGATGAACAACTTGGAGAAAGAAGAACTCAAAAAGAAATTTGCAAAGAGATACTCATCTTTGAAGAACCATAGCTCATGATACCAAATGATGGCATTCCTTTGAGCTCTTCTTTGCGTTTTGGTGATGAACATGCGGAAGCTTGTGGAGGACATGAAGCAAGGCCTTCCTAGGAAGTATGGGTGCCTTGAAGGTGCATGAAAGTGGGGAATTGGGGAGGTTCGGCCAGCCCCTTTGAAGGTGATGAAGTGAAGATTAAAACCTAGATGCTAGGAAAAGAGTAGTGTATGGCACAAATTTGGCAGCATAACAATACTCTATTCAATCTTGCAAATACATGATCCAAGCACCTCAATTTATAGTGTTTAGAGGGCTGGATTTTGAAGAGCCAAATACAAATGAAATGTAATCTAAATGACATGCAAATGAAGGAGCACATGGAGGCACATGGAGCACATGGCACATGGGTGCACATGGCCTCCTAACTTGCACATGGACGTCCTAGGTTAGTGGAGAGCTTCTAGAAATTCGTAGCTAATCTAGGTTAACTCCTTCTTAATCCTAATTTACACCACAAATAAGACTAAGCTACACTTTGTTCGGCCTTCTTGGACGTCACCCTTCTTGGATGTCAACTCTCTTAGACGCTCCTTGTGTGGCCTGGACGCTTCTTGTGTGGCCTAGACGCTTCTTGTGGGTGCCCTCTATGCAAGGTTGGTCCTAGACACTCTGTTGGTTGCCTTTCAGGCAAGGTTCGTCCTAGACGCTCTTTTGGGTGTTGGGGCCTCTTCCATCATCAGGCTTGCAGGTCAAACAACTCAAGGATGACATATTCTTAAATCAAGCTAAGTATTGCAAAGATGTGCTGAGAAAATTTGGAATGGACAAATGCAAACCAATCAACACACCCTTCTCAACTAGCTGTCATTTGGATCATGATATTGCTGGAAATACTGCGAATGAGAGTAAGTACAGAGGACTTATAGGATCCTTATTGTATCTCACTGCCAGCAGACCTGACATAATGTTTGCAGTGTGCATGTGTGCTTGTTTCCAATCTGCTCCAAAAGAATCACATTTCAATGCTGCTAAAAGGATTCTGAAATATCTACAAGGAACAAAAGATGTTGGCTTGTGGTATCCAAGGAACATTTCATTAAGTTTGACTGGCTACTATGATTCAGACTTTGCAGGTTGGAAGATTGATAGGAAGAGCACTAGTGGCACCTATCACTTGTTTGGATCAAGCTTGATCCCATGGTAGTGCAAAAAGCAGGCGTGTGTTGCTCTCTCTACTGCTGAAGCAGAGTACATTGCAGCAGGAAGTTGTTGTGCTCAAACCATATGGCTAAGGCAGCAATTGAATGACTTTGGTATCTTTCTTAATAATATACCTTTGCTATGTGATAATACTAGTGCCATCAATTTAACCAAAAATCCTATTATGCATTCAAGAACAAAACACATTGAAATAAGGCATCACTTTCTAAGAGAACATATATCAAATGCAACATGTGACATTAAATTAATTGGTACTGATTTCCAGCTTGCATATTTTTTTTTACGAAACCCTTGGCCAAAGATATGTTTAATTTTCTGCTGAATGAATTGGGTATTATAAATGTTAATTGTGCTCTGCAGTGAAAAATTAAGTCTGTTTATTTGCAATTAAACGTGTTTATTTTTTCTGGTACTGGTATACATTGATGACTAGGAAAGAGAAACTTTAAATCTCATCTTTGACTTATTGACTAACTTAGTGGGTATTAACCACTGAATCTTTGAAGGTTTTGGTCATGGTCTTGTAACTGATTTGATGCATTGGCTGCTTCAATTGTGGTGTAATATGCATGCATCGTGATTCAAAATATTTGCTTCCCCTTTTCAAAGATTCTCTGCACATATACAGAGAATAAAATCCTCGTGCATATCTGCCATTAACTGCTTCATCAGCATATCTCTATTCTCATATATAAATCTGTGTTAATACGTTGCTCACACTCACTGCTCACCATTTGAATCAAAAAGATAATGTTCTCTCTTTGGTTATTTGTTACTGTATGCTTATTACTATACACTAACTCAGTTTCAAGTTGTGTTTCCAGACCCAACTCTGGTTCAACCATGGCTTCTTCATCACGTCAGAAAAAGAAGAAACAGAGCAAGCAGAACAACTTTCAAGGAGTACTAGAAAACTGGTTTGCTGGAGATGATGAGGGGATAACCGCCTACATCCATCAGATGAGTAGAAAGAAAATCAACATCCCTAAAGTTTTAGAGTTCTCGTGGCTGAAAACTGAGAATCTGGTTGAAACCAGATCTTTTTGAAGCATCAAAGGCTGAAGCAGCTTCTTCAAATGACTGGTAATGTAAACCCTGATCTAGTGAATGTGTTTTACACCAATCTGACTCTGGATGGGAAAAATCCGGTGTCCTACGTGAAAGGGATTAAGATGAAAGTCACCAATGAAGTATGGAATTTAGTGGCTGGAATCAAGTATGTTGGTTTGAAGGTTGGCAAAGGAAATACAAATGGGATTCAGGAGTTTAACAAGATTCAGTACTATCGAAGCTGTGTAAGGAATCCATCCTTAAGTGTGAACAGGTTCCATGCAGGTAACCTGAATTTAACCCCAAGATTAATTGCCTATATCATTGCATGGAAACTCATTCCTAGAGGCACGGACCATGCTGTGTTGCATAAGGAAGATTTAATCCTACTATATTGCATTATGAACATGATAAAATTTAACTGGGTTTACATTGTAATGGAACACATGCTGAAATCCAAAAGGTTAGCTGATTACCGATTTCCATATGTTATCCTTGTTTCAAAATTAATTGACTATTTTGGTGTTGATATTTCTAATGTGAGGAATAAGACTATCAAGGCTGTGAGTGAGATTGACAATGCCACTCTCATTAAGTTGGGATTTCACAAAGTGGAAGGCTGCTGGGTGTTTCACAAAAGCATGACTCAGAGAGAGGAACGTGAAGCCTCATATCTGAAAAATGAAGATGAAGATGATGTTGTTCCTATGGAAGATGATATTGTTCAAGCTGCAGAACAATCTTGCTATGTAATCTATCACTCATACAGACAAAAGTCGCCTGTTGATCATGCTAGGAGTCAAAGGATGAACTCTCCATCTACAGAATTCAGAGAAGACTCACCTGCACCACAGTCAATGAATGAAGATGTTGTTGCAACCCCCCACAATGCTCTTGTTGCCTATCAAGCTCCAGAATACAGGGGTGAACCTATGTCCATGTTTGAGAGGCAGGTTCTGTATCGTCTTGATGTCATGTCAGAGGAACATAAAGTCTATTTCAAGACAACTGAAGCCAGGTTCCAGCGTCTTCATGATCAGATTGAGGGTGTTCATTTGCAGTTGGTAGAACTGTACTACAAGGATTAGAAGTGCCTTGTTTCTATGCTTATCTTTCTCCTAGTTTATGTTTTTGGCATTCTGTTTCTGTTGAACAATTTGTAATGCTTTCTAGATTGTTATGTTTGATTGTTATCTGGTTTTATATTTCACCATGTTGTTTGATGAATCCAAAGGGGGAGGAAAATAGCCACCATGAATGCTAGGTAAAGCTAGGTGATATAGGGAGTTACACTCTGCACCTAAAATCTAGTTCATGTTATGAATTTTTTCAACTTTTGTAGTTTGATGTTTGGTGCAGTACAGGTGTTGTTCTCCTCTCAAAGCAACTGAGCTATGGGGATTTGTCTCCATCAAACAGGGGGAGATTGTTGAAGATGGATGCTGCCCCTTCGAGACAAAGTGTTTGATGAAGCCAAATGTTGTAATTTACCTCAGTATTTGTATTTGCTTTGAGAATATCTTAGGTACAGATTAGAGGTTGTTTATAGTGGGCTTTTTGTTGGGTAACCCAGCTCTTAACCACTGACCATGTGATAAGAACAAGCACAAGTTTTCTGAAAATGTCTTTCACATGTTTTGTAAAAATATCCTTTACTGCATAGAAAATGAATTTGTTCTTCTCTAAATGAATAGATTCTTTCTTAAACTGATGTCTTGATTAAGTGTTTTTGAAAATCATGTTTTATGCATCAAATATCTTGACTAAGTCTTCATTCCATCAAAACGACTGAGTTTCATTTGTTAAAAAGTTATTGTTATCGTTTTGAAAATGAATATGTTCTTCCGTAAATGAATAGATTCTTTTTTGTCTAGTGCCATGTTTCTTAAAAGGTTTTTCACAAGCTTTATCTTTGCACCAGGGAGTTTGACTAAGTCTCCTACATCTAACAAATCCTCTCATTGCTCTCGAAAATAAGTCTGTTCATTTTATTTTCAATCTGTTCTTTTTATAACTACTTTAACTGTTTTTTGAAAGTCTGTTATAAAATGTTTCTTATAAAAGGATAGTACATTTTGACTTGAAAGTAACGTTGAGAAAACAAGTTTTACAACAGAGATTGAGTAGTTTGCATTGAATAAGTACGTGTTCTTGAAATATTTTCAAAACCAGAAACTGTGCTTTTCTGCATTCTTATACTAGGTGTATTCGTTTCATCTTTCAATTCCTTGTAAAGTGTGATTGTAAAACTCTTCTTGATAGGGTTTCTTAAAGAGTTGTGTGTGTTGGAATAGTGTTTTTCAGTAAGGTGTGTCATGTTCTTGTAAGGTTCAAGAATAGTGGTTGTGTAATTGTTTTGAATTGTGTTTTAGTGCATTTCACCTTGGATTAGGTGAGACTGGATGTAGCTCAATTGAGTGAACCAGTATAATGTTGTTGTGTTCAAATCTCTCTTGATCTTTGCACTCATTTACTGTTTTGTTCACTGATCTGTCAGAAAAATAAACCTGTTCAATTAAAATTGAATTTGTTCATTCTGGGTTTATTCATACTGTTCTTGCTTTCTAGAAAAACAATTTGAAACTTTTGTGAAATACTGTATGGGCTATTAAACATAATTGGAGTTCATTGTTCATTGAAATTTAACTCAATCAATTGATAAGTTTAATCAAAAGGTCAACTGTGTTTTCAAGATAATTGGAGTTCATTGTTCAGTGAAAGTTAACTCAATCAATTGATAAGTTTAATCAAAAGGTCAACTGTGTTTTCAAGAATTGTATTGTATTGATTCTGTTGTTTCATTTTATTCCATAGAAATTAATGTGAACATTGCTAGCTGATCAACTTGCTTAATATCACAGAATCTCACAACTGTATAACTGTCTTAATACACTAAGCAGAATAAAATAAATCTGTTCATTGTTAAATAAATAGATTTTTTTCCTCTGTTCTGCCAAAAGACCAAATTTGTGCGAAAGTTTTAAAAGCTCAATTCACCCCCCTCTTGAACTTTGACATTATTGAACCCAACAATAAGCTTCGTTGACCACTATATCTCGTACTCGGAAGGGTCCTTCCCAATTAGCTGAAAATTTTCGTTTGGTCTTGGTGGTCTTCCTTAGAAGTTGGACGATCAGTTTGTTTTTCTTCGAAAGTTTCAGGATAAATTTGGACAATGTCATTAACCGACCAATTAGTTTTTGCACCTCTTTTATATTTAAAGGGCCCCTCAATTTGTGATTGGTTTGCATTTTTCTGGATTGCCTTTGGTATTATGGTGCATTAGCATGAAGCCTAAAAATTTACCATCTTCAATCCCAAACACATTTTTCGAGGTTCAACCTCATTCCATGATTTCTCAATGCTTTGAAGACTTCTTTCAAGTCCTTTACATGTTGTACACAATAGTCAAATTTGACTACAATGTCATCTGCATATACCTTGGCATTTCGGTCAAGCATCCCCTTGAAGATCTTATCCATTAACATTTGGTATATTACCCCAACATTTTTCAAATTGAGCGACATTATTTCGTAGTAGAAATTAGGGCAATCCATAAAAAATGTTGTTTTTTCCTTTTCCCTTTGATGCATTCAAATCTAATTATACCCGAAATATGCATTTAAGAAACCTGGCACGGTGGCCGATCACACCATCTACTAAGCAATCAATGTTCGACAACGGGTAAGCATCATTTGGGAAAGCTTTGTTCAAGTCTGTATAGTTTGTGCACATTCTCCACTTCACATTTGCCTTGTTCATTATCACCACATTGGCTAACCAAGTGGTATATTGTGCTTCGCAGATGAACCCTGCATTTAGGAGCACGTCGGTCTCGGATTTTGTCGCGTTATGTTTTTCTTCACCCATTTTCCTTTTTTCTGTGTTTGGTTGGCATTCTGTTTACACTGATAACCTGTGTATAAGGACTTCGGGGCTTACTGATATGATTCCAATAACAAGATAGAGATATTTCATAGACATGTTATGGAGTCAACTTGAGTTGCAATATGAATAGGCACTTTTCTAGAAGTGAATCAATGTTCTTTCATTCAAGAACTCACCAAATCTTAAGCCACCAAACCAAAACTCATGTGTAAACCCATTTCTTGTCAAATGAACCGATTGAAATGTACAAGAATGTAAAAGCACCGATTAAAACTACCTAGAAATCAAATTAACCAAACAAAAGCAAGAAAGAAAGCAAATGAACCGATTAAAATTGCTAACAAATGAAATGAACCGAACAAAACAAGGAATAGAAAAAATGAACCGAACAAAAGTGCAAGAAAAGCCTAAGACATGTTTCTAGAGTTTATGTGAACATGGAAATGGATGAATAAGATGGAAGGAACAAGAGAACTTATGTGGTTGGAGTCCTTGGAGAGGAACACGCCACTTGAAGGATGCAAAGCTCCAAGATGAGTGTAGATGCCACCACTTGAGGCTCCAAGATTGCTCTCAAGATAACACTAGGTAAGAGAAGACACAAGTCTCTCAAGCACTCACCAATTTAGGAGAATTTCGGTAGTCAAAATATCAATTCTGTATTTATAAGGACTCAAGCCCTCCTTATATAGGAGGAGGACCGGTCATGAAGTACAAGAAGCTTACACAAGAAGCTATCCAAAAGGACCCTTGCAAATCTCCCACTTTCTAGCGCCTAAAGTGAGTGATGAAGGGTCAACTACTAGAATGTTCTAAAACTAATGTCTAAAGATGCTTTACATAAGAGGTATCTTTAGGTTTCCCTCTTAGCACCTTTCCTAAAGACTATATTTAAGCATTTTAAAGTTTATACAAAAGATACTACAAAAAGAGAAAACATTTGACCACTTCTTCCTAATTCCTTAAATTTGCTCCTAGTAATCCTTTGAGGTGAAAAGGATGATGAGCGAATATCCTTTTGAGCATCTTCATCTTCGGATTCTTCTTCTTGAGCTTGATCTCCATCATACTCCCCAAGTTGGAGAGAATTCGACCACGAATTCTGGAGACCTACAGAAAAAGGAGTTAGATCACTGATATTAAATATATGACTACCAAGGAATGTATCAGGCATATCTAACTCATAAGCATTATTATTAATCCTCTTTAGGACTTGAAAAGGTCCATCTCCACGAGGCATAAGTTTGGACTTCCTTTGAGTAGGAAAACGATCTTTCCTCAAGTGAAGCCAAACTCAATCACCCACATCAAACAATAATGCTTTCCTCCTTTTGTTGGCAAGTTCAGCATACTTGCCAACCTTCTTCTCAATTCGTAACTTGATGTCATTATGCAATTGTTTTATAAAAGAAGCCTTTTCATCCCCATCTTTGCATAATACATCATCAAGTATTGGAATAGGAAGAAGATCAAGAGGTGTTAAGGGATTCAACCCATAGACAACCTCAAAAGGAGAATGTGAAGTGGTAGAATCTACTACACGATTATAAGCAAATTCAACATGTGGTAGTAAATCCTCCCAAACCCTTGGATTCCCGGAAATAAAGCATCTCAACATTTGTCCCAAGGTTCGATTGACCATTTCGGTTTGACCATCAGTTTGGGGGTGACAAGTAGTAGAAAATAAAAGTTTAGTACCAAGTTTCCCCCACAAGGTCTTCCAAAAGTGACTCAAGAACTTGGAATCTCTATCGGATACTATACTTCTAGGAAGTCCATGTAAACGAACCACTTCCTTGAAGAAGAGATTTGCAATGTGACATGCATCATCCACTTTGTGGCAAGGAATAAAATGTGCCATTTTGGAAAAACGATCCTGATCCTGCCTGTTGACCAGAACGTTGGAACTTGCCTCGTCAATGGATCGACGTGTGCACCGCTTCTACCTCCGTCCTTCGTCACGATCCACTTCAAGAACCTGCAAAAGAACAGAGCGGCGCCGCTGTGGCCGATCGCACTACAATGCCCAAGTCAGTGACTGAACCACCAAATACTTCAAGAGCAAGCACTCAAGAACTCTCAAGGAACCGTGCAATGCTCTCTCTCACAGTATGCTCAAGAACTCGCAAGCGTAAAGAGTATAATCTGAACGTGCGTACCTCGAAAGTTCGTTGGGAAACCCTTTTATACCTGATCACTTTCTCTCTCCTGGCAGTTACGTAGCTGGACACGTGGCTCGCATCCAGTCGTACACGTGCCATCATCTGGAGCCTCCTTGACTTGGGCGCTGCTTCTGACTCTCTTTTGGCTAAGTTACTTATGCATGGTGCTGCCCAGCGCATAGCTAACTTGGGAGCGCGATCTCTACTAGAACTGGCGAGTTAGGGTGCCTTCGTACACCTTCCCTGTGGTCTCGCCAGCCGCCTTCATAATCTGCACCATCTTCATCTTTGGCGATGTGCTTGCTCCGGCGATCTCCAATCACTTTGTCGTCTGAGTTTACATCTGGCGACTTCATCTTTAACCCGGTGATCGCCGATTCTGGTATGCTGGAGATCGGAGCACGCCAACTTAATAACTGGCGACTACACGAGTCCCCCGACTTCCTTCCCTTCTGCCAACCTGGCGTCTTGTCAACACGCCTATACTGTAGCTGGATGCCACGTCATCACTTCCGACTACCAGGGCGGTACACAAGCCCCCCAGTCTTAAGCGAAGACTTGTCCAGCGAAAAGACTAAAGGAGTCACGTCATCTACGTGGCACTGGCGCAGAATTCCAAGCAGTTGTATTTTTTGCTCCTCTGACGCTCCACCAAACATTTCCCCATCGTTCGACACGTGGCTTCATCAACGGTTACCTTCAGTTAACGTTTGCGCTTCTCAAACCCATTTCGAAAAACCCTTAAACCCATTTCGCTCCACTGTTCCATCACTTTCTTCGTATTCTCAGACGCTCCAACTCTCTTCTGCAAAAAAGCTCTCGACGTTCCTCAACTTCCCGAATCACCAACTTCCTTCATCGCTCTTCCGATCATAAAAAGGTACTTCCTTTCCTCCTTCTGCTGATGATTCTGCCTGTTGACCAGAACTTTGGAACTTGCCTCGTCAATGGATCGACGTGTGCACCGCTTCTACCTCCATCCTTCGTCACGATCCACTTCAAGAACCTGCAAAAGAACAGAGCGGCGCCGCTGCGGCCGATCGCACTCCAACGCCCAAGTCAGTGACTGAACCACCAAATACTTCAAGAGCAAACACTCAAGAACTCTCAAGGAACCGTGCAATGCTCTCTCTCACAGTATGCTCAAGAACTCGCAAGCGTAAAGAGTATAATCTGAACGTGCGTACCTCGAAAGTTCGTTGGGAAACCCTTTTATACCTGGTCACTTTCTCTCTCTTGGCAGTTACGTAGCTGGACACGTGGCTCGCATCCAGTCGTACACGTGCCATCATCTGGAGCCTCCTTGACTTGGGCGCTGCTTCTGACTCTCTTTTGGCTAAGTTACTTATGCATGGTGTTGCCCAGCGCATAGCTAACTTGGGAGCGCGATCTCTACTAGAACTGGCGAGTTAGGGTGCCTTCGTACACCTTCCCTGTGGTCTCGCCGGCCGCCTTCATAATCTGCACCATCTTCATCTTTGGCGATGTGCTTGCTCCGGCGATCTCCAATCACTTGGTCGTCTGAGTTTACATCTGGCGACTTCATCTTTAACCCGGTGATCGCCGATTCTGGTATGCTGGAGATCGGAGCACGCCAACTTAATAACTGGCGACTACACGAGTCCCCCGACTTCCTTCCCTTCTGCCAACCTGGCGTCTTGTCAACACGCCTATACTGTAGCTGGATGCCACGTCATCACTTCCGACTACCAGGGCGGTACACAAGCCCCCCAGTCTTAAGCGAAGACTTGTCCAGCGAAAAGACTAAAGGAGTCACGTCATCTACGTGGCACTGGCGCAGAATTCCAAGCGGTTGTACTTTCTGTTCCTCTGGCTCTCCACCAAACATTTCCCCATCGTTCGACACGTGGCTTCATCAACGGTTACCTTCAGTTAACGTTTGCGCTTCCCAAACCCATTTCGAAAAACCCTTAAACCCATTTCGCTCCACTGTTCCATCACTTTCTTCGTATTCTCAGACGCTCCAACTCTCTTCTGCAAAAAAGCTCTCGACGTTCCTCAACTTCCCGAATCACCAACTTCCTTCATCGCTCTTCCGATCATAAAAAGGTACTTCCTTTCCTCCTTCTGCTGATTTTTCCTGCATTTTGACCGATTCGCATCATCCTTTAACTGTCTGGTGCATACGTTGTGGGTTGTTTTCTCCATTTCTCCTTTCTCGTAACTTAGGGCTCCGTCAGCGTCACAGCGAACCTACGTTCGTTCGTTTTTCACCCCTTTCTCATGATCGAGTCAGCCTCTGCGAACCCTGATCATTTTTCCTTTTCTTTTTCCTCTGCAGCTTCCGCAATGACTCGCTCAAAGATCACCCCAAATCCTCCTCCTTCATCACGAAACCCCTCTTCACAAGCACACGACCCACCGCGAGTACGTAGCGCTTCGTCTTCTCAGGCTGAGAGGCCTGCACCCTCCCGCCCCAACTTGGCTCAGGCCACTCCACCCGTTGCCGGAGGTGCCTCTGTTCCCTCCCCAGACTTCAAAAAACTGTACCCCTGGGCCACCTCGACTTTGTTGAGGGAAACGTCTTCTGTAAATTCTGCGGGGGCAGTTCTGCGACTAAAGAAAGGGGATGAGCCTCACCAATCATTCCATAAGGAGCACGACGAAAAGATGACAGTGCTGCCTTGCCCCCCCGACCTACCAGTTTGTGCTGACGACAAGGGGAACAACGGTGGACCCTTCTGTTTCGTTTACACAACCCTGTTCAAGAAGGTGAAACTCAGGTTTCCCTTCACCCGTTTGGAAAGGGAGCTTCTCACCGAGCTCGATATCGCCGCCTCCCAGCTTCATCCCAACAGCTGGGCGTTCGTGCGGGCGTTCCAGGTCATGTGCGACCATCTGGGGTTGCCAGCATCAGTAGATGTTTTCTTATTTCTCTTCAAAGCCAAGCACCCAGGAGATCGCCTGTGGGTAAGCTTGAACGGGATTGCTGGGAGGTCGATCCTCTCTATCTTCCAGCAATCGTACAAAGACTGGAAAGGTAAATTCGTCCAGGTGCGCCCCAACGAGAAGGACGCCTCTCTGCTCGATGGTTTCCCCTTGTATTGGGTAAACAAGGGGAACAAAGAGTCCAAGAGTAGCTTCAGGAGGCCAAGAAGTCCTGATAGCATGGGTGCCTTGGACAGAGACCTCTGCTTCTTCTGGAAGAGCGTGGCAGATGCCAACATCACCTTCCTCACCACCACGCTCATCTGCTTCGAATTCTTCGAGGACCAACTCGAAATTCGCATAGGTCAGAGCGTCTAAGTCTTTATTCTAACATTACCTCTGTTAACTATTTCTGGGCGTCTTGTGCGTTGTGCGCAAGACTTTGGTTTTATTTTCTGCACCATTTATCTGCTTTGCTGCATACTGCCTTATGCATTTATTTTCTCTCCGAGCTAACCATGCATTTTCGCTCTATGCAGATAATATGTTGGGCCAGGGCAAGCTCACTGAACTGAGGAAGCTCGCTCGAACCCACGGGTTGGCATCGGGTTCCCAAACCGTGCCAAACTCTGTGGTGGAGATCGCCGCTGCTCAGGGCAGATCGCCACCAAAAGGCCCAACTCTTCCCGATGTCCAACCCGCCAACCAACGCCAAAAGCTTGTCCTCAGGAGACCCAAGAGGAAAGCCCCCCAAGTAGTCCACGAGGAGGAGGAGGAAGACGACGAGGCAACTGAAGATGGCCTTGTCACGAAGAGGAAGAGGGTGGCACCTTCTTCACCACCTGCTCCACCCCCTCTTCCAACATCAACACCGCCATCCACGCCTGCTCCACCTCCAACATTGCCTCCTCCGCCAGCTCCTGCCTCACCAGTCCAAGCAATTCCATTGGCGTCTGCGCCACCTGCGGTTGAGGCCCCCGAGCCAAACTTCATGAAGGACCCCCCGAGCGCCTCCACGCCGTATGTATACTCTGGAGGGGGTCCTCCTTCAAATGCCTCAGCCGCAGACGTTGCTCCAATTGGGGATGAGGTTGCCCATAACTCTCCAATTCTGATTACTGAATCCCCGACGTCGCCACCACGCCAAGAAGCACCTGCTGAGCAACCAACTAAAGAAGGTGGCGGCGAGAGTCAACAACAAGCCCACCCGGTGCCTCCACCAGCAAGCCTCTCTCTCGAGGTCACAAGGATGTGGGAGCCTTTCTCGGCCAAACTGAAGATGATGGCAGAGGACTTCCCCACCATTATATCTAGAGCTGTGGAGAGCTCCACCAGGAAGCTCCAGGATGACCTCTTCAACCTTCGAACTGAGAATAGCACTATGAGGGTTGAGGTGGAGAAGTTGTCCTTCAATCTGACCCTCGCGGAGATTGAACACTCCCGAGTAGAAGATGCGATGAGCACCGAGCTCCGGTTGGCGCGCAAGGAGGCCACTAATCTACGCCATAAGGTGCAGCTTCTGGCTCAAGAGAAGATTGAGCTGGAGAGCAAGATTGTACCTTATCGCGTCAAAGTGGCTGACCTGGAGGCCTTAATAAAAACTGACGCCGCCAAGGTGAAGAAACTGGAGCAAAGGTCAGCCGATCGGGAGGTCTTCCTGGGGGCGGTGGAAAAAGAAAGGGACGACACCATGGCGAAACTTGCTGAAGCCAACACAGAGAAGGGGAAAATTGCTGCCGAACTGGGCCAGGTGCAGGCAGAATCCAGGAAGGTTGCTGAAGACCTTCTTCAAGCTCAGGAAACCAACGAAAAACTCAAGAAGCAAGCTGAAGAGCTGGAGCAGCAGAATGAGGGGCTGAAGAAACAAGTTGAAGAACTCGAGAAACAGATTGAAGAACTTAATCTGAGCTCTGCCCAAATTCTGGCTGCTGGATTCGAGGCCGCACGGGAACAGTTTTCCTGCTTGTTCCCCGATCTAGATCTTAGCATGGTGTCCCTTAACAACGAGGTGGTGGATGGGAAGGTGGTTCCCGCTGAAGACTGATCAATTTCCTCCATCCACTACCTTTATGCTTTCTCTTTGTATGTAATTGTGATGAACTTTTTTCTTCTTCTGTTTTTGTGCCCCGAACTGATATTTACTTAATGTCAAGACCTTTGCATTTCTTCTTGTAACTTCTTTGGCTGCTTTAACTTTCCTTGCGCAATTTACTTCAAAGAAATGACTTAGTAATTTCATAAGCGCAATCATATACTTAACTGCTTCGAACCACTTCAACTTCAAATAACAACCACTTTAACAACTTGTAATCTCAATGTAATGAACTTCAGCGTAAAACCATTCTTCAAACGACGAACTTTAACTTCAACTACTGGCTTAAAACATCGCTTCACCCGATCTGCTTCATAAAAAACGGGTCTTTAACTTTCTCGCCACTGCTTGAACTTTTTCTGCTCGCCAAAGACTTACTTGGCGACGTCAGCTTCTTTCTGGCTTCATACCTTAGCCATTGTTCCTTTATCTGGGGGTAGAGGCGCCTTTCGGATCCTTCTCTACCTCCTTGAGCTTCAGAACAAGAGACCGGGTGGCTAGGCGCTCTCTTCGAACCTACCTTAGCCACCCTCCAAACTTCTTCCACCCTTTACGCCATACCTGAACTCGTTCGAGACGAGAAGGATTTTCTCTTGCCTGAACTCGCTCATAGGCGAGAAGGTCTTTTAACTCGCCTGAACCCGCTCATAGGCGAGAAGGTCTTTTAACTCGCCTGAACTCGCTCATAGGCGAGGAGGTCTTTAAACTCGCCTGAACTCGCTCATAGGCGAGGAGGTCTTTTAACTCGCCTGAACTCGCTCATAGGCGAGGAGGTCTTTAAACTCGCCTGAACTCGCTCATAGGCGAGGAGGTCTTTAAATCGTGCCTCTACATTGCCCCAGGGGTTACATCTCCCCCCCCCCCCAGAAGCACTGAGGACTTTTCACTGGTGCCTCTACATTGCCCCAGGGGTTACATCTTCTCGCCCCCAGAAACACTGAGGACTTTTCACTGGTGCCTCTACATTGCCCCAGGGGTTACATCTTCTCGCCCCCAGAAACACTGAGGACTTTTCACTGGTGCCTCTACATTGCCCCAGGGGTTACATCTTCTCGCCCCAGAAACACTGAGGACTTTTCACTCTTCCTCGCCTGCACTCGCTCGACGGCGAGGAGGTCTTTATCTCGCCTCAGAACGCGCGAGGGCGTTGAGGTCTTTTAACTGGTGCCTCCGATCGCCGAAAGACGATGAGGACTTTAACTTTAACTGGTGCCTCCGATCGCCGAAAGACGACGAGGACTTAAAACTTTAACTAGTGCCTCCGATCGCCGAAAGACGATGAGGACTTAAGCTTTAACTGATGCCTCCGATCGCCGAAGGACGATGAGGACTTAAAACCTTTTAGAAAGCATGCAATATATCTTTAACTCGCCTTAAGTCACATATAAGTGACAAGGTCTTTCTTCAAAACTTTCTGAAAACAACAGGCATGCAATTTGAAACAACTTAAACTTTTGAAAACTTCTCTTTATTGGGTGGCCTCGTTAAAAACCCTCCTTAGGGAAAAAAGAGTGCCCCCTTCAAACTGTTTTAACAGAGACATTGTAACGTAACTTCGTGTTTATCTTTACTTACAAAGTTCTCAACTGTAATATAACTTGAGGTGCGTGGCGTTCCAAGTGCGAGGAATCGCCCCTCCTTCCAATGTCTCTAAGCAATAGGCGCCGTTCCCGAGCGCCTCGGTTATTCTGAACGGTCCCGTCCACTTGGGCGACAGCTTGTTCTCCATCTCGTACTGGTGGGCTTTCCTCATCACCAGGTCGTCTTCTCTGAACTGTCTTGGCATCACCTTCGAGTTATATCTTCGCTCAATCCTTCTCTTCACCGCTTCAACCTTCAATCTCGCCTCTTCCCTGACCTCATCCAGTAGATCCAGGTTCAACCTTCTCTCCTCATTCGAGTCTTCCTCTACGAAGTTCTGGAATCTCGGCGAGCTCTCCTGGATCTCCACTGGAATCATCGCGTCGCATCCATAGACCAAGCTGAACGGGGTCTCATGGGTTCCTGACTGCTCAGTGGTGTGGTACGCCCAGACTATGCGGGGTACCTCCTCAGCCCAACTTCCTTTGGCTTTCTCTAGCCTTCTCTTCAACCCTCTCAGCAACACCCGATTAGCTGACTCTACTTGGCCATTTGTCTGAGGGTGCTCGACGGATGCAAACACTTGTTGAATTCCCACCCCTTCGCACAGCTTCTTCAACAAGTGGCTTGCAAACTGAGTCCCATTGTCCGACACCAGGCGCTTGGGCACACCAAACCGGCACACAATGTTCTTCCACAGGAAACCTTCGATCTTGTGTGCGGTGATCTGGGCCACTGGTTCTGCTTCGATCCACTTGGTGAAATACTCAATCGCCACCACCAAGTACATCATCTGCCTGATCGCCAGCGGGAATGGTCCCAGAATGTCGATTCCCCAAGTATGAAACGGCCAAGGGCTGTAAATTGATTTCAACTCCTCGGGAGGCGCCTTGTGCTAATCGACGTGCTGTTGGCATTGCTTGCAACATTGTGCATATCTCTTACAATCTTCTCTCATCGTTGGCCAGTAGTAACCTGCACGGAGAGTCCTCGCGGCCAGAGCTCGACCCCCGACGTGGCTTCCGCATATTCCTTCGTGGAGCTCTGCCATGATTCTCGTGCACTTCTCGCCATGTACACATTCCAGGAGTGGGTGAGTGAACCCAAACCTGTACAGATCGCCATCAATCAATGTGTACTTGCTAGAATTTATCTTTACCTTCCTAGCCTCTGTCGGATCCAGCGGGAGAAGGCGATCTGCCAGGCACCGCTTGTACTGTGTTATCCAGGTGTCTGGCTCATGGGTAGCGTAGACCTGCGTCATGTTCACCCTCTCTCCCCGACACGCTCTAATTCTCGGCGATCTGAACGTTTCTTGCGTCAAAGACTTGTGGCTTCTTGCCGCTTTTTCCGTCGACCTGCTTATCTGAAGAACCAGGTGATCTGCTACAAATGCCCTCGGCGTCTTCAGAGTTTCTTGAATCACCGTCCTCTACCTACCCCCCTTGCCTGAACTGGCGAGCTTGGCTAGCAGGTCAGCTCGGGCATTCTGCTCTCTGGGCACATGCACCACTTCAAAGGAGGCAAAGGAACTCTTCAATTCCCGCACATACTCCAAGTAAGCCGCCATTTGTGGATCTTTAGCCTGGAACTCGCCTGTTACTTGCCCTGTGACTAGCAGCGAGTCACTCTTAGCCATCAACACCCTCGCTCCCATCTCTTTGGCCAGCAAAATCCCGGCGATCAGCGCCTCGTATTCTGCTTGGTTGTTGCTGGCCTTGAAGGCAAACCTCAAAGATTGTTCGATCAGCACGCCGTTGGGTCCCTCCAAGATGACTCCAGCACCACTACCCTGCTGGTTCGACGATCCATCCACCAAGAGCACCCAACGGAAATCGTCCCCTTCAACTCGTGTCGCCTCAGATGAGAGCTCGACCACGAAATCTGCAAAGATTTGCCCCTTAATCGGAACTCGGGGCTCATACTTAATATCAAACTCTGACAGCTCTACTGCCCACTTCACCATCCTTCCCGCAACGTCGGGCTTCTTCAAGACCTTCTGGATGGGCAGGTCAGTCATCACCAGAATTGGGCACGATCTCTCGGTCATGAATGCAGTCTTCTCTTCATCCATGGGATGCATCTTGATCTGATTATACCCCGAGAAGGCATCCAGGAAGCTCAATAACTTACACCCTGCAGCACTATCCACCAGGGCGTCTATGCTTGGTCAAGGATATAAATCCTTTGGGCAAGCCTTGTTCAGATCAGTGAAATCGACGCACATGCGCCATTTCCCATTACTCTTCTTCACCAGCACGACATTTGCCAACCATTCAGGGTACTGGACTTCCCTGATGTGGCCTGCAGCGAGGAGTTTCTGCGTTTCGTCCCTAATCGCCTGCCTCCTCTCCTCATTGAACTTTCTTCTTCTTTGTCGCACCGGTCTCACCAAGTTGTCCATCGCTAGATGATGGCACAAGAAGTCGGGGTCAATCCCGGGCATGTCCGAAGCGGACCATGCATAAGCATCCAGATGCCATTCTATCACCTTAGCAATCTGGTCCTGGAGCTCAACCTCCAGAGATCTTCCCAGCTTGAAGATCTTTCCCCCGATCTCTCTCTCGAGCCACTGCTCGACGGGTTTTGGTCTGGTTTCCCTGGCGATCACCGCCCTGGCGATTCCCAGTTCTCTCGCTTCCTCAGGGCGATTCCTTGCCTCTTCTTCCTCCAGACCAACGTTCCCCTCTCCCAGATCAGCATCCACCATCTCCACGTCTCTTCCGGCAGTCTCTTCTACTACCGTCGATCTGGGCTTCACACCAGGAGGCGGGGTGGTTGTCACGTAACTCACCGATCTCCTGTTTTTCAGGCTATTCTCATAGCACTTCTTTGCTTCTTTCTGATCGGATTTGATGGTGATCACCATCCCCTCCATAGAAGGCAACTTCACCTTCATGTGCCGAGTCGACGGTATGGCGCCTATCCTGTTGAGCGTGGGTCTTCCCAACAGGATGTTGTATGCTGAAGGAGCGTTTACAACAAGGTATTTGATCTTCTCCGTTCTCGAACCCGCCTCGTCTGTAAACGTAGTCCTCAACTCTATGTACCCCCTGACCTTCACTTGGTCACCAGCGAAACCATACAAACACCCTCCATAGGGTCTCAGCTGGTCAAGGGGCAGCTCCAACTGCGTGAAAGTCGGCCAGAACATCACGTCTGCCGAGCTTCCTTGGTCCACCAGAACCCTGTGGACCTTTCTCCCTGCTGTGATCAACGAGATTACTATGGGATCGTTGTCATGAGGCACAACGTCCCGAAGATCTTCTTGGTGAATGTAATGTCCACTTCCGACGAGTGGTCTTCAAACATATCTACCATCATCACAAACCTCGTGCGTAGGCATCTCGTGCTGCTGGGCTTCTCCACCTGCTGGTTGGGAGCTCGACGCGCCCCCCGTCCTTCTGTCCAGCAAATAATCATTTAGAAACCCGCTCTTAACCAGATCGTCGAGCTGGTATCCTAAAGCCAAGCACGAATCTACTGTATGGCCAAAGCCCTGGTGAAACTCACACCAGGCGTCTGGCTTTGGTCCCAGCACCTTGTGGCCCACCTTTTCTGGCGCTTTCAACCTAGCGAATATGTTGGGAATGGCGATCAGGTCCGCCAATCCCATGACAAACTTGTACTCAGGCGGGCGATTGTACTCCCGGCGTGCTGGTTGCTGGCGACCTTGGATCCTGCCCTTGTTCTTCCTTGGATCATAAGGATGGCGAGTCCTCTGATCCCTTCTGGCCGCCGCTGTCTCCAGCACCCTCTGTGGCTTGATCCTGGTCTGGGCGCGTGGCCTGGCGGGAGCCACGCTTCCTCTCTTCTCGACGACTTCGCTCTCATCGGCGATGTGGGCCACCGCAAGTCGCCTAACCTCAGCAAACGTGGCGGGGTGAGCCCTGATCAGTGCCTCGCAGAATGGTCCTGGCAGCACGCCCTTCTTAAATCCATATACCAGCATTTCCTCATCTTTGGCCGGCGATCTGACCATCTGCGCCCCAAAGCGATTCAGGTAGTCCCTAAGGGACTCTCCCTGATACTGCCTTATATCAAACAAATCATAAGACACCCTGGGCGATGCCTTATTCACGATATACTCCTGGACGAAAATCTTAGAAAACTGCTGGAAGTTGGTTATGTGACCATTAGGCAGGCTCACAAACCATTCCAACGCCGTTCCCTGGAGTGTGCTCACGAACATCTTGCAGTATACGGCGTCTGATCCTCCTGACAGCATCATCTGCGTATGGAACGTGGTGAGATGAGCTTCAGGATCCTCCACGCCGGTGAAAACAGCCTTAACAGGAACCACACTCGCAGGAATAGGCGTGTCAGTAATCGCCTGAGCGAAAGGCATGGGAAAAACACGAGGCGGCGTTGACGGCGCGACCTCTTCAGCAATAGGACGCCCTTGTTGCTCCTGAAGAGCTTGACACAGCTCTTCAGTCACCTTGCTAAGCTCATCATTCCTAGCCCGAGAAGCGGCCAGGTCCTCATGCATCCTCGCCTGTTCTATGCGCGAGGCTTCCACAGTCGCCTGCAACGAGCGCATAATTTCTACCATCTGCGCCATGGTCATGGCGGCGGCGCCTTCAGCAGCAACGGGCGCAACTGGACTTGAACGGTTGCTTCTCATTTTTCTCATGAAAACTCAGCAAATCACAGAGAGTAATGAATAACACTTCCTTCAACGACGATTGATTTAGCGATCAATCGGTCAAAACTGAGCAAGAAAACTCAAGAACACCGCAAAACCTCCAAAGGAACCTGCAACTCCACCAGAAACCACCGCTTCTCCCACGAAAAACCAAACGAACCAAAGAACTCAAACTTCACCGAACGAATCTCACGTCAACAGCAGGAAATCTCTCTTCACCGAACAAAAACCCAAACGAACGGTGGAAAACGCGAAATTACCGAATAAATCTCAAGCGAACAGCAAACAACGGTTGCACCAGCACACAACCCCGCAGAAAACTACGAAAACCTCCAAGAACTCACGCTGTGGATGGGAACAGGTTTTACACGGCCCCACGGTGGGCGCCTGATGATCCTGCCTGTTGACCAGAACGTTGGAACTTGCCTCGTCAATGGATCGACGTGTGCACCGCTTCTACCTCCGTCCTTCGTCACGATCCACTTCAAGAACCTGCAAAAGAACAGAGCGGCGCCGCTGCGGCCGATCGCACTCCAACGCCCAAGTCAGTGACTGAACCACCAAATACTTCAAGAGCAAACACTCAAGAACTCTCAAGGAACCGTGCAATGCTCTCTCTCACAGTATGCTCAAGAACTCGCAAGCGTAAAGAGTATAATCTGAACGTGCGTACCTCGAAAGTTCGTTGGGAAACCCTTTTATACCTGGTCACTTTCTCTCTCCTGGCAGTTACGTAGCTGGACACGTGGCTCGCATCCAGTCGTACACGTGCCATCATCTGGAGCCTCCTTGACTTGGGCGCTGCTTCTGACTCTCTTTTGGCTAAGTTACTTATGCATGGTGCTGCCCAGCGCATAGCTAACTTGGGAGCGCGATCTCTACTAGAATTGGCGAGTTAGGGTGCCTTCGTACACCTTCCCTGTGGTCTCGCCGGCCGCCTTCATAATCTGCACCATCTTCATCTTTGGCGATGTGCTTGCTCCGGCGATCTCCAATCACTTGGTCGCCTGAGTTTACATCTGGCGACTTCATCTTTAACCTGGTGATCGCCGATTCTGGTATGCTGGAGATCGGAGCACGCCAACTTAATAACTGGCGACTACACGAGTCCCCCGACTTCCTTCCCTTCTGCCAACCTGGCGTCTTGTCAACACGCCTATACTGTAGCTGGATGCCACGTCATCACTTCCGATTACCAGGGCGGTACAGATCCACTGCCACAAAGATGGAATCCTTACCCTTTGATGTCTTGGGGAATCCTAAGATGAAATCCATAGATATATCAACCCAAGGCATTGAAGGGATAGGAAGAGGGGTATATAACCCATGAGGTTGCACCCTAGATTTGGCAATCTGGTCTTGGAGCTCAGCCTCCAAGGATCTTCCCAACTTGAAGACCTTTCCCCCGATCTCCCTTTTGAGCCATTCCTCGACGGGTTTGGGTCTAGCTTCCCTGGCGATCACCGCCCTGGCGATTCCTAGCTCCCTCGCTTCCTCTGGGCGGTTCCTCGCCTCGTCTTCCCGCTCGGCGTTCTCTCCCTCAGCCTCAGCATCCATCATGGCGACGTCTCCTCCGGCGGCCACCTCCATCGCCGCACTGACAACCCGCCACTCTGTTGGCTTGGGCCTCACACTGGGAGGCGGCGTCGTCGTGATGTAACTCAGTGACCTCTTGTTCTTCAGGATATTCTCATAGCACTTCTTCGCTTCTTTTTGGTCAGATTTGATGGTGATCACCACCCCTTCCATCGATGGCAACTTCACCTTCATGTGCCTGGTCGAAGGCACAACTCCTATTCTGTTGAGCGTTGGTCTTCCCAACAGAATGTTATATGCTGAGGGAGCGTTCACGACGAGGTACTTGATTTTCTCCGTTCTTGAGCCCGCCTCATCCGTGAAGGTAGTTCTTAACTCTATATACCCCCTGACCTCCACCTGATCGCCAGCGAAACCATACAAACACCCTCCATAGGGCCTCAGCTGGTCAAGGGGCAACTGCAACTGTGTGAAAGTCGGCTAGAACATTACATCTACCGAGCTTCCTTGGTCCACCAGTACTCTGTGGACCTTCCTTCCCGCCGTAACAAGTGAGATGACTATTGGATCGTTGTCATGAGGCACAACGTCCCTGAGATCTTCCCTCGTGAACGTGATGTCCACGTCTAGTGAGTGGTCCTCGAACATGTCCACCGTCATCACAGACCTCGCATACTTCTTCCTCTGTGGCGCGGTGCATCTACCACCCGAGAAACCCCCTGCAATGGTGTGGATCTCTCCGTGAGTAGGCATCTCGTGCTGCTGAGCCTCACCACCTGCTGGCAGGGAGCTCGACGCGCCCCCCGTCCTTCTATCCAGCAAGTAATCATTTAGGAACCCGCTCTTGACCAGGTCGTCGAGCTGGTATCCTAAAGCCAAACATGAGTCCACGGTATGGCCAAAGCCCTGGTGGAATTCGCACCAGGCGTCTGGCTTTGATCCCAACACCTTGTCGCCCACCTTCTCGGGCGCCTTCAGCCTGGCTGATATATTGGGAATGGCGATCAGGTCCGCCAACCCCATGACAAACTTATGCTTCGGCGGGCGATTGTACTCCCGACGTGCCAGTTGAGGGCGCCCTGGGCCCCTGCCCTTGTTCTTCCTTGGATCATAAGGATGGCGAGTCCTCTGATCCGTCTTGGCCGCCGCTGTCTCCAACACCCTCTGTGGCTGGATCCTGGTCTGGGCACGTGGCCTAGCGGGGGCCACGCTTCCTCTTTTCTCGGCGACCTCACTTTCATCGGCGATGTGGGCCACCGCAAGTCGCCTAACCTCAGCAAACGTGGCGGGATGAGCCCTGATCAACACCTCGCAGAAAGGTCCCGGCAGCACGCCCTTCTTGAACGCGTAGACCAACATCTCTTCGTCCTTGGCCGGCGAGCGGACCATCTGCGCCCCAAAACGATTCAAGTAGTCCCTGAGGGACTCTCCCTGGTACTGCCTTATGTCGAACAGATCATAAGACACCCTAGGCGGCGCCTTATTCACTATGTACTGCTCGACGAAGATCTTCGAAAACTGCTGGAAATTGGTTATGTGGCCTGTAGGCAGGCTCACGAACCATTCCAGCGCCGTCCCCTGGAGTGTGCTCACAAACATCTTGCAATACACAACATCCGATCCTCCTGACAGCATCATCTGCGTGTGGAACGTGGTGAGATGTGCCTCAGGATCCTCCATGCCGGTAAAAACAGCCTTCACGGGTACCACACTCGCAGGGATAGGCGTGTCTGTAATCGCCTGAGCGAAAGGCATGCGGAAAACTCGAGGTGGCGTTGACGGTGCGACCTCTTCAGCGACTGGGTGCCCTCGCTGCTCCTGAAGAGGTTGGCGCAATTCCTCAGTCACTCTGCTAAGCTCTTCATTCCTAGCCTGAGAGGCGACCAGGTCCTCATGCATCTTTGCATGCTCTATGCGCGAGGCTTCCACATTCGCCTGCAACGCACACATGATTTCCACCATCTGCGCCATAGTCATGGCGCCTTCCGCAGCAACTGGCGCAACCGGACTTGAACGGTTGCTTCTCATCTTTCTCATGAAAACTTGACAGATCACAAAGAGCGATGAACAACACCTTCTTCAGGGACGATCGATTCAGCGATCAATCGGTCAGAGCTTCGCAAAACTCCGAAGAAATTCAAGAACACAACCTCAACAACAAACCTTCACAGAAACTCACGACTCCACCACAAACCACCGCTTCTTCCACGAAAATCCGAACGAGCGGCGAAACTTAGATTTCACCGATTAAAACTTGCGTAAGCAGCGAAAAACCTCACCTCACCGAACAAGAACTCAAACGAACGGTGGAAAACACGAAACTACCGAACAAAGCTTAGATGAACGGCGGAAAATGGTTGCACCAGCACACAACCACATAGAAACTGCAGAAACTTCCAAGAACTCACGCTGTGGATGGGAACAGGTTTTACACGGCCCCACGGTGGGCGCCTGATGATCCTGCCTGTTGACCGGGACGCAAGAACCTTGCCTCGTCAAACCTGGATCGACTTCTGCGCCGTGTTAGCCTCCGTCCTTCACCGTGATTCACCTCAAGAACCTGCAAAAGACAGAACGGCGCCGCTGCGGCCGATCACGCTCCGACGCCCAAGTCAGCGACTGAATCACCAAATACTAAGAGAAAACTCAAGAACTCTAAGGAACCATGCAAAAATTCTCCCTCAGCGTACTCAAGACTCGCAAGCGTAAAGAAGTAATCTAAACGTGCGTACCTCAGAAGTTCGTTAGAATCTCTTATATACCTGCGCACTTTCTCTCTCCAGACAGTTACGCATCTAGACACGTGGCTCGCATCCAGCTGTACACGTGTCACCATCTGGAGCATCCTTGACCTGGGCGCCAGTTCTTACTCTTCAGGCTTTTGGCTAAGTTACTTATGCATGACACAACTTAGTGCATAGCTGCCTTGAAGCGTGATCTCTTCTGAGTGGCGAGTTCGGGTGCCTTCGTACATACCTTCCCTGTGGTCTCGCCGGCCGCCTTCATGATCTACTTTACTTGCTTCACCGTGTATGTTCAGGTAAGCTGTCTCCCGACCTCATCCTCTGGCTATCTAGGAAATGACTATCTGACTTCATCTTCAGCGATGTCCTTGTTTCGGTGATCTCTAACCACCATGTGGTCACGGGTTCGCATCTGGCGACTTCATCTCAAACCCGGTGACCGCCGGTTTAGGTATGCTAGACACCGGGGCACGTCAACTTAATAACTGGCGACCACACGAGCCCCCCGACTTCCTTCCCTTCTGCCAGCCATGGGCCCTGCTCAACACGCCTACATGATAGCTCGATGCCACGTCATCACTTCCGACTACCAGGACGGTACAAAACCAAACTAAGTCTCCTTCCTCAAAAATTATTTCTTTCTTCCCTTTATTGTTGTATTTTGTATACTTTTCATTTTGTTTTTGTATTTGGATTTTAATCTTCTCATGCATTTTCTTCAAAAAATCGGCTTTGATTACTCCTTCCTTATGCACAAACTCTTGTGGATTAGGAAGAGGTAACAAATCCATAGGTGTGAGGGGATTAAATTCATATACCACTTCCAAAGGAGAAGCATTAGTAGTCTTGTGGACTACTCTATTGTAAGCAAACTCAATGTGGGGAAGATACTCATCCCAAGATTTATGGTTTTCCTTCATGATAGCCCTAAGCATAGTCCCAAGAGATCTATTGACTACTTCGGTTTGGCCATCCATTTGAGGATGACAAGAAGTTGAAAATAGTAGTCGTGTTCCAAGTTTGCCCAAAAGAGTTTTCCAAAAGTGGCTTATGAACTTGGGATCTCTATCGGATACTATACTTCTAGGTAGACCATGGAGTCTCACCACTTCTATAAAGAAGAGTCTAGAAATATTTTGAGCATCATCTACCTTGTGGCAAGGAATAAAATGGGACATTTTGCTAAAACGGTCCACTACCACAAAGATAGAGTCATGGTCTCTTGCAGTCCTAGGGAGTCCTAAAATGAAGTCCATGCTAATGTCTTCCCAAGGAGCATTTGCAATCGGCAAGGGGGTGTAGAGTCCATGAGGCATTGTTCTAGACTTTGCTTTTAAACATGATATACATCTAGAGCAATGTCTTTGGACATCCTTTCTCATGTGTGGCCAATAAAATTTTTCTTTCAAAAGATCTAGAGTTTTATCAACTCCAAAATGACCCATGAGTCCCCCTTCATGTGATTCCTTGACAAGGAGCTTCCTATGTGTGCCTTGGGGAATGCAAAGTTTTCCTTCTTTAAAAAGATATCTCTCGACCACATAGTAACCTCCTTGTGCCCTATGTTGACATTGGGCATAGATGGATGAAAATTCTTGATCCTCTTGATAAAGCTCTCTTATGTGATCAAATCCAAGAATTTGGGCACCTAATTTTGAAAAAAGTACATGCCGCCTTGAAAGAGCATCGACCACTATGTTGGTGCTTCCTTTCTTGTATTTGATTACATAAGGAAATTGTTCAAGAAACTCCATCAATTTAGCATTTCTCTTGTTGAGCTTGTGTTGGCCCTTTAAATACTTTAAAGACTCGTGATCACTATGGATTATAAATTCTTTGGACACAAGGTAGTGTTCCCAAGTCTTTAGGGCTCGCACAAGAGCATAAAGCTCTTTGTCATAGGTAGGATAGTTGAGGGTGGCACCATGGATTTTTTCACTAAAATATGCAATAGGGTGTCCACCTTGCAACAATACCGCACCTATGCCTACTCCTGATGCATCACATTCTATCTCAAAAGTTTTGGAAAAATTTGGGAGAGCTAGAATTGGTGCATTGGTGAGTTGAGCCTTTAGCCTTTGGAAGGCTTGCTCATGCTTATCACTCCAACAAAATGCAACATCTCTTTTTACAAGTTCATTTAAAGGGGAAGCTAAGCTTGAAAAATTAGGCACAAACCTTCTATAAAATCTAGCTAACCCATGGAAACTTCTTACATCACTTACATTTTGCGGGGTGGGCCACTCTCGGATGGCTTTGATCTTCTCGGGGTCAACATGCACCCCCTTTTGTTAACTATGAAACCTAGGAAAACTACACTATCTACACAAAAGGTGCACTTATCCCTATTGGCAAATAAACTATTTTTCCTAAGCACTAGAAGAACTTCCTTAAGGTGACTTAGATGGTCTTCTAAGGTTTTGCTATACACTAAGATATCATCAAAGTAAACTACTACGTATTTACCTATACAATCCCTCAAGGTATGATTCATGAGCCTCATGAATGTAGTAGGGGCATTAGTGAGCCCAAATGGCATCACCAACCACTCATATAATCCAAACTTGGTCTTAAAAGGGTTTTCCACTCATCACCCTCTTTGATTCGAATTTGGTGATACCCACTGATCCTGCCTGTTGACCAGAGCGCAAGAGCCTTGCCTCGTCAAAGGTGTCTTCCTCTGGATCGGCTTTGCACCACGCTAGCTTCCGTCCTTCACACCTCGATTCACCTCAAGAACCTGCAAAAGACAGAGTGGCGCCACTGCGGCCGATCGCGCTCCGACGCTCAAGTCAGTGTTAGAACCACCAAAACTCTAAGAGAGAAAAGCTAAAAACTCAAGGAACCGTGCAAAAACTCTCTCAGCGTACTCAAGTATTCTCAAGCGTAAAGAAGTGTTCTAAACGCGCGTACCTCAGAAGTTCGTTAGAATCCCTTATATACTTGTGCACTTTCTCTCTCCTGACAGTTACACCTCTGGACACGTGGCTCGCATCCAACTGTACACGTGTCACCATCTGGAACGTCCTCTGCTTGAGCGTCACTTCTTACTCTACAGGCTGTTTCGACTAAGTTACCCATGCAAGGAGTAACTCGGTGTATAGCTGCCTTGGAGCGCGATTTTCTTCTAGTGGCGAGCACGGGGTGTCACCTTGCGCACCTTCTCTGTGGTCTCGCCTGCCGCTATCACGATCTGCATTACTTGCTCATCGTGCATGTTCTGACAAACTGTTCCCTGGCCTCAACCTCTGGCTAGGGAATGATCATCTGATAACTTCATCCTTCGCACTCGTGCTCCTTGAAAGCCTTGAACAAGCTTTCCTGATCTTTCGGCGATGTCCTTCTTTCGGCGATCTCTGATCACTTGGTCGCCCAAGCTCGCATACGACGATGACAACACAAGCCTGGTGACCGCCGGTTTAGATATGCTATAGATCGGAGCACGCCAACTTAACGACTGGCGACTACACGAACTCCCCGATGTGCTTCCCTTCTGCCAGCCAGGTGTTCCGCTTAACACGCCTATTTTATCTTTTGCTGCCACGTCATCACTCCCAACTACCTGGTCGGTACACAAGCCCCCAGTCTTAAGCGGAGACTTGTCCTACGAAAAGACTAAGAGGTCACGTCACTGTCGATCTACGTGGCTCTGGTGCAGGTTTCCGTACATCCGTACCCTCTGTTCTCTGACGCTCCACCAACTTCCTTTCCCATCGCTCGACACGTGGCTTCATCAACGGTTATTTTCAATTGACGTTTGTGCTTCCAGAAACGTTCGAAAAAACCCTTAAACCCTTTCGTTTCCACTGTTTCATCACTTTTCTGCATTCTCACACGTTCTAAGTTTTTCTCTGCGAACCCACGACCACAAGGTTAAGAGCCTTGAAAAAAGATCAGCAGATCGGGAGGTGCTCCTCGGGAAAGTCGAGAAGGAGAGGGATGACACCATGGCTGAGCTCGCCAAGGCTCAAGAGGAAAACAAGAAGATCGCTGCAGAGCTGGCCCAGGCGCGGGACGAAGGCAAAAAGGTTGCTGAAGACCTTGCTCAAGCTCGCGGGGAAACTGAAGGGCTGAAGAAACGAACTGACGAGTTGAAGAAACAAACCGAAGAGCTTGAGCAAAACTCCGCCCAAGTCCTTGCTGCCAGGTTCGACGCCGCTTTGGAGCAAGTCTCGTGCCAATATCCCGAGCTCGATCTCTCCATGGTGTCAATATGCAACGAAGTGGTGGATGGGAAGATCATTCCCTCTGAAGATTAATTTTCTCCCTCCATCACTTTGCTCTTTGAAAACTTTATCCTTATTTCTGTTTTATAAAAACTTTACGTGTAATTTTTCTTCTGATGTATTTGAACTGACATTGCTTTATGTAACTCCTTCTGCTTTTTGCACCTCGTCTTTCTGTTTACTTCGCATTCTTTAACCTTCATCTGCTTCCTTACTCGCTGTATGGTTGATCAACTTATCTGGTGAAACTTGCTTAAACAAATCAACCCAACGATACTCCGGGCTCAACTATTCACTCACCGCTTTGAACTTGAGCAAACCGTTAATCTTATAACAATTTATCGAATAGGCAGCAGGTTTTAACTTAAACTGGTATCACAATACGGTTTACCTTATCTGCCCGGCAAGGTTAGCCTTTACTCCCGCCGTCGCCTGGAACTCTTCTGATCGCCATAGGGTTCTGGCGATGTAAGCTTCCTTTGCCTACATAACTTGGCTATTGTTCCCTCATCTGGGGGTAGAGGCGCCTTTCGGATCCTTCTCTACCTCCCTGAGTTTCAGAACAATAAGCCGGATAGCGAGGCGCTCTCTTTGAACCTACCTTAGCTATTATTTAAACTTCTTTCACCCTTCACGCCATACCTGAACTCGTTCGAGACGAGAAGGATTTTATCTGCCTTCACACCGCCTACAAGCGTGGAAGTCTTCTCTGGTCTTACTAAGTCAATATTGATGTTTCACTTAAAGGAGGAAAGGCGTTTTCCTTCCTTTCCCGCCGTTTAAGGTCACGAACACCCCTGACTTTTCAGTTCATCTTGCCTGAAATCACTCTGAGGTGAGAAGGACTTTTTCTCGCCTGAACTCGCTCGACGGCGAGAAGAACTTTATCTCGCCTTAACTCGCTCGACGGCGAGAAGGACTTTATCTCGCCTGAACTCGCTCGACGGCGAGAAGGACTTTATCTTGCCTGAACTCGCTCGACGGCGAGAAGGACTTTATCTTGCCTGAACTCGCTCGACGGCGAGAAGGACTTTATCTTGCCTGAACTCGCTCGACGACGAGAAGGACTTTATCTTGCCTGAACTCGCTCGACGGCGAGAAGGACTTTATCTGGCCTGAACTCGCTCGACGGCGAGAAGGACTTTATTTGGTGCCTCAACTTGCCCAGGGTGTACATCTCCTCCCCCCTAGATGCACTGAGGAATTTTTCTCGCCTGAACTCGCTCGACAGCGAGAAGGACTTTATCTGGTGCCTCAACTTGCCCAGGGTGTACATCTCCTCCCCCCTGGATGCACTGAGGACTTTTTCTCGCCTGAACTCACTTGAGGGCGAGGAGGTCTTTCTTTTCTCGCCTCCAAACGCACGAGAGCGCTGAGGTCTTTAGTCGTCACTGGTGCCTCCGATCGCCGAAAGACGATGAGGACTCTAAAACTTTAACTGATGCCGTCAATCGCCGAAAAGCAATGGGGACTTTAAAACTTTAACTGATGCCGCCAATCACCGAAAAGCGATGGGGACTTTAAAACTTTAACTGATGCCGCCAATCGCCGAAAAGCGATGGGGACTTTAAAACTTTTTCTTAGAAAGCATGTAGCATAACTTTAAACTTGCCTTGCATCACGTACGAGTGATAAGGTCTTTTTCTAAAACTTTCGAAGCAACAAGCATGCAATCTTAGAAACTTTAAACTTTTAAAACTCTTCTTTATTGGGTGGCCTCATTAAAAATCCTCCTTAGGGAAAGAAGAGTGCCCCCTTCAAACTGTTTTAATAGAAATCTTGCAAATCTCTTCATGTTCGTTTTTACTTACAAAGCTTTAACTGTAATATAACTTGAGGTGTGTGGCGTTCCAACTGCGAGGAATCGCCCCTCCTTCCAACGTTTCTAAGCGGTAGGCGCCGTTCCCGAGCGCCTCGGTTATTCTGAACAGTCCTGTCCACTTAAGCGATAACTTGTTTTCCATCTCGTACTGGCGGGCCTTCCTCATCACCAGGTCGCCTTCTCTAAACTGCCTTGGCATTACCTTCGAGTTATACCTTCGTTCAATCCTCCTTTTTACTGCCTCTGCCTTTACCCTTGCCTCCTCCCTGACCTCATCCAGTAAATCCAGATTCAACCTTCTTTCTTCGTTCGAGTCTTCCGCCACAAAGTTCTGGAATCTCGGTGAGCTCTCCTGGATTTCAAATGGAATCATTGCATCACATCCATAGACCAAGCTGAACGTGGTCTCGTGGGTTCCTGACTGCTCGGTGGTGTGGTATGCCCAAACTATGCGGGGCACCTCTTCAGCCCACGATCCCTTGGCTCTCTCTAGCCTTCTCTTCAAGCCTCTTAGCAACACCCGATTGGCAAACTCTACTTGGCCATTTGTCTGAGGGTGCTCGACGGATGCAAACACCTGCTGTATTACCACCTCTTCGCACAGCTTCTTCAGTAGGTGACTTGCAAACTGAGTCCCATTGCCTGACACCAAGCGCTTAGGCGCACCAAACCGACACACGATGTTCTTCCATACAAAGCTCTCGATCTTGTGTGCGGTGATCTGGGCTACTGGTTCTGCTTCGATCCACTTGGTGAAGTATTCAATCGCCACCACCAAGTACTTCATCTGCCTGATCGCCAATGGGAAAGGTCCCAGAATGTCAATTCCCCACGTATGAATCGGCCACGGGCTGTAAATTGACTTTAACTCTTCTGGAGGCGGCTTGTGCCAATCGGCGTGCTGGTTACATTGCTTGCAACACTGTGCATACCTCTTGCAGTCCTCCCTCATCGTTGGCCAGTAATAACCTGCACGGAGAGTTCTTGCAGCCAGAGCTCGACCCCCGACGTGACTTCCACATATCCCTTCATGGAGCTCGGCCATGATTCTAGTGCATTTTTCCCCGTGCACACATTCTAGGAGTGGGTGTGTAAACCCAAACCTATATAGCTCGCCATCGATCATGGTGAACTTGCTAGAGTTCTTCTTTATCTTCCTAGCCTCCGTCGGGTCCAGCGGGAGAACGCCATCTGCCAGGCAGCGCTGGTATTGCGTTATCCATGTGTCTGGGTGATGCGTAGCGCAGACCTGTGCCACGTTCACCCTCTCCCCCCGGCATGCTCTTATTCTCGGCGATCTCAAGGTCTCTTGAGTCAAGGACCTGTGACTCCTCGCCACTTTCTCCGTCGACTTGCTTATCTGAAGAACCAGGTGATCTGCCACAAATGCCCTAGGCGTCTTCAGAGTTTCTTGGATCACTGTCCTCTGCCTACCCCCCTTGCCCGAACTGGCGAGCTTAGCTAGCAAGTCTGCTCAGGCATTCTGCTCTCTGGGCACATGCACCACTTCGAATGAGACAAAGGAACTCTTCAACTCCTGCACATACTCCAAGTAAGCCGCCATTTGTGGATCCTTGGCCTGGAACTCGCCTGTTGCTTGTCCCGTGACTAATAACGAGTCACTCTTAGCCATCAGCACCCTGGCCCCCATCTCCTTGGCCAGCAAGATTCCGACGATCAACGCTTCATACTCTGCCTGATTGTTGCTGGCTTTGAAGGCAAACCTCAGGGACTGTTCTATCAGCACGCCGTTGGGCCCCTCTAGAATGACCCCAGCACCGCTACCCTGCTGGTTTGATGATCCTTCCACCGAAAGCACCCAACGAAAGTCCTCTCCTTCAACTCGTGCCGCTTCTGACGAGAGCTCGGCCATAAAATCAGCGAAAATCTGCCCCTTGATCGGACCTCGGGGCTCATACTTGATGTCGAACTCCGACAGCTCTATCGCCCACTTCACCATTCTCCCAGCTACATCAGGCTTCTTCAGGACTTTCTGGATGGGCAAGTCGGTCATCACCAGCACTGTAAAACTGTGAAAATAGTGGCGCAACCTCCTCGCCGAAAACACTACAGCCAGTGCAGCTTTCTCCAAGGCCTGATACCTCACCTCCGGGCCTTGCAACACCTTGCTGACAAAATAAATAGGCTTCTGAGCCTGGTCTTGATCTTGGGCGAGCACCGCACTCACCGCCCTCTCAGTCACAGCAAAATAAAACCGACAGCTCTATCGCCCACTTCACCATTCTCCCAGCTACATCAGGCTTCTTCAGGACTTTCTGGATGGGCAAGTCGGCCATCACCAGCACTGTAAAACTGTGAAAATAGTGGCGCAACCTCCTCGCCGAAAACACTACAGCCAGTGCAGCTTTCTCCAAGGCCTGATACCTCACCTCCGGGCCTTGCAACACCTTGCTGACAAAATAAATAGGCTTCTGAGCCTGGTCTTGATCTTGGGCGAGCACCGCACTCACCGCCCTCTCAGTCACAGCAAAATAAAACCGACAGCTCTATCGCCCACTTCACCATTCTCCCAGCTACATCAGGCTTCTTCAGGACTTTCTGGATGGGCAAGTCGGTCATCACCAGCACTGTAAAACTGTGAAAATAGTGGCGCAACCTCCTCGCCGAAAACACTACAGCCAGTGCAGCTTTCTCCAAGGCCTGATACCTCACCTCCGGGCCTTGCAACACCTTGCTGACAAAATAAATAGGCTTCTGAGCCTGGTCTTGATCTTGGGCGAGCACCGCACTCACCGCCCTCTCAGTCACAGCAAAATAAAACCCAAGAGGGGTTCCTACCAAGGGTTTACATAAAACCGGCGGGTTCGCCAAGTACTCTTTAAGCTTCACGAAGGCTTCTTCACACTCCTTCGACCAGACAAACTTGTTGTTTCGCCTCAAACATTGGAAATACGGATGGCCTTTCTCTCCGCTAGCTGATACGAAACGAGACAGGGCGGCCATCCGACCTGTAAGTTGCTGCACCTCCTTCATGGTAGCCGGGCTCCTCATCGCCAAAACGGCAGCACACTTATCAGGATTTGCCTCTATTCCTCTTTCAGTTAAGAGGAATCCCAAGAACTTTCCCGCCTCCACGCCAAAAATGCACTTCTCGGCGTTCAGCTTTAATCTGAACTTGGCGATTGTGGTGAACAACTCCTCCAGATCCGCAACGTGCTTGCTCTTTTCTGGGGAGGTCACGACCATATCATCTACGTACGCTTGCACATTCCTTCCCAGCATTGGTGCAAGTACCTTATCCATCAATCTTTGGTACGTGGCCCCCGCATTCTTTAGCCCAAAGGGCATCACCTTGTAACAGTAGCACGACCTCTCAGTCATGAAGGCAGTTTTCTCTTCATCCATAGGATGCATCTTTATCTGATTATACCCCGAGAAGGCGTCCAGAAAGCTCAGCAACTTGCACCCCGCTGCACTGTCGACCAGGGCATCTATGCTTGGCAAAGGGTACGAATCCTTTGGGCAAGCCTTGTTCAGGTCAGTGAAGTCGACACACATGCGCCACTTCCCATTGCTCTTCTTCACCAGTACGACATTGGCCAGCCACTCAGGGTACTGGACCTCCCTGATGTGGCCTGCAGCGAGGACCTTCTTCGTTTCATCCCTAATCGCCTGTCTCCTCTCCTCATTGAACTTCCTTCTTCTCTGCCGCACTGGTCTGACCTGGTTGTCCATTGCTAGATGGTGGCACAAAAAGTCGGGGTCTATCCCCGGCATGTCTGAAGCAGACCATGCAAAAGCATCCAGATGCCGTTCTATCACCTTGGCGATCTGGTCTTGGAGCTCAGCCTCCAAAGATCTTCCCAGCTTGAAGACCTTTTCCCCGATCTCCCTTTCGAGCCACTCCTCGACGGGTTTTGCTCTATGCGCGAGGCCTCCACATTCGCTTGCAGCGCGCGCATGATCTCCACCATCTGCGCCATGGTCATGGCGCCTTCTGTAGCAACTGGCACAACGGGACTTGAACGGTTGCTTCTCATCTTTCTCATGAAAACTCAGCAAACCACACTTCAACGAGCAAAACCTTCTCCAGCAAACGATCGATCCAGTAGTCAATCGGTTCGAAACTTCCAAACTCCCAAGAACTTCCTCAAACGCAACCACAACAGCACGCCGATAGATTCGAACGTCCAAACCTTCACAGAAACTAGCAGCCTCACCACGAACCTACTGCTTCTCCAGCAAAACTCCCGATTCACCGATCAGAAACGCGAACGAACAGTAAAACTTCAAATCAACCAATTGAAAACCGCACAAACAGCAAGAAACCTCAAGAAAACGATCGAAAGCTCGAACGAACGGTGGCAAACTTCAGACTATCGATTAAAACCCAAACGAACGGCAGAAAACTCGAATTCACCGAACAAAAACTCGAACGAACGGTGGAAAACTCGACTTCACCGAACAAAAACTCGAACGAACGGTGGAAAATGGTTGCACCAGCACACAACCACGCGGAAACTACAGAAACCTCAAGAACTTGACGCTGTGGATGGGAACAGGTTTTACACGGCCCCACGGTGGGCGCCTGATGATCCTGCCTGTTGACCAGAGCGCAAGAGCCTTGCCTCGTCAAAGGTGTCTTCCTCTGGATCGGCTTTGCACCACGCTAGCTTCCGTCCTTCACACCTCGATTCACCTCAAGAACCTGCAAAAGACAGAGTGGCGCCGCTGCGGCCGATCGCGCTCCGACGCTCAAGTCAGTGACAGAACCACCAAAACTCTAAGAGAGAAAAGCTAGAAACTCAAGGAACCGTGCAAAAACTCTCTCAGCGTACTCAAGTATTCTCAAGCGTAAAGAAGTGTTCTAAACGCGCGTACCTCAGAAGTTCGTTAGAATCCCTTATATACCTGTGCACTTTCTCTCTCCTGATAGTTACACCTCTGGACACGTGGCTCGCATCCAACTGTACACGTGTCACCATCTGGAACGTCCTCTGCTTGAGCGTCACTTCTTACTCTACAGGCTGTTTCGACTAAGTTACCCATGCAAGGAGTAACTCGGTGTATAGCTGCCTTGGAGCACGATCTTCTTCTAGTGGCGAGCACGGGGTGTCCCCTTGCGCACCTTCTCAGTGGTCTCGCCTGCCGCTATCACGATCTGCATTACTTGCTCATCGTGCATGTTCTAACAAATTGTTCCCTGGCCTCAACCTCTGGCTAGGGAATGATCATCTAATAACTTCATCCTTCGCACTTGTGCTCCTTGAAAGCCTTGAACAAGCTTTCCTGATCTTTCGGCGATGTCCTCCTCTCGGCGATCTCTGATCACTTGGTCGCCCAAGCTCGCATACGGCGACGACAACACAAGCCTGGTGACCGCCGGTTTAGATATGCTAGAGATCGGAGCACGCCAACTTAACGACTGGCGACTACACGAATTCCCTGATGTGCTTCCCTTCTGCCAGCCAGGTGTTCCGCTTAACACGCCTATTTTATCTCTTGTTGCCACGTCATCACTCCCGACTACGTGGCGGTACACCCACTTTTAAGGTCAATTTTAGAAAATATGGTTGACCCATGTAACTCATCAAGCATGCCATCAAGCCTTGGGATTGGATGCCTATACTTGATGGTGATGTTATTGATTGCTCTACAATCATAACACATGATCCTGCCTGTTGCCAAAACGTTGGAACTTGCCTCGTCAATGATCGACGTGTGCACCGCTTCAACCTCCGTCCTTCGTCACGATCCACCTCAAGAACCTGCAAAAGAACAGAGCGGCGCACAAGCCCCCCAGTCTTAAGCGAAGACTTGCCCAGCGAAAAGACTAAAGGAGTCACGTCAATACCGATCTACGTGGCACTGGCGCAGAATTCCAAGCGGTTGTACTTTCTGCTTCTCTGACGCTCCACCAAACACTCCTCCCATCATTCGACACGTGGCTTCATCAACGGTTACCTTCAGTTAACGTTTGCGCTTCCGAAACCCATTTCAAAAAACTCTTAAACCCATTTCGCTCTACTGTTCCATCACTTTCTTCGTATTCTCAGATGCTCCAACTCTCTCTTCTGCAAAAGCTCTCAACGTTCTTCAACCTCTTGAATCACCAACTTCCTTCGTCACTCTTCCGATCATAAAAAGGTACTTCCTTTCCTTCCTCTGCTGGTTTTTCCTGCATTTTAACCGATTCGCATCATCCTTTAACTGTCTAGTGCATATGTTGTGGGTTGTTTTTTCTATTTCTCCTTCTTCGTAACTTAGGGCTTCGTCTTCGTGACAACGAACCTTCGTTCGTTCGTTTTTTTTTTCACCCTTCGTTCATGATCGAGTCAGTCTCTACGAGTCCTGATCACCTTTTCATTTCTTCTTCCTTTGCAGCTTCCGCAATGACTCGCTCAAAGATCACCCCAAATCCTCCTCCTTCGTCACGAAACCCCTCCTCACAAGCACACAACCCACCGCGAGCACGTGATGCACCCTGTTCAAGAAGCACTGAGAGGCCTGCACCCTCCCGTCCCAACTTGGCTCAGGCCACTCCACCCGTCGCCGGAGGAGCCTCTGTTCCCTCCCCAGACTTCAAAAAACTGTACCCCTGGGCCACCTCGACTTTGTTGAAGGAAACGTCTTCTGTAAATTCCGCTGGGGCAGTTCTTCGACTGACGAAAGGGGATGAGCCTCACCAATCGTTTCACAAGGAGCATGACGACAGAATGACGGTGCTACCTTGCCCCCCCGACCTGCCCGTGTGCGCCGACGACAAGGGGAACAACGGCGGGTTGTTCTGCTTTGTCTACACCACCCTGTTCAAGAAGGTGAAACTTAGGTTTCCCTTCACTCGCTTTGAAAGGGAGCTTCTCACTGAGCTCGACATTGCCGCCGCCCAGCTCCATCCCAACAGCTGGGCGTTCATACGGGCTTTCCAAATAATGTGCGACCACTTGGGGCTGCCAGCGTCAGTGGACGTTTTCCTATTTCTTTTTGAAGCCAAGCACCCAGGAGATCGCCTGTGTGTAAGCTTGAACGGGATTGCTGGGAGGTCGATCCTCTCTATCTTCCAGCAATCCTACAAAGACTGGAAGGGCAAGTTTGTCCAGGTGCGCCCCAATGACAAGGACGCTTCTTTGCTCGACGGTTTCCCCTTGTATTGGGTAAACAAGGGGAACAAAGAGTCCAAAAGCAGCTTCAGGAGGCCAAGAAGTCCTGAGAGCATGGGTGCCTTGGACAGAGACCTCTGCTTCTTTTGGAAGAGTGTGGCAGACGCCAACATTACCTTCCTCACCACCACGCTCATCTGCTTCGAGTTCTTCGAAGATCAACTCGAAATTCGCATAGGTTAGAACTCACCTCATCGTCTAAGTCTTTATTTTGACATTACCTCTGTTAACTATTTCTGGGCGTCTTGTGCGTTGTGCGCAAGACTTTGGTTTTATTTTCTGCACCATCTATCTGCTTTGCTGCATACTGCCTTATGCATTTATTTTCTCTCTGAGCTAACCCATGCATTTTTGCTTTATGCAGATCATATGTTGGGCCAGGGCAAGCTCGCTGAACTGAGGGCGCTCGCCCGAACCCACGGGTTGGCATCGGGTTCCCAAACCGTGCCAAACTCTGTGGTGGAGATCGCCGCTGCTCAGGGCAGATCGCCACCCAAAGGCCCAACTCCTCCCGATGTCCAACCCGCCAACCAACGTAAAAAGCTTGTCCTCAGGAAACCAAAGAGGAAAGCCCCCCAAGTAGTCCACGAGGAAGAAGAAGAGGATGATGATGAGGCGACAGAAGATGGCCTTGTCACCAAGAGGAAGAGGGTGGCGCCTTCTTCACCACCTGCTCCACCCCCTCTTCCAACATCAACACCGCCATCTACGCCTGCTCCACCTCCAACATTGCCTCCTTCACCAGCTCCCGCCTCACCAGTCCAAGCGGTTCCATTGGCGTCTGCGCCTCCTGTGGCTGAGGGCGCCGAAGCCAACTTCTTGGAGAAACCCCCGAGCGCCTCCACGCCTTACATATCAGCTGGAGGGGGTCCTCCTTCAAACGCCTCCACCGCAAACGCTGCACCAATCGGGGATGAAGGTGCTCTCCACTCTCCAATTCTTATTACTGAATCCCCGACGTCGCCACCACGCCAAGAAGAACCCGCTGAGCAACCAACTCAAGAAGGTGGCGGCAAAAATCAACAACAAGCCCACCTGGTGCCTCCACGAACAAACCTCTCTCTTGAGGTCACGAGGATGTGGGAGCCCTTCTCAGCAAAGCTAAAGATGATGGCGGAGGATTTCCCCGCCATTATATCTAAAGCTGTGGAGAGCTCCACCAGGAAGCTCCAGGATGACCTCTTCGCCCTTCGAACTGAGAATAGCACTATAAGGATTGAGGCGGAGAAGTTATCCTTCAATCTGACACTCGCCGAGATTGAACACTCCCGAGTAGAAGATGCAATGAGCATCGAGCTCCAGGTGGCACGCAAGGAGGCCACTGATCTCCGCCATAAGGTACAGCTCTTGGCTCAAGAGAAGATCGAGCTAGAGAGCAAGTTGGTGCCTTATCGCGTCAAAGTGGCTGACCTGGAGGCCTTGATTAAAATTGACGCCGCCAAGGTGAAGAAACTGGAACAAAGGTCAGCGGATCGAGAGGTCTTCCTGGGAAAGGTGGAGAAGGAGAGGGACGACACCATGGCTAAGCTTGCTGAAGCCAACAAAGAAAAAGGGGAGATTGCTGCTGAACTGGGCCAGGTGCAGGCAGAATCCAAGAAGGTTGCTGAAGACCTTCTTCAAGCTCAGGAAACCATCGAAAAACTCAAGAAGCAAGCTGAAGAGCTGGAGCAGCAGAACGAGGGGCTGAAGAAACAAATTGAAGAACTTAAGAAACAGATCGAAGAGCTTAATCTGAGTTCTGCCCAAATTCTTGCTGCGGGATTCGAGGCCACACGGGAATAGTTTGCCTGCTTGTTCCCCGATCTAGATCTTAGCATGGTGTCCCTCAACAACGAGGTGGTGGATGGGAAGGTTGTTCCCACTGAAGACTGATCGATTTCCCCCATCCACTACCTTTATGCTTTCTCCTTGCATACAATTGTAATAAACTTTATATTTTCCTGTACATGTGCCTTGAATCTGATACTCACTTTAATGATAAAGTCTTTGTATTTCCTCTTGCAACTTCTTTGGCTGCTTTAACTTTCCTTGCACAATTCGCTTCAAGAAATTAACTTAGCGATTCCGTAAGCGCGATCTTATACTTAACTGCTTCGAACCACTTCGATTACGAATAACCATCACTCTAACAACTTGTAATCTCAAGGCAATGAACCTTAGCGTAAAATCACTCTTTAAACAGCGAACTTTACCTCAACTAATGGCTTAAGACATCGCTTCACCTGATCTGCCTTATCAAAACGGGTCTTAAACTTCTTGCCATTGCTTGAGCTTTTCCTGGTCGCCAGAGACTCTTGGCGATATCAGCTTCTTTCTGGCTTCATACCTTGGCCATTGTTCCTTTATCTGGGGGTAGAGGCGCCTTTCGGATCCTTCTCTACCTCCTCTAGTTTCAGAACAAGAGACCGGGTGACTAGGCGTTCTCTTCGAACCTACCTTAGCCATCCTCCAAACTTCTTCCACCCTTTACACCATACCTGAACTCGTTCGAGACGAGGAGGATTTTATCTTGCCTGAACTCGCTCATCGGCGAGAAGGTCTTTAACTCGCCTGAACTCGCTCATAGGCGAGAAGGTCTTTAACTCGCCTGAACTCGCTCATCGGCGAGAAGGTCTTTAACTTGCCTCTACATTGCCCCGGGGGTTACATCTTCTCGTCCCCAGAAGCACTGAGGACTTTTCATTGGTGCCTCTACATTGCCCCAGGGGTTACATCTTCACGCCCCCAGAAGCACTGAGGACTTTTCACTGGTGCCTCTACATTGCCCCAGGGGTTACATCTTCTCGCCCCCAGAAACACTGAGGACTTTTCGCTCTTCCTCGCCTGCACTCGCTCGACGGCGAGGAGGTCTTTATCTCGCCTCAGAACGCACGAGGGCGTTGAGGTCTTTTAACTCGTGCCTCCGATCGCCGAAAGACGATGAGGACTTTAACTTTTTAGAAAGCATGCAATATATCTTTAACTTGCCTTAAACCACATGTAAGTGACAAAGCCTTTCTTCAAAATTTTCTGAAAACAACAAGCATGCAATCTAAAACAACTTTGAGCTTCAAAAACTCTTCTTTATTGGGTGGCCTCGTTAAAAACCCTCCTTAGGGAAAAAAGAGTGCCCCCTTCAAACTGTTTTAACAGAGACATTGTAATATAATTTCGTGTTTGTCTTTACTTACAAAGCTTCTTAACTGTAATACAACTTGAGGTGCGTGGTGTTCCAAGTGCGAGGAATCACCCCTCCTTCCAATGTCTCTAAGCGGTAGGCGCCGTTCCCGAGCGCCTCGGTTATTCTGAACGGTCCCGTCCACTTGGGCGACAGCTTATTCTCCATCTCGTACTGGTGGGCTTTCCTCATCACCAGGTCGCCTTCTCTGAACTGTTTCGGCATCACCTTCGAGTTATATCTTCGTTCAATCCTTCTCTTCACTGCCTCAGCTTTTAACCTCGCTTCTTCCCTGACTTCATCCAGTAGATCCAGGTTCAACCTTCTCTCCTCATTCGAGTCTTCCTCTACGAAGTTCTGGAATCTCGGCGAGCTCTCCTGGATCTCCACTGGAATCATTGCGTCACATCCATAGACCAAGCTGAACGGGGTCTCATGGGTTCCTGACTGCTCGGTGGTGTGGTACGCCCAGACTATACGGGGTACCTCCTCAGCCCAGCTTCCTTTGGCTTTCTCTAACCTTCTCTTTAAACCTCTTAGCAACACCCGATTAGCTGACTCTACTTGGCCATTTGTCTAAGGGTGCTCGACGGATGCAAACACTTGTTGAATTCCCACCCCTTCACACAGCTTCTTCAACAGGTGACTTGCAAACTGAGTCCCATTGTCGGACACCAGGCGCTTGGGCACCCCAAACCGGCACACAATGTTCTTCCACACGAAACCTTCGATCTTGTGTGCGGTGATCTGGGCCACTGGTTCTGCTTCGATCCACTTGGTGAAATACTCAATCGCCACCACCAAGTACTTCATCTGCCTGATCGCCAGCGGGAATGGTCCCAGAATGTCGATTCCCCAAGTGTGAAACGGCCAAGGGCTGCAAATCGATTTCAACTCCTCGGGAGGCGCCTTGTGCCAATCGGCGTGCTGTTGCCATTGTTTGCAACACTGTGCATATCTCTTGCAATCTTCCCTCATCGTTGGCCAGTAGTAACCTGGACGGAGAGTCCTTGCGGCAAGAGCTCGACCCCCGACGTGGCTTCCGCATATCCCTTCGTGGAGCTCTGCCATAATTCTCGTGCATTTCTCGCCATGCACACATTCCAGGAGTGGGTGAGTGAACCCAAACCTGTACAGATTGCCATCAATCAATGTGTAGAATTTTTCTTTACCTTCCTAGCCTCTGTCGGATCCAGCGGGAGAAGGCCATCTGCCAGGCACCGCTTGTACTCTGTTATCCAGGTGTCTGGCTCATGGGTAGCGCAGACCTGCGTCATGTTCACCCTCTCTCCCCGACACGCTCTAATTCTCGGCGATCTCAACGTTTCTTGCGTCAAAGACCTGTGACTTCTTGCCGCTTTTTCCGCCGACCTGCTTATCTGAAGAACCAGGTGATCTGCTACAAATGCTCTCGGCATCTTCAGAGTTTCTTGAATCACCGTCCTCTGCCTACCCCCCTTGCCTGAACTGGCGAGCTTGGCTAGCAAGTCAGCTCGGGCATTCTGCTCTCTGGGCACATGCACCACTTCAAAGGAGGCAAAGGAACTCTTCAATTCCTGCACATACTCCAGGTAAGCCGCCATTTGTGGATCTTTGGCTTGGAACTCGCCTGTTACTTGCCCCGTGACTAGCAGCGAGTCACTCTTAGCCATCAGCACCCTGGCTCCCATCTCTTTGGCCAGCAAAATTCTGGCGATCAGCGCCTCATACTCTGCTTGGTTGTTGCTGGCCTTGAAGGCAAACCTCAAAGATTGTTCGATCAGCACGCCGTTGGGTCCTTCCAAGATGACTCCAGCACCGCTACCCTGTTGGTTCGACGATCCATCCACCGAGAGTACCCAACGGAAATCGTCCCCTTCCACTCGTGTTGCCTCAGACGAGAGCTCGACCACGAAATCTACGAAAATTTGCCCCTTGATCGAACCTCGTGGCTCATACTTAATGTCAAACTCCAACAGTTCCACTGCCCACTTCACCATCCTTCCCGCAACGTCGGGCTTCTTCAAGACCTTCTGGATGGGCAGGTCAGTCATCACCAGTATCGTGAAGCTATGGAAGTAGTGGCGCAACCTCCTCGCCGAAAATACTACTGCCAGTGCAGCCTTCTCCAGGGCCTGATATCTCGTTTCGGGGCCCTGCAGCACCTTACTAACAAAATAAATAGGCTTCTGAGCCTGATCTTGGTCCTGGACGAGCACCGCACTCACCGCCCTCTCAGTTACAGCAAAATACAACCTGAGAGGGGTTCCCACCAGCGGTTTGCACAGAACCGGCGGGCTCGCCAAATACTCCTTCAGCTTGACGAAGGCTTCCTCACAATCCTTCGTCCAGGCAAACTTGTTATTCCTCCTTAGGCACTGAAAATAGGGATGGCCCTTCTCTCCGCTAGCTGACACGAAGCGAGACAAGGCTGCCATCCGACCTGTTAACTGTTGCACTTCTTTCACAATGGTCGGGCTCCTCATCGCCAAGATGGTGGCACACTTGTCCGGGTTGGCCTCTATTCCTCTTTCAGTTAAGAGGAAACCCAAAAACTTTCCAGCCTCCACGCCAAAGATGCATTTCTCTGGATTCAGCTTCAACTTGAACTTGGCGATCGTCGTGAACAATTCCTCCAAGTCTGCAACGTGCTTGCTTTTTTCTGGCGAGGTCACGACCATGTCATCGACGTACGTTTGCACATTCCTTCCCAGCATCGGTGCAAGTACTCGATCCATCAACCTCTGGTACGTGGCCCCCGCGTTCTTCAGCCCAAACGGCATCACCTTGTAGCAGTAGCACGACCTCTCGGTCATGAAGGCAGTCTTCTCTTCATCCATGGGATGCATCTTGATCTGGTTATACCCCGAGAAGGCATCCAGGAAGCTCAACAACTTACACCCTGCAGCACTATCCACCAGGGCGTCTATGCTTGGTAAAGGATATGAATCCTTTGGGCAGGCCTTATTCAGATCAGTGAAATCGACGCACATGCGCCATTTCCCATTACTCTTCTTCACCAGCACGACATTTGCCAGCCATTCAGGGTATTGGACTTCCCTGATGTGGCTTGCAGCGAGGAGTTTCTGTGTTTCGTCCCTAATCGCCTGCCTCCTCTCCTCGTTGAACTTTCTTCTTCTTTGTCGCACTGGTCTCACCAAGTTGTCCATCGCCAGGTGATGGCGCAAGAAGTCGGGATCAATCCCGGGCATGTCCGAAGCGGACCATGCAAACGCATCCAGATGCCGTTCTATCACCTTGGCGATCTGGTCCTGGAGTTCAACCTCCAGGGATCTTCCCAGCTTGAAGATTTTTCCCCCGATCTCTCTCTCGAGCCACTGCTCGACAGGTTTTGGTCTGGTTTCTCTGGCGATCACCGCCCTGGCGATTCCCAGTTCTCTCGCTTCCTCAGGGCGATTCCTTGCCTCTTCTTCCTCCAGACCGGCGTTCCCCTCCCCCAGCTCAGCATCCACCATCTCCACGTCTCTTCCGGCGGTCTCTTCTACTACCGTCGATCTGGGCTTCACACTAGGAGGCGGGGTGGTTGTAACGTAACTCACCGATCTTTTGTTTTTCAGGCTATTCTCATAGCACTTCTTTGCTTCTTTCTGATCGGATTTGATGGTGATCACCACCCCCTCCATAGACGGCAACTTCACCTTCATGTGCCGGGTCGACGGTATAGCGCCTATCCTGTTGAGCGTGGGTCTTCCCAACAGGATGTTGTATGCTGAAGGAGCGTTTACAACAAGGTATTTGATTTTCTCCGTTCTCGAACCCGCCTCATCTGTAAACGTAGTCCTCAACTCTATGTAACCCCTGACCTCCACCTGGTCACCAGTGAAACCATACAAACACCCTCCATAGGGCCTCAGCTGGTCAAGGGGCAGCTCCAACTGCGTGAAAGTCCGCCAGAACATCACGTCTGCCGAGCTTCCCTGGTCCACCAGAACCCTGTGGACCTTTCTCCCTGCTGTGATCAACGAGATGACTATGGGATCGTTGTCATGAGGCACAACGTCCCGAAGATCTTGCTTGGTGAATGTAATGTCCACTTCCGGTGAATGGTCTTCAAACATATCCACCGTCATCACAGACCTCGCGTACCTCTTCCTCTGTGATGCGGTGCATCCACCCCCTGAGAAACCCCCTGCAATGGTGTGGATTTCCCCGTGCGTAGGCATCTCGTGCTGCTGAGCTTCTCCACCTGCTGGTTGGGAGCTCGACGCGCCCCCCGTCCTTCTATCCAGCAAATAGTCATTTAGGAACCCGCTCTTAACCAGATCGTCGAGCTGGTATCCTAAAGCCAAGCACGAATCCACGGTGTGGCCAAAGCCTTGGTGAAACTCACACCAGGCATCTGGCTTTGGTCCCAGCACCTTGTCGCCCACCTTCTCTGGCGCTTTCAACCTAGCGGATATGTTGGGAATGGCGATCAGGTCCGCCAATTTCATGACAAACTTGTGCTTAGGCGGGCGATTGTATTCCCGGCGTGCTGGTTGCTGGCGCCCTTGGCCCCTGCCCTTGTTCTTCCTTGGATCATAAGGATGGCGAGTCCTCTGATCCCTTCTGGCCGCCGCTGTCTCCAGCACCCTCTGTGGCTGGATTCTGGTCTGGGCGCGTGGCCTAGCGGGAGCCACGCTTCCTCTCTTCTCGGCGACTTCACTCTCATCGGCGATGTGGGCCACCGCAAGTCGCCTAACCTCAGCAAACGTGGCGGGGTGAGCCCTGATCAATGCCTCGCAGAATGGTCCTGGCAGCACGCTCTTCTTAAATGCATAGACCATCATTTCCTCATCTTTGGCCGGCGATCTGACCATCTGCGCCCCAAAGCGATTCAGGTAGTCCTTGAGGGACTCTCCCTGATACTGCCTTATATCAAACAAATCATAAGACACCCTGGGCGGTGCCTTATTCACGATGTACTGCTCGACGAAAATCTTTGAAAACTGTTGGAAGTTGGTTATGTGACCGTTACGCAGGCTCACGAACCATTCCAACGCCGTTCCCTGGAGTGTGCTCACGAACATCTTGCAGTATACGGCGTCTGATCCTCCTGACAGCATCATCTGCGTATGGAACGTGGTGAGATGAGCCTCAGGATCCTCCACGCCGGTAAAAACAGCCTTAACAGGAACCACACTCGCAGGAATAGGCGTGTCAGTAATCGTCTGAGCGAAAGGCATGGGAAAAACACGAGGCGGCGTTGACGGCGCGACCTCTTTAGCAATAGGACGCCCTCGCTGCTCCTGAAGAGCTTGACGCAGCTCCTCAGTCACTTTGCTAAGCTCATCATTCCTGGCCCGAGAGGCGGCCAGGTCCTCATGCATTCTCGCCTGTTCTATGCGCGAGGCTTCCACAGTTGCCTGCAACGAGCGCATAATCTCCACCATCTGCGCCATGGTCATGGCGGCGGCGCCTTCAGCAGCGACGGGCGCAACTGGACTTGAACGATTGCTTCTCATTTTTCTCATGAAAACTCAGCAAATCACAGAGAGTAACAAACAACACTTCCTTCAGCGACGATCGATTCAGCGATCAATCGGTCAAAACCGCGCGAAACTCCGCAAGAAAACTCAAGAACACAGCGAACCTCCACAGAAACCTGCAACTCCACCAGAAACCACCGCTTCTCCCACGACAAACCAAACGAGCCAAAGAACTCAAATCTCACCGAACAAATCTTGCGTAAACAGCAGAAAACTTCACTCCACCAAAAAACAACCCAAACGAACGGTGGAAGACGCGAAATCACCGAACAAATCTCAAACGAACAGCGAACAATGGTTGCACCAGCACACAACCACGCAGAAAACTACGAAAACCTCCAAGAACTCACGCTGTGGATGGGAACAGGTTTTACACGGCCCCACGGTGGGCGCCTGATGATCCTGCCTGTTGATCAAAACGTTGGAACTTGCCTCGTCAATGATCGACGTGTGCACCGCTTCAACCTCCGTCCTTCGTCACGATCCACCTCAAGAACCTGCAAAAGAACAGAGCGGCGCCGCTGCGGCCGATCGCACTCCAACGCCCAAGTCAGTGACTGAACCACCAAATACTTCAAGAGTAACACTCAAGAACTCTCAAGGAACCGTGAACCAGTTCTCTCTCTCTCTCACAGTATGCTCAAGAACTCGCAAGCGTAAAGAAGACAATCTGAACGTGCGTACCTCAAAAGTTCGTTGGGAAACCCTTTTATACCTGGTCACTTTCTCTCTCCTGGCAGTTACGCACCTGGACACGTGGCTCGCATCCAGTCGTACACGTGCCATCATCTGGAGCCTCCTTGACTTGGGCGCTGCTTCTGACTCTCTCTTGGCTAAGTTACTTATGCATGGTACTGCCCAGTGCATAGCTAACTTGGAGCGCGATCTCTACTGGGATTGGCGAGCTAGGGTGCCTTCGTACACCTTCTCTGTGGTCTCGTCGGCCGCCTTCATAATCTGGACCACCTTCATCTTTGGCGATGTGCTTGGTCCGGCGATCTCCAATCACTTGGTCGCCTGAGTTTACAACTGGCGACTTCATCTTTGACCCGGTGATCGCCGGTTCTGGTATGCTGAAGATCGGAGTACGCCAATTTCATAACTGGCGACTACACGAGCCCCCCGACCTCTTCCCCTTCTGCCAACTTGGCGTCTCGTCAACACGCCTATATTGTAGCTTGATGCCACATCATCACTTCCGACTACCAGGGCGGTACAACACATACGCCATTTTCCATCTTTTTTTGGCACCAACAAGACAGGTACAACACAAGGGCTTAGGCTCTTTTGAACCCAACCCTTCTCCAACAAGTCTTGAACTTGTGACTCTATCTCCTTGGTTTCCTCGGGGTTAGTTCTATAAACGGGCCTATTTGGTAGGCTTGCCCCCGGAATGAAGTCAATTTGATGTTCTATAGCTCTAATGGGAGGGAGTCCAATGGGTCCCTCATTAGAGAATATATCTTCAAATTCACTTAAAAGTTTTTCCACTTGAGGAGGTAGACTCATGAGTTCATTACTTGTGGCAGTGCATGCAAGTGTTCCTTTACAAAAGATTAGGCTTGGTTGTTCAACAAGAAGCAAATTTTCCAAGATGTTTTCAAAAGGCTTTTCTTGTTGAGCAACCTTGTGGGAGGAAACACTCTTCTCCCACACCTTTCTATCCCTAAGGATTTTCTCTTTTTCTAGCACTCTTTTTTTATGTTTTCCTCATCCCTCTTAAGTTTCATTTGTATTTGGTCTTTCACCACTTGAGAGTGTGGTAAAGGACTAAGTACAAACTTCCTATGCTTATGGGTGAATGAAATCTCGTTAGTGAGACCATCATAAAAGGTTTTCTTATCAAATTGCCATGGTCTCCCTAATAAGATGTGGCAAGCTTCCATAGGTACTACATCACATAAAACCTTGTCTTTGTAGTTCCCTATGGAAAACTTGATTTCCACTTGCTTATCTACACATAGTTCCCCATTTTCATTAATCCATTGTAATTTGTAAGGTTTTGGGAGAGGAACTACCTGTAGATTAAGCTTATCAACCATTCTAGCACTACAACAATTGCAACTAGATCCACTATCCACAATGAGGGAACATATATTTACTAAAACATTACATCTTGTATGAAAGATGTTCTCCCTTTGTGTTTCCATGGATGTGCTAGGTTGATTGTTGAGGGTTCTCCTAATCATTAGCAATTCTCCCTCTAATGGAGCTACCCTCTCATCCTCTCCCCCTTCCTCTCTCTCACTTGGCTCATCCTCACCACTAGTGTATTCGTCTACACCTTTTAGAAACAAAGTCCTTTGGTTTGGGCATTGTGCTTGCACATGCCCTCTTCCATAGCACTTAAAACACTTAACGTCCCTAGTTCGGATGGGTGGGGTAGAGGTATCTTTTGCTAAGGACTTGGTAGTTTCCTTTGGTTTTTCTCTAGATGTGCTACCCTCCCTTTTATAATCTTTCTTAAGATAAAAGCTAGAGTATGAACCCACCCTTTGACTTGAAGTTTTGCGCAAATTTTGTTGTTCAACTTTAATGCAAAGTCGAACCAAGTCATTCAAGTCTTGGTAGGGAAGGAGTTCTACCCTATCTCTTATCTCAAGAGAGAGGCCACTAAGGAATCTTGCTATGGTGGTGATGTGATTCCAATAGCCACATAGAACAAGATTCTTGACACTTTGAGGAATCACCTTGAGCTGGAAAATGTAGAGGCACTTTCTTAGAAGTTGGATCATAGTTCTAAGATCAAGAACTCACCAAAACAAGTACCAAATCCCAAACTCATTTGGATGAACCAAATATTGTCAAATTGAATCAACAAAGGAGAAGGAAAAGAACAAACCGAACAGAATTGAACTTCAAAACAAAAGAACCGAACAGAAATTAAAAACTAAACAGAAAATAGGTGCTGGAAAATTAAAGGAACCGAAACAAAAACAACTCAAAACTCAAGGCAATAAGAACAAATTGAAGAAGAAGAAAGGAAGGAGAAGAGAATGCTCATGAAGATGGAGGAATGGTTGGATGATCACGCCACTAGAAGAATGGATGCTCCTAGATGAGTGTGGAAGCCGCCACTTGAGGAAACCATGGTCCTTCAAGATAAGACTAGAGAAGAAGCTCAAAGCTCTCCAAATGCTCACTCCAATTTTGAGTATAGTTTCTTTAGATAAAATTCAAATCTGAATTTTACAAAGGAAGCACCTCTATTTATAGCCTAAGGTGCTGAAAAATAGGTGGGAAATTTCAAATAAACTCATTTGAAATTCCCACCAAAAACAAGTCACATGGGAGGTGTGACCTTTTTCTACTATGACACCTCCCAAAAACTACACCTACACCTATCTACTAATACACCCCCCTAAAGGTCCTATTTAAAACCTAAAAGATGCTATAACAAAAGAGGTTTCTAAGGTTTCCCTCTAAGCACCTTCAACTAAAGACACTACAAAAAGAGAAAATAAATGTCCTCTTGCTCCCAAGGCTTTGAACATGCTTCTTGTAATCCTTTGAGGTGGACTTTGACCTCCATGGGCATCCTCCATTTGTGCCTCCACCTCTTCTTGAGCTTGATGAGTGGCCTCCATGTTCTCTTGGGCTTGATCTCCATCATACTCCCCGAGTTGGAGAGAATTCGACCACGAATTCTGGAGACCTACAGAAAAAGGAGTTAGATCGCTGACATTAAAAGTATGACTACCTAAGAATGTATCAGGCATATCTAACTCATAAGCATTGTCATTAATCCTCTTGAGGACTTGGAAAGGTCCATCCCCTCGAGGCATTAGTTTGGACTTCCTTTGAGTAGGAAAACGATCCTTCCTCAAGTGAAGCCAAACCCAATCGCCCTCATCAAACAACAATGCTTTTCTCCTCTTATTGGCAAGTTCAGCATACTTGCCAACCTTCTTCTCAATTCTCTTCTTGATGTCTTTATGCAAAGTTTTCACAAAAGAAGCCTTTTCATCCCCATCTTTGCACAAGACATCGTCAAGAAGGGGAATAGGAAGAAGATCAAGAGGTGTTAGGGGATTAAACCCATAGACCACCTCAAAAGGAGAATGGGAGGTGGTAGAATTTACTACTCGGTTATATGCAAACTCAACATGGGGTAGTAAATTCTCCCACACTCTAGGATTCCCCGAAATAAAGCATCTCAATAGTTGTCCCAAAGTTCTATTTACCACCTCGGTTTGACCATCGGTTTGTGGGTGGCAAGTGGTAGAAAATAAAAGCTTAGTTCCAAGCTTGCCCCACAAGGTCTTCCAAAAGTGACTCAAGAACTTAGGATCTCTATCGGACACTATAGACCTAGGAATCCCATGCAAGCGAACCACTTCTTGGAAGAAGAGGTTTGCAATGTGGCATGCATCATCCACTTTGTGGCAAGGAATAAAGTGAGCCATTTTTGAAAAACGATCTACTACCACAAAAATGGAGTCCTTTCCCTTTGATGTCTTGGGTAAGCCTAAGATGAAATCCATAGATATATCTACCCAAGGCATTGAAGGGATAGGAAGAGGAGTATAAAGACCATGGGGATGCATTTTAGATTTAGCTTTGCGGCAAGCTATGCATTTATCACACAAACTATGAACATGTTTATGCATATGAGGCCAAAAGAAATGTTCATGCAACACATCCAAAGTTTTAGCAACCCCAAAATGTCCCATTAAGCCCCCCTCATGAGCTTCTCTAACAAGAGATAATCTAATAGAGCATTGGGGAACACAAAGACGTTTTCCTTTAAAAAGAAAGCCATCTTGAATAAAAAAATCTTTGTGTCCTCCCTTAAGACACTCTTGATAGAGGAGAGAAAAATCAAGGTCATCATGATAAAGTTCCTTAATGTGATCAAAACCAAGATATTGAGAGGTTAAAAGATTTAGCAAGGTGTATCTTCTAGAAAGAGCATCCGCCACAATATTTATTTTGCCTTGCTTGTGTTTGATCACATAAGGAAATTGCTCAATGAATTCCACCCACTTAGCATGCCTCTTGTTAAGTTTGTTTTGGCTTTTCAAATATTTAAGAGATTCATGATCACTATGTATCACAAACTCTTTGGGAAAAAGATAGTGTTGCCAAGTAAACAAAGCCCTAACAAGTGCATATAATTCCTTATCATAGGTGGAATAGTTGAGATGACTTCCCTTCAATTTCTCACTAAAATAGGCTATGGGGTGGCCCTCTTGAAGGAGAACAGCCCCAATACCTATGCTTGAAGCATCACACTCAATCTCAAATGTCTTAGTGAAATTAGGAAGGGCCAAGATGGGAGCATTAGTCAATTTTTCTTTCAAAGTATCAAAAGCATTTTGTTGTGCTTCTCCCCAATGAAAGACCACATCCTTTTTCACTATGTCATTGAGTGGTGCGGCAATGGTACCAAAGTTTGGGACAAATCTTCTATAGAAAGAAGCAAGCCCATGAAAACTTCGGACCTCATTCAAAGATTTCGGTGTAGGCCACTTTTGAATGGCCACCACCTTGGTTTTGTCCACATGGACCCCTTTACAACTCACAACAAACCCTAGGAATTCTATATGATCAAGAGCAAACATACATTTAGCAAGGTTAGCATACAAATGTTCCTTCCTAAGGGTTTCCAAAACTTGCCTAACATGCAACCTATGGTCATTCAAAGATAAGCTATAAATGAGAATGTCATCAAAGTAAACCACAACAAACTTACCAATGAAAGGTCTAAGAACATGATGCATGAGGCGCATGAAGGTACTTGGTGCATTAGTTAAACCAAAAGGCATAACTAACCACTCATATAAACCAAAGTTGGTCTTAAAAGCCGTCTTCCATTCATCACCCGGTTTGATACGGATTTGATTGTAGCCGCTTTTAAGATCAATCTTTGAAAAGATTTTTGAACCATGTAATTCATCCAACAAATCATCTAATCTAGGTATGGGATGCCTATACTTAATGGTTATGTTATTTATGGCCCTACAATCCGAACACATTCGCCATGTGCCATCCTTTTTTGGCACTAAGATGATAGGCATAGCACAAGGACTCATGCTATCTTGCACCCACCCTTTTTCAATCAAAGCCTCAACTTGTTGGCGAATTTCCTTGGTTTCACTTGGATTGGTCCTATATGCGGGACGATTTGGTAAAGAAGAGCCCGGTATCAAATCAATTTGGTGCTCAATCCCTCTCAAAGGTGGAAGGCCATTTGGAGGATCTTGAAACACATCTTTGAACTCTTCTACCAAATTTTCCAAGCAATGAGGACTATCAACAAGTGTTTCTATGCTAAGAGTTCTAGGGATGGCTAAAAAAAGAGGATGATGAGCCACTATTTCCCTTTCAATGTCACGCCTAGACACAAGGAGTGTAGGCTTAGAACTCTTATCTTTTTTATCTTTTTTATCTTTTTCACTCTCCCTCTTTTTCTTCATGATAACTTGGTCCTCATGGACTTCTCTTGGAGAGAGAGATTTTAAAGTAACCTTGTGACCATGGAATTCAAAAGATAATTTGTTGGTAAAGCCATCATGTAAAACTTTTCTATCAAATTGCCAAGGCCTTCCCAAAAGAACATGAGTGGCTTCCATGGGCACAACATCACATAATACCTCATCTTTGTATTTTCCAATGGAGAAATGGATGAGGACTTGTTTATTAACAATTATTTCTCCTACTTCACTAAGCCATTGTAATTTGTAGGGCTTTGTATGAGAGATAGTAGGCAATCCAAGCTTATCTACTACTCTTGTACTAGCCACATTTGCACAACTACCCCCATCCACTATCAAGGAACAAATGTTGTTTTGAATAAGACATCTTGTATGGAAAATATTTTCCCTTTGACTTTCATCAAAAGGTTGTGAAACTTGTCCAAGAAGTCTTCTCACAACTAACAAGTCCCCTTCAAGTGGACATTCACTCTCTTCCTCACTAGATGCATGAGAATGCAATGAATGCTTTGAAGAATCCGAATCATGCTCACTAACTACAATGCCCTCATGCATGTACATACTTCGTTTTGAAGGACAATTTGCAGCAATATGACCATAACCCATACATTTAAAGCATTTAGTGTTAGATGTTCTAGTGGGAGACTTAGGTCTAGATGTTGATGGCTTAGATTCCTTGGGTTTGAAAGAAGAATCTTTGGAAGGATGTTTTGAAAAAGAAGTTTTGTTTCTCCAAGACTTGGAGTAGTATCCATTATTGGAAGCATTTTTAAAAGAGTTTTTCTTAGCAAGTTGGGCTTCCACCTTCATTGCAAGATGAACTAAAGAGCCCAATGATGAATACTCTTGTAACTCAACAATGTCTTGGATATCCTTCCTAAGACCACTCACAAACCTAGCAACCATGGCTTCTTCACTTTCTTCTAATTCAATTTTAAGCACAAGCGTCTCAAGCTCCTTATAATATTCATCCACATTTAGCGTGCCTTGTTGAAACCGTTGGAGTCTCAACATGAGGTCTTTCCTAAAATGTGGGGGCACAAACCTAGCGCGCATATGATCCTTTAAAGAGTTCCAAGAGTCCACGGGAGGACCCTTGTGATAGATAATGTCCTTTACAATCCCATGCCACCATTTCATGGCATAATCACTAAACTCTAGGGTGGCTAGCTTGAGCTTATGCTCATCTTGGATCTCATGGATCTCAAAAATTTGTTCACACTTAGCCTCCCAATCTAAATACACATTTGGATCACTAGAACCATTAAAACAAGGTAGTTTGACCGAAGGAAGCTTGGACTTTGCATCATGGTAGAAGCCATTGCCGTAGTGAATTCTTTCCCCTTGGTGATGATGTCTTTGTCCATGGACTTGGGGTGGAGGTCTCCTTCTCCTATGCTCATCTTCACGGCCAACATCATTTGAAGAAGCTCTTGAAGATGGTCTATGAGAATGATGTCCATCATGGATAGAAGGAGATGGTCTAGTTTGTTTGACCTCCATCTTTTGCAATTTCTCTTCCAACCTTCTAATTGTTCTTTGAGCTTCATGTAATTCACCAAGAATTGAAGCTTTGGAAGGAGAATTCTGCTTGGAGGATGCATCACTTGAAGATCCAGCCATTTGTAATTAAAAAACAGCAAACACACAAAACAGCAAACAAGTTAAAAATTAGCAAAAACAGTGAGCTTTCCAATTGAAACTGCCGAAGTGAATTTAAGGCTGAAAAGATATCACTCTCAAAGAAATAATGTTCTTGCACCAATCTGATCTTGAGGCCTTGGAATCCTCAAATGAAATATGTCAAAGCAAGCACACCAATCTTAAGAGCAAACCACCACAAAACCAATGAAACAATAAAGACAAACAAGAAAAGGTATAAGCAAGGAAAGGTAATTGCAAAAGGAAAACTATGTGTAAGACAAACTCAAAGAGTAAGAATGAAAGACAATCAAGAAAATAAAGAACTCAATGAGAAAAGTAGGCACACAAAAGAATACCTAAGGAAAAGCACTAGAGTAGATGAAGAAAACAAAAAAAAAAATTTAGCTACTGGAAATTTTTTTTTAATGCAAACTGTGTTTGATATTCACTGATTTAACTGGAACGTTGTAGAGCGAACTGGATTATGAAATTTATACCACAGAAACTTCAAGATGTTAACTCAAAAATGGCACTGGAATCAATTAAAAACAGTAAGCCAATTGAGAGAAATAAATTTTTTAAAATCACTGCCAGATTACCGTATTTTTTTCGGCAGGAATGTACACTTTTTTTATTTTATTTATCATTTTTTGTGTACTTCATATTTTTGAATGATTCTTTTTTCTATTCTTTTCTAACACTTTCAATATCTCAAATCCAGAATTTCAGAATTTTACAGTACGTAAATCAGTTGCAATAAGGAAAAACAGTAAGCACTCTTTTCAGAAACAGAGGAATCCTAATAGGAATAAAAAAACAGAATGATGAACTATCAAAGACATAATAGAAAATGATGTATTGGAACTTGTATAGGTCTAGAATACAAGTATGAACTCAATGCTAAAAAGAAAATGCTCAAAGGATCAACATCAATTCAGAAAATTATATGACACCAAAGCAAGAAACAATCAAAACAATAAAAGTACTACTAGAAGTAATGACATATATGGAATAACATGACTAAGACAAAACTTAACAAGATTCAAAAATTAAAAGACACAACACAAATTGTAACAAGTGGAAGGAAGCTTAAGGTAAACTCTAGGAAGGATAATGCCATTCCAAAAGAGCAACCATACTCATAAGAATTATGAGTGCCATAAACCTTTCCACAAACACTTGGAGCAAAAGAAAAACAGCAAGAATACTCAATTAAAATTCTAAAACAGAAACTTAAATTGCAAGAAAAATTAAAGAGCTCTTGAAATAAAGTGCACACAACTCACACATTAAACAAGAATGAACCTAAGACTCATGATACCCCCAAGAGAACATGGAGGCCACTCATCAAGCTCAAGAAGAGGTGGAGGCACAAATGGAGGATGCCCATGGAGGTCAAAGTCCACCTCAAAGGATTACAAGAAGCATGTTCAAAGCCTTGGGAGCAAGAGGACATTTATTTTCTCTTTTTGTAGTGTCTTTAGTTGAAGGTGCTTAGAGGGAAACCTTAGAAACCTCTTTTGTTATAGCATCTTTTAGGTTTTAAATAGGACCTTTAGGGGGGTGTATTAGTAGATAGGTGTAGGTGTAGTTTTTGGGAGGTGTCATAGTAGAAAAAGGTCACACCTCCCATGTGACTTGTTTTTGGTGGGAATTTCAAATGAGTTTATTTGAAATTTCCCACCTATTTTTCAGCACCTTAGGCTATAAATAGAGGTGCTTCCTTTGTAAAATTCAGATTTGAATTTTATCTAAAGAAACTATACTCAAAATTGGAGTGAGCATTTGGAGAGCTTTGAGCTTCTTCTCTAGTCTTATCTTGAAGGACCATGGTTTCCTCAAGTGGCGGCTTCCACACTCATCTAGGAGCATCCATTCTTCTAGTGGCGTGATCATCCAACCATTCCTCCATCTTCATGAGCATTCTCTTCTCCTTCCTTTCTTCTTCTTCAATTTGTTCTTATTGCCTTGAGTTTTGAGTTGTTTTTGTTTCGGTTCCTTTAATTTTCCAGCACCTATTTTCTGTTTAGTTTTTAATTTCTGTTCGGTTCTTTTGTTTTGAAGTTCAATTCTGTTCGGTTTGTTCTTTTCCTTCTCCTTTGTTGATTCAATTTGACAATATTTGGTTCATCCAAATGAGTTTGGGATTTGGTACTTGTTTTGGTGAGTTCTTGATCTTAGAACTATGATCCAACTTCTAAGAAAGTGCCTCTACATTTTCCAGCTCAAGGTGATTCCTCAAAGTGTCAAGAATCTTGTTCTATGTGGCTATTGGAATCACATCAGGTGGTGTCCTCCTCTTCTCTAATGGATGCTCTCATCATATAGAGCTCCATTTTCTGCCTATACTCCTCTACACTCATTTTTTTGTTGGAGTCTTTGGAGCTTGTCCATTAACTCCCTATGGTAGTATGAGGGTATATGTCGACGTCTTAGGGCTCCCCTAAGGTCATTCCAATACTCAATGGGAGGTTCCCTATGAAGACGTCTTTCTCTTTCGAGAGTGGTCCACCAATACATGGCGTTCCCTTGGAAGCTAAGGGTGGCTAAGGGTACCTTGCGTTCTTCACTCACCCTATGGCAAGCAAAGAGTTGCTCTACTTTCATTTCCCAATCTAGGTAGATTTCTATGTTCTCCTTACCATGGAAATGAGGTAGGTCTACCCTAACCTCCCTGGGGCCCTCTTGCTCCCTTTGCCTATTTCTTCTAGGGGGTGGTTGGTAATAGTCATTGATTCTAAGGCTTCCCTCCCCTAGAGACTCATCTTCTTTTGAATAAGATGCATGAGTATGAGATTTTTTAGAATTTTGTGATTTCTCTTCCTTTGCTCTAGTTAGTTCATTGATTTTAGACTCGTTCTCCAATTGTCTATAGGAAATTAATTGAACATCCTTGGCAAGTAGTTTTAAAAGGGATTTGATGGATTTCACATCACTTTCCATAGACTTTGAAGAATGAGAAGACATGACTAGAGTTTTGAGTCTAGAAATGTTTTACCTTGAGAAAAATGAGGGAAGTTAAAGAAGGTAGTTTTCCAGGTAAGAGAGGTGAGTCACAATGGACTACTTAAATACCAAGTCTTGCCTTAGCCGAAAACTATCCCTCAATGTCTTCACACAAATCTTTCTCTTGGTAAACCACTTAAAACACAATTAAGTTGGAGAAATCAAATTTTTAATGCAAGAAAACAATGCAAACTATCTAATCAACCAAGCAAAATTAGCAAAGCTTTAAACAATACAAAACAGTTTGATAAGCGTAGCTAATTAAGGCAAAAAGATGCAATTAAAGCAATTAACAAAAAACTAGGCTAGATAGTTCTTAAACTAGTCGGCCCTAGGTGAGGCTTCTTGGACACTTGGAGCCCTTGAAGACACACTCACTGTCTAATTACGTAATTAAAGAAGTAATTAACAAAAGTTAAGTTGCAAAAAAATTAGATGAAACTCCCTTTGTTGATTTTCTATTTGCACTTCCTTTGTTGTCTCCTCTTTGTTAGGCCCTCCAATGTATGTGGTGTATTTAGAAAGTGTTTGTTTCTGCCCCTTGCCTTTGTTCCTCTTGGAATTAGGTAATTAATTCTTCAATCCAGCACCTATTAAGCAAACTAGACTCCCTTCAAGTCAATTCCCACTCAATCAAGTACCAATTGATAATTAATCCACCACCAAGCTTAGAGGTCAAAGAATTAATGCAAGAAACAAATTAATTTGAAAAACAATACCACACAAATGAAAATAAATGTGACAACTAGAAAGAGTTTCAATTAAATATTAGACAAGCAAATAAAAGGTACTCAAAGAAAGGATGACACACAAAATGGAACCTAAGGAATAGCAGTAGATTTGATTTCAAAATCCAAAACAGCACCACTGAAACAAGTTGTTGTGGTCCAGAAAGCGTGATTTTCACAAATTTATGCTGAGCTGGCCTTTTAATATTTTCTTCTGAAAATTGATATTAAAACAGATCAAGATCTCAACAATTTTTTGCCGTTGGTTTCACTCCAAACGCATGCACCATGTTTTTTTAATAAATTTTCTAAAATCAGTGCTCAGATTCGCCAGTTGTAGCGTCAGGATTGCACACTGTTTTTGTAATATTTATAATTTTTTTTTCTATTTGTTTTTTGAACTGATTCTTTTCTTGTCCTCTTGCTAACACCTCAATTTTGCAAAATCCAGAGGCTCAGAAATTTCTTATGAGTATTTTAATTTTCATAAGCAAAAATCAGCCAAAACATAATGGTGTAAAATAGAGGATTCTGTAAATCTGGAATGAAAAACAGAATGATATACCAAAGGAAACACAATGGAATTAGTGAAAGGAATTTGTGTGGATCTAACACACAAATATGAACTCAAACTAAAAAATAAAAAGCACCAAAGGATAAAAAACACAGCAGATTCAGTTCAAGCATTTATACCAAAAACAAGAAACAAATAAGCCAAAAAAAATACTACTAGGATTTGATGACATTTTTGGAAGAAACATGACTAGACAAAACACATATATATTCAGAAATTAAAAGACTCAAATGAACACAATATGAACCAATTAAAATTAAAAAAAGAACTCAAATACCTAAAATAAAAACAGCAACACAAACTATATGGAATCCTACCAAAAATTGCACAAAGATTGCTCAAGAACAATTGAACAAGATGCACCCATTAGAAAAATTCCAAACCGCACACCAATTCAAAACAAAAATTAAAACAGCAAGACAATATGGAAACAAGATGAACAACTAGGAAAGAAGAAGAACTGAAAAGAAAAGACACAAAGAGATACTCATCTTTGAAGAACCATAGCTCATGATACCAAATGATGGATTTCCAATGAGCTCTTCTTGGATGTTTGTTGAAGATGGTGCAGAAGCTTAATGGAAGAGATGAACAAGGTCCTCCTAAGAGGTGTGGTGACCTTGAAGGTGCATGAAGAGTGTGGAAATGGGGAGGTTCGGCCAGCCCCTTTGAAGGTGGTGAAATGAAGATTAAAACCTAGAAGCTAGGCAAGGAGTAATGTATGGCACTAAATTGGCAGCATAACAATACTCTATTCAATCTTGAAAATACAAGGTGTAGGCTCTTCCTTTTATAGGCTAAGGAGGACCATAATGCAACCCTAATGCTAATCAAAATGAAATGCAAATTACACCACATGGAGCACATGGCCGACCATGTGAAGAAACAGTCTAGAACGTGAGCAAATCTAGGGTAAATCACATGGAAACAAGTTTATGCTATTTACACTACACTTAATACTAAGCTACCCTTAATGGGCCTTCATGTAGCATATACATGTTGCTTTCTCTCCCATCCGTGGCTTGGCCCAAGGCTCCCATCCGTAGCTTGGTCATGGACCTAGTAAGAGGTCTTAGACGCTCCCCCTCTAGACGCTCTTCTCCTTGTGCTAGACGCTCCCCACTTGGCTCTAGACGCTCTAGATTTGGCTCTTGTCTTTCATGGGGTGTTGAGCTTGGCCCTCTTCCATCACTCTCCATAGCCGTGAGCAGTTGAAGAATCCTTGGAAGAATGCCTAGGAGAAGTTTGTCTACCATGAAAAGAATGGGAAACTCTTTCTTGCTTCAATTCAACCTTTGCCATTCGTTCTTCCAATTTTTGCAATGCCTCATCTTTTTTAGCAAGAGCCTTCTTTGCTTCTTTTAACTCATTAAGAACATAAGCCTTATGAGTAGAGTGTGGTTTTGAAGATTCAGCACTTGAATATGTATCCATTAGAAAAGGAAAACAGCAAACACGAGAGCAACCAATGTTAAGAAAACAATGTTAGCAAAATCAATTATAACAAAGTGCCGAAAGGTAAAAGGCACTCAAATCACTCTTAAGAAAGAATACTTCCCTTAACCAATCTGTTCTTAAGGCCTTAGTAACCTCAAATGAAAGATGTCAAAGCAAAAACACTCAATCTCAAAGCCAAGCACCACAAAACCAAAGAACAAACAAAGACAAACAAGAAAAGGTGTAAACAAGAAAGGCTACACAAAAGGAGTACAAGAGTTATGACAAACACAAAGAATAGTGAAGAAAAGACAAGAAAGAAAATAAGGTACTCAATGAAAAGGAAGGTACACAAAAGAAAACCTAGAGAAAAGCACTAGAATAGATGAAGAAAACAAAAAACAGAACTACTAAAAAAAATATTTTTGTGCAAACTGTGCGTGACTTCACAGATTTATCTGGAATTATATAAAGCGAACTGGATTACGAAATTGTAACCACAGAAAGTTCAAGATTTTATCTCAACAACACCACTAGAATTACACAAAAACAGTAAGGCAATTAATTGCGATAAATTTTGCAAAATCACTGCCAGATTACCGTATTTTTTTCGGCAGAATTACACACTGAACGTATTTCATTTATCATTTTCTTTGTACTTGGAATTTTGATGTACTTCTTTTTTATACTTTTTTATAACACTTTGAAGAACTCAAATCCAGAATTTCATAAATTTCTAGTAAGCAAATCAATTGCAATAAATCGAAACAGTCAGCACGTTTTCAAGAAAACAGGAATGAAAAACAGAATTAAAAACTAGCAAAGACATAATAGAAATGATGTTTAAGAACTTTTATAGGTCTATTACACAAGTATGAACTCAATACTAAAAAGAAAAAGCACCAAAGGATCAAGAAACAAACATATAAAACTGTACTTAACACCAAATCAAGAAACAAAAATTACAACAAAAGGACCACAAAGAATTGATAACATTTTTGGAGAAACATGACTTTGACAAAACTTATAAGGATTCAAAAATCAAAATGACACAAACACAATGTAATAACAATCAAGAAAACAGCAAGAAATACCCAAAATAAACCTAAAACAGAAAGGTAACAACAAGAATGTAAAGTTCTTGAATTAAAAGTGCCAAAACAACTCAAACACAAACAAGAACAAACCTAAGACTCATGATAGCACATGATATGATTCCAATAACAAGATAGAGATATTTCATAGACATGTTATGGAGTCAACTTGAGTTGGAATATGAATAGGCACTTTTCTAGAAGTGGATCAATGTTCTTTCATTCAAGAACACACCAAATCTTAAGCCACCAAACCAAAACTCATGTGTAAACCCATTTCTTGTCAAATGAACCGATTGAAATGTACAAGAATGTAAAAGCACTGATTAAAACTACCTAGAAATCAAATGAACCGAACAAAATCAAGAAAGAAAGCTAATGAACCAATTAAAATTGCTAACAAATGAAATGAACCCAACAAAACAAGGAATAGAGCAAATGAACCGAACAAAAGTGCAAGAAAAGCCTAAGACGTGTTTCTAGAGTTTATGTGAACATGGAAATGGATGAATAAGATGGAAGGAACAAGAGAACTTATGTGGTTGGAGTCCTTGGAGAGGAACACGCCACTTAAAGGATGCAAAGCTCCAAGATGAGTGTAGATGCCGCCACTTGAGGCTCCAAGATTGCTCTCAAGATAAGACTAGGTAAGAGAAGACACAAGTCTCTCAAGCACTCACCAATTTGGGAGAATTTCGGTAGTCAAAATATCAATTCTGTATTTAGAAGGACTCAAGCCCTCCTTATATAGGAGGAGGACCGATCATGAAGTACAAGAAGCTTACACGAGAAGCTATCCAAAAGGTCCCTTGCAAATCTCCCACTTTTTAGCGCCTAAAGTGAGTGATGAAGGGTCAACTACTAGAATGTTCTAAAACTAATGTCTAAAGATGCTTTACATAAGAGGTATCTTTAGGTTTCCCTCTTAGCACCTTTCCTAAAGACTATATTTAAGCATTTTAAAGTTTATACAAAAGATACTACAAAAAGAGAAAACATTTGACCACTTCTTCCTAATTCGTTAAATTTGCTCCTAGTAATCCTTTGAGGTGAAAAGGATGATGAGCGAATATGCTTTTGAGCATCTTAATCTTCGACTTCTTCTTCTTGAGCTTGATCTCCATCACTTACCTCGGGCATGTCGAATGCGATCAGCCAAAAAGTTTAGCATTCTTTACCAGCATTTGGCTGAAGATGGTAGCATCATTTGTAAACAACAATGTTCCCATGTTAGTGGAGTGTTCAACATCTTGCAATGAGAAAACTTTTAGGTTTTCCCCTAGTTCCAACTAGACGTCATTCCTCTAGGGCTCAAGGTCCACAAAGGCAATCGTATGCTCCCTCTTTGGAACAATGGGTTTTTTTTGGACCATTCTCCATTTGTTGGTTCTACCTTCAAGCTACCTTCATAAAACTCCCTTGTCACTTTCTGGTCCACATGTACTATGATGATATCGCCAGAGACCGATGGAAACTTCATGGCCAAATATGGTGTTGAAACTATGGCTTCCAAATGGTTGAGAAATGGTCTTCCCAACAAGATGTTATAGGAGGTATTGGCTTGGACTATGAGATATCTTATCTTGATAGTCCATCTCAGATTCTTTCCCTTCCTGAACATGGTGTAAAGATCAATGTAACCTCGTGTGTCCACACATTCTCCAGAAAAACCAACAATTTGGCCATTGTATGACTAGATTTTTGCCTTCAATATCCTCATCTTTTTGAATGCTTTCCAATAAAGTATGTCAACTGAACTCCCTTGATCAACAAGTGTTATCATGATAGCAAAATTGTTGATGTCCACCATGATTACCATAAGGTCATGCTATGTCGGATCGATTGTTTTGAAATCTCCATCTGTGAAGGTGATGGGGAGCATCCTCGGTCGGGTTGCACCAAAGGGCGAGTTCACAGATTGCACGACACAAAGGTGTTTCTTTTGAGTGGAGCTTTAACATCCTCCTCCAGCGAAGCCACCTGCTATTGTGTTAATGACTTCTCTATTTGATGAAAGAGGCCCCAGCACCAACTCTGTTGAAAGACCACCAACATGTCAAATGGAGTCAACCACTAGAGTTATGGTCAAGATGAACCAAGGGGATGCATTTTACTAGAGTTATAGTCAAGATGAACCCTGAGGATGCATTTTACATCCTATAAACTCTAGAATAGAGTTGCATTTTATTTCTTGTCAAAAATTAGCATAAGAACTTTATTTGTAATTTTTCTTAGAATTAATTTTGGCACCTAAAACACCAACCTAGGTAAACTTAGAGTTTCTAAAAACCTCTAAATTTACCTAGGCCAGTCTAGAAAGCCCATGGAAGGGGTGAGCATACAAACTAGACACACCCCTCCCCATGTGCTCATTTAGACTCCACTTTTGGGAGGGAATTCATTTGAATTTCCCTCCACTTTCTTTTGAATTTCCAGCCCTCTAAACACTATAAATAAGAGGGCTTGGCTCATGTATTTTCAAGATTAATATACTTAGTGAATTGCTACCAAATTGTTCCAATTTCACTTCTTGTCCAAAAACCTCTTAGGTTAGGCTATTGATCTTCACAAATCCCCTTTTCCAAGTAGAGTTGGCCTCACCACTCTCAATCCCTACCTCTCATGCACCTTCAAGGTCACCATCACTCTTAGGAGGACGTTGCTTCGTCTTCAATCCATGATGCTTCCACCATTCACCAACAATCTCTACAAATAATGAAGGCACTTCTCCATCACTATTGCTTCACCGTGTCATTTCGTCCGTTCTTGAAGGTTCACTCATCTGGTGGCGTTGCTCTGGTTGCCTCTCCTGATGGCTTCATTTAGGATAATAATCCCCACTCCCTTCATCTCTTTTTTATGGCTTTTCACGGTGTTGGGCCGAATGGTTTGAATTACGGTCGTCTTGTTGCATGAATATGTGCAAGTGTTCGGCCTGGATAAGTTTCTCAATATTATCTTTTACAGTTTGACATTCCTCTATCTTATGTCCATAATTATTGTGATACTGACATTTTCTGCTCATGTCGACATCCTTAAGGCTTGATACGTTCCTTGGGGTGGGTAGGATATCGACATTTAAAGCTTCCTCTAAAACCCGACCCGATCAATATTCAGAGGCGTGTAGAAAGCAAGGTCCTCAAGCATCCAAATTTTTGTAGAAAATAGGTCGACCACCCTTCAATTTTACCTTACCTTTTTCCTTTTTCTTTTTTTCCCAGTTTCGGTCCGGACTTGATTCTGGTAGTTCCGAAGTTCTTTAAGCTACATGAAATTTGCCGCTTGTCGTTGCAATTCATCTATATCAGACGCCGATTTTTTGCACACAATATCAACGAAAGGTCCTGATCGTAGTGCGGTTACCATATGATGCATAGACACCTTCAAACTCAAATTTCAAATATTCAGTGATATTATGTTGAACCTTTATGAATACCCTAAGCGATTTTCTTTTCTCTTGGCATACATTCACGAGTACTATGGAGGTTAGGTGATGTGGTCGACTAGTTGTGAACTTTGTCCCAAACTTGGAGGTTAGGGTTTCAATGTAGTCGATAAAATATGGAGGAAGCCTTGTGAACCAGCTAAGGGCTCTTCCCTTCAGTGTTGTAGGGAACACTCGACACAAGATCTAATAGTCGGATGTAAACAAACTCATCTTAGTAGTGTAAATGTCCATATGTTCGTCCGAATTTTTGGTTTCGTCATACCGATCCACATTCAGTCCCTTCCAACTAGGGGGTAGTTGTGCCCCCATGATCTTATCAATAGAAGGATGTCTCCTAGGTCCACCCATAGTGTCAAACATGTGGACAAATTGATTGAGTCGTGATGCAAACCAAAGCAACCAACAGATGACTAAGGACACATCAAGCACTTCATAAAAAGGTCAGTCATCTCAATATACAAAGTCGGGCCCCACCAAACCTCGAGAAATCAGCAGTAGAAGAAGAAGAAGCTATAAACCATAATATCAGAAGTTTTTCCTTCTAGTCTTTTCCACAAGAGAAAAGTTATGTAATAGGTGCCTATAGCATAATATGGGGGTGTAGTTATCATTTTAGCTTGTACCTAGCCCTTTAGGAAGGAAATTTGACCTAGTTTCTAGAAGGACAAGTCTAGGGTGCGATTTTGACTTAGTCAAACCCTAAGGCTGCCCCTTTTTTAGTGTTTCCCATCCTACCCTTGCTTCTAATTTGCCAAGGCACCATCTCCTATAAATAGGGTGCCTTACTCCATGTATTTTCATGTTGAATTTGAATAGAAAGTTACTATGCACAAATTGTGTGAGGTGTTTGTGAGGCTTGTTTCCTCTTAGCATTAGGTCTCATCTTGACTGATTGGAGAGCTCTCAAGTGGCGACCATCTCACTTATCTTGGAGGAAGACCACACTCGAAGTGGCGTGACCAACTCTCTTCCATCACATAAGCATTTTCCTTCCTTCATCTCTTCCATTTTTTCCATTACTCTGTGTATCTTTGTGTTCTTATGTTCTTATTTTCCTCCATTGTCAATTCGATTTCTATCATGCTTTTATGTTTATTTCCATGTTCATTTAATTTCCGCCCTTCATCATCAATCACCATATACTTGTAGTTTTCCTTTGCCCTCTAGAAATGAACTTTCATACTTAGTTAACCACTTTGTTAAGTTCGTGTCCAGTGGGGATCTTCTTTGGGTTCTCACCATATAATTGATAAAAATCTCAATCCTAAGTAAAATGTCATATCTAAAATGGATAAATCTAAAACCAACTCACATCAAGTCGTGACTCACCGTTATGGCTTTTGTTCCCAGCAGAAGGGTCATGGTTGATGGTTCCTCTGGGTTCTCCTTTTGCTGAGTACCCTTAGTCTCACTCAGTTGCTTCTCAATTGAGTTATTTGCGGCCAATTGTTTCTTCATCTGTTTTCCCTTCGGAAGACGTGTATCTCCTTCTCATTATTCTACCTTATCTTGACCATCTCTGATGGAAGAGGCCCAAGCTCAGGCCCTAGTTCAAGCCCAATAACTAGGTCCATGGCAAAAATGATTCAAGAAGATTGGGACTCTGTTACTGATGGCATAGAAACGTTTCTTTATATGTTCAAAGAGGACCACAAGAAGTAAAGCCCAAGCCATGAGAGCTAGTTTCTTTATTTGTAATTTCTGTAGAACAAGGTTCCTTTAGCATAATGGGGGGGTGTGCTTATCATTGTAGCTTGAGTAAAGCCTTTTAGGGTAAGAAGTTAACCTAGCTTCTAGAAGTTTGCTCCTAGGGTGCAGCATTGACTTTAGTCAAAACCCTAGCAGTCGCTCTTTTGTGTATTCCCCTTCCTACCTTTGCTCCTTGTTCTTCAAGGCACTTGCACCTATATAATGGGGTGCTTAGCTCATGTTTTGTAAGATCAATTTTATGACTAAAATGCTGCCAAATATTGCAAGCTTCTACTCCCTTGTCTAGTCTCGCTAGGTTAGACATTTTAATCTTCACCTCCACCTTTCTCCAAGTGATATGGCCCAACCAATCACTCTCCATACCTTTCATGCACCTACAACGAACCCATAGCTCTATATGAGCCCTCCTTGATCCATCACATCCATTGCTTCTACCACCCTTTTCAAATCTCCAATAAGAACACCCCATCAATCTCCCTTTGTAGGGATACGACCAAGGTTATCTGCTAGGCTTCAGTCATCCTCTTGTTAGTCATGTTTCTTGTTGATACCATTTGCTTCATTGACTTTTGCTACTGTTTCAGTCCCACGGTAGACACCAATTGTACTTGTAAGGGGCTAAAATAGTACCTGTTACCGCCTAGACAATTGATTTCTCTCCTTCGATTGCGCTTTCCTTCCTCTCCTTCTTCTCGTGTTTAGGCTTTGGCTCTTAGTCGAGAACGCACTTCTAATAGATTCTTTGATGCTCAAGTGAGTATTTGGTATTTAGGTGCTATTAGTGCTATAATAGAGAAATACCTTTACTTTATCTAATGTGCTTATTGATATAATGAGTTATGTCATTGATGGGTCGTATTTAATGTGTTTAATCATTAATATGAAATTATCTTATTTATCGCGTATTCCTTTTTACCTTGATGTTATAGGATCATTTGGCTCCAACCGATACAAATACCAATTTAAAAAGTAGTTTATAAATTTTTATTAATAATAAAAATTACTTTAAATATAAATAATTTTTTAGTTTATAAAATAGTATCTCACTTAGTTAATATAGTAATTAATTATTATTTTTTTAAATTATTTTTTATTTAATAAGTTTTTTAATATGTGTTATGCACTAAAAAAATATAAATTTTTTTAAAAATGTAAAACAATTTTACATTACCAATCAGTTACAAGCAACTATTTGCATCCACACTGCAAGCACAACTATATTTTAAAAATACTCTTTCTAATTGTTATATATGTTTATATATATTTTAAAATAATAATGTGTTAAATATAAATTTATGCATAACAACAGATGTATGAGAAAGAAAATGTGTACAAAAAGAAGGTTATAAAAGAAATGCATGGCGTTAGACCAAGGCCTAATGACCATTCTTTCCCTTTTCTTTTTTCTTCATTTTTTTCTTTTTCATATTTTCACAAATCCCTTTGTACATTTTTTTAATCTTTTCTCTTATTTTGTATGTACGGATTATACCAACTAAAACTTAGCTATCTAACAGATTATAATTTGATCTAGAGTACGTTTATTTTTACTCTATAATTTTTTTACTTTTAATTCTTTAGCTCTATAATTCTTTTGCTCCATTTGTGAGTATTTTAAATTAATTTTTACTTGAAAATTATTATTATTATTATCTCAATTAGTTCATTTCTTAATTATTTGTGTTTTAATTATTTTGATGATAAAGGCTAGAACAAAAGGAATACTAGATGTTTGACAAACTCAAAGATTAATGAACAAAAGACAAGCAAGAAAATTAAAGAACTCAATGAGAAAGTAGGCACTCAAAAGAATACTTAAGGAAAAGCACTAGAGTAGATGAAGAAAACAAAAATTTAGCTACTGGAATTTTTTTTTTTTTTTATGCAAACTGTGCTTGATGTTCACTGATTTAACTGGAATGATATAGAGCGAAATGGATTATGAAATTTAAACCACAGAAACTTCAAGATGTTAACTCAATAATGGCACTAGAATCACTTAAAAACAGTAAGCCAATTAATTGAGATAAATTTTTCAAAATCGTTGCCAGATTACCGTATTCTTTTCGGCAAAATTGTACACTTTTTTTATTTTATTTATCATTTTTTGTGTACTTTGAATTTTTGAGTAATTCTTTTTTCTACTCTCTTCTAACACTTTTAATATCACAAATCCATAATTTCAGAATTTTCCAGTGAGTAAAACAATTGCAATAATGAAAAACAGTAAGCACGTTTTCAGAAACAGAGGAATCCTAATAGGAATGAAAAACATAATTATGAACTAGCAAAGACATAATGGAAAATGATGTATAGGAACTTGTATAGGTCTAGAATACAAGTATGAACTCAATTCTAAAACAGAAAATGCACAAAGGATCAATATCAAATTCAGAAAAAATTATATGACACTAAAGCAAGAACCAATAAAAGCAATAAAAGTACTACAAGAAGTGATGACAATTATGGAAAAACAAGACTAAGACAAAACTTGTATGGATTCAAAAAGGAAAATACTCAAACATATGATAGGCAAAAGAATTAAAACAGCAAGCAAACTCAAATAAGCCTAAAAACATAACCATAAATTGCAAGAAATTAAAAAGAGCTCTTGAAATAAAGTGCTACACAACTCAACAATTAAATAAGAACGCACCTAAACTCTTGATACCACATGATGGAAGTTCCAATTATTGTGAAATTGAACCGATTGAATTGGAAGAAAAGGCAAAGGCACCGATTAAACAACACAAAAACCAAATTGCACCGAACAAAAGACTTGAATTGAAGAAGAAAAGATGAAGAACAACAAAGAAACATAAGCACCGAAGCAAAACTAAAAAGAAGCTGAAAATACCGAACAGAATTTCAAAAGAAGCAAGCTAAGACATGAACAATTAAAGAGAAGGAAGGAAGGAGAAGAGAAAGCTCATGAAAATGGAGGAATGGTTGGATGAACACGCCACTAGGAGGATGGAGACTCCAAGATAAGTGTGCAAGCCGCCACTTGAGGTAACCATTGAACCATCAAGATAAGACTAGTGAAGAAGGCACAAAGCTCTCCAATGCTCTCTCAAAAATTGAGTATAGTTTCTTTACTCTCATTCCAATTTGAATTGTACAAGCTAAGCACCTTTATTTATAGCCTAGAGGTGCTGAAAAATAGGTGGGAAAATTCAAATAAACTAATTTGAAATTCCCACCAAAAACAAGTCACATGGGAGGTGTGACCTTTTTCTACTATGACACCTCCTAAAAACTACACCTACACCACTCTCCTAAGTCACATGGACAATGTGACTTTATTTTACATTTTCACACTCCTTTATTTAATAACCACACCTCCTAAAACTATACAAGAGTATTTTAAAGCTTGGCCTTGCCCCTCATGGAATGGACTTGGGCTCTTTGGGCTTTGGCCTTCTTGGGCTTGGGCTTGGGCCTCATCTTTATTTTATGTCTTCTTTTAATTTTGAGAAGACTAGAAGGAAGAACTTCAAATGTGAGGGTGGATGTCCTCTTCCTCCATTAATAAAAGCCTCCTTTATTTTATTCTCATCAGTTTCTTTGAAAATCCTAACAGAATTCTATTTTGGTGGTTGAATGTGCTTTAAATGATTTCCAACTAAATACGCTCCTTCATTAAATGCTTTGACCAATCTTTGAAAAATATAAATAGTGTGTTTATGTTTTCAAACAAAAAAGAGAAACAGATTTGAGTTTTTTAGATGTGAAAAAGTTGATTCAAGATTTGAACATACACATCAAAGCTTTGGGTTTTCTAAGAGAGTGGAATAGAAATGCATTTGTATTGATTTCAGATTGTTCTGTAAACAAGTGTAATCTCTTCTCAATCTTCTGTATTTCTGGTGTTGTGTTGCGAAGGAGTGTTGTGTGCTCTTGAGGTGGTCAAGATCAATACTCTTGGTGTGTGATTTGCCAAAGTGAGTGTGTGTCTTGAAAGGTTCAAGGTCACTGCTTTGGTGGATTGTGAGTTGTAATCTGGTTTGATTACTTAGTGGATTACCCAGTGGTTTTCTGGGGACTGGATGTAGCTCTTGGTTTAAGATTGAACCAGTATAAATTGTTAGTGTATCTTTCTCTTACCCTTAAACTCATTTACATTTTGTTTTTAGCTTTACTGATATAAACAACCGATTGTTTTTTTGTTGCTTTGTTGTTTTATTGCTCTTGTTCTTGGCTAACCTGATTTCTGTTCTGGATTCATGCAAAGAATTTTGTTAAACTTTAAAAAGATTTCAAAAACCTTCCTTAAACAATTCACCCCCTCTCTCATTTAAGGTCATATATTCTAACAATATTGTCATCCTTCGAGTCATGCATATGTAAACAAACTTGTTGCACAATATGAGATATATCTGGTCTTGTGACTATAAGATATTGCAAAGCTCCTAATAAATTGTCAAAATGTGCACGACCTTTGTAGGAATATCCTGAAGAGACATTGAGTTTATCCTTAGTGTCCACCAGTGTGGTTGCAAGTTTACAATAGGCCATGTAAATTGTTAAATAATCTCCTTTACATATTTTCTTTGACAAAGAAATAATCGACTTGCATGTCGTCTAGCTACAATGCCCAAGAAATAGTTGAAAAAGCCTAAATCCTTCATAGAAAATTCAGAAGAAAGGCGTGTCATAATTGACTAACGAAGATCATTGGATGATGCAATGAGAATGATTTCATCAACATAAAGAAGTAAGTAGGCCATGTCATTTCCTTGTCAATATATAAATAAATAATGATCATATTTGTTATGTGAGAATATGATAATGGAGACAAAAATTAGAAAATCATTGATACGAAGCACGGGGGCCTATTTGAGTCCATTTAGTGCAGATGAACAAGATCTCAAAAACTCATTAACTTATACATGTAGATGGTTTCATGAAGTTGACCATGCAAGAATGTTTTTGTATCATCCAACATATCAATGAGCTAGGATTTGGATACATATTGAGAATATTTCGAATAGTGGCTAGTTTCACCATTGGGCTAAAGCTTTCATCACAATCCATGCAACCAGTTGAGACTTGCCATCACTAACAAGACAAGTTTTGTACCTCTCGAAAGAACCATCAGATTTATATTTAAGATGAAAAATCCATATCAGACGAATAATATTTACATCAGGGGACGAGGCACCAACTCCTAAGTCTTTTTTTTACCTAAAAACCATTGGTTGAGTGACAAACTTTAAGCTTCAAGAATATTTTGTGTTTAAGTAAGCTTATAGTCTTCATGTGTACGTATCATTTGATCTTCATCTATCTTCTATCAAATGTAATTGGTAGTATGCATTGTGCTCTTATCGTTTGTCATACGATGCCATTGATCTTTGTCTTATGAAATGCAACTTCATGCTTTTTTGGTTTACGCACTTAATCAAAATTGTAAGGTGTTGGGCTTTTGCTCTAACATATTCCAATAACTAAATGTACTTATATATTATTGGGAATGTGCCTTAATTGAATTTTTCTAAAGTGCAAAGTCGTATGAAACATATAGTCTTTCCAAAGTTGACAATGATATAACTTTAGAGAGATTTGATACGGCTTGTGATTGAAAAAATTTGCTTGGCAAACAAAAGTAACGAACATATATTGCAACATAAAATAAGCATATAGATATTCTTGAAGTACAAGGTTAGCCTAAAACTATGTGTGTATTGTCTAAGCATATTCATGCTTTATCATACATAAAAAAAGACAACACAATGTTGTATTGTTTGACAGATAAAATACTTGTGTCTTACTTGATCTGTAGTTGAACGAATGCTATCGTCTTACAGACAAAGCATGACCATATTTTACATCTAGTTATTTTTAACACTTAATCAAAACCATGAGTGTTGAAATTTTCTCTAAAAGTACTTAACTTGTAGTGCTCACACCAACAAGGTTATGAGCACGAGTATTATGTGATGAGACACTTGGATGCAATCGTATCTACACACATTAGTGACTTGTGAAGGGTGGTAATATACAATTAACTTAAGTATCTTAAATATCTAAATTTTAGTTTCATCTTTTATTTATCAAGTAAATATTTGTGTAGATATTTAGTGACCCATCTTCAATGAAAAATGAAGTGTTATGAGAGGTTCATAAGTGAATATTATTTCTTAAGTCTTTATTATAAATTATCATGTTAGGATTAACAAAATTTCTATAATTAAATTTTTTTACATAATTGACCACATTAACTTTTTATGTTGTGTTTGGATTGAGGAGGAGATTTGTCGGGAGGGAGAGTGATGGCATTCCTTTGAGCTCTTCTTTGCGTTTTGGTGATGAACTTGCGGAAGCTTGTGGAGGAGATGAAGCAAGGCCTTCCTAGGAAGTATGGGTGCCTTGAAGGTGCATGAGAGTGGGGAATTGGGGAGGTTCGGCCAGCCCTTTTGAAGGTGATGAAGTGAAGATTAAAACCTAGATGCTAGGCAAAGAGTAGTGTATGGCACAAATTTGGCAGCATAACAATACTCTATTCAATCTTACCAAAATGAGAGCCAAGCACCTCCTTATATAGGATTGGAGGGCTAGAATTTGAAGAGCCAAATACAAATGAAATACTAGCCAAATTACATGCAAGTGTGAGCACATGGAAGCAGATGGAGCACATGGCACATGGGAGCACATGGGATGGTGGCTTCCAAAATTCAGCACATGTGAGGTACGTTCTAGAATTCTTCCATGTGCTAGGAGTTCTAGAACCTTATGCTCCACTTAGGCTAATTGTGGGTTGGACCTAAGTTTAATTAGGAGTAGGAAACTCTAATTAAACTTAGGATAGCATTTTAGGTACCACTTTGCATATTTCAACACATTTACAAAAATATTTAAACTATGCTACTTTGACTAGAAAAATAAGAAAAACTATGACACACTAGAGTCTATGACATGTAAAATGTGTCCTCTTGACCCCTCTTTGACTATGACTCTAGTGGTTGCCTCAAGGTAGCATTTTGGTGACCTCTCAAAGGGTTGGTGTTGGGGCCTCTTTCATCATCCCCTCCCTCTTGAAAAGGATTTGTCCTCAAATCCGTTGTTTCTTCTTCTTCATGGCTAGGGAGATGGATGTATATGGCTGGATGGTGTCCATCATCTCCTCCTTCTTGAGAAAATCTATCCTCAGATCCACAGTGTTCTTCTCGGATAGCAGCCTCTTGCTTCTATAACTATGTTTGTCCTCCTGGATCAAACTTCCATCTAGGGGAATTATCAAATAAAGCAAATGAGTTAGTTGAAGTAGTTATATATAAATCAATTTTATGAACTTGTCATTTTTGTTTTTCTTTTGCTTTTGGAAACTTTTTACAATATTTCTCTTTTGATCGTTGTATGTGTTCTCTAATCCTCATTTTAAAATTTTCAATCTTTGTTACTTTTTCCTTAGGCACAAATCCTTTAGGAAATGCTAACAACTTAAAAGGAGAAAGAGAATTAAGTCCACATACAATTTCAAATGTAGAAATATTAGTAGTCTTGTGGACTACTCTATTGTATGCATGCTCATCTCTAGAGTTGTGTGTGCACTTCATGATTACTCTAGGTATAGTAGAAAGAGCTATATTTTCAATTTCAGTTTGACCATTCTTTTGAGGATGATAAGAATTTGAAGAGTATAACTTAGTTCCAAGTTTTTCTAAAAGTATCCTCAAAAAATGCTTTTCAAAGTTTGGAGCTCTTTTCAATACTATGCTTAGAGGTAAACTATGAAGTCTCATTACTTCCCTAGAGAAGAGCTTATCCACAAAAATGGAATCAATACCTTTTATGGTCCAAGGAAGCTCTAATATAAAATCTAGTTTTATATCTTCCCATGGATCATTTGCAAAAGGTAAAGGAGTATAAAGTTCATGAGACATCGTCTTAGATGTATTTTTAAACCAAGGAATGTATCTAGGGTAATGTCTTTGAACATCTTTTCTCATGGGTGACAAGAGTTTTCCTTTTAAAAGCTCTAGAGTTTTATCAACTCTAATTTGGCCCATGAGTTCTCCTTCACGAAGCATTTTTCTCTTATGTGTAAAGGTAGTCTTGTTGTTACAACCATTGTATATGAGAATTTGTACATTTTGCAATGGTTGTCTCAATAAGACATGACAAGTTTCTTTAGGCGCTAGCTCACATAAAAATTTGTCTTTGTAGATGCCTATAGATAACTTGACCTTCACTTGGTGATACCTTAGCACATATGAGAAATAATCTAATACATCTTTATCTATGCAAGCCTCTTTCAAGGATTCTTCTTTTGTGACTATGCTTGCAAGTGTTCCTTCACAAAAGGTAAGGCTAGGTTTTTCAACAAGAAGCATGTTTTCAAAGGTATTTTCAAATTTTCTATCTTGTTGAAGGACCTTGTGGGAAGGAACACTCTTTTCCCACGCCTTTTGATTCTCAAGGGTTTTCACTTGATTTTCTATTTTTAATATGCTTGTAAGGGGTGTTATAAGATATTCCTCATTCTTTCTAGATTCACACCACCCCTCACTTGGCTTTTCTTTTTCTTTTTCTTTAGCTTCCCTTTCGTCTTCCTCTCTTTTCTTTTGTATCTTTCTTTCCTTCTTTACTTTATGGGAAGCAAACAATTTTTCTACCCTCATTTCCCAATCTAAGCAAGCTTCTACATTTTCTTTTCCATGGAAATGGGGTAGGTCTACCCTAACCTCTCTTGGGCTTTCTTGTTCTCTTCTATCTCTTCTATGTCTTCTAGGGGGTGCTTGATAATAATCATTTATTCTAAGGCTCCCCTCCCCAAAAGAATCATGATCCTTAGAGATAGATCCATGAGAAGGTAATTTTTTTGAAATGTGAGACTTCTCATCCTTTGCTTTAGTCAATTCATTAGTTTTGGTCTCATTCTCCAATTGTTTAGATGAAATTGATTGAATATCCTTGGAAAGTTGTTTTAAAAGAGATTTCAAGGATTTCACATCACTTTTAAGAGATTTTGAGGAGTGAGAAGACATGACTAAAGCTTTGTGTATAGAAATGTTTTACTTTAAGAAAGAAGAGGAAAGCTAATGAAGGTAGTTTTCCAAGTAAGAGAGGTGAGTCACAATGGACTACTTAAATACCAAGTCTTGCCTTAGCCAAAAACTATCCCTCAAGATCTTCACACAAATCTTTCTCTTGGTAAATCACTTAAAACACAATGAGGATGTAGAAATCAAATTTTTAATGCAAGAAACAATGCAAGGTATCTAACAACCCAAGCAAAATTATCAAAGCTTAAAACAAAACTAAATAAAAGCAATTAAGCGAAGTTAAACAAAAGCAATTGGCGTAATTAAAGCAATTAACAAATGCTAAGCTTGAAAGTTTAAGCTAGTCGGCCCTTGGTGAGGCTTCTTGGACACTTGGAGCCCTTGAAGACACACTCACCGTCTAATTGCGTGATTAACAAGTAAAACAAGAGTTAAATTGCAAAGAAATTAAATGACACTCCCTTTGTTGTTTTTCTAATTGCACTCCCTTTGTTGTTTCTTCTTTGTTGGGCCTTCCAAGGTGTGTGGTGTATTTAGTATGTGTTTGTTGCTGCCCCTTGCCTTTGATCCTCTTGGGATTAGGTAATTAAATTCTTCAATCCAGCACCTATTAAGCAAAACTAGACTCCCCTCAAGTCAATTCCCACTCAACAAGTACCAATTGATAATTAATCCACCACAAAGCTTAGAGGTCAAAGAAAGAAAGCAAGAAACAAATTAATTTGAAAAACAGTACCACACAAATGGAATTAAATGTGACACAACTTAGAAAGAGTTCAAATGAAATTAGACAAGCAAATAAAAAGTCACTCAAAGAAATGGATGGCACACAAAAAGGAACCTATGGAATAGCACTAGATTTCATTTAAAAACCAAAAACAGCACCACTGAAACAAAATGTTGTGGTCCAGAATGCGTGACTTTCACAGATTTATTGTTGGAAGAGGGCCAAGCACAACCTCATATAAAAAGACAAGAGCCAAGACGTGAGCATCCAAAGCCAAACCAAGAGCGTCTAGGCCAAAGGAAGGAGCGTCTAGGCCAAAGTGAAGAGCGTCTAGCACAAGGTGGAGAGCGTCTAAAGGGAGAGCATCTAGAAGGAAGGGTAGATCGTCTAGGACCTATTACTAGGTCCATGACCAAGCTACGGATGTGAGACTTGGTCCAAGCTATGGATGGGAGAAGAAGCAACTTGGATATGCTACATGAAGGCCCATTAAGGATAGCTTAGTATTAGTTGTGGTGTAAATAGCATAAACTTGATTCCATGAGACTTGACCTAGATTTGCTAAAGATTTGGTCACTTTCTAGAAGGATTCTCCACATGGCCATGTGCTCCATGTGATGTAAATTTTTATTTCATTTTGATTAGCATTAGGGTTGCATTATGGTCCTCCTTAGCCTATAAAAGGAGGAGCCTACACCTTGTATTTTCAAGATTAAATTGAGTAATGTTATGCTGCCCATTTAGTGCCATACTTTACTCCTTGCCTAGCTTCTAGGTTTTAATCTTCCTTTCACCACCTACAAAGGGCTGGCCGAACCTCCCCATTTCCACACTCTTCATGCACCTTCAAGGTCACCACACCTCTTAGGAGGACCTTGTTCATCTCTTCCATTAAGCTTCCACACCATCTTTAACAAACATCCAAGAAGAGCTCATAGGAAATCCATCATTTGGTATCATGAGCTATGGTTCTTCAAAGATGAGTATCTCTTTGTCATTTTCTTTTTGAGTTCTTCTTATTTCCTAGTTGTTCATCTTGATTCCATATTGTCTTGTTGTTTTAATTTTCGTTTTGAATTGTGTGCTGTTTGGAATTTCCAATCGGTGCATCTTGTTCAATTGTTCTTGAGCAATCTTTGTGCAATTTTTTGTAGGATTCCATATAGTTTGTGTTGCTGTTTTTATTTTAGGTATTTGAGTCCTTATTGCAATTTTAATTGGTTCATATTGTGTTCATTTGAGTCTTTTAATTTCTGAATCTATGTGTGTTTTGTCTAGTCATGTTCTTCCAAAATGTCATCAAATCATAGTAGTACTTTGTTTGGCTTATTTGTTTCTTGTTTTTGGTATAAATGCTTGATCTAAATCTGCTGTGTTTTTTATCCTTTGGTGCTTTTTATTTTTAGCTTGAGTTCATATTTGTGTTTAGATCTACACAAATTCCATTGTGTTTTTCTTTTGGTATATCTAGCTGTTTTTTTCCAGATTTACAGAATCCCCTGTTTTGCATAACTTTGTGCTGGCTGTTTTGCTTAAGAAAGTTTTTTCCCACATAAGAAAATTCTGATCCTCTGGATTTTGCAATATTGAGGTGTTAGGGAAAAGACAAAAAAAGAATCAGTTCAAAAAAATCAATAGAAAAAAAATGATAAATATTATAAAAACAGTGTGCAATCCTGACGCTACAACTGGCGTAACTGAACACTGATTTTAGAAAATTTATTAAAAAAAATGGTGTATGCGTTTGGAGTAAAACCAACGCCAGAATTTTTTTAAGATCTTGATTTATTTGCATATAAATTTTCAGAAGCAAATTCTAAAAGGCCAGCTCAGCATAAATCAGTTAAAATCACGCTATCTGGACCACAACAATTATTTCAGTGGTGCTGTTTTTGATTTTGAAATCAAATCTAGTGCTATTCTATAGGTTCCATTTTGTGTGTCATCCTTTCTTTGAGTACCTTTTTATTTGCTTGACTAATTTCTTTGGAACTTTTTCTAGTTGTCACATTTAATTCCTTTTGTGTGGTACTGTTTTTCAAATTAATTTGTTTCTTGCTTTAATTCTTTGACCTCTAAGCTTGGTGGTGGATTAATTATCAATTGGTGCTTGATTGAGTGAGATTTGACTTGAGGGGAGTCTAGTTTGCTTAATAGGTGCTGGATTGAAGAATTAATCACCTAATTCCAAGAGGAACAAAGGCAAGGGGCAGAAACAAACACCTTCTAAATACACCACATACATTGGAAGGCCCAACCAAGAAGAGACAACAAAAAGAAGTGCAAATAGAAAAATCAACAAAAGGGAGTTCATCTAATTTCTTTCTACTTAACTCTTGTTAATTACTTGTTTAATTACGCAATTAGACGGTGAGTGTGTCTTCAAGGGCTCCAAGTGTCCAAGAAGCCTCACCTACGGCCGATTAGTTTAGAACTATCTAGTTTAGCAATTGTTAATTGTTTTAATTGCATCTCTTTGCTTTAATTAGCTACGCTTATTAATTGTCTTGTATTGTTTAAAGCTTTGTTAATTTTGCTTGGTTGATTAGATAGTTTGCATTGTTTTCTTGCATTAAAAATTTGATTTCTCCAACTTAATTGTGTTTTAAGTGGTTTACCAAGAGAAAGATTTGTGTGAAGACATTGAGGGATAGTTTTTGGCTAAGGCAAGACTTGGTATTTAAGTAGTCCATTGTGACTCACCTCTCTTACCTGGAAAACTACCTTCTTTAACTTCCCTAATTTTTCTCAAAGTAAAACACTTCTATACACAAAGCTCTAGTCATGTCTTCTTCTTCTCATTCTTCAAAGTCTATGGAAAGTGATGTGAAATCCATCAAATCCCTTTTAAAACAACTTTCCAAGGATATTCAATCCATTTCATCTAAACAATTGGAGAATGAGACCAAAACTAATGAATTGACTAAAGCAAAGGATGAGAAGTCTCAAATTTCAAAAAAATTACCTTCTCATGCATCTATCTCTAAAGATCATGATTCTTTTGGGGAGGGAAGCCTTAGAATAAAAGATTATTATCAAGTACCCCCTAGAAGATATAGAAGAGATAGAAGAGAACAAGAAAGCCCAAGAGAGGCTAGGGTAGACCTATCCCATTTCCATGGAAAAGAAAATGTAGAAGCTTGCTTAGATTGGGAAATGAGGGTAGAAAAATTGTTTGCTTCCCATAAAGAAAAGAAGGAAAGAAAGATATAAAAGAAAAGAGAGGAAAACGAAAGGGAAGCTAAAGAAAAAGAAAAAGAAAAGCCAAGTGAGGGGTGGTGTGAATCTAGAAAGAATGAGGAATATCTTATAACACCCCTTACAAGCATATTTAAAATAGAAAAGCAAGAGAAAACTTTTGGGAAACAAAAGGCGTGGGAGAAGAGTGTTCCTTCCCACAAGGTCATTCAACAAGGCAAGCACATTGAAAACACCCTTGAAAACATGCTTCTTGTTGAATAACCCAGCCTTACCTCTTGTAAAGGAACACTTGCAAGCATAAGAAAAAAAGAAGAGTCTTTAAAAGAAGTTTGCATAGATAAAGACTATTTGTCATATGTGCTAGGATATCACCAAGAGAATGTCAAGTTATCTATAAGCATCTACAAAAACAAATTTTTATGTGAAGTAGTGCCTAAAGAAACTTGTCATGTCTTATTGAGACAACCATTCCAAAATGTACAAATTCTCATAAACAATGGTTGTAACAACGAGACTATCTTTACACATAAGAGAAAAAGTCTTCATGAAGGAGAACTCATGGGCCAAATTAGAGTTGATAAAACTCTAGAGCTTTTAAAAGGAAAACTTTTGTCACCCATGAGAAAAGAGGTTCAAAGACATTACCTTAGGTACAATTCTTGTTTTCAAACTACACCTAAGGCAATATCTCAAGAACTCTATACTCCTTCACCTTTTGTAAATGATCCTTGGGAAGACACAAACTTCATATTAGAGCTTCCTAGGACAACAAAAGGTTTTGATTCGATTTTCATGGATAAACTCTTCTCTAGAGAAGTGCTACATCTTCATGGTTTATCCTCAAGCATAGTGTTGGATAGAGCTCCAAATTTCGCAAACCATGATTTGAGGATTCTCTTTGGAAAACTTGCAACTAAGTTGTACACTTTAAATTCTTATCATCCTCAAAGGCATGGTCAAAATACATTTGAAAATCTAGCTCTTTCTTCTATGCCTAGAATAATCATAAAGGACAAACACAACTCTAGAGCTGACCATACACACCATAAAGTAGTTCACAAAACTACTTGTATTTCTACTTTAGAGGTTATATGTGGGCTAAATCATCTTTCTCCTTTTAAGTTGTTACCATCTCTTATAGGATTTATGCCTAAAGAGAAAGTAACCACAAATGAACATTTCTAAATGCATAAGATGATTAGAGAACACATACAACAATCAAAAGAGAAACATTGTCCAAAGTTCCCAAAACCAAAAGAAAAACAAAAATGGCAACATAGTAAAATTGATTTCAAACTAACACCTATGCTTTAATTGATGATTTCTATAGGTGGACGTTTGATCCAGGAGGACAAGCTTTGGCGAAACAAGAGGCTGCTATTCGAGATCAAGTCCGTAGATCTGAGGATAGATCTTCTCAAGAAGGAGGAGATGATGGACACCATCCAGCCACATCCATTCCCCTAGTTGAAGAAAAAGCATTGGATTTGAGGACAAATCCTTTTCAACAGGGAGGGGATGATGAAAGAGGGTCAAGCACAACCTCATATTAAAAGACAAGAGCCAAGACGTGAGCATCCAAAGCCAAATCAAGAGCATCTAGGCCAAAGGAAGGAGCGTCTAGGCCAAAGTGAAGAGCGTCTAGCACAAGGTGGAGAGCGTCTAAAGGGAGAGCATCTAGAAGGATGGGTAGATCATCTAGGACCTATTACTAGGTCCATGACCAAGCTACGGATGTGAGACTTGGGCCAAGCTATGGATGGGAGAAGAAGCAACTTGGATATGCTACATGAAGGCCCATTAAGGATAGCTTAGTATTAGTTGTGGTGTAAATAGCATAAACTTGATTCCATGAGACTTGACCTAGATTTGCTAAAGATTTGGTCACTTTCTAGAAGGATTCTCCACATGGCCATGTGCTCCATGTGATGTAAATTTTTATTTCATTTTGATTAGCATTAGGGTTGCATTATGGTCCTCCTTAGCCTATAAAAGGAGGAGCCTACAACTTGTATTTTCAAGATTAAATTGAGTAATGTTATGCTGCCCATTTAGTGCCATACTTTACTCCTTGCCTAGCTTCTAGGTTTTAATCTTCCTTTCACCACCTACAAAGGGGTTGTCCGAACCTCCCCATTTCCACACTCTTCATGCACCTTTAAGGTCACCACACCTCTTAGGAGGACCTTGTTCATCTCTTCCATTAAGCTTTCGCACCATCTTCAACAAACATCCAAGAAGAGCTCATAGGAAATCCATCATTTATGCTGAATTGGCTCTTTAATATTTGCTTCTGAAAATTGATACTCAAACAAATCAAGATCTTAACAAATTTTTGGCGTTTGTTTCACTCCAAACGCATGCACCAATTAATTTTAATAATTTTTTTAAAATCAGTGCTCAGAACCGCAAGATGTAGCGTAGGATTGCACACTTTTTTTGTAAGATTTATCTTTTTTTTCTATTTCTTTTTCTCAACTGATTTTTTTTTTGTTCTTTTGCTAACACCTCAATCTAGTGAAATCCAGAGGCTCAGAATTTTCTTATGTTGTATTTAATTTTCATAAGCAAAATCAGCCAAAACAGAATGGTGGAAAACAAAGGATTCTGAAAATCTGGAATCAAAAACAGAATGATATACCAAAAAAACACAATGAAATTAATGTGATGGAATTTGTGTGGATCTAGCACACAAATATGAACTCAAACTAAAAATTAAAAAGCACCAAAGGATCAAAACAAAGCAGATTTCAGATCAAGCATTCAAACAAAAAAAAAACAAATAAACCAAGAAAAGTACTACTAGGATTTGTTGACAAATATGGAAACACATGGCTTAGACAAAACTTATGGATTCATAAAATGAAAAGACTCAAGAACATCATATGACCCAAATGAAATTTCAAGCAAGACTCAAATACCTAAAAATAAAAAACAGCAACACAAAGATATCAAGAATCCTACACAAAATTGAAAATAGATGTTCAAGCACAATTTTGAACAAAACCCACCGATTGAAATGAATAAAAAAGCATTCAAATTATATTAAAACACAAAAACAGCAAGACAACTTGGAATAAAGATGAACTACTAGGAGAAAGAAGAACTCAAAAAGAAAAATGCAAAGAGATACTCATCTTTGAAGAACCATAGCTCTAGATACCAAATGATGACATTCCTTTGAGCTCTTCTTTGCGTTTTGGTGATGAACTTGCGGAAGCTTGTGGAGGAGATGAAGCAAGGCCTTCCTAGGAAGTATGGGTGCCTTGAAGGTGCATGAGAGTGGGGAATTGGGGAGGTTCGGCCAGCCCCTTTGAAGGTGATGAAGTGAAGATTAAAACCTAGATGCTAGGCAAAGAGTAGTTTATGGCACAAATTTGGCAGCATAACAATACTCTATTCAATCTTACCAAAATGAGAGCCAAGCACCTCCTTATATAGGATTGGAGGGCTAGAATTTGAAGAGCCAAATACAAATGAAATGCTAGCCAAATTACATCCAAGTGTGAGCACATGGAAGCACATGGAGCACATGGCACATGGTAGCACATGGGATGGTGGCTTCCAAAATTCAGCACATGTGAGGTAGGTTCTAGAATTCTTCCATGTGCTAGGAGTTCTAGAACCTTATGCTCCACTTAGGCTAATTGTGGGCTGGACCTAAGTTTAATTAGGAGTAGGAAACTCTAATTAAACTTAGGATAGTATTTTAGGTACCACTTTGCATGTTTCAACACATTTACAAAAATATTTAAACTATGCTACTTTGACTAGTAAAATAAGAAAAACTATGACACACTAGAGTCTATGACATGTAAAATGTGTCCTCTTGACCCCTCTTTGACTATGACTCTAGTGGTTGCCTCAAGGTAGCATTTTGGTGGCCTCTCAAAGGGTTGGTGTTGGGGCCTCTTCCATCAGAGAGAGTAGATTTGTGAGAATTAGATAGGATGTGTGAGGGTGTTTGGGTTGAGGGATAATATAATGGATATGTGAGGATGGTTTATTGAAATTTGTGAGTTATGTGATAGTTGCCAGGGAATTTATAAATTATTTTAAAGGTGTAAAATGCAAATTTATCCTTGTTATTAAAAAATATTTGAATAATGAATTATGATATATTTTTTGTGTAGATTTGAGTTAATTAAATTTTTTCTAATATATAATATCTATAATTACTTGTATTTTTTAATAAAAAAAGTAAAAAAATATAATAAAAAATAATTTTGTGTTAAATCGAAATAAATTTATTAAATATATTAAAATTTATTAAAATAATATTTATTATTATATACATTTGTTATTTTATATAATTATATATGTTTTGTTGATATTATAATTTTATTTTATTATTTTCATTATTTATAAATTATATGTTGTTATTAATAGTATAATTAAATATTTTTGAAATTGTTAAATAAATTTATGTAATATTTAATTTTGTATATTATATATTGTAATAAAATGCATGCATAAGGGTATTTGGATAAATTGCAAGAATCCTGCGTGGAATTAACACAAATTTCTTTATTTAAATTAAACCTTTAAAAAACAACATACACCTCTATATGAGTTAACATTATACTTGTAATAGAAAGTTATTTTCTATTTCAGTTGTAGTTTTAGCTAACATAGAAAAGTAGGGTAATTGCTAACAAACACAAATACGTCGGTAAACTCCATCGATAATTGAATTTGTTGGTAAAAATTCATCGATAATACAAAATTTACCGATGAACATAAATTCGTCAGTAATATGTAATTTTCTTGTTGTGTATTTAGTGAGATATCATGACTTGTTATAGATATATTACTCCTTTTTGGATGTAGGGTGAAGATAATTGGAATGATATTATGTATCATTGGACCCTTCAGCAATGAAATTCAAGAATCTGGAGAGCTCTCCTGTATCTCCACGGGAATCATGGCGTCTGTCCCGTAGACAAGGCTGAAGGGTGTCTCATGGGTGCTGGACTGTGGGGTGGTATGATAAGACCATACAATTCTGGGGACCTCTGATGGAGATCAAGCCCAAGAGGACATGGAGGCCAATCAACAAGATCAAGAGGAGGTGGAGGCCAATCAACAAGATCAAGAGGAGGTGGAGGCACAAATAGGAGACGCCCATGGAGGTCAAAGTCCACCTCAAAGGATTACAAGAAGCATGTTCAAAGCTTTGGGAGCTAGAGGACATTTATTTTCTCTTTTTGTAATTTCTTTAGTTGAAGGTGCTTAGAGGGAAACATTAGAAACCTCTTTTGTTTTAGCATCTTTTAGTCTTTAGTTAGGAGTCTTAGGGGGGGTGTGTTAGTAGATAGGTGTAGGAGTGAAAAAGATCAAAAAAATAAAAAAGATAAGAGTTCTAAGCCTACACTCCTTGTGTCTAGGCGTGACATTGAAAGGGAAATAGTGGCTCATCATCCTCTTTTTTTAGCCATCCCTAGAACTCTTAGAGTAGAATCACTTGTTGATAGTCCTCATTGCTTGGAAAATTTGGTAGAAGAGTTCAAAGATGTGTTTCAAGATCCTCCAAAAGGACTTCCACCTTTGAGAGGGATTGAGCACCAAATTGATTTGATACCGGGCTCTTCTTTACCAAATCGTCCAGCATATAGGACCAATCCAAGTGAAACCAAGGAAATTCGCCAACAAGTTGAGGCTTTGATTGAGAAAGGGTGGGTGCAAGATAGCATGAGTCCTTGTGTTATGCCTATCATCTTAGTGCCAAAAAAGGATGGCACATGGCGAATGTGTTCGGATTGTAGGGCCATAAATAACATAACCATTAAGTATAGGCATCCCATACCTAGACTAGATGATTTGTTGGATGAATTACATGGTTCTAAAATCTTTTCAAAGATTGATCTTAAAAGCGGCTACAATCAAATCCATATCAAACCGGGTGATGAATGGAAGACGGCTTTTAAGACCAACTTTGGTTTATATGAGTGGTTAGTTATGCCTTTTCGTTTAACTAATGCACCAAGTACCTTCATGCGCCTCATGCATCATGTTCTTAGACCTTTCATTGGTAAGTTTGTTGTGGTTTACTTTGATGACATTCTCATTTATAGCTTATCTTTGAATGACCATAGGTTGCATGTTAGGCAAGTTTTGGAAACCCTTAGGAAGGAACATTTGTATGCTAACCTTGCTAAATGTATGTTTGCTCTTGATCATATAGAATTCCTAGGGTTTGTTGTCAGTTGTAAAGGGGTCCATGTGGACAAAACAAAGGTGGTGGCCATTCAAAATTGGCCTACACCGAAATCTTTGAATGAGGTCCGAAGTTTTCATGGGCTTGCTTCTTTCTATAGAAGATTTGTCCCAAACTTTGGTACCATTGCCGCACCACTCAATGACATAGTGAAAAAGGATGTGGTCTTTCATTGGGGAGAAGCACAACAAAATGCTTTTGATACTTTGAAAGAAAAATTGACTAATGCTCCCATCTTGGCCCTTCCTAATTTCACTAAGACATTTGAGATTGAGTGTGATGCTTCAAGCATAGGTATTGGGGCTGTTCTCCTTCAAGAGGGCCACCCCATAGCCTATTTTAGTGAGAAATTGAAGGGAAGTCATCTCAACTATTCCACCTATGATAAGGAATTATATGCACTTGTTAGGGCTTTGTTTACTTGGCAACACTATCTTTTTCCCAAAGAGTTTGTGATACATAGTGATCATGAATCTCTTAAATATTTGAAAAGCCAAAACAAACTTAACAAGAGGCATGCTAAGTGGGTGGAATTCATTGAGCAATTTCCTTATGTGATCAAACACAAGCAAGGCAAAATAAATATTGTGGCGGATGCTCTTTCTAGAAGATACACCTTGCTAAATCTTTTAACCTCTCAATATCTTGGTTTTGATCACATTAAGGAACTTTATCATGATGACCTTGATTTTTCTCCCATCTATCAAGAGTGTCTTAAAGGAGGACACAAAGATTTTTTTATTCAAGATGGCTTTCTTTTTAAAGGAAAACGTCTTTGTGTTCCCCAAAGCTCTATTAGATTATCTCTTGTTAGAGAAGCTCATGAGGGGGGTTTAATGGGACATTTTGGGGTTGCTAAAACTTTGGATGTGTTGCATGAACATTTCTTTTGGCCACATATGCATAAACATGTTCATAGTTTGTGTGATAAATGCATAGCTTGCCGCAAAGCTAAGTCTAAAATGCATCCCCATGGTCTTTATACTCCTCTTCCTATCCCTTCAATGCCTTGGGTAGATATATCTATGGATTTCATCTTAGGCTTACCCAAGACATCAAAGGGAAAGGACTCCATTTTTGTGGTAGTGGATCGTTTTTCAAAGATGGCTCACTTTATTCCTTGCCACAAAGTGGATGATGCATGCCACATTGCAAACCTCTTCTTTCAAGAAGTGGTTCGCTTGCATGGGATTCCTAGGTCTATAGTGTCCGATAGAGATCCTAAGTTCTTGAGTCACTTTTGGAAGACCTTGTGGGGCAAGCTTGGAACTAAGCTTTTATTTTCTACCACTTGTCACCCACAAACTGATGGTCAAACCGAGGTGGTAAATAGAACTTTGGGACAACTATTGAGATGCTTTATTTCGGGGAATCCTAGAGTGTGGGAGAATTTACTACCCCATGTTGAGTTTGCATATAACCGAGTGGTAAATTCTACCACCTCCCATTCTCCTTTTGAGGTGGTCTATGGGTTTAATCCCCTAAGACCTCTTGATCTTCTTCCTATTCCCCTTCTTGGAGATGTCTTGTGCAAAGATGGGGATGAAAAGGCTTCTTTTGTGAAAAATTTGCATAAAGACATCAAGAAGAGAATTGAGAAGAAGGTTGGCAAGTATGCTGAACTTGCCAATAAAAGGAGAAAAGCATTGTTGTTTGATGAGGGCGATTGGGTTTGGCTTCACTTGAGGAAGGATCGTTTTCCTACTCAAAGGAAGTCCAAACTAATGCCTCGAGGGGATGGACCTTTCCAAGTCCTCAAGAGGATTAATGACAACGCTTATGAGTTAGATATGCCTGATACATTCTTAGGTAGTCATACTTTTAATGTCAGCGATCTAACTCCTTTTTCTGTAGGTCTCCAGAATTCGTGGTCGAATTCTCTCCAACTCGGGGAGTATGATGGAGATCAAGCCCAAGAGGACATGGAGGCCAATCAACAAGATCAAGAGGAGGTGGAGGCACAAATAGGAGACGCCCATGGAGGTCAAAGTCCACCTCAAAGGATTACAAGAAGCATGTTCAAAGCTTTGGGAGCTAGAGGACATTTATTTTCTCTTTTTGTAATTTCTTTAGTTGAAGGTGCTTAGAGGGAAACATTAGAAACCTCTTTTGTTTTAGCATCTTTTAGTCTTTAGTTAGGAGTCTTAGGGGGGGTGTGTTAGTAGATAGGTGTAGGAGTAGAAAAGGAGGTGCCAAAGTGAAGGAAGAGGTCACACCTTCCTCATGCTTTGTTTTAGGCGCAAATTCTAGAAGCTTTTTGGGAGGGAGTTTTTTTTGAATTTGTGTAGCTTATATTTCAGCACCTTAGGCTATAAATAGAGGTGCTCTCTTTGTATTTTTCAGACTGGAATTAATCTAAGAAAACTCTACTCAAATTTTGAGTGACCTTTGGAGAGCTTTTGGAGCCTTCTTCTCTAGTCTTATCTTGATGGATCAATGGAGTCCTCAAGTGGCGGCATCACTCTCATCTAGGAGCATTCCACACTTCTAGTGGCGAGATCATCCATCCTCCTTCCATCTTCATGAGCATTCTCTTCTCCTTCCTTTCTTCTTCTTCAATTGTTCATGTTGCTTTGTGTTCTTGAATTTTTCAGTTTCGGTTTTTCTATTTTTTCCAGCACTATGTTCTGTTTCTGTTTTTAATTTCTGTTTTGGTTCGGTTCATTTGATCATTTGTTCAATTCTGTTCGGTCAATTCCAGTTTTAATCTCTTTGTTGATTCAATTTGACAATATTTGGTTCATCCAAATGAGTTTGGGATTTGGTACTAGTTATTGGTGAGTTCTTGTCTTAGAACAATGATCCAACTCTAAGAAAAGTGCCTCTATATTTTCCAGCTCAAGGTGATTCCTAAAAATGTCAAGAATCTTGTTCTATGTGGCTATTGGAATCACATCAACCTCCTCTGCCCAACCTCCTTTAGCCTTGTCTAGTCTTCGCTTCAGCCCCCTGAGCAGTACTCGATTGGCCGACTCCACCTGCCCATTGGTTTGTGGGTGTTCCACTGAAGCGAAAACCTGTTGTATCTTCAACTCTTCACACATCTTTCTCAGCTGATGACTCGTGAACTGGGTGCCATTGTCGGAGACCAACCTCTTGGGTATTCCGAAACGGCAGACGATGTTCTTCCAGACGAAGTGCTCGACTTTCTGCGTGGTGATGTGTGCGACTGGTTCAGCCTCCACCCACTTGGTGAAGTATTCGATGGCCACGATGAGAAACTTCATCTGCCTTATCGCCAGGGGAAAAGGTCCTAGGATGTCGATCCCCCATGTGTGGAATGGCCACGGGCTATGGATGGACCTCAACTCCTCAAGAGGTGCCTTGTGCCAGTCTGCGTGCCGTTGACACTGTTTGCAGCGCTGAGCAAACCTTACGCAGTCTTCCTTCAGCTTTGGCCAGTAGTACCCCGCGCGGAGTACCCTACTTGCCAAAGTGCGACCGCCTACGTGGCTTCCGCACACCCCCTCGTGCAGCTCAGACATGAGTCTGGTGCATTGCTCGCCGTGCACACAGATCTGCACAGGGTGAGAAAATCCAAATCTAAAGAGGCTTCCATCAATTAGAGTAAACTTACTTGAACTCCTCTTTATCCTTTTTGCCTCTGCCACGTCATGTGGGAGTACACCATCTTCTAAGTATAACTGGTATGGCGTTATCCAGGTGTCGGGTTCCTTCACCGCGCGAACCTCCATCGACTCATCGATCTTCGACGGTCGCGCTCTCACCCTCGGTGCTTTCAACGTTTCTTGAGTCAACGACCGATGACCGATCGTCAGACGCTCCATTGATTTGCACACATGAAGTACCTGGTTGTCTGACACAAACGCTCGCGGTACCTTCAAGGTCTCCTGAATGACGGTCCTCTGCTTCCCCCCCTTGCCTGAGCTGGCCAGCTTGGCAAGCAGGTCTGCTCTGGCATTTTGCTCTCTTGGCACGTGCACCAATTCAAACTCGGTGAAGGACGTCTTCAGGAGCTGTACATACTCCAGGTAGGCTGCCATCTGGGGATCCTTTGCCTGGAACTCCCCTGTAACCTGCCCGGTGACTAGCAAAGAGTCGCTTTTGGCCAGCAGGTTTCTTGCTCCCATTTCTCTTGCTAGCAACATTCCTGCGATCAGGGCTTCATACTCCGCCTGATTGTTGTTAGCCTTGAAGGCAAAGCGGAGGGACTGCTCGATCAGTACCCCATTTGGGCCTTCCAGAATGACTCCAGCGCCGCTCCCCTGCTGATTAGAGGAGCCATCCACCGATAACACCCATCGGAAATCTAACCCTTCTGCAGGTGTCGCGATCGACGACAGCTCGACTACAAAGTCCGCGAACACCTGCCCCTTGATCGGTCCTCGGGGCTCGTACTGAATGTTAAATTCTGACAATTCCACCGCCCACTTGACCATCCTTCCTGCTACGTCAGGTTTCTTCAGCATGTTTTGGATGTGCAGATCTGTCATTACCACCACTGTGAAGCTGTGGAAGTAATGCCTGAGTCTCCTTGCTGAAAATACCACCGCCAGGGCAGCCTTCTCGAGGGCCTGGTACCTTGTTTCAGGGCCTTGCAGCACCTTACTCACGAAGTACACAGGCCGCTGGGCCTGGTCTTGCTCTTGCACCAGGACTGAGTTGACTGCTCTCTCCGTCACAGCGAAATATAGACGAAGAGGGATGCCTACCTGAGGTTTTCGCAAGACTGGTGGGCTCGCCAGATACTCCTTCAGTTTGATGAAGGCCTCCTCGCACTCCTGTGTCCAAAGGAACCTACTGTTGCGTTTAAGACACTGGAAGTACGGATGACCTTTCTCCCCTCCAGCGGACATAAACCGGGACAAGGCTGCCAAGCGACCGGTGAGCTGCTGCACCTCCTTCACCGTCGTCGGGCTCCTCATTGCCACGATTGCTGCACACTTCTCTGGGTTAGCTTCGATTCCCCGCTCTGTTAAGAGGAAACCCAAGAACTTCCCAGCCTCCACGCCAAAAATACACTTCTCAGGGTTGAGCTTCAGCCTGTACTTGGCGATGGTGGTGAATAGTTCTTCTAGATCAGCTGCATGATGCTTCTTCTCTTGGGACGTAACCACCATGTCATCCACATATGCATGTACGTTCCTTCCCAGCATGGGCGAGAGCACCCTATCCATGAGCCGCTGGTAGGTGGCCCCCGCGTTCTTTAGCCCGAATGGCATGACCTTGTAGCAATAGCAAGACCGTTCCGTCATGAACGCGGTCTTGCACTCATCCATGGGGTGCATCCTGATCTGGTTATACCCTGAAAAAGCATCCAAGAAGCTGAGTAGCTTCCCCCCTGATGCGCTATCAACTAGGGCGTCTATACTGGGTAAGGGGTAAGAATCTTTGGGGCATGCCTTGTTGAGGTCAGTGAAGTCCACGCACATTCTCCACTTGCCGCTTGCCTTCTGAACCAGTACCACGTTCGCTAGCCACTCGGGGTACTGGATCTCTCTGATGTGCCCTGCAGCAAGGAGCTTCTGCGCTTCATCGTGGATCACCTTTCTCTTTTCCTCATTGAATTTCCTTCGCCTTTGTCGCACAGGTCGAACCTTAGGATCCATCGACAGACGATGGCAAAGGAAATCCGGGTCGATTCCTGGCATGTCGGACGCTGACCATGCAAAGGCACCCATGTGCTTCTCGATAACACCAACAATCAGCTTTCGCTCTTCTTCAACGAGGGATCCCCCCAATTTGAACTTTTTCCCCCTTATGTCCACTTCGACCCATCCTTCAGCTGGGTGGGGCCTTCTCTCACTGGCGATGACCGCCCTCGCGATCCCTGACTCGCGAGAAGCGATCGCGCCTTCCTCTTCCTCTTCCACCTGAGCTACCTGGGAGCCCCCCACCGTAGCGTTCTCCATCCTCTGAGCACCCTGTGTTTCCCTAACCACCGATCGCTCTTCGCGCACACCTGGTGGGGGTGTCGTGGTGACGTGACATACGCTTCTCTTCTGCTTTAGGCTGTTCTCATAACAGCGTCTAGCCTCAGCCTGATCCGACTTGATGGTTATTACGGCCCCCTCCATCGACGGCAGCTTCAGCTTCATGTGCCTCGTTGATGGTATTGCGCCCAACCTATTGAGGGTTGGCCTCCCCAACAAAATGTTGTACGCAGAAGGGGCATTCACCACCAAGTACTTTATCCTTTCAGTGCGGGCTGTCATTCCATCAGTGAACGTTGTCCTCAGCTCAATGTATCCCCGCACCTCTACCTGATCTCCTGCAAAACCGTAGAGACACCCGATATACGGCCTCGGTTGATCAGGGGACAGCTGCAACTTGTTAAACGTCGGCCAGAACATGACGTCTGTCGAGCTTCCTTGATCTACGATCACTCTGTGCACTCGTCTTCCTGCTGTGATGAGGGAAATGACCACAGGGTCGTTATCGTGCGGGACAACGTCCCGTAGGTCAGCTTTCCTGAAGACAATATCTACTTCAGGGTAATGGCTTTCGTCCACCGAGTCTACCGCCATGACCGATCGAGCGTACCTCCTTCTCTGTGATGCGGTGCATCCCCCACCAGAGAAGCCCCCCGCAATTGTTTGCACTTCCCCGTGTACAGGGACTTCATGCTGCTACTCTCTAGCCTGGGATCCTGACGTGCGATCACTCTGCGGCTCACGCAGGTAGTCTGCCAGGAATCCAGACTTCACCAACTCTGCCAGTTGGTGTCCCAACGCCAAACAGGAGTGGAGTGTGTGGCCAAAGGCCTGGTGAAACTCACACCATTCGTTTTTCTTCCTTCCCAGTACCTTATCTGTCTTCTCCGGTACTCGTAATCTCGCTGCCACAGCAGGAAGCGCGATGAGATCCGCCAATCCCACCATGAAATTGTATCATGGGGGTGCGTTATTCTCCCTTGCACGCCCCCTGCTCTGATCCTTGCCTGGTGGATAGGGACGAGGTTTTCCCTGCACCTTCTTCCCCTCCTTGGCCTCATGCACCCTTGCTTGCTGTTGCGGCTTCCCTTGCCCCCCACGCGGTCTTGATGGTGCGGCACTTCCTCTTTTCTCAGAAACTTCTGTTTCTGCCACTATGTGCACCACCGCGCGTCGTCGGATCTCTGCAAAGGTGCTGGGATGGCTCCTGATGAGGGACTCACTGAAGGGACCAGGCAGCACTCCCTTCTTAAACGCGTGCACCAGCATATCCTCATCCTTGCTGGGCAGTCTAACCACTTGTGCTCCAAAGCGGTTGAGATAGTCCTTCAGCGACTCGCCTTGGTACTGTCGTACATCGAACAAATCGTATGACACCACTGCGGGTGCTTTGTTGACGATGTACTGCTCAATGAAAAGCTTTGAAAATTGAGGGAAAGACGTGATATGTCCTTCTGGTAAGCTCACGAACCACTCCATGGCGATTCCGCTTAGTGTGCTCATGAACATTTTGCAGTACACAGCGTCTGAGCCGCCAGACAACATCATCTGGGTGTGGAACGCCGTCAGATGCGCCTCCGGATCTTCTACTCCTGTGAACGACACCTTTACCTCCACCAGGTTGGGAGGCACCATGGTTCCCATGACTTCAGGGGAGAATGGCATGGGGAACGCTCTTGGAGGTGACGGCTGCCTAGACATCCTTTCGTCAACCGCGTGTTCCCTCTGCGCCTGCAACGTCCTCCTCAACTCTTCATTGACGCGATTCAGCTCGTCGTTCCTACTCTGCGACGCAGCCAACTCCGTCTGCATCCTTTCTTGTTCAACTCTCGATGCTGCGGCGTTATCCTGCATCGTGCGCACCATCTCCTAGACCTGCGCCATTGTCACAGCTCCTTCGTCAGCAGATGGTGCAGGTGATGGTTGTCTGTTTCTTGGCATCTTTCCCTAGCAAAGAACTTGGTAAAACTCTGGTAAGCTTCAAAAACTGTGGTGTATATGGGACCACGATTCACTCGAGCCCCACGGTGGGCGCCAAATGATCCTGCCGAAAACTCGAACGTGGAGGAATCGCTTTGTAGCACTCTCTGTCCCGTCTACGCGACTGTGTTCTCTGCAAAGTCACCCTCAGAACCTTCTCTTGGATCTCCAAACGCGACCTGCAAAACACACAGACGGCGCCTCTAGCGGCCGTTTGCACTCCGACGATCAAGTTAGACCACAGAACCACCAAATGAGAAAAACTAGTAGTGTGTGTGAAAAACTCTTGCTCTCTCTGTTCTCGTATCTCCCCCTCTCAATCTCTCCCTGATTCTATTTTATGTCTCTCTCTGTATCTGGGCCTAACAGAATTCTGTTATGCTTTCTGGCATGTGTCAGAACCCTGTTATGCTTTTCTGCGACAACGTACCTCTAGAATCAGTAGAGTGAGAGCGTGAGAGTCTGTGCGTGTCTGCGCGTCTCTGCGCTTGGCTGCGCCTGTCTGTACCCTTAGTGGTACGGAGTGCACTTTTATCTGGACCGCACCCCTCTCAGATGATGACACGTGGAGGCCTGCAACTCACATCTAACCACACACGTGTCACTTACTGGAAGGGCTCTAGCGCTTCTCTGTGTGTGCCTAAGTTACGCCCTTGCGGAGTAACTTAGGATATTTCTCCCATCTGGGTAAATCGCATACTCTTAGGAGAACGCCAGGTGTGGCTGGTCTAGGCACACTCACCAAACGTTGCTCTCTGCGTAAACGGCTTACCCTTCACGGTGTCACGCACGTAATGGGTTGAGGGAATCACCAATCACTGACTGGTTTACTAGTTCCCTCAGGCCACTCTCGTGCATGATTCCCTGAGATGTGCTCATGCGAGGTCCATGCGTAACGCTCTCGCTGGGAACCTCAGTCCCAGTTTAACTGTGTGTAACACGAGACCCCGATGACTGATCAGTGCTCTATTGCTTCTCGCGTTCTGTCCCCAGGCGTTCGTATGGGAACTGGTCTGTTGGTGGCCACTCGGTTACTGACCACCGATCACCGTACTGGGTGATCTGTCCCCTGACCTCTCTGCCGCCTGATCTGTCGGTGGTCCCTTGGTTACGGACCCCCCGATCACCGCTCTTGGCGATCGTCTCCCTGATCTCTCTGTCACCTGCTCCACGTGTCACCCTGCGAGTGGTCCACGTGGTCCTCTGCTGCTGACGTCATCGACTACCGATGACCGATCGGATCAAGTTTGCTACAGAATTTTTTTTCTCAAAATATATTAAAAAATAATTTTTAAACTGAATTTTTTAGTTAAATAATTTTATGTCAGATTTATCTTCTTCTTGTGTCATCAATTTCTTTCATTATTATATGTATTCATGCTAATATAGTCATGGCACTTTGCTTAGCTTCCATGCATATAGTATATATATGGAAAATGTTGGTCGAACAACCGCTTATCTCATTGCTCCAGTGTACAACTGTCCAGGTGGCAAAAAAACAAATATTAAATTGTTGTTGCGGGGCCCACAATTTTTTTTCAAAAGGTTAAATCTTTGGTTCAAATTTCCATTAGGGTTACGAAACTCTCCCTCTTTCAATTTCTTCTTCTTTTGGTGGTTGAACTCCCTCTTTCAATTTCTTCTTCTTTTGGTCCCATGGTTCACCAGTGCACCGTTCCCTCTTGCAGTTTGTTGTTGTATTGGTTTCCTGTGCCATGGTTCCTTGTTCTTCGTCGTCGTCGTCGGCCGGTGTTTGCTCGGTGGACGCCCTCCATCTCTTTTCACGGTGGTTAGGTGATAAAGGTAATATATTTTTTATTCAATGGATTATGAAGTGAAACATTGTTGTTGTGTGATTTTGATGATGTTGTGTGATTTTGATGTTGTTGTAGAGCCTATTTTGATTCAATTTTAGTTTGAGTTTCGTGTTGAAGGAAGTTTGAAGCTTTTCTTCCTTGAATGTTGAATTGTTGGTATTGTTGTTATTACTAGACACATTGATATAAAATTGATAAATTTTTTTCACAGTGATGAAGTTAGAGTATATAAATTGTATGGTCTAATCGTTGAACAAACAAGTTTGGTAATTGTTGGTTTAGGGTTTAGTAGGAATATGTGGTTGGGGTGGGCATGAAGTGGGCAGAAAGTGTGTTAGATAAAATTTTTAGAGTCCATCAGCTTATTGAGTGTGATTGTATAAGTTGGGAGACCATGAACATTTAGCATGTGCTCCATTTCCTGCATCTATTGCATGTTGAGCTTTGAGGTTGTTGTTAGTAGAGGATAATTGTTTGAAACACTTTGCAGGCAAGGCCAATGGCCAATGTAAGAATATAATTCCAAAAGCCCAAATTAAAACAGCTTCGTACAACTAGATTAATTGAAAATAGAACACGATAGGGTAACCTCATCATAAAAACTACACGCAAATTACTTATTACCCCAACTATGTGTTGTGCGCAGATATGTATTAGGTCTTTCATATTGTTGACAACCTCCGAAATTTGTCAAGCATTGTAGCATGTAATATATTGGATGAGAAAATACAAAGCATAACAAATCAAAGGTTTTCTTTATAGTACTCAACATTTGACATACACTTTCAGGTAGAATTTAATACCATACCTGCAAACATCTCACATATGTTTCAGAAAAACCCAAGTCATTAAGCGATTGCAACTCCAAAATCTGTGGAAGTTGGCGCCATGCTGTCAATACCCTAATAAAAAATAAACATTACATTAAACAACTCAAGTGTCATTGTAATTGTTTGTTACCTAGATGTGACATAGACTGTTCTAAGCAGCAGATACTTTTTAACCAATCATTGTTATAAAATGCTCAAAACAGAGGGTGGTTGACAAAAGCGAATGAGAATCTGAATTTGTAATCTATATTTAAGAAATTACCATGAGATGCTCTTAATTTTGTATAGCATGATTGTAAAAATATGAATGTGTGACTTTGCATTTTTGTATGTATAAAACATGTTATTTCTGTGAAGCAGGGCAGCAGAATGCAACCAAACATGCCCATGGGGTAAAATGTCATATTACAATAAGATCTTTTTGTTTCCAATTTTACTGTTAATGATTTCCAACAATACTTTTTTTCCTGTGATTTTGGCCCTGGTTATATATAGTTGGATGGCCGTTCAATAAACCCAATAAATATGAAGAAAAATAGTTTGCACCATATCCTTTCTGTTGAGTTCTTGTTATCCATCCATATACCGAAATCACAGTATGCAGCATGAGTGTAGGGCAGTGTCCAGTGATCACAAATTCACTCAATTTAGAGGTTTGTTGTATGTGGTGACCCTAGTAGGAATATGTGGTGACCACATTAGACTTCATGCACAGTCCCTTTGCAAACTTATTCTGGAAATGTGAAGTGTGTGTTGGTGTTGGTTTGGATGGGCATGATGTCGACAGAAAATGCGTTAGATCAGATTTTAGAGTCCATGAGTGTAAGGCAGTGTCCAGTGATCACAAATTCACTCAACTTAGGGCATTGTTGTATGTGGTGACCACATTATAGTTCCTACACAGTCCCTGTGCAAACTTATTATGTAAATGTGAAGAGCGTGTTAGTGTTGGTTGAGTTGGGCATGATGTGGGCAGAAAGTGTATTATATCAGATTTTGAGAGTCCACGAGTGTAGGGCAGTGTCCAGTGATCAGAAATTCACTCAACTTAGAGGATTGCAGTATATGGTGACCAAAGTAGGAACATGTGGTGACCCACATTAGACTTCTTGTACACACCCAGTGAAAACTTAATTCGTGGGAATCTGTTTTTAGGTGATGTTCTTTGCAACGGGGTTGTTCATGGTTGATCAACTTCAAAAGAATGGAAGGGCCCAACGTTTTTCCTTTAATCCTTTTTTTGTTGTGAGTGGACTGTGGAATTTAAGTTGTTGTTTTCATATGTATACTTTCTATTAATAACACTACATTTTTTGTTGCACAAAGGATCGTGTTATTGGAGAAATGAAAACAACTTCAGAAAAGAAAGAGTGGGACACAAAGGATTACTGTTCGTTTGCAAAAGATTTGATTCCATTTGAATCACTATCATATTGCGATTTTATAAGTTTGTATTATATAATTTTCTATAATGATTTTGGGGCATAATTTTTTATGTGTTTAATTAAGTTACATTATTCACTTATTCATCCCAACGGTGCACAATGACCATTGGTGGGTCTACGCGTTTAATTTTCATAGTAGGGAATTGCATGTCTTGGACCCCCTCGGCCATAGAAGGGGAAAACGGGTTAGTATTTTTGTTATTTTTATGAATATTCATATGTAAATATTTTTATGTGTTTTCCTGTATGTAGTTATGATTGTGGAGTATTGGTTTAGAAATATATTGAGTTGTGGAATGGTACGGTTGACTATGACGGGAAGACGATGCCTGAATACAACAACGTACGTATTTGTTCCCTTCACTAGTAGAGTACAAGTTATAAGTTTTATTCTGCACTGAAAATTGATTTTCAAAATTAATTTCAGGACGAGCTTCAAGCATTTCGTCAGGAAATGGATTTTAATTGGGTCCTTGATGCACGTAATGCAGAACGAGAAAATTTGTTGAGGGAGTTCAACTTTCGTGGAACATCAGAATGATGGTGGTTGAGAGTGCGTTGCATGTGAATCTGCATGTTCTGCAATTGTGTAGTTATTCATTACATGTTTTAGTGTATCCTAGGAGCATTCATAACTGTAGAAACATAATGGATTACGTACACTTCCATTGAGTTGAACAATGTGCGAACTTTTTAATGCTAAGAATTGAAGACGAATATTGTTGTACCATATAATGCAACAAACCTTCTAATTACAGTTAAAATTAGTTTCCATCATTTGTAATTATAATGACAAGTTTTTCCAGAAATGATTTTATTCGTATTCAAACCCAAAGGGTCCATTAGCAAGTGTCACATACTGTGAAAGGTTAATTTAACGGTCTTTCGTGGTTAAGTATGACTTCGTTCTTAGTTCGTTGGACTCAGTCAAAAAAAAGTTATAAATATTTACATTTGTCCATTTTGCTACACTAAAATAAGTTTAAAGTTAACAATATTAAGTTAAAGTTTAAAATTTGGCAACTTTTTTACCAAGTCTTTGGGTAAAACATAAACAACTACGATCAAAGTGAGGAAGACAAAATTTCATGATAATATGCCTAAGCAACATTCCATCCAAAAATTTTCGTGCAAGCTCAAATGGACCCCCCTTCAGCACTGGCCTATTTTCGCTCAATCCAAAAAATTTCGTGTAAGCTAAAATGGACCCCTTCAGCACTGGACTATTTTCGCTCAATCCAAAAAAATTCGTGCAAGCTAAAATGGACCCCTTTAGCACTGTCCTATTTTCGCTCAATCCAAATTATTTTCGCGCAAGCTAAAATGGACCCCTTTAGCACTGCCCCGTTTTCGCTCAATCCAAAAATTTTCGTGCAAACTAAAATGGACTCCTTCAGCACTGAACTATTTTCGCTCAAACCAAAAATTTTCGTCCAAGCTAAAATTGACCCCTTTAGCACTGCCCTATTTTAGATCAATCCAAATTATTTTCGTGCAAGCTAAAATGGACCCCTTCAGCACTGCCCCGTTTTCGCTCAATCCAAAAAAATTTGTGCAAGATAAAATGGACCCCTTCAGCACTGGCCTATTTTCGCTCAATCCAAAATATTTCGTGTAAGCTAAAATGGACCCCTTCAGCACTGGACTATTTTGCTCAATCCAAAAAATTTTGTGCAAGCTAAAATAGTCCCCTTCAGCACTGCCCTATTTTCGCTCAATCCAAATTATTTTCGTGCAAGCTAAAATGGACCCCTTCAACACTGCCCCGTTTTCGCTCAATCCAACAATTTTCGTTCAAGCTAAAATGGACTTCTTCATCACTGTCTTATTTTCGATCAATCCAAATTATTTTCGTGCAAGCTAAAATGGACCCCTTCAGCACTGCCCCGTTTTCGCTCAATCCAAAACTTTTCGTACAAGCTAAAATGGCTTTCTACCTTAATATAACCGTAAACAACATTGTTAAGGTATGTGGCTATCATTATAACTATAGTACAAACAACTGTGCCTTTTGTTACAATATTCATGCCTATAGGGAGATGGGACCTAGAGAACTATTGAAGTCTTCTTCTCCTCCCTTCGGTCGGTCAGGTGACTGGGTGGTGAGTTGGGATTCTTCTCGTCCTCCTACTTCTCCTTCGGCACTCGGCCTCGGCTGAACACCGGATGGTGGGGGTACCTGCGAAGGCACTCCGACGCTCAAGTCAGTAAAGCGGGTGGTCAACTCTCAGGTAGGTGAACAATAATAAATGACATACCTTTCTCCTTGGGATGCGTGCTATTTATATTATTGTAATGGGCCTACCTTGTTAGGCCCGTTTATCGAGGTGGATACCGCTTAGGGTTGCATTACCTAATTCTTCATGATGGATTAGCTTCACTGATCTCGGTTTGAGCGTTAATTTTAATAGGGTTCGGCCGTCGGCCAAGCTCCCATGGTATGGGTCGGCCATCGGCCAAATCCTTGTGGTCTTTGCCGCCTCGACCAAGTTTTCTGAGGTCTCGGCCAAGTGGGTCTGAGGTCATCCGGCCAAACTTCTCAAGTCTCAGCCAGGTTCCCCTGGTTTCGGCCAAGTGGACTCGACCTCGGGCATCCAGGTGGGTCCCGACCTCGCCCATACCGGTACACTTGCCCCCAGGCTCAAGGGCATATGTGCTAAATATGTTCGATGAGTCTTTAATGATGAATGTCGGTCGGCCTCCCTTAATCGTGCGGCTATTTCATTTGTCGAGGTGTGACGTGACCTAGGCGGCGTGACGTGACCCTAGGTGACGTGACATGATTGGCATTAATGAGGGGTTTTTTGGGCGGGAAGCGTAGTGGACCGTTGGATCTCTTGGATCTAACGGTTGAGATTGGCGCGTTGGTTCAGGATCCGAGGCCCATGGGCCTTATAAATAGGGGTCTCTAACAGTGTCGAAACCTTGCATTTTCTAAGTGAGTTTATCTAATAGTCGAGCCTTCCTTCGTCCACTGCTCTGAGAACCGAGTGACCCTTCGGCCTCTTTAGCAAGCTTTGCCTTCGCTTCCCCTTTCTTTTTTCCACAAAGGTTAGTGATGTCAACCGTGTCTCGGCCAACATCCTCTTCGTCCGGCCATTCTTCTCCCTCTCTCGGTCGCCCCTCTCGTGCCCTCGGGCTTTCTTCCTCTTCGTCAACTTCTTCGTCAACCTCCTCTTCATCAACCTCTTCATCTGCCACCGATTCTTTATCGGCTGGGGTGGCCGAGGTGCCACCCATGGTAGAGGTGGTTAGGGGGGACGACCCGGTTAACGCTGTTGACCGATCGGATTCTCCCCTTACCACCGTGGTCGCTCGACCGGACTCTCCCCCCGCCAGCGGTAGCGACCGGCCGGGATCACCCCCGACGGCCGTTCCACTCGCGGATTTTAGTTGGGTGGATCCTAGTGTTGTTGATTTCTCGTCCTCTTATGATACCGAGAAGTCTGTGGCCAAGTTTTTGGCCAAGTACCCAGTGTTGAAAGCGTGCGAGGACTCCAACGATTCTAGGGATCCAGATTACTTTAGAATCTTGCCTTGTGGTCCGACCGAGAGGGTGTGTATGGATCGGGCTAATGCCAGTCCTCCCTTTTTTTACATGTATACTTGCTTTTTTCAGATCTTCATGTGTCCCTCCCTTTCGACGAGTTCACAATGGGCGTCCTTCGGGCGCTCAACGTGGCGCCCACCCAAGTGCACCCAAATACGTGGGCGTCCCTTCAAGCATTTCGTTTGCTGTGTGACGCCATGTGGCTTCGCCCCACCCTTCTTCTTTTCTTTGTTATTATGGTTCTTACCCCGGTCGTCTAGCCTCTTGGCTCTCTTTGGCCGAGCAGCCGGGACGTGTATTGTTCGACCCCTTTGCGGTCTCGTATAAGCGGTTTAAGGAAAGGTTTGTCAAGGTCGTCATTCGGCCCGAGGCGACGGCTTTTTTCTTTGACCGAGCCGGTCGGTCTCGGTTCCCCTTACATTGGACCTCCAAACCCACAGGATTTAAGTTTTGGCCGAGGCCGACGGAGAGTGAGGAGGAGTTGGAGATTCTGTCCTTCTTCGACGCACTCCCAAGGAAGCTTCCTTGTCGATCGCTGATCGGTGCATATACCGAGACAGCGCGTTGGGCGGCCATTAGGGGTATGGGTTCGCGTTTTTGTTGTGCCGGTCGATATTTTCTTTTACGTTTTCTAACTTGTGTTTTTGTTGTGCAGCTACAATGATTCAAGAGAAACCGGCCGGCGTTAGCGTCCTCGACGAATACCGACAGAGGGCGGCCGAACGAAAGGGACGTCGAAGCATCGACGTTCTTCCTGCAAACACTCCGGCCACCCCAGCTGAGAGGGACCCGGCCGGCCCTTCCCGCAAGTCCAAGAAAAGGGAGATGGGACCTAGAGAACTATTGAAGTCTTCTTCTCCTCCCTTCGATCGGTCAAGTGACTGGGTGGTGAGCTGGGATTCTTCCCGTCCTCCTGCTTCTCCTTTGGCACTCGGCCTCGGCTGAACACCGGATGATGGGGGTACCTGCGAAGGCACTCCGACGCTCAAGTCAGTAAAGCGGGTGGTCAGCTCTCAGGTAGGTGAACAGTAATAAATGACATACCTTGCTCCTTGGGATGTGCACTATTTATATTATTGTAATGGGCCTACCTTGTTGGGCCCGTTTATCGAGGTGGATACCGCTTAGGGTTGCATTACCTAATTCTTGATGATGGATTAGCTTCATTGATCTCGGTTTGAGCGTTAATTGTAATAGGGTTCAGTCGTCGGCCAAGCTCTCATGGTATGGGTCGGCCATCGGCTAAATCCTTGTGGTCTTTGCCGCCACGGCCAAGTTTTCTGAGGTCTCGGCCAAGTGGGTCATCGGCCTCGTCATCCGGCCAAACTTCTCAAGTCTCAGCCAGGTTCCCCTGGTTTCGGCCAAGTGGACTCGACCTCGGGCATCCAGGTGGGTCCCGGCCTCCCCATACCGGTACAAAATCAAACAATTCACAATTAATGTATTCTGTAAATGTGCTTCTGCAATAAACTGACTTTGGGTCAACAAAAGGAACATAACAAGGACAAAAAACATCCATTATTCCCCACCCCACCCTAACCAATAACAAAACAAACCTAACATTTTAACAAAAAGTTACCCTGCCTCTGTGATACAACTATAATGTGGGTCACCATATATTCCCTCTAGTGGTGAGTTCGCACTTTCCTACTCTCATGGGTTCTAAAGAACCCATTTAACCCACTTTCTCCCCACCTCATGGCCCACCCTTCACCAACATGAACACTCACTTCCCATATCTAGAAAAAAAATTCACTGGGTCTGTGCACGAACTGTAATGTGGGTCACCACATATTCCCTATATGGTCACCATTTGATGATATTGTCTTAGTTGAGAGAATTTTCTGCCCACTTCACACTACTCTAAACTCATGGCCTCTAAAGACCTCAATTAAACCACTTTGTCCCTAGCCACTACAACCAAGATGAACACTCACTTCCCATTTCCAAAAAAAGTTTCCCGCAGGAAGTGTAATCTGGGTCACCACATATTCCCTATAGGGTCACCATTTGATGATATTCTCTTAGTTTACTGAATTTTGTGCCCACTTCACAGTGCTCTACACTCATGGACTCTAAACACCTCAATTGAACTACTTTGTCCCATGCTCATGCCCCACTAAAACCAACACAAACATTCACTTCCCATTTCCATAAAAAGTTCCACTGTTGGGTCTATGCAGGAAGTGTAATGTGTGTCACCACATACTCTTACTAGGGTCACCACGTACTACAACCCTCTAAGTTGACTGAATTATTGCTCACTTGAAACAGCCTTGCACTCATGCCCTCTAAAGATCTTATCTAACACACTTTCTCCCCACATCATGCCCATCCCAACAAACATCAACACTCACTTCATATTTCTATAAAAAAGTTTCACTGGGTTTGTGCAGGAAGTGTAAAGTGGGTCACCACATACTCCTGCTAAGGTCACCACATACTGCAACCCTCAAAATTCACTGAACAATGTCGTTACTTCACACGGTCCTACTTTCATGGCCTATAAAAAACTGATTTAACCCACTTTCTCCCCACCTCCTGCCCCTCCCCAACCAACATCAACACTAACACTCTCTTTTTACCTTTCTTATCCATGTCAACATTACAAAATTTCCTTAAAATTTTTGGTACCTCTTCAACTTAACATTCTAAACAAAAAATCTTCATTATTTATACACCAAGACACATATTTCCAACAACAATATTTTCAACAAAAAATTTAGTCATACTCAAGAAAAATGGGTCTCGATTTTTGGACAACTCTAAATGAGTTGCTCTACCGATCCCTTTTCTTTGTGTATCATAACATGCTACTATAAAATAAAATACTACAATATTAGTCAAATACATAATCACAAAGTAAACTCAACGTGAAATACGAATATACATTTATCTTAACAGTGTGTGCAAAAAATTAGCTTTGGGTCACCACAGAACAAATAACCCAAATGACCCAACAACAAAAATCACACAAGATCAATGTTATCCTAAACCCTAAAGAAATGAAAAAAATAAATGTATTACCTTTGAAAAGAGGATGCCCAAGAGGAAAACGCCACCCAACCACCGTGAAAGGAGGATGTCTTCGCCACCAAACCACCCTGAAAACAGATGGACCATGAGGACGACAAACACTGCTGCAGAAAAACGTTGCGGAGAACTTGGAAGAAATGCCTTGCATTGAACTTGGAAGAAATACCTTGCGGAGAACTGGAAGAAGATGTAGAGGACAAAGATGTAGAGGACAAACAGAAACGTAAATTCAACCCCAATTTCTCTTTCTTAAAACCTAATTTCACATTCTGAAGCACTCAAATACTAAATGTTCAACTTTTACGTGGACTCCACAACCTAAATAAAATAATATTTTTTTGTGCCACGTTGGGAGTTGTATGGTGAAGCAACTCATTTAGAGTTGTCCAAAAATCGGGACCCTAGCGCAATAATGAAATATTTCTATAATAATATTTATAAGAAAACAGATAACGAAACTTTCGTAAACAAAAATTCTAAACTTGTCTTCATTTTGTATCATATCCTAAAAAATAGTAAAAACAACTACTTTACACCTATTTACTGTTTTTTAAAATAAATTATTACATTATAATAAAATAATAATTTATTTAAGTATCAAAATAAATGTAAGAGTACTATCATTAATCTATCCAGAAAGAGATCTCTCAACTATAGAATGAATTTGCTGACAAATCAACTAACTTCTCAAATAATTAATAGACGCTACCTCTTTTCATTATTTTCTATTCAGTTATTTATATCTAATCGTTATAGTTTGATCATAATGTCTGTTCAAGTATAATTCCAAGAAATAAATATATTATGTATTTAATAAAAGTATTTATCATATTAAACAATAGAAACATTAGCATTAATTTTTTAAATTGGAAATATTTTTTAACCAAGGGACCCTTATAATTTAATTCAGGTTCCATAATTTTAGCCATGTCAAAATTAAAATACTGCTTCAAAAAATCAAACTTGTCAATACCAAGCCTCATATTTGGAAAGTTATACAGAGTGACCAAGTGTTATCTGCATGAAATAATGAATATTTTGTGTTTTTTTTTTCTTCGAGGAGGGAAAGGGCAAGTTGGCCAAATGCATGTTTGACAAGATATAATGATACTAAATTGATTGGTACATTCATGAGAGAAAGCATTAAAGTACCATGTGATTCACATATACAAGCTATTGATTGGATTGAACAGTCGTCTAATAAAATAAATTGACTTGCATATTCTTGCTCATGTTATTCACACGAAGAGGTTTTAGAGTATTCAATGGTTATAGAGATTATGCCACACCAAATTTATTTTGTGGATGCACTCTCATAATAGCAATGACTTACCCTTAAGCCCTATAAAATGGAGATTTCTCTTTTACCACTACTATGAAGACTTTTGTTCATATACTATTATAACATTGATTTACTTATTGATGTGGTTTTAGTGCATGTATAAGGGCTTTCAAGAGACAAGTTTATTTTATTTTATTTTATTAATAAAATTCATGTTAGACAACATGTGTTATCTCATAAAAAATAATATAAAATTAAAAAATAAACAAAAATATAAAGGAACTAAATCAAATCTATATAAAAAAAAACTTTTAAGAACAATCTAAACAATATTATATTGAAAATTTAAACTAAAAAATAAATATATAAAAATAAGAAAATAAACAAAAAAATATTTTATAATACATAACTTCTAAACACAACAAAGAAAAATATCTCAAAAATCTAATATGATAGATTCTTATTTATTCAACAATAATAATAAAATTTTATAATATTATTGCACATCATTATTATTATTTTTTTCTTAAATGATTTGTTATTTTATATGCTATGGTTATCATTAAATGTTTTGAAAATAAGGAGAGGGAGGAGGGACACTTGGTGTTGTAGGGAGTGACCAGTATTGTAATTGAAAGCTTACTGCGAGGTCAAACCATACATGTATGGTACAAAAAATCTCTTTCCACACTCTTTTATAAAAGCTATTTTACTCTTAGATACTTAATAATTTTAAACAATTTATACTCTTTAGGTTGTATTGAGGAGTTAGATCCATAAAAATACTTAATAACGCGATGCTCTTAGTATTCGATATAGTTATTTGAAGGATTTATATTTTTTCAGACATCAAAAAACTTAACTTTTAGTTAATTCAAAATTCTCATAAAGTTTTATTGGTGGATCAAACAATTTCACTTCATCTTCTACACGTAGAGTGATATTATATCACTTCATCGTCTATATATAGAATGATTTTAAAGACATCCTATTAAGTAAAATATATTACGAAAAAGTAAGTTTTTTTCATTATAAAGGTATAAAAGTGATATTTTAAAACATGACTTTTATTATGTTTTTTTTAAAATTTTTATTTTCATGGAAGTTGTGCTTCTTATAAAAATTAGTATAATTTTTTTTATTGATTTGAACTCGTGTTTACAAACAAAAATTCGCACTTTTTTTTTTTGCAATAGTGCAGTTTTTTAAAAATTTGATTTTTCAATTTATTTTAAATTTTTTATGTTAAAATATGTAATAAACTTTTTTAAAAAATTAATAAATTGACCAAAAATATGATTTAATTTTTTTTTTACTTTGCATGAGTACAAACTATAATTAATTTTAAAAAAATAATTATATTTTTGAACATAAAAAAATTAAAAAATTAAAAAAAAATAGGAAAGATGAATTCTTGTTTGATCGACCATACTTAATTTTTTCTTTATATTTAATCGTATTTTTAATTGAATAAATTGATCAAAAAGTTTCTTTTATAAAATCTTAAATAAAAATATACTTAATTTTTTTTTAAAAAATATTACCTATCTCTACATAAAAAAAAAAATCAAATAAACTTATATAATTACAAAATTAAAAAACTAGAAAAAGTAAAGTCGTGTCGCGACTTAACATTAATAATAAAAAAAATCTATAAGGCCGATTGTTACTAACCAAACTTCTATTAAAGTAAAATCGTGATTTATAGTATGAATTGTCTAATTTCGTAATATTTTAAAAAATTATCCATTATTATGGTAGATTCTAAAAGAAAATTACACTTTTACGGGAAAAAAAAATATAAAAGAATGAATTGCTTTAGTTTTTATGCAAGTCTTCTACAATATCCCTTCCATCGTCCCTGCTAAATTTGAGTAGGCCACCATAGCAATTTTTTTCACAAGTTCCTATGTTCACATAATAATTTTATTTAAATTTGCGCAATTGCGAACTTTTAATTTAACTATACATATATAGTTGTATATGATTAAAATTTAATGTAAGAGAAAAATATAAAAAAAAAGGAGAAAATACGATAAAAAAAAATACAATAAATGTATGTTAATAATAATTTCTCTCTTCCCAAACTTTTGATATTTAGCCTCTTCCGAATTCTTGATGTTTTTTATACTCAAGTTTCATTAATTATTATTTTTTACATATACCCATACTTAAATAGTAGATGCTAGCTATATTTTTGTGTTATAATAATTAAGCTGTAAATATTACATGATAGTATTTTAATTTTTGAAACTGTAGGTTATAATTCTTATTCATATATATATATATATATATATATATATATATATATGTTATTGGGCCAGTAAGATTTATGTTTAATTGAAAATAATTAGATTTAAAAAAGATTATTTTGTAAATTGTTTGAAGAAAGTTGTAAAGTTTTGAAAAGTAAATTATGTGTTGACATAAATTCGGATACACCTAGAGCAATGTAGGTGATGAAATTGAAAAGTAGGGGTTGCCCCACGTGGAAAAACCAAAAGGTTAAAAGGCACCTCTCCACCAATTGAGTGGTACTTAATTTGTCAGAGTTTAAAAAAAGGTTAAGCAAAGGAATGGAGAGACTGTGAAGGAAAGCAAGCTATAGCGAGGGAGGGAGGGAAGGTGTGGTTGAAGGCAAATATTAATGGCAAAGTGTATGGTGGCAGATGTACATTGAAGAAGTGCAATAAAAGGTGGATTGTTTCAGTTGGGTAGGTCTCAGTTTTTATAATGCTTTCATTTAAGTTTCAACTTTGAGAGCTAACCAAGTTCCCTTTCTTTCCACCTCACTCACAGATTCTCTCCTCGTTGGTTCAAAGTTTTTTGTGCCACCCCAGAAGTGTTGAAACTGCATGTGTGGTGGTGCTAGCTTCATCATGCGCCATCAGTGCATAAGCAGGCAATCATGATGATGACGGTGAAGCTTCAAAAGGGTATCTGAGCAGCTCCACCTTAATTGATCTCAACAACTCCCCTCCTTGCCATTAATATTATTAAACTAGAGAGAGATAGAGGGAGCCTTCTCTCCTTTCTTTTCTCTCAACAAGTCCTTGTCCAACTTTCTTTTCTCGGTTCAGTGTTTAGGCTTGGAAATAACCATGAAAGTCAGATTTTCTTTGTGCCGTTTGCTTTGCTAGTAATGGTTTCCTAGCTTTACGTTTTTGTTTTGCCCATCTTTTTTTTCTTGGCGCTGAAAAAGATATGGGTATTACTGGGAGAAAGAGAAGGTGCTCCTGTTCAGCTCCTTCTCCTTGTGAGGAACGTCTTCTTCTTCTTCTCTTTTTATTTGTTGCCATGCTTCTACAAAGGGCTATGGTTGAATCCAGACCGCTTAATTACACCAGACACAGGCAAACCAGTACCCTGAGACTTGAAAGGATTAGCAGGCACTTGGACAAGATCAATAAGCCTCCTGTGCTCACCATAGAGGTACTAATAATATTGTTAATATATATTATTATTATTTTATATTTTTTATATACATATATTTTAGGGTACGTTTATGAGTGGTTGAGATTTTAATGGCCACATAAATGTTCATTATTACGTAACATTAAGTATTCTTTTGGCGTGGGATCGCATTGCAGAGTCCAGATGGAGATCTTATCGATTGTGTTCACAAAAGAAAACAACTGGCTTTAGATCACCCCCTTTTAAAGAATCACAAGATCCAGGTATACGTGTACAACAAACCTAATTAATTTCTCCTCTTTATTTGCTTTCCTTGTACTTCACTCATGTTCATCTACTTGTGGTGATCCCCAAAAGCACTGCTATTTGTTAAAAGTATGGTGTTAAATATTTGATGGATGTAATAGAAAATGCCAACGGAGATGCCAAGAGGGATGAAAGTGAATAGTAGGAGTGATAATGAAGAGGAAGGAGAAAGCATGAGAGTGAGAGAAGACGCATGGCAAATGTGGCACTTGAATGGGACACGGTGTCCAAAGGGAACGGTTCCAATACGACGGAGCACAGTGCATGACGTGGTGAGAGCAAAGTCTTTGTATGATTATGGGAAGAAACGTTCACAACTTCCTCTCTCTCGGCGCAACGATGCCCCCGATGTTCTCAGCGCCAATGGCCATGAGGTGCCTCCGTCTCTATCTTCTAACATCTATACTTTTAATACTATATCATATGTCATTGAAGTGTGGTATCCAGTCCATGTGCCTAGGTTTTATTATTGATTATAAATTTGTGGTAAGCAGCATGCAATCGCATATACTGGATCATCGCAAGAAATGTACGGGGCAAAGGCAACAATAAACGTATGGGATCCATCAATTCAAGTGATGAACGAATTTAGTCTATCACAGCTTTGGATTCTTTCAGGATCCTTCGATGGCACTGATCTTAATAGCATCGAAGCTGGATGGCAGGTACTTGTTCCAATTCCAACACTCTTTTGTCCCCCTATCTATTTTATCATCATCATATACCCTTTCTTTAATCTTAGGAAAAGGGTGAATTCCCATTAAAATATCATCAATTAATTGGAATGCATGTGATACACGACACATTACATTAATGCAATTAATGGTAGGAAATAGTTTCTAATTTTGTGAAATATTGGATCTCTGAAGCTTTGATCATTGTACTAGTCAGGTCAGTCCGGAGCTCTATGGTGACAGCAGACCCAGATTGTTCACTTATTGGACGGTTAGCATTTCTTCCTTTTTCCTCATTCTCATCAATTTATATATGTATTCTTCAGCACATCTTATAAAACCTTTAACCTAAAAGAATACAACACTTTCATTTTCTGATCGCTAGTTTTTCTTTAGGATATTTTATGAACTTCACTCTTCTCATAATGTTCAGTCACATAGCATGCTTATTTTAGAAAGATAAAAATAAAATTTAGTTAATGGGTCATATAATATTATGGTAGATCTTTATGAGATAAAAAAATTGTGTTTTCTTCTCATTGTTATAACCGTATCATATATTATTCAATAACGTGACTGTCCTAGTAAAGAAACACAATAGTTCATTTTTCTAGTATGTTTTCTGCATGTTTTGTTTTTGTTAATATGACTCACTTGATGACATTAATTACTGTGGTCCTTAATTAGTCTAGCCGGATAACAATCAAAGGTTGACTTTACGAACTTTTTATATAACTAACTTAAAGACTGCACTTCCATACCTTCTTATGTGATCTCATATATTTTTTATATTTCAAAAATATTTTTTTTTAATATTTTGGATTACATAATTCGAAATTTTTTTTCTACATCTAGAATTAGCTTTCAGATTATGTAATCCGGAAGCCTTTTGTGATTAGCTTCCGGATTACATAATCCAAAAATCTTTTCTATACATAAGATTAGCTTCTAAATTATGTAATCCGGAAGTCTTTTTTATCAGATGTGTGATTAGCTTCCGGATTACATATTCTGGAATAACTTCCGGATTCCGGATTATGTAATCCGGAATATATCCAGATTACATAATCCATAGGCTTATTTCAAATGCAAAAAATAGTTCTGGATTTTATAAATCTCAAACACTTCCGAATCCAAAACATCTTCCGGATTATGTATGGAGGTGGCACAAAAAAGGAGAAAATGGTATTTTTACATTTAATATGGAAGTGGGAGAAGGTATGGAGGTGTAGGAAGAAAGAGTCCTAACTTAATCTTCAGTTGAGATTATTTATTTGGGCTATGACTTGGGTCTGATCTTTTAACAACCAAAACTATATGTGGTGAAAATTTGTAAATGGCCTAGCTATGGTGAATGGCTGTTTCTTCCAGCACATCCATAACTTCTTCTGGCACTCCTAATTCAGGCAAAACAACAATTTGTCCTTAAAAAATCAATATAAAGAGCATTTTTTATATTTTAAAAAGTATGGGATATCACAAGAAATTATGGGTGCATGAAGAAACAACCATGGTGAATTAATACACTACGTAGTTACTTATTTTTTTTCTTCGAGTAGAGTTAGATAATAATAATATATCGTGTAGAGTGGCAACTTAGAAGGTAAAGTGATAATTAGTCAGATTTCCACTTAATATACCCAAAAGAAAAAGAAAAGGCTGGATGGAGAAAAGTGTACATATAGCTGAAGAATTTAGATCTTAATAATCCAAAAAATATGTATATATGATTAAATTATAGAACTAGAATTAATTTATTAATAGTATATATCTCAATAAATATATTTTTTGTACTAACATTATCATGTCATGTAAATTAATATGAATTAAGTGTAATCCCATATAACTATATATGAATTTTTTTGGTGACGCAGAGTGATTCATATCGTGCAACCGGATGTTACAACCTTCTGTGTGCTGGCTTTATTCAAACAAATAGTAGGATAGCCATTGGAGCTGCCATTTCTCCCGTCTCTTCTTATGATGGCAACCAATATGACATTACCATTCTCATCTGGAAGGTCAGTATTTGTTCTACACACAAATTCATGAGTGTGCATTTCATAGACATGACAAAGTCTAAGAAAAAATATCTATAACATATAATGTTTGGTTGAAAAGGATAGTTTTTTGACATGTTTAATTTTTGTTATGAATAAGGATCCAAAAGTGGGGAATTGGTGGATGAGTTTTGGTGACAAGACATTGGTGGGGTATTGGCCCGCAGAGCTATTCACACACTTAGCAGACCACGCAACGATGGTGGAGTGGGGAGGGGAGGTGGTGAACTCACGCAGCAATGGCCAACACACCTTCACCCAAATGGGGTCTGGACACTTTGCGGAGGATGGTTTCGGAAAAGCAAGCTACTTCAGGAACCTTCAGATCGTAGACATGGATAACAGTCTGAGTTCTGTGCAGAGCATCTCAACCTTGGCCGAAAACACAAACTGTTACGACATCAAGAGCTTCTACAGCAAAGAATGGGGCACCTACTTCTACTATGGTGGGCCAGGGAACAATCCACAGTGCCCCTCATAGTACAACACAAGTACATATAAATTGTCATGGACTACAAATACACTTCTTTCAAATTGCTCCATATCTAAGTACCAAAAAAAAACAAGTTCTTCTCATATATCTTTCTGTTTCATTCTTTATTTGTACGTAATTATAGAATTAATACTCTGATTTTTCCCTTCTTGTTTCTACCACTTCACTGTTTTGTTTGTTTCAATCGCCGCAAGGCTGGGAAAGGAAATTTTGAGATGTAGTCAACAATATAAATAAGGAATCGAAGACATGGATTTAAAAAAAATGATTGCAAATGACAGGTTTTGAATTTAAACATGATATCTGAAATTTTACTCACGGACGATCTCTTTCTTTATAATTATAAGTTTTATTTATAAATAAAAGACTTTTATGTAACTACCCCGAATAATAGCCTGATACATCCTTAACTCGTTTTAATGTTCATAATTCGTATTCGAACTCTTAATGTCACAACGAAACAATGATGACTCTTTTTGAAGTCAAATAGCTGATTAATTATCATAATGATTATCTTAAAGTTTCATTAATAACCATTATCCAAGAGTCTATAAATATGAATATTTTCAAGGAAGTAGACACAATTCTCTTACTCACATTTTACTACATACTATCTTACTTAAACACCATTTTTCAGGTGAACCATCACAACGTTAGATACTCTTTATCAACATGGGCCATACACAAAAACAACATGACTGCCCAACATGAAGCCATTCTCCAAAGAAATGAGGAGAATATGCAAAAAAAAAAAATCATGGAGAAAGTCCTCAGACATATGCAAGACAAGACGGAGAAAGATACTTTGAAAGAACAACACAGAGTGGAAACCAAACAACACCGAGCTGAAATACAAGTATTGTAGGACAAGCTCGTATGGAGGAATGATGATTATATTTGGAATGGTAGGGATATTACCGAACAAACAACGGAATCCCAATCACGATCACTAGTGTCCTCTGTCCGACAAGAACGTACTCCTTCTTGTACACACACCAAGGTCATCATGGAGAGAGACTCGTTACACGCCAATACCGAGATCCTCGTGGAGAGAAACTCGAGGGTATGAGCAACAATTGTTTAAAGCAGTACCCAATCCTCCCCTTAACGAAACAATGAAGGCCAATTTGGAAGGTTTCCACCCTTTCACACCCAGAGTCATAAGAACTCAGTTACCTCGAAAATGGAAGTGGTCGAGCCTAGAAAAATACAATAGGACCATAGATCCCAATGCTCATGTCAAAGCATACATGACCCAAGCAAACTTGTTCTCCAAATGCATGATCGTGCATAGCCAACTTTTTCCAACCACGTTAGTCGGGGTAGCCTTGGAATGATACTATTCCTTGTCAAGGAACTCAATAGACTCCTTCAACACCTTTTGTGCACGTTTTCTAGCCAGATTCGCCGATTGCAAATCTATAATTGCAACATTGGCATCATTACGCAACATGGTGCAAGGAGAAGAAGAACGTATTCGATAATACATGACACGGTTCGCCAAGGCTACACTAAATATTCCTGATTTGCACCCGATAGTCACCATTCACACTTTTCTCATAGGATTTCGTCCAGGGGAGTTTTTGGACACCCTTTTGTTAGAATGTATGGCTTTAAACGAGAGGGGGGATGAATTGTTTAAAGGGGGTTTTCGCAAACTTTTTAAGCTAGAATGAAATTCTTTGCAAGAAACCAGATTAGGAATTCAGTTAGCTAAGAAACAAAGCTCAAAACAGCAAAGCACCAGAAAAACAATCGGTTGTTTCTACGAAACAATCGATTGTTTATACCAGTAAAATAATAACAACTGAATTTAAAAGAGTTTGAGAGAAGAAAGAAATACACAAACAGTTTATACTGGTTCACTCTTAAACCAAGAGCTACATCCAGTCCCCAGAATCCACTGGGCAATCCATTAAGCAATCAATTACATATTACACACAAACACCACCAAAGAAGTGACCTTGATCCCCTCAAGAAACACACTTCCTTTGGCTCAACACACCCACCAAGAATGTTGATCTTGACAACCTCAAGAGCACACAACCCTTCTTGGCTTTACAACACCAGAATGTACAAAGTATTCAGAACGAATTACACTTGTTACAGAATGAACTGAAATCAATACAGATGTAATCTTATTCCACTCTCTCTTGAGAAAACCAAAGCTCAAAGGTGAAAACTCAAATCTTGAAAGCAATCTCTGAAAAACTCAAATCTATTTTTTTTTTGTTATAAAACATTAACAAATTATTTATAGCTTTCAAATATTGGTCAAAGCATTTAAAACAGGAGCGCACTCAGTTTGAAAATCATTTAAAGCACACTTAACTAACAAAACAGATTCTGTTAAGATTTTCAAACAAGCAATCGATTGATTTCTCGAAACAATCGATTGTTTTGGTTTGACAGCAAGTCAACCAACCAAAACAGTTTTCAACCTTTTCAAAAACACCTAAGTGTAAAACAATCAGTTGTTTCGACAAAACAACAGGTTGTTTTTGACTTACTTTGAAAAACACTTTAAACTTAAAATATTTGAAAACACTTAAGCTTTAGATTCAACAAAGAGTGGATTACAAAGATAACTACCCAGATCCTACTCTAAAAACACAGCAGCAACTTCAAGCAACTTCAGCCTTCCATCAAATGCTAGGATTTGGATTCTTCAAAGCTTTTGATCACACTTTATTCAACACCTTTATGCAGATCCTCTTTGATGGCATTCCTATGAGCTCTTCTTTGCATTTTAGTGATGAACTTGCGGAAGCTAGTGGAGGAGATGAAGCAAGGCCTTCCTAGGAAGTATGGGTGCCTTGAAGGTGCATGAGAGTGGGGAATTGGGGAGGTTCGGCCAACCCCTTTGAAGGTGATGAAGTGAAGATTAAAACCTAGATGCTAGGCAAGGAGTAGTGTATGGCACAAATTTGGCAGCATAACAATACTCTATTCAATCTTAAAAATACATGATGTTAGCTCCTCCTTTTATAGGCTAAGGAGGACCATAAAGGTTAACCCTAATGATAAACAAATGCAATCCAAATGAAACCCAAATGACATCACTAGGAACTCATGGCACATGGTCGGCCCTAGAGAAGGAAACCTTCTAGAAACGTAGCAAATCTAGGTCAAATCCTCATGGAATCAAGTTTGTGCTATTTACACCACAACTAATATTAAGTTACTCTTGATGGGCCTACATGTAGCATATACAAATAGCTCTCTCTTCCATCCGTAGCTTGGTCCAAGTCTTCATGGATTCTCTTGGCCATGGACCTAGTAATTGGTCCTAGACGCTCTTCCCTTTGCCTTAGACGCTCTTGGTTTGCCTTTGGATGCTCACGTCTTGGCTCTAGACGCTCTTGGCTTGGCTCTTGTCTTTCATGGGAGGTTGAGCTTGGCCCTCTTCCATCATCTCCTCCCCCTTGGAAAGGATTTGTCCTCAAATCCACGTCATCCTTGTCTTCATTGGTGCCTACAAATGGAGATAGATCAATTACATTAAAAGTATCATGCACTCCATATTCAAAAGGTAGGTCCAATTTGTAAGCATTGTTGTTGACTCTCTTGAGGACTTGAAAGGGTCCATCACCTCGGGGACTTAGTTTGGACTTCCTTTGAGTGGGAAATCTTTCTTTTCGAAGGTGAAGCCAAACTAAGTCTCCTTCTCAAAAATTATTTCTCTCTTCCCTTTTGTACCGCCCAGGTAGTCGGAAGTGATGACGTGGCAGCAAGCTATTATATAGGCGTGTTGAACGGGGCACCTGGCTGGCAGAAGGGAAGGAAGTCGGGGGGCTCGTGTAGTCGCCAGTCATTAAGTTGGCGTGCTCTGATCTCTAGCATACCTAAACCGGTGGTCACCAGGTTTGTGATGAAGTCGCCAGATACGAACCCAGACGACCAAGTGGTCAGATATCGCCGAAAGGAGGACATCGCCGAGGGATCAGGGAAGCTTGTTCCAGGCTTTCGAAGCAGAGGATGAAGTCGTCAGATGGTCATTCCCTAGCTAGCCAGAGGTCGAGGTCGGGGAACAGCTTACCCGGGCATGTACGATGAAGCAAGTGAAGTAGATCATGATGGCGGCCGGCGAGACCACAGGGAAGGTGTGTATGATGACACCCGTACTCGCCACGCAGAAGAGATCACGCTCCAAGGCAGTTATGCGTTGAGTTGTTTCCTGCATAAATGACTTAGCCGAAAACCTGAAAAGTAAGAGGTGACGCCCAAGTCAAGGATGCTCCAGATGGTGACACGTGTACAGCTGGATGCGAGCCACGTGTCCAGATGTGTAACTGTCAGGAGAGAGAAAGTGCACAGGTATATAAGAGATTCTAACGAACTTCTGAGGTACGCGCGTTTTAGAATACTTCTTTTACGCTTGCGAGAACTTGAGTACGCTGAGAGAGAATTTTGCACGGTTCCTGAAGTTCTTAGTTTTCTCTTAGTATTTTGGTGGTTCAGTCGTTGACTTGGGCGTCGGAGCGTGATCGGCCGCAGCGGCGCCGTTCTGTCTTTTGCAGGTTCTTGAGGTGAATCAAGGCGAATGACGGAAGCTAACACGGTGCAAAGTCGATCCATAATTGACGAGGCAAGGCTCTCGCGTCCTGGTCAACAGGCAGGATCATCAGGCGCCCACCGTGGCGCCGTGTAAAACCTGTCCCCATCCACAGCGTGAGTTCTTGGAGTTTCTGCAGTTTCTGTGTGGTTGTGTGCTGGTGCAACCATTTTCCGCCGTTCATTCAAGCTTTGTTCGGTAAATTCGTGTTTTCCACCGTTCGTTCGAAGTTTTGTTCGGTAAATTCGTGTTTCCACCGTTCGTTCGAAGTTTTGTTCGGAGAATTCAGGTTTTTCCCCGTTTGTTTGAGTTCTTGTTCGGTGAGGTGAAGTTTTTCGCCGTTTACGCGAGTTTCAATCGGTGAGATCGAAGCTTCGCCGTTCGTTCAGATTTTCGACCGGTGAATAAGAAGTTTTGGTGGAGGAGTGGTAGGTTCGTGCTGAGATTGCGAGTTTCTGCGAAGGTTTTTGCTGATTGAGATTGCGTTCTTGGAAGTTCTTTGGAGTTCACGAAGTTCTAACCGGTTGATTGCTGGATCGATCGTTGCTGAAGGAGGTTTTGTTTCGTCGCTCGTTGTGTTCTGCTTACTTTTCATGAGAAAGATGAGAAGCAACCGTTCAAGTCCAGTTGTGCCAGTTGCTGCTGAAGGCGCCATGACTATGGCGCAGATGATGGAGATCATGCGTGCGCTGCAGGCGAATGTGGAGGCCTCGCGCATAGAGCAGGCAAAGATGCATGAGGACCTAGTCGCCTCTCAGGCCAGGAATGAAGAGCTCAGCAAAGTGACCGAGGAGTTGCGCCAAGCTCTTCAGGAGTAGAGAGGGCGCCCAGTCGCTGAAGAGGTCGCACCGTCGTCGCCACCTCGCGTTTTTCCCATGCCATTTGCACAGTCGATCACAGACACGCCTATCCCTGCGAGTGTGGTACCCGTGAAGGCTACTTTCACCAGCGTGGAGGATCCTGAGGCACATCTCACCACGTTCCACACGCAGATGATGCTGTCAGGAGGCTCGGATGCTGTGTATTGCAAAATGATTGTTAGCACGCTCCAGGGAACAGCGCTGGAATGGTTTGTGAGCCTGCCTACAGGTCACATAACCAATTTCCAGCAGTTTTCGAAGCTTTTCGTCGAGTAGTACATAGTGAACAAGGCGCCACCTAGGGTGTCTTATGACCTGTTCGACATAAGGCAGTACCAGGGAGAGTCCCTCAGGGACTACTTGAATCGTTTTGGGGCGCAGATGGTCCGCTCGCCGGCCAAGGACGATGAGATGCTGGTATACGCCTTCAAAAAGGGCGTGCTGCCGGGACCTTTCTGCGAGGCACTGATCAGGCCTCACCCCGCCACGTTTGCTGAGGTTAGGCGACTTGCGGTGGCCCACATCGCCGATGAGAGTGAAGTCGCCGAGAAGAGAGGGAGCGTGGCCCCCACTAGGCCACGTGCCCAGACCAGGATCCAGCCACAGAGGGTGCTGGAGACAGCGGCGGCCAAGAGGGATCAAAGGACCCGCCATCCTTATGATCCAAGGAAAAATAAGGGCAGGGGCCCAGGGCGCCCCAGGGAATACAATCGCCCACCGAAGCATAAGTTTGTCATGGGGTTGGCGGACCTGATCGCTATCCCCAATATAGCAGCCAGGCTGAAGGCACCCGAGAAAGTGGGCGACAAGGTGTTGGGACCAAAGCCAGACGCCTGGTGCGAATTCCACCAGGGTTTTGGTCACACCGTCGATTCATGTTTGGCATTGGGATACCAGCTCGACGACCTGGTCAAGAGCGGTTTCCTGAATGATTACCTGCTGGACAGGAGGACGGGGGGCGCGTCGAGCTCCCAGCCGGCGGGTGGTGAGGCTCAGCAGCACGAGATGCCCACTCATGGAGAGATCCACACCATCGCTGGGGTTTTTCGGGTGGTGGATGCACCGCGTCACAGAGGAAGAAATATGCAAGGTCGGTGATGACGGTGGACATGTTCGAGGATCACTCGCCAGATGTGGACATTACGTTCACAAGAGAGGATCTCAGGGACGTTGTGCCTCATGACAACGATCCTATAGTCATCTCGCTTGTCACAGCGGGAAGGAAGGTCAACAGGGTTCTGGTGGACCAAGGAAGCTCGGCAGATGTGAGGCCCTATGGAGGGTGGTTGTATGGGTTTGCTGGCGACCAGGTGGAGGTCAGGGGGTACATAGAATGAAGAACTACATTCACGGATGAGGCGGGCTCGAGGACAGAGAAAATCAAGTACCTCGTCGTGAACGCTCCCTCGGCATATAACATTCTGTTGGGAAGACCAACACTCAGCAGAATAGGAGCTGTGCCTTCAACCAGGCACATGAAGGTGAAGTTGCCATCGATGGAGGGGGTGGTGATCACCATCAAATCTGACCAGAAGGAAGCGAAGAAATGCTATGAGAATAGCCTCAAGAATAAGAGGTCAGTAAGTTACATCACAATGACGCCGCCTCCCGGTGTGAAGCCCCAGCCAACAGAATGGCGAGTTATTAATACGGCGATGGAGGTGGCCGCCGGAGGCGATGTCACCATGCTGGATGCTAAGGTTGAGGAAGAGAACGCCGATCGGGAAGAAGAGGCGAGGAACCGCCCAGAGGAAGCAAGGGACCTGGGAATCGCCAGGGCGGTGATCGCCAGGGAAGCTAGACCCAAACCCGTCGAGGAGTGGCTCGAAAGGGAGATCGGGGGAAAGGTCTTCAAGCTGGGAAGATCCTTGGAGGCTGAGCTCCAAGACCAGATCGCCAAGGTGATAGAGCGGCATCTGGATGCTTTCGCATGGTCTGCTTCAGACATGCCGGGAATCGACCCCGACTTCTTGTGCCACCATCTAGCAACGGACAACCAGGTCAGACCAGTGCGACAGAGAAGAAGGAAGTTTAACGAGGAGAGAAGGCAGGCGATCAGGGATGAAACACAGAAGCTCCTCGCCGCAGGCAGTATCAGATAAGTCCAGTACCCTGAGTGGTTGGCCAATGTCGTGCTGGTGAAGAAAAGCAATGGGAAGTGGCGCATGTGCGTCGACTTCACTGACCTGAACAAGGCTTGCCCAAAGGATTCGTATCCTTTGCCAAGCATAGACGCCCTGGTCGACAGTGTCGCAGGGTGCAAGTTGCTGAGTTTCCTGGACGCCTTCTCGGGGTACAACATGGATGAAGAGAAGACCGCCTTCATGACCGAGAGATCGTGCTATTGCTACAAGGTAATGCCCTTCGGGCTGAAGAACGCGGGGGCCACGTACCAAAGATTGATGGATAGGGTACTTGCACCAATGCTGGGAAGGAATGTGCAAGCGTACGTGGATGATATGGTCATGACCTCGCCAGAAAAGAGCAAGCACGTCGCGGACCTGGAGGAGTTGTTCACCACAATCGCCAAGTTCAGGTTGAAGCTGAACCCCGAGAAGTGCATTTTTGGCGTGGAGGCAGGGAAGTTCTTGGGATTCCTCTTAACTGAAAGAGGAATAGAGGCAAATCCTGATAAGTGTGCTGCCATCTTGGCGATGAGGAGCCCGGCCACTGTGAAGGAGGTGCAGCAACTTACAGGTCGGATGGTCGCCCTGTCTCGTTTCGTATCGGCTAGCGGAGAGAAAGGCCATCCGTACTTTCAGTGTTTAAGGCGGAACAATAAGTTTGCCTGGATGAAGGAGTGCGAAGAGGCCTTCGTCAAGCTTAAAGAGTACCTGGCGAGCCCGCCGGTTTTGTGCAAACCGTTGGTGGGGACCCCTCTCAGGTTGTATTTTGTTGTGACTGAGAGGGCGGTGAGTGCGGTGCTCGCCCAAGACCAAGACCAGGCTCAGAAGCCTATTTATTTCGTCAGCAAGGTGTTGCAAGGCCCGGAGGTGAGGTATCAAGCCTTGGAGAAAGCTGCACTGGTTGTGGTATTTTCGGCGAGGAGGTTGCGCCACTATTTTCACAGTTTTACAATACTGGTGATGACCGACTTGCCTATCCAAAAAGTTCTGAAGAAGCCTGATGTAGCTGGGAGGATGGTGAAATGGGCGGTAGAGCTGTCGGAGTTCAACATCAAGTATGAGCCCCGAGGTCCGATCAAGGGGCAGATTTTCTTCGATTTTGTGGTCGAGCTCTCGTCAGAAGCAGCACGAGTTTAGGGGGATGATTTTCGTTGGGTGCTCTCGGTGGACAGATCGTCGAACCAGCAGGGTAGCGGTGCTGGAGTCATCCTGGAAGGGCCCAACGGTGTACTGATTGAACAGTCCTTGAGGTTTGCCTTCAAAGACAGCAACAATCAAGCAGAATATGAGGCGCTGATCGCCGGAATCTTACTGGCCAAGGAGATGGGAGCTAGGGTGCTGATGGCTAAGAGTGACTTGCTGTTGGTCATGGGACAAGTAACAGGCGAGTTCCAGGCCAAGGATCCACAAATGGCGGCTTACCTGGAGTATGTGCAGGAGTTGAAGAGTTCCTTTGCCTCCTTTGAAGTGGTGCATGTGCCCAGAGAGCAGAATGCCCGAGCAGACTTGCTAGCTAAGCTCGCCAGTTCGGGCAAGAGGGGTAGGCAGAGGACGGTGATCCAAGAAACTCTGAAGACGCCTAGAGCATTTTTGGCAGACCACCTGGTCCTTCAGATAAGCAAGTCGACGGAGAAAGCGGCGAGGAGTCCAGGTCTTTGACTTAGGAAACCTTGAGATCGCCGAGAATAAGAGCATGTCGGGGGGAGAGGGTGAACATGACGCAGGTCTGCGCTACGCATGAGCCAGACACGTGGATAACACAGTACAAGCGATGCCTGGCAGATGGCCTTCTCCCGCTGGATCCGACGGAGGCCAGGAAGATAAAGAAGAACTCCAGCAAGTTCACAATGATTGATGGCGAGTTGTATAGGTTTGGGTTCACACACCCACTCCTGGAATGTGTGCACGGAGAGAAATGTACAAGAATTATGGCCGAGCTCCATGAAGGGATATGCGGAAGTCACGTCAGGGGTCGAGCTCTGGCCGCAAGAACCCTCCGTGCAGGTTACTACTGGCCAACAATGAGGGAGGACTGCAAGAAGTATGCATAGTGTTGCAAGCAATGTCAGCAGCACGCCGATTGGCACAAGGCGCCTCCCGAAAAATTAAAGTCGATTTACAGCCCTTGGCCGTTTCATACGTGGGGGATCGACATTCTGGGACCTTTCCCATTGGCGATCAGGCAGATGAAGTACTTGGTGGTGGCAATTGAATATTTCACCAAGTGGATCGAAGCAGAACCAGTAGCCCAGATCACCGCACACAAGATCGAGAGCTTTGTGTGGAAGAACATCGTGTGCCGTTTTGGTGTGCCTAAGCGCCTGGTGTCAGACAACGGGACTCAGTTTGCAAGTCACCTGTTGAAGAAGCTGTGCAAAGAGGTGGGAATTCAACAAGTATTTGCATCCGTCGAGCACCCCCAGACAAATGGCCAAGTAGAGTCCGCCAATCGGGTATTGCTAAGAGGCTTGAAGAGAAGGCTAGAGAAAGCCAAGGGATCATGGGCTGAGGAGGTACCCCGCATAGTTTGGGCGTACCACACCACCGAGCAATCAGGAACCCATGAGACCCTGTTTAGCTTGGTTTATGGATGCGACGCAATGATTCCAGTAGAAATCCAGGAGAGCTCGCCGAGATTCCAGAACTTTGTAGCGGAAGACTCGAATGAGGAAAGAAGGTTAAATCTGGATTTGCTGGATGAGTTCAGGGAGGAGGCGAGAGTAAAAGCCGAGGCAGTGAAAAAGGATTGAACGAAGGTATAACTCGAAGGTGATGCCAAGGCAGTTTAAAGAAGGCGACCTGGTGATGAGGAAGGCCCACCAGTACGAGATGGAGAACAAGTTGTCGCCTAAGTGGACGGGACCGTTCAAAATAACCGAGGCGCTCGGGAACGGCGCTTACCGCTTAGAAACATTGGAAGGAGGGGCGATTCCTCGCACTTGGAACGCCACGCACCTCAAGTTATATTACAGTTGAAGCTTTGTAAGTAAAAACAAACACGAAGAGTTTTGCAAACTTTCTGTTAAAACAGTTTGAAGGGGGCACTCTTTTTTCCCTAAGGAGAGTTTTTAATGAGGCCACCCAATAAAGAAGAGTTTTTTAAGATTAAAGTTTCTAAGATTGCATGCTCGTCGTTTCGAAAGTTTTAGAAAAGACCTTGTCACTCGTATGTGATTTAAGGCAAGTTTGAAGATATGCTGCATGCTTTCTAAAAAGTTTTAAAGTCTCCATCGCTTTTCGGCGATTGGCGGCATCAGTTAAAGTTAAAAGTCCTCATCGTCTTTCGGCGATCGGAGGCACCAGCAACGTTTAAAAGACCTCAACGCCCTCGCGCGTTCTGAGGCGAGAAAGAGATTAAAGTCCTCCTCGACTTTGTGCGAGTGCAGGCGAGAACGAGTCAAAAGTCCTCAGTGCATCCAGGGAAGAGGAGATGTAATCCCTGGGCAAAGTAGAGGCACCAGATAAAGACCTTCTCGCCGTCGAGCGAGTTCAGGCAAGATAAAGACCTTTTCACCGTCGAGTGAGTTGAGGCAAGATAAAGACCTTCTCACCGTCGAACGAGTTCAGGCAAGATAAAGACCTTCTCGCCGTCGAGCGAGTTCAGGCAAGATAAAATCCTTCTCGTCTTGAACGAGTTCAGGTATGGTGTAGAGGGTGGAAGAAGTTTAAAGGATGGCTAAGGTAGGTTCAAAGAGAACGCCTAGTTATCCGGCTAATTGTTTTGAAACTCAGGGAGGTAGAGAAGGATCCGAAAGGCGCCTCTACCCCCAAATGAGGGAACAATAGCCCAGTTATGAAGGTAAAAGGAAGCTTACATCGCCGGGACCCTAGGGCGATCAGAAGAATTCCAGGCGATGACAGGAGTAAAGGCTAACCTTGCCAGGCAGATCAGGTAAACTGTATTGTAATACCAGTTTAAGTTAAAACCTGTTGCCTGGTAAGTAGCTAATTGCCTTAAAGTTTGCAAGTTATGCTAAATGTCGTCGCTTGAAGGTTAATGAGTTGTTCAAGTTTTTACTTTGAGTTAACAGTTGATGACTTGATGTAAGATTGATAGTTTGCTCGAGTTTGAAGCAGTAAGTAAACGGTTGAGCCCTCAGAATCGCTAAGTTAATTTGTTTAAGCGGTTTCTGCTAGGAAAAGCAAAGTAAACAGAGAGATCATATGCGGAAGCAGAAAAAGTTATAATAAATTGTGAAACCATGTATCAGTTCGAATACAAAGGAAAGAAAATTACAGGTAAAGTTTGTACAAAAGGAAATAAGCATGGGGTCCCAGTGAATAAGTAATGGAGGGAGACGACTAATCTTCAGAAGGAACGATCTTCCCATCCACCACTTCATTACATATTGACACCATGGAGAGGTCGAGCTCGGGGTACTGGCAAGCGACTTGCTCCAGGGCGGCGTCGAACCCAGCGGCGAGGACTTGGGCGAAGCTTAGTTCGAGCTCTTCGTTTTGTTGTTTGAGCCCCTCGGTTTGCTGTTTCAGCTCGTCAGCTCGTTTCTTCAGTTCTTCAGTTTTCCCACGAGCTAGAATGAGGTCTTCAGCAACCTTTTTGCTTTCCTCCCGCGCCTGGGCCAGCTCTGCAACAGTTCTCTTGTTTTCCTCTCTAGCTTCGGCGAGCTCAGCCACGACATCATCCCTCTCCTTTTCGACCTTTCCAAGGAAAACCTCCCGATCAACCGACCTTTTTTCAAGGTTCTCTACCTTGGCTGCATCCGCTTTTATTGATGCCTCCAAGTCAGCCACCTTGAGCCTGTAGGGAACCAGCTTACTCTCCAGCTCGATTTTCTCTTGAGCTAGGAGGTGCAGTTTCTGGCGTAGATCGGAGGCCTCCTTGCGTGCAACCCTCAGCTCGGCACTCATGGCGTCCTCCACCCTTGAGTGGTCGATCTCCGCCATCATCAGGTTGCAAGACAACTTCTCCGCCTCGATTCTTATCAGGCGATTCTCCTCCTGGAGTGTGGAGATCTCGTCTTGAAGTTTTTTGTTGGAGCTCTTCACAGCCTTTGTTATGATTGAGGGGAGGTCCTCTGCCATCATTTTGAGTTTAGCTATGAAGGGCCCCCAGATTTCTTTGACCGCGGGGGGAAGGCTTGCAGCCGCTGTTGATGGAGGCGCTGAAGGAGCCTGGTGCTGACTCTCACCACCACCCTCTTGAATTGGTTGATGAAGTTGGGCTTCCTGGCGTGGTGGTGAAGTGGGGGACTCGGTTATGAGTATTGGTGAGTTGTGAGCGCCTTCATCCCCACCTGGTGCAGCTTCAGCGATTGAGGCAGTTGAAGGAGGACCCTCTCCAGCAGATACGAATGGCGTGGAGGCGCTAGGAGGGTTCTCCATGAAGTTGGGCTCGTTGCCTTCAACCGCAGGAAGCACAGCTGCCAAGGGTATTGCTTGGACCGGCGGTGTTGGAGCTGGGGGAGAGGGCGGTGTTGGAGCTGGGGGAGAGGGCGGCATTGGTGTTGGAAGAGCGGGTGGTGAAGAAGGTGCCACCCTTTTCCTTTTGGTGACAAGGTCATCCTCAGTCGCCTCATCATCCTCATCTTCATCTTCTTGAACCACTTAAGGAGTTTTCCTCTTTGGTTTCCTTAAGATGAGCTTCTTTCGTTGAGGGGCGGGCAGTGCCTCTGGAGGAGCTGGGCCTTGAGGGGGCGATCTGCCCTGGGCAGCGGCGATCTCCACCACCGAGTTGGGCACGGTTTGAGAACCCGACGCCAACTTGTGGGTTCGGGCGAGCGCCCTCAGCTCAGCCAATTTGCCTTTGCCCAACATGAGATCTGCGCAGGGTAAAAATATACAAAATAAGCGCAAAGGCAAAGGAGAAATATACGAGTACGTGTGCGAATGATGCAAACCAATGGTGCATGAATTAAGAACCAAGTCCAGTGCGCAACAAGCAGGGCGCCCAATAATAGATAACAGAGATGTGCAATCAACTCCAACACAAGACGAAAACCTAAATGTCGAGGTAAGTGCTGACCTATGTGAGCTTCGAGTTGGCCCTCGAGGAACTCGAAGGAGATTATTGCGGAGGTGGGAAAGGTGATGTTGGCGGCTGCTACTCCCTTCCAGAAGAGGCATAGATCCTTGTCTAACTTGCCCATGTTGTCAGGACTTCTTGGCCTTCTGAAGCTTTCTTTGGAGTCCTTACTTCCCTTGTTTACCCAGTACAAGGGAAAGCCATCGAGCAGCGAGGGGTCTTGATCGTTTTGGCGCACTTGGACGAACTTTCCTTTCCAATCTTTGTAAGATTGCTGGAAGATAGAGAGGATCGACCTCCCAGCAATCCCGTTTAAGCTCACCCAGGGGCGGTCTCCAGGATTCTTGGCCTCGAACAAGAAAAGGAAGACGTCTATCGAGGCCGGTAGTCCCAAGTGCGCGCACATGATTTGAAATGCCCGCACGAATGCCCAGCTGTTGGGATGGAGCTGGGCAGCGGCAATGTTAAGCTCGGTTAATAGTTCCCGTTCAAAACGGGTGAAGGGAAGCCTGAGTTTCACCTTCTTGAAAAGGGTAGTGTAAACGAAGCAGAACAACTCGTCGTTGTTCCCCTTGTCATCTGCGCAGATTGGCACGTCAGGAGGGCAAGGCAACACCATTAGTTTGTCGTCATGCTCCTTGTGGAACGAGAGGTTGGGTTCGTCCCCCTTCTTCAACCGTAGCACTGCCAACGCAGAGTTTACTGAAGAGGTCTCCTTCAGCAAAGTTGGGGTGGCCCACGGGTAGAGTTTCTTATAGTCTTGTGTGGGAATGGAGGCTCCTCCGGCGACTGGTGGAGTTGCCTGAGCGAGGTTGGGACGAGAGGTTGCAGGCCTCTCAACCTGGGAGGAAGGAGCACCAGATGCTCGTGGTAGGTTATGCGCTTGGGATGGAGGGTTTCGTGATGAAGGAGGAGGATTCGCGGTGGTTTTCAGGCGAGCCATCACGGGAACTGCAAAGGAAAGAGGAAGAAGGGTGAACAAAAGGTTACAAAGATCGACTCGATTGTGGACGAAGAATGGAGAACGAACGAACGGAGGTTCGTTGTGATGAATGTAATGGAAGACGAAGCTCTAAGTTACGAGAAGGAAGAAGAAGAGGAAACAACCCACAGCGTATGCACCAGACAGATAATGGATGATGCGAATCAGTTAAAATGCAGCAAGTATCAACAGAAGAGATCAAAGAGGTACCTTTCGATGATCGGATTAGCGTTGAAGGGAGTTGAAGATTGTGGGAGCTGAGAAGCGCTGTGGGTTTGCAGAGAAAACTCAGAGTGTTTTGAGAATGTAGAGAGATGATGAAACAGTAGAAATGAAGGGGTTTAAGGGTTTTTCAAACGTTTTTGGAAGCGCAAATGACAGCTGAAGATGACCGTTGATGAAGCCACGTGTCGAGCGATTGGAAAAAGGTGTTTGGTGGAGCGTCAGAAAAGCAGAGGGTACGAGCGTTTGGAATTTTTTGCCAGCGCCACGTAGATCGGCAGTGACGTGACCTCTTAGTCTTTTCGCTGGACAAGTCTTCGCTTAAGACTGGGGGGCTTGTGTACCGCCCAGGTAGTCGGAAGTGATGACGTGGCAGCAAGCTATTATATAGGCGTGTTGAACGGGGTACCTGGCTGGCAGAAGGGAAGGAAGTCGGGGGGCTCGTGTAGTCGCCAGTCATTAAGTTGGCGTGCTCTGATCTCTAGCATACCTAAACCGGCGGTCACCAGGTTTGTGATGAAGTCGCCGGATGCGAACCCAGACGACCAAGTGGTCAGAGATCGCCGAAAGGAGGACATCGCCGAGGGATCAGGGAAGCTTGTTCCAGGCTTTCGAAGCAGAGGATGAAGTCGTCAGATGGTCATTCCCTAGCTAGCCAGAGGTCGAGGTCAGGGAACAGCTTACCCGGGCATGTACGATGAAGCAAGTGAAGTAGATCATGATGGCGGCCGGCGAGACCACAGGGAAGGTGTGTATGATGACACCCGTACTCGCCACGCAGAAGAGATCACACTCCAAGGCAGTTATGCGCTGAGTTGTTTCCTGCATAAATGACTTAGCCGAAAGCCTGAAGAGTAAGAGGTGACGCCCAAGTCAAGGATGCTCCAGATGGTGACACGTGTACAGCTGGATGCGAGCCACGTGTCCAGATGTGTAACTGTCAGGAGAGAGAAAGTGCACAGGTATATAAGAGATTCTAACGAACTTCTGAGGTACGCGCGTTTTAGAATACTTCTTTTACGCTTGCGAGAACTTGAGTACGCTGAGAGAGAATTTTGCACGGTTCCTGAAGTTCTTAGTTTTCTCTTAGTATTTTGGTGGTTCAGTCGCTGACTTGGGCGTCGGCGCCGTTCTGTCTTTTGCAAGTTCTTGAGGTGAATCAAGGCGAAGGACGGAAGCTAACACGGTGCAAAGTCGATCCATAATTGACGAGGCAAGGCTCTCGCGTCCTGGTCAACAGGCAGGATCACCTTTATTGTTGTATTTTGCATACTTTTCATTTTGTTGTATTTGGAGTTTAACCTTCTCATGAATTTTCTTAACAAAATCGGCTTTGATTACTCCTTCCTTATGCACAAATTCTTGTGGGTTAGGAAGAGGTAACAAATCCATAGGTGTGAGAGGATTAAATCCATATACAACTTCAAAAGGAGAAGCATTAATAGTCTTGTGGACTACTCTATTGTAAGCAAACTCAATGTGGGGAAGGTACTCATCCCAAGATTTGTGGTTTCCTTTCATGATAGCCCTAAGCATAGTTCCAAGAGATCTATTGACTACTTCGGTTTGGCCATCCGTTTGAGGATGACAAGATGTTGAAAATTGTAGTCTTGTTCCAAGTTTGCCCCAAAGAGTTTTCTAAAAGTGGCTTATGAACTTGGGATCTCTATCGGATACTATACTTCTAGGTATACCATGGAGTCTCACCACTTCTCTAAAGAAGAGCCTAGAAATATTTTGAGCATCGTCTACCTTGTGGCAAGGAATAAAATGGGACATTTTGCTAAAACGGTCCACTACCACAAAGATAGAGTCATGGCCTCTTCCAGTCCTAGGAAGTCCTAAAATGAAGTCCATGCTAATGTCTTCCCAATGAGCATTTGCAATCGGCAAGGGGGTGTAGAGTCCATGAGGCATTGTTCTAGACTTTGCTTTTAAACATGATACGCATCTAGAGCAATGTCTTTGGACATCCTTTCTCATGTATGGCCAATAAAATTTTTCTTTTAAAAGATCTAGAGTCTTATCAACTCCAAAATGGCCCATGAGACCCCCTTCATGTGATTCCTTTACAAGGAGCTTCCTATGTGTGCCTTGGGGAATACAAAGTTTTCCTTCCTTAAAAAGATATCCCTCGGCCACATAGTAACCTCCTTGTGCTCTATGTTGACATTGAGCATAGATGGATGAAAATTCTTGATTTTCTTCATAAAGCTCTCTTATGTGATCAAATCCAAGAATTTGGGCACCTAATTTTGAAAAGAGCACATACCTCCTTGAGAGAGCATCTGCCACTATGTTTGTGCTTCCTTTCTTGTATTTGATTACATAAGGAAATTGCTCAAGAAACTCCATCCATTTAGCATGTCTCTTATTGAGCTTGTGCTGGCCTTTTAAATACTTTAAAGACTCGTGATCACTATGGATTACAAATTCTTTGGACACAAGGTAGTGTTCCCAAGTCTTTAAGGTTCGCACAAGAGCATAAAGCTCTTTGTTATAGGTGGGGTAGTTAAGGGTGGCACCATGGAGTTTTTCGCTAAAATACGCAATGGGGTGTCCACCTTGTAACAATACCGCACCTATGCCCACTCCCGATGCATCACATTCTATCTCAAAAGTTTTAGAAAAATTTGGGAGAGCTAGAATTGGTGCATTGGTGAGTTGAGCCTTTAGCCTTTGAAAGGCTTGCTCATGCTTATCACTCCAACAAAATGCAACATCTTTTTTGACAAGTTCATTGAGAGGGGAAGCTAAGCTTGAAAAATTAGGTACAAAACGTCTATAAAAGCTAGCTAGCCCATGGAAGCTTCTTACATCACTTACACTTTGCGGAGTTGGCCACTCTCGGATGGCTTTGATTTTCTCGGGGTCAACATGCACCCCCCCCCCCTTTGTTAACTATGAAACCTAGGAAAACTATGCTATCTACACAAAAGGTACATTTATCACTATTGGCAAATAAACTATTTTTCCTAAGCACTAGAAGAACTTCCCTAAGGTGACTTAGATGGTCTTCTAGGGTTTTGCTATACACTAAGATATCATCAAAGTAAACTACTACGTATTTACCTATACAATCCCTCAAGGTATGATTCATGAGCCTCATGAATTTACTAGGGGCATTAGTGAGCCCAAATGGCATCACCAACCACTCATATAATCCAAACTTGGTCTTAAAAGCGGTTTTCCATTCATCACCCTCTTTGATTCGAATTTGGTGATACCCACTTTTAAGGTCAATTTTGGAAAATATAGTTGACCCATGTAACTCATCAAGCATGTCATCAAGCCTTGGGATTGGATGCCTATACTTGATGGTGATGTTGTTGATTACTCTACAATCACAACACATACGTCATTTTCCATCTTTTTTTTGGCACCAACAAGACCGGTACAACACAAGGGCTTAGGCTCTTTTGAACCCAACCCTTCTCCAACAAGTCTTGAACTTGTGAGTCTATCTCCTTGGTTTCCTCGGGGTTAGTTCTATAAGCGGGCCTATTTGGTAGGCTTGCCCCCGGAATTAAGTCAATTTGATGTTCTATATACCTTTAATGGGAGGGAGTCCATTGGGTCCCTCATTAGAGAATATATCTTTAAATTCACTCAAAAGATTTTCTACTTGAGGAGGTAGACTCATGGGTTCATTACTTGTGGCAGTGCATGCAAGTGTTCCCTTACAAAAGATTAGGCTAGGTTGTTCAACAAGAAGCAAATTTTCCAAGTTGTTTTCAAAAGGCTTTTCTTGTTGAGTAACCTTGTGGGAAGGAACACTCTTTTCCCACGCCTTTCTATCCCTAAGGATTTTCTCTTTTTCTAGCGCTCTTTTTTTTTGTTTTCCTCATCCCTCTTATGTTTCATTTGTACTTGGTATTTTACCACTTGAGAATGTGGTAAAGGACTAAGTACAAACTTCCTATGCTTATGGGTGAAGGAAATCTCGTTAGTGAGACCATCATGCAAGGTTTTCTTATCAAATTTCCATGGTCTCCCTAATAAGATATGGTAAGCTTCCATAGGTACTACATCACATAAAACCTTGTCTTTGTAGTTTCCTATGGAAAACTTGTTTTCCACTTGCTTATCTACACTTAGTTCCCCATTTTCATTTATCCATTGTAGTTTGTAAGGTTTGGGATGAGGAACTACTTGTAGATTGAGCTTATCAACCATCCTAGCACTACAACAATTGCAACTAGATCCACTATCCACAATGAGGGAACATATATTTTCTAAAACATTACATCTTGTATGAAAGATGTTCTCCCTTTGTGTTTCCATGGATGTGCTAGGTTGATTGTTGAGGGTTCTCCTAATCATTAACAATTCTCCCTCTAATGGAGCTACCCTCTCATCCTCTCCCCCTTCCTCTCTCTCACTTGGCTCATCCTCACCACTAGTGTACTCGTCTACACCTTTTAAGAACAAAGATCATTGGTTTGGGCATTGTGCTTGCACATGCCCTCTCCCAAAGCACTTAAAGCACTTGACGTCCCTAGTTCGGATGGGTGGGGTGGAGGCATCTTTTGCTAAGGGCTTGGTAGTTTCCTTTGGTTTTTCTCTAGATGTGCTACCTTCCCTTTTATAGTCTTTCTTGGGATAAAAGTTGGAGTATGAACCCACCCTTTGACTTGAAGTTTTGCGCAAATTTTGTTGTTCAACTTTAATGCAAAGTTGAACCAAGTCATTCAAGTCTTGGTAGGGAAAGAGTTCAACCCTATCTCTTATCTCAAGAGAGAGGTCACTAAGGAATCTTGCTATGGTGGTGTCCTCTTCTTCTCTAATAGATGCTCTCATCATGTAGAGCTTCATTTTCTGCCTATACTCCTCTACACTCACACTCTTTTGTTGGAATCTTTGGAGCTTGTCCATTAACTCCCTATGGTAGTAGGAGGGTATATGTCGACGTCTTAGGGCTCCCCTAAGGTCATTCCAATATTCAATGGGAGGCTCCCTATGAAGACGTCTTTCTCTCTCTAGAGAGGTCCACCAATACATGGCATTTCCTTGGAAACTAAGGGTGGCTAAGGGCACCTTTCTTTCTTCACTCACCCTATGGCAAGCAAAGAGTTGCTCTACTTTCATTTCCCAATCTAGATAAATTTCAACGTTTTCTTTACCATGGAAATGAGGTAGGTCTACCCTAACCTCCCTTGGATTCTCTTGCTTTCTTTGCCTAGTTCTTCTAGGGGTGGTTGGTAGTAATCATTGATTCTAAGGCTTTCCTCCCCTAGAGACTCATTATCTTTAGAGTGAGATGCATGAGTGTGTGTTTTTTTGGAATTTTGAGATTTCTCTTCCTTTGCTCTAGTTAGTTCATTGATTTTTGACTCATTCTCCAATTGTCTATAGGAAATTAATTGAACATCCTTTGCAAGTTGTTTCAAAAGGGATTTGAGGGATTTCACATCACTTTCCATAGACTTTGCAGAATGAGAAGACATGACTAGAACTTTGTGTATAGAAATGTTTTACTTTAAGAAAAATGAGGGAAGCTAATGAAGGTAGTTTTCCAGGTAAGAGAGGTGAGTCACAATGGACTACTTAAATACCAAGTCTTGCCTTAACCAAAAACTATCCCTCAAGATCTTCACACAAACCTTTCTTTAGGTAAATCAATTAAATCACAATGAGGATGTAGAAATCAAATTTTTAGGAACAAAACAATGCAAGCTATCTAGCAAATTATCAAAGTTTTAAACAAGACAAAAACAAAAGCAATTAAGCGTGGCTAACTAAAGGCAATTGGTGTAATTAAAGCAATTAACAAATGCTAAGCTAGAAAGTTTAAGCTAGTTGGCCCTAGGTGAGGCTTCTTGGACACTTGGAGCCCTTGAAGACACACTCACCGTCTAATTGCGTGATTAACAAGTAATTAACAAGAGTTAAATTGCAAAGAAATTAAATGGCACTCCCTTTGTTGTTTTTCTAATTGCACTCCGTTTTGTTGTTTCTTCTTTGTTGGGCCTTCCAAGGTGTGTGGTGTATTTAGTATGTGTTTGTTGCTGCCCCTTGCCTTTGATCCTCTTGGGATTAGGTAATTAAATTCTTCAATCCAGCACCTATTAAGCAAAACTAGACTCCCCTCAAGTCAATTCCCACTCAACAAGTACCAATTGATATTAATCCACCACCAAACTTAGAGGTCAAAGAAATAAAGCAAGAAACAAATTAATTTGAAAAAAACAGTACCCCACAAATGGAATTAAATGTGACACAACTTAGAAAGAGTTCAAATGAAATTAGACAAACAAATAAAAAGGCACTCAAAGAAATGGATGGCACACAAAAAGGAACCTATGGAATAGCACTAGATTTGATTTAAAAACCAAAAACAACACCACTGAAACAAAATGTTGTGGTCCAGAATGCGTGACTTTTACAGATTTATGCTGAGCTGGCTCTTTGATATTTGCTTCTGAAAATTGATACACAAACAAATCAAGATCTTAACAAACTTTTGGCATTGGTTTCACTCCAAACGCATGCACCAATTAATTTTAATAATTTTTTAAAATCAGTGCTCATAACCGCCAGATGTAACGTCAGGATTGCACACTTTTTTTTGTAAGATTTATCTTTTTTTCTATTTCTTTTTTTCAACTGATTCTTTTTTTGTTCTTTTGATAACACCTCAATCTAGTGAAATCCAGAGGCTCAGAATTTTCTTATGAAGTATTTAATTTTCATGAAGCAAAACAGCCAAAACAAATTTGTGAAAACAGGGGATTCTGAAATCTGGAAACAAAAACAGAATGATATACCAACAAAAACACAATGGAATTAGAGTAATGGAATTTGTGTGGATCTAACACACAAATATGAACTCAAACTAAAAGAAAAATGCACCAAAGGATCAAAACAATATAGATTTCAGATCAAGCATCCAAACAAACAAAATAAGAAACAAATAAATCAAGAAGAGTACTACTAGGATTTGTTGACAAATATGGAAACACGTGACTTAGACAAACTTATGGATTCATAAAATGAAAAGACTCAAGAACATCATATGACCCAAATGAACTTTGAAGCAAGACTCAAATACCTAAAAATAAATAAAAAAAACAGCAACACAAAGATATCAAGAATCCTACACAAAATTGAAAATGGATGTTCAAGCACAATTTTAAACAAAACCCACCGATTGAAATGAATAAACAAGCATTCAAATCATATTAAAACACAAAAACAGCAAGACAACTTGGAATAAAGATGAACAACTTGGAGAAAGAAGAACTCAAAAAGAAAAATGCAAAGAGATACTCATCTTTGAAGAACCATAGCTCTAGATACCAAATGATGGCATTCCTATGAGCTCTTCTTTGCGTTTTGGTGATGAATTTGCGGAAGCTAGTGGAGGAGATGAAGCAAGGCCTTCCTAGGAAGTATGGGTGCCTTGAAGGTGCATGAGAGTGGGGAATTGGGGAGGTTTGGCCAGCCCCTTTGAAAGTGATGAAGTGAAGATTAAAACCTAGATGCTAGGCAATGAGTAGTGTATGGCACAAATTTAGCAGCATAACAATACTCTATTCAATCTTAAAAATACATGTTGTTGGCTCCTCCTTTTATAGGCCAAGGAAGACCATAAAGGTTAACCCTAATGATAAACAAATGCAATCCAAATGAAACCCAAATGACATCACAAGGAACTCATGGCACATGGCCGGCCCTAGATAAGGAGACCTTCTAGAAATGTAGCAAATCTAGCAAATCTAGGTCAAATCCTCATGGAATCAAGTTTGTGCTATTTACACCATAACTAATACTAAGCTACTCTTGATGGGCCTTCATGTAGCATATACAAATAGCTCTCTCTTCCATCTGTAGCTTGGTCCAAGTCTTCATGGATTCTCTTGGCCATGGACCTAGTAATTGGTCCTAGACGCTCTTCCCTTTGCCCTAGACCCTCTTGGTTTGCCTTTGGATGCTCACGACTTAGCTCTAGACGCTCTTGGCTTGGCTCTTGTCTTTCATGGGAGGTTGAGCTTGAAAACCTTGTTGTTGGGTGTGTGTGTGTTGTCTAGTTGTTTGAAACTTGTTAATTCACTCCTTAAGATGATCCAAGTTCATTTGAATCTTTAACCTTTTGAAAAGATGGGTTTTCTAAAAAGCTGTTGAAATTTCAACAAGTTGAAATTTTGAAACAACAGGTTGTTTTACCTTAGTAGTTTTTTAAAAAGGTTTTGAAAAGCTTGACTTTGCTGTCAAGCCAATCCAATCAATTGTTTCGACAAATCAATTGATTGTTTTTCCTGAAAACCTTAACAGAATTTTGTTAAGTGGTTTTAATATGTTTGAAATTATCCTAACTACCTTGGCTCCTTTATTAAATGTTTTTGACCACTTCGTTGGTCTATATAAAGGTGGTTTTATGCTCCTAATCTTAGAGTAAGAAAAAAAGTTTATCAAAAACAGTTTTTCCAATATTTGAAAGAGCTTTGGATCATTCTTAAGTATGTGGAATAAGATTGGGTTGTAATTCTGAACTTTAAGCTTTGTAATACCCAGGTGCATTTTATTCCCTTCTTCCTTGATTACTGTATTTTTGTATTTGTGTTGGCAATGAGTGTTGTGTGTTCTTGAGGTGTTCAAGATCAACACTCTTGGTGTGGTTTGCCAAAGGTAGTGTGTTTCTTGAGGGGTTCAAGGTCACTACTTTGGTGTGTGGTGTTTCAAATCTGGTTTTGATTGCATAGTGGAATACCCAGTGATTTCTGGGGATTGGATGTAGCTCTTGATGTAAGAGTGAACCAGTATACATCTGTTTGTGTGATTCTCTCTTTTCCTGATCTCACATATATCTATTTTAAGTTGTTTTTATTAACTATTGATAAAAACAATCGGTTGAATCGCAAAAACAACCGGTTGATTTTCTGGAAATCAACTAAAGCAACTTTGTGCTTTGCTTTCCTTAGTTTCCTTGGTTGTGATTCTTCATTTGCTTTCACTATACCTTCAAAGTTTGAGAAAATCTTTCTTAAACAATTCACCCTCCCTCTTGTTTAAGGCCATATATTCTAACAAATATGTTCTGAGAAGTTTTACAATTACATTCCCCTCAACACAGCTCAGAAGGTGGTACTCAGAGAAGCTTATAACCTCGAGCTTATCTGACTGCCATCCTTGACTCCTAACAATCCCTCTAGTGACATGGCAAAGCATTGTAGCTACCATCAAAACCAAGGTCATGCCACAAAGGAGTGTTTCAAGGAAAAAGACCTCATAGTAGAGATTGTAAGGTCGATAGCTCTCAATTTATTTATACACCAAGCCAAACATGATAACCAAGGAATAAGACAATACAGAGGGTGTGCTCGAGTTCGAAGAGGTGGATAAGGACGAGGTGGATATCAAGATGAGATACCATAGCAAAGCAAGAGTAGAGCCATTCAATCTGAAGTAGCAAATCCATACATGAACAAGAAAACGTTTTGCAGTGTGTATTTTTGTTCTTGTAGTGTTCAAGAACAGTTTGTTGTATTTCTTGTAAAGGAATTTTGTTTTTAGTGGAAACCACTTGGTGTGAGTTGAAATTTGATGTAGCTCTTGAGAATGGGCGAACCAACCCTAGCCTATTGCCATTTTGAGTGGAGCATATGTACTAATTTTTTTATTGCAGTTAGTAAGGTAAGAGTTGAACTAAGAAATAGATTGTAAAGGCTAAAAATGGGTATCCTAAGCAATTTCAATAATTCATTGATATTCGTGGTAGTACATGCTATCATACATACAATTATACTTAATTCGATAGACTTGTATCATCAGAAAGGGAACCTTTTTTCATATTGCACCTTGAGAGTTATTTTTTGGTTTCGTCCAGACAATAATAAATTGATTATTTTTAGATAATAGTAGATAAAAACAACACTTGTAAAGATAAATAGTTTTCCAAACCAAAGTTTAATTAAATTATTTATTTATTTTTGTTTTGTAAATTAAATTAATTTTTTGTTGTATAAATTAAATTAATTTTTTTAAAGCTTTATTTAAGTTTATTAAGATTTAATTAAATGTTTAAAATATTACGAAAACGGTTAATTAAATAGCTATTAAATTTAGTGATTTATGTATTTTTGAAAGAATTTATAAAAATATAAATTTATAAGTAATATTTGTTAATTATGTCTTGAATTTAAAATGGTGAATTAACTTTTTTATATATGTAGGGTTAGCGTCAGCCAGCCGACGCAAAATTCGCTTTGTTGTCCCGTCCTTAGTTTTCCTCTTTCCCCAAATTGAGAAACCTAATTTCTTTTCCTCAGTCTTCGCCTTGTAGTGTCCTCCGTCTTGTCGTGACTGCTCTAGCATTCTTCACCACCTTATCGTCACTGCTCTGACATCCTTCACCGTCGGTGTGCTCTTTCTTCTCCGGTTGTCTTCTCTCCTTTTATTTTGTTAACATTTTGTTCTTTATTTTGTGTTGGAGATCCCACATCGACTAGAGATTAGAGCCTTTCATAGTATATAAGTGGGTGCAAACCTCACCTCATTGAGCCGGTTTTATGGGGTTGAGTTAGGCTTAAAGTCCACTTCGTAATATGGTATCAGAGCAATTTTGAGCTTATCCTAGCGAGTATTTGTTGGGTTTAGCAGGCCACCCGCTATCGGGTCGTTATCGGACCACCCATAATATATATCTCCACGCACGAGTTAGTAGCCTCGGCGTGAGGGGGGTGTGTTGGAGATCCCACATCGACTAGAGATTAGAGCCTTTCATAGTATATAAGTGGGTGCAAACCTCACCTCATTGAGCCAGTTTTATGGGGTTGAGTTAGGCTTAAAGTCCACTTCGTAATATTTTGTTCCTCTTCTCCATTTCAGCTCGAAGTCCACTGCGACCCTCACTGCCTCCATTGTCACCTTTCAGTGCCCTCTGATGCCCAATCTCGCCTCCATCATCGTCGATTGTCTTCTTTCTCCTTTTCTATTCTCTTCTCTGTATGTTATGATTTTTCTTAAATTTTTTTGTTGTTCTTCATTGCTGCTCCAACTTGCCTTCACCATCGTATTCCACCAAGTCCGACTCCACTTCCTGCTCCACCACGTTCAACTCCTAGTGGCTTCATCGTCGCTGCTCCAACGCGATTATTCTGAGGTAAATTTTTAAAATTTATGAGTTTTTTATTTTATTTTATGATTACTATTGTTTATGTGAATGTATGTGACTGTTGTTGAGTTTATCTGAATGATTTTACTTAAACATAATTTTGTTTTGAAGTTAAAAAAATAAAAAATTGTAATGGAACATCTTGAAAGCTTATGTGCATGAAAATAAGGAAGAAGAAATTTGTTGTGCGTGTACAAAATTGATCTACAAAACGCTCATTTCAATTTTACTAAAACTGGTTTAATAGAATTTATCATTTCAATTTGACTAAAATTGATTTAATAGGATGTGAAGGTTAAAGTTTTCTTATAAAAAAATGGAAATAAGAATAAAAGGAAAGGTAATTAATAAAATAAGGAAAGGTAATTAGTAAGAGAAGTGATATTTGAGAAGGCAATAAACTTATTAATGAATTAGGAAATTGCGTTTTTAATTTCTTTTATTGATTATCTTGTAATAATTAACTACATTGTATATTTAGAAGTTTTTTTTTATTTTTTCCATTGATTATGTTTTAATTAATGGTTATGTTGTAATAAGGCCATGTTTTTCACGAAAATGTTACAAATAGTAATGTGGGGGTGTATAAACTAAATAGGGACTAGTAAAAGTGATAGGCAGCAGAATGGGCCATGTTTTTCACTAATATGTTGCAAATAGTAAATTGATGGTGTTGAAAACAAATAGGGGTTGCATAGAGTAAAAGTTTTGGGCAGCAGAATGGGCTCATGTTTTTCAAGAAAATGGTACAAATAGTGATGTGGGGGTGTATAAATTAAAAAGGGACTGTATAGGTAAAGTGATGGCAGCATAGACTAAAAGTCATGGGTAACAGAAGGGCCCATGTTTTTCATTAATATGTTGCAAGTAGTGATGTGGGGGTGTATAAACTAAATAGGGGCTTCATAGAATAAAAGTAAAGGGCAGCAGAATGAGACAATGTTTTTCAAGAAAATGTTACAAATAGTGATGTGGGGTTGTATAAATTAAATAGGGGCTACATAGAATAAAAGAGATGATGGGCGCCATAGGCTAAAAGTCATGGGCGGCATAATGGGCTCATGTTTTTCATTAATTTTTATACGTACTTGTTAAATAAAATTATGATCTATGAATTACGATTTATGAATTACGGTATTTATTTGTACACATTAAATGTAATCAGAATGTATGTATTATGATGCATGACTTTTAGTGTTCATATGTACATGTTAAATGAAATTATGATGTATGAGTTATGGTGTTTATATGTATGCGTTAAATGAAATTATGATATTTATATGTACGCGTTAACTTAAATTTCGATGTATGAATGATGATCTATGAATTATTGTATTATATTTAGCTCGATTATTATTATATCTTATTCGTCTAGGATTTACAAATACAAAAATTTTACACTAACACGATAATTAATTTCAATGTATGAATTATTGTATTATATTTAGCTGGAACATTATTGTATCTTATTCGTTTAGGATTTACAAATACAAAATTCTTATACTAACACTGATAATTAATTACATGAATTAGTATGTTTAAAATATTTACATATTAAGTTTAAACAATAAAGTTCACATGTCACATATACAGTGCATTGGACACTGATATCAACATGTAATACAACATGCCGAGAGTAGAGACAACTTTTTTTTGCTTCATAATAAGTCTAGGGTCCAATTCTCTGTTGGAGCTACATCAAGTAACATTTCAATGAAATAATCTAAACACTTTTCAGTTGTGTCCAATTGGTTCTAGCACCTAAAAGCCTTATGGTTATTGACAATTTAGACTGAGTTGCTCCATCAGAAACGAGTTGATGAGCAAATGTTAACATATCATAAAACTTTTGTGCTTTAGTGTTAGGTTGTTCTTCTACATCCTCAATAACATTGACATAATGAGTTCTTATATCACTTTCTCGCATGTATGCATTGTTCACCATTTCGGCTAGTGACCCAAATTCATCATTACGCCTAATGTTATCATAACTGGTGGATGCAATGTTTAAGTTAACCTCATTTGTCCCTGCTTCTTCGTGATAAACCCATACCCTGTAATTGAGTTGAAAGCCATGTTGAAGCAAATGAATCCTGACATGAGAAGGTTTGAGAATTTTCTCATAACAACATTTCACACACGAACACCGTATCCTCTATCTGGTATGTATGAAACTTAATTCATTGCCTTAGAAACAAAAATCATGAACGCCATTTATTGTATCCTATTTGTCTATAATCAAACATTTCATACATCTAATCTCGATCCATTGTTCTACATCTTGATGATGAAATTATCAACACTTAATAGTATACTTATACCCTACAAACAATCTAATACATGAATCATGTAGATATTAGTGTCCAATGCACTACATATGTCACATGTGAACTTTATTGTTTAAACTTTGTATGTAAATATTTAAAACATATTAATTCATGTAGTGTTAGTGTAAGAACTTTGTATTTGTAAATCCTAGACAAATAGGATACAATAAGATTCGAGCTAAATATAATACAATAATTTATACATCCTCATTAATACATCGAATTTTAGTTAACGCGTACGTATAAACATTGTAACTCATACATCGTAATACATACATTGTTATTTCATTTAATGTGGACGTATAAACACCGTAATTTATAGATCATAATTTCATTTAACGCGTACCTATAAAAATTAAATAAATTTACTCTCTTAATTCATTTCTTATCTATCACAATTTTTAAAATATTTTAGTTATTTGAAACTTGAGCCAATTGGTTCTACACCCACTTCTTCACTACTTGCAACATAATAAGTGAAAACATGGGCCCATTTTGCTGCCCCCTTCACTTTTACTCTATCCAGTCCTTATTTATTTTATACATGGCCACATCACTACTTCCAACATATTAAGGCAACGGTGTGAAACTGCAACCAACACCATTTAAAAAATCTGAAAATACCCTTTATTCCGGAAATGAAAATTCGGAATTGAAAAATAATACATTTCAGAAAAGTAGATCTGGAAGAGATTACTGTATTCTGGACATAAAAATCTGGAAACAAAAAGTCAGAATCCCATTCTGAAAAAATTTAACCGAAAGAGATTATTGTGTTCCGGACGGGGTTCAGAATGTAATTTTATATGTATCCCATTTTTTTAAGAATATTTTTGTCTTTTCCTCTAAAATTGGGTGGAGTTATATGGTGCAGGAAGCAATAGCCACATATTAATATGAAAAACATGGGCCTATTATGCTGCCAATCACTTTTAGTCTATGCAGACCCTTTTTAATTTATACACCCCCACATCACTAATTTTATCATTTTCTCTAAAAACACGGGCCCATTCTTCTGCTCAAGACTTTTACTCTATGCAGCCCCAATTTGTTTTCTATACCCACCAATTAATTGCAACATATTAATGAAAAACATGGGCCCATTCTGCTGCCCTTCACTATTACTCTATGAAGTCCCTATTTATTTTATACACCTCCACATTACTAATTCCAACATATTAATATGAAAAATATGGGCTCATTATGCTGCCCATCACTTATATTGTATGCAGCCCCTATTTAATATATACACCCCTCGCATCACTATTTAAAACATTTTCTTGAAAAACATGGGTCCATTCTGCTGCCCAAGACTATTATTACTCTATGCAGTCCCCATTTGTTTTCTACACCCACCAGTTCACTCTTTGCAACATATTAAAGAAAAATATGGGCCCATTCTTGTGCCTCTAACCTTTACTCTATGCAATCCTTATTTAATTTATAGACTCCCACATCACTATTTGTAACATATTCTTGAAAAACTTGGCCCAATCTGCTGCCCATGTTTTTAACTCTCTGCAGCATCTATTTATTTTGTACACCCATTACTTTTTAATTTCTTTTTGAAATAACCAATGGAAGAATGAAAAACTTTACTCTCTGCAGCACCAAAAATTTTCTTAAACACAATGGAAAAATGAAAAACTTCTAAATATATTTAATTATTACAACATAATCAATAAAAAAAATAAAAATTCTAAATTTGTAAGTCACTTAATTATTACAACATAACCATTAATTCAACATAATCAATGAAAAAAATAAAAAAAACTTCTAAATCTATATTATTACAAGATATTCAATGAAAAAAAATTAAAAACGAAATTTCCTAAATTATTTTTAAATTGTAATAAATTTCTTTCCAAAAAATACCACTTCTGTTATTATTACCTTTCATTCTTTTATAAATTACCTTTCCTCTTATTCTCATTTCCATTATTTTTAAGAAAATATTAATATTCAGATTCTATTAAATCAGTTTTAATCAACCTAAATCCTATTAAATCAGTTTTATTAAAATTAAAATTAACGTTTTGAATCTTTTTCTTCCCCACTCACGTGCATAAGTAATCAGGCTTCAAGTGTTCCATTATAATTTTTAATTTTTTTTATTATCATAACTATTACGAAAGTGGACTTTAAGCCTAACTCAACCTCATAAAACCGGCTCATAGGGTTGAGGTTTGCACCCACTTATATACAATGAAAGACTCTAATCTCTAGTCGATGTGGGATCTCCAACACACCCCCTCACACCGAATCGGTGAAGAAACTGGAAGCTAACAGTGGTGGAGCAAGAGGGGAAGCAGAACAATGGCGGTGAAGGCTGAAGCTTAAATGAAGAAGACAAAAAATATTAGAGCTGAAATGGAGAAAAATAAGAGAAGAGAAAAACAAGACAACCGGAGGAAGAACACACCAACTGTGAACAATGCCGGAACATTGACAACGAGAGACAAAGGAGCAGCAAAATAGAAATGAGGAAAAATTAAGTTTTCTTAATTTGGGGAAAGAGGAAAACTGGGCAACAAAATTTCTATTTCAATAGTATACTGTATGCATTGCCACGTCCGACGCATAAGTGAAAGCGAATTTTGCATCCGCTAACCTTAAATTAAATTAATACATATTTAATTAACCATTTTCCTAATGTTTTAAACATTTTAATTAAATCTTAATAAATTGAATTAAAACTTTAAATAAATTAATTTAATTTATTCAAACAAAAATTTATTTAATTTATACACACACAAAAATAATTTAATTTATACAACAAAAAAAATAATTTAATTTATACAAAAAAATAATTTAATTTATAAAAAAATAGTTTAATTTATACAACAAAAAATGAATTTAATTTATATAACAACAAATGAATTTAATTTATACAACAACAAATTAATTTAATTTATATAAAAGAATAAAAATTTAATTTATACAAAAAAAATTGATTTAATTTATATAACAAAAATAAATACATAATTCAATTAAACTTTGGTTTGGAAAACTATTTATCCTTACAAGTGTTATTTCTATCTACTATTATCTAAAAATAATCAATTTATTAATGTCTTGACGAAACCAAAAGATAACTCTTAAGGTGCGATATTGAAAAAAAGGTTCCCTATCAGATCAAACAATTCCATCAAATTAAGTATAATTGTATGTGTGATAACATCTACTACTAGAAATATCAATGAATCCTATTATTGAAGTTGCACAGGATACCCTTTTTTAGCCTTTACAATATAATTCTTAGTTCAACTTTTATCTTACTAACTACAAAAAAAAATAAAAAAAAATACATATGCTTCACCCAAAATGACAACGTGCTAGAGTTATAAACTTATAATCCAAAATCTAATGATCAAGTCTATTTCATGATTCTAAGTTCATTCTATACCTGACCCAATCGAAATGGAGTTATATATGTTACACTTATTAAGAACCTTAAAGATGTTTTTTTATTTAAACACGTTGCCTCCCAGGAGAAGGACCAACACGTTGCCGACCTAGAGGAGCTATTCACCACAATAGCCAAGTATGAGTTGAAGTTAAACCCCGAAAAGTCCGTATTCGAGGTAGAGAGAGGGAAATTCTTAGGGTTCCTTCTCACTGAGAGGGGAATAGAGGCAAACCCCGAGAAGTGTGCGACGATCATAGTTGTGAGGAGCTCGACCTCAGTGAAGGAGGTGTAGCAGTTGATGGGGCGAATGACCGCCCTGTCCCGGTTTGTATCAGCAAGAGGATAAGAGGCATCCCTATTTCCAGTGTTTAAAGAGGAACAACAGGTTTGTGTGCACAAACGAGTGTGAAGAATCGTTCCTCAAGCTAAAAGGGTACCTAGCCAACCCTCCGGTGCTTTGCAAGTCGCTACCAGGTACCCCCCCTTCGCCTGTATTTCGCCATTACAGAGCGGGCGATCAGCTCGGTCAGAGTCCAGGAGCAGGACCGTGTCCAGAGACCCATATATTTTGTTACCAAAGTACTACAGGGGCCCGAGGTGCGCTATCAGGCAATAGAAAAGGCGGATCTAGTAGTAGTTTTTGCAGCACGAATGCTCTGCCACTACTTTCAGAGTTTCACTGTGATCGTGATGATCGACCTTCCCATTCGTAAGGTCTTACAGAAGCCTAACATGGCGGGACGGATGGTGCGCGGGGCGGTTGTGCTATCTGAGTTCGATGTGCAATATGAGCCGAAAGGACCTATCAAGAGTCAGGTTTACGCTGACTTCGTGGTAGAGCTCTCCTTGACAGTCATACATCAAGACGAAGGAGATTTTCCAGTGGGTCCTCTCTGTAGACGGGTCTTTTAACCAGCAGGGTAGTGGGGCTGGCATTATCTTGGAAGGACCAAATGGATTACTGATCGAGCAGGCCCTACGATTTGCCTTCAAGGCTAGCAACAACCAAGCTGAATATGAGGCCTTGGTGGTAGGAATGTTGCTAGCCAAGGAGATGGGTGCTCGAAGCTTGTTAGTAAAGAGCGACTCGCTGCTGATAACTGGGCAGGTCACGGGCGAGTACCAGGCCAAGGACCCCCAGATGGATGCATACCTACAGTACGTCGTGCTCTCAAAAGAGGCTTTCGTAATGTTAGACTTGATACACATTCCCAGGGAACAGAATGCCCGAGTTGACTTGCTGGCAAAGCTCGCCAGCTCAGGCAGGGGGTGCAGACAGAGGACAGTCTTCCAGGAAACTTTAAAGACGCCCAAAACTAGCACAGGCTGCACGAAAGAGGCCTAGTGGGTAAGTGTCTTGGAAGGCGAAATAAGAGATCACCGATCATTGACCCAAGAAACGTTGAGGCTACGGTACCCAAGATAAGCACATACGACTTGTCAGTGGGAGAGACATTGCACATTTGCCTAGTCGACGAAGGTGAAACCTGGATGACACCCTATAGGCGTTACCTGGCTGATGGTTTGCTCCCACTGGAGGCAGCAGAAGCCAGGGTCGTCAAGATAAACGCAGGTAGGTATACTCTGGTCGATAGAAATTTATTCAGGCATGGCTACACTCACCCTATCCTGTCTTGTGTGAGTGGTGAGCAGTGCACACGTATCATGGCTGAACTCCATAAAGGTATTTGTGGGAGTCACATCGGCGGGCGAGCTCTATCGTCAAAGGCTGTTCGAGTAGGGTACTACTGGCCAACCATGAGGGAGGACTGCACGAGGTACGCAAAGCGATGCAAGTAGTGCCAACAGCACACGATTGGCATCATGCACCCCGGAGGAATTGCGGTCGATCCATAGTCCATGGCCTTTTCACACCTGGGGGATTGACATTTTGGGTCCGTTTCCTCTAGCAGTTCGTCAGATGAAGTACCTGGTGGTCGCGATCTAGTACTTCACCAAGTGGGTAGAGGCCGAGCCTGTTGTACATATAACAACTCACAAGGTTCAACACTTTGTGTGGAAGAACATAGTTTGCCATTTTGGAATCCCAAAACATTTAGTGTCCGACAATGACACCCAGTTCGCAAGTCAGCAGTTAGGCAATGCACGGAGCTCAACATCAAGCAGGTGTTCGCATCAGTTGAATACCCCAGACGAATGGACAGGTCAAATCTGCCAACCGTGTCTTGCTCAGGGGCCTAAGGAGAAGACTGGAGAAAGCCAAGGAAACTTGGGGAGACGAGGTCCCTAGAATTGTGTGGGCTTACCATACCACACCCCAATCCACCACCAAGGAGATGCCCTTTAGCCTAGTGTATGGATCGGATGCCATGATACCGTCAAGGTCCAGGAAAGTTCACCTCGTGGCTGAGGAGTCTAACGAGGAGATGAGGGTAAACTTAGACCTGCTCGACGAGGTCAGGGAGGAAGCGCGCATCAAGGTCGAAGCCTTGAAGAGAAGGGTGGAGTATAAGCACAAGTCAAAGTTGAAGCCTCGACAATTCCAGGTCGCCAACTTGGTAATGCGAAAGGCTCACCTTTACCAGTTGGAGAACAAGTTGTCTCCCAAGTGGACTGGCCCATTCCGCGTAATAGGGGTGCTCGGGAACGAAGTGTACAAACTTGAGACCTTGGAAGGCGGGATTATTCCCCGAACATGGAATTGAGCCAATCTCAAATTTTATATCAGTTAATCATACTATTGTACGTAGTTTGAATATTTACGGGGACACTCTTTTTCCCTTATCAGGGTTTTTTAATGAGGTCACCCAATAAAAAGTTATTTGAAAAATACGCTTGCGATACATTGTGAAACAGGGTTCCTATTAAACCTCCCCCTTGGGTAAATATGCCAAGGTCGGGAACAAACAGGGTTCTTAGTGAACCTCCCCCTTGTGTAAATACGCCAAGGTAGGGAACAAACAAGGCTCCTAGTGAACCTCTCCCTTGGGTAAATACGCCAAGGTTGAGAACAAACAGGGTTCCTAGTGAACCTCCCCCTTGGGTAAATACGTCAAGGTCGGGAACAAGCAGGGTTCATAATGAACCATGGTTCCTAGTGAACCTCCCCCCTTGGTAAGATTTCAAGGGTGGGAGTGAAGTCTTCCCTTGGTGAGATCCCAAGAGGAGAAGCAAAATCTCCCTTTTGAGAAAAGTAAGGCTCATGGAGGACCGTGCTACTTAAAGTAGGGGCGATGGTTGGTGTGCTACTAGTTGTCAAAATTGTTTCAAAACATACAAGTTAGCCGAAGTCAGAAAGAAAAACATTCATACACAGAGTGGGAAGCTTGGAAAAGGAAAACATTCATACATATATATGTGTACAAAATAGTTAGTTGTTCGTTAAGTTACTGATGTAAGCCAAAAATACATGAAGATGACCAAAGATGCTATACTTGAAGGGTCATATCAACAAGCAAATAAAGACTTCATTAATAGAAGAAATGGACAAGGCCCAAAGCATTTGAAGTTCTTCTTATTAGTCTTCTCAAAATACGACCCAAACCCAATTAATATTTTTTTTAATATCTTTATAATAGATTCTAAATAGAACATTAGAAGGGAAATAGTAGGAAAAGTCACTTTTCTAGAATAAGGAAGTGACTTAGATAGGGGCGGCATTTACATTGTCTTTTCATGTACCTTGCCTCTTCATTTACAAATGACTCTTCATGTATCTTACCTTGCATAATCGGTTCTCTATTCCTATATAAGGAGGAGCCTTGCTTTTGTAAACACAAGTTGAAAGTTGAATATTGAAATTGAAAGTGAAGTTACTCTCTTGAATTTGAGTGGTTTCTTTGTGAGACTTGCTCTCCTTCTCTTTGTCTTATCTTGTGGGTTGGGAATCCTCAAGTGGTGGCACTCTCACTCATCTTGGAGCCTTTCAACATCCAAGTGGCGTGATCACTCCCATTGTCTTCAACCACATAAGTTTCTTCAACTTTTCATCTTCTTCTTCCATACCCATTCTTTATCAAAAGCTCTAAAACATGTTTTGTTTCTTTTTCTTGATTTTCAATCGGTCAAATGTTGCTATTGAATGTTTCTAATCAATAGTTTGTCATTGGTTCTTGCTTTAATTGGTTAGAATTACTTGTTGATGTTCTATTTAGTTCATGTTCTTGAAATGGGTTTCCCATGGAGACAAATCTTAAAGACAATTGTAATTTGCATAAAGTGACAGTATGGAGAAGAATAGGAAGAAACATTTAAAAATGTACACCCAAGGCGAGAGAGAGAGAGAGATAAGATTTGGTATTTGCAGACTAAAGAGAAGATATTGATACATCAATTTCTTTTGGAGATCATATTCAGTAAGTATAAAAATTCATGTTTTCTTTTTGCTTATTTCTTTTATTACTATTAGTATATTTAAACTAAAAAATTTCACTATTGCATGGTATGTCCAAAATGGTTACTTGTAAAAACACACTCATATTCTGGATTAGTCACATATTTCTCCATAAGAAAATGGAAAAGAGGTCCAATAATTAAAGAATAATTTTATTATATATTCAATTTGCATTTATAGAACATGTGGTGAAGTTTGTGACACTTTGAGTATTGTAGTAATCTAACAATTAAGAATATGTTACTTACTCACACTTAGTCTTAATGTTGTATTATATACATTGTCGATAAATCTTTAAGATGATTTTATGCTTTATTTATGAGAAGTAAGATATTTTAGACAAAGGAAAATCAGAAGTTCATTTATCCATTAGAAAGATATGAGATTCAAATTTACTTAAGTTACCAATCAAAATTTTTATCTCACTTTTTCTTTTCTTAAGTTTACTTTCAGATTTTATGATAAAATTGGGTCTCTATTTTTAAGTACATCCTTTAAATTTTACATAAATTAATTACTTCATGTTAAATTTATATTCCTAAATTTATGTATATTTCATATAACATTTTGAAAAATTTAAATACGTATTTTTTTTTACTCAATTATTATTTTTCTACATTTTTCAATTCTTTTTAAAAATTTTAATATAATTTCTTTAATTAATTTTAAAATCAAACACGTAATCAATTTAATAAATTTAATTTAACTAACTTACATCAAAATTTTAAAATTAAAATATTTATTACAGTATATATATATATTTTTTAAAATAAATCAATCTGTAATAAAATTAAATATACAATAAACAATACAAAATTAAATATTTATTAAAATATTATAAATTTAAATTTAAAATAAATAATTTTTCAAAAACTAAAATATTTAAATATAAGAATGCGTCGACTAGGACACACGCAACATATTTCGTTTATAATTAGGCGTCAGTCTTCATCGATGCAAAATTTAATTTTAATTTTTTTTATTCTCTTTGTGGTCGGATTGTTCACGACATCAATCTTGCATCAATTTTTCATGGAATTGACCAACGGGAAAAAGTTAATCGCGAGTTTTTTTTTCTAGTAATAGTTTTTTTATTTTTGATCGGCATCTAGTAATAGTAATATGCTACGAAATTTTGGTGAATTACTTTGTAGGTTTAGGTGAGATGTAGTTGAGGTTTAGCAATGATAGTTTACAGATAACTTCATTAATGACGATATATATATTTGCGCGCATGTTGAAATACTAGATATATATTTGCAAAACGTTCTGGAAATATGGCTACATGAACTAAGGAGTTTTTAGTATAGTGTAGGATTACATTATTTTGGCCCAGGAAACGCACTAAAGTGACAGTATGGAGAAGCATAGGAAGAAACATTTAAAAATGTACACCCAAGGCGAGAGAGAGAGAGAGATAAGATTTGGTATTTGCAGACTAAAGAGAAGATATTGATAGAGGATGAAGTGAGAGATGAGGTGCAGCGGGGGGAGAGGGAGAAGTACTAGCAGGTTCTATTTTACGCATCATCAATCCTACGCCCCTGCTAGAACCATCTTCATCGTCATGGTACGCATAAGCAAATCCCCCATGCCTAGTCAAATCCATCCCTGCAGTTTCATCGTCCCTCGATATCCTCAACAGATTCATCTTATGAAGCCCGTAGAACAGCGGGCCCATCGTCGCTGTAACCCATCCACACACCACCACTATCTCAATCAACTGCGCCGCCAGCAACTTCCCGCCGCCATTCATCAACGCCCCGAACGGCCTCCCAATTCCATATATCTCCTCCACGTACTCCCTCTTCGCAAACAACCCCGTGAACAACACCCCCCAGGCTCCACATCCGCCGTGAAGCTGCGCCGCCTCCAAGGGGTCATCGTACTCCACTTTGGCTGCCAGCTTGTTAAGCGCAATCAAAACCCAGGCGGCCACGAACCCACACACTATCGCTGCCCACGGCTCCACAACCGCACAGCCAGAGGTGATGGCAGCGAACCCGCCAAGCAGGCCGTTACACACGTCGATCACGTTCCAGTGGCCCACCAATAACCGCTTGCTGAACAGCGTCGTCAGAGCCGCTGTGCTCCCGGCCAATGTCGTCGTGACAGCTGTCCTCCCTATCGCACTCCACTGACCTTTATAACTCGCGCCCCCGTACCCCTTCGCTATAGTAAAAAACGAACCGGGGTTGAACCCGTACCACCCGAACCATAATAGAAACGAACCTAACACAACCAAAGAAGAGCTGTGCCCGCGCAGGGCAACAGACCGGCCCGTCCGGTCGAACCGCCCGATTCTCGGGCCTTCAATTAAAGCCCCCCACAGGCCCGCTATGCCACCAACCATGTGAACCACTCCGGAGCCCGCAAAGTCGATGACCCCGGACCCAAACAAGACGTTCCCGTCGCTTCTGGTGGCGCTAGCCCAACCGTCCGCCGACCAGAACCAATGCGAAACGACGGGGTAAACAAAGCCGGTTAAAAAAGAAGAGTAAATGAGGTAAGCCACGAATTGAGTTCTCTCCGCGATAGAGCCGCTGGTGATTCCAGCGACGGCGATGGCGAAGGCCCACTGGTAGAGGAAGAAGCTGTAGTCGGCGGTGGGAATGGGGTAGTCTCTAAGGCCGAAGAAGTGGCGGCCGATGAAGCCGTTGGAAGGGGAACCGAAGGCGAAAGCGAAGCCGAAGAGGTAGTATGAGAGGCCGCCTGCGGCGGCGTCGAGGACGTTGGTGAGCATGATGTTCATGGTGTTCTTTGCTCGGACTGATCCGGCGCAGAGCATGGCGAAACCAAGCTGCATGGCAAAGACCAAATAGGCGGAGAAAAGAAGGTAGGTGTTGTCGACTGCGTAGGTGGTGTCGTTGAGCTTTCTCGAAATGGAATCGAATTGGTTACAGAGGTAGTGGGCGGCGGCGGTTTGGTTGATGAGTGTAGCGAGGTCGGAGGAGCATGAGAGAGAAGCCATGGCTGATGCAACTGAGTGTTGGAATGAGACACTAAGAAGTATGAAGAGAAGATGAATGGTTGTGAATGATTTTATATGATAGAATTGAGGAGAGCCACTTGCGGTTATTTTATCTGCTTCTGTTAGGTTTGATGGTTTAGAGAGCTGCAGAGAGCATCTTTTGAATTAAATGAGTTATAAATGATGTTCGCGAATATAGATCCTCCTCAAATATTATGTTCAAATACTATACATCCAATTTCGGATTCGTTGGCTTCTCCTCAACCCCTCCAACTTTTCTTTCCACCTTTCTTACTCTTCACAAAAAAATCAAATTAATTTCAATGGCGGATAATTTTTTTTATCTTATTATTTATTCTTACTTTTATATAACTTGTTCACAATCTATCCTTTTCAATAATAATGATATTGCAAAAATAAGTATTATTTGTGATGGATGAAAGTTACTTGTAAAGTGGTGCTAAAACTAAAATCAAATGAAGCAATAAATCTTGACACACCCGTGCTTATCTGTCCATATTCTGTGAATAATGAATGTTACAGCACAGAATTCAGACAGCAGAGTAATCTTTCCCGTAATTTCTAGCCACTCTTTTCTCAAATCTCTTCATTTCCACTTACTTTCTTCTTTGCCTTTTATTTGACACAATTTATACCCTTCCTTAACAACCCAAACCCACGTTGATATAGGTGCATGGACTTTACAAGTCGAATATTAACCCTGTGTCCCTTTATATGGATGCACATTATATTGTGGGGCCAATTATCCCATAATTTTTATTTTATTTCTCAATATATCACAAGAAAAATTGCTTATTAAAATTTATTTATCTTCTTCGTCTTGAAAACAGATATTAAATAATGGAATCAATAGGTACTTATAAGCATTAACACAACCAATCACTCTATTCTTCTATTCTTATGAGATAGTGAGATAGAATAATTTAGAATTAAAATAATCAATAATTAAAATTTTATTAATTAATATTAAATATTAATTTAAAAATTAATTTAATTTTTTATTAATAATATAAATTATTTTAGATATTAATAATTTTTTTTTATAAAATAATATTTAATTTAGTCAATATAATATATTAACTAATTATTTTGTTTTTAAAATTAATTTATATTCAATGATTTTTTGAAATATTAATAAATAATGTAAAAAAAATTAATTTTTATTCTCCCAATATTTTTCTATCTAGCTTGCCACTGTTTTCAGGCACGATTTTCACTTTTACTTAACAAAAAAACACTGATGTTTTATAAAACAATTCAAAGCACGAAGTTTTGTTTTTTTCACAACTTTTTTAAAATTTAAAGTTGTGTTTTATGAAACGATCTCTTTTGTAAAAAAATATCACCCATGTCAACTATATATCCTAATAAACAAATGCAAACTACAATTATGTGTTTAGGCTTTAAGTTATTGCAAGCCTAATTTTAAATATTAAAGTTTAAACATATATACAAAAATAGTTGATCCATAGTCTTGGGGAGTTTCACATATAAGGTGTCCAAAAATTTCCCTGGACGTAACCCCACCTGTAAGGTGTGCATGGAGACTGCCGGGTGCAGGTCGGGTATGTTCAGAGTAGCTCGGACGAACCGAGCCATGAACTGTCTCAACCCTTCTATCTTCCATTGCACGATATTGTGCAAGAATGCCGAGGTGGCGACCACTGACTTACAATTTGTGAACCTGGCGAGGAACCAACCACATAACGTGTTAAAAAATTTGGATTTATTCCAGGCATGTCCGTGGACGACGATGCAAAAGCGTTCATATTCTTCGAGATGATGTTGGCTATTTTATCCTCTAATTCTTTGCACAGGGAGGTGTCGAGCTTGAATTTCTTTCCCTTTATCTTCCTTTCCTGAACTTCTCCAATAGGCCCAAGTCGTCTTTCATCGCTAATGTCTGCCTCTGCTATCCACCTTGACTCTCCTTCTTGGATGGTGACTACGTAGGTTCCCCTACTATTTTTCAAACTGCTTTCGTAGCACTTTCGTTCCATCTTTTGATCGGCCTTTATCGTAATCACCTTCTCTTCAGCCGAAGGCAACTTCACCTTCAATTGGGTGGTTGAGACCACTGCACCTAACCTATTCAAGGAAGGTCAGCCCAAGAACAGGTTGTATGCAGAAGACGCGTTGACGACAATGTACTTGATGGTAATTGTCTTGGCCGCACTTTAATCAACAAACTTCTTTATTATATACAAAAATTGTGTATGTTTTTTGTTTTAAAAAAAGTAATAAAACTTCTTTAATAATTACAAACGACTCTAAATTTCATAGTTATATGATTTAAATCGCTCCCTTCTTTTCATATAAAAATGATTATACTAAAAAAACTTTATGTCTAACTCAATTTTATAAAATTAATTTTGTAAAGATAATTATAAAATTTTAATTTTTAGTAAATGTAAAATTTCAACATATATTTAAAGAATTTTTTTTAATATAATATCAAATTCATATATTAGTCATTGTAATAAATAATCAAGATTAAGACATATCAAGTTACTCAAATTGTTTTTAAAATAATGGTCACGTAAGATAATATTATTTAAATTAAAATCATTCCTATATGGTTATATCTCAGATTTATTCTTCAAAGTCTTTATACAAACAAAGTCATCATATTTATACTAAAAAGGTCACTTTTCATTAGGTAAGATTTATAGTAAACAAGTACAATAACAATCATTTTCCTCCGTCAACATGTATATAGTAGTTTTCGTAAGGGTCGTTTGTTTGCATATTCTCGAAAACGTAAAAGGATGAAATATAATTTTTTTTTTATAAAACGAGAATATGAAATATTATAAATACAAAACATCAAAACAGTTGACAAATTTTATGTATAAAAACATAGCCAAAATATAACAACCTGAAATACTATTAACTTTATTATAATTCTAAGAGAGAAATTTAATATAAGTTCCGTATAAAATATTCAATAATTTAAAATAAAATTTAAAGCGTACAAAATATATTTATATACAAGCTTTTCAAATATTTAAAAGTTAAAAATATCTCTTTGTATTCCAAATATTGTTTCGCAACCTTAACTTATGTTTTTTCAGGTACAAAGTATATTCATTATTCTTTTAATAAAAAATGAAATATCTAAAAAGTATTTTAACTCATATATAAAAAATTGTTAGGGGATTAACTTTAAAAAAAACCTGAACTAATACAAGATTCATTTTTCATTTTGCGTCATGCAGTCCACTATCAATAAAACATCAACAAGACAATTACCATCAAGTACATTGTCGTCAACGCGTCTTCTGCATACAACCTGCTCTTAGGCTCCCCTTCCTTGAATAGGTTAGGTGCAGTGGTCTCAACCACCCAATTGAAGGTGAAGTTGCCTTCGGCTGAAGAGAAGGTGATTACGATAAAGGCCGATCAAAAGATGGAACGAAAGTGCTACGAAAGCAGTTTGAAAAATAGTAGGGGAACCTACGTAGTCACCATCCAAGAAGGAGAGTCAAGGTGGATAGCAGAGGCAGACATTAGCGATGAAAGACGACTTGGGCCTATTGGAGAAGTTCAGGAAAGGGAGATAAAGGGAAAGAAATTCAAGCTCGACACCTCCCTGTGCAAAGAATTAAAGGATAAAATAGCCAACATCATCTCGAAGAATATGAACGCTTTTGCATCGTCGTCCACGGACATGCCTGGAATAAATCCAAATTTTTAACACGTTATGTGGTTGGTTCCTCGCCAGGTTCACAGATTGTAAGCCAGTGGCCGCCACCTCGGCATTCTTGCACAATATCGTGCAATGGAAGATAGAAGGGTTGAGATAGTTCATGGCTCGGTTCATCCGAGCTACTCTGAACATACCCGACCTGCACCCGACAGTCTCCATGCACACCTTATTGGTGGGATTACGTCCAGGGAAATTTTTGGACACCTTATATGCGAAACTCCCCAAGGCCATGGATCAACTAAGGGCCAGAGCGGCAAGATATATGAGCATTGAGGAGAACGCGGGCGTTCGGATAAGGGCAATGAAGGCACCAACCTTAGCGGCCACACTTTAATCAACAAATGTCGTCCTCAGTTCGACGTATCCTCACACCTCCACCTGGTCACTTGCGAAACCAACTAGACAACCATCATATGGCTTTAATTGGTTAGGGGATATCTGCAAATTGGTAAAAGTTTTCCAAAATATTACATCTATTGAGCTCCCTTGATCAACTAGGACTATGTGCACCTTACGTCCTATAGTGATAACATATATCACCACTAGATCGTCTTCATGGGGAAACACATCCTCCAAGTCGACCCTTGTGAAACAAAGGGAAAGCTCGGTAGATCGGCCGAGGTCCCTTGCATCTAGAGACATTACTACTCAGACATAACGTTTGTGCATAGAGGCTGAGCTACCCCCTCTAGAGAATCATAACGCGATGGTGTTTAACTCTCCAAGGACTGGAGCTTCGTGCTTTTGCTCCGAGGATGTGGTTTCTGCCTTCGACCCTTCTTGGCCGACCTCGAGATATTCTGTCAAGAAACCCTTTTTGACTAAGTTTCCCAGCTGGTAACTTAGGGCGATGCATCGTTTCATTCCATGTTCATAAGCTCGGTGAAAATCACACTAAATATCCCTTCGTGACCCCAAAAATCTATTTGTCTTTTTGAGGAAACTTCAATTTGTCTGACACCTCGGGCATGCCTATGAGTTCTTTGTAGGATACCCGAAATTTAGGTATGATTGTTGTCTCTTCCCTGGCCTTTGCCTTAGGTTCATCCTTCTTGGCGACATACGGGACATACCTCTGGTCCGTTCTTTTCTCGATGGATACTTCACTACTCCTGACAGAACGATCTCGGTTGTTCTCCTTGTACTTGAGTTGTTTCAAAAGTGAGCTGCCGCGACCTCCATATGGGTTGTAGTTCGTTCACGCACCTCGGCTAACGTCTCCATCGGATTCCTAATTAATAATTCACTGAACAGGCTTGTTGTGATCTCTTGCACGAAAGCAACGACCATCTCTTCATCCTGAGTTTAAAGTCTTACTGAGACTGCGCAAAATCTATTCAAGTATTCTTTAAGAAACTCCCCTTTGTTTGACATTGAAAATATCATACAATCGTGAAGGGTTGACCTTTTTAGTCGAGAAAAACTCCTTAAACATTCTAGAGAACTGATGGAAAGAGGTAATGTGACCATCCGGGATTCCACTGAACCATTATAGAGTTGTTTGTGTGAAGGTACCCATGAGCATCTTACATTGGATTGCATTAGACCCCCCAGAGATGATCATTTGAGCCCTAAATGCCTTTAGATGATTCTCGGGGTCTTCCACCCCAGAGAAAAAAAGCGATATTGGGAATGATATAATGGGGTGGCACAAGCTCTTCCATGATTTGCTGAGAGAACGACTTGGGGTAATCTCTTGATGACAAGTCTGGGGAACGTTCTCGGGTGGGACACCGACCTTGTCGGTGCAAGCTTATCCGTAGCTCCTCTTTGGTCTTACGCAACTCCTAATTAGCTTGCGCGTGCTCCTCCATAGTTATTCAAGAGGCCTCAATCTCTTCCACAAGGTGAGCCTGACTCAACCACATTTCCTCTCAGAGGCACTCTTGGTCAGCTCAGGGTTCTGCTCATAGCCGCTCTTTCTCGGCCCTGGATTCTTCCCGAATTCGCTCTTGCTCACTTCGATATTCTTCGTTTGCCTCCTAGAGAGCCCTTATGTTCTCCATAATTTGTTGCAAGGCGGGGGCCTCACTTCCTTCAAATCCCAATGGTCCTTGCCTCGTGTTTCTTATTACGTGGAATGCTCAATGTTGGGGGGGATCAGGTTTTATCGGGCCCCACGGTGGGTGCCAAATGTTCTCGTCAGTTGACCTCGGTCAGACTTAGAAATGAGCTCCAAGCTGAAGCGACTTTGTTGGGGTGTTGAACCGAGCTGAAAATGCTTTGTGACGAAGGGGGCTCCACCTGTTGATCACACTCCGACGATCAAGTCAATGAGAGCATTCAAACTATAAATCCGTATCAGCCTAGGGTTCAGAAAAGCCTACCTTTACTCGGGGTCTTAAACCCCTTTTATAGACATTCTTTCAACGATTTTCATCAACCAGAATATTGTTTCAACAACAAGAATATAATCTCAACAATAAGAATATAATTTCCATAGTAAGAACATTCTCTTAATGTGCACCATTATTTTTGGGTGCAATGCCACATCATTCCTAACAACTTTTATTTGTATTTAAAAGATATATACACTTTTACTAATTTAGTTACTCCTTTTGTTATTTTTACTTTAATTATTTTTTTCGTATAGACTATCCAACATCTTGATCGACCTTGTAATGTATCATTGGACCCATATATACCTGCTCCAAATCAAACTGGGTATTTCGCACATAACCTGTCCAACAGAGCTTCCTACGCTTCAGTGCTTGGGTTGTGGACTGAGGACCCAAACACGTCCAACCAGTACAACTTTCACTCATATTCGGCTACCCTATGAACATGAAGATGAATGCGCTGTAAAAAAATCCATTAGTCCTTCAACTAGAAGCTTTTCCCAATCAAAATATTCTCTTCTCAGCAACAACTGCCACTTCCAAATATCATTCTCCCATAACCCTGCTTCCAAGACCTTTATGATTTTATGTATTACGTTAGCATACATTCTAGTTATGCTATCCTTAAGAATAAAATCCCCTAACCACTTGTCTTCCTAGAAATTTATCTTTTTTCCTCATTTCCCAGAGAAAGTTCAAGTGAATCTTTTTTGTTTGGTTAACCACCTTTTGTGTCATTCTAAAGAGATAAACAAGGGTATGGTAGTGAGTACTGTTTTAATTAAACATACGGCGAAGGATAACTGTTTTCCTTTCCCAAATGTCAACATTTTCTAAAGTTATTGATTATTGGTTCCAAAAAACTAACCAAATATAATTTTTTATAAAAAATTATAATAATTTTTTATTTTAATTTAATCTGTTTAAGATGGATAGGCATTGCGTATGTTCAACATAGAGATATACCCATTCACTTTGAGAGTTTTTATTTGTATCATCTCAATGCCAAGCAGAATCAGGTTTGGAAGGGAGTCTGGGCTTCTATAGTACGAAGTATGTGGGATCAAAGAAATTTGGTTATTTATAAGCAAGGTGAAGAGATTTGGAAGGGAGTCTGGGCTTCTATATGAAGAGATTTTTCATTTAGCCCAACTATCAGTGTGGCTTAAGCTGAGGTTTGGTACAACTCCCTTTAACTATGCATTTTCGGATTGGGTTCTCAATCCAGACCAGTGCTTGCAAAGCTGCTTTTGTTGAGGGTATCATAAGAAACTCGTGTACTTCGAGATTCTGAAGGAAGATACAGGGCAGGGGTACGAAGTTACTGGTCTAGAGCAGTGAAAGGAAGGGCAGGGGGTGAATCCAGAGGTTGTATTACAAAGGAGTTTTTTAGGAAGCAGGGGAAGATATCTTAGCTGTGTGGGATGTTTTTGGAGTAAGCATGTAGGACATGTCAATGCTATTAGTCTTTTTGGTGTGGAGATACCACTGTTTTTTGTTTCTTGGTTGCTGGTTTTGCTTTTGTTGTGGTCGCCGAAGTTATACAAGGTCAACATGGCGATCTCCATGCGTGCGTAGTCGGTGGTCGTCGAAGTTATGCAAAGGTCAACATGATCGTCGGCCGATGAAACGGCGATCTCCATGCGTGCGTAGGCGGTGGTCGTCGAAGTTATGCAAAGGTCAACATGATCGCCGGTCGTTGAAACGGCGACCTTTATGCGTGCGTAGTCGGTGGTCGCCGAAGGTATGCAAAGGTCAACATGATCGCTGGTTGATAAAGCGGCGTTCTCCTTATGTGTGTAGTCGGTGGTCGCTGAAGTTATACAAGGTCAGCATGATCGCCGGTCGATGAAACGCCGATCTGCATGCGTGCGTAGTCGGTGGTCGTCGAAGCTATGCAAAGGTCAACATGATCGCCGGTCGATGAAACGGCGATCTCCATGTGTATGTAGTCGGTGGTCGTCGAAGTTATGCAAAGGTCAACATGATCGCCGGTAGATGAAACGACGATCTCTATGCGTGCGTAGTCGGTGGTTGCCGAAGGTTTGCAAAGGTCAACATGATCGCCGGTTGATAAAGCGGCGTTCTCCATAGGTCAACATGATCGTCGGTCGATGAAACGGCGATCTCCATGCGTACGTAGTCGGTGGTCGCCGAAGTTATGAAAAGGTCAACAAGATCATTGGTCGAGGAAGCGGCGTTCTTCATATGTGTGTAGTCGGTGGTCGCCGAAGTTATGCAATGTGCATGAGTAACTCGTTGCGTGGCGAGGTGAATGTAGGTGGCCTCGGTTCTGGGTGTTTCGGTAAAGTTGAATGTTGCTTTGAGTTGAGGTAACCTGTTGGTTATAATTTTGGGTAGGGTTTTCTCACTTTAAGGTTGTTCTGCTCCAACCATAAAGGAGAGTATCTTTTGTGGATGATATAGGAAGTCCACTTCTGGCTACTGTATATGGGTTGGGATACCCCTGAAGTATCCCCTTAATTTTATTTATTCATTGCTAAGCAAAAAAAAAATTTATTTTAATTCTAATTTATATTTTTATAAATTAATTTTTATACTAAATTAATTTTTTTAATTTTTTTTTAATTTATGAATATACAAAAGAGTTATTCTACTACATTAATTAAATAATTTATAAATTGTTTATTCTTTTTTCTTTAATTTCTACTCTTTTTTTCTCGCTTAAACAACCTTACTTTCACTCACCATTATAGATTATACGAGATTTGTTTATTCATATCTTTCTTATTAGACTTTAACACTTATTGAAACTTCTAATTTAAAAAAAAAATTGCCAGTTAACTTATTCAGTTATTTTAAGTAATGACCAACTGTCCGTTATAAAAATAAGTAGCATTATATTTAGAAATCTTTAACATAATATTTTGCAGTGCGTCACATGATAGTGACAAATATATGTGAATAAGTTGGTAGGAAAGAGAATATGCAACCTTTGGTGATTATTAAATTTATTGTAGGGTGAATACTCTAATAGAAGTTGTCTTCTGAGTGAATCAATTGGCCATTACATTTAATAAAGAGAAGGAAAACTGTCGTAAGACAATATTCTAAGAAACTAAGTTATTATAGAAGATAGTTTTTTTATGAATTTAGTTCTTGTCGACAATAATTTAGTTCTTTAAAAAAATTGATTCGTATTTTTGTTGTTTTTAAAAATAAAATTTTGTAACTTTCATTGTTCAATAACTAATATAATTGACTTTTCTAAATAAGTGCAATTGCCTGTGTATAAAAAGTTATCAAGTTATTTTAAGAGAGAAACAATTGAGATATTTTGTACAAGGAAATCACAAATAAAATCATATAAGAAATTATCACATTTTTTTAGTTTAAAATTTTAAGATACTGATATTTTTATGGGTAATTCATCTTACTCATATTTATCTAATATGGGTTTTAAGCACATGTATGTTATCCATGATTCTTCTTTTTGTATTGCTATTCTACAATAGGACATTCTTTACTGAAATAGAAGACTTTCGATAGAAGAAATCCTCGAACTTTAAGATTCTTTATATACTTTATTTCATACTTGTTCGAGTTAGTCACCAAGATAAACCAGACTCTCATACAACTTGTGAGTTCTTTGAGGGGAGACAACAAAAAGACTCAACCCAATTAACAATGAGCAAGCCCATACTAGAGATCAAGACACCACCTTTAATAAAAAAACCTTAAAGACAATAAGTTTGTGAGTTTTTCTACTTATATATTGTTTATCTTACTATCTCTACCCATTATGGATTTTAAGTACAAACAAGGTGATGTAATTTGTGTGGAGTATTCTTGGATGAAATTGATGTGTCAGTGGAAGAGAATGAAGATGCACCAAAATTGGAGAGGAATTGGTGAAGAAAAAGAGTGATTTATGTGTTGAATTTAGGAAGAGGTGTGACCAACTTCCTAAGGCTTCACTAGGCTAATTGGCTCTCTAGCAAAAGGAGACTTATGGAGAGAATGAATCTGAAAATTCAGTTTACTCATTCAATATTTTTCAAACCTGAATACAAATGGTGAAAGTCACCTATTTATAGGTGAATTAGATTAATGTAGCTTACTCCTTAAACTACCATGACTCTAGTTAAGAAATCTTAAACATGGTGAACTTTAGTAGCTTAAAAAGATGTCGCCCATGCCTCTAAGATGCTCTAGAAACCCTTGTTTGCATGACAAGTGAGGGTTTCTAGAGTGTCTTTGAATTATTTAAAAACCTACTATAGAAATGACCTAGAAATTCTAGGTCTAAAGAAATATCTACTTTACTTTTTACATGTTTTATACAAGTTAAGACAAATATTTATTCTGCACATCTTGAGACTGTTCTTTGCTCTTAACTATGAGTATGATAACTTGGGAAGTGAGGATTGTCCTGCATCAAAACGACAAACATGTCTTATTTTAAATGTTCAATTTACCAATGTGAAAGAGATTCTCACTCAAGGGAAAATGAGAAATTTGTGCAACATAAATCAACTCCATGTTATTAGGAGTACTTCTTTTCCACTAATCATGTTTTATAGTTATCAACATCACCAATTCATTTATTTTTGTCTCGAAAATGCATTTCACTCCAATTACTTTTTCTCCCACTGCATATCTGTGAGCTGCCAAGTCTTGTTCGTTTTTATTAAGCTTACTCCATTCTTGATGTGAGTTCATTTTAGAATTGCACATGTTTTTAGGATTTTCACTTAGATTATGATTTTGATTAACAATGATAGGTGAAACTCAATGAAGATTGTCACTGGACACGAACTTAACCAAGTGGTTAAGTGTGAAGGTTCTCTTCAAAAGAGTAAAAGAAAAACACAATTACTAAGATGATGATGACACTAGTGCAGAAAACACTTTCTACAAGAACATATTAGGCTGGTTAAATGAGAATGAGTGTAAACAAAAATGCAGTGACATTTTTGTAAATATTTTGTACATATTACACCGGTTGGATAACGCAACCGGTGTAATATACTGGTGTGTCTTAATTATTTTTAAACTTTTTTTTGTTAGCATGGTATATTATACCGGTTGGGATATCCAACTGGTGTAATATATTCTGTCAACACTTCAAAATTTAAAATAATTTATTTTTGTTGTTGTGAGTATGACATATTACACTAGTTATGCTATCCAATCGATGTAATATATCTTGCCTAGAGAAAAAAATAAAAAATAAAAAACTTAACTTTGGGCAACATATATTACACCAGTTGGATGGCCCAACCGGTGTAATATGTAGTGCCTCAAAGGTAAACAAATATTTAAAAGTTTTTAAAAAGGTATATAACACCGGTTGTGGGATACAACCGGTGTTATATACCATTCTGAGTAAAAAAAATGTATATTACACTGGTTATTACTAAGAACTGTGTAATATTTTTTTTACCCTATTTTCAAGCTCGCGGCTCACGGCTCTTTCGCGATACTTTGTCTTTCACTATCGTTGTTCATTCGCACTACTATTTGCCTTCATTTTCATTCAGCCTCCATTTTTCTTGTGTGCCTCCATTTTTCTTCCTCCATCACTTCTCCTCTTTGGTACCATCGTTCTTCCTCTTGGTTGCCACCAATCCTTCCGCCGCTTCGCCTCCATAGTCGCACCACATTGCACCAATCCTTCCACCACCCATCTTGCTTAGAGAGCCATTGTTGATTTCGTGTGATGTCTTGACCACTTCAGTTTGCTCCTCTTCAAGATCAACTTCAAAATAATGTAAAAACTTAGAAATAAGAACAACATAGGGATAATGATGAGCTTTGGATTGTTAATTGCCTTCCTACTAGTTTCATGTGGTACTTTTCAATTTTCTCATATTCTTCAGCAAACCAGCCTTTTAGACGTTCAACCCTTTTTACTTTTCAGGTCTTCATCCTTTTAAAGGAAGGTGATGTTGATTCCATGGAGCAAGAATGAAATTCCAGAAAAGAGAGAAAGAGCCCAACAGATGAAGAATGCAACAAGTAGAAAGAACAATGAGTTGTTTGTGTGAATAAAAACAACTAAACAAACACATGTATATATGCAGTAAAGGCAATCAACAATCTTGACATTTAGTGGGTTGTTTTCAAGAGGAAAAAGAATCTGTTCAGAGAGAATACTGTCATACGTCAGCCCCCCAAACAGATTGCCCAATGACAGCACATGCAGATTTGACTAACCATAAAATCCCTTAATTTTCTAAGAAATTATGGAATATATTCCATTTATGACCAAAATATCTTCTAAACAGATTGTATTCAAAGCTATAATAAGTGCAATTTTGACACATAACAATTTTGAAAGAAAGAAAACAATTGTACCAATGCACAGAGATTTAAAACAACATTAATACAAAACTGCAAGAGGTAAAACAATTGGTTGTTTCGTGAAAACAATCAATTGTTTTTCTGTGATAGCAATTTGGATTTTTCTTAAACCAAAAGCTTTGACAGAGATGAAAATACAGAATGCTAAACACACATATTTTTGTATGAAGATTAATGAAAGAGTTTATTCAACTAAACAGTACTAAGTTCTCAAAATTAAAGAAATGAGTTCAAAGCTTTTGAGAATGTTTTCAATCAAAAAGCCATAGAACATGAGTCAAATATTTCACTTGAAACCAAGAAACTGTGTGCAATTAAGAACTGTACTCCAGAATCCAATTCTGATCTTTCCCTTTGTGACTTGATTCTTTAATCCATTGATTCTTGGTCTCTAAGAGTACCTGCAAAAAAAGGAAGATCAAGTAGCAAGATTTGGTCTCTTTACAAAGTTGGGTCCATTAGCATTAATTGGATCATTAGAATCCTTAGAATTCTTAGGAACCCATTTTAGAATACCTTTGGGAACATGAAATTTACTAACTCTGCAGAATCTGACACAGTGGCCCTTTTTCATACAATAGAAGCATGAAACAACTGGTTGTTTTGACTTTTCAATCGGTTGTTTTTCAAAGAAGGTTGAAAAAGGCTTTGGAACACCACTTTTCTTGCTTTGTGGATTAAAACTCAAACCAGCTTTACCAAAGACACATTTTTTAGAAGAAATGACAGTTTCAAAGTTAGATTTGGCTTTAGAAAGCATGTCCACAGTTTTCACAAGATAATGAACCTTCTTTTCAAGAGATTCACAATTTTCACAAACATTTGAGTCACATTTTCAATAAGAGTTTTTGTAAATCAGTTTTAGATTTTCAAAAAAAAATTTCAAGTTATTCAACTCTTCTTCCAATGCTTTGACTCTATTTTCCAGCCAATTATTCAAGCCTTTCAACCGGTTATTTGAAAGTGTTAGCCTATTAGCTTTTTCATGAGTTTCTTTAAAAGCATTAAGAAGTTGGTTGTAGTTTTCAAAATTAATTGAAGTGCTGGAACTTACACTACTTACATCAGTTTCTTCTTTTACCATCAAGCAAAGATTTGCTTCTTCATCTCCTGAAGATGAGCTAGAGGAAGAAACTTCATTATCTTGCCAAACAATGTAGGCTTTCTTAGCTTTGCCTTTCTTTTCACATTTCTTGCTTGCTCCTCTTTCTTTATTCTCATTGTTGGGGCAATCAGCTTTAATATGTCATTGTTCACCACATTCAAAGCAAATATATTTGTTAGAATTAAAATCATTAAGTTTCTTGCTATTATATCTGTTGAAGGATTGATTCTTGTTGTTGTTTTTCTTCAGGAATTTGCTGAATTTTCTGGAAAACAAGTTAAGGGTTTCTCCTTCACTATCATCACTTGAGTCTTGATAGTTTTTATGTCCAGCGGTCTTCAGGGCAATGCTCCTCACATGTTTATCCTCATTTTCTTGAACATTCAACCTACTCATCTCCAATTCATGTTCTCTAAGCTTCCCAAACAGTGAAGTTGTTGTCATTGATGTTAAATCTTTAGATTCAGAAATGACAGTGAGCTTGGGCTTCCAAGATCTGTCTAGACACTTGAGGATTTTGATGTTGAGTTCCTGATGGCATTCCTATGAGCTCTTCTTTGCGTTTTGGTGATGAACTTGCGAAAGCTTAGTGGAGGAGATGAAGCAAGGCCTTCCTAGGAAGTATGGGTGCCTTGAAGGTGCATGAGAGTGGGGAATTGGGGAGGTTCGGCCAGCCCCTTTGAAGGTGATGAAGTGAAGATTAAAACCTAGATGCTAGGCAAAGAGTAGTGTATGGCACAAATTTGGCAACATAACAATACTCTATTCAATCTTACCAAAATGAGAGCCAAGCACTTCCTTATATAGGATTGGAGGGTTGGAATTTGAAGAGCCAAATACAAATGAAATGCTAGCCAAATTACATGCAAGTGTGAGCACATGGCACATGGGAGCATATGGGATGGTGGCTTCCAAAATTCAGCACATGTGAGGTAGGTTCTAGAATTCTTCCATGTGTTAGGAGTTCTAGAACCTTATGCTCCACTTAGGATAATTGTGGGCTGGACCTAAGTTTAATTAGGAGTAGGAAACTCTAATTAAACTTAGGTTAGCATTTTAGGTACCACTTTGCATGTTTCAACACATTTACAAAAATATTTAAACTATGCTACTTTGACTAGAAAAATAAGAAAAACTATGACACACTAGAGTCTATGACATGTAAAATGTGTCCTCTTGACCCCTATTTGACTATGACTCTAGTGGTTGCCTCAAGGTAGCATTTTGGTGGCCTCTCAAAGGGTTGATGCTGGGGCCTCTTCCATCATCCCCTCCCTTTTGAAAAGGATTTGTCCTCAAATCCATTGTTTCTTCTTCTTCTTCATGGCTAGGGAGATGGATGTATATGGCTGGATGGTGTGCATCATCTCCTTCTTCTTGAGAAAATCTATCCTCAGATCCACAATGTTGATCTCGGATAGCAGCCTCTTGCTTCTTCAACTATGCTTGTCCTCCCGGATCAAACTTCCATCTAGGGGAATTATCAAATAAAGCAAATGAGTTAGTTGAAGTAGTTATATATAAATCAATTTTATGAAGTTGCCATTTTTGTTTTTCTTTTGCTTTTGGCAACTTTTTACAATATTTCTCTTTTGATCGTTGTATCTGTTCTCTAATCCTCATTTTAAAATTTTCAATCTTTGTTACTTTTTCCTTAGGCACAAATCCTTTAGGAAATGGTAACAACTTAAAAGGAGAAAGAGAATTAAGTCCACATACAATTTCAAATGTAGAAATATTAGTAGTCTTGTGGACTACTCTATTGTATGCATGTTCATCTCTAGAGTTGTGTGTGCACTTCATGATTACTCTAGGTATAGTAGAAAGAGCTATATTTTCAATTTCAGTTTGACCATTCTTTTGAGGATGATAAGAATTTGAAGAGTATAACTTAGTTCCAAGTTTTTCTAAAAGTATCCTCAAAAAATGCTTTTCAAAGTTTGGAGCTCTTTTCAATACTATGCTTAGATCATTACTTCTCTAGAGAAGAGCTTATCCACAAAAATGGAATCAATACCTTTTATGGTCCAAGGAAGCTCTAATATAAAATCTAGTTTTATATCTTCCCATTGATCATTTGCAAAAGGTAAAGGAGTATAGAGTTCATGAGACATCGCCTTAGATGTATTTTTAAAGCAAGGAATGTATCTAGGGTAATGCATTTGAACATCTTTTCTCATGGGTGACAAGAGTTTTCCTTTTAAAAGCTCTAGAGTTTTATCAACTCTAATTTGGCCCATGAGTTCTCCTTTATGAAGAATTTCTCTTTTATGTGTGAAGGTAGTCTCGTTGATACAACCTTTGTTCATGAAAATTTTAATTCTTTGCAATGGTTGTCTCAATAAGACATGACAAGTTTCTTTAGGCACTACCTCACATAAAAAATTGTCTTTGTAAATGCCTATAGATAACTTGACCTTCACTTGGTGAGATCTTAGCACATATGAAAAATAATCTACTACATTTTTATCTATGCAAGCCTCTTTTAAGGATTCTTGTTTTTTTACTAGGCTTGCAAGTGTTCCTTTACAAAAGGTAAGGCTAGGTTGTTCAATAAGAAGCATTTTTTCAAAGGTATTTTCAACTTTTCCTTCTTGTTGAATGACCTTGTGGGAAGGAACACTCTTCTCCCACGCCTTTTGCTTTCCAAAGGGTTTTCTCTTGATTTTCCATTTTTACATTTTCATCACTCTCACTAGCTTCTTTTTCTTGGCTACTATTCTCATCTTTGTCCCTTAAGATCATAGATCTTTCATTGGAACATTGAGATGCTAATTGATCATTACCAAGGTATGTAAAACATTGAATTTCTCTAGCTTGAGTGTGTGAGATATGCTCGGCTAGGTTTTGGGAAAGTTTTAGAGATATTTCTTTTATATGTTCTTCCCCTCTTTGGAACTCATCCTTGTCATAAGATACAGAGTATGAACTTTGTTTTTGACTTGATTGTTTTCTCAAAATTTGTTTTTCAACTTTAATGCTAAGTTGAATCAAGTCATTTAAATCTCTATAAGATAAAAGTTCAACTTTGTTTCCTATCTCAAGTTTGAGACCACTTAAAAACTTAGATATGGTGGTATGGCTTTCTTCATTAATCCTTGCCCTCTTAATATATGACATCATCTTTTGCCAATATTCTTCTACACTCATATTTCTTTGATGAAGTCTTTGGAGCTTGTCCATCAACTTCCTATTGTAAAGTGAGGGAATATGGCGACATCTCAAGGCTCCCCTAAGGTCATTCCATTATGTAATGGGAGGGTCTTTGTGGAGATGTCTCTCTCTTTTTAGGGCATTCCACCAATACATAACATCACCTTGAAAACTTAAGGTAGCTAAGGGTACTTTCTTTTCTTCACTCACATGGTTGCAAGCAAACAATTGCTCTACCCTCATCTCCCAATATAGATATGTTTCTACATCTTCTTTCCCATTGAAATGAGGTAGCTCTACCTTAACCTCCTTTAGGTTTTCTTGTCTCTCTTTTCTAGCTCTCCTAGGGGATGGTTGATGATATTCATTAATCCTAAGACTTTCTTCCCCAAAAGAATCATAAACTTGAGAGCTATATGCATGAGAATGTAATTTTTTTGAAATTTGAGACTTCTCATCCTTTGCTTTAGTCAATTCATTAGTTTTGGTCTCATTCTCCAATTGTTTAGATGAAATTGATTGAATATCCTTGGAAAGTTGTTTTAAAAGAGATTTCAAGGATTTCACATCACTTTTAAGAGATTTTGAGGAGTGAGAAGACATGACTAAAGCTTTGTGTATAGAAATATTTTACTTTAAGAAAGATGAGGAAAGTTAATGAACGTAGTTTTCCAGGTAAGAGAGGTGAGTCACAATGGACTACTTAAATACCAAGTCTTGCCTTAGCCAAAAACTAACCCTCAAGATCTTCACACAAATCTTTCTCTTGGTAAATCACTTAAAACACAATGAGGATGAAGAAATCAAATTTTTAATGCAAGAAACAATGCAAGCTATCTAACAACCCAAGCAAAATTATCAAAGCTTAAAACAAAACTAAACAAAAGCAATTAAACGAAGTTAAACAAAAGCAATTGGCGTAATTAAAGCAATTAACAAATGCTAAGCTTGAAAGTTTAAGCTAGTCGGGCCTAGGTGAGGCTTCTTGGACACTTGGAGCCCTTGAAGACACACTCACTGTCTAATTGCGTGATTAACAAGTAATTAACAAGAGTTAAATTGCGAAGAAATTAAATGGCACTCCCTTTATTGTTTTTCTAATTGCACTCCCTTTGTTGTTTCTTCTTTGTTGAGCCTTCCAAGAGTGTGTGGTGTATTTAGTATGTGTTTGTTTCTGCCCCTTGCTTTTGATCCTCTTGGGATTAGGTAATTAAATTCTTCAATCCAGCACCTATTAAGAAAAACTAGACTCCCCTCAAGTCAATTCCCACTCAACAAGTACCAATTGATATTTAATCCACCACCAAGCTTAGAGGTAAAAGAAATAAAGCAAGAAACAAATTAATTTGAAAAAAACAGTACCACACAAATGAAATTAAATGTGACACAACTTAGAAAGAGTTCAAATGAAATTAGACAAGCAAATAAAAAGGCACTCAAAGAAATGGATGGCACACAAAAAGGAACCTATGGAATAGCACTAGATTTGATTTAAAAACCAAAAACAACACCACTGAAACAAAAATGTTGTGGTCTAGAATGCGTGACTTTTACAGATTTATGCTGAGCTGGCTCTTTGATATTTGCTTCTGAAAATTGATACTCAAACAAATCAAGATCTTAACAAATTTTTGGCGTTGGTTTCACTCCAAACGCATGCACCAATTAATTTTAATAATCTTTTTAAAATCAGTGCTCAAAAGCGCCAGATGTAACGTCAAGATTGCACACTTTTTTTGTAAGGTTTATCTTTTTTTTCTGTTTCTTTTTTTTAACTGATTCTTTTTTTGTTATTTTTCTAACACCTCAATCTAGTGAAATCCAGAGGCTCAGAATTATCTTATGATGTATTTGATTTTCATAAAGCAAAATAGCCAAAACAGATTTGTGAAAACAGGGGATTCTGAAATCTGGAAACAAAAACAGAATGATATACCAACAAAAACACAATGGAATTAGTGTAATGGAATTTGTGTGGATCTAACACACAAATATGAACTCAAACTAAAAGAAAAATGCACCAAAGGATCAAAACAATATAGATTTCAGATCAAGCATTCAAACAAAAAACAAGAAACAATTAAATCAAGAAGAGTACTACTAGGATTTGTTGACAAATATGGAAACACATGACTTAGACAAAACTTATGGATTCATAAAATGAAAAGACTCAAGAACATCATATGACCCAAATGAAATTTCAAGCAAGACTCAAATACCTAAAAATAAAAACAGCAACACAAAGATATCAAGAATCCTACACAAAATTGAAAATAGATGTTCAAGCACAATTTTGAACAAAACCCACCGATTGAAATGAATAAACAAGCATTCAAATCATATTAAAACACAAAAACAGCAAGAGAACTTGGAATAAAGATGAACAAATTGGAGAAAGAAGAACTCAAAAAGAAAAATACAAAGAGATACTCATCTTTGAAGAACCATAGATCATGATACCAAATGATGGCATTCCTATGAGCTCTTCTTTGCGTTTTGGTGATGAACTTGCGAAAGCTTAGTGGAGGAGATGAAGCAAGGCCTTCCTAGGAAGTATGTGTGCCTTGAAGGTGCATGAGAGTGGGGAATTGGGGAGGTTCGGCCAGCGTCTTTGAAGGTGATGAAGTGAAGATTAAAACCAAGATGCTAGGCAAAGAGTAGTGTATGACACAAATTTGGCAGCATAACAATACTCTATTCAATCTTACCAAAATGAGAGTCAAGCACCTCCTTATATAGGATTGGAGGGCTGGAATTTGAAGAGCCAAATACAAATGAAATGCTAGCCAAATTACATGCAAGTGTGAGCACATGGAAGCACATGGAGCACATGGCACATGGGATGGTGGCTTCCAAAATTCAGCACATGTGAGGTAGGTTCTAGAATTCTTCCATGTGCTAGGAGTTCTAGAACCTTATGCTCCACTTAGGCTAATGGTGGGTTGGACCTAAGTTTAATTAGGAGTAGGAAACTCTAATTAAACTTAGGTTAGCATTTTAGGTACCACTTTGCATGTTTCAACACATTTACAAAAATATTTAAACTATGCTACTTTGACTAGAAAAATAAGAAAAACTATGACACACTAGAGTCTATGACATGTAAAATGTGTCCTATTGACCCCTATTTGACTATGACTCTAGTGGTTGCCTCAAGGTAGCATTTTGGTGGCCTCTCAAAGGGTTGGTGTTGGGGCCTCTTCCATCAGTTCCTCTTTTTCAAACATCTTTTAAGGACTCATGAGGTGGTTGAAAATATGGGTAAACCTCTTTTGTACTTTAGCAATTGTCTCTTCTTTTTGCATCCTAAAAATCTCATATTCTTGGATAAGAGCATATTTCCTTGCTCTCTTCACGTCATTTGTTCCTTCATGAGGGACTTCTAGAGTATCCCACATTTCCTTTGTGGATTCACATTGTGATACCCTGAAAAAAATCATCAGAGGTTAAGGCAGATATAATAATATTCTTTGCAATACAATTATATTGAGCCTTTTTGCTTTCATGCTCTGTCCATTGGGACCAAGGTTTTTCAGAAACCACTTTATCATTTTCAAGCATAGAAATAAAAGGACCATTTTGAATTGCATCCCAAATTCCTTTATCAATTGATTCTACAAAGATCTTCATCCTTACCTTCCAAAACTAGTAATTCACACCACAAAATAAAGGTGGTCTGTTAATAGATGCACCATTCCCAAAGGGTAGTTTATTAGCCATGGAAAAAAAAATTAGGATCAAAACTTGAATGACTTTCAAGAACCTAGCTCTTGATGCCAATTGTTAGAATTGTAGGCCTTAAACAAGAGGGGGGTGAATTGTTTATAAAATAAATTTTCAAATTTTTAAGGTACAATGAAGGCCAAAGAGAATCAATTAATTAGAAATCTGTTTAGTTGAATTTAAAAACAATTTTCATAGAAACATAAAAAAATCAACCAGTTGTTTTTTCAAAACAATCGTTTGTTTATAGCAACGGTTATAAACTTCAAGCAAAAACATATTTAAAGAGATAAGGGATAGAGAGATTCACACAGTAAATTTATATTGGTTCACTCTTAGCCAAGAGCTATATACAGTTCCCATAAAACCTCTGAGTATTCCATTATGCAATAAAAACACCTTGATTACAACACACACCAAATGGGTGATCTTGAACCCTTCAAGAACACACACCACCTTTGGCAATCACAACATAAAATTCAAAACACCCTTTGAATCTGCACACCAACAATTATTATAGAAATACAATTATTAAGAGAAAAAGAATGATCACACCTGATACAATCACATATTGAAAAGAAAAAAATACAGTGCAATCCTATTCCACTTTTAGAAAGAATCCAAAGCCTTAAGAAATCTTCGTAAAACATGATTTGAAAGCAATATTGTGAATCAATAACAACCAGAAGCGTAAAACAGATTATATATACTCCAATCAGTTGTTAAAAACATTTAATGCAAGAGGCAAATCAATTTTAAATCAATTAAAACGAAATGAACTAACTTAATAAAATTTTGTTAAGAAAATTAAAAAAATAATCGGTTGACTTTTCGAAACAACCGATTGAATTGGTTTGACAGCAAAGTCAACCAAATTCAAACAGTTGCAAATCCTTTTCAAAAACCTCTTAGTATAAAACAACCGGTTGAAACCACAATTCAACACGTTGATTTTCCACTTCTCTTTGAAAACACATCCTTTTCAAAAGGATTAAAAATCAAATAACCTTGGATCAATTCTGTGAGTGGATTACAAATTCAAACTACCTAAAACCCACACACACAAGCAACAACAAAGCCTTCAACCAATCTTCATGAATTTGGAGACATCAAAGCCTATCTTCAATAGTGATTAGTTTTATTTGTATTTGAAATACTGTATTATGTTGAACGTCTTGGTATTAGGTCCGAGGTGATGGACCCTCGACAATTTGTAATGTGTTTTATAATGTATTATGTTTGTAATATAGTTTTATTTTAATTTTTATAAGTTGCAGACTTTGGTATTGGGTCCGGGGGTGATCGACCCTTGGCAATTTGTTTGTGTTTACATCAACTAAAAATTATTTGATATTGATAGATTAGTTTTTCTATTACATAGTCATGGATCGGAGTTGGACAAATGGAGTCGTATCAGTGCTGTTTATGAAAATGGCGTCGAAAAATTTCTACAATTTGCTCAACGGAATTTAAAAGTTGTAAATGGAAGATACTTTTATCCATGTGTTAATTGTGTGAATGGAAGACGATTGGAAATTAGGTTGTAAGAGAACATTTTCCTTGTGATGGTTTCTTGAAGAATTATATAGAGTGGATATGCTAGGGGGAGTTTGGAGACGTAACACCTCTATCTGACAGTCAATCTTGTAATATACATTTTGAAGATCGCATGGAGGACATGATTTGTGATATTGGACAAGATAGTTTCCAACAAGCACACATGTGTGATTCATTGAAAGATGATTCTGAAACACCTCTTTATACCGGTTGTTCAAGTTTCACATGTTTGTCAGCAGTATTAAAATTATTTAATATTAAGGAAAGAAATGGGTGGATCAATAAAATTTTCACTAAGTTGCTCGAATTGTTGCATGAAATGCTTCCAAAAGATAATTCATTGCTCACCCGTATGAGGCGAAGAAGATATTGTGTCCAATGGGTATGGAGTACGAGAAAATACATGCATGTTTTAATGTTTGCATATTGTATAGAAAAGAGTTTGAATCATTGCACAAGTGTTCAAGATGCGGGGTATCACGATAAAAAATGAAGGATGATGAGAGTGAGGAAGATTATGTGAAAAAGGTCCCCTGCAAAAGCATTATGGTATCTTCCAATTCGCGATTTAATCATTTGTTTGCCAATTCGCGATTTAATCATCCGGAAGGACACATATTGGGCCTTTAACTAGGTTCATGGCTAAAAGAATGAAAGATGAAGAAGAAGGAGTTTAGAAAACTCTATTTTTATGGAGAATTAATTTTTAACTTTTCTTCCAAGTTTCCTAGTCTTATAAATTTGTACAAAGTAGTATAGGCTTTATTTTTGGCTTGTATTTTAGCCATTATCTTGGGCCATGTTTTAGGCCAATTAGAGTAGGGTGTAAATAGAAAAATAAAGAGTCTAGCCAGAGTTACAATTGGGCCTCCTTGGACCCAATGCAACTCTAGACCATCTGAAGAGTTTTTAGGGTTAAAGCGTGCACATTGGCTGCTCATGAGCACTATAAACACAAGTGTTAGCCCCCTTGTAAATAAGATTTGAATTGATAATGAAAAGTTGCCCTAGTTGCTAGCTCATTGGTCTTTAAATTCTCACTCTCAAGTTTGCACTTCTATTAGTGTTTTGCTTGGATTTTCTTAGGAGTTGGCCTAACCTCTCTTAAGCTTCATCATCATTCTCCATACACCAATACTTCATAGTTTCTTTCACTCATTTTAGCCACCTAATCCCTCCAAATTCCGCACCATAAAATACAAAACAAAAGACTCATAGCAATGCAAGCTAGGATTGCATCATTAGTGATGTAAAAAACCTCAGGTGGCATGCAAATGGAAAAAAAAAATCTGATGGATTGTTACAACATGCTGCCGATTCACCGCAATGGAAGAAAATTGATTCTTTGTTTCTTGAGTTTGGGAATGATCCAAGAAATCTTAGACTTGGTCTTGCAACAAATGGTATGAATCCTTACAGTAATTTAAGTAGCAAACATAGTTAGTAGCCAGTTTTAGTCATTATTTATAATTTGTCGTATTGGTTGTGTATGAAGAGAAAATATATAATGTGTCTATGATGATATCAAGGCTAAGACAACCTGGAAATGACAGATTTTTACTTAAGTTCATTGATCGAAGACTTGAAATTTTTATGGGATTAAGGAGTTGAAGTATTTGATGCATATGAGAAGGTCAATTTCAATTTGCGGGCATTGTTATTTTGAACCATTAACGATTTTCGAGCATATAGGAATTTGAGTGATTTTCGTGTTAAAGGAGATAGTGCTTGCCCGATATGTGAAGAGAACACAAGTTACCATCAACTAAAACATGGGAGGAAAACTTCTTACATTGGGTCACATGACATCTACAAAATCATTAGAGATTTCTCAACGTATTGTAAGTTCATAATTACATGTCATACTTTTAGTGTTACAAACTTATCATTACATATTATTATATTAACACATTGTATTATGTTTTTATAGGATGAGCTAGTGGAGCAAAGCTCACAGGGAAGTTTTGTTCCCAAAGGTCGAGATGACATATTGATCGTGGCCATTGGGACTGAAGAACATCCTGGGCGTGTTCGTACGACTGGTTTTGGTGTTAGACAATATTTTGAATCAGTTTCTCGACCTAGCTTTTTTGCAAATGTCAGTCAACAGATGATGGATCAATTAACTACACAATTGAAAGAGAGACTGATTGGACAAATGACTAAGAGCATAAAAGAACAAGTTACTCAAGAGTTAAGAGTTGAATTTGAGCAACGATATAATCCAGCTGAACCAGTGGATGTAATTTATGTTCATGGTCGAGCTATCACCAAAGGTAGTTGTGATGTGGAGGACTATGAAGATGATGACACTGAATCCTTCTACCAGTGCAAGTTATTTGTTGATGGAAATCATCCTCGTGTAGTGGCCATTTGCAGAATGTATCTAGGAGGTTCAACCATCCACACCTTGCCCATGCAGAGTGATTTATCTAGAGTGGTGGTTGAAAAAGTTAAGGATGCATTTGTTGTAATTCCAGTGCCCACATTAGGGGTTAATACAGTGGGAGAGGCACTTGGAACATTTATTGCATGGCCTACAAATCTGATAAAGACCATTTCAAAAAATTATCAGGTATATTTCATTAAGCGCTATTAGTGTTAGAGTGGTTTTTATATTTATAATTTATATTTGTTATTATGTTTTACAAGACTTTGCTATGAGACAAAATGCAACAATTGGTGGTCCTTTAAGCCCTCAAGTCCAACCACAAGTCCAACCATATGTGGACACAATCCAAGAGTTAGTTAGGGTTTCACATCAAATGTTTCAAGATTCTCGTGTGATTCCTTGGGATGCCACATTATTTGGGGTTGATAATGGTGGTATACCACTGTACATAACCATGCAAGATGTCTTTGAAATCATCCAGGGTAATCAATTGTTGAGCATCGCAGTTATTCAACTATGGATAATGTAAGTACCCTTAATAATTACATGCTATTTAATTGAATGATGTTTCATAAATCATGCCACTCATATTTATATTAAGAATGTAGGTATATAAATCAGATAATTATGAACATGGAAAATTTTGATACTTATGGTTTCCTCAAGCCCCAATCCATACAGAAGTCTAGGAATAAAATACTTGATTTTCAGACTTACATTCAAAGATGAATTCAAATATCAAGAAAATAGATTTATTTTTCTCCTTTTATAAATGGGTAATTAAAACTTGTTACATTTAAAGTTTACATAATTATAAAAATGACTAATGAAATGTTTTATACTAGGTCTCACTAGCAATTGATGCTTATTTGCCCCATAAACAACAATGTTATCTGATTTTGTTCACTGCATAAGAAGCCAAGTCAAGATATGAAGATGTAGTACAAAGGTATGTTATTGTAATTTATTCTGAATTACTAGTGATTTTTCTCATTTTAGTGCAATTAATGTATGCAGTGTCTTACGGGGTAGATCCACTTCATCATCACAAAATCTATGTTGGATTTATCCTAAAGTATATATTCACTTCTTCAATAAAGCTATTAAGTTTTACTTTTTTAGTTCAATTAAATCAATTGTTACTTATATTTCATAATAGTACAATAAGCAACAAGGGAACTTTGAATGTGGTTATTATGTTATGCATTGGATGTAGACCATGGCACGTGTGAGGATTATAGACTCTTGGGAGCAGGTATTATGTGATTTTAATTGCTCTAACTTCTCATTATGCATATTTGTTAGTATGAAGACTAATAGACTCTTACATTTCTCAGCTTTTTGAAGATTTCGAGCCACTAAGCACACAAAGTCTTGAACAAATTCGTCAGGAATGGGCCAAGTACTTTCTACAACTTAGGAATCAAAACATGCAATGATTTGTATCTTTCTAACATATGTACATTTTCATTAGATGTAAATTATACAATTTTGATTAGTTTCAATAAAATGTCTTTATATTTCTCTCTCTATATAAATCAATTTGGCTGGTATTTTGGTTTTATTATATTTACAGGTTTATAAATTATGGTAAAAGTGCATTTTATTAAATTCATAAAAAAAAACTGGCACATTTTACACCGATTATGACCATAACCGATGTAATATGAGGCTATAATGTGCTCTAGAGGCACATATTACACCGGTTATGACCTTAACCGGTGTAATATGTGGCCTCAACCAGTTTCAAAACTAGCCCATATTACATGGTTATTCGAGCCAACCAGTGTAATATGTGTCTTACACAGTGCACATATTAATCCCCCATATTACACTAGTTGGCTCGAGTAACCGTGTAATATGGGGCTACATATAACATCGGTTGCTTAATCGATGTAATATGTAATTGACATTTTACAACACCCACATCTACACCGGTGGTAGGACCGGTGTAAAATTCCTTTTTTGCACTAGTGTGATGATTGCAAAAAATAAAGCAAGACAGAGGAATGAAGAAACCGAATTGAAAAGGAAGATAAAATGGCGAAACAATTAAAGAGATAATGAACAAAGGAAAAAAAGAGTAATGGTAGAATTGAAGAGAAAAAAGTAAGGAGTAGAGGAAGCTTAAGGAGTGGAGAGAAATGAAGAGGGATCATGCCACTTGGGGGAGGAAGCTCCAAGATGAGTGAGGATGGAGTCGCCACTTGCAACTATCTCTGCCAAGAAACGACTCAGAGAAAATATAGGAACACCCTAGACTCACTCAAACAGAGTTTCTTTACGTCAAAATTCAATGTGATTTACAAGAGGAGAGACATCCTATTTATAAATATGAGTGAGTGCCTTGGAGAGGAAAAGAGGAAGGATAGGAGCGTAAATGACTACAAGCTTCTAGAAACTAGGTCAAATGTAGCACATGAGGAGTCTTCTAGAATCTAGGTCAAAGGTGAGAACATGGGTGACACATGGGTGATCAGTTTCTAGAAGCCTAAGCTAGCTTATTCTTCTTCTAATTGGGCCAATGTGAGCTCAGTTTATTACAAATTAAACTTATCTTAAAAAGACTAGAAGGAAAAATAATTGGTACTCTGGCTCAAGCCCGGTTGTTCTTCTCCTGAGGATCTTCTGATGGATGGTGAAGCTCTGTGTCTTGGCCTGAGATGTTTGACCTAGCCTTGAATAGTCATTTGGACTTATGGTCAACTTCTTGTAAAATTTGGTCATATCAATTCTCCACAACTTTCTTTCATTTGTCATGTTTCACAACTTCAATATATAAAATTGGACCATCACTCATAATATGGTATACTATGTAGGCATTTGCTTCTTCTTCACTCAACCTGTATCACTTGCAAATCCTTCTATCCAAGTTGGTATCATCATCCTTCTTTCAATTGCATTTACATCCAAACTTCTCTACTTCATTTTTATCATCAATACCCTTGCATTATGTTCATTCCTAACATTACTACCCCTCACATTATTCTCACCACCATTACGTCTTCTTCTAAACCATCACCTTACTCTCACTTTTATGTTCTCTCTAACTTTCATCACTATATAAACCATCATCACCGCAAACAAACAAATTATGTTTGTATTTGTTTTTTTATAATTTTGTTCCCAACATCTTTTTTTCTTCTTCAAATACTACATCTTTACTAACTACAATCCTCTTTCTCTTAGGGTAAAAAAATGTGATAACCCTTTGACTTGTCACTCTAACATAATAGTAATATATTTTTCACACTCGGTATAGAATAGGAAACAAATTAAAGGAAAAATAAATAAAAAGAAGGAAAAGATGAAAGGAACAAATGGCAAACTAGAAGAAGAGGATATATATACATCAATTAAAAAATAACGGCTCAAATCAGAACTAGTTTAATTATTATTTATTATTATTATTATTATAATTATTATTTTTTGTTAATTGTATATGTGAAAATCCTTGAATCTACATTATCACATTATGGTTTATCAGTGTTTTAAGAATATTAAGAAAATAAAAAATAAAAGTGGTTTATTAAAGAACACTAAGAACATATGTTCAAAACAGTGATATATCAATTTATAAATAACGTGATAGTTAGTATAATGATTAGATACATTAGACTCATACATGCAAAAATGAAAGTTAAACTAAATAAATCTTTGAAAGATACATGGAGTAAGACAAAACAAAACATCTATAATTATGTTCCGAGTGTTTTTTTTTTAAAAAAAAATGGGCGTATTTTTGTTAAAATAATGTTAGCATAATTAATTTATTTTTTAAATCGCATATTATCCCAAAAGATAAAAATCGTGAAGGAAAGTTGTATTAGGTAGATTAATTGTGATTATTAGCCGAAGAAGATACGAGCATGAATGATTGGCTGAATTTATATTTTGATGTGTAATGTATGTTATTTTATGGGTTTTTGAAGGTCCAATGTACTCCTCCAACTAAAAAACAAATCACATACGCATGTAAGAGTGTGGACTTAAGGCAATATACAAATCCAAATTACTACCACAATACGAATCTTTCAGTACTTTAAACACGAATCTTTAAATCAGATGCGTGTTCCAGATCAATTTCTCACTCAACTTCAAATACTGGTCATGTTGGCCATGTCAAAGAGCATGAGTGACTGTTCATTCATTGACGACTGAAATTCGCACTCGTCACCAAATTTTTTAATTATTCAATTGTCAGAAGTAACTTCTCAAATACCCTTCACCTAATGCTTATAGAGAATGCAGTAAGGTCCAAATCGCTGACCTAATGCTTACAGAGAATGATGAATGGTGTGTGGAAGTGAGTCCAAATTGAATCAATTAATTTAACCTTATAAAAATCAATAATAAAGTAATTTAATCTTACAAAATTGATAATCTAATATCAGTTTGGAGGTGATTCGATGGTGTCTACAAGGGTTTCATAACAGAGTTCTAATAACAATTTAACACTGAATTGTTATAATTTATAACTGTTAAACTCAACACTGAATTATTTCAGATTACAACTACTAAAAATAAAAGCAGAAATAATTTTTTTACATGTGTGCCCATACGAAAAGGTGCCCATAGGAGGAGGTGGAAAGATTCAAAGTAACATTTTCCTTCCTAATAACTCCAATGAATCTCACTTGGATCAGATATCATATTATTGATTAAATTTAGATCTAATTCAACCTAAAAAAAACTACCTTTACATCCCAATTATATATTATGATATCACTAATTGATATATTACCATAACCAAAAGTAATTCTCTATTCCTAGCAAGATATTTGATGCACCACCATAACCAAAGTAATTCTCCTTTCTTAGCAAGATAAATGGAGGGTGGAAATCGACAACATTGTTTCAAACAATTAATTTATCATTGATGACCCAACAATTTTCCTACAGGTCGCATATATGATTCCAAGCATTACCTGCTCTGCTTTGACTTATTTATTCATTCACTTTTTTTAAACATCGATAACTTTCATTAATATAGACATTAGTACATTACAATTTACACCATACAATGTCGGAGAAGCAGTTCTGTCCGCATAACATAATTATTGTTCCATATTCATATACATGACATACAGTGCAGTACACCAGAATATTTATCAATTGAATTAATGGGCCTTGGTTGGTAACGAACCAAAGTGATTACGGTGTTTCTTCCTACACCCCATCAAAATTCTTCCTGCACCCCATCAATATCTGAAAAGACGATTTTATCTCTTTTTAAAATAACTTCTGGATTAGCATTTTTTGAATCTTCCCAGGCACCCCTTTTCAGAATTTATAAATATATTCCCGAAAAAGTTTCCCAAAATTTCTGGAAAGAATTTTCGGGATAAGATTTTCAGAATATGTATAATATATTTCGAGCTGTGTTTTCCAAAAATAATATTTCTGGAATGTATTCCAGAAAAAACTTTCTGGAATGAGATCTTAGATGGAACATTTTGACCATTTTACATATTTGATGGGAGTGCAGGAAGAACTTTGTCGAGGTGCAGGAAGAAACACCCAAGTGATTAATAAAAAAACATACTACAATTCAGGACTGTTTCATTGAACTCTCACAACATGCTCTGGCTAGAGATAAAATGGTTTCTTATTACCAGATCGACTCGTGACACACAAAAGGACAAGTTCATAAACCTCCTCAACAAAAAGTATTTTAGTGAGAAAAACAAAAAATATGACAATGTAATAAATGGTACTCTGTTTTCTTACCGAGAATAAAAGGCAGAAGTCGTGAAGTGTACATATCATTCCATATTCAAGTTGAACAAAAGTATTGCTACTATGTTCATTGTTTTCCAACCATGTGATGAGTTTGGTACTTTACTATGAATATATACTACAATTACTAATAAACTTAGACCGTGCATATACACCATTTACAAGCAAAACGAGGGAAGGCGCACCTAAAGCTCAACCTTTCTTTGATTTGAGCTGTAACCCAAGTAGAACAAGTCCCCCCGAGGTAAATGCAGACAAGAACGTTGAGAAATAGAAAAGAGCAAGCAATGCTCCCTTTAAAGACTGCAGCCGAATATTTATAGATTTTGATAATCAGATGCCAGTAGTTAACAGAAACAAGTTGAAGTGATGCGAGTGAGAAGTTATTTCACCTTAGCAAGCAGCAAAGCATTGTCGTTTGCATACTCCAAAGAACTGTCAGGAATGTTTTGAATTCCCTGAGCAATTTCCCACGAAAGAATCCTATGTTTCAAATATAAACAATAACTAAGTTTTCCCCGTCTCTATCCTTTCTCTTATAAAACTCTAGTTGAAATTGGAAAACCTACCCAAACACAAATCCAATTACAGCCCCGATATTGGCCTTATCTGGTGTTATTTCGACCTGCAACTCTCCAAACTGCAATTGGCAATCAGGTTACTAATTTTTCATAGTTATAGTTTCTTATTGCATAAAACGTGCCATAGACAGAATAATTACAGACTTTCAGCACCCTAGTCTCCTCTTTCGGTTCTTCAACTGTCACTTCTGACATTGAACTAGCACATAGAGCTCTACCAGCTGCAATCATTGCCTTTGCAATCTATGATAACATTGCAATATATCAGTATTATTGAGATAAAAATCAATACTTTAACTTTGTTGACATAGATTTCTATGTATAATAGTTGAGCCATATTTGTGAAAAAACAAAAATCTAATTAGACTCCTACCCCATGTGTTTCATTGATGCCCTGAAATTAGGTCATGTTTGGCCAAGCTTTTTTGGTCTTCTCTTCTCAAAAAGTATAAGCTTCTCAATTAGCTTCAATTAAAGTTACTTTTGTTTTTAAGAGCTTTTCTAGAACATTGTGTGTCGTGACTTCTTCTAAAAGGAAAGTCCGAAATCGGCTATGTCAAATGCTACCTAAGTAATCACACTTCAAGCTATGAAGTACATACAACCCCTAAGAGCTTATTAAAGTGAAGTACTTTATGGTTCCCTTCCGCAGTTCCTCTTTGGTGATATCCTAAATGTGTTTCGACACAATATATGGTTTTAGTGAGAGAAAATAACTTTAAAAAGAAGTTAAATTATATCATATGGAGGGTAAATGACCCCATATATAGCCAACAAACACGAAAAGAGCACAACCATTCATTCTGAACAGATACCAGCTAGTTATTTCCCAAAGAAATTCAATCATTTTCTCATTACATCAAAATGACGAAGGCCAGAGAGATCCACGGGCACAAAGGGAATAGAGTATAATACCTTTTGTGGCTCACCTTGGCCATACTGTCCCATTGATTGAAACCTTCTTCCAGCAGATATCAAACGCTTTCCAAGTGCTAATCAGCAAAAAGAACAAAGACATCTTCAAGCTAAGTTCTCATGGGTTTGGCAGAACCTCATTGATTACGTTCTCATGGGTTTACCTGATTTGGCAGAACCTGTCAACTTGGCCTCAATTAAAGGAATCTTTTTAGCTAAAGAGTGAGATGTTGCTGTCTCAGCAAGTTCCCACGCTCGAGAGAGGTTTAGCAAAGTCTCTCCCAACTCTTGGCCACACTGAGAAAGTATATTTATTCCCATTAAACAAATATAACCATTATATTTGGGAATGGGGAATACACCAGACACACGTAACACAAAGTAGAGACATCTTTTGGAGGTAATCAATGGATTAGAGCATCAAATGAAGTGCTTCAAGATAACAACCACGAGTATATTGACTGTTATGAATAGAAAGCTAAATGACAAGGTCAACAACCATTAGCATTTCATATTGTAACACTCAATCTTAATTGGAATCAGAATTGGGGTCGCAAATTGTAGCCAGTAATGAGTACCAACCTCGTCTAAAACAGGTCCGTTTGAAAGGTCGAACGCGGCGTCGTTTAGCTTCACAAAATTTGAAACAAAAACATGATTCCAGAGGAAAGGGGCATCTTTATATCACTATGGATTGATAATGGAAACGATTGCATGATAATGCTGACATGGGCAAAGCAAAGAATTTCATGGCACTTACGTCTAATCGAAGATCACGGGGAAACTGTGCAAAGTAATCAGGAGGAAGATCTAAATTGCCCTGCAACGAAAACGCACACGAACTCTTGAATCACGAATTTACATTGAGAAAGGAATATTTGGAAAGTTGAAAATTTAAACGCAGGCAGAAGAGAACGTTAAATTGGAAGGATGGGGTATGAATGAGTTACAGCAATTTCTTGGAGAAGAGTTTGAGGGTCAGGTTGAATGGATTTGGGCGAGTCGGATTCAGTAAGAGCAAAACGCACAGTGAGAGGTTTGGGAAGATAAATGGTATTGGTGGCAGAAACAGGAGTTGCGAATTTCAGTGAGGTTAGGGAAGCCAACTGATGGGGGTAACGGTGGGAAATAGGAGCTGTCAAATACCAGAATTGAAGCGCAGCTGAAGCCATTCTTTTCTTCTTCCCAGCGGATTGGATTCAAGCTATGCAATTCGGTGTCTACCACTCAAATTCCGGCACAAAATTTTAAATTACCCTGTCATTTCATTTATCTGTTTGTTCCTTTTGTTGATACGACACATTAGTTAGATTTAATTAAATTATACAAAAATGCTAATGTACTTAATTAATTTTCATTATTATTAATTTTTAAAATTACTGTTTTACTGTTAAAATATTTGATAAAATTAAGTGATGAATATTAAATTATAAAATATCTTATAACAAGCAGGATGGAGTAGTAGATAAATGAGTTTTTTTTCTTACTTTTCAGAAATACAAAACTTATTTTAAAAAAATTGGGGGCGTAGTATTTTACTACCGCATTAAATAAGATAAATATTTTTCGTTTTACTTGTGTACAAGTGAACGTTCTAGACTATAATGAAAAAGTTATCAAAGCTCTAGCTATACGTTTTTTATATAGTAGGTCTGAACAAAGTGGCATGAGGATAGACATACACTTACTTAAGTGTGTGAGAAAAATTCTTTCTACATTCAACTTTTTTTCATCCATAAATCATATTCAAATTCTTGTATAATCCGTAAGTCTAAAAAGTATTTTTTTATAAAAATACATTATGTAATTTAAAATCTTTTAAATTATATAATTTTCTATATTACATTATCTTATCTTAAAGTATTTTTGAAGTATACAATCTATCTATAATACAAATAGAAGACACTTCCAAGGTAAGTTCTAAAAAAATTCAAAAAGAAATTTTTTTAAATTTTAACTAAAAATAGCAAACTGAAACTCATTATGGGAGTGATAAATGGTACGCCGTAGAACTTATACGTGTGCAAAACTCCATTTCTTTAAATATTCCCCTTCTTTATATACTTTCAGCATTTCTCTCTCTTCTATTTCTCTACTTCCCGGTTTCTCTTTCTTTTTCGTTGTCTTTTGGTTTCTTCTTCTCTGGGTTTCATGTATGGTTTTTCATTTCGGCTTTCTTCATTTCATTTCGGCTTTCTCCTTCTCGAGGTGATTATTGCTTCTGTTATGTGGATTTTGTTCATCTCATTTACGATTTCTTTGTTCCACAGCATAAAAATGATATTTTTTTTTTGTTTTTCTTATCAAAGGTTCGTTCTTTTCATGTTTCTGCTAATTCTTTTCATCTCTTTTACTATTTCTTTGCTTCTTAGGGTTTGGACTACTTTGGGCTACTTAGGGTTTGGACTTCCACTCCAAGAGATCTCTTTTTTGTTCTTAAACTTTCTTTGTAAAGTTTTTTAGACTTTTTTTCCATCTACATTTCAGTTTGTGCAGCAACTAGTAGTGGAAGTGGAATAGATTTTCGTTCATATCCATCGTATGTTCAAGCACCAAGGTGAAATCTTTTCCTTCATCTGTTCTTTTGTCCTCATGGTTGTTTTCATTGTTCCTTTTTTTGTTGATTTAATCGTTTATGGAATTTTTTATTGGGCTACTTAGGGTTTGGACTTCCACTCCAAGAGATCTCCCTTTTGTTGTTAAACTTTCTTTGTAAAAAATTTTACACGTTTTTTCTTATCAAAGGTTTGTTCTTTTCATGTTTCTGCTAATTCTTTTCATCTCTTTTACTATTTCTTTGCTTCTTAGGGTTTGGACTACTTTGGGCTACTTAGGGTTTGGACTTCCACTCCAAGAGATCTCTTTTTTGTTCTTAAACTTTCTTTGTAAAGTTTTTTAGACTTTTTTTCCATCTACATTTCAGTTTGTGCAGCAACTAGTAGTGGAAGTGGAATAGATTTTCGTTCATATCCATCGTATGTTCAAGCACCAAGGTGAAATCTTTTCCTTCATCTGTTCTTTTGTCCTCATGGTTGTTTTCATTGTTCCTTTTTTTGTTGATTTAATCGTTTATGGAATTTTTTATTGGGCTACTTAGGGTTTGGACTTCCACTCCAAGAGATCTCCCTTTTGTTGTTAAACTTTCTTTGTAAAAAATTTTACACGTTTTTTCTTATCAAAGGTTTGTTCTTTTCATGTTTCTGCTAATTCTTTTCATCTCTTTTACTATTTCTTTGCTTCTTAGGGTTTGGACTACTTTGGGCTACTTAGGGTTTGGACTTCCACTCCAAGAGATCTCTTTTTTGTTCTTAAACTTTCTTTGTAAAGTTTTTTAGACTTTTTTTCCATCTACATTTCAGTTTGTGCAGCAACTAGTAGTGGAAGTGGAATAGATTTTCGTTCATATCCATCGTATGTTCAAGCACCAAGGTGAAATCTTTTCCTTCATCTGTTCTTTTGTCCTCATGGTTGTTTTCATTGTTCCTTTTTTTGTTGATTTAATCGTTTATGGAATTTTTTATTGGGCTACTTAGGGTTTGGACTTCCACTCCAAGAGATCTCCCTTTTGTTGTTAAACTTTCTTTGTAAAAAATTTTACACGTTTTTTCTTATCAAAGGTTTGTTCTTTTCATGTTTCTGCTAATTCTTTTCATCTCTTTTACTATTTCTTTGCTTCTTAGGGTTTGGACTACTTTGGGCTACTTAGGGTTTGGACTTCCACTCCAAGAGATCTCTTTTTTGTTCTTAAACTTTCTTTGTAAAGTTTTTTAGACTTTTTTTCCATCTACATTTCAGTTTGTGCAGCAACTAGTAGTGGAAGTGGAATAGATTTTCGTTCATATCCATCGTATGTTCAAGCACCAAGGTGAAATCTTTTCCTTCATCTGTTCTTTTGTCCTCATGGTTGTTTTCATTGTTCCTTTTTTTGTTGATTTAATCGTTTATGGAATTTTTTATTGGGCTACATAGGGTTTGGACTTCCACTCCAAGAGATCTCCCTTTTGTTGTTAAACTTTCTTTGTAAAAAATTTTACACGTTTTTTCCATCTACATTTCAGTTTCTGCAGCAATCGTTAGTGGAAGTGGAATGATTTTCGTTCATATCCATCGTATGTTCAAGCACTAAGGTGAAATCTTTTCCTTCGTCTGTTCGTCTGTCCTCATGGTTTTTTTCATTTTCCATTTTTTTGCTAATTAATCGTTAATGGATTTTTTTTTTGGCTACTTAGGGTTTGGACTTCCACTCAAAGAGATCTCCTTTTTGTTGTTAAACTTTCTTTGGCAAATTTTTTACACCTTTTTTTCATTTATATTTCAGTTTGTGCAGCAACCTGTAATGGAAGTGGAATGGATTTTCGTTCATATCCATTGTATGTTCAAGCATCAAGGTGAAATCTTTTCCTTCCTCTGTTCTCATGGTTGTTTTTATTGTTCATTTTTTTTTTGCTGATAAAATCGTTAATGAAGTTTTTTTTGGGCTACTTAGGGTTTGGACTTTCTCTCAAAGATGTGCAGCAACCGGTAGTGGAATGGCTACTTATTATGTCCCTTATTTGATAACTCTTTTAAGTTTACTTTGTTTAAGGCAAAATCGACTTCTTTTGTTATTTCATATTACTTCATTAATGTATTTATACATGTGTTTATTTTCTTTTAGGATCTTCCTTTTGCTTTTGCAAATTATATTCGGGAAAACAGGTTAAAGTATGTTGTCCTTCATCAACATACTTGATGGATTTCCTATGAGCTCTTCTTGGATGATTGGTAGAAGATGGTGCGGAAGCTTATGGATGAGATGGACAAGGTCCTCCTAGGAGGTGTGGTGACCTGGAAGGTGCATGAAGAGTATGGACATGGGGAGGTTCGACCAACCCCTTTGTAGGTGGTGAAAGGAAGATTAAAACCTAGAAGCTAGGCAAGGAGTAAAGTATGGCACTAAATGGGCAGCATAACATTACTCAATTTAATCTTGAAAATACAAGGTGTAGGCTCCTCCTTTTATAGGCTAAGGAGGACCATAATGCAACCCTAATGCTAATCAAAATGAAATGCAAATTACTCCACATGGAGCACATGGAGCACATGGCCGGCCATGTGAGGCAATGTTCTAGAATGTGCACAAAATCTAGGGTAAATCCCATGTAAGACAAGTTTATGCTATTTACACTACAATTAGTACTAAGCTACCCTTAATGGGCCTTCATGGAGCATATACATGTTGTTTTCTCTCCCATCCGTGGCTTGGCCCAAGGCTCCCATCCGTAGCTTGGTCATGAACCTAGTAAGAGGTCCTAGACGCTCTCCTCCTCCTTCTAGACGCTCCCCCTCTAGACGCTCCCCACTTAGCTCTAGACGCTCTAGGTTTGGCTCTTGTCTTTCATGGGGTGTTGAGCTTGGCCCTCTTCCATCAATACTAGTGAAGTAAATTGCAAAATTATGATAAGGCCACCTCCCAAAGCTTATGTTAAATTTGGTTGTGGATGGAGAAAATTTTGTCAGATTCATGCACTTTGTGAAGACCACAAATTGATCTTTGATAGTGGAGTAACCCCAATTCATATGATGGTGTTGTTAGTGTTGTGAAAATTCAAGATTGTATTCTTCTTAATTTAATTTTTCAAGGACAATGTTCTGATTATAGAGATTCAATTACTATTATAGAGTTATGTAATTTGCAAATTGTTGTAATGTTCACTAGAGAAAATTAATTTTGTTTACTTTATTTTAGTTATCAAGTTTTGTTTAAATACATGGTCAAATTTTGTAATTTCATATTAAATATTATTATGGAATGTTATTTTGTACTTTTTATTTCAATATGTTACTTTATAGTTTACTTTGAAAAGAGACATGAAATGTGTGTTATTTTTTTATAATAATGTGTTGGCATAAATAAGTTAAACTTCATAAAAAGTTATTCTTCAATTTAATGTATTTAATTATATTAATGTATTTAATTTTATTATTCGCATTAATTTATTCTCCAGAAAAACTTTAACATTAAGATTATTCACATTATATTATTCTTCAAATTCAAATTCAATTTCATAATGTATCCATATTAATATTAATATTAATATTCAAAATTTACAATTCCAAGATCATTAATTACATTTATGATTCTTATCTTCTTTTTCTGACTTCTTCTGTTGCACACTTATTTTCTATTCCAAGATTATTATTATTATTAATAATCTTCAAATATTTAATTTTTCAGATTTTCAAAATTTACAATTCCAAGATCATTAATTACCTTTCTGATTCATATCTTCTTTTTCTGACTTCTTCTGCTACAAACTTATTTCCAATTCCTAAATTATTATTATTATTATTATTAATCTTCAAATATTTAATTTTTTAGATTTTAAAATTTTAAAAATTCAACAACATTAATTATCTTTTTGATTCATATCTTCTTTTTCTAACTTTTTCAGCTGCACACTTATTTCCAATTCCAAGATTATTATTACTATTAATAATCTTCAAATATTTAATTTTCCAGATTTTCAAATTTTAAAATTTCAACAACATTAATTACCTTTCTGATTCATATAAAATGACCAATATTACTATTATTTAGCATTTGATTCAAATTCCTAAACAAATACAAAATTTAAATGATTTAATGTTTTACACAAATAAAAGTTATTTTAATTGATAAAAGTTAATTGAAAATTTATAAATATCAAATACCATTAAATAAATGAAAATTTTCAGTCATTTAGATTTTTCAACTCATTAATAGTTTACTCATTGTAGTTTACTCAAAGATATGTTTGTTTCTTCATTTTCATGTTTGCACAGGATGTGTTGATAAAGTTTTCATTTTTTCACATATATCTCATTTGGTTCAAAACACTTTCTCTAAAATTTTAAGATCTGACATCCCCATTTTCTACTTTCAGTAAACTTAGATATGATTTTAAACCTTTACTCGCGTGCGTTGCATTGGTTTTTTTTGTTTCTATTACCTTTTTGACTTAAGTCATTAATGTTGTTATGTGCTCTTTGTATCAAATTTTTTCTCTTCTTTGATTTCTTTGCCTTTTTCATGAATTTGTCAACCCCCAGTTACTTTCAGATGTTTGTATCTTCATTTTCCTGTTTTGTAAAGGAAGTATTAAAAAGTTATCATTTTTTCAAATATCATTTTGTACAGATCTGGTTTTATACTTTTACCGACTTTCTTTCATTTGGTTCTTTTGTTTTTATTACCTGATTATGTTAAGTCATTATCTCACTTTTTCTCCTCTTTGATTTCTTTACGATTTCAGTAATCTGTGAACGACACCGCTACTTTTTATAGTTTTGTTTCTTGATTTTCATGTTTTCAAACTGATTCCCCAGTATATCAAGCACCCAGGAAAGATTTTTTCCTTCTTTCGTCCGCATGGAAAAGCAAGAGTCTATGGTTATATGAAATTGGTAAGATTTCTCTGTTAAGGTTTCCACCTTTTTTTGTCTATGTTCTGCATCTGTGTATTCTAGCAATCTGTGTATTATTTTAGAAATTTCAAAGCAAGGTTTTTTTTTGGTGCTAAACAAGAATCCTCTTTTGCAAATGTCCTAAGCAAACCTACCTAAAATTTCATTTATTTGCATAGTAGGATTTTCAGATGATGCTAGGAATTTAAAAAATGTTGTACTTTCTTTTCAAATGTTTTCTTTATGCAACCTGACTTTTAAAAGTCAAACAACAAGTTCATTAATTGCAATGCTGAAAGTAGAAACATGTTTTTTCAATCTAAAAGCAAAATTGTTTGCACGTTTTAAAATTTCGATTTTTTATATGCTTAATCTCTTATGTATTAAACCTGACATGCTTAACTTCGTTTTTGTCATTAACATTTTTAAACTTAAGTTTTGTGTCATTACCTGTATATTTATTTAATGTTATTTATGATTATTTTTTATCTTATGACATATTTGAACTAAATTCATCTTTATTCTTAGCTAAAATTATATCCTATTTGAAAATTGGAATGTTTGTTTTTGTCTCACAATATTGTTGTACTTTATTATGTTTTCTTATTTTATTAAATAAATTAAATAATTAAAATCAATTAAATTAAATATTAAATATTAATGTACATTTGAATTGGAATTGATTAGTGGTTATGATGTGTATTGGTATGTGTAATGTTTATGTGTATTATTTGTGTATTAGTATTTAGAAAAAATTGTAAAATAAAGCTATAGGTATAGGTATTGGTAAAATAATTACAGTGCAGTCTAAAATAAAAACTAACAATAATAATAATAATAATAATAATAATAATAATAATAAAATAATAATAATAATAATAATCTCTTAGCACGTGTCTTAGCACAATTGTATAATAAATAAAATTTTAAATAAATAAAATTTCTAAATATTTTAAAATTTTAAATAAATACAAAATCTTAAATTACTTTATTTTTAATTTTAAAAATATTAAATAAATAAAATTTATAAAATTTTCAAAATTTGAAATAAATATAAATCCATAATTTTTTAACATTCCTACTTAAATAATAATCTAAAATAAATACAAAATCTAAATAATTTAATGTTATACTTAAATGAAAATATGAAATAAATTCAATTTCTAAATTATTCCAATTCAGAAAGAAAAAAAATCCAAATTTTTTTAATGTCATTCTTAAATAAAAATCGAAAATCAATAAAATTTCTAAATTATTCAAATTTTAACTAAATACATATCCTAAATAATTTAATTTCATTATTAACGAAAAATATAAATTAATTAAATTTCTAAGTTTTTCAAATTTTTAAATAAATACAAATCCTAATTTATTTTATTCCCTACTTAAATAATAATGTAAAATAAATATAAAATCTAAATGATTTAGTGTTCTACTTAAATAAAAATCTCAAATAAGGTTCATAAAAAAAATATTCTTTTTTTATTAATTCAATTTAATGTATTTAATTTTACTTTTACGTTAATCAATCGATCTCAATCTATAATACAAATGAAAGGCACTTCAAGAGTAAGTTCTAAAAAAATCAAAAAGAAACAATTTTAATTTTTAATTCAAAATAGTAATATCCAATTGATTCTAGGAGTGACAAGTGACACACTATAGAACTTTATCGTTCAATTTGTTCATTCAATTTAATTTATTTAATTTTAATTTTATGTTAATATTATTGATTTTACATTGATATTATAAAATTATATTGCTGGAAGTATTACAAGATATATTAAATCTTCATATGATGTACTGGACGTACATGCTCGCTAGGAGATCAATATAATTCTACTATTTTTTGGGAACATTTATTTAAATAGTACATGAGACATTTTGAAGTTGTTGTAATCTTCCAGTGGATACATATAACTATGTGGAGATAAGTTTTGTTTACCTACATTTTAGTTTAGTTATGAAGTTTTGTTTATGTACATAGTAAAGTTAAGTAATTTTTATGTTAAATGTTATTATGGAATGTTATTTTGTATTCTTTATTTCAATTTGTTATTTTATAATTTTTCCATTGTATGGACTATCATACTTATTTTAATTTAATAAAAGTTAATTTCAAATTTATAAATGTCAAATACCATTAAATAAATGTAACTTTCAAAAGAGACATAAAATGTGTGTTATTTTTTTTTTAAATGAAAAAAAGGTCAAGTATAATAATATAATAATACGTTTTCAGTAATCTGTGAACGTCACCGCTACTTTCATAGGTTTGTTTCTTGATTTTCATGTTTTCAAACTTATTGTACAGTATATCAAGCACCAAGGTCAGATTTTTTCCTTCTTTTGTATGCATGGGAAAGCAAGAATGCATCATTCAATGAAATTGATAATATTTCTCAGTTATGGATTCTATTCTTTTATATTTTCGTTCTTCTGTGCACATGGTTGTTTTCATTACGGGTTTTTTTGGTTTTTTAATAGTTAATGGTTTTTTTTTTTGGGTAGTTAGTGTTAGAATGTATGGTTTTAAACTAGAGGGGGGGTGAATGGTTTAAAGAGGGATTTCGAAAACTTTTAAGCCTTGAATGAAATTGCTTCGAGAATATCTTAATAAAGAAATCAGTTTTTCAAAACACAAAGCAAAAAACACAGCACCAGAAAAACAATTGGTTGTTTCGTAGAAACAATCGGTTGTTTATACCATTTTACAAATATAAAAACTGAATTTAAAGAGTTAAGGGATAAAGAAAATGCACACGGAGATTTATACTGGTTCACTCTAAACCCAAAGCTACATCCAATCTTCTCAGAAACCACTGAGGAATACCTCTAAGCAATCAAACCTAGATCACTTACAACACAACCAAGAAAGTGACCTTGATCCCCTCAAGACACACACTTCTCTTGGTCAACACACCAACACTAAGAATGTTGATCTTGATCACCTCAAGAACACACAGCACTTCTCAGCAAACACACAAGGTTTCTTTCAACAAATACAAGGATTACACTTGTTACAGAATCAAATCTGAAATCAATACAAGAGAAAATCCTAGCTCACACTCTTTTATCAATCTCAATCTCTAAGCAATCTCAACTTTTCAAAAACTCAAAATCAGTGAAAAACTCAAATCTGTTTTTCTGTATATATCAAAGTTGTTGTTTCTTATCAAATCTTAACAAACTATTAATTGCCTTTAAAGATTGGTCAAAGCATTAAAAACTGGAGCGTAAACAGTTAGAAAATCATTTAATGCTCAGTCAAAGCACAAACCATTTTTCTGTTATGGTACCAAAACAAACAATCGGTTGTTTCCACGAATCAATCAGTTGTTTTGGTTTTGACAGCTCAACCATTTGAAAAACAGTTTTCAACCGTTTCTAAAAACACCTAAGTATAAGACAAAACAATCGATTGTTTTTCACTTAGTTTGAAAAACACTTTTCTTTTAAAAAGATTGAGAATGCCTATGCTTTGGATTCAATCAAGAGTGGATTACAAAACTTAATCTACCCCAAATCCTATCTAAGACAGCTCAGCAACAGCAAGCACATCCTAGCCTTCAACATCCTTCAAAGGGTTTTGGATTCTTCAAAGCTTGAACACCACTTGGTTCAACAGTTAGGGTTTTGAATTTTTGTCCTTTGAAACGTATTTCAAATTTTTCATCTGAAAGACTTTTCCTTTTTATTGTTAAACTCTCTTCTAAAACATTATCTGACACATTCTAATTTTTAGTCATTTAGGGTTTCCACCCTTTTCTGTCTATGTTCTTCATCTATGTATCCTGACAATCTGTGTATTATTTCAGAAATTTCAAAGCAATGATTCTTTTTTTTTTCTAAACAAAAAGGCTCTTTTGCAAATGTCCGAAACTAATCTACATAAAATTTTCATTTTTTTTGCATAGTAGGGTTTTCAAATCATGCTAGGAATTTAAAAAATGTTGTACTTTATGTTTCATTTTTTTTACATATTGCTTGGACCTTGAATTGTTTAGTGTGATTGTTTATACATACATGTCTGTTCAAATGTCTTCTTTATGCAACCTGATAATTATATTTCCTACACTCTTCATGTTTTTAAAGTCAAACAACAATTTCATTAATCGCAATGCTAAAAGTATAAACATGTTCTTTTGAATCTAAAAGCAAAATTGTTTGCACGTTTTAAAGTTTCGATTTTTTTATATGCTTAATCTCTTATGTATAAAACCTGACATGCTTAATTTATTATTATTATTATTATTGATTTTTGAATGTGTTGGCATAGTTTTTTCTGATACATTTTTGTAAATGTGTTGGCATAGTTTATATGTATAACACAAATTTGTGCCAGTACAGTAATTTTGAAAAAAAAAATATTGCATACCCTTTTTTTGTTGTGTTCAGTGTCCAATTTCAGATGTAATGTGTATTATGTTAATATTAATATTTATCTACAAAATATTGACAGTTCACCTATTTTTTGTACCATTTGTAATGTTGTTTTATTTATTTATTGAGTATAATTTTATGTGCTTAACTCAAAATTCAAGTTTCAACAATGTTATCAAAATTCTTAACATACAACAATGTTATCAAAATTCTTAACATACTTGAAAGACTTCCAACACCCAAAATCATGTTTTCAATAATGTTTTCAATAATTTGACATATTTTTTTTTATGTATTTATTGATTTGTTAGTTTATCAGGTAATTGACATAATTTGTTGTGACCAACTCCACATGGTTGTTTCATACAGAAACACACATTATTATTTCAAATTGTAGGTAAGCCGAAGCCCATGATAGTGTATTGGTTTGGTGATAGAAATAAAATTAACTTCGTTTTTGTACAATTCAGAATGTTTGTAGAATAAAAATTTAAATTAAATATAATGTAATTTCCATTTAATATGTAATTTGTATTTTGTTATTTCTTATTTTAATTTTAAAATTTTTGTGAATTTATTTATTGTTTATAATTTTAATTTGTTTTCTCCATAAAATTTTTGAAAGACATATTCATACTAACTTTTTGTTAATCAAATATACAAATTACATATTAAATATAAATAACATTATATTTAAATGATAACAAAGATAATGGAATTTCCATTTAATACGTAATCTTTATTTTATTATTTCTTATTTTTGTTATAATAAAATCAAACAAGTATACAAATTACATATTAAATGTAAATAATATTAGATTTACATGATAACAAAGATAATGACATTGATTTTCATTTGAGATCATTTTATGAACATGGAATAGGGAAATGAATAATTATAATTATAACTTCATAACTTAACACGAGTTATGTAAAATTATAGTTTTTCGGACTTTATATTGATTTTGCTGATGTTAAATTCTTCTTCTTTTCTTACTTTTAATTATGCCTTTCATTAGGTTTATTATTATTATTATTAGTTTTATTATTTATGTTACTACTAATATTTAAGTTTTGTGTATGAGATGTTATTATTTTCAGAAAGTATCTTAGTTAGATATTTGTTTATGTCGAATTTATAGCCTTTGTCATTTCCCTATGTTACTACTAATATTTAAGTATTATTGCCTTTGTCATTTTCCATACTTTGACATCACCGTTTTTTCATTGTTCAAGAAAAGTCCTCTAAGGTCTTAAATCTTTGGGATTTTGCGTGATCTTCATCATCAGCTTAAGAAATCAATTTTTTTTGCTATCTTCAATAATAATAATAATAATAATAATAATAATAATAACTTATAATAATAATAATAACTGAAGATTTAATACAATATTAATATTATTTATATAAATTATTTTAAACTGTGTTAATATTATTATATTATTTATTATCATTACCATACAGTATCTGACATACATACATTATCTCACATTTGTCGAAGACAAGTACTTTCACGTTTCACCTCTTTATTTTTGTCATTCTGATGTTCTTCATCATCAACTTAAGAAATCATATTTCCTTTTTTTTTAATTTTCAATAATAATAATAATAATATCTTAATATTTAATACAAGATTTAATATTTAATATTTATATTTCTGATATAAATTATTTTAAATTGTGTTTTATTTATGATTTCTGATATAAATTATTGGAAACAACTTTTTATTATTGGAAACTTCATTTTCATTATTCATTCATGATGTGCAGGTAAACATATCATCAGTGTGTTTTTATATCCTGACTTCTTCCAATATGTTGGTATAAATTTAAATATGCTAAACGTTTGGTTGGAGCCATTACATAAAACAAAAATCATCTGTCTATCCACTAATATCTTATAATTTTTTAGACATTATATATTTTTATTTTACGAAATGAATACAGAAATGAATGCTCAGTCGTTGTGCTCATGTTATACACTATCATTATCTTATTTTGTATCGTTTTTTTTTCACTTAGTCACTACATGCAATGCATTATTGTAATTCGAAAAGTGTTTGTTCTATTTGTTCTTAATGAAAAATGAGAACTTTGCTCATTCTGCAGGAAAAGTTGGGTTGTAGTTCTTTTTTCGCAAACAGGTTCCTACCATACTTTTTCTTGGTGCATGCACAATGTTATGGTATGCTTCTTTTTTATGGTTGTATTTGATTGATATATCTTGAATATGTTTACGGCACTGAACTTAGCACGAAAATGGTTTCTTGATTGGAAATAGAACTTTATAAGCTGAGTTGTAGGTTTAAAAAAATTGAACCTTTCTTTGTTTTGCATAAAAGTTAAAGCACAGTTTCTTTTTTCGACAACCCATGAAAACAGACGCAATATTATAATCAGACCTGACATTGTTGTTTTTTTCTTTTTCCATATTTGTGCTTCTTGGTCGTTCGCTTCTGAGGTAAATTACACCATCCAAAAGGTCAAGGATAAATTAAAAGTCATTTTTGGAAGTATGTGAATGGTATTTCAAAAGTTCTGAACAAAACCTGACAAATGTATTATGTTTCAACTATTTTAGATATCCTCTAAAATAGTCAACCAAGCAATTCTAGTTTTTGTATGTTTGAAAATAGAAATATTAATTGATATGATAGGCGTGAATTGCTTTGGAATAACCTTTCCTGCTCTGTGCCATGCAATTTCGTACATGTGTATCTCTGCATAGCTATTCTGTCTTCCTTTTTTAATGGCACCAAAACATAGATTCAAGATTATCCAACGAAACATTATAATACTAACTTTAATTAAATGTAATAATTTTGTTTTTCTATTTTAAAGTAAAATCATCACAGTATAAATATAATAATGTTAGACATAAAATATTATTTTATTTTGCATTAGATTAATAACTTATTGGAAATTTAAAAGTATAAAAATTCTATATTTTTAGATGGAATGAATAGATTGTAAATCTTAAAGTTATATGTGATATTTTTACTATTTTTTATGTTAGTCATAGTACTGTTTTATCTTATTTGTCACTTTTAAAATAAGTAATATAAGTAATATAAGCAATATAAGAAAATATAAATAATGACTTAACTAAGTTATTTATAGAGTTGTCTTCTAACTAGCGCCAATTGAAAACACATAAATTGCACTATGAATTTCATTTTGCGCAAACTAAACATTGAGAAAAAGCTTGATTCACTTTGAAGTTCATAGGTTAAGGTTGAGCAAGCTATGGATGAAGGTGAAGACAGTTCAAAAAAGGCAACCAACAAAATTCTTCTCAGTTCTGAAAGAAATTGTAATACCAGAAGTAATATAGCAAGTACAACATACTATCCATCTATCATTATTGATTTTTATATCATTTGTAACTATATTTGTAATTTGTATATATTTGTATATTTGTATGAATCTGAATGTAAATGTAAATTCTTAATTCAAGTTCAAACAATGTTTATTTATATCTCTTAGACATTATAGTAAAATCTGAGAGAATAAATTACAGTTATGTTAGAAGCTTTACAGTTATGTTAAAAGCTAAATAATTTTGTTGTATGGGGTATTTTTACATTGTAGCACACACTAAGAGAATACAATGATAGATATATCATTGTCAACACTTGAAGTGAATATGACTGAAAAAATATAAGGTACAATAAGTGTTATCCAAATATATGTTCCCCATTTTTTTTGTGCAGTATAATAATTAACCATTCAAAGATGTAATTTTTATTATAAGTCACATTTCATATTTACCATTGAATTAATTCATTATTTTATATTGGATAAATGCAGTTGATAATATTGTGAACAAGATATCTTTATCTGAGATAAACAATGGTAAGGTTAAGTTACATAATTTTTCTTGCAACTTGTATGTTGCTGTATGGAGTATTTGTACTAATTATTTGATTTTTACGTGATGTAATCATTTTGACAGTTATGGTAGAAAAACATGATTCACAAAATGCAAGAATGAAAAGGAAAAATATACTTGCCTAGAAATTAATGAAGAACAAACAGAAAGTGTCAGGTACTATCAATGAAACTGATACTTAAAATTATACTTCAATTTTTTCATTAGAAATGCATTTCAATGTAATTTATCAGAATTCAGAATTTTAAACAATGCAAGTTCATAATTTTAAACAATGGAAGTGAATATAAATACAAATGTTGTTAACTACGCTTGAATATTATTTTACCTATTTGTGTAATTCATTTCAATTATTCTGAATATAAATTGTTAATTGAAGTTCCAATAATGAATACTTATGTAGTACATAATTTAGCTTACACTCCGAGAGTAAAACTGATATGTATATCATAGCATTTTATGTTGATTTTAAGTGTCGTGCAGTATATCAAAGCTTTTTAGGAGTGAAAATTGTTCACAATTGTCAACACTAGAGTTCAATATCATTCAAAACATATCAGGTACGATAAGTGTTGTGCAATAAGTTTGTGTAATAAGTAAGCAGTCAAAGGTGTATGGTTTATGAACATGATAGATAACCTTAAGTAAGATATGTTTTTTTTAACATGTATGTTGTTGAATGAATTATTTGTACTAAATTTTGGATTATAGACCGTCACGATTCAAAAAATGCAAGAATGAAAAGGAAAAATATGCGTGCTCAAAAATTGTTGAACAACAAACAAAAACGGTTAGGTACAACATACTATCCTTCTATCATTATCAATCTCTATATGATGTTAATCTCAATGTCAATGTGAATATAAATTCTTAATTCAAGTTCAAAAAAATTGTATTTATATCGAATACCACTATAGTAACAAGTGAGGAAATAAATTACAAGTATATCATAATTTGAATAATTCTTTCGCATACAATTGAATTAATATATTTCATAAATATATTTTTATAAAGGCAGTTGATAACATCGTAAACGAATACCCTTATATGAGATCAAGAATGTTAAGTTTAATTTATATACTTTTTGCACAATGTATTTTTTTGTATTTAGTAACTTGACACTGTAGCATAAAAATTAGAGAATAAAATCACAGGTATATCAGTGGCACGCGGTACATCAAACCTTCCTATGAGTGAAAATTATTCACAATTGTCAACACTTGAGTGCAATATCACTCAATATATCAGGTACGATAAGTTGTCCCAAACATATTCAACGACTCTTTGTTTGTTGTGCAATAAGTCTGTGGAGTAAGTAAGCAGTCAAAGGTATATGGATTATTGACATTATAACCTTAAGTAAGATATCTTTTTTTAAACATATATGTTGTTGTATGAATTATTTGAACTCATTTTTGGATTTTGGATTTCAGACAAACATTATGCAAAAAATGCAAGAATGAAAAGGAAAAATATACGTGCTAAAAAATTGTTGAACAACAAACAGAAACGGTTAGGTACAACATACTATCCTTCTATCGTTATCTATTTGTATATGATGTGAGTGTGAATGTCAATGTAAATGTAAATTCTTAATTCAAATTCAAAAATGTGTATTTATATCCAATACCACTATATTAAAGAGTGAGAGAATAAATTACAAGTATATCATAAGTTGAATAATTTTTTCGCATACAATTGAATTAATTAATATATTTCATAAATATATTTTATAAATGTAGTTGATAACATCTTGAACGGAATACCCTTATCTGAGATAAAAAAAAAAATGGTAAGGTTAAGTTTTATATTTTCTACAAGGTGTATGTTGTTATATGGAGTATTTTGACAACGTAGCACACACTTACATAATAAGATGATAGGTATATCAGTGCCATGTGGAACATCAAAACTTCCTATGAGTGAAAATTATTCACAATTGTCACACTTGAAGTGAATATGACTCAAATCATATCAGGTACAATAATTTTTATTTAATATATTAATCTACGATTATTTTTTATGTGCAATAAGTGTGTGTAATAAACAACCAATCAAATGTCTCATATTTATATATTAATAAATTGATATATGAATGAATATTAATATTAATACTAATTGATATTAATATATTTCCATAAATGCAGCTAATAACATAGTGAACATAATACACTTATCTGAGATAAATAATGGTAAGGTTAAGTTATATATTTATTTTAATTTTAATATGTCTTTTTTGTATGGATTATTTTGACAATGTAGCGCACATTAACAAAAAAAAATGACAAGTATATCAGTGGCACGCATTATATCAGACCTTTTTATGACTGAAAATTATTCACAATTGTCAATACTTGAGATGAATATGAGTCAAAACATATTAGGTACAATAAGTGTTATCCAAAGACATGTTAAAAATTGTGATTGTTGTGCAATAACTATAAGTGTTATCCAAAGACATGTTAAAAATTGTGATTGTTGTGCAATAACTGTGTGTAATAAGTAACCACTAAAATAGGTAATTTTTATTATAAGTCATATTAATGCAATAACTATATATATATATATATATATATGTGTGTGTGTGTGTGAGTGAAATTGAATTAATATTAATATATTGGATATCCTTATCTTAGATAAAAAAAAATGGTAAGGTTAAGTTATACATTTTTTGCAAGATATATGTTGTTGTATGAAGTATTTTGACAATGTAGCACACACTTACAAGATAAAAATGACAGGTATATCCGTGTCATGTGGACCATAAGAACTTCTTATGAGTGAAAATTATTCACAATTGTCAACACTTGAGGTGAATATGACTCAAAACATATCAGGTACAATAAGTTTTATCCAACATATTATTTTGCAATTACTTTTTGTGTACAATTAGTGTGTGTAATAAACAACCATTAAAAGGTGTAATTTTTATGATAAGTCATATTTTAGATTTAACTCTATATACAAGTGAAATTGAATTAATATATTAATATAGTCATATATTTTCATTATGTAATGCTTATATTCATTGTGTTGTTTATATATTGTTTATTATTAATTAGTCATTGAAGTATTAAGTTGGTTGTTGTTTTTTTATAAACATGGTTATGCATATATGTTTATTTTTGTTGTGTGGTTTTTAAGATTTTTAGTTATTTTTATGAATAGTATTTCATTGTATTTATATTTCATCATATTTTATTTGTATTATATTACATTTTAATTTATATGATAAAATGTGACTTCATAATTTAATACGATTTTCGCCTACAATGTTTCTGGAAGAAACTATAACTGTATACTTGGTATAATATAATAAATTATTTTTTTAATTGTAATAATTATTCTGTGAGATTTTTGCAGATTAACTTACAACATGAAGTTATAGCATGAAGTTGGTGAACAATACTTCATTTTCCTGTAAATATCTTATGGGAACATAATATTAGATAATTATTTATATAATGTAAATTTGTTCAAATTATTGTTTTCTATTGTAATGTATTTGTTATGGCAAAAAGTTATTTATTCCCTTTTACTTATAATTAATTTGTGGACTATTAACATTACAAATTTATGATAAGTTAAATTAAATTCTTTAATATGAAAAAGTATGTAAAGTTATGCTCACTATTTAGTGTAGTATATTTAATTTCATTTGCTCAATTTTATAAATTTTATATGTAAAAAAAAGAAATTAATATTTTCTTAATTATAATATTAATATTTATATATAAAATGTTATAAAATTTCCCGTGATACTAGTTTAGAACATTTTATTCCTTAAGTTCATCTATGATACAACACATAAATAAAGGTGGCACAACAACAAGAGGTGGCACTAGCAAGGAGTTGGTTTGGTCTTTGAACAACGTCATGGTAGCCCACATAGAAACTATAGGTTGCAGAAAGAAATGGACACAAATTAATTTGTGCCTAAATGAAGCCCAAAAGTTTTGGTTCACTGACCTTTGACAAATTACCAATAATTTCAAGGCTTTTACTTCCTGCACTCCTATAGATTATGCATAAAGTTTGAAATGCCCTTTTGTATTTTTTTAATTTAACCCTACTTTTCTTTCTCCTTTCTCTTTCCCCGCTTTTTATAGATTTACGCCACAGTGAAACTTTAATTGCATTATATTTTAGGTTATTATATTGTTAATGGAATCCCAATAAAAATAAAATCAAAAGTCTCTAGTGGAGGTTTGAAGCATCCTCTTTAGACTTCCATATGCAAACTTAGCCCTACAAATCAAAACAATTATGAATGGATATAACTTTCACATGATATGCGAAAAAATATATGTTGGAGAGAGTCATACTTGTTACTATTTGTGCTGAGTGCCATCACCTTTCCACCCATGCTTTAAAATTATTTTTCTTTGTAGGGAATTAACCAAAAACCACTAACATATTTATCAAATGTAGGCCATGAAGAACAAGAAACTTCAAATGTCCCAAGATAATGTTGAAATCCTTTTAAATCATCATAGTCCACCACACTTTCCCAAGCTTCCATGATTCGATTTCATGTCTCTTTTGGATGCAACAACATTTTATACTTTACTTTAACATTTTTATTAATGTGAAAGTGACAACATATTCCAAATTTCAAAAAACACAACCTTTATTGCATTCATGAGAACAATATTTCTATCACTGACTAAGACCATAAAGTATGAATCAACTCTAAAATGTAATCCTTTAAGTCTTTCAAGGGCCCACTAAAAAACATCCAAGTTCAGCTAACACAAACAATCCTAAGTAAGGGCATCATATACTTGTTAGTTTTATAGGTACTAATCTCTCACAAATAAAATGTTAAAAGAATTTAGTAGTTTTATTGAACTAGGGTGTGTCCAAAATAAGTATGTCACCACATTTGTACCCTTATTAAACCAACATTAATGAATATACATGTCTCATGGAAGTAACACATCAATTATTGCATTTCAGTTCTATGACCTTAATCCGATCTACGATATGCATACCTTGCATTATAAACTTTCTTCATGGTGATTATATTTTTTTATTATGCTCCTTTGTTGTTAGCAAAATATTTCTAGACTTCACTGAACTCATTGTCACATCAACAAGCATTGACTTCTCATTCGTGTTAACCTACCAGCAGATGGATGTCATACTGATACAAACCAAGTAGACAAGCAGATGATCAAGGATACAAAAGACATTTCACACCTTCATTAGTATCTTAGCATACAAGATAAAGTCCTACAAAATATCAGAAGGACCTCACCAGAAGAAGAACTGACATAAACCAGAACATCAAATGTTTTTTCTTCTGGTCTTCTTACAAGAAAAAAATGTTTGTAAATAAATTGGGCTCACTTTGGGGGTCCAAATATAAGAATAAACTAGAGTATAGTGTGCTTAGTAATTTGAGTAGGGTGTGATTAGTAATTTTAGTAGGGTGTGCTTAGTAATTTGGGCTTGTGCCAAGCCCCCCTTTCATGACAAGTGCTTTTTGGTTTAGGGTTTCTTAGACCTACTTTATAGAAGGCTTTTCACAAATGACCCCCCTATCCCTATATCTTGTTCTCCAAGACACTCTCTCCTATAAATAGAGTGTCTTGTCTCATATATTTCACATATTGAATTTGAATATAGTAAAGAAACTTTGTCAGAATGTTGAGTAAGTCTTGAGTGCTATCTTTTTGTGGGTCTTATCTTAGGTATTTGTGCACTTCAAGTGGCGGCTCTTTACCACTCATCTTGGAGTCTCCCACCACTCCAAGTAGCGTGACCACCATCATCATCCATAAGCTTCCTCTATCTCTTCATCTCTTCCTTCCTTGCACCATTTCCATTCCTCTTATATTCTTGTGTTATTCTTTTCATTTTTGGTTTTTCCATCTTGTTGCTTTCTATTATATGTTTTAATTTTGCACCTCTTCATCATCATCACCATATAATTGTGTTTTCTCTTTGCTCTCTAGAAGTGAACCTTCACACTTACTTAACCACTTGGTCAAGTTCGTGTCCATTGGGGATCTTATTTAGGTTTTTACCATATTTGTAATCTCAAAACGCTTAAACAAAAGAGTAACCCATAAAATGTGTCAATCTAAAATCAACTCACATCACATACCAATGTATCTACTAAGTTGGGATTATGAGGTACAAAGTAATTTTGCAATCCATCATTCATCACCTTTTATTGGTTTCCCTCACAATCTAAAAGGATACTCACATTTCCTATTTCCACTAGCAATAACTTCTAAGTCTTTTATGTATCGTTTGTATTTACCTCCTCTCTCACAACTTAATAATATGCATGTTTTCATTCTTTATTGCTCACTTGTTGTATTAGACCTTAATATAACAATAACACAACCAAAATTGTAAGTAACTTCTCTTGCCCACTACAAGAAGTCATCTCAAGTAATAAACACCTATAAAAACATAGTACAACTTTATATTTAATTCACCAAATATTCTTGACAATTCCACAATATGTAAATATCAATGTGTTAGTATGTTTAGCTCATCTATTGTAAACACATCACTACAATTTTGTGTCCTACATTCATTATCTAATGCATTACAAGATACAATATACCCCATATCAACATCATCTACACCCGAATACATGTTAACCTCATCTGATATCCATGTATAGAAGTGTTCATCTATATTAATTTTACAAAAATGAAATTTAGTTGACAAAAAAAAACAAAAAAATATAATTTCTTATGTTTCAAAATGGTTAATCAAGAGCTCAAAATGTCTTTTGAAAAGTTCAATATGGAATTGTAAATTTGTAATACTATTTTGGAATTGTAATTTTACATTCTAGAAAAGGAATTTCAAAATACAAATTTACAATTCTAAATCGAACTTTATGAAACACAAAATTTACTATTTTATTTCAAGAATGTTAATTTTACTATTTTGGAATACGCTTTTCGGAGTAATGTCTCAACATACTCTAATGAAATCCTGAAAATATTGTGAATTACGCATTCTAGAACCCTTGTGTAATACTTCTTGAATATGCTTTTTAGAATCTACAAAATATGCTTATGGAAACACGAATCCAAAATACAATTCTCACCTCTCATACCATTCTGAAATGCACATCCACACTTTCTAGAAACACCAATCTAAAATTCAATCTTTCGTGCCAAAACACACTTTGAAAGTTTATTTCATACTCCAAATTCTGGTAACAAAATGTTCACCATCCCAACAAACAAAATGAAACAAAAACACTCTTTCATACCTTCTCTAGCTATTTCTGCCTAAGTGAGTTCAAAACAATACATTTCATACTCCAAATTCTGGTAATAGAATGTTCACCATTCCAAGGAGAAGGCCTTTTCGAATAAAACTCCCAAGGGGCAAAACAGGTATTTCCAAACTTATGAGAATGCAGGTAGAAAATTTGGAGGTGCCGGAAACTGAAGCCTAATTTCAATTCACCAGAGACTGGCTTCTAGTAATACATACTAATTGCATGTATGATAAAGAGAAATTATGTTGGAGATCCCACATCGACTAGAGATTAGAGTCTTTCATTGTATATAAGTAGGTGCAAACTAACCTCATGAGCCGGTTTTATGAGGTTGAGTTAGGCTTAAAGTCCACTTCGTAATAAATTACGCTTTCTCCTTGTTAATCGAAACCATCCTTTTTCAAATTTATTGACTCCTACTCCGCACGCACTAATAGAAGGAAGGCAAGATCCATAAACTTACCCAGAAAACGATCCAAAAAAGTTATGTATATGTTTAATGATAACTGTATATAATGGGGGTGCCAAAACCAATTGATTCCTGGTGGGCGCAGGAGAGAAGCTTAGATAAGTATCTTCTCATTTTTCACTTAATATTTACTTCAGATACTGGGTTTCAAAACATGTTAGAAAAATAAGTTCCTACTTTTATTTTCTTTAGTTTTCCAAAGAAAGTCCTGATATACCTAAGGGCAAATAAGAAAATTGAATATTAAAAATCAAATTTACAAGGGAGGGGAGGAATGGATAGCGTGGTGCACTGATAGAAATGGTTTACGGTGGAACAATTTTATGTACCGTAACATTTATTTCATCCACATGATAATACCATGTGCCTTTTGCACTATATTTTTTCTTTCCAAATCTCCGACCGCCTCCTACTCATCCAGGAACAAAAGCTGAAAAAATACAGGATTAAAAGATTTTGAAATATTCATTGCTCCCTTCCATGAACCATGATTTGGTGCAGGTGAGACGCGGCTACTGTTGAATTCCAAGTTTTTGTTTTTATTCGAAGATCTGCTGTCCACTTGTTTCAAAGATTCTTTGAAGACTACCTAGCAAGTTGATTATGAGATATGGAATCCAATTTGTCATCCTTATTTATATACTCAAGTGACCCTTGATTAACACCTCTTCTGCTCATAGAAGATGAGATGAAGAATCAGTTTCGTTAGTTTTTCTTATTTTATTAAAACAATTATCACAGACACATACCCCCTTGCTGATAAAGAAACACCACCCACTATGGTTTCGCATTTGGTTGCTTCTTCAGGTTCGGCCTCGAGCTTAGTGCACCACTACTTTAATTGCTCGAACTCCGTTGATTTTGGTTACTTACTCCTCCGAGTCTTGTTGCCACCTCGGAGGCTCCGGCAAGGACTAGACCCAATTGGTCGTGGAGAAGAGAATCATATTCTGTCCTCCACCATGTTTACGGATCAGACCGGTTTACAATGACAATGGGAGATTGGTTGGATTTGATGTTGGAATGCGATAGCCCCATGAGCTGCAAGATCTCCAGGAAAAAAACTTTTCTGATGTCGAGACTAGACATATTACTTGTAGATAGGATGAATCTCAAGGTATATAAAAATGTTTCATGATAACCACTTATACCACTGGTTCATCCTAGCAATTGGCTATATATATGAATACACACACATCCATACAGATATACGAACAAAATATAACGTATAAGAAGCAACAGGCCCAATTTCTTGACACTTAAAGAAGTTCATATGCAACACAACAAAATTTAACTAGAAAACTGTATTTTAACACTAGTCTAATGTGACTCCAGTTTCCTTCCAAGTTGAAAATTAAAGTATCTCTTACAATGAAATAAAATCCTGCTCACAACACGAGTGAATGAAAATCCCGCGTTTGTGCTACTTTAGAAGTAGACCAGCTTGCAAAGTAATATACAAGCTTGCATTCCTGTATGTCTAAAATAAAACTGTTCATGTATATATAATAATTTCTCACCCTAAAAACAAAATGCATGTTAGTACATTTCTACAAAACAGAGAACACATTCCTGCTTGATGAAGTATTCAAGTCAGCTTGCAGCCTTTGCAACCTTTCTTTGCTCGATTTGTCCAGTTAAAGGGCACTGCATCTCAGTCCAACTTACTGGAACCATGGTTGCACCTAAACAGTAAAAATGTACAACACATTGAGGCACATATTGATTCAATCAAGTATTTTCTAGGTAAAGAAAAATTGATATGTAAAACAATATTCCACGAAGTACAGTCGCATAAGATCATAGGCTTAAACGAAACAATCCATTTCAATTTGCAAAGCATTGATTTAAATCCCTACCTGATAGATGCTCAACCCATGCACGTGTACCATTTACAATGTAATTAATAGATTTTACTACAGTGCTTGCCAATAATAAGATGAACCAGCAAGAAGGGCGTAAAACATGCTAAAATAATTGATCAGAAAATGAATTAAAAGCTAGACTTCAAGCTGTGTTCACCACACTAAAGTTGAAGTAGAATCTAACATTCTATTTTTAATATCATCTCTAGTAGTGTCCTTTTATTCATAGATAAAGATTCCAGCTAAAATCATCACAAGTCAGCAATAACAAGGTCAAGTCTGCCACATCACTAAACTACTCCCACATACTCAAATGATAATTTTTGCTGTGTTTAACAGTTTATTACTAACTGACAAATTAATGCAATTGTAGGGAACATTCAAAGAATCAAATTATTCTCATAAAATTTAAATATGCATTTACTCCCTTGGGCTTCAGCAATAACTGACCTATCCTCATAGATAATAGATAACATTCCACAGAGTAGTCAATGACCGAGAAATTTAAATATGTATCGGACTTAGAGGACCTTCCGTCAAACCCAAATGCACTTCCACTGTTCTTATTGCACCCCTTCCTAAGGAGAAGGGTACAGAGAGAAACTAAAGTCCCTAAATAGACCTAAAATGGAGAACAAACAGATATATGCCACAGAATAAACCGGACTTGAGCTATACACAACAAACTAAATAAGCAAGCAGTCACACAAGTCACTAACATAGAAAGGAATTAGCAACAAACTACAACCACAACCACTTATGATGGTTCAATTCCCAAAATCTGAACCAAATCTCACCAGCAATGCTTTCCGCAGAAACAACACCAAGTTCATTCTTTGCAGTAGACAGAAAGTACGCCCGTGCATCTCCAAGAGAAAGCTAACAAAAACAGATTTTGTTAAGGTGCTATTGAAGTAGGAATAAATTAATTCAAAAACATTATGGAAAATTCAAATGAACTTATCAAAACTCTTAAAAGAAAGTAAATACCACAAGAGCTTTAACAATATCACCAGGATGAAAAGACAAGTGCATGTCTACTTTATCAATTTCAGTAGCTCTAACATCTTGCTGTCTGTTTTAAACACAACTCTCATCTTATCAGAATCCCCAAAGTCCAACAAAACAAAATTCAAGACATAAGATAACAATACATGTAAGTTCAACCGAAAGTTGAAGAAACTCTAAGCATACGATATCTACAATAGATGACTAAAATTCCTCCAATCCTTTTTTTCCGTCTTCTTTTTTCTCGTAATTCCTAAGTCGCTCCCTCTAAAGCTACAAAAGATAACTTAGAGGGTGTAAGAATAGCATACCTGATAATGCCAGTAAATTTTTCTCGAACACACTTAGATCCAACACACATAATATCAGCTGAAGCGGACCGAGCCATCACTTTAGTGACCTATGAAAGCAAAAGACAGGCAGTTGAAAACAGAGAGCGTAATGAAAAGTGTATTAGATTAGAAGACACATAGCCGTAGCCATAGATATATATTTACCCGAACAATGACAACAGATCCAGGTTGTGGAACAGGTCCATGCGCCTTGTGACCAGTTACTTCAACAGTCGGCCTCTGCATGTTACAAATAATCATTATCAGAAACAATACAGCACTATAATTTAAGCTCAACATCAAATTAAACTAACAAGAAAAGCAGATATAGGTTGTTTGGTGGATTGATTACAGCATGGAATGAAAAATGGAAAACGAAACCCTACCTTGTCAGGAGAGTCCGGCGGCGGAGAGATGGTGTGGCGGAAGCCGGTTAGGGAGGCGTAAACGGTGTTGTTGTGAAGCGCCGCGTATGCTCCTCTCCCAGCTTTGACATCGCTGCTTCTTCCCAACACTTCTCCCGGTGTTACCATTACTGCTTCTTTCTCTTCTTCCATTGCGGCTCCCAACCCTTCCACTTCGTTTTGGGCTTAGCCGCTACAAATTCATCACTTCTTGGACCGGCTCTCCGATAAATATAAACACATTGTTTTACTGTGAACTCCTATTACTTCTTCTTTTTATTACATTAAAATAATACACTTTTAAAAATTGTAAATATTTTTAAAAAAATATACGTAATGATTATTTGTAAATGTAGTTATTTTTAATAAAAAAATTATATAAATACATATTTTATTAATTAATAAAATTATTTTAATTTATTAAAAATAAAAAATAATGTAATTACAAAAATATATATCACTTTATATAATATAGATAATTATAATAATGAAAAAATTATTATATTTCATTATTTTATTTTATTTTAATAAATTTGTGGCACAATACATCCTTATAATTTAAAATGCAAAGGTAGATAAATATAAAAAAATTCGATGAATAAATGTTTCATCTATCCACCCTATGAACAATCATAATATTTGATACACTATTCCATGCCCAGGTCCAGAGCGACGAAAGAAACCAATCAAATAATCGCTCATTTATGTAAGTTTTGGACAACTCCTAGAATCGCTCTATGAACATTCGTTACACTCGATTTAAGGACAACTAATGGTTTATGCCCAATTATTGTCAGTTCAAGGACAATCTGTATGTTAGGTATGATGTCCTAACGAATGAGAAATAAAATGGCCCATTTAAATTGGACTCGTTTTAAACCTAATCCACCGATAAACATGGAGAAAAGAAGGATCAAGTTCAGTTATTAGTTTTCAATTTGATTTTCAGCTCATAAGGGTCAGTAAAACCCTTTTCCCCTAAAAATTCGTATCAGTTATGAGGATCACGAAATGTTGAGATATTCTTGTTGATCATGGGAGCTTTGATGTTTCAAATCCAAGATGAAACTTGAAGCCCTGTTGCTTTTGGTTTGGGTTTAGATTAGAGTGCTTAGAATCCATGTAAAGACCAGTTCTTATCACTTGCATAAAGCTTGCTCAATCTGTTTTAAAAAGCAAAGTGTTTTTCTAAGCAAAGGGAAAAACAACCGGTTGAATTATCGAAATAATCGGTTGTTTGTCACTTAGCTAGCTTATAGGTTTTAAAACTGTTTTTGACTTGGTTATGTAACTGCCTAACCAGTTCAACTGGTTTAATCGTGGTTTTAATCGGTTGATTGTGTGTTTTCATAACAGTTTTTTGAAAACCTGTTTTAACTGTTTTGAATGTGATCAAAATTGTTTTGGCTCATTAATGCTGACTTGAACGACTAGTTTTCAAGTACTATAAATAGAGCTTTTCTTGCAAAACAATATACAAGTTTTATACAGTTTGAAATAGAGATTGAGATTAGATTTTGAAAGAAGTTTTCAAAAAGTTATGCGAAACAGCACAGAAATTCAACCGATTGATTTTGCGAAACAACCGATTGAAAATTTGCAACAGAGTGATATGCCAAAGGAATGGATGATTCCAAGAGATCTGTCTGTTGATAACATCATTGGTCAGATCAACAAAGGTGTGTCTACCAGAAAGAGTGTGGCAAACTACTGCAACCATACAACTTTTGTCTCCAAGATTGAACCTAAGTTAATCAATGATGCACTCAAAGATGAGCACTGGACAACAACGATGCATGAGGAGCTCAACCAATTTGTGAGAAATGATGTGTGGTTCCTTGTCCCTAAAACAACTCAAATGAATGTCATAGGTACAAAATGGGTTTTCAGGAACAAGTCGGATGACTCAGGTGTTATCACGAGGAACAAGGCAAGGCTTGTTGCCAAAGGTTACAACCAAGAAGAAGGGATTGATTATGATGAGACCTTCACACTAGTAGCAAGGTTAGAAGCGGTAAGACTTTTATTAGCTTTTGCTTGCATGAATGGGTTCAAACTTTTTCAGATGGATGTGAAGAGCGCTTTCCTAAATGGGATTGTGAATGAAGAGATTTATGTCTCACAACCACCTGGATTTGAAGATCATCAATATCCCAATCATGTGTACAAGTTGAAGAAAGTCTTGTATGGCCTTAAGCAAGCTCCAAGGGAATGGTATGAAAGGGTAAGTTGTTTTCTTTTATCTCATCAATATGAAAGAGGGAAGATTGATAAAACTCTTTTCATTAAGAAATCTGATTCTGCTGTAATCTTAGTTCAAATATATGTGGACGACATTATATTTGGATCTTCTAATGAAAAATTGTGTGAAGAATTTGAGATGTCTATGATGGGGGAACTTTCCTTCTTCCTTGGGCTGCAAATCAAGCAATCCAAAGAAGGCATCTATGTGTGTCAATCCAAGTACTGCAATGACATACTCAAGAAGTTTGAAATGGAGAGTTGTAAAGCTGCAACAACTCATATGTCAACAAATTGTTACTTAAGTGCGGATGAAGCTAGACTAGAAGTTGATCAAACTAAATACATGGGGTTAATAGCTTCTCTACTTTACCTTACTGCGAATAGACCTGATATTATGTTTGTTGTTTGCCTCTGTGCAAGATTCCAATCATGTCCTAAGGAATCTCATCTCAAAGCTGCCAAAAGGATCCTAAAGTATCTCAAAGGAACAACATCTGTGGGCTTATGGTATCCTTCTCATTCTCCTATACATCTAGTAGGATACTTTGACTCTGATTTTGCAGGTTGTAAACTAGATAGGAAGAGCACAAGTGGAACATGCCATCTGCTTGGATCAAGCCTCATATCATGGCACAGTAAAAAGCAAGCGTGTGTAGCTTTATCAACAACTAAAGCTGAATATATAGCTGCAGGAAGCTGTTGTGCACAAATTCTATGGATCAAACAATAGCTTGAAGACTTTGGATTAAAGATAAGCAAGGTTTCTTTATTGTGTGACAACACAAGTGCCATAAATTTGACAAAAAATTAGGTTCAACACTCTAGGACCAAGCATATTGAGATTAGGCATCACTTCATTCGTGACCATGTCAGCAACAAAGATTTTGAGATTCAGTTTGTTTCCACAGAAAGTCAGCTTGCAGACATTTTCACAAAGCCCTTATGCAAGGGCATGTTCTGTTCTCTAAGGAATGAGTTGAGAATAATTGATATGCATGCTTTATCTTATGGTTTTTAATCTTTCCTTTTGTCTATTTGATAAGACAAATAGGGGGAAAAGTATTGGGTTCTGTAATGTTCTTATTACCTGCACTTATTACAACTTTGAACATTGTTGTTATAACTGTTTAACTAGTTTAAATTTGAAATTTTTACAAATGATAAAACTCTGATACAAAATTTAAACCAGTTATTCCTGCAAAATAACCGATTGTTTATTTGTGTTTGCACTTTTGTATGTTGACTGGTCTCTCACATTGATTTGGTTGGTGTCCTCTTTGGAAATCACCTAGTGGGAACTAGTTCCTGGTGCCTTGTTGAATGTAATAGATTATACTGTGTTTCTATGTTTGCTTATGAATGCAGGTTATACGGATTCTAAACAAGAACATTCCAAAAAGCATCCCAAGGATATGTCTCCATCAAATAGGGGGGGATTGTTGAGCATGGGAGCTTTGATGTTTCAAATCCAAGATGAAGCTTGAAGCCTTGCTGCTTTTGGTTTGGGTTTAGATTAGAGTGTTTAGAATCCATGTAAAGATCAATTCTTATCACTTGCACAAAGCTTGCCCAATTTGGTTTAAAAAGCAAAGTGTTTTTCTAAGCAAAGGGAAAAACAACCGGTTGAATTATCGAAATAATCAGTTGTTTGTCACTTAGCTAGCTTGGAGGTTTTAAAACTGTTTTTGACTTGGTTATGTAACTGCCTAACCAATTCAACCGGTTAAACTGTGGTTTCAACCGGTTGATTGTGTGTTTTCATAACAATTTTTTGAAAACCTGTTTTAACTGTTTTGAATGTGATCAAAACTGTTTTGGCTCATTAATGCTGACTTGAATGACTAGTTTTTAAGTACTATAAATAGAGCCTTTCTTTCAAAACAATATACAAGTTTTACACAGTTTGAAATAGAGATTGAAATTTGTTTTCGAAAGAAGTTTTCAAAAGGTTTGCAAGATTACTGTTAAGCTTTGCACTGGTACAAGATCTGATCATAGGGCTTCCTAGTTTGTGTAATCTCAGGTGTTTTCTAATTCTTTCAAGATTCTTGTAATTGTACTTTCATAAATTGTAAGTGTGTGTGAAATCCTGCAAAGTTAGAGGTTGTTCTGACTTGAGGTGTGTGGTGTTGCAAAGAGGGTGAATGAGTCTTATGGTTTTCAAGGTCACCTCTTTGTGGTGTGTTGGTGTAATCTGGAATTGATTACTAGTGGAACTCAGAGGTTGTTCTGAGAATTGGATGTAGCTCAAGGTTGAGTGAACCAGTATAAAATTCGCTATGTAAATCTCTCTATCTCTAACTCCTTATAACTGTTTGTGTTAATTATGTTTCTGCTGCTGGTATAAACAACCGATTAAAACACAATTTCAATCGGTTAAAATTCTGAAAACAGTTTTTGTATCATTAGTTGATTGCTTTCCTTAATTGTTTATTTGTGATTGTTTGATAAAGGTTCATTCTTAAACAATCTTTGCGAAATTTTTTGACAAACAATTCACCCCCTCTTGTTTAAGCCATCAATTCTTACAATTCTCTTGAAAAGTTAAGGGCTATTTCACGTGCATTAAACGTTTATTCCTAAAAAAAAGGCCCAAGAGAAAATTCTTGGATAATAGGGAACGAATGAGAATTAGAATGTGAGTTCCTTTTAGTTGACTGAATAGTAAGTAAAATTAAGATAATTTAGTAAATTAGAGAGCACTATGATTGATGTGGAAAGGAATTATTTCTTAATTTGATCTCCAACTACAACAATTGGCAACTACCGTGGAACCCTGGTGAAACTTTCCCCAACCCCACATAAAGAGTCTTTCCACACCATTCAAACATGAAAAACCCATGACCACCACAGCTAAATCAACCCATATCTAATGGCAACTCCGATCCCACCTTGCAACAGATATTGATTACCATGAAAGAGTTATAATGGGAAAACCTCAAAGCAAACAACGAGCAAATGGCGCACAAGTGAAGAGTAATCGTATACGGGAAAAAGGCGCAAAAAGAACGAGAGCAACTACAAGAAGAAGCTGGAGAGTCTCGTCAGCTAATGAACGACGCAATGTAGGGTCATGAAGAACTGCAGAAGGCCAACGACAAACTTCGACACACCTTGAATGACCCTGCATCACAAAGGGAGCTAGTGTTGATCCGATTAGAAAATGTGCAAATAGACCTACAACCATTCATTAAGGCCATAATGGACGAACTTGTTCCTATCGCATTACATGGTCCCAAAGATCACCCTCTTTTAGGTTTAGGGGATCCTGAGTCCCACCTTAAAGCTTTTCGGGCTCAGATGTTGATCTTGGGTGGGTCAAACTTAGTAAGATTGATACAAACCAAAGCAACCAGTAGATGACTAAGGACACATCAAGCACCTCATAAAAAGGTTTGTCATCTCAGTATACAAACCAGAATATCAGAAGTTCTTCCTTCTGATCTTTTCCACAAGAGAAAAGTTATGTAAGTAAATTGTGCTCACTTTAGGGGTCCAGATATCAAAGAAAGGCTAGAATAAGGTGCCTTTAGCATAATAGGGGGGTGTGGGTAGCATTTTAACTTGTTTCTAGCCCTTTTGGAAGGCATTTTGACCTGGTGTGTAGAAGGACAAGCGTAGGATGCGGGTTTGACTTAGTCAAACCCTAAGGCTGCCCATTTTTTCCCTTTTCCCATCCTACCTCTTTAGATTGTTCTCCAAGTGATGGATTTGTGTCTTCTTCTTTGCGGTTTTTGAGTGAATTTGCGGAAGCTCCATGGATTGATGGTGGAACAAGATCCTCCTAAGAGTGATGGTGATCTTGAAGGTGCATGAGAAGTAGGAGATTGAGAGTGGTGAGGCCAACTCTCTTTGGAAGGTGAAAGTTTCGGAAGATTAAAAGCCTAATCCTAAGAAGTTTTAGGCAAATAGTGAAAATGGCACAAAATTGGCAACATTTCACTAATGAATTAATCTTGTCAAAACATGAGGTAGGCTCCTCCTTTTATAGCCAAGGAGGACTGGAAATGAAAAGACAAATTGGTAGGAAATTCAAATCCTGATGAAATGAAAGTTGGCGCCTAATGGTAGCTCACATGCCAAGTGTGACAAGGTGTGTCTCATGTGATGCCATTAGGTCTAAATGACCGGCCTTAGTTAGATTAGGTGTTTCTAGAAACCCTAATCTAACTTAGGTTGGTTTTTAGAAGCAAAAATTCAACCTAATTACAATTTAAACAATTTTACAAAGGAAAATCCTATGCTACTTTGACAAGAATTTAAAGACTATGCTACGCTTGATTTTGGACTTCTTGGAACATGTAGAGGTAAGTTTCTCTGCCATCAGTAGCAGTGTTCCAATCCTCATCAAGCCTCTTAGCCATGACCCTTGTAGTTGGCCCAATATGTCTTGATGTTTGGCTCTCCTTTGGGTTGGTGTTTGGCCCTCTTCCATCATCCCCTCCCCCTTGGAAAGGATTTGTCCTCAAATCCAAGTCGTCATTCTCTTCATTGGTACCTACTAAAGGAGACAAGTCAATGACATTAAAAGTATCATGTACTCCATATTCAGTAGGTAAATCTAATTTATAAGCATTATTATTGACTTTCTTGAGGATTTGGAAGGGTCCATCACCACGGGGACTAGGTTTGGACTTCCTCTTAGTTGGAAACCTATCCTTCCTAAGATGAACCCAAACTAAGTCTCCTTCCTAAAAAATGATTTCTCTCTTCCCCTTATTGTTGTATTTGGCATACTTCTCAGTTTGTTGTTGTATTTTCATTTTAACCTTCTCATGCATTTTCTTAACAAATTCAGCTTTGATAGCTCCTTCCTTATGCACAAATTCTTGTGGATTAGGAAGGGGTAGCAAATCTAAAGGAGTAAGAGGGTTAAAACCATATACAACTTCAAAAGGAGAAGCATTAGTAGTCTTGTAAACTACTCTATTGTAAGCAAATTCAATATGGGGAAGGTACTCATCCCAAGATTTGTGGTTACCCTTCATGATTGCCCTAAGCATAGTACCAAGAGATCTATTGACTACCTCGGTTTGTCCATCCGTTTGAGGATGACATGATGTTGAAAATTGTAGTCTAGTGCCAAGTTTTTCCCAAAGGGTTTTCCAAAAATGGCTTATAAACTTTGGATCTCTATCGGATACTATACTCCTTGGTAAACCATGAAGTTTTACCACTTCTCTAAAGAAGAGTTTAGAAATATTTTGAGCATCATCCACCTTGTGGCAAGGAATAAAATGTGCCATTTTACTAAAACGATCCACTACCACAAAGATGGAGTCATGACCTTTTGCAGTCCTAGGAAGTCCTAAGATGAAATCCATGCTAATATCTTCCCAAGGAGCATTTGCAATCGGTAGAGGGGTACGGAGTCCATGAGGCATTGTTTTAGCTTTAGCTTTTAAACATGAAATACACCTAAAACAATGTCTTTGGACATCTCTTCTCATGTGTGGCCAATAGAATTTTCCTTTTAAAAGATCAAGAGTTTTGTCAACTCCAAAATGGCCCATGAGACCCCCTTCATGTGATTCTTTTACAAGAAGTTTTCTATGTGTACCTTGGGGAATACAAAGTTTGCCTTCTTTAAAAAAATACCCCTCGGACACATAGTAACCTTCTTGTGCTCTACGTTCACATTTAGCAAAGATGAATGCAAAGTCTTGGTCTTCTTGATAAAGTTCTTTTATGTTGTCAAATCCAAGAATTTGAGCACCAGTTAAAACTAAGACTCATTTTATTAACCATGAAAAGCTATCATGACTACAGTTTTGAACGATCAAAACAGTTAAAACAGACTTTCAAAAAACTGTTGTGAAAACGCACATTTAATCGGTTAAAATTACGATTCAGCTGATTGAATGGTTTTGTCAGTTATGCAACTGATTCAAAAAACAGTTTTAAAAAAGCTCTGCCAGCTAAGTGACAAACAACCGATTATTTATAAACATTAATCGATTTTTTTTCCCTTTGCATGGAAAAACACTTTAAACTTTAAAAACAGACTGTAAAAAGCTTTGTCTGAGTATCAACACTGATCTTACAACAATTCTAAACCCCAAACCAAAACCTAAACCTAAAACATCACACAGCTTCAGGCTTCAAGAGGATTTGGCACATCAAAGCTTCTCATCTTCAACAATAGTTTCTAGAAGGACAAGCTTAGGATGCGGGTTTGACTTAGTCAAACCCTAAGGCTGCCCAAGTTTTCCCTTTTTCCATCCTACTCCTCTTGCTTGTTTTCCAAGGCACCTTCACCTATAAATAGGAGGTCTACCCATTGTATTTAAAATGTTTAAATTGAATAGAAAAATTACTCTGCACAAATATTGTGAGAGCTTGAGTGAGTATTGTCTGCTCTTTCTTTTGGTCTTATATTGATGAGAATGAAACTCTTAAGTGGCGGTCTAACACTTATCTTGGTTGTTTCCACCCATCAAGTGGCGTGACCACCCACCACCATGTCCATTAGTTCCTTCTTCTATTTCCTTCATGTTTCCTTTCCATGAATGTTTCCTAGTTTTCTTCTTTATTTTGGAAATTGCATACATGTTCACCATAAATGTCTTTTATCTTTGCCTTTGTGAAATGAACCTTCACACCTACTTAACCACTCGGTTAAGTTAGTGTCCAGTGGGAATTTTCCTAAGGTCATCACCTTTAACTCCTAAAATCTCAATCTTAAAGTAAAGTGTCCAAAATGAAAACATCTAAAAATCAACTTACATCAGAAAGTGTTGTGGGATAGTCTCTGGCAAGGAAAGGCTTGGCACTTAAGAGATCCTAGTGATCCACCTCCCTTTCCTGGGAATATACCTATTTCACTCAACCTATTTTTCTCTTTGGAAATTACTTTTAACACAAACTTTAACATGTCTAAACACACTTCCAATCTTAGTGAAAGTGATTTGAGCTCTACTAAATCTATTTTGAAACAAATGGCTAGAGACATTCAATCACTTACACTAAGACAATTACAACATGAGAATCAAGCTATGGAAGAAAAAAAAGAAAGAGATTCTTATCTTACAATCTTAGAGGAAGAGTTGAAACTTGTTAGAGAAAAAGATGAATACATAAGAAAATAAAAAATCTCATGCATCTAATCATGAGGAAGAGAGTCTTAGAATTAATTATTATTACCACACAACACCTAGAAGAACTAGAAGAGAAAGTCAAATTGTTAGGGTAGACCTACCTTATTTTTATGGAAAATAAAATGTTGAGGTATATTTAGATTGGGAAATGAAAGTAGAACAACTTTTTGCTTGCCATAGAGTGAGTGAGGAAAGGAAGGTACCCCTAGCTATTTTAAGCTTTCAATCCAATGCAATGTATTGGTGGACTGCCCTAGAAAGAGAAAGACGTTTCCACAAGGATCCTCCCATTACCTATTGGAATGATCTTAGGGGAGCCTTAAGACGCCGCCATATTCCCTCATACTACAATAGAGATTTGATGGACAACCTCCAAAGACTCCAACAAAAGAATATGAGTGTAAATGAGTATAAGCAAAAGATGGAGCTTTACAAGATGAAAACCTCTATTAGGAAGGAAGAAACCACCACCATTTCTAGGTTCCTTAGTGGACTCAGTCTTGAGATAAGAGATAAATCTAAAATAGAAACTCCCAAACGCCTAGAAAGAGGAAAAGATGTGTCAACTCCACACACCTGCACTAGAGATGTACAATGCTTCAAATGTCTTGGTAGAGGTCATATATCATCCCAATGTCTAAATAGGAGAACCTTGATCCTAAGGGGCAAAGATGAATATAACAACCAAGAAGATGAGCCTAGTGGAGGAGAAGAAAAAGAAAAGAGTGAGGGGGCATATCCTTGTGAGGGGTAATTATCTTTTAACACCTTCAGAAGTGGTAGAGGACCAAGTACAAATGAAAATGAAAAGAGAGAATGAGAGAAAAAAAAATCAAAAAATCAATGGATAGTCCTTAGGGACAATACTGAGGCGTGGGAGAAGAGTGCTCCTTCCCACAAGGTCATTTAGATAAAAAAAATATTATATGAAGTTAAAAAAATACTTCTATATGAACAACCTTCATGCCTCATTTTTTTGTGAATGAGCACTTACATGCACTGCCACACTTTCAGAATCTAGTGTTTTACCTCCTAAAGTCAAGATTCTTATAAAAGAATTTGATGATGTATTCTTTAAGGAAGGACAAATTGGACTTCCACCTTTCAGGGGTATAGAACATCAAATTGATTTAGTACCTAGAGCTAGTATACCAAATAGACCGACATACAGGAGTAATCATGAAGAGACTAATGAGATAGAATCCCAGGTTCAGGAATTGTTAGAGAAGGGTTTGGTCCAAAAGAGCCAAAGTCCTTGTGTTGTACCTTTTTCTATTGGTGCCTAAGAGAGATGGCAAGTGGAGAATGTGTTGTGATTGTAGAGCCATCAATAATATCACCATCAAATATAGGCATCCAATTTATAGACTTGATGATATGCTTGATGAATTACATGGGTCCACAATATTTTCCATGATTGATCTCAAAAGTGGTTATCACCAAATAAGAATCAAAGAGGATGATAAGTGAAAAATTGCTTTTAAGACCAAGTTTGGACTATATGAGTGGTTAGAGATGCCTTTTGGACTCACTAATGCACCTAACACTTTCATGAGGCTTATGAATCATGTCCTTAGGGATTGTATAGGTAAATATGTAGTTGTTTATTTTGATGATATCTTAGTGTATAGTCAGAGTCTAGAGTCTCACATAAGTCATCTTAGGGAAGTCTTGTTAGTGTTTAGGAATAATAATTTGTTTCCCAATGTAGATAAATGCCCTTTTTGTGTTGATAGTGTAGTGTTTTTAGGTTTAATAGTTAACAAAAATAGGGTTCATGTTGACCTTGATAAAATCAAAGCCATCCAAGAGTGACCAACCCCACAGAGTGTAAGAGATGTTAGGAGCCTATATGGATTATTCAACTTTTATAGAATACTTGTTCCCAACTTCTCAAGTCTAGCTTCACCACTCAATGAGTTGGTGAAGAAAGACACTCCATTCTGTTGAATAGAGAAACATGAGCAAGCCTTTCAAAGGTTGAAAGCACAACTCACTAATGAACCCATTCTAGCCTTACCAAACTTTTCAAAAACTTTTGAGCTAGAGTGTGATGCATAAGGAGTAGGCATAAGTTCAGTGTTGTTGCATGGTACGCACCCAATTGCATATTTTAGTGAAAAATTACACGGTGCAACCCTCAATTACCCCACCTATGATAAAGAGCTCTATGCACTTGTGAGGGCCCTGCAGAGTTGGGAACACTATTTGGTTTCAAAAGAATTTGTTATTCATAGTGATCACGAGTCTTTGAAATATTTGAAAGGTCAACATAAGTTGAACAAAAGACATGCAAAGTGGATGGAATTTCTAGAGAAATTTCCATATGTTATCAAATACAAGAAGGGTAATACAAATATTGTGGTGGATGCTTTATCTCGGAGGCATGCCCTCTTTTCTAAACTTGGAGCCCAAATTCATGGATTTTAAAACATAACTGAACTTTATGAAGAAGATCCGAATTTTGCACCCACTTTTGCTAGTTGTAAACATAGAGCACAAGGAGGATTTTATGTTTCTGAGGGGTATTTGTTTATGTAGAACATGGAAGCTTTGATGAAACCAAATCTATGATGAGAGCTTGATGCTTTGCTGCTTTGATTGAAGCTTAGTTCTAGGGTGTTTAGAATTTGTGTAAAGTTCATTCTTAATCCTATGCACAAGATGAATCAATATGTTTTAAAAGAGAAAAATGTTTTTCTAAGCCAAGAGAAAAACAACCGGTTGATTTCACGGTTTAGTCGGTTGTTTTACACTTAGCTTGTTTGAAGGTTTTCAAAAGTGATTTTGACTTGGTTGACTAACTGTCAAAACCAATTCAACTGGTTAAAACGACATTTCAACTGGTTGATTGTCACATTTCTTAACAGCTTTTCAAAAACCTGTTAAATTTGTTTTCAATTGAATTAAAACTGTTTTGGCTCATGATTAACTGCCTAAAACGGCTAGATTTAAGAGATATAAATATGGTTTCTCTCTATATTAAAAAAGACACAGAAAGTGAGATTGAAAACGTTTTTTAGAAGAGATTTGATTCAAAGTTTTGCAAGATTGTCTAGAGGCTATGAATTGGTTCAAGAACTGATCTTAGGAGCTCTGTGATTCCTGAAATACCAGGTTTAATATGTTCCTTTTTTATTCTTGTAATTGTTTTTCTTTCTATACTAGTAAGTTTGTAAACATGTAAGGTTAGAGGTTGTTCTGACTGTTGTTGTGTGAAAGGCAAAGAGGGTAAGTGTTCTTGTGTGGTCAAGATCACCTCTTTGTGGTGTTGAGTATTTGTAATCTGTGATTGATTGCTAGTGGAATACCCAGTGTTTGTTCTGGGGACTGGATGTAGCTCAGGGGTTAAGTGAACCAGTATAAATTGATTGTGTAATCTCTCTCTCTCTCTCTCTCTCTCTCTCTCTCTCTCTCTTACTCATTACAAACTGTTTGATTTGATTTTTGTCTTTGTTGCTATAAACAACCAGTTAAAACGAAATTTCAACCGATTGTTTTTCTGCAAACAGTTTTAATTGCTTTGATTGTTTGGCTTCCCTGATTGCTCTTTCTGTGATTGTCAATAAATTTTCATTCTTAGCCAATCTTTTGATAAACAATTAACCTCCCACTTGTTTAGCCTATTAATTCTAACAGTTTAAAAAAGAAAAACTTTGTATACCTCTAGGAACACATAAAAAACTCCTTATTAAAGAGTCACATGAAGGAGGTCTCATGGGGCATTTTGGAGTTGATAAAAATCTTGAGCTTTAAAAAGGAAAATTCTTTTGGCCCCACATGAGAAAAAAAGTGTAAAGACATTGTTATAAATGCATTTCATGTTTAAAAGCTAAGTTTAAGACAATGCCTCATGGACTTTACACCCATTTACCTCTTGCTTGTGCTCCATGGGAAGACATTAACATGGATTTCATTTTAGGGCTTCCTAGGACACAAAAAGGTTTTGATTCCATCTTTGTGGTAGTGGGTAGGTTTAGCAAAATTGCTTATTTTATACCCTGCCATAAAGTGGATGATGCTAATAACATCTCCAAACTCTTATTTAGAGAAGTGGTAAGACTTCATGGTCTACCTAAAACCATAGTTTCGGATAGAGATTCTAAATTTGTTGGTCATTTCTGGAGAACTCTTTTGGAAAGGCTAGCAACTAAGTTGAATTTTTCAACCTCTTGTCATCCTCAAATGGATGGACAAACAAAGGTTGCAAATAGATCTTTATCCATTATGCTTAGGTCTGTCATGAAGGGAGCCACAAATCTTGAGATAAGTATCTTCCTCATAATGAGTTTGCATATAATAGAGTAGTCCATAAGACTACTAATATTTTTCCATTTGAGGCTGTATATGGATTTAATCCTCACACTCCCTTGGATTTGCTACCATTGCCTCAACCCGAAGAATTTGTGCATAAGGAAGAGGTAACAAAAGCCGAGTTTGTTAAGAAATTATATTAGAGGATTAAAGATCAAATACAAAAACAATTTGAGAAATATATAAAACATAACAATAAGGAAGAGAGAGATAATTTTTGAAGAGGGAGACTGGGTTTGGCTTCACCTTAGAAAAGATAGATTCCCTAGTCCAAGGAAGTTTAGGCTTAGTCCTCGAGGAGATGGTCCTTTCCAAGTCCTCAAGAGAATCATAATAATGCATATCAACTAGACCAGTCTGAGGAATATAGACTGCATGCTACCTTTAATGTTATTGATCTAACACCTTTTGCAGGTAGCATAAATATTTAGGCAGAGACATGTGATTTGAGGACAAATCCTCTTCAAGAGGAAGTGGATGATGGCAGATGTCCCAGCTCAGGACCCATCACTAGAGTTATGACAAGGAGGATACAAGAAGATTGAGACTTTGCTACTGATGTTAGAGACATCCTTTTATATATGTTCAAAATTGCCATAACCTAGTGTAAATTTTTTAGAGTAGAATTTATTTTCTTGCTTAAAGTAGAGTAGGAGTTTTACTCGTAATTTTTCTTTAAGTGAATTAGGACTAGGGTTAGGCATCTAAAACCTACCTAGGACATTTACCGTAGGCCATCATTTAGACCTAATTAGGTCACATGGAGCACACTTGATCATGCTTGCCATGTGACTCTAATTGGCACCTAATTCCAAACCTAATAGCATTTGAATTTCCCTCTCTCTTTTTTCTAAGCAACGGTCAACCCTTAAACCAATTAATTGGGGTGCTTGACTCATGTTTTTCAAGATCATTTTTATGAGTGTTATGCTACCAAATTGCTAGACTAAGCATTCCCTTATCTAAAACCTCTTTAGGATAGACATCTTTGGTCTTCTTCTTCACCTCTCCAAGTGATATGGCTGAACCAATCACTCTCCATACTCTTCATGCACCTACAAGGAAACCATAGCTTCATTGGAGCTTTCATTGATCCATCTTTTCCAAAAATCCAATAGAGAGATGCAACCGGCTTGAAGGCACCTATCACAAAAACGTTGAAAATTGGAGCAGCTTTTCAACCTTGAGTTGAAGTCGAATTAAAAGGGATCCTTCAGAACAATCTCCGCTCCTTTGTCTAGGCAGGCAGTGACATGCCATGAATTAACCCCGACTTCATGAGCCATCAGTTAGCACTCAATCCTAAATCCAAACCAGTGATACAAAAAAGACAAACACACTTGGAAAAGAAAAGTCAAGTTGTGCGAGAGGAATGAGCAAGACACATCAAAGAGCTCTAATACCCAAAATATTTATCCAACATAGTCATGGTCCAAAAACCCAACAAAAAGTGGAGAATGTGTGATGAGAATCAAGAAAAGGAGGTTTTTATTGATGAAGGAAGAGACCATTCACCATCACACTTGAAGTTCTTCCTTCTAGTCTTCTCAAATTTAAAAGAAGACATAAAATAAAAGAGAGGCCCAAGCCCAAAGCCCAAGCCCAAGCCCAAGTCCATCCTATGAAGGGCAAGGCCAAGTTTTAAATAATAAAGAATATTGTTTGAAGGTGCTTAGAGGAAAACATAAGAAACCTCTTTTGTTAAAGCATCTTTAGGTCCTTAGTTAGGAGTATTAGGGGGGGTGTGTTAGTAGATATGTGTAGGAGTAGAATAGGAGGTGCCAAAGTGAAGGAAGAGGTCACACCTTCCTCATGCTTTGCTTTAGGCGCCGATTCTAGTAGCTTTTAGGAGGGAGTTTTTGAATTTGTGTAGCTTGCATTTCAGCACCTTAGGCTATAAATAGAGGTGCTCCCTTTGTATTTTTCATATTTGAATTTAGACTAAAGAAACTATACTCAATTTTTGAGTGAGCATTAGAGAGCTTTTGAGCCTTCTTCTCTAGTCTTATCTTGAAGGATCCATGGTGTCCTCAAGTGGCGGCAGCACACTCATCTAGGAGCAACCATCCTTCTAGTGGCGTGATCATCCAACCTTACATCCATCTTCATGAGCATTCTTTTCTCCTTCCTTCCTTCTCTTTCAATTGTTCAAGTTTAGTTTGTGTTCTTGAGTTTTGGTTCGGTTATTTTATGTTTCCAGCAGCTGTTCTTCTTCTTCTCGGTTTTTGGTTCGGTGCATTTCTGTTTCCAGCACTCCTTTTCAGTTCACTTGCCTTTTAATTCATTTTTTTCGGTTCATTTTAGTTCTTGTTCAATTCTATTCGGTGCTTTTTATTTTTACCTCTTTTTGTTGGTTCAATTTGACAGTATGAGGAACTTCCATATGAGTTTGGATTTGGTGCTAGTTTTGGTGAGTTCTTGACTTAGAACATTGATCCAATTCTAAGAAAAAGTGCCTAACAATTGTCCAACTCAAGTTGATTCCTAAGAATGTCAAGAATCATTCTCTTCTTTGCTATTGGAATCACATCAATGTGCGTTAACTTCACTGATTTGAACAACGCATGTCTTAAGGATTCTTATCCATTGTCGAGCATTGACCAATTGGTTGACAATGCCTCGGGGTGCGGTGTTATGAGTTTGATGGACGCCTATTCTGGATATAACCAAATCCAAATGCATCCCCGAGATGAAGATAAGACGAGCTTCATGATAGAACAGGCAACTATGGCTACCAAGTGATTCCTTTCGAATTGATAAACATAGGGGCAACATACCAATGGTTGATGGAAAAAATACTACAGCCGATGATCAACAAAAATGTCCTTGCCTACTTTGATGACATGGTAGTTAGGTCGCGAGATCTGGCAAACCACAAGAAGGACTTACAAGAATTCTTCACCACCATCAATAAAATATCAATTTAAACTCAACTCGGAAAAAATGTGTCTTCGAGGTCAAAGCAGGCAAAATCTTAATCCCATCCAGTGTCGAGCCATAATCAACATGAGGATCCCCACAATTGTCAAGAAGGTACAAAGACTGACTGGTCAATTGGCTGCCCTTTCACCTTCCTCTTAAAGGAAAGAGACAAATATTTCCCATATTTCCAGTGCTTACATGGTCGCCCTTTCCTATTTCCTCTCAAAGGCAAGAGACAAAGGTTTCCCATATTTCCAATGCTTACGGTAGAAGAACCAATTCAATTTGACTGAAGAATGTCAAGAAGAATTTCAATGGTTAAAAGGTTATCTGAGCAACCATCCAGTACTTAGAAAGCCCATGTCGAACATATCATGTTAGTTATATATGATTGTAATTGAGCAAGTGGTGAGTTCAACCCTTGTCCAAGAACAAGGGGATTGCCACAAGCCAATTTACTTTGTCAACAAGGTTCTTCAAGTTGTCAAATTTAGATATCAAAAGCTGAAAAAAAGCATCACTACTTGTGGTCATATCAGCACAACGCCTCCGCCATTACTTTTAGAGACACTCTATCGTAATCCAAACCGACCTCCCAATTAAACAAATCCTAAAGAAACCAAACATGGCATGGAGAATGATCAAGTGGTCAGTCGAGCTCTCTGAGTTTGATCTCAGTTACGAGCTCAAAGGTCCGATAAAGAGTCATGTGTTAACTGACTTCATAGCTGAATTGACTCCCCCGGACACTTCTCTGACCCATGACGACAAATGGATCTTATCAGTAGACGACACAACCAATCTGAAGGGGAGCAACGTTGGTATAATTCTTGAAGGACCAGATGGGGTTCTCATTGAATAATCCCTTTGTTTTTCTTTCAAGAAAGCAACAATCAGGTGGAATACGAGACACTCATTGCGGGCATGTTACTAGCAAAAGATATGGTGGTCAATGAGTTAACTACAAAAAAATGACTCATAGTTGGTTACAAGTCAGGTGACGGGAGATTCCAAGCAAAGGACCCTCACCTAGCACTATACCTAGCCTACGAACAAAGCCTGGTGATCGGATTCAAATTCTTCGAGCTCATACACGTACCTAGGGAGCAGAATTGCCAAGTTGAATTATTGTCTAAATTGGCGAGCTTAGGGAACTGGGGAACAATAGATCGATCATACAATAAACACTCAAAACAACCATAGTATCCACTGGAGAGGAAAAATAAGAGCAAATATTTTCCTACAAACCTAACATGTCGACTCATAGATGACTCTGATAATCCACTACTTGGTCGGAGCAACAATTCCCGAAAACCCCAAAGAAACCCAGGATGTAAGAAAAGTTGCAACACGATATACACTCTTGGGTGGATACCTTTTTTGCAACAACTTCTCCACACCCAAGTTAAAAATGTGTCACGCGAAAACAAGTCGAGCACAAAATGAGGGAGTTTCACGAGGGAATATGCGGAAGCCATATAGGAGGACGTGCCCTGTCTTAGAAAGTCTTGAGGGTCGGATACCATTGGCCCACTTTGAAGGAAGACTGGATAAACTTCATAAAGGAGTGTGATCCATGCCAGAGACACGCCAACTGACAGAAAGCTCCTATCGAAGAGCTCTAATCCATCTCCACTCCATCTCCTTTTCATACTTGGGGTATACATCTTGGGACCTTTCCCATTGGCCACCCACCAACTTAAGTTCTTGATCGTCGATGTGGAATACTTCACCCAAATGAATAGAAGCGGAACCAGTGGCGGTAATTTCGGTGTCAAGGGTACAAAGCTTTCTATGGAAAAATATCGTTTGCAAGTTCAACATTCCAACACGTCTGATATCAGATAACACGACACTCAGTTTACAGGCCCAAGGATACATAACAAAATAATCCATGATGAAAAAATCTAACTTTGAATAAAGAGAAAATTTTAAGAATAGGAAATGATGATACAAATCCAAACGATATCCCAACAACTAGAGATGCTTAAAACCTAGACAACACCCACACGCAGGAAAGCAACTCAAAGAGCAAAAATGAGTTTTACATACCTAAGATTCATGAGGAGGAAGTTAAAATTCCAAGGAAAGAATGGGAAAGACCTCGAAGAAATAAGAGGAAATTTTTAACAGATTATTTTCGCATAAGTCATGATTTGTATAAACGAAAAGAGGGAATGACGTTTCAAAAAAGAGCTCACCACTCAAATGATGCCATGTGTAAAGGTAAATCGACAACCGTCAGAAGGCATAATTATGACAAACCCAAACATTTAAATCCTCACCATTAAGCACTTCGCCTCCTCGGTTCGAGGTTGGGGGGCTGTGTGGCATCATAACACAACACATACTTATAATTTAAAATCCAAAGGTACATAAACATAAAAAATTCGATGAATAAATGTTTCATCTACCCAACCTATGAATGACCATAATGCACGGTACACTCTCCCATGTTTGAGTCCGTAGGAACCGAGGAAACTAATCAAATAATCGCCCCATTTGTGTAAGTTGTAACTCCTAGAATCAATGTATGAACATTCATTACGGTCGATTCAAAGATGAAGCATGATCCCCTAAAAGTCATTTGATTTATGTCCTTCAAGGACAATCCATATATGTTAGGTACGATGTCCTAACAAATGAGTAATAAAACGGTCCACATAAATTGGATCCATTTTACACCTAATTCGCTGATAAATATGAAGAAAAGAGGGGTCAACTTCAAAATTTTTTTTGGCTTGATTTTTGGCTCATAAGGGCCAGTTAAATTGATTTCCCCTAACAATTTGCATCAGTTATGAGGAACACAGAATGTGGAGATATTGTCCCAAAAAGTTAAGAGATATTTCACGTGATTTTTTCTAAAATAAGACTCAATAAAATTTGTGAATAAATAGGGGACGAATGAGAATTAAAACATGAGTTTTTTTAGTTGACTGAATAGTAAGTAAAAAGTGAGATAACTCAGTTGTGATTGGTCTGGAAGGAGTTTATTTCTTAATTTGATCTCCAGACAAATAGCACTCTAATTGTATTCTAAAATTTGAAATTTGAAAAAGTCACATTTTATATTAAATGTGAGTAGGTCTCATGTATCACAATTGCATTCTAATTTTGTCATACTTAATTTCTCTCTTCCACGTCACACAATAAAGTTGTCATGAGTGAAAATAAAATAGAATTTAATTTTATACACCATCCTATTATAAATTTTAAAATTTGTAATGTTTTATGTGACTTAAAAAAATTTGAGATAGTGTGACCATAATTAATTGCACAACATTAGTTGCTGCCTGAGCTAAAACTTGAAACCCCATGTGCATTAGTTCATAAGTTAAAAAATTTCGACTAATCCATCAATTTGTTAGGTAGCATATAAGACTAGGCTAATTTTAAAATAACCTTTAAAGGATTATTAACCTTATTTTCTTTTAATCTAACACTTTTAATTGCTTACTCTGTTTTTTTTTTTAATTGTGGTATAAGAGTCTTTTGAATAAACTACGAAATGTACTAAGTCATTACAAAAATGTAGGAGAGGTTACTATAACCTCTTTTAATGAATTATTAACCTCTTTTTAACCTAACACTAGTAAAAAAAATAGAAAACATAAAAAAGATAAGTTTTAATTTTAATGATACGGTAAGTCTTCTCTTAATAACCTAAAGTCTTTTTCATTCACTCTTCTCTGACCCTAAATCGGTTCACTCTTCTCCCTTCACTCTTCTCTGACCCTACATCCGTTCACTATTCTCTCTTCACTCTTCTCTAACCCTAAATTCATTCACTCTTCTCTAACCCTAAACACTTCTTTGATCTCTCATCTCCAATAGCAAATTCGAACTTAGTTTATAAATTCGTGGTACGCCATACCTGCTACTTATAATGGATTATTATTAATAATAGTGTTTGATTATGATTGTGTTATTATTATTATTATTATTATTATTATTATTATTATTATTATTATTATTATTATTATTATTATTATTATTATTATTATTATTATTATTATTATTATTATTATTATTATTATTATTATTATTATTATTATTATTATTATTATTATTATTATTATTATTATTATTATTATTATTATTATTATTATTATTATTATTATTATTATTATTATTATTATTATTATTATTATTATTATTATTATTATTATTATTATTATTATTATTATTATTATTATTATTATTATTATTATTATTATTATTATTATTATTATTATTATTATTATTATTATTATTATTATTATTATTATTATTATTATTATTATTATTATTATTATTATTATTATTATTATTATTATTATTATTATTATTATTATTATTATTATTATTATTATTATTATTATTATTATTATTATTATTATTATTATTATTATTATTATTATTATTATTATTATTATTATTATTATTATTATTATTATTATTATTATTATTATTATTATTATTATTATTATTATTATTATTATTATTATTATTATTATTATTATTATTATTATTATTATTATTATTATTATTATTATTATTATTATTATTATTATTATTATTATTATTATTATTATTATTATTATTATTATTATTATTATTATTATTATTATTATTATTATTATTATTATTATTATTATTATTATTATTATTATTATTATTATTATTATTATTATTATTATTATTATTATTATTATTATTATTATTATTATTATTATTATTATTATTATTATTATTATTATTATTATTATTATTATTATTATTATTATTATTATTATTATTATTATTATTATTATTATTATTATTATTATTATTATTATTATTATTATTATTATTATTATTATTATTATTATTATTATTATTATTATTATTATTATTATTATTATTATTATTATTATTATTATTATTATTATTATTATTATTATTATTATTATTATTATTATTATTATTATTATTATTATTATTATTATTATTATTATTATTATTATTATTATTATTATTATTATTATTATTATTATTATTATTATTATTATTATTATTATTATTATTATTATTATTATTATTATTATTATTATTATTATTATTATTATTATTATTATTATTATTATTATTATTATTATTATTATTATTATTATTATTATTATTATTATTATTATTATTATTATTATTATTATTATTATTATTATTATTATTATTATTATTATTATTATTATTATTATTATTATTATTATTATTATTATTATTATTATTATTATTATTATTATTATTATTATTATTATTATTATTATTATTATTATTATTATTATTATTATTATTATTATTATTATTATTATTATTATTATTATTATTATTATTATTATTATTATTATTATTATTATTATTATTATTATTATTATTATTATTATTATTATTATTATTATTATTATTATTATTATTATTATTATTATTATTATTATTATTATTATTATTATTATTATTATTATTATTATTATTATTATTATTATTATTATTATTATTATTATTATTATTATTATTATTATTATTATTATTATTATTATTATTATTATTATTATTATTATTATTATTATTATTATTATTATTATTATTATTATTATTATTATTATTATTATTATTATTATTATTATTATTATTATTATTATTATTATTATTATTATTATTATTATTATTATTATTATTATTATTATTATTATTATTATTATTATTATTATTATTATTATTATTATTATTATTATTATTATTATTATTATTATTATTATTATTATTATTATTATTATTATTATTATTATTATTATTATTATTATTATTATTATTATTATTATTATTATTATTATTATTATTATTATTATTATTATTATTATTATTATTATTATTATTATTATTATTATTATTATTATTATTATTATTATTATTATTATTATTATTATTATTATTATTATTATTATTATTATTATTATTATTATTATTATTATTATTATTATTATTATTATTATTATTATTATTATTCATCATCATGGTGTGTTATATGGATGTCGAAGGGGAAGAAACGTAGAAGAAAAGACAAAGAGGGTGTGAGGGTGTTGAAGCAGAGTTGAAGGAGGGAAAATAGAGAATCGGGAAAAATATACTAAAAAAGAAATATGGAGGAAGAAGAGGAAAGGTAGTGTGAGAGAGAGTATGCAAACAGTGGAAGAAGAAAGTGAAATGGAGTGAAGTGAAGGTGAAAGTGTGTGTCACCTTGTTCTTAGAATTGTGCATCCACTATTGATAGTAATTATGACACTTATCCATCTTATTTTCTAATTTCTAAATAGATTAAGTTTCAAAAACTAAAAAAATAATAATATAAGAGACTTGTGTAATAGGCAAATAATGTAGAATGTTAGAGAAAAGATTTTATTATTAATTGTAAAGATAAAGATATTAAAATTGTTTATGAAGAAAAAGGTTAACATATAGCTTGAAGATTGAAATATTAAGATACTAGTTGTTGTTCGAAGTAAATTTTTTTGAGAGCCCCACATCTAGTTTTTATTTTATTTTAAATTGTAAATATTGGGAAATGACTTTTTTATTTTATTTTAATGTTATAATATTATACTATTATAATAATATATTAAACTTTAGTTAGGGAAAGTATTTTTAGGGTGTTCGCTCTTCCTATACAACACTATTTTCTCACGAGTGGTAAACTTAGAGGTTTCTTTTAAAAGGGGACTGGGAGTCCAGGGATACAAGGTTTTGTAATCCATCATACAGAGAATCTAAACAAAGAAAGGAAACAAACGAATGCAATGCTCAGATAAAGATGTGCATGTGTTTACAATCATAATCACAAGAAATGTAAACAGTCCCAACGCAGTTACGAGCAGATTAAAGGCATTGAAATGATGTGGCAGATTAAAAGCAGTCACAAGATAAAAAACACACCTTGAGGCGATTGATGAAATGAGGCGAGGAGGTTTGTTTGAAGAAGAGGGAGCAGGGTGTTCGAAAGAGAAGCGCGAAGAGGAATGAAACAGTGAAGAGAGCGTGAATTTTCAAAGGGTTAACATATAAGTGAAGCGCAAGGGGCAACGTTTTCCAACCGTTGATGATGGTCACGTGTACGCTTGTGATGTAGTATGGTGAGACATCACCTCAAAACACTGTGTGTGTCGCATCGCTCACAAGACACGTAGGTCGCCGTGGATGAGCAGTTAGCCTCTTCACTTCTAGTTAGAGCATGGGGGCTTGTGTAGTGGACCAGAGTGTGGGCTCAGTGCTCGGTGATCGGACATCGACACCTGTGTCAAGCAATTAAGCTCAGTGGTCTGGTCGAGTTAATGGGCCACATAAGTGGGCCACAGGTATGTGTGCGTTGAGGTTCATTCATATGCTTAACGCGTATAAGGCCTGGTCAGCGAAAAAGTGTGAATGGTGTGTTTAGTACATTCGGGTCTAGCACAAGTAAAATATTCTCTAAAGACGCTTAAGCCCAAGAGTGCCAGGGTTTTGGGGAATAAGTTGCATGCATGATACGTAAAGGCTCGTACGCCTATAGTGGACAAATGGCCCCCTTGATGTTGGTACATGAGTTGGTACCCTAGCAGTCATGTTGTTAAGATTATGCACTCCAAGGAGGAAAGATTATGTGCAATTGTCATACTAAGATTGTGCGCATTGTAACAGACTCTCCTACCATCAAACCTACTTTCACTCGAGATAAGGTTCTTGTGAGAGAAGGGTTGTTACAAGAAGTAACCTAAAAGTAGTCTATATAAGGTACTTGAGATCCCTGGTAAAGGTACATTGTTTCTAAGACTAAAACTACTTGCTTACTTACTCATTGTTTCTATAAGCCCTGTACTGACTTGATCGTCGGAGTACAATCAACAGGTAGGGTTGATGACTTTTTACGGCAAGTGCACCGCGTTTGTCAGAAGTAATAATTGTCCCTAAGGACGGATATCGATCCCACAAGGAAAAGTGAATTATCAAGTACAATAATCCCTAAATATAGAACAAAACAATTAAAAGTGTATTGAGAGTGGTTGGGTTGGCGATGATCAATAAGAAAACAGACAAAGAATTAATTGTTTCAATTGGAAAAATAGGGAATAGGTTTCATCTCTCTCACTCTCATGTATTTTGATTAGCATGTCAATATTAAGTTCTTTAATTGAAATTGATGCCCGTATAAAAATCATTTATATCGATTCCTCGCATATAAAATCCTTAAAAATGTTCCCTAACTATCGATCCCTCGCATAATTATAAGAACAACTTAGAACGAAACTCAGACGTTAATAGCAATTAACATTTCAAGTCTATTCCTAGCACTTAAATATGTTAAGTATTGTTGTTTAGGTCCGAACCCTAAAAATACCTCCCGGTCAGATTTAAGATTCTCAATTTGTCACGGAAAATTAAAAGTAAAACAACAATACCAATAATCAATCAAGAACTGAATATTAATATATAAAATATCACCTCAATACATAAGAGTTTGAGCAGATTACTCCCAATCCCAAAGGGTAGAATTAGCCACACATACTTCTATCACCTTCCATTCTCCCAATTGGGTTACAATTCACACTATGGTGTTTTCCTCTCAATCTGGCACACTAAGGTTTAACCTCTAGCCCTCTATTTATCCTAGTTTTCTAGGGTTAGGTTGTTTATTATGTCGCGCTAATGGGCTAAATGATAAAACATAAAAAGGCCCAATCTTTCTTTGCATCTTTTCCATTCTGGGACCTTCTATCTTTATCTTTTTAGCTCAAATCATTCATCTTTAATCCAAATCTCCAATCTTCCTTAGAAATATGCAATTAACACCAAATTTGGGAATAAAATACTCTTATTCAAATAAAGATCATAAAAAATGTAAAAAGGTATAAATTCATAAATTAGGGATTATTTTATATGTAAATTAGCAATAAATCTTCATAAGTGCCTATATTTTAATATGAAATATTACTGAAATTAGACACTTATCACTCTCCCCAACTTAGAATCTAGCTTGTCCTCAAGCACCAGAAATTTTGGATATATCGAAAATAGTTTAGGTTGATCTGAATGACACCAGAGAGCACCCGAAATTTTGGATTGATCGAAAATAATTTAGGTTGATCTAAATGACACCAGAGAGCACCAGAAATTTTGGATTGATCGAAAATAGTTTAGGTTGATCTAAATGACACCAGAGTGTACTCAGAAATAACAAATTCCATGCTATAGCTGAAAATTACTCTAAATCAACATCAAACAACCAATAATCAACAACATTATAATTTTATAACAGCAACCATATATCAAACTTCACATTCAAATCTCAGTCAATTTCTAATATACTTAAAACAAACAATCCTGGAAGAAAGTTTGAGACTGGTGACCACGTCACCCTCACATCCAGATCTTCTAGCTTAGTGTTCTATTGGGAATTAAGGCTAACTTCCCTTACCTGAAATTTAGTAAATATTCACTAAGAGCTCCAAAACCACTAAGAACTCAAAGGTAACTTAACCTGCACCACAAAATCCTAATAAAAAATCTAACTATATCACTAGGACCCTGAGCTAATAGAGATTAACCCTGAAGCTAAAAGGGTCACATGCAAAGCAAGGACAAAAACAACCAAGTTCAAAATTTGACTCAAAGAGAAGAGCAAAAATGAACTTACTCTATCAGATATTATGAACGGGCAGTCTTGTAGTACTCACTGTCAGGAGTCTGATGGTGGACTCTGATCGTCGAACTGATGAGCGAGGAAGTCAGAATCTTAGAGAGAAGGGAAAGGAAAGGAAAAAAAACTTTCTAGAGAGATGGTGGTTCTTTATAAAATGAAACCTGAATAACTGAATTTCTATTTATATGCCCTTTTCATTTTAGATAAAATATTCAGGAGTCATTTAAAATGTACCACTTCTATTCTAAAGTAATTTTCTAGATCCTTACAATACCAATAATATTTAATAATATTCACAATATTTAATAATATTAATAATATTAACAATATTTAATAATATTAACAATATTTAATAATATTAAAAATATTTAATATTATTAATAATATTAACAATATTTAATATTATTAATATTATTAATAATATTAACAATATTTAATATTATTATTAATATTAATAATATTAACAATATTAAAAATATTAAAAATATTAACAATATTTAATAATATTAATAATATTAACAATATTTAATAATATTAATAATATTAAACAATATTTAATAATATTAATAATATTAAACAATATTTAATAATATTAATAATATTAACAATATTTAATATATTAATAATATTAACAATATTTAATAATATTAAAAATATATAATAATAATTAATAATATTAATAAAATTAATAATATTAATAATGGTAATAATATAAATGATATTAGTATTATTAATATCATTTATATTATTAATATTATTAATAATATAATAATAATATTAACAATATAATAATAATATTAATAATATAATAATAATAATAATAATATTAATAATATAATAATAATATTAATAATATAATAATAATAATATTAATAATATTAATAATATAATAGTATTAATAATATTAATAATATTAATAATATAATAATATTAATAATATAATAATATTAATAATATTAATAATATAATAATATTAATAATATTAATAATATAATAATATTAATAATATTAATAATATAATAATATTAATAATATAATAATATTAATAATATAATAATATTAATAATATAATAATATTAATAATATAGTAACATTAATAATATTAATAATATTATAATATTATAATATTAATAATTTTAATAATATAAATGATATTATTATTATTTTATTAATATCATTTATATTAATAATAATAATAAGTATAATAAAAAATCATAATATGACAAAAGAACTTGTCTGGTGTAGTGGTTAAAGTCTCTTTGGTCACTCAATCATCTTTTCTTTCGGTGTAAGATTTCTTGGAGATTATGGGATCTTTGTTTGGAGTGGCTTGAGTTATACTTTGTGTATCATTCAGATGCAAAAATGTATTTCATGTTGTTTAAGCTTGTAGGTATGAAGGAAGCTTACATCAGATGCTAGGGGGGATTTGGGTAGCAATTGTAGGTTAAATATGGAATCACAGGAATAAATGTATTTTTAAAACTGAGAGAGTAGATTTTTTTGGAGGTTTTCATTGTGGCTCAAAGAAAATCTTGGTCTTGGGTTACAGCTAAGGAAAGTTTAGTGAACTTCTCATACTCATATTGGTGCTTGGATCCCATGTGTTGTATGAAGTATTTGAAAAAATGATGTTGTGCTGAATGTTAATTTCTATATGTCCAGGACTGTTACATTTTGGTGCAGATTCTTGTGGTAGATAGTTGTTGAGGCTATGAAGCAAGCAGGTACTTGTTTTACTATTGGTGTGGTTATGAAAAGAGAATGTGGCTCCCGATCAGGTTTGTTGGATTTTTGTTCAAGGTATTGTGGTATATAGTTGTTGAGGCTATGAATAGGTATTCGACTCTCATACAGGTTAGTAGGCAGGTAAAGTATCTTTAGATTTTGAAGAAAGCAGGTTCGATTCTGAGTGGTTTTTATGGGTTTTGTTTGTGGGTGAGGGAATTTGATTTGTAAATGTGTTTGTGGACTTTTGGTTGTATCAGAGGATGTTTTGTGTGTATTGTTTTGACTAAAGATTGGTTATAAGGACCCTGATATGGTAGATGCTAATTTCTTTTGATGTGCCTTACCATTCCTTTCACTTGAGGATTGGTTTGGTGGTCTATAGAGTCTGAAGAATGTTTGTAGGTCAGGTGTTATTGCGCAGGTTGGCCTTGGCCACTTTATGTATAAGGGTTGAGACACCCCTGAAGTGTCTCATTTTATTTTATTTATTCTTTGCTGATAAAAAAATTAATATATAAATATCCAAGTTATATCGTTGCATTTTGATTTGATTAGATTGCATTTAATTTGAATAGGTTTTATATTATTATGCATATTTGGTGAAAGCCATCCAACCTCAAAACATTTGGCTAAGAAGATTGGAAGCAGAAAAAGGATTTTAGAAGACTCTCATCTCAGGGAGAATTAATGTTGTTTGTTCTTCCATTTTTATCTAGTTTTATAAATATTATACAGAGTAGTATAGGCTTTATTTTTGGGCTTGTATTTATGCCATTTTATTGGGCCATGTTTTGGGCCAATTAGAATAGGGTGTAAATAGAAAAAGAAAGAGTCTACCTAGAGTTACAATTGGGCCTTCTTGGACCCAATGGAACTCTAGACCATCTAGGATGCACAAATAAATTACTAGAGTGCAAATAGAAAGCATGGAGTGACAAGGAAGGCATGAAGGTCCACATGTCATCTCCTTAATGGAGAGGATTCCCACCAATACCAAAATGACATTTGTCTTCATGGGAATGGAGAGGATTCTCTCCAATTAGATAAAGACACTTGTCAACCTCTAATTTGAGAGGATTTGCTCCAATTAGAGAGAGACACTTGTCTTTCTATGAGTGGAGAGTTTTTAGGGTTAAAGTTTGCACATTGGCTGCCCATAGCACTATAAATATAAGTGTTAGCCCCCATGTAAATTAGATTTGAATTGATAATGAAATGCTGCTCAAGTTGCTAGCTCATTTGTCTTCAAATTCTCACTCTCAAGTTTGCACTTCTATTAGTGTTTTGCTTGAATCTTCTTAGAAGTTGGTCACACCTCTTCTAAGCCTTTACCTCTCCTCTCCATTTCATCTTCTCCACACTTCAATTCAGCCATTGATGTCACTTTCAAGTCCACTCTTCCGCAACATACACAACTAAAAAAAAAGAAGAAGCCAAAACAAGCTAGTTTTGCATCAATATTTCTATATATCTTTAATACACATGGATACATAAGTCACCAAGCTCAAAATCCATAAATGAGGTGTAAGTAGGATGATTTGATGGATGAATGAGTTTCAGTATCTTGCAAGTGTTTAACAAATTATTTTGATCCTATGATATTTTACTTGTAATGAGTTGGATTACTTTAAGATGGTCATTTATTTTTAAACGACTTCGATTTACTGTGACAATTGTTTATTTTCAAATTAATTTGGCTTTATTTTGATGGTCGTTTATTTACAAATGTCTACGTATTACATTGATCCGATGTGATGATTATTTATTTTCAAACAACTTCGTACTACGATATGATGTAGTGACTATTTATTTTTAAACGATCTCATATTGTAATGATCATTTTTTTTTAAATGAGTGTATTCCTTTGACCTGATGTAGTGATAATTTATTTTCAAACAGTATTAGATTATGATGTTCGTTTCGTTTTTCAAACAATTGTATATTGCTTTGATCCGATGTAGTGATTGCTTAGTTTCAAACGATCTTATATAGCTTTGATTTTTTTACATCCAACGTAATGTTCGCTTATTTTCAAACGAAAATGACTTTGGATGTAATTTCTTAAATATGAAAAATTAAAATGTATTTCAATAATGTGTTGCTCGGTAAAACCCTTCTTAGGGACAAAAATCGAGCTATAATGAAAAAATAGTACACAATTCCTTTTAACGATTCAACTGTAATACATTTTAAAATGAATTGCGTTTCAATTTAAATACACATTCCTCTTTTCATTCTTAGGAATTGCGATGAGGATCTGAGCTACAAAGCAAACAATACCTCTAAGCGGTAATTGATGATGTTATCTCAACGAACTTGAGTTTAGAACATTGACGCTACTCATGGGACTGGAAATATGGTTTTAAAGATGAACCTCGCTCCCCTTAGACCTCGACTAGGGGACTTGTACCGGCACGCTTAATAGTCAAACATCACTTAGAGTTTAAGGTCCGAGATAATTTAAATATACTTTCCTCCCTTAATCCTTTGAGACGTCTTTTAAGGGTAAAATTGTGATGAAGCTCAAAATTTCAAAGTGAACAAATAACTTGAAGGCGGTGATTGATCCTAACGATACTATCTTAACAAACTTGAGGTGAAAAATCCGTATAGTATAAAAGACAAAAATGTATTTCTTATCCTAGAACCTAAGGCATGACACCGTTGAAATTAAAAACAATTTTTATGCGCCCACAAATGACAAATAAGCTCAGTGATGCATATAGATATTGCCCTCACCCAAAAATAATGTGATGCGGGTACCCTTTATTCTGTGTTAAAGGGTCAAATTAGACATCAACGGTGCAAATCTCCAGCATCAATTCCTAATCAATAAAGAATATGCGTGCATGCAACATTTGCCTCCTATATTCTTGCATCCATAAAGCCTGAGATTTTCTAGGTAGTGGCTGTGGGATCACATGCAGAAAGATCAAAACTAAAGGAGGACCATCGTTATTCGTTACTCAGTTCCAAAGCATCTATTCTGATACTGATAGACTCCAATTGCAGCTAGCTAGGATTCACATCACCCAACCTCTTGTTTGTCTATCAACATCGAGTTGATAAAGAGAAGGCAAAATCAAGCTTCTCAATGCACGATGTAAACAACATGAATAGTAAACGGCCAAAAAATTAAAGCTGACCGGTCAAAATAAGCATTCGCAACATAGAAAAGTGCATGCATCCTCAAACACGAGATGCAAATGCATGCTCCTTCTTTCTTTCCTAGATAAGCTATTCATTTTTTAATCATATACAAAGCCAAAGAAAACTTCAAACATTGAATTAGAAACAAACATTCATATTATAAGTTATAACCCTAATATATATTCGTTTCAAATTATACACCAGTAGTGAGTAGTACCTTTATTAAAATTTATAATCCTAGTGAATATTAAGCACGATAAACAATAAAATAAAATTCAAATATCAGTGATACATTTTGAGGAGGGTGTAGGTGTGGAAGAAGACTCGAACTTGTAATGTTTGTCCACTGCAACGGATATCTCCCATGTGCAACTAAGTCCCTTGGGTATGGTGACAAGGTCCCCCACACCAAATTTTACTGACTCAGACGAACCTTTTGGATAAACCTTCACTTTCCCTCTCAGAAAATAGCACGTTTCTTGGGCGTCGAATTTGAGCATATACTTCCCAGGAGGACAACCCCATCTGAAAATACACAAAATTTCATCAGATCCATCGGTTAATCATCCACAGCTCACAAAAACAATTCTCTGACACCTTTTAGATGTTAGAGACTAGCAATAATCTATCAAATGGATAACTTTTCACTCACTTGGGCCATGAATTTATACCCAGCTCGGCTAATCGTGATTTGGAAGGATTGTGTTCAACTGTGATAGTTAGTTCTGAAGATGACCTTGGTGTGGATGTTGACGCCATGGACATAAAAGAAGTTGAACAGAAGAAAACGAGAGAAGAAGAGAAAAAAGAATACAGTAGTTCAGAATCAAACTGGTTAAAGCAGTGGTTGGTTCAGTTCTTTTTTTTATATATATAAAAAGGGCACTGGTGAGAGGAAGAGAAATGGAATTTTTATTGATCAAAGTGTTTATAGAAAGAAAAAAAGAATCTTCTGGTCGGGTTGTTATTATATATAAACATAACTTTCTGTTGTGTACAACGCTACAAATTGAAAGGAACCGTTAATTATTTTTTGAGAGGTAAAATTTTTTACTTCTAAGTTCGAAAGAATTGTGCATGAACTTGGTGATAGTTCCCCGGATATAGTACAAAAGGGAAAGAGAAAGCTGAAAAAAACGTGCTCCAAACTGTGCAAGTGTAGAGTTGTGGAATAAGAATTTAAGAGTGTGTAGGTAAAGGGATTGACATAATGGAGACAAAACACAAGTCAGTGACTGAGAAGAATGTTCGGAAATGTGGAAATATCTCAAACTGCAATGCTACAAACATGACCCACCCGTTATTCGGAAGGTCTTTTTCTTCGATATTCACATTTAGTCATTAAAATGCTTAATGAATACTTTTAAACACGGATTTTCTTAATTTTATTGTTTGTTACGGATAATAGCGAGCTTGTATTACTTTACATTAGAACAATATATTTTTATATTTTATTGAGAGATGTAGAAAAAATATATATTTTCTTTAAAATATAAACATTTTATTTTGTCAATGAGAAACAACTATTTTAATCACATTCAAACTTTTCTTTTTGGTCTTTTTCTATTGTGTATTTTCAGAAGTTCTTAATAAGTACGAAGTTTATAAAATGAACATCTGTCATTGAGCCATAATAATATTAATTCATCGTCAAAGAGTTCGTACTTTTTCATTGAAACAATGATAATAAATCTAGGAGTTTGAATACAATCTATACTCGATTAATATTCGCTTCATAATATATGATGATGTGATCATAATTTAATGGGATGGGATAATAAGAAAAACCAGATCAAAATGGTCTGCTATTTGTTTTGTGTTTTTACATATCAGTTTATATATAATTACTAAAAAACATTAATAATTACTTTCCGCAAAATAAGGATGGCCTTTAGGGGACTAATAGAGTGGATCAAGCCACTCTAACAGGACATTAAACAAAATTTGTATAATTATCTGGAGAACACTAAAAATAAATAAATATAATAAATAAATAATGAGTCGATTTCAGATAAAAAATGGATCTTAAAAGAGTAAAATATAAAATTTGGAGCTTCCTGAATTCATTTCTCACTCTCCCCTTTCAAACTTGAATTACTGTGTGTCCGCTTTCCCTATTATTGAGCTTCATCCCCTTTTTTTCCTAATCCACAACATTGTGACAATGGAGGATTACTTGAAGGTAAGTATTTTTTTAAACCTAGTGTTTACATTGGTAAGTACGGTAAGTAGGGCACTGATAAACCCTGACTGTATGATCATGTGAAGCATTTGAAATCGACCTCCGCGGTGGCAACATGGTGGCAAGAGGTAAAGAGAAGGAATTTTTACGAGTTTTCCTAAGGTGAGTTGCAGGTTTACGTTTTACTTTGGTAGAGTTTTATGTAATTATTATAAAATAGAATAGATATGAACAAAAGAGAACAAAGATGAATAAAAGAGTAAAAGAAATGTAAAAGATATGAGAATGAATATCTCTTTTTATTTATCCGAAATCAGAACGAATAGTCTGAGTATATACAAGTTGTACACTCATTTTAGGTCTAGCCAAATAAAGAAATAATCAATCAATAAATACTATAATCATAACAGACAAAGACAAAATAAAGGTTATTCACCTCTATTGAGAGAAACAACTAAGAATTAGAAAAGACAAAATTAATATTAACATTTTTCTTTAATATCCCCTCAAGCTGGAGAACAAATATTGATGAGACCCAACTTGGAACAAATACTCTTGAAAGATTGAGGACTTAAAACTCTGATATAAATGTCAGCCAATTGCTTTGTGGTGGAAATGGGAAGTAAATAGATGAGACCCTTCTTTAATTTTTCCCTAACAACGTGACAATCTATTTCTATATGTTTTGTACGCTCGTGAAACTCTGGATTTGCTGCAATGTATCTTGCTGAGTCATTGTCACAGCATAAAAGAGATGGTTGCTCAAAAGAAACTTTGAAATCTTGAAGAAGATAAGTTAGCCATTGAATTTCACATGTAACAGTGATCATTGCCCTATATTCAACTTCACAAGAACTCTTCGATATCGTGCCTTGCTTCTTTGATTTCCAAGATATGGGAGAATTTCCAAAATACACACTAAAACCAGTCACTGATTGTCTTGAATTAGTGCAAGTGCCCCAATCACTGTCACAAAAGGCTTTTAGATGAGCATAAGTGTTGGAAGAGAAAAATAAACCCAGACTTGGAGCTCCTTTAATATATCTGAAAATTCTAATCGCTGCAGTATAGTGAGAAATTGTAGGCTTAGCAAGAAATTGAGAAAGTTGTTGCACAGAAAATGTTATGTCAGGTCGGGTATTAGTGAGATACATAAGTCTTCCAATCAATCTTCTGTAGGCTTGAATATTTGTGAAAGGAATACCTCCAGTAGAAGAAAATTTTTCATGATTATCGATAGGAGTGGGCGTAGGTTTGCAGGCTAAAAGACTTGCATCTATTAAACATTCCAATATTTCCTTTGATTCACCATTATTCCTTCTTTACTTCTTGCTACTTCTAGACCAAGAAAATATCTTAAAATCCCAAGATCCTTAATCTTAAATGTCTCTAATTCAATGCTTGTTTAATTCGAGCAATCTCTTCTTTATCATTTCCTGCAAATATTATATCATCCACATACACCAATAATGTTGTAAAAGTTCCTTCAAAAGAATTAATGAACAGGAAATGATCATTCATAGATTGAGTATATCCCATAGAAAGCAAAAAGGATGACAGTTTGGCAAATCACTCTCTGTTGGCTTGCTAAAGGCCATATAAAGCCTTTTTTAGTTTACAAACTTTTCCGGGTGGAATAGAAGTCAATCCAAGAGGAGCAACCATGTATACATCTTCTTTCAAGTCTCCATGTAAAAAGGCATTCTTTATGTCTAATTGTTTCAATTCCCAATTATATATAGAAGCTAGAGAAAGAAGCAACCTTATGGTGGTCATCTTTACTACTGGAGAGAAAGTATCAAGGTAGTCAATGCCTTCTATTTGGGTGTATCCCTTTGCCGCTAACCTTGCTTTATACCTTTCAACTATCCCATCAACCTTATATTTTATTTTGAATACCCATTTGCAACATATGGCAACTTTGTCCTTAGGCAGAAGAGCAGTCTCTCAAGTTTGATTTGACTCTAAAACAGATATCTCACATTGTATAGCTTTTCTTCAACAATCATGTTTCACAGCTTCAGAATAAGTGTTTGACTCAACATGTGAAGAAAGAGACATAACAAAAGACTTGTAAAAAGGTGATAATTTGTTATAAGACAAAACATAATTTAAAGGATATTTAACTCTTGAAGATGTATGTGAAACATTAAGAATACAATGATAATCCTTTAAATACTCAGGTGATCTTTTTATTCTTGTACTCATTCGAACAGATGGATCTGATTCAGAATTTTGTTATATTTCATGATCTTCATTGAGGTTTTGGTCTATATGGGAACAAACTTCTTCTGAAACCTCAATGTGTGACTCACAGTTATTATCACTATTATTTTCAACATTATCACAACGTTCAATAATGGTTTATGATGGCTGACTTAAGACAGGTTGATCTTTAGCAAACAAAATTTGATCATAAATGTAAGGATTGTTAATTTCATTGCTAGTATCTTGAACCCTTTGATATGGAAAAACATGTTCGTAAAAGACAACATCTTTAGACAGAAATATTTCTCTTGATTGAATATTCAACAAAATATATCCTTTTGTCCCCCTTTAAAAACCAATAAAAACACATTTTGATGCCCTTAGATCAATATTTTTTCTATTGGTTGACAAAGTACTAGCATAACATAAAGAACCAAACACCTCCAATCCAGTAAAATCTACTTCAGCTTTGTAAAGCATTTCATGAGGAGAAGAATAGTTTAAAATAGGTGTGGGAAGCATGTTTATAATATAAGCAACATGTATCACAGAATATGACCAATAAATTTCGGGTAAATGAGATTTGATCATGATAGTTCTTGCTACATTTAATAAATGACCATGTTTCCTTTCAACTATACCATTTTGTTGTGGAGTATTGACACATGATGTTTGATGTACTATTCATTTACTGACTAAGAAATTAGTCATGAATAATTCAATCTCATTATCACTTCTTATTATTTTTATTGTTGTCTTAAATTGTGTTTGAACAAAAACAACAAAAAATTCCAAAACCTTGATAACTTCAGATTTTTGTTTTAAAGGAAAAATTCATGTGTACCTCGAATAGTCATCAACTAAGGTCAAGAAATATTTATGGTCATAAATTGATGGTATTAAAGATGGTCCCCAGATATCTACATGAATCAAATCAATTTTTTTTTTTTGATTTAGATGTACTAATAGGAAAATAAAGTCTTTTTTGCTTTGCAAAATGACAAACATCACAAACAAAAGATTTGTTATATTTAGCAAAAGGAAATTTATTCTTGATAACATCAATACATTTATTTGAAATATGACCTAATCGAAAATGCCAAAGGGTTTCTAGATCACTAGCACTGACATTAACAGTATTGATGTGTGCATAGATTTGATGGGTTCCTGATACCATATTAAGAAGTGGACTTTAAGCCTAACTCAACCCCATAAAACCGGCTCATGAGGTGAGGTTTGCACCCAGCTCGTGCGTGGGATAACATATTATGGGTGGTCAGATAATGGTCCGGTAGCGGGTGGCCTGATAAGGCCAACAAACACTCGTTAGGATAGGCTCGAAATGGCTTTGATACCATATTATAAAGTAGAACAGATATGAACAAAAGAGAACAAAGAAAAACAAAAGAGTAAAAGGAAGGCAAATGATATGAGAATGAATATCTCTTTTTATTTATCTGAAATCAAAACGAATAGTTTGAATATATACAAGTTGTACACTCATTCTAGGTCTAGCCAAAGAAAGAAATAATCAATCAATAAATACTAGAATCATAACAGACAAAGACAAAATAAAGGTTTCTTTGGTAGAGTTTTCTGTAGCTTTTTGGTTTGTTTGGTGTTGAACTGGTGCTTGAATTGGTGTTTTAACCCTTGGGTTCCATTTTCGTTGTGTACAAGTGAGAGTCGTACAACCGATACCATGTCTCAGTCCCCATCAATGGACTGACCGATACCATGTCTTAGTTTGATACAATCCAAGCCAACAAGGAGATGACCAAGGACTGAAATTACCATTCACTCTATGAGAAGTCATCTCAACTTTCAAGTGAAGACCCCACCAAGGATCTAGCAGACCTCACCAGAAGGAGAAATGGGCAAAGACCAGAACATCAAATGTTCTTTCTTATGGTCTTCTTAAGAATAAAACATGTAAATAAATTGGACTCACTTTAGGGGTCCAAATATCAAGATAGGCTAGAATAGGTGCCTTTAGCATAATAGGGGGTGTAGTTATCATTTTAGCTTGATTTTGTCCTAGTTTCTAAAAGAAGTGGCCTAAGGTGTGGTTTTGACTTAGTCAAACCCTAGAGGCAGCCCCCTCACACATTTACCATCATATCCTTGCTCATCTTGTTTTCCAAGGCACCCATTCCTATAAATTGGGTGCCTTAATCCATGTATTTTCATATAGAAGGAAAACTCTGCACAATTTGTGTGAGACTTGTGTTCTCTAGCTTAGGTCTTATCTAGTGAGAGTTGAGAGCTCTTCAAGTAACGACCCTCCACACTTATCTTGGAGAATCCACACTCCAAGTGGCGTGTTCTTCTCTTGTCCACGACCATAAGCTTTCTTTCCTTCATCTCTTCTTCCATTTTCTATTACATCTTTGTTCTTTGTGTTTATGTTCTTGTTTTATTCTTCCAATTTCAATTCGGCTTCCTTCATCATATTTGTTTCTTTTATGTCTTTCAAGTTCGCAATATGCATCATCTTCACCATATAATGTGTTTTTCCTTTTGCCTTTGGAAGTGAACTTTCACACTTACTTTGGTTAAGTTTGTGTCCAGTGGGGATCTTCCCTAGGTCTCACCTTATATTTTCTAAAATCCAAATCATAAACAAAGTGTCACTCTTAAAATGGATAAATCTAAAATCAACTCACATCACAATCCTCATGAATGGACCGACCGACACCACAAATCTAATTACGTTTAAGTAGAGTTAATGTAGTTAATCAACAATCAAGAGCTAGGTAATACACTTCTAAACATGACCCAAACTCTCTAATCTGGCCCAACAAGAAAGGTCCACTAAAATAATATAAATAGCACAAATTCCAAGAACCAGTTACATCATCATACAATGCTCTAACTACCGAGGGTCGAATACTAAAACTGACTTGAGCATCGGAGTGCCTTCTGCAGGTACCATCCGAGTCTGGGTTACAAGAAGACCGAGAGGTGGAATGAGTAGAGGGAAGGAAAGAGCTTGTAGAGAGAGGAGTTGAAGTATAGACCGACCAACCGACCGACCAAGGAAGGACCTAGTGTTTGAACCTAGGGTTCCATTTTCGTTGGACTAGTGTTAGACGCATCATCGTGTGACTCATTGTATTTTCCAAAACTTGGAACCTAAACTTTGTCTCAAAGATATGGTAGATATATGGTAACAAAAATAATAAAAATTATATGTTAAATGGTAATGTGTGTTTCGATTTATTACTCTGTGATGAAATATAATTATGTGTTAAAAGGTTATACCTAAGCTGCAAAGAAGGAACAAGGTTTGAGATTATATTTCATGAAAACATCTCTACCTCTCAATTTTCATTCTAGTTTCTTTCAAGCAACTTGTAATGAAAAAAAATGAAAATACTATTAAAAAAATTACTTCTAATTCATACTTACTATAAACTGGATGTATATTCGAGAAAGGAGTATTCTTGAAAATCACATTTGAAATAATAATATCTTGAGAATTTACAAATTCAACCAGGTTTGGTATTGCATATTTAAGTGTTATTTTCCTTCACTTGTTCCACCACATATCTCTTTGATGTAACCATGAAAGAAGCATCATCATCTAAGCTAGCCCAAATTTAAGAGAAGATGACCAAGAGCAAAAAAGACTATTCAAGGCTAGGTCAAACATCTCAGGCTAGGACACAAGACCCCACCATCCATCTAAGTGTCTTCATCCTTTCCATCTTGTCTTGTTCAATTCTTTTTATTCATTGTCTTTACTTGTTGTTTCTTTTCATTTCCACAATTCATCATTAATTAGAGTGTGTGTATTTTTCCTTTTCCTCTTTGAAGAGAACCTTCACACTTGGTTAACCAGTTGGTTAAGTTCGTGTCCAGTGACAATTCTCACAGAGTTGTCACCATTATTGTTAATTTAATTCCTAATTCAAGTGAAAACATGTGCAATTCTCAAATAAACTCATATCACTCCTTGTCTTTATCAATGGTCTCATTCTCACTTGTAAATATATTGGGTAAGGCTCCCTTAAAGTTAATTTGTTTATAAAGTGTACAAGAAAGGGAGATTTCCCCCTTAATTTATCTTTTTCAGAAAATATTAAAGATTTGATACTCATCTGTGATCACCACATCAGTAAGTCCATCTCCACGAATAAAATTGATGTACCTTCTTCCAAGGAGCTCCCTCCCTCTTCCATAAGATGGTAAGGGAGAAATTAAAGGCCAATTCCTTGATTCCTAAAAGAGGAACAATATTAAAGAGTTTGCTAGGGAAGAAAAAGGAGACATTTACAAGAAGTTTTCTTATCTATCATATTTCCTTTCCTATCAAGAAAAAAAAAGCGTGTTACAAAGAATAATAGATGAGTTTTGATTTCTAGTGCACGTCGAGCATTCAATTCAAATCATATTCTAGCAACAAAACATATGAATTTATTACCTTAAATACACATGCCAAATGAGTTTGATATTGTAGTTCAATTATATAGATTTACAACATACATCTAAATCCTAAATGTTAAAACAATCACAGCTTTGGAACTAGTACCATCAGTCTGGTACTTTTAGCTTGTTTAGAAACCCTTCAAAACAATTTCTCCTTTCACAAATAGAAAATGTTAAGTTCTCAAATGATACAAAACTATGTACTCTAACTAGTCATTTTCATTTTGTATATAATCACATATTAACAAAAAATTTAACGATATTAACATATGGTTGGATAATGTTAGAATACATGAAAGGTTGTGATGGGTCAATATTGTTGGATGGAAGTCCAAATGAAAAGGATCAAGAAGAAAACATAGGGATAAGGCCATAGGTGTTGCAGATCATTGAAGACATTCGATCTTTTTTTCACAAGCAATTGTGTTGATGATAGCATCTCCCTCGTCCAAACTAAGTTTTTTTCTTGAAATTGAGTGAGAGTTGGCGAAAGCTTAATAGAAGAGTTGTGTCAAGGAGAGCTCCATTGGAGCTATGGATTCCTTGGAGTGTGGAGAGTGATTGATTCAGCCATATCACTTGGAAGAGGGGGAAGATGAGACCAAAGATGTCTATCCTAGAGAGGTTTAGACAAGAGAGTGCTTAGGCTTGCAATTTGGAAGCATAACACTCATATATTTGATCTATCAAATCATGAACCAAGCATCTCCTCTTATAGGTGAAGGAGGTCAGCCAAGGGTTACAAAAAGTGGTGGGAAAATTTAAAACGAAATGTTTTGAATTATGTGTCTAAACAAGTCACAAGACAAGCATGTTAAAGTGTGCATCATGTGACCTAATTAGGTCTAATGACCAGCCTAGGGTTTAATGTGGGATGCAATTAAGCCCAATTATACCATAGGTAGGTTTTAGAAACCTAACCTTAACCTTAATTTACTTTAAGCAAAAATCCTACTATACTTTTAAGTTAGAAATTTAAAATCCTACTATAGAATTTACACTAGGTCATGACACTTTAAACATATATAAGAGAGTGTCTCTGCCATCAATAATAGAGTCCCAATCTTTTTGTATTCTCCTTATCATAACTTTAGTGGTTGGTCTTGAACTGAGGTCTCTGCCATCAACTAACCTGGTTGTTCTATCAGCACGTGAAGCTATTTCTCTGGTAAGTTAATTAATTTCATGCATCTTCTAATATATTAATTTGTGCCCTATTTTCCTTTTATTTCAAAAGTAAAATCAGCAAGAAAACTTACTACTTGTAACATATGAAGAACTAAGATTTGATTTAGTCTTAATCCGTTTGTGGTGGAACCTAAAGGTTAGTGCTTTTTTTACTCGACTTTTGTTTAAGGATTTATATTTTTTATGGAATTAGATGACCTACTAATACAAACCGACAGATGACTAAGGATACAACAAGAACTTCCCAAAAGGGTCAGTCATCTCAAGATACAAAGCTAGGCCCCACCAAGCGTCGAGAAAGAATCAACAAAAGAAGAAGAAGCTATAAACCAAAATATCAGAAGTTTTTCCTTTTGGTCTTCTTAAAAAAAATAGAATATGTTTGTAATTAAATTGGGCTCACTTTAGGGGTCCAAATAGAAAAAAATAGGCTACAATAAGGTACCATTAGCACAATAAGGGGTGTGGGTAGCATTTTAGCTTGTTCTTAGCCCTTTTGGAAGGCATTTTGACCTAGTTTCTAGAAGGACAAGCCTAGGATGCGGGATTGACTTAGTCAAATCCTAAGGCTGTCCATTTTTTCTCTTTTCCCATCCTACCCCTTTAGCTTGTTCTCCAAGGCTCCTTCACCTATAAATAGGAGGTCTACCTAGTGTATTTTACAAGTTGAATGAAATAGAGAAAAGTTACTCTGCACATTTTTGTGTGTGAATGACTAGTGAGGCTTATCCTCTTAGTCTTAGTCTTATCTTGTGAGTTTTGAGAGCTCTCAAGTGGCAACATCCTTCACTTATCTTGGAGTCATTTCACCATCCAAGTGGCGTGCAACCATTCTCAATTCCAATTCTCATAAGCTTCCTTTTCCTTCATCTATTCCTTCCATTATCATTCCATTCTATTCATAAACATGTTCTTGTTTTGTTGTCTTGAATTACATTTGGTCATTGTCTTTATTATTGTTTTCCATGCTTAAATTCCACTCCATATCTTGTCATCATCTTCACCATATAATTATGTTTTTCCTTTTGCCTTTGTGAAATGAACCTTCACATCTACTTAACCATTTGGTTAAGTTAATGTCCAGTGGGGATTTTCCTTAGGTTTTCCCTTTTAATTGTTTAACAATTTCAATTCTAATTCTAAAAGTGTCACCTAAATGAACAATCCTAAAATCAGCTCACATCACCTATGTTTAATGTTTTGTTCGTATGATTGACCTGTGTATATTTGACTGTATTCAAGTGACCTTGGTCCGTGAAGACTAACTTTATCTTTGAATCTATATCTTCTTGCATGATTATAGTAATAAAAGAGAGGAGTTTGTTGTGTAAGACAAGCTTATTCATGTTATAATCCTCACTTTCTAAGCCGATTCAGATAAGATACGTAGAAGAAAATTAAGAGGGATGAAAAAAAATTGAGGAGTTGAATTAAGAAATGTTGTAATTTTAAAGACATGCATGGGACAAAGACATTACTAGGAGAAGCAGAGTGAGTTAATAATATCCTACTATTTCCCTACAAATTTAGATAAAATTGGATATTTGGTTTAGCTTGTGGCACTTGGTGGTTGGGAAAAAGCTGGATGACACCTTTCAATAAATTTAGGGGTTGGTTTTGTCCTATACATTAGGGGTCCTCCTCCTCAACTTCCCTCCTCAACTCGCTTCCATGCTCCGCTCCCTCACCTTCGTCAATAGCCTCCATAACATCTCCGTCATCTCCCTCTCCCACCTTAGGAACCTCACCCACTCCAACCTCACTATCAAAGTCTCTGCTCCCTACATTTTCCTCTCTCACATCTCCAACCTTCAATCCCTCACCATTTCCCATGCCAACCTCGTCGAGTTTCTCCCTAAACACATCCACTCTCCCAACCTCACCTACATCGATCTTTCTTCCATCAACCTCTGAGGAAACATACCCTCTTCCATCACCATGTTGGACACACTCCAAGTTTTGATCCTTTCTTCTAATCAACTCAAGTGTGAGATACCTTCTTCCATTGGGGACCTCATTTCTCTAAAAAAACCTCTCTTTGGATTCCAACTCCTTCTCAAGATCTTTTATTGACTCCTTGTTTGCCATACTCAGTTTGGTTCACTACGATAAGTTTGGAAGGCTGGTATCTCCTCCACCGTCCAAGGGTTCTTCTGCAGATGATAACAACAATGATGGAGATTATGATGATGGTGGTGCCATTGTTACTCACAAGAAGAAGCATCATCATGGACCCAACAAGCTAGTTCTTGATGTGGTCATTGCGTTTTTTTCTATGTGTACAACAGATCAGAGTTTACGTTTGTAGTTGTCTGTGCCCCATCAGAAACACTTAACGATATTAGTCCAAAGTTAACAGAAGGGGTCAACTTAAATACATTTTAAAAAACGTTTGGATGAAATTGAATTTTTTAATAATCACTGTAATAAATTGAATATTGGCCCTAAATATCAAGATTAGAAAGGTAACTATACCTATTTTAAAATTATGCACCAATATACTACGTATGGATGAAGTTATAATAAGGCTTGCACTAGTCAACTATGGTTTCAAATCCCAAGTTCACTTTCAACTTCTAATACACTTTTATGAAACAAATCTTGAACATACTAATTATGCTTAGTGTTAGAATTAATGGGCTTAACAAGAGGGGGGTGAATTGTTTGTCAAAAGATTTTCGCAAAGATTGGCTAAGAATGAAGATTTATCAACAATCACAGAAAGAGCAATCGGGGAAGCCAAACAATCAAAGCAATTAAAACTTTTTGCAGAAAAACAATCGGTTGAAATTTCGTTTTAACCGGTTGTTTATAGCAGCAAAGACAAAAATCAAATCAAACAGTTTGTAATGAGTAAGAGAAAGAGAGATTACACAATCAATTTATACTGGTTCACTCAACCCCTGAGCTACATCCAGTCCTCAGAAAAACCATTTGGTGTTCCACTAGCAATTAATCACAGATTACAAACACTCAACACCCCAAAGAGGTGATCTTGACCACACAAGAACACTCACCCTCTTTGCTTTTCACACAACTACAGTCAGAACAACCTCTGACCTTACAAGTTTACAAACTTACAAGTACAGAAAGGAAACAATTACAAGAATTGATCCTGCCTGTCGACCGGAACGCTGGAAACTGCCTCGTCAAAGGATCGACGTGCGCACCGCTTCTCACCTCCGTTCCTCTTCGGGATCTACCTCAAGAACCTGCAAAGAAACAGCACGGCGCCGCTGCGGCCGATCGCACTCCAACACTCAAGTCAGTGACGGTATCACCAAATACTAAGAGAACAAGAACCGTGCAAATCCTCTCTCACAGTCAGCTCTATCACTCGCAAGCGTAAAGTGTCTAAACTGAACGTGCGTACCTCAAAAAGTTTGTTAAGAACTCTTATATACCTGGTAGCTTTCTCTCTCCTGGCAGTTACAGACTTGGACACGTGGCTCGCATCCAACTGTACACGTGCCATCATCTGGAGGCTCCCTGACTTGGCGCTGCTTCTACTCTCATTTTGGCTAAGTTACGTATGCATGGTACTGCCCAGTGCATAGCGAACTTGGGAGTGCGATCTCTACTGGAACTGGCGAGTTAGGGGCCTTCATACACCTTCCCTGTGGTCTCGCCGGCCGCCTTCATAATCTGCTTCTCCTTCATCTTTGGCGATGTGCTCACTCCGGCGATCTCCTTCATCTGGCGACTTCATCTTTAACCTGGCGATCGCCGATCCTGGTAAGCTGGAACTCGGAACACGCCAATATAACAACTGGCGACTACACGAGCCCCCCGACTTCCTTCCCTCTTGCCAACCTGGCGCCTTGCAACACGCCTATACTGTAGCAGGGTGCCACGTCATCACACCCGACCACCAGGGCGGTACAAGAATAAAAAAGGAACAGATTACACCTGGTATTTCAGGAATCACAAAGCTCCTAAGATCAGTTCTTGAACCCATGCACAACCTTTAGGCAATCTTGCAAAACTTTTGATACAAACCAAAGCAACCAGCAGATGACTGAGGACACATCAAACACCTCACAAAAAGGTCATTCATCTCAGTATACAAAGTCGAGCCCCACCAAACCTTGAGAAAGCATTAGCGGAAGAAAAGTTATAAACCAGAATATAAGAAGTTATTCCTTCTGGTCTTTTCCACAAGAGAAAAGTTATGTAAATAAATTGGGCTCAAGGTTAAAATAGCAAAGATAGGTTAGAATAAGGTTTCTTTATCATAATAGGGGGTGTGGGTAGCATTTTAGCTTGTTCCTAGCCCTTTTGGAACACATTTTGACCTAGTTTCTAGAAGGACAAGCCTAGGATACGGGTTTGACTTAGTCAAACCCTAAGGCTGCCTATTTTTTCCCTTTTCCCATCCTACCCCTTTAGCTTGTTCTCCAAGGCTCTTTTAATGGAGATCAAGCTCAAGTGGACATGGAGGCCAATCATCAAGAGCAAGAAGAGGTTGAGGCTCAAATGGAGGACGCCCATGGAGGTCAAAGCCCACCTCAAAGGCTTACAAGAAGCATGTTCAAAGCTTTAGGAGCTAGGGGACGTTTATTTTCTCTTTTTGTAATTTCTTTGGTTGAAGGTGCTTAGAGGGAAACATTAGAAACCTCTATTGTTAAAGCATCTTTTAGTCTTTAGTTAGGAGTCTTAGGAGGCGGGGTGCGTTAGTAGATAGGTGTAGGAGTAAATAAGGAGGTGCCAAAGTGAGAGAAGAGATCACACCTTCCTCCTGACTTGGTTTAGGCGCCGGTTGCATTTGTTTTTAGGAGGGAATTTTGAATTCTCTTAGCTTGATTTTCAGCACCTCTAGGCTATAAATAAAGGTGCTGCCCTTGTACATTTCAGATTTGATTTTTAAACTAAAGAAACTATACTCAATTTTTGAGAGAGCATTGGAGAGCTTTGTGCCTTCTTCACTAGTCTTATCTTGATGGTTCCATGGTTACCTCAAGTGGCGGCTTGCACACTTATCTTGGAGTCTCCATCCTCCTAGTGGCGTGATCATCCAACCATTCTTTCATCTTCATGAGCTTTCTCTTCTCCTTCCTTCCTTCTCTTTTGATATTCATGTCTTAAGCTTGTGTTCTTGTATTTTGGTTCGGCATTTTCATTTTCCAGCTGCTGTTCTTCTTCTATTTTGATTTTGGTTCGGTGCTTTTACATTTCCAGCACTTCTTTTCAGTTTTCTTGCCTTTTAGTTCATTTTGATCGATTCATTTCAGTTCTATGTCAATTCTATTCGGTGCAATTGCTTTTCCTCTCATTTTAATCGGTTCAATTTGACAATAATTGGAACTTCCATATGAGTTTGTGTTTTGGCACTAGTTTTGGTGAGTTCTTGTTCATAGAACCTTGATCCAATTCTATGATAAAGTGCCTATCTCATAACCAACTCAAGATGATTCCTAAGATGAGTTACAAGTTGAAATTAATACAAGATGAGTTACTTTGCACAAATTGTGTGAGGTGTTAGTGAGGTTTGAATTTCTCTTAGCATTTAGGTCATATCTTGTGAGTAATTGAGAGCTCTCAAGTGGTGGCTACCATCACTTATCTTGGAGGCCAACCACACTCCAAGTGGCGTGTTCCACTTCTCAAATCCATCACATAAGCTTTCTCCTTCATTGTCATTCCATTTTTACTCTTTGTTTTTATGTTCTTGTTTTGTTTCCTTGTTTCCATTCGAAAATTCTATTTGGCTTTCCTTTTCATGTTCTTTAATTTTGCACCTATTGGCATCATGTTCACCTTGTAATTGTCTTTTCCTTTTGCTCTTGTGAAGTGAACATTCAGACCTACTTAACCACTTGGTTAAGTTCGTGTCCAATGGGGATCTTCTTAGAGTTCTCACCATATTCTTGCTTAAAATCTCAATCTAAGTAAAGTGTCACACAAAAAATGAACAATCTTAAAATCAACTCACATCATGTGGTATAAGAGCTTTGTTTCTTGAGCTTGTTTTGCTTTGAGTTGATTGGCACTTTACATTCTTTACATTCCAACACCTTTAATTTCTTGTCTTTAAATTCAAATACCTTTAAATTCTTGTCTTTACATTCTTGCAATTTAATTTTCAGCCCTTTATTTCCTTGCAATTTTCATTCAGCCATTTTATTTTCCATAGCTTTGTTTCGCTTTTGGATGGTTATTTTGTGTCTTATTGCGTTCTTGTCTTTTGCTTTGAGTTATGTTCATTAGTGTTCTAGGAGTCCTTACTTTGATTCTACTTACTTTGCTTTTAATTTTGAAAGTTTGAGAAGTAATTAGAAACTTGTTTTAGTAGAAGTAGATTTATGTTCCAAACAAAAGATTTCAAGTGTTCAATTATATTGAATCCCAAAAATTTTGTGAAAAGTGGAGTTATTGGAAATTATGCATGATTAAAACTATGGACATTTCATTTCCATAATTCAAAAACTATTATAAAAAAAAGTGAAAACGCAAATTTGTGGAATCAATTTCTAAAGAAAAACATTTTCCAAATTTGGATTCAACTTGATTGGCAAATTGATTTCAACCATTGTGGAATTTTTATCCTTTTGCTTTAGCAATTTTTAAAGAAAAATGTTTCATTGTTAAAAGTTTAGTAAGTATCTTTGAGTCATTTTTATGTCCCTTTTTCTTGATTGTCTTTCTTCAAGTTTTGTCATAATCTCTTTCTCGAATTTGGTTTAGCTTTTCTTGCTTAAGCTTTTTTTGTTTGTCTTTTATTTCTTTTCCTTAAGTTTTGTGGTGGTTTCCTTTAAGATCAAGTGTTTAAGGCTTTGACCTTTTTCATTTGAGAGTATTTCAACCTCAAGAAAGACCTTTGTTAAGGGAAGAAAATTTTCTTTGAGTGATATCTCCATAAGTGGCGCAAACTTGAGAGTGTTTTTTTTTTCTTACTAACTTCTATTTCTCTAATCGTTTGTCACTTGTGAATTATGGCTCATATTTCTTCAGGAGAATCTTCTAAATCCCAATCTAAGTAAAGTGTCACACAAAAAATGAACAATCCTAAAATCAACTCACATCAACTTTGAATCAAATCTCTTCTAAAAAACGTTTTCAATCTTACTTTCTGTGTATTTTTTAATATTGAGAGAAATCATATTTATAACTCTTAAATCTAGTCGTTTTAGGTAGTTAATCATGAGACAAAACAGTTTTAAATCAACTGAAAACAGATTTAACAGGTTTTTTAAAAGCTGTTAAGAAATGTGATAATCAACCGGTTGAAATGTCGTTTTAACCGGTTGAATTGGTTTTGACAGTTAGTCAACCAAGTCAAAAACAGTTTTGAAAACCTTCAAACAAGCTAAGTGTAAAACAACCGACTAAACTGTGAAATCAACCGATTGTTTTTCTCTTGGCTTAGAGAAACATTTTTCCCTTTTTAAAATAGATTGATTCATCTTGTGCATAGGATTAAGAATGAACTTTAAACAAATTCTAAACACCCTAGAACTAAGCTTCAATCAAAACAGAAAAACATCAAGCTCTCATCACAAATTTGATTTCATCTAGCTTGCATTTTTTTTAGAAGTGTCTCTCGCTCAATCAAGGTATGTTAACTTCTCATAAAACTATGTACAATTTAATTCTCATGAAACTGTGTTCAGAATTATGAATGAAAAGGTTGTTTTTCCTTTGATTCAATTTTTCTCTTATCTTTCTATTTCTATCGAAGTATTTTACATGGATCTATAATTATTTTTCTGTGATTATTTGGAAAAGAAATATGCATATCATACTTTTAAAAGTTGAGGGGTACATAGAGTAAAAGAAATATATATATATATATATATATATATATATATATATAACACCGAATCGAATGTTGCTAATACACTTAAAAAAAATATTTGATTTTAATAGAGGTTTATTAAAAGAGGTTTCAAAACCTCTGGTGAGACTGAGGTTTTTTAAACCCTTGACAAGTTTTGGGGTTTAATAGATAACCGCAACAAAGTTTCATAATTTTTCTTTTATTTTCATTTTCCATCTTTTCTAACTATATATTTTTATCAATTTTAGATGACACATTAACCCTATAAAACATATTTTCCATCTTCATTTTTTAATAAGAGGCATACATAACATCTTCTTTGCTAAGAGTATTTTCTTCCGACGGTGCATTTTTCTTTGAAAATCTCTTTGAAATCTCTCCAGTTTGCCCTGTTTCACTTTTAGTTTTCCTCTATAGTATTCTCACTTTAGTATTAACTTTTTTAGAGCATTATTTATTATGAGATGTGGTTGTGGAGTAACATCTTCTTTGCCTGAAAGCATTTTCCTTCCGGCAGTGCATTTTTTCTTCCGGCAAAGCTTTCACAGTTCAAAAATCTCTTCAGTTTGTCTCGTTTCACTTTTTAGTTTTATAGTTTTTACTTTGTAATTTTCTCTCTTTAGTTTTAACTCTATTACAACATGAGATGTGGTTGTGAAGGAAAATGGAAGGATCTTTGATTGTTGACAAAGGAAAACAGAAACAAATGTAGTTGTGGAAGGGAATGGAAGGGTGTCGATTGTTGACAAATGGAAACAAAAACATATGTGGTTGTGGAGGGAAACGAAAATAGAACATAATGATGTTGGGGTAAAATTGAAATTAATGGAGAAGAAGGAGGAGGCGAAGGTGGAAGTGGAAGAAGGAGGAGGCTACTGATTAGTGGAGAGAGAAGGAAGAGAAATATGATAGGTGGCACCACGTTGAGAGAAGCTATGGGGAGTTCCTGAGGAGGTTTAGGCTTCCCGAGAAAGCAAAAATGGAAGGCTGGTATGGAAAATTGGATATGGTCACTAGATATCTTTTGCTTTTATGTTGTGTTTTTGTCCTTGTATTTTTATATTGTGTATCTTGGTTTCTTTTGTGTCATCATTCATTTGTTATGTGAAGTTCTCATGTTTTGATTGTGAAATTTTTCTTTACATGACAAATTGTCACTATATTTCTGTTTTATTTTCGACGTTCTAGAAAAATTTTCAATAAAATTAGCTCCAGTCACTTATTAAATTTAAAATTTTAATCCATGAGTAATGACAATTAAGTCATTCAAATGTCTATTCAAATTTTTTGAAAAGTAAAATATCAAATCATTCTAAACTAAAACATATATTATATAATAAAATTATTTATGAAAAATCTTCCAAAGCCCTCTTTACAGAGATAGCCTGTCTTCTTACAATCCTTTTTACAGTGGTTTGCTTCTTTATGAAAACATAGTAGATGAACACTAGTAAACAACCAAGTTTGCTTCTTTATGAAAACATAGTAGATGAACACTAGTAAACAACCAAGCATGATCTTCCTACTAGTTATGAAAAACTTAGTAGAGTCAATCTTCAAATGGATACCCCAGAAGCAACAGAAACAAGCTTCTATTAGTGGAACTATCCTACAGGTAATCATCACTTGCTACCATCAACACTATTTTTTTAATGTTTATCAATCATGCAATTAATAAACAATATTGCTAATTAGTGGAAATTGGAGTTTGTTTTGTTTATTTTTTTTAGTTTAACCTAAATAGGATAATGTCCTGGTTCTCTTTTTTGTTGAACTTGAGGGAGCGACCAAAGTGAGGATTATCACTGTTAGAAAAAAATTTCTAATAATGCATTTGGGAAAATATTGAATATTTCAATTTATTTTCTAATCTTAAGATATTCCTTCTTTTATATTAACATGCTTATTTTTCAATGTTTTTTACATATTTTGTATATAATGTCACTTTATAACTGATTATATCTCGTAATATTTCTTATTTAAAGAGAAAGTAGGTTTTTAGATTGAAATTTCTACCTCAATTGCCATACCATTTGGAGTTTTTTTTAGCATGTTCTGTCTGATAAATCAAATTAGGTTCTATATATTATTTTTTGTTAATATATTTTCATGTTGATTAATGACCTTTGAAGTTCATATTTTATTTGTATCATGGATTTTCTATGTATATCAATTAGTGAGATTTTTTAGTAATTTGAATTGGGATTTGGAACACGTGATGTGAGTTGATTTTAGGATTGCACATTTTAATTGGTTGATCTTGTTTATGATTTTTAGATTAGCAATTTAAGGTGAGAACCCTAAGAAGATTCTCACTGGACACGAACTTAACCAAGTTGTTAAGTAAGTATGAAGGTTCACTTCATAAAGGCAAAAAGAAAAACACAAAGATAAGGTGATTATGATGCAAGGGACGGAAATTAAGAACAATGGAAGTAAAGGATGAATGAAGATGACCAAAAGAAAATGACACAAACAAGAACATAAACAAGTAACATAAATGGTGCAAGGAAGGATGGAAAAAAGAGATGAGATTAAGGAAGCTTATGGAGAAGAATGGTGAAGATGATCACGCCACTTGGAGGGTGGGAAACTCCAAGATAAGTGAAGGAAGAGCCGCCACTTGAAATGCTCACATATTCAAGATAAGACCCAATATATTTAGGAGACAAAGCTCAGTAATCACTCAAGCATAGTTCCTTTGCTATATTAAAAAATGTAGGTCAAAATACATGGGGCCAGAAACTCTATTTATAGGAAGGGGTGCCTTGGTGGGCAAGATGGGTGAAGGGTAGAAATGACAAGGGAGCAAGGTTGTCTAGGGTGTTGACCATGGTCAAAACTGCACCTTTAGGCATAGCTTCTAGAAGGTAGGTTAAAAAACCTAATTCTAGGTGCCTTGTCTTGAAAAAGTGGGCTTGGTACAAGTCTATTTCTCTATGTACACTCCCTTTCATGCTATGTGAACTTACTCTAGCCTATTTTTCTATTTGGACCCCAAAAGTGAGCCTAAATTATTTACAAACATGTTTTTGTCTTTTAAGAACACCAAAAGAAATAACAGTTGATGTTCTGGTCTATACCAAGTTCTTCTTCTAGTGAGGTCCATTTAATATTTGGTGGGACATTGACTTGATTGTTGAGATGACGGCTCACAGTGTGAATTGTCTCTTGAGTCCTTGATCATCTTCTTTGCTACTCGAATTGTATCACATTGGTTTCTAATTATGACTTTTTGAATTGCAAAATCTATTTGCAATATACGAGACATTATAAGGCATTCACAATAATTTATTTATATATATATGACATATATGAGGAATTTAATCAAACCTAAGATAAGCTAAGAAATTGAAGCCTAGTCAGAAAGGAATTTGATAAGTGTTTAGAGGATAGGACTATGTGTTCTTGTAAGGATTTTAATAATTGTGATGAATGTAAGCAAAATGTTACATTACATTATGACACAACAACTACATATTATTATTCACTTTGAAGTTAAATCAAAATCGATTCACCAAGCAACATATACATATTATATTATATATATAATATAATTTTCCTTATTATATATATTATTATATATTATTATATATTATACCATATTACGAAATGGACTTTAAGCCTAACTCAACCCCATAAAACCGGCTCATAGGGTTGAGGTTTGCACCCACTTATATACAATGAAAGGCTCTAATCTCTAGTCGATGTGGCATCTCCAACACACCCCCCTCACGCCGAGACTGCCAACTCGTGCGTGGGACTATATATTATGGGTGGTCCAATAGCGGCCCGATAGCGGGTGGCACGATAGGCCCAACACAAACAATTTTCTGTAGTTCAGGTTGTGTAATGTTCTGGAGTCGATCTTATTAGGGATGGGGAATATTTGGATTGGGGTGGTTAGTGAAATTTGGAGTCCTAGGAATAAGATTATTTTTAAAGGTGGAGTTTTGGATTATTCTGATATCTTCTCTTTGGCTCAATTGAAGGTTTTGTCTTCATTCTCTTCTAAATATCTCTTTGCTTGTTTTTCTTTTTCTGACTAGTGTCTTATCCTCTAGTATGCCTTTATTCGCTTTATTTTGGTGTTGGAGTTTGCTTTTTGGCAGAGTTAGTATATTTTGAGTAGTTGTCTGGAAGGTGTTATGTTGTTAGGGTGTCATTGTTTCTTTGTAAATGGGTTGAATCACTCCTTAAGTGGTTCATTTGTATATATTATTTATTGCTGATAAAAAAAATATTGTAGATATTTATAGGTGGTTACACGTAAATAAGAAAAGTAAGGGTGATTTGGAACGTATTCCTATTTTTTATTTGAGTTTATAAATAGGAACTCCCGATTGTTTCTTTTTATTATGCAGTGGAAAATTGTAACTAATAATATACCTATTTTAAATTTATGTATAGTCAAGACTAATAATTTGACAAATTATTCTCTTACCTGTATAGTCAAGACTAATAATTTGATAAATTATTCTCTGACCTTATCAAACTAATTTGATTTAAGCACTTATCAGGAGTAGATGCATATTTTATGTTGAATCAATAATAGATGATGATTAAACTGTTCAAGTATATCAAATCTTTTTCTTATAAACAAAATTACTGGACAATTGCATATTGAATAGGTTCTTTAAGTTAAGGCACTAGTAACAATGGACATGAGGTATAACTAGAGAGCAATCATAGAAAGCAACACAAAATCATATAATCTTTCTATCTTTCCCCTTTCTCTTTTTCTCGAAGAAAGTGAAGTAAGAATAAACTAATAGTTTTAACAGAATCTGATTACAAAAATTGGTATAGAAGTAAGCATATGGAAGATCAATGTTTCATTTTTTTATCATAAAGTTAAGTAAATAAACCACATTAGAGCATTGTATTCCACCCTATTTTACCATTTTGTCAGTACTATTGTTATGCAATTGAACATAGTAATGAATTTTGTGAAGAGAAAAACATATTTTATTAATACAATCTCTCCAAATAGTCTCACAATAGACTTCTTAAAATTTTACATGTTATCGGATAATATACTATAAATTACATTTAAAAGCATAGTATAAATGATCACTACAAAAAAAAACCGATTCACCTACGGACAAAATCCGTATGTAACAGCAGAAATCCGTAGGTAAATCAACATTACCTACGGATTTCCCACGGAAAAAAATTCGTATGTAATGTTGGCGTCGGTAATTTACCTACGAAATATGAACCCGTAGGTAACAGCAGTCCGTGGGTAATACCCACGAACATCAGTCCGTGGGTAATACCCACGAACATCAGTCCGTGGGTAATACCCACGAACATCAGTCCGTGGGTAATACCCACGAACATCAGTCCGTGGGTAATACCCACGAACATCAGTCCGTGGGTAATATCCACGAACCTCCGTCCGTGGGTAATATCCACGAACCTCCGTCCGTGGGTAATACCCACGAACATCAATCCGTAGGTAATTCCGTATGTAATCATGCATCCATCAAAATGTCTATTCATACATTTAAATGAATGCCTTTTTTAAAACCTGTATAATTTAACATATCCAACACACATTTAATTTCAAATTCAAATATAACATAATTAAAGTCTCATCATATAAAAGATAACATAATATAAAGTCAAGTCCACTTGAAACATCTAAAAATCAAAACAAACTTGAAACATAACTAAAGATCCTAATTCAAAAGTCAAGTGAACTTGTAATGTAATTTGTTGTTCAAAAAAACTACAAACATAATCCTAATAATCTGCATAATGATTATCGTCATCTTGTTGTTGCGTAGGTGGTTCCTTTTGCCTTGGCGGTTCTTGTGGCGACAATACTTGTTGAGATTGTTGAGCAACAGAACTTCGTGCTTCGGAAGGAAGGAAAGGAAGAATGATACTAACCAATGATTCACATGCTCGGTGAGTTTATCATTGTGTTCCTTATAATTTCGAACTTCTTCCTTTAGCAACAAAATGCTTGGTGAATCCTCAGAGGAACTTGAAGGTTGATTATAGGTGAGAGTATTACCACGTTTAAAGTTATGAGCCAAGTCTCCAACCCCGTAGATTCGACCTTTCTTCTTGCCACCTGCTGCAAGAAGCCAACTTTCAAGTCTAATTCTGTCTTCCTCTGCAGAATCTATGGGGGATGATCCAGATGCAACCTCTGATCTAACTTGGGAAAGTCTACTCTGAAATTCTTCCTATTATTGATACACAAAAATAATGTCATATGTACAATATATAACTAAAATAACAACAAAATGTAACTCACGTGTGTACGTCTCGATCTTTCATCAACAAATTCACCACTACTTTTTCGTATATGAGTCTGCATAAATACCTCATCAATATATGCAGGACGACCCAACTGTTTTGCCTATAAACAACAAACATAAATAATATTATTTTTATGCAAAACAATACCATCCAACTTCTTAAACTTGATATAATCCAATGTAGTATTATCAAATATCTAACCTTCAAACATTGTATAATAGAATAATATGTAATCATAAAACATAATTCAAAACCAATTACAAACAAAGTCCAATGTAACTTATATGTTTCGTGAATACATACCATGCGAATGGCATGCTCATGTGTACTAATGGAGCCACCTGTGTGTAAAGAACCACCTGTGTCAGATGTTCGGTTTTTTTGGTTTTGACTACACTTGGAACGAAAGTCAGGTGAATTCCACTGAGATAGCAAAGAAGTCCAGACATCATCAAACATCCAAATAGGCTTTTTCCCATTTTTTCTACCTTCCATGAACATTTCAGATAACCTATGTGCGGCTTTTGAGTGGAAGTTTTTTTTAATCCTTTCCTCATGTTCAGGTTTCCAACAGACTTTTTTCTATGTAAACACAAAATTTATAGTTAAAAAAGTGAAGAATTTTTTAATACAACACTTTAAATAAATAATAACTGAGAATTCAATTATGGAAGATGCCAAATACCAAAAGAAATTGACATTTTAATTAAATGCAACATGTATAATATAACAAGTATTGTTAATATTAAATATAAGAAGAAATACTTTAAAACGTTTGAAGAAGATTTCTCTGTCTTCATCAGTCATTGAACCCCATGTAAGCCATGGCTGACAATATTGTTGTTTAATGATGAATGTGATTGCCTGTGATGCAACCCTACATGGATGAAACCTTAAAAAAACAAGTAATAAAGAAATTATTAGATAATAAATTGATAAAAGAAATAATGTGAAAGATTTTATTTATGGTCTTTACTTACCCATTACCATAAGGTGAAATCATAGGAAGAGCATGACCAACTGAGAGAGTGTCATCCTCATTGTTTGATTCTGCATCACCTCTATCACGGTAAATCTGCGCACCTTCCCCAATAGCACAATCATTGATTCTAGAAGGCACTGATAGCGGTGAGGGTGTTGATAATGGTGTAACCCTTGGCAATGGTGATGGTACTGATGATGTTGAGGGTCCTGTACCTGATGGAGAAGGCGTTGATGCCACAACTGGGGTTGGGGAAGATGTGGTGGGAGAAATGTCTCTTCTTGATTGAAAAGGTATGTCTGCAGTCCTAGGACATGGAAAAGATGCAGCTGTAGAGATAGGCGTGAGACCTGGGGTAGGAGAAGATGTATGTGCAGGAGTTGGGGATGGGGAAGGTTCATGTGTAATAGGTGCATTTGGTGGGGGTGGAATATTTACTTTAAGCACATATCGTGGCCTTTTACGCTTCATTACTCTTTTCCCCTTATTTTGACCAGATAAGTAAGGTTTTGGTTGGTCACATCCTCCTGAAGACATCTATAACCAAAAAATTATATTATCAATTATAAATGAAAGGAACATACTGCAATTAAAAACACACAACATAATAAAAGTTTCTTTCACAGAAGAATCATTATGTTATTACATAAACAAGAAAATAGCAACAGTAACAATCCCATAATGTATTCATAGCACATAATTCAATCATCATCAAATTCATGTTCTTCATTGTCTTCTTCTGAATCATTTTGTTCAAGTTGCCCATCTTCACTATCCTCTCCAGTATAATCATCTTCAGTGTCCCCATTTTCACTATCTTCAAACTCCTCTTCATTATCCTCTTCTTGAAAATCTTGAAATTCATTATCTTCGTCCACTTCTTCAACATGAACCTGCGAATGTTGGAATCCTGAAATACCTTCAACTTCAATTACTTCATTTACATGAGACATTTCATCTATTTGGTAAGGAACATCATCTTCCATATCAAGAGATTCAATGCGACCTCTAGGCTTTGTTTTAATTGCAACACACCAACTTTTTTTGTCCTTTCTTGATGTCGGATAGGGGACATAATATACTTGTCTTACATTATGTGCAAGGATAAATGGATCAAAGGGTAAATACCTTTTCTCGATGTGAATGTCCACAATTCCATATTTAGGATCCACTATTGTACCTCTATGTGATGGATCAAACCACTGACAATAAAATACCACCACTTTCTTCGGGGAGCTCGAAGAATTGTACTCTAGCTCATATATGTGTTCAATGAGTCCATAGAAATCATCATGGCCTCCTTCCGTGAGCCCCTTTACATAAACACCACTATTTATTGTTTTTTTCCCCTTGCTCCATGCATGAGTGTGAAATTTGTACCCATTGACGAAGTAAGTGTGCCATTCATTAGCGCATGTGAAAGGGCCATATGATAATTCCCTTAAGTGTATGTTTCTTACATTTAAAGGCTCACTTGTAACCTACAAAGGCAAGAGATACTGACTTATCTATATTTTTTTAGGTTAAATAAGACATAACTTAATCACATTGAGTTGATCATACCTGACCCGTAAACCATTCAGGGAAATGTGCATGTATATCATTTGATGCATTTGATGAGCTTATTTGTTTAGATTGCAAGAATGAACTGTGACACATATTAAAACAATCAAGAATGGTTTATTTAGAGGATCAATTTTTTCAAAAATTGAAGTCAATTATTTGATATACTCACTCGAGGTATGGTTTTACTTCGTTGCAATTGATCAAAACATGAACATGGACAGAGTTCCATTCTTTATGGTTGAACCAATGGATTAACTTTTTTCCTGAAGAACGACCAGGCTGGTTAAAGATGGATAACATTGATGGAAAACTTTCAATTCCACGAGATATTTCATTTCTACGATTTCGTGGTGACAACATGAAGTTCTTGAAATAGTGGGAACAAAAGTGAATTGTTTCTCGGTGCAAGTAAGATGCAGAAATTGATCCTTCAACTTGAGCCTTATTTTTCACTGAGCGTTTAGAATCACCCATAAACCTATAATTAAGTAAATTGGAGATGGATTTAGACAAATAAATGAATTATTTTGACATAATAACAATAATATTTTTCATACCTTTCAAATGGATACATCCATCTATATTGAACTGGTCCACCAAGTCTTGCTTCATTTGCAAGATGAATTGGAAGGTGTTCCATTGAATCAAAGAATGCAGGGGGGAATACTCTCTCCAACTTGCAAAGAATGATTGAAATATTTTCTTCCATTCTAACTAAGTCATGATCCTTTATTGTTGCCTAGCACAAATCTTTGAAGAAATGGCTAACTTCAATAAGTGGATTCAAAACATGCACTGGTAATGAATGAAATGCAATAGGAAGTAAACACTCCATGAATATATGACAATCATGACTTTTCATCCCAAGCATCTTCCCCTTGTCTACATCCACACATCTTGCCAAATTTGAAGAATAACCATCAGGCATACGAAGTTCTTTTATCCATTGATAAACTAACTTTGATTCCCCTGTAGTTAAAGTGTAATTTGCTTTTGGTTTTAGAATCTTCCCATTAGCTTGCAACTTTAACTCCAAATCAGGTCTCCTACAATGCAATGTTAGGTCTTTTCTTGCCTTATCATTGTCCTTTGTTTTACCTTTTACATCCATGACGGTGTTAAATATATTGTCAAAGAAATTTTTCTCTATATGCATAACATCAAGATTGTGCCTCAATAAATTATCTTTCCAATATGGAAGATCCCAAAAGATACTTCTTTTTGTCCAATTATGCCACTCTCCATAACCTGGTAATTTCGACCTGTGAGGCTCATCTATGACTGTTGGTAGATTCCTAACTATATTCCAAACCTCTTCAGATGTCAACATAGGTGGTGGTCCACCCATTTCAACTTTGTCCTTTTTGAAAGCCTTTTTATTCCTCCTAAATGTATGATCATTAGGCAAGAACCTACGGTGTGAGTCAAACCAACTATTTTTTTGTCCATGTTCTAATCTAAAGGCCTTTGTGTGCTCCATGCAATACGGGCAAGCCAATTTACCTTGAGTCCCCCAACCAGACAACATGCCATATGCAGGGAAGTCATTAATTGTCCACATTAGACTTGCTCTTATCATAAAGTTTTGCTTCCTTGAAATATCGTATGTTTCAACACCACTCCACAACTTTTTAAGATCATCGATAAGTGGTTGCAAATAAACATCGATATGAGCCTTCGGATTATGTGGACCGGGAATGAGACAACTCAAAAACATATAGGGTCTAGACATGCACATTTCAGGAGGAAGATTATATGGGGTGACAATTACTGGCCAACAAGAGTAAGGTTTTGCTGATGCTTGAATATATGGATTAAATCCATCAGAGCATAAACCAAGTCGTACATTACGTGGCTCAGCGGCAAATTCAGGATGTAATTGATCAAAATGTTTCCAAGCTTCACCATCTGAGGGATGTCGTAGCACACCCGAAGGTCTTCTATTATCATAGTGCCATGTCATTTGTCCTGAAGTTTGCATAGATGCAAACAATCTTTGTAATCTTGGAATTATAGGAAAATAGAACATTCTTTTCAGAGGAATTGGTTTTCTTTTACTTGTTCCAACTCTTGGGTCATGATATCGTGCATGATGACAAAATTTACACTGTAGTAGTCGTCCATCATTTTTCCCATATTCATTGTCATAAAAAAGCATACAACCTTTTACACAACAATCTATCCTCTTAGCCTTCAACCCCAACATTGACACTAACCTCTTAGCATCATAATAACTTTTTGGCAAACCCTCTTTTATTGGTGTAGCATCCGACAACATTGTTGTGATAAAATCTAAGCATTGGTTAGGAACATTCCAATTAGACTTGCAAGCTAACAATTTCATACACATTGATAATTTAGAATCTACAGCCCCTACAAACAATGGCTCATTAGCCTCTAACAACAGATCATAAAATCTCTGAGTTTCTTCATTGGGAGGCTCCTCTCTGTTATTAAAATTAGATGGTTCAAATGTGTCATGTTGCCCAAGAGCATCGTGCACCATGTCTTGCATTGCTACAAATTGTTCACTTTCATCCACATGTACATCACTACTTGAAACACGAACGTGATCGTCATTGTCATTAACATGTGGCACTTGTTCACCCTGATGAATCCAAACATGATAATCATACATGAAACCGTTTTTATAGAGGTGAAGCTTGACCATTTCAATTGGAAAAATCTTTGTACATTGACATTTATCGCATGGACATCTAAGCTCCCTTTCATTCAAATAAGACTGTTGTTGACAAGCTTTAATGACAAACTCTTCAACCCCATTCACAAAACTTTCTTTTAAACCCCCTCTGCCAATATAGCATCTATCGTACATCCAACTACGATTTACATGAAACCATTCCATGTTCTGAACCAACGACAACTAAAGACTAAAGATTGAAGTTGCCACAAAGATGCCTTTAGCCCTTTAATGTATTAAAAAAGAGTATTATAAGTTACTTCACCCTGAACTAGCAAGTAATGTGTAACAATGAATTGTGTTAAAAAATGATATCTATGAACAAAGCATCTCTTAAACCAATATAAACATATCTCTTAATAAGAAAGAGTTTCATAAATTATTGCATTATATGACAACATCAATTACTTATATAAGTTATATGCAGGACATCAATGACTTCCTAATCTACTTTTCTCCATTATGATATAAACAAACAATTATACAAACAATTATCATAAACTACAGGTCTATATAGTATGTAATTTCAGTTAATACCATTCACAAAAAAACAAAAAATAAAGCAAATTATAGACCCACTTATTCTAGTAAAAGAGGTTCAACGTGCCACCAATTAGTGAAAATAATGTAATCTAAGCAAGCCTTATGCTTAACTGCAGTATAAGTTGGGTTTTTTTTTTTGCTTATTTACTGCCAAGGGTGGAAAAGGTGTGGTCAAAGGTTGATGTGCTGCCAGCTAAACCATCTAGGAGGCATAGCAGAACCACATTGGAGGCATGAGGAATAAGCCTTGTATAAGGTGGTATCTAGGTGGCATAATTTTCTTGCTCTGTACTGGAATGATGTTCTGACTTAGAGTAATCTAAGCAGAATCAGGAGCAATAAGCCTACGCTTTTTTCAGAACTGGCAGCAAGGCTTATATAAGCCTAAAAGTGTCTTTTTCATATTGGTTCCTTGTTGGAAGGCAAGGTTTTTCTCTCATGCTCTCTTGGTTTAGCTTGAGCTTAAATTGCTACACATCCTAGTAGGTTCCGCAATATGCAGACCAAGTTCTCCTCACATTTGCTGAGGAGTGGGAGCTAGAGTGGTGAAGTGGTTTATTATGAGGTCCACTCTTTGGTTGGAGCAAAATCTGTGACAAGGGTTTGAGTTGTTGTTGGGAGATTGGTACGAATAAGAGATTGGTATCCTACTCTTAATCCAGTAACATTTTCTAATATCCTCCTATGACAAACTCAACATTTTTAAAGCTACCAAACAAAATAAGAAAACCTTTATGTAGCAGAACCTGCAAAATGTCATTCAACATTTTATTAGTTAATTCTAATTCCATCCAAAAAATATAATATTTTACCTTGGACAAACCCGACTCTGATCTGGAAAATAAGCAAATAAAAAATCGCCAAATTTATTTTCTAACGTTTTCTCAACCTACAACCATAAAAAACCATTTCATGAGTAAAGATCCAAAAATAAAATTACAGAATTTGTGAACGTGAACATAAACTGTGCATGGAGAAAAATATTCACAATTGCCAAATACAGCATAACAACAAAGTTAGAATTTTAGATCAACAAATTCCAAGTCTTGAGCGAAAACAGATGTCACACCGGATGAATATGAACATTAGAAGTACACTCACAGTATGATTTAAAACGCGTCCAATAGTCTCAAAGGAGGCCTTTCCATTCAGTTAACCCAGCGGAAACATTATCAAGCTGGACCAAAGAAACATAAGATAAGAAATACAAACAATAATATGCTGATAACAATAATATGCAAATAATAAGACAAGGGTTTGAGTTGTTGTTGGGAGATTAATACACTACTGCAGAATGAAAAGTAGCCTAAACATGAAGAAAAAACCTAAGAAATGAAAAAATTAACAAAGGGGTGGAAGACTAGACCTTTAGTCTTCAAAGAAAAACCCCTTTGAACTTACTTATACACAATTTGGAAATGAATTTCAAAAGGCTTGGGAATTTGAAATAAATAATAGACAAAATTAATGGTGCATCACAGTACTAAAGATTGAAGTTGCCACAAAGATGCCTTTAGCCCTTTAATGTATTAAAAAAGAGTATTATAAGTTACTTCACCTTGAACTAGCAAGTAATGTAACAATGAATTGTGTTAAAAAATGATATCTATGAACAAAGCATCTCTTAAACCAATATAAAGATATCTCTTAATAAGAAAGAGTTTCATAAATTATTGCATTATTTGACAACATCAATGACTTATATAAGTTCTATGGAGGACATCAATCACTTCCTAATCTACTTTTCTCCATTATGATATAAACAAACAATTATACAAACAATTATCATAAACTACAGGTCTATATAGTATGTAATTTCAGTTAATACCATTCACAAAAAAACAAAAAATAAAGCAAATTTTAGACCCAAGTATTCTAGTAAAAGAGGTTCAACATGCCACCAATTAGTGAAAATAATGTAGATCCTAATAAATTGCAATGGGCATATGAGTATACTTAAATCTATTTCAGAAAGACTTACCTCTTACAAACATAATCCTAAACTGTTTAAAACCTTCAAAGCAACATCCTGTAATTTTAAAAGTATAGTCAAAATTATAATACAAAAATCATACAAAAATATTAGTTTGTTTTAAAAATATTTGCTCAAGATAATATCTACTAAGAGAAGTTGAGAAAGAGAAATAGATAAATCATATCCCAACAATCAACAACCTAAGAGATAATTAATTGAGACTAAATATTTTCATTTCTTGCTCTGTACTGGGATGATGTTCTGATTTAGAGTAATCTAAGCAAGCCTTATGCTTAACTGCAGTATAAGTTGGGTTTTTTTTTTTGCTTATTTACTGCCAAGGGTGGAAAAGCTGTGGTCAGAGGTTGATGTGCTGCCAGCTAAACCATCCAGGAGGCATAGCAGAACCACATTGTTGGCATGTGGAATAAGCCTTGTATAAGGTGGTATCTAGGTGGCATAATTTTCTTGCTCTGTACTGGAATGATGTTCTGACTTAGAGTAATCTAAGCAGAATCAAGAGTAATAGCCCTACGGTTTTTTAAGAACTGGCAGCAAGGCTTATATAAGCCTAAAAGTGTCTTTTTCATATTGGTTCCTTGTTGGAAGGCAAGGTTTTCTAAGCCTAAAAGTGTCTTTTTGAGATTGGATCCTTGTTGGAAGGCAAGGTTTTTCTCTCATGCTCTCTTGGTTTAGCTTGAGCTTAAATTGCTACACATCCTAGTAGGTTCCGCAATATGCAGACCAAGTTCTCCTCACATTTGCTGAGGAGTGGGAGCTAGAGTGGTGAAGTGGTTTATTATGAGGTCCACTCTTTGGTTGGAGCAAAATCTGTGACAAGGGTTTGAGTTGTTGTTGGGAGATTGGTACGAATAAGAGATTGGTATCCTACTCTTAATCCAGTAACATTTTCTAATATCCTCCTATGACAAACTCACCATTTTTAAAGCTACCAAACAAAATAAGAAAACCTTTATGTAGCAGAACCTGCAAAATGTCATTCAACATTTTATTAGTTAATTCTAATTCCATCCAAAAAATATAATATTTTACCTTGGACAAACCCGACTCTGATCTGGAAAATAAGCAAATAAAAAATCGCCAAATTTATTTTCTAACGTTTTCTCAACCTACAACCATAAAAAACCATTTCATGAGTAAAGATCCAAAAATAAAATTACAGAATTTGTGAACGTGAACATAAACTGTGCATGGAGAAAAATATTCACAATTGCCAAATACAACATAACAACAAAGTTAGAATTTTAGATCAACAAATTCCAAGTCTTGAGCGAAAACAGATGTCACACCTGATGAATATGAACATTAGAAGTACACTCACAGTATGATTTAAAACGCGTCCAATAGTCTCAAAGGAGGCCTTTCCATTCAGTTAACCCAGCGGAAACATTATCAAGCTGGATCAAAGAAACATAAGATAAGAAATACAAACAATAATATGCTGATAACAATAATATGCAAATAATAAGACAAGGGTTTGAGTTGTTGTTGGGAGATTAATACACTACTGTAGAATGAAAAGTAGCCTAAACATGAAGAAAAAACCTAAGAAATGAAAAAATTAACAAAGGGGTGGAAGACTAGACCTTTAGTCTTCAAAGAAAAACCCCTTTGAACTTACTTATACACAATCTGGAAATGAATTTCAAAGGGCTTGGGAATTTGAAATAAAGAATAGACAAAATTAATGGTGCATCACAGTACATGAAAAGCATTACAAGGTCATTCAGATATTGGGCATATCTGGTAAGACATATACTTTCTATTGTTTTTCTAGATAAATAAAATGATATAATTGGGAAAAAATGTAATCACAAACCTTGGACCCATGTAATAAGTAAGCAAGTAGAGATGTTAAGAAAATCAGGAGAGCAAGAAACCCAAAATCCCAGAGCTGATGACTGTGGCTTAGTTGTGTATTTCAACAAAACTACAGCCCCACTAAGCTCGACAATCTGAATGGTGAAAAGAGATAAGGCCAGCATTAGCAAAGGAAAATATATTGTTAACAATAGAAATCTGATTTCTAATGCAACTGTCCCAACGATTCTTTTGGGTGATGTTGAAGTAGCACAAAAAATTAAATATTTTGTCAAACTGAGGGTCTCAAATTATAATTGTGCAGACAGCAGGATGTTAAAGAGAAAAACCTTTTTGGTTTATGCCAATGTGAAGAGACTATATAGTACCAAAGTAGGATTGTGGGACAAAGCAAACTATGTACAAAACCCATTATTTGTAGAGTGACTTTGACCTCTAAGACCAAAATAAACAAGTACACTAAAAGGAATAAAATCCAAAGAAACGTCTAACCCCAAATAACTCAATATTTGCATTATTTAGGGAAAAAGATGACTACCTAGAATCTGGACGAGAAAGAAGACCTTGGATTAGCTAAAAATCAAATTCTGTCTGCAGGAATATAACAAACCAATAAATCAATTAAGTAAAAATCACAAGAATGAGAAAGCTGAAGGTGAAACATAGAATTGAAACATTTTATTACATTATAGTGGTATGTAACTGAACGTAGAATTAAACACTTTTGAATAAGGATCAAAACATTTCTTTTATGATAAAAAGAATGCATACCAGGTTTAGATCGGTCTTCTTCTTGCATAGCTTCTAATTTTATTCTGATCTCCTTTGCATGAACAATGATTACTGTAATCTGCCTCTGCATCATAGGAGATATTAATGTGTTTTTTTGTTTTTTTTTCTGTCATATGTGTACGTAAATTTAACATAATTATTTCCTTTCCTTTTTCATAAACCACGCGCAAAAAACACCATGTGAGTTTTCAATCTATAATCTCTCTCACAGACCAATTTTAGATATTAGAGGAAAGTTATTAAGCTGCACATCAATTGTAACAAACATGTCAATCTCTATCAGTATCTACTATTAAAGACGACAACACTAAAATAGCCATTAACATCTTTAACAAGAAACTCTGTTTCAAATTATAGAGAAACACATTTTCCATATATGGTTGAACGCAATTCTCCATAACTACCCCCATTCCTCAAATAATAGAGACAAAAATTAACTGAATACCAATGTGGAATTAATAAACTAGTTATATTTTGAGCTTGTTTTGTATTTTAGGTGAATGCAAGAAAAAGTGTATATAAACAGACTCTTAATCCCTGCATTCAACCATGGATAATTACCCATGGATTTAACAAACCAATAAATCAATTAAGTAAAAATCACAAGAATGAGAAAGCTGAAGGTGAAACATAGAATTGAAACATTTTATTACATTATAGTGGTATGTAACTGAACGTAGAATTGAATCCAAGAGAAAGCTGAAGGAAGGAAACCCAATTGGGAATTCCGAACAGAGAAAAAACAGAATACTGAACATAGAAGGAAGTACAGGTAAGGGAATATGTGCTTGCTTATTATAGGTATTATTTATAGGAAGGAAACCCAAACGGTGGAAGCGGTGAGCCACCGCATCGCACCGCTCACCTCTCTAAACTCACTTTAAATGTTAAGTAATCCAACTGAACATTATCGTACACTAAATCAAAGAAAAAAAATTCAATACCTTTGAATAAGCCTCTGTAAATCGTCCTTGAAACGTCTGCGCTTCAGGCCACGACGACGACCACGACGACGCTTTCCATTGGGTTTTCACGAAATTTTCGAAGTCACCATTCAAGATTTAGGTTTACAATCACGAACACCAGATTAGGGCTTTTGGTTTCACAAATTGAAACCAAAAATTGGGGATTTCAGTGTAGATTTCGGAAGACACGAATTTGGGTTGAAATCTTCGAATGAAACAGAGACTGGGAGAGAAAAAACGGGAACTTCAAAGTTTCATTCTTTGGGCGTTTTGGAGCTTCGAAGGTGTTACAGTTTCGGTTTCTCACATTCTCACGGTTTGGTTTAGGATTTCAGAACCTCCATTGACGTTTTCAAACAAAAACTCGTGTTTCAGTTTAGGAAACCTGTTTCAGTCAAGGGAGCAAGAGTGTGAGAGTGTTTGAGAGGTGAGTGGAGAGGAATGTTCCTCAGAAAGAAACCAACATATTTTTAAAAAAAAAAATAAATTACTTTAAAATACATTAAAAACTTTCCCACCACTTTAACTTTCGTACGTAAAGTCCTTTCTCCCCTTTTTATGTAGAATAACATTACCTACGAAATTTTTGGTAGGTAAAAACCTATTTACATACCAAAAAAAGTTCATGGGTAATTATCCATGGGTAATACAGGTTTTTCTTGTAGTGGATATTTAAAATCTTAATTAAAAGATAACTATTGGTCATTCAAAATTCAAAATAAAACCGATGGCGTTCTCCTAATCTATTTTTTTATTAACATATAAATAAATGGGTTGGGTCTAAAATATATATTTTTTTTTTGTATTTATACTACTGTAGTTAACTCTTGTTGCTCCAAAATACGTGGGGTGTTTTGAAGCCTCTTTTCATTCAAGGTTGAGTTACAATACAACTATCTCTATCTTCTGTAGAAACTTGACGACCAAAATGAAGTTGGAAGTTAATTTGTTATTTGAACCTTAATTATGCTATCTTGAAATTGGTCTGACAAATGTTTATGGATGTTGCACACTGCACAACATGCAATTGGGTATGTACCATGGGATCAGTACAATGGAAAAAAGGCTAGCATAAACGTTTGGGAACCCCAAATGTGGGTCATTTCTCGTTCATTTGGGGATGATCTCAACACCATTGAAGTTGGTTCCCAGATATGTGATGACTTTTCTACAACAAGTGCACCACGTTGTCAAAAGTAATAGTTTGTTCCTAAGAACGAATATCGAACTCACAAGAAACAGTTGAATAATCAAGTAACAGATTAACTAAATATAAAACAAAATAATAAAAGTTTGTTGAGAGTTGTTATGATGACAATGATTAATAAGAAAACTAGTTAAAGAGTTTGTTGCTTCAATTGGAAAATTAGGAATTGGGGTTCATCTTTCTCACTCTTTTGTATTTTGATTAGCATGACAATATTGTGTCCTTTGATTGATATTGATGCCCGTATAAAAATCATTTATATTGATTCCTCGCATATAAAATTATTAAGATGCTTATTAAACATCAATTCCTCGCATATTTATAAAAACAATTTATCATTAAGATTAAGATTAGACGTTGATAGCAATTAACATTTCAAATCTATTCCTAGCATTCAAATATGTTAAGCATTATCGTTTGGGTCAAAACCTTAGAAGTACTTTCCAATCAAATCTAAGTTTCGAGATCATGGAAAACCAAGCATTGCAAACAAAGCAATAATACTAATCATCAATAAAGAACAAAATATTAAGTTTAGATATCACCTCAATACATAAGAGTTTGAACAGATTACTCTCAATCCCAAAGGGTAGAATTAGCCACACATGGTGACTATTACACATATGGAGAGCATGAAAAGAAGATTTAGGATGTTTCTCCTTGACAACTGCCTCCTCTAGTGTTTCTCACACCTCTTATTCCCCCAATTGGGTTACAATTCACTCAATGGTGTTTTCCGCTCAATCTTTCACACTAGGGTTGTGCCTTAAGGCCCCTATTTGATATGATTCCAATAGCTAGATATAGATGATTCTTTTACATTTTATGGAATCAACTTGAGTTGGAGAATGAATAGGCACTTTTAATAGAATTGGATCAATGTTCTATGTTCAAAGAACTCACCAAAACTTGCACCAAACACCAAACTCACATAGAAGACCCATTTCTTGCCAATGGAACCGATTAAAAGATGTAAGAATATAAAAGCACCGATTGAAAAGCTTAGAAACTGAAATGCACCGAACAAATTAAGAGGAATTGAAGAAGAACCAAATGAAACCAGCCAAAGAGAAGAAGAATCGAACCAAAACTAGAATTAAGCTAAAGCACCGAAGGAAATTGCAAGAAAAGGAACCTAAGACATGTTTAAGCTTCGTATGAACATGGAAATGAAATGAAAAGATGGAGAAGAGAGGAACTTGTGAGAATGAAGAGCTTGGTTGATGGTCACGCCACTTGAAGTGTGAAGGCTCCAAGATAAGTGAGCTATGCCGCCACTTGAGAGAACCAAGGCACTCAAGATGAGACAAGGAAGAGGAGAAGACAAGTTCTCACACACTCAATCACCAATTTGGGAGAGTTTTGCTATATCAATTCTCAAATCTACATTATGAAGGACCTAAGCCCTCCTTTTATAGGAGCAAGGGCCGGTCATTTACAAAGCTTACTCTATAAGATACCCAAAAGACTCCTACCTCACGCCCCCTACTAAGCTCACTCCCCAAGCTTCTAGAATTTTCTAAACTAAAGCCTAAAGATGCTTTTACAAAAGAGGTGTCTAATGTTTCTCTCTAAGCACCTTTTAAAACAAAATATATTATAAAAAGAGAAAACAACCTTCCACTATTTCCTAATTCCTTGAACTTGCTCCTTGTAAGCGTATGAGGTGGGCTAATGACTTCTTGAGCGTCTACAACTTGGGCCTCTACCTCTTCTTGTCCTTGATTATTGGCTTCTATTTCTTCTTGATCTTGATCTCCATCATACTCCCCGAGTTGGAGAGAATTTGACCACGAATTCTAGAGACCTACAGAAAAAGGAGTTAGATCACTGATATTAAAAGTATGACTACCAAGGTATGTATCAGGCATACCTAACTCATAAGCATTGTTATTAATCCTCTTTAGGACTTGGAAAGGTCCATCTCCACGAGGCATTAGTTTGGACTTCCTTTGAGTAGAAAAACGATCCTTCCTCAAGTGAAGCCAAACCCAATCACCCTCATCAAATAACAATGATTTTCTCCTTTTGTTGGCAAGTTCAACATACTTGCCAACCTTCTTCTCAATTCTCAACTTGATGTCTTTATGCAAATTTTTCAAAAAAGAAGCCTTTTCATCCCCATCTTTGCACAAGACATCATAAAGTATGGGAATAGGAAGAACATCAAGAGGTGTTAAGGGATTAAACCCATAGACAACCTCAAAAGGAGAATGTGAGGTGGTAGAATTTACTACACGGTTATAAGCAAATTCAACATGGGGTAGTAAATTCTCCCATACTCTAGGATTCCCGGTAAGAAAGCATCGCAACATTTGTCCCAAAGTTCTATTTACCACTTCGGTTTGACCATCGGTTTGTGGGTGACAAGTGGTAGAAAATAAAAGTTTAATACCAAGCTTACCCCACAAGGTCTTCCAAAAGTGACTCAAGAACTTGGAATCTCTATCGGACACAATAGTTCTAGGAATCCCATGCAAACGAACCACTTCTTGAAAGAAGAGGTTTGCAATATGACATGCATCATCCACTTTGTGGCAAGGAATAAAGTGAGCCATCTTTGAAAAACGATCCACTACCACAAAAATGGAATCCTTTTTCTTTGATGTCTTGGGTAATCCTAAGATGAAATCCATAGATATGTCAACCCAAGGCATTGAAGGGATAGGGAGAGGAGTATATAAACCATGGGGATGCATTCTAGATTTAGCTTTGCGGCAAGCTATGCATTTTTCACACAAACTATGAACATGTTTATGCATATGAGGCCAATAGAAATGTTCATGCAACACATCCAAAGTTTTTGCAACCCCAAAGTGACCCATTAAACCTCCCTCATGTGTTTCTCTAACAAGAGATAATCTAATTGAGCTTTGAGGGACACAAAGACGTTTTCCTTTAAAAAGAAAGCCATCTTGTATAAAAAAATCTTTGTGTCCTCCTTTGATACACTCTTGATAGATAAGAGAAAAATCAAGGTCATCATGATAAAGATCCTTAATGTGATCAAAGCCAAGAAATTGAGAACCCAAAAGATTTAGCAAAGCATATCGTCTAGAAAGTGCATCGGCCACAATATTAATTTTGCCTTGTTTATGCTTGATCACATAAGGAAATTGCTCAAGGAATTCCACCCACTTAGCATGCCTCTTGTTAAGTTTGTTTTGGCTTTTCAAATATTTAAGAGATTCATGATTACTATGAATCACAAACTCTTTAGGAAAAAGATAATGTTGCCAAGTAAACAAAGCTCTAACAAGTGCATATAATTCTTTATCATAAGTGGAATAGTTGAGATGACTCCCCTTCAATTTCTCACTAAAATAAGCTATGGGGTGGCCCTCTTGAAGGAGAACAGCCCCAATGCCTATACTTGAAGCATCACACTCAATCTCAAATGTTTTAGCAAAATTAGGAAGGGCTAAAATGGGAGCATTAGTCAATTTTTCTTTTAAAACATCAAAAGCTTTTTGTTGTGCTTCTCCCCATTGAAAAATCACATCCTTTTTCACTATATCATTGAGAGGTGCAGCTATTGTACCAAAGTTAGGTACAAATCTTCTATAAAAAGAAGCAAGTCCATGAAAACTTCGGACTTCATTCATAGTAGTAGGTGTAGGCCAATTTTGAATGGCCACCACCTTAGCTTGATCCACATGGACCCCTTTGCTACTCACAACAAACCCTAGGAATTCTATAAGATCAAGTGCAAACATACATTTAGCAAGGTTAGCATACAAGTGTTCATTCCTAAGGGTTTCTAAGACTTGTCTAACATGCATCCTATGGTCATTCAAAGATAAGCTATAAATGAGGATATCATCAAAATAAACAACAACAAACTTACCAATGAAAGCTCTTAGAACATGATGCATGAGGCGCATGAAAGTACTTGGAGCATTAGTTAAACCAAAGGGCATAACTAACCACTCATATAAACCAAAGTTGGTCTTAAAGGCCGTCTTCCATTCATCACCCGGTTTTATACGGATTTGATTGTAGCCGCTTTTAAGATCAATCTTTGTAAAAAATTTGGAACCATGCAATTCATCCAACAAATCATCAAGCCTAGGTATGGGATGCCTATACTTAATTGTAATGTTATTGATAGCCCTACAATCCGAACACATCCTCCATGTGCCATCTTTCTTAGGGACAAGGATAATAGGCATAGCACAAGGGCTCATGCTATCTTGAACCCAACCTTTTTTCAATTAAAGCCTCAATTTGTTGGCGAATTTCCTTGGTTTCACTTGGATTGGTCCTATAGGCCGGGCGATTGGGTAAAGAAGATCCCGGAATCAAATCAATTTGGTGCTCAATCCCTCTCAAAGGTGGAAGGCCTTTTGGAGGATCTTGAAACACATCTTGAAACTCCTTTACCAAATTATCCAAGCAATGAGGACTATCAACAAGTGGTTCTAACTTAAGAGGTCTAGGGATAGCTAAGAATATAGGATTGTGAGCCACTATCTCCCTTTGGACCTCATGCCTAGACACAAGAAGCGTAGGCTTAGGACTTGTAACTTTCTCACTCTCCCTTTTTTTTCATAAGAATTTGGTCCTCATGGACTTCTCTTGGAGAGAGAGATTTCAAAGTAACCTTGTGACCATGGAAATCAAAAGAAAGTTTGTTGGTAAAGCCATCATGAAAAACTTTTCTATCATATTGCCAAGGCCTTCCCAAAAGAACATGTGTTGCTTCCATGGGCACAACATCACATAATACCTCATCTTTGTATTTTCCAATAGAGAAATGGATGAGGACTTGCTTATTCACAATAATTTCGCCTACTTCACTAAGCCATTGCAATTTGTAGGGCTTTGTATGAGAGATAGTAGGCAATCCAAGCTTATCTACTACTCTTATACTAGCCACATTAGCACAACTACCCCCATCCACTATTAAGGAACAAATGTTGTTTTGAATAAGACATCTTGTATGGAAAATATTTTCCCTTTGACTTTCATCAAAAGGTTGTGAAACTTCTCCAAGAAGTTTTCTCACAACTAACAAATCTCCTTCAAGTGGACTCTCACTCTCATTCTCACTAGATGCTCTAGAATGTGAAGAATGCCTAGGTGAATCCGAATCATGCTCACTCATGACAATGCCATTATGCACAAACATATTCCTTTTAGAAGGACAATTAGCCGCAATGTGACCATAACCCATACACTTAAAGCATTTCTTACTAGACGATTTAGTTGGAGATTTAGGAATAGAAGTAGAAGGCTTAGATTCCTTAGGTTTGAAAGAAGAATCTTTAGAAGGAAATTTTGAAAAAGATTTTTTATTTTTCCAAGAATTGTTGTAGTAACCATCATTTGGAGCATTTTTAAAAGCATTTTTCTTTGCAAGTTGGGCTTCCACCTTCATTGCAAGATGAACCAAAGAACCCAATGATGAATACTCTTGAAGCTCAACAATATCTTGAATATCCTTCCTTAGACCACTCACAAACCTAGCTATCATAGCTTCCTCACTCTCACACATATCTATCTTAAGCAAAAGCATTTCTAATTCTTTGAAATAAGCATACACACTTAGCGTGCCTTGTTGAAACCGTTGGAGTCTCAACATGAGGTCTTTCCTAAAGTTTGGTGGCACAAACCTAAGGCGCATTTGATCCTTTAAAGAGTCCCAAGAGTCCACGGGAGGACCCTTGTGATAGATAATGTCCTTTACAACACTATGCCACCATTTCATGGCATAATCACTAAACTCTAAGGAGGCTAGCTTAACTTTGTGGTCATCATGGACCTCATGGACATCAAAGATTTGTTCACATTTAGCCTCCCAATCTAGGTACACATTAGGATCACTATCCCCATTAAAACTAGGAATTTTGACCAAAGGAAGCTTAGCCTTGGAGTCTTGGTGAAAGCCATCTTCACGGTGATGTCTATCTCCATGAGCATGAGGTCTATAGCCATGAAAGTGGGGATGAGGTCTCCTTCTTCTATGTTCCTCTTCACGGCCATGGTCATTTGAAGAACCTCTAGATGAAGGTCTATGAGAATGACGCTCTCCATGGATAGAATGAGAGGACCGAGGTTGCTTCATGTCAATTCTTTGCAATTTTTCCTCCAACCGTCTAATAGCTTCATCTTGGAGAGTAATGGTTCATTTTGCTTCTTTTAATTCACCAAGAACAGAAGCTTTACTAGGAGAATGTTGTTTGTAAGAATCACCACTGGAATATGAAGCCATTTATAAAAGAAAAGAGCAAACAAAACAGCAAACAATGTTAAGAAAACAAGGTTAGCAAAAAGAAATTGGAGCAAAATGCCGAAGTGAAGTGTCACTTAAAACACTCCAAAGAAGGAATACTCCCCTTTACCAATCTGATCTTGAGACCTTTTGTAATCTCAAATGAAAGATGCCAAAGCAAGAGCACACAATCTCAAAAAAAATCACCACAAAACCAATGAACAATGAAAGACAAACAAGAAAAGGTATAAACAAGAAAAGGCTATATCAAAAGGAATACAAGATATATGACAAACTCAAAGAGTAATGAAGAAAAGACAAGCAAGAAAATAAGGTACTCAATGAAAAAGAAGGCACACAAAAGAGACCTAAAGAAAAGCACTAGAGTAGATGAAGAAAACAAAAACAGAACTACTGAAAAATATTTGTGTGCAAACTGTGCTTGATGTTCACCGATTTATCTGGAATGATATAAAGCGAACTGGATTATGAATTTTAACCACAGAAAGTTCAAGATCTTAGCTCAACAATGGCACTGGAATTACTTAAAAACAGTAAGCCAATTAATTGAGATAAATTTTCTAAAATCGCTGCCAGATTACTGTATTTTTTTCGGCAGAATTGCACACTTTTTGTTTTTGATTTATCATTTTTTTTGTACTTTGAATTTTGAAGTACTTCTTTTTTCTATTCTTTTATAACACTTTGATGAACACAAATCCAGAATTTCAGAATATTCCAGTAAGTAAATCAATTGCAATAAGGCAAAACAGTTTAGCATATTTTCTGGAAAACAGAGGAATCCTAATAGGAATGAAAAACATAATTAAGAACTAGCAAAGACATAATAGAAGTGATGTAAAAGAACTTTTATAGATCTAAAATACAAGTATGAACTCAATACGAAAAATAAAATGCATCAAAAGACATAATAGAAGTGATGTAAAAGAACTTTTATAGATCTAAAATACAAGTATGAACTCAATACTAAAAATAAAATGCATCAAAAGATCAAGAAACAAGTTCAGAAAAACTGTATTACACCAAAGCAAGAAACAAAAAATACAATAAAAGGACTACAAGAAGTGATGACATTCTTGGAAAAACATGACTATGACAAAACTTGTATGGATTCAAAAAGGAAAAGACACAAACACATGATAGGCACAATTAAGAAAACAGCAATAAAACTCAAAATTAAGCCTAAAAACAAAAAGATAAACAACAAGAATTATAGAGCTCTTGAATTAAAAGTGCAATACAACTCAAAATTAAACAAGAACAAACCTAAACTCTAGATACCACATGATATGATTCCAATAGCTAGATATAGATGATTCTTTGACATTTTATGGAATCAACTTGAGTTGGAGAATGAATAGGCACTTTTAATAGAATTGGATCAATGTTCTATGTTTCAAGAACTCACCAAAACTTGCACCAAACATCAAACTCACATAGAAGACCCATTTCTTGCCAATTGAACCGATTAAAAGAGGTAAGAATATAAAAGCACCGATTAAAAAGCTTAGAAACTGAAATGCACCGAACAAATTAAGAGGACTTGAAGAAGAACCGAACCAAAACTAGAATTAAGCTAAAGCACCGAATGAAATTGCAAGAAAAGGAACCTAAGACATGTTTAAGCTTCGTATGAACATGGAAATGAAATGAAAAGATGGAGAAGAGAGGAACTTATGAGAATGAAGAGCTTGATTGATGGTCACGCCACTTGAAGTGTGAAGGCTCCAAGATAAGTGAGCAATGCCGCCACTTGAGAGAACAAAGGCACTCAAGATGAGACAAGGAAGAGGAGAAGACAAGTTCTCACACACTCAATCACCAATTTGGGAGAGTTTTGCTATATCAATTCTCAAATCTACGTTATGAAGGACCTAAGCCCTCATTTTATAGGAGCAAGGGCCGGTCATTTACAAAGCTTACTCTATAAGCTACCCAAAAGACTCCTACCTCACGCCCCCTACTAAGCTCACTCCCCAAGCTTCTAGAATTTCCTAAACTAAAGCCTAAAGATGCTTTTACAAAAGAGGTGTCTAATGTTTCCCTCTAAGCACCTTTTAAAACAAAAGATATTATAAAAAGAGAAAACAACCTTCCACTATTTCCTAATTCCTTGAACTTGCTCCTTGTAAGCCTATGAGGTGGGCTAATGACTTCTTGAGCGTCTACAACTTAGGCCTCTACCTCTTCTTGTCCTTGATTATTGGCTTCTATTTCTTCTTGTCCTTGATTATTGGCTTCTATTTCTTCTTGATCTTGATCTCCATCACTATTTAACCTAAATTGTTGGGCTTAAGTGAATTATCGTTTGGGCGCTAATGAGCTCGCTTGGGCGAGTAAAACGTAAAAAGGCCCAACGTTACTGGCAGTATCTAGCTCAAGCGAGATTGAGCTCGCTTGAGCAAGATCTACTGGCGGCATCTTGGCTTTTTGTGAGTTTAGACAGCTTTGGTGAGTTTTAATGCATTCCAACTTTATCGGTTTAGCCTTGTATATTTTCCATTTGCCCAATTATCTCTATTCTTCCCTAAAAACCTGAAATTAACACAAATTTGGGAATAAATCATTCTTGTTTAAATTAAAATCATAAAATATGTTAAAAGGTATAAATTCATAAATTAGGAGTTATTTTATCAATTAATATTCATAAGTGCCTATATTTTAATATAAAATATTACTAAAATTTGACACTTATCAGCATGTTGCTATCATTACTTCCTCTTGATGAATTCTTCATTTACTTTGTACTATTTATTTTCTTGATCTGTTCAACTTTTTCCATTTGGTTAAGCATTATTGAATAGGTTCTTAGGTAGTACTGTAAGAAGTTATAATGCATTTCGTATTAGTTACTATGAGTTATTTTATGATGATGAAATTTGGATTAGAGGTGGTTAGTTATTTGGATAAGTATTGATTGTGTTAGCATTATTGTATATAGCTCATCACTTTTAATATTATTCAATTTGATAAATTTCATTGATTTTGTTCTAAACTAGGTTGCTATGTTGACATCACAAGTCAATGAAATGAAGACAGTGATGACTTTTTTTGTGAAAAACTATCCAAGAGAGTTGACTCATGATTTTTTTATGTTTCATGCATCACCGGTAATATTTAAATCTTGATTAAATTAATATATATATATATATATATATATTATATTATAATTAGAATGCTACGAATTATAACTATTTTTATATATTAAGCATCCGATTAAGAAAATGTTTCTAACGATGAAACAAATTATCAACATCAAGAACCATAGCTGGAGGATTTTATATAGATTTTTTTAACATGTCTATTTTTATGACTAAGAAAAAATGGTATTTTTATTATTTACTTTCTAAGGTTTTCTAAGTTTTAGTTCTTTGTGTGCACTTTTTTGTTTGTATGGTGCACTTTTGCTCTTATTGTGGTCATTCGCAACCCTGTTACTACATGTTATTTTTTTCAATTTTGTATGCAGTAGAATATGAAGAAAAAAATAACTATATGGCATTGACAATATAGACATACCAATTCAAAAATAGTTTGGAAACAAACTAACAAACATGTCTACAACATTATTAATAGAGTTTAGAACGAACCTAGATTATGAACATTACAAATATTTTAAGGTTTATGCCACTTAACATGAATTCATATGTTCTAATTATTTAATATCAATTCCAAGATGTAAGGATAGTGTTTTTACCTGTAATTAAGGCTAATGTCTGATGAAGTGACCTTTCCAATCCAACAACTTTGGGTGGGAAAAGATAAGATATGAATGACGGATGAGATAAAGTTTCTTGGATAAAGTGCAAAACCACTTATTTATCTTAAATTTTCATATTTTATATTCCTTTTTATTTTACAATACAAATTTAATAAACTTTATATAAAGTAATAATAAATTATAGTAGAATTATTGCTATGTATTTTAACCTTGTATTACAGATAAATAAACATGAGAAACCAAAAACATTGTTTTAGAGAATGTGATACCCATATTTGCTCATTTTTTTCTGTATTTAGAACTACTCAAACATATTCATTCTCGGTAAAATGTTGGTGTTTTTGTCAATTTGAGCTATTTTTTAAAGGACACATTGATGTGAATTTATTATTCTTTTTTGGAATATAAACTGCCGGTGATAATTTACCAATGAATTAATGTATTTTTTAGAATTTTTTTAAAAGTTTGGGTCATTATTTGTCACTTATTTTTTATATATACGTCATATTTGAAAAATCTTGAAATTAGGGGGTTTTGAAACTACTGGAAGTAACATGGGTTTCAAAACTGTCAAGTATAATGACAGTTTCAAAATCGTCAAGAATAACGGGAGTTTCAAAAATGTCAGGAATAACAGGGATTTCAAAATCGATGGAAAGTAGTTATTTTCTAGGAGTTCGTGAAAATCGTTGGTAATATGATAACAATGTGGATCTTTCAAAAAAATGACAAATGACAAATAACATATATTTAATGAGAATTAAAACCACTATAAAATATTAAAAAATAATTCTGTTAAAAATACATTAATGATGATACTTTTCTTTCTATTGTCGTGAAATCGTCAAAAACTCTCTGGATATTATGTATTATACACATGTCTTTCATCCAAGAAAATAAACTTGTTGAGTGTGGAATATCATTTATGATTTACCAAAAGTTTCATGGATTTTCTTCGATCATCATCTGGTTTTGTCCAACTTTAATTCAGGTACTAATTACTGTTGTAAACTTAATCATAAAAAAAAACTGAAAATTAATTATTAATCTCAAGTCTTCACAACAATTTTAGTTTATGAAATTTGTTATGGGTGAAAAGTTTTTTAATTCAGTTAAAGTAACAATTTTAATATTAGGTGAGTGATTAAAAAATTATAATTGAAAATTTAATAATTTACGGAAAAAAATTATTTTGATTTATTTAAAAATTGAAATAACTTTATTTTGGGATATAAATTGAATCGAATTTATAGGTAACAAATTGATGAAATTAGGTATATAGATGCATGTGCATTGGTGCACGCTACATATTGTCCTATGCTCATTTTGGATGTGTAAATGAAAACAGAGAGTATGTATGCTGTTTGGAGTTTGAAGATAGATAGGAACATCAAATCAAATTGTTAGGTTCTTGATTTAGATGAATTGAAAGAACTGAGAAAACAGAAATACTAGTATTTTAAAGTATTAAAAATATTGGATAATAACTTCTCGTTATTAAGACATTATCTCTCCTGAAATAAAATATAATAAAAAATACACTACAAGAAAATCATCAAATATAAACTAATTTTTAGAAACTAAAATAATTAGTTGCAATAGTAACTAAATTAGAGACTATTTTAGAAACTAACAAAAATTTTAGTTTCTAAATTAGTTTCTATTATTGTTAAATAGTTTCTAAATTAGTATCTAATTAGCTACCAAAACTTTAACTACCAATTATTTAATTCTAAATTTGGTAGCAAAAACTTTGGTTGCTAATTAGATATCAATTTAGAAACCATTTAACAATAATAAAAACTAATTTAGAAACCAAACATTTATTTAGTCCCTAAAATGGTCTCTAATTTAGTCACTTTAGCAACTAATTATTTTTGGTTTCTAAAATTGGTTTCTAATTCAAGATTTTCTTGTAGTGATATAACATGTTATTAAAAATTTAGATTAAAAAGTGGAATTAATTAAAGATATTTATTAGTATAAATAATTAAAATATATAAGACAATTTCAACCATATTGCAAAATGATAGATTTGATATATGAAGTCAGTTCACTCTCACTATGTTCAGAACTTTGATGATCAACCACAGTCTTGATTTCATCATTTTGTAAGATATTCATTAATATGTTTGTCTTCAATTTAGTTAACTAATTCAAAATTTTATATTTCAAGTTCACTATGTTTTTTTTATATGTATTACTTCATTCATTGATTCCATTATAATACTCAATTTATTTTATTTATGTTTATTATTTTCACAGGTTTTTCCAATTCACATTCCAATATCATATTTGTAGCAATCTTATGTATCAAAAATTTAATTTTTCATTCTTAGTTCATCTTATGTTTATGTCAACTTACACTACATTCTTTACTACTTTTAGTCAATTAAAACCATAAACAACGTGTTCTACTCCAATTTCAAGTCACATTTTCCTTTACAATTGGTATACTGAAATTAACTTTTCATTAAGTATTGGATTCACATTGAAACCAATGTCAAGTGTTATAATTGAACTTCCATATTGATTACAAATTCAAATTTGGATTGGCCGTTAAAAAGATTTGTAGTAGCTATACATGAAATTTCATTTTCATTGCAAATTGATATTTAGATTGGTTGTCTAAAAAAATTGTTTGTACTTGAAATTCCATTTTGATTCCATGTTGATATTTGGATTGATTGTTGCAAAAAAAACTAGAGGTGTTATAATGAAATACTTAATATTTTATCTATTTTTATTTAGAGCATGTGTTGGCTCAAAATACTGAGAATAGTTACACTAATGCCAAGAATATATGTCTTTTTTCTATTTTCGTAGCAGAATAGAAATTCCTACATGCATGAGCAAGCAGAGAGGACAAATTGTGAAATGCAACATGTTGTCCATAACTAAAATAGCTTCATAAAAAAGAGAAGCCAATGAAATACTTCTTGAGTGTTGAGTGGAGATTAATAGAAGGCAACGAAATACTTGTAGATTTGTGAAAGAAGCACCGAATGGTTATGGGAGTTTATGGGTGTGGGTGTCAGTGGGAGTGTTCTTAGGTGCAAGGGCCAAGGAAGAGGTTAGGCCACCTTCCTTGAGTTTCTAAAATGAAAATGAGCATCATAGAAGAGAGACTTAGAGAAGTGTGTTGAGAAATTCAGAAACACAATTTCATATAACAATCAAGTCTAAGAAATTTACAAGAAAAACTCTCTACTTATAGAGCCTTGAGTTTCCTAAGATGACCGACCATTGGAGCTCTAAACAACTATGCATTGATGGAGTGACATGTGGCAACTTCAAATCCTCTCCATTGGTGGACTATCATGTGGGAATCCATGTCTTGAAGGCACTCTCCAATAGCATGAGGATTGGTACAAAGGAGAGGAAAAGACATTGGAAGAGGCGCCCCATGTGTATGCTTCCACAAGGAGTTGAATGGTCACCTTTGGAGAAAGGAAGGAAGGAAGTGGAGTCTACATGGATGCTTAGGTGACATCATGTAGGATGTCATGTGGACGTCCCTTTTGGCCTTCTAAAGCCCAAAATCCTACACTATCTTGGCCTAGAATACAAGACCCAAAATACTATTATATTATTTACAAATGTATACAATGTTGAAGATGGTTGCTGCCCCTTCAAGACATGTGTTTGATGAAGCCATTTGTGTAAATTTCATGTGTATTTACATTTGCTTTAAGAATGTCTTAGGTATAGCTTAGAGGTTGTTTAGAGTAGGCTTTTTGCTAGGTAACTCACCTCTTAATTCCTAACCATGTGATAAGAGCAAGCACAAGTTTTCTGAAACTGTTTTTCACATGTTTTGCAAAAACACCCTTACTACATAAAAAATAAATCTGTTCTTTTCTAAATGAATAGATTCTTTTTTTAAACTGATGCTTTGACTAAGGCCTTTGAAAATCAGGTTTTGTGCATCAAGTATTTTGACTAAGTCTTCACTCTCTCAAAACGACTGCGTTTTACTTGTTAAGAAGTTTCTGTTATCGTTTTGAAAATAAATTTGTTCATCTGTAAATGAATGGATTCTTTTTAAACTGGTGTCATGTTTATCTTAAAAGTTTTTTTCGGTTTGTCCTTGCACCAGAGTGTTTGACTAAGTCTCCTTCACATAACAAATTCTCTAACTGCTTTTGAAAATAAATCTGTTCATTTTATTTTCAAATTGTTCTTTTTATAACAGCTTTAACTGTTTTTTGAAAATTTGTTATAAGTTGTTTTTCTATAAAAAGAAAGCTTGTTCTTGCGTTTAAAAGTGAATCATACAATTGAGAAAACAAGTTTTACAACAGAGAATTAAGGATTTACAGAGAATTAGCATGTGTTCTTGAAAGATTTTACAAATCAAAAGTGTGCTTGTTCTTGGTTGGCTCCAAGGCTTGGTTAGAGGTGCTGCTACTGTGTAAGCAATCTGTTCTACTGGTCTAAGGTAGATTTCTGCATCCTCTATCAGGTGTATTCGTTTCATATTTCATTCCTTGTAAAAGTGTGATTGTAAGCTCTTATTGATAGGGTTTCTTGAAGAGTGTGTGCTGAAATAGTGTTTTTCAGCAAGTGTGTCAAGGTTCTTGTAGGGTTCAAGAACATTGGTTGTGTAAGTGTGTTTGGTATGTTTGTTTAGTGGATTTCACCTTGGATTAGGTGAGACTGGATGTAGCTCATTTGAGTGAACCAGTATAACTGTTGTGTGTTCATTTCTCTTCATCCCTGCACTCGGTTTCTTGCTTATCTGTTAATCTGTCTAAAATTGAATTTGTTCAATTAAAAATAAATATGTTCTTTCTGGGCTTGTTCATTCTGTTCTTATTTTCTGGAAAATCAGTTTGGTTTTGTTAAGAAGATATATGAACTGTTAATTACAACTGCAACAGTTTGATTGTGATAGGTTACCCAATTGATTGTCAAGCTAATAATTGAACCTTTATCACTTGCTAAAAAATTGAAGGTCACAGATTTTGTTTTACATAATATCCTCTTAAAATCAGTGTGTGTATAGCTTGCAAATCAATTTGCATAACTTCCAGAATTACTTGACTGGTATAAACGCTTTAATACATAAACAGTGTAAAAATAAATTGTTCATTGCTAAATAAATCAATTTATTTTCTGTGTACTATGATAAAACTTGAATTTGCGCAAAAGTTTTAAAAGGTCAATTCACCCCCCTCCCCCCCCTCTTGAACTTTGACACTATTGAACTCAACATACAAGACTAAGGCAAATATTTCTGTTGTAATCTTCAAGTTGATCACATGCTCTTAGTTGAGAGAAAAGGTGACTTTAGCAAGGATGGTTCTCCATCAGGCCTTCCCCCTTGAAAATGATTTGTCCTCAGATTCGGTTCATTTTGACCCACCTTGTCCAAAATTTCAGCATAGTCCACCAAGATCAAATATTCATATGAAAAAATAGCAAACTTCAGAATAATACAAAAGAAGTATAAATATTTTTAAAAGATGAAGTAAGAGTAGAAAAAGAAGCACCTCTCTCAAAATAGAAAATTTTCTTCAAATAACTCCTCACAAGAGTGTTCTAAAGAAGTGAAATGTATTTCAATGTCAGGTTTAGCTTTAGAAAAAGAATTTTCTTTTGAGTTCTTTTCTTTTCCGGTTTTCAAAACTTTAGATTCTAAAATTATTTTTCATTGAAAACAATGTGAGTTTCCATTAAAATTTTATCATCATAAGTTGAAAAGGATTGATAATCAAAAGAAGTTTCAAAACTATGTTTTTCCCTATAATGATCAAAATAGTTTATAGGACACTCAAGAAATAGAGTATATGAATAAAAGATGTGACTTTTTTCCTCTTTTTCTCTTTGTTCTTTTTCTTCTTTCTTTCTAACAAGATTTTGTAGTTTTTCTTCAAACTCTTTTTCTCTTCTAACATATTATTTTTCTCCCTCAATAAATTTATAACCTGTTGTAATAAATTTCTACAAGTCTTGAAAACTAGGTGTAGAAACAATAGGGTCAACAAAACATATCTTTTTATAAGGTCTCTCCCTAGATTGTGGTTCGGAAGGGTAATGCTCCTTCTTGTAATCATTCCTAGGGTATAAGAATCTAGGGTATAGAATTATGTTATTGTGGTTATGGTTTAGGGTTTAGGGACATATAAGGTTCTTTCTTTCCATATATGAAGGCGAAACAAATTTTTTTCTCATGCATGCCTTCAATTCAGTCCAATTTAAAATCTCTGATTTGTGACCAATCCTAACATCATATTGCCTTTGTTTCCATAAAGAGATGGCATGATCTTGTGAGTAACTATGGAAAATCTTGTAAATCCATTTACTTGATGGTTTTCAAAAAATTGATCAACTTTAGCCTCTCATTCTAAATATACCTCAACATTTTTATGCCCACCAAAAGAAGGGAGATTTATTTCAAGCTCAGTGGAATTTTGGAAAGAAGGATCCCTATAATATGTTTGTTATCTATGTGATTCCTCTCTATATATTTATGATCCTCATGCTGAGTCCTAGACCTTTCTCTATCCCTTTCTTGAGAAATCGTAAATTTAGAAAACATTTCTTTTAAATTAGAAATTTCTATTATTTGATTTGCTAGTGTGTCCTGGAAATTATTAAAATATTGAGTATGACGATTACCATGGACACTAGATTGATGTGATGACTCACCCATTGTTGACTTAAAATTGAAAATGCATGGACACATTACTAACATTGGTCTTGCTATTTATGTTGATGTTGTTATGCCAGAAAAAGTTTGGGGTGAAGCTTTTATGGTTGTAGTGAACATAATAAATGTTTTGCCTATTAGTGTTTTAAATGTCAATTCTCATTACACTATTAAATGTCAATTAAACTCTTGGCCTTGACTACATAAAATACTTTAATCTTGTTGCTGAACTTGTTACTATACATATTGTTCTTGCTTGTGTTGTGTCTTGTAGGTGTCCAATACATTAAATTGATGTAAAAAATGTGTTTCTTAAGAGAGATATACAAGAACAACATATATAGCAGCCTCCAAGATTTTCTATCCAATCCTCAAAAAGTATGCAAACTAAATAAGGCTATTTGTGGTTTTAAAGTAGCTCTTCAGTCCTGGTTTCACAAGCTAAGTAAAACTCTTATTGATTTAGGCTTTTAGGCTACACATAGTGGTTCATCTTTGTTTTAAAAGTTTTTCATCACTTATGTGCTTTACATTCTAATTTATGTGGATGATATTATCATTATTCGAAGTTCATCTTCTGAAATTTCTTCCCTTATATCTACATTGCATGCACGATTTGCTTTGAAAGATCTTGAATGCTTACATTATTGTTCTAGTATTGTAGTTACATGGAATAAGGATGCCATACTTAATCTATCTCATACAAAATACATCAAATAACTTCTTCACAAAGCCAATATGCTTGAAGTTAAAGCACAATCTACTCCTATGATCACTTAGTTACGTCTAACACAAGACAAATCTTCTTTGCTTTTCAAAATCATTCTCTTTATAGTTCAATTGTAGAAGATCTACAATATGTTTTGATCACTCATATAGAGCTAACATTTTTTGTTAATAAACTTTCTCAATACATGTATCAACCTCAAGAACACCACTAGAAGACTCTAAAACATTTCCTACAATACCTTGTTGGCACTCTTCATTTTAGGCTTCTTCTTCAATCATCTACTTGTTCATCAATCATTTGTTTTACTACAAGAAAATTATTAAATATAAACTAATTTTAGAAACAAAAAAATAATTAGTCTCTATATTGATTAAATTAAATATTATTTTAGAGACTAAAAATATTATTGATATCTAAAGTAGTTTCTATTATTAATAAAATTTATAAATTAGTTTCTAAATTGATATTTAATTAGCTATCAACTCTAGAATCTAAATTAATTGGTAGCTAAACCTTAGTAGCTAATTAAATATCAATTTATAAAATAGTTTATAAATTTTATTAATAATAGAAACTACATTGGATACCAATAATTTTTGTAGTAGTTAATTTAGTCAATATAGTGTAATTACTTTTTGGTCTCTAAAATTGATTTCTATTGAATGATTTCTTGTAATGTGATTGGGGATCAAACTTGGAAAGATTATAGTATCATGAGGATCACACAAACAACATGTTGTCTCTCACAATAGCACTTAAGTTGAATATAGACGTATAGTCGTTGCTCTCACTGAAATCAAGTGGATTATATCTCCTCTACAAGAACTTACATGTCTTTATTAACACTCCTCTTATTTACTCTTGATAACCTGGAGTTGTTTTTCTTGTTAATAATTATGTTTTACATTCACGCTCCAAACATTTTGAGTTGGACATTCATTTTGTTTGTGATAAACTACAACAAAAACTTGTTCATATGCTTGGTTAGTTTCAAGTTGAAAATATTCACACCAAACATCTATCAGAATCTTCATTTAAATGATCAGTTTGTAACTATGAGAAATATGAAATAATATTTTTTTTCTTTTTTTCTTTTTTATCTTCTTATTCTTTCCTTCATTTCTATCATCACTGTATATTGTGTATCCAGAAATAAAGGTGCTCAATATTTCATGAAAACTTGAAAACAATACATATATAAACAATCTTTTTTTTTAAAAAAAATTCAATAAAATAATTTAATAATTAATAAAACAAATATTATATTAACCTTGGTATTAAATATCAAACCCAACGTTAAAGTTACTCGTGAAGTCTCCATAGAGCAACAATAATCTAAATAAAACAAAATGAATTACTTAATTATGGTACAAATTTTAAAAATAAATAACACAATGAAACTTATAAAATAAATGTACATTCATTATGTGTAGTAAATTTATTGTGTTAGGATGGTTGTTAATTCAAAGCAATTGTGATTCGTAACTCAAGATATTTTGATGTTCACATGTGATTAAGCCGATTCTTTTGGTAGACTAAAGACAAAAACATTTTCTGAAACCGAAAATAAGTTTGAAGAACATTTTTGTTAAATACAACATTAAGCTTAAGACTGTGTAATTATTTTCTGATGAAGAACTCATTTATCAAATGAAGCAAAGACTATAAGGTGTTGTATCGTCTCTTAGATGAAATATTTGCGTCTTACATGATTAGATTTTATAAAACACATCATCTTACATCATATTCACGTTTTATACTTTATTGTGAAAAACACTTACTCTAAAACTCTAAAAGATAAATCATTTTTAACTTTTTTTTTACTTTTAAAATTTATAATCTTATTAAAAGAATAAATTTAGTTAAAGGTTTTTTTTTTGTAAAAAATAATTAAAGTTAAAAAACATTCAACTTTCAATTTAGTACAATTAATAAGAAAATTATAATTTTGAAAATAAATTTCTAACTGTAAAAATCTTTTATCACCTCTAAGATCCCATTTTCCTCTTTCATTTTCTCACTCGCATGCAAGCTTTCCCTCTTCTTTTTCTCTCTCTAAGATTTTATTTGCCCTCTTTTTGCCTTCCTCCCTCCAAACCTCGCTCTTTTCATAACGTGATCCCACAAGATTTTGGAAATTATCCTGGTTAAACAAGATAGATGTTAGGGTCTCTAAGTGTTAGACATTTTCTCACCTAATCAAGTAAGTCCAAATAAGGGAAGCTACCTCAGTTAAGCCTTAGTTAGCAAGTTTAAAATAGATTATTTCCTTTGCTATTATCTTTGTAGCGTGATCTTTTTTTGCATGATAAGTTTGAAGGTCGTGAGTTGCATGTTGGGTTTGAAGTTTTGAGGTTACACATAAGAGTAAAACTCTTTAGGGGAGAACTGAATAAAACCAATTACATTTGACTTTGATTTTCTAAGGTAACCTGAAGGATATGAATTTCCTATGCTCTTGATTTTCTCCGGTTGCATGTAGAATTGATGAACATTTTTTGCATGAGTAGTTGACGTTAAACGTAGAATCCGATCAATGTTAGTTGTGTGCATCTAGCGCTTCCCACGATCATGTCAACTCCAGAACCTTCATTTTATTTGTAGAACTATGGTTTATCTTTACATGTCTAAATTTTAACCTCCATTGAGTCTTAAGACGTATCTAAGATCAACTCTTAACTTTTGAAAGAAAGAGTTTGGTGATTTGAGATTGGAGTATGTTTCAATAACATAAGGAGATAATTATGTTTAAGTGTTAAGGTGTTAATATTGAAAGTTTTGTCTAAATGACTTAAATGAAAGTATGAATTGATACTATCGCTCCAGACAAGGCAGATGTGCTAAGAGAAGTATCATTTAATTCACTCTATTTAGTGTTTTGTCTAATACTTTCACTTAGTAGAACCATTTTTGCTTAAGTGGAAATATCGTATGAGATTTCCATCTAAGTGATCTTTACTTAGCCTGTCTAATATATGTATGTTTTATACAAAGTTGATTGATTATGTGTTTGGATGATTATTATTTTCATTCAATGTATAATGATGTATGTGCATGAAATGATATACTTATGTATGAGGTATGATTTTGAGGTGAAAAATCTGGAAAGATATGTGAATATTAAGGAAAGATCTATGTTGTAAAAAGAACATTAATCGTAAGAAACCCTCATAGATACATATGTATGTCAATATTTTACATCTTCATAATTATTCATAGAATATTACAAATATATGAGTTTTGTACAATAATAAGAATTATACATCAAAATATAGTACTATTTATATATTTAATATCTCTCAAAGATATTAAACTAAGTTGTCCATGAGTCAACACCCTAGACAAGATCTAGTGAAATTTTTTCGAACAATTCTTATTGAGCAAGTTTTGCTTCTAATTATATCGTAGATACATATGAAAGAAAAACACGATTGACAAAGCAATTGAGATTTTAAGATCTAGATGAAGCTACAATATTACAATATTTGTGTTTACATTGAAGTTGAAATTGATTTTGATGGGTCTGGAAATGAAAAATATGTGAAAATCTTTATAAAGGGACAGACAAATTCATTCATCTTACTTTTGTTGTCTTATTACATTCATAGTTTTAAAAAATATATTTGAAGGATTTTAAAAATATATATATACCATAAAAATCACTACAATCGTGGTTTTGATTTGAATTATGGAAGGATATCTAAATTGAATGGTATTAGGTTAGTAGTAACTAAGCCTACAATTCAATGAAACCATTAATTATTTTTTGGCAGTTATTTCAGAAAAAAATCAATCCAACAAAATTGTGCTAATAGGCACAACTTCATCAGGAAAACTAATAAAAATCAAACTCATGCATCTAATCATAAGTTCCATAATTTTTTTTGTAAAAAACATGTTTTCAAGCACGATTTTAGTGTCATCAATTTCGTTGCAGCTAAGGTCGTGCTTGCAAGCACAATTTTTTTAATTTTAAAACCATGTTTCCAAGCACGATTTATCCATTCTTGTAATTTTTTTAAAATCTATCTTCTTCCATAAATTTAATAAAAAAAATTACCTCATTCTCATAAATTAACCTCACTATGAACATTAAAAGTTACTTCAAAATTGATTAGGTAGTTGAATATTTCTCATTAAATTAATTTTACAATCATAATTCTTTTTTTTATTGAAAATATGAGTTATTTCGACCTACAAAAGAGATATATATTCACTACCCAATCTTAATGATATTGAGCAGGTATTAGATAGTCCTAATTTTTGCCTATGAATATCCCAGCTCAGGACTTTGTTCTAAACTATCCAAATATTCACCTATTTGAGAATACTTTCTTAAACTCCACCATTATCTTTATCTTTCGCCTCACAGTGTACCAAACTGTGACTTCACCACAAACATTGACACTCGTGCATTAAAAGGGTCTCAACTCATGGCAAGGAAACCTAAGACTTTTTTCAACTCACATACTCTTTGACATTTTCAATTATCACATAACGTGAAAACTATTAAGATATGTCATCTTTGTCTTAACCAAAAACCTATAAATGTCACCTAGACAAGTACATTACAAGAAAATCATTAAATATATTTATAAAGTTTGTTTGTTTGTTAAATGATAAATTTTATAAAATTAAGAAATTTTTGTAAAAAAAATTAAGTTTAAGAACTCTTTTTGATAAAGTTTTGTACAAAAAAAAACTTCAAAATGGTTATAAATTTTGATAAAAAGCTTGAATTGGAATGCATTAAAAAAGAAAATTGTTCTAAACGAGGTAAAATAGGTTAGTGTGACAGGACTTCACTTTGACATGACAAAACCATGTCAACTTGACACGACTTCTTCCTATTGAAGTGGTACCATGATTGTATGACTTCTTCTATTTTATAATTTTTTCAAAACCAACCTCCATTTAGTAAAAAAAAAAGGAAAAAAATTACCCACTTTGATTAAAAAAACCTCATTTAGTATCATTACATATGGTGTTGTATATTTTTTCTCTCTTAAAATTAACAGAAATAATGGTCTTTTTTATGCTTAATATTTTATCACTATATATTATTATAATAAATTCAAATTTAATATTTATATTATTTTTTAATTATATATATATATATATATTATGTGACTTTATTTATTATATGAAAATAAAATATGAAATATGTTATTTATTTTAGACTATGTAACATCTTACACCACCCAAAATTATATATATATATATATATATATATATATATATATTATTCACTATAATACTTTTCAATTTTTTATATTTTTACAAAAAATGAAATAAACTTAGCATATAAGTATACATTCATATTAAATTAAACAAAAAAATTTAACACTCACACTAAATTTGTTTACTTCGAAATTTAGCTTCTGATTAAATATTCACTCACGTACAATTACAACAAAAGTAAATTGTAAATTATTGAAAAACTTCACACATATATATATACACGAATATATGTGCACTAAATTTTTAATACATAATGTTCATACTATAAGTCATTACCCTATTTTAATCACACTTCAAGCATTTCTCATGAAGACATCCATCATATAAAAAGATATTCACCAAAAAATATCGTATGAAATACTTGTATTAAGTATATCCTATAAGTGACTCACATTAAACCAATAACAAGACTCACTATAAGAAAAATGGAAATTAGCTGTAAAAAAAAGTGACAGTCAAGTAAGGGACATTAATAGTGTCACTAAAGCCTACACAAGTGAAATTAGCTGCCAAAAAAGTGAGGATCAAGTAAGGGACATTACTAGTATCCATTAAAGCCTACACAAGTGAAACACAAAAAAAAAAAAATATTAAAGATAGCGTCGGCTAAATAAACGTTAAACCCATACTAAAAATTGTAAAAAGAAAATAATAATGATAAGATAACATCCAAATAAAGGACACAAGCTATGGATGTATGGAATAAAAAAATAAGCATTAATTGTAGGTTTAGCCCACACTACAATTTTTTTAAAATCTAGAAATTAAATTAAGTAGTAGAGGATCAGCTGACGCAAATAAATTATAATTTATTTAGGTTAGTGTCCCAACTCTACACAATATTAAAGTTGATATTTATGTAAACTTATTTAATGTAAAAAAATAAAACTTGAAAAGCATTTGAAATAAGTGACAAGCTATTTAACAGAACACCCACACATAATCCTTAACTTTGGCGCGGGACGTTCTTCTCCTCCTCAAATTCCTTCTCAAAAGGGCGCATTCATCACCAATCTCTGGACTTTGTTGGTGTGAGTTTGAAACCTAGCTTGTAAGTATCCTCCCCTTTGCTAATACTATTTGAATCGATGAACCTATTATGCATAAATCAACTTCTACCTATTATGCATGTTTAAATCGGTGACTTGCAATCAGGTGTGAGTTGGAATCGGGAGAAATCGGTCATGCTGTAGGAAAAGAAAGATGTTTGTGGTGAGGAAGTAGAGGCTTTGACGTTAGGGGTGAAAGGAAGGTTAGTGATTTTCTTTGACTCTGTTTTAGGAATAATGGAATGTGTTTTGTTTTGGTCCATCAAACGTGAATGCGTTGTGAATAATCGATAAGTTTCTAATGTTGTATTTCAAAGTATTGTATTAGGTTTTTTTTTTTCTGATTAGGCACATTGTCTAAACTTTTGATTTGTGTTCTTTCTGATATAATTTTGGTCATTCACTGTTGTTGTTGACAATGTGATACAAACTAGTAGATAACTAAGGACTCAACAAACACTTCACAAATAGGTCAATCATCTCAATATACAAAGTCATGCCCCACCAAACCTCGAGAAAGCATCAATAGAAGAAGAACCAGATACAAACCAGAATATCAAAAGTTCTTCCTTCTTGTTTTCCACAAAACATGCTTGTAAATAATTTGGGCTCACTTTGGGGGTCCAAATAGTAGAATAAACTAGAGTAGGCTTTATAGAGCATAAAGGGAGTGTCCTAAGCGAAATGGGCCTGCACCAAGCCCACTTTTTCAAGACAAGACACCTAGGTTAGGAAGGGAAACCCTAGCTTCTAGAAACTATGTCTAGGGGGCAGCATTGACCTCGGTCAAACCCTAGGGCCGCCCCTCTTCATGGACATTTCTACCCCTCTCTCATCTTGCTCTCCAAGTCACTCCTTCCTATATAAAGGGTGTCTCCCTCCATGTATGACACATTGAAATTTTAGGTAAAGAAACTCTACTTCAGTGAATTGAGAGTCTGAGTACTCCTTTTTATCTGGGTCTTATTTTGGGTGGGTAGTATCCTAAATGGCGACTATGAGTCTTATCTTGAGTGAGTGACATCTCAAGTGGCGTGAATTCCCTTTCTAATCCATAAGTTCTTTTCATCCCTTCATCTTTTTTCCTTCTTTATTTGCGTCATTTCAAGATATTACTTATACACATATTTCAAGATATTTACAAAACGAAGCCAAAAAAAGTGCCTATGATCTTTCAGATGCTCATGCCCTTGCATCCATATCTTCTTGTGTACATAGTACAGTCATTGTAATTCACAATACAAACAAACACATGCAAGAGTAAGCTATTGAAATAAATTTTTAAAGTACAAAAATATATAACAAGAGAAATAATTAGATTAATAATTCATAAACAATCTAGTTGTTGTTTTCAATCAAACATAGACATACAAATTCATGTACCAACCACAATAATCCAATTTCATTCCAATATCAATATACAATAATTATCATATAGACCACACATGGATCTATACAACAAGGATATTAAACATGCGAAATATCAACTAACGTCTTCCAGAAAACTCATATTTAGTAGACTCTACCAAAGACTAACATCCATCCAATACTCAAGAATTATATTTACAAGCGAATCTAAGAGAAAAGATCATGGTAAGTTCAAATATTCAATATTGTGTGTCAACAGGCAGTCACGATGTATATGAACTCTCTTATTAGCTTCTCACCACCTGATATCTTAGTCTATTTGACTTAAATCATTAGTGAAGTTAGAAGATCTTTGTTAAACATAGGTGCTAATACTTAATATACAAATCAAGCATTCCATACATTATTCCAAATGTATAACTGACTTTTATACACATTTCATCATTCTCATACAATACATGTCATTTAAAACATTTCATAAATTAATTGAATATACAAACTAATATTTACTTTGCATTTTGAAAAACATCTAAACATAATCCAAATCCTTCATAACACAATTAAAAAAAATTACCTTTTCAACATAAAAAAAATGATTTAAATACCAAACTATCAAAATATCACATCTCTACAATTTCAAACAACAAAGAATCCAACAATTTTCAATAACACTCCTATAAGAGAAATTTGGACCTTGTGACCACGTCTATTTTATATCCAGATCCTCTAACCTAAGATACTATTGAAAAGTTAAAATTAGTTTTCCTTACCTGAAAAAATCATCTTCAAAGCAACCTCCCAAAATAAATCAATAATGCTACACAAAACGTGAGACCTAGAGTACGTTATCCAAACATAACAAAATTTGAGTATTGATAAAATAAGTTGAGATGGTCACTTTCCTCAATTAACTCCACCAAGATTGATGACAAAATCATAGAAAAACATAGATAACAAAAAATCTTTAGAGTAGATAGGAACTTACTCTGTTTGAAAATCTGATTGAGTATGAATGATCACTAGGTCCTCAACTATTGTGAACTATGATTAGACTTAAATAGATAAGGTTTGATGGGAGAAAAATTAGAGAAAAAGGAGAGAGTAAATATGAGAAAAAAAGATAGACATGGGTTGTGTTTTTGTTAATGCGGTTACACATTTCATTCCTTGGAGTAATTGAACTAAATAATGCCTAAACATGTAAAAAATAACATTGGAGCAAAACATGCTATCTTGAGTGGGATTGCAATTGAGAGTAAAAACCTTAAGTTAAACTTCTAACTTTAACTCATTTATTAGAATTAATATTGATATTTTTCCTCACTTGAAAAATACGGAACTCAATAAATTTGTTAGTAAAAAAGAGAGTCACCAACAATCTAAAGACCTAGAACAAAATGATCAAATATAACCAAAATACAATACAAGATTAAACAAGTTGAGAGAATAACTTTTTTCTTAATCATGAGTAGAAAGGAGAATTAATTTTTTGTTTCAAAACAAAAAGATCTTACTTTAGAAAAAAATTGATCAAATAAAAATAATTTTGATCTTAAAAAAAATGAAGATTTAGAGTTAGAATTATAAAGAGAGAGTGAAATAGAAAAACTAAGTGTGAAAAAAAGGAAAAAAAGTTTTATAAATTATATTCAAATAAAAAGTTTGATAGTATAAGATCAAACATTTTACACATTATAATTTAATAATATTAAGTAAAATTTGACTAGTTATTTTTTAATCTAAATTTGAGTTCCTTTATACAATGTTCTAATTTCTTTTATTTTTTTATTATGTTTTAATTTTTGTAATCAATATTATAATTTTTTTATTGTGAGATACCAAATAAAAACTTCATAATATATTATAATAGATTTATAACGATGTTCTTTGCTATGAAATTTTGGTTTTGAATTTAAAACTTATTAAAAAAAAAGAATTTGTGAACACCAAATGAAATAACAGCTCTAATACAGCAGTTATAAAGAGAATTATAAACTTAAGACTCAAATGATATAAAATACTCTAATTAAAACATATGAATGAAACGTAAAGTTTAAAACATATAAACATAGAAGAAGGAAGAAAAGGGGCAAAGCAGAAATGGAGAAAGGGACAACGAGTAGTGGAGGAGAAGCAGAAGCACAATACTTCTGCAAGGACTTCCACTGGGAAGACCTACGAGCAGAGGTGGAAGCAAACCCTTCCTATGCCTACCACTTTGAATCCGCGTCTTCTTCCTCATCGTCAACTCCACCCGAATCAGACGTCCTAGCATGGAAGCAATTTCACCTTCGTCACGCATCTGGAACATTCTTCAAGGTCCCTTCCTTTTTCCTCTTCGCATTTTTTTCCTTTCAATTTCCCTAACTAACCACTTCATGGTATTCAGGAAAGACGCTATTTGTTGAAGGAGTTCCCAGAACTACTCTCCTCTCCCCCAAACTCTAAGCTCTTGGAAGTTGGTTGCGGCAATGGCAGCACTGCTCTTCCTATTCTACGGTTCTTTCTTTTCCTTTTTCCTTCTCTTTTCCCATCTGCGTCACGCAGCGGCTACTTATTTATTATGTTACATAATAAACGAGTTTTCAGTTACCGGTTATCTATATAAGAAAAAACAGCTATTGCATAAGATTTGTGCAATTGCATACGTGAAAACCTTGTTCTCTCAATATCACTTCGGAAATCCCCTTCATTCTAGGGTTTCCCTTGGTGTTCTTACGCTTGTGTTCTTCGGTTTCCTTCGTAACCCTATAACTGCTTCTTTCGTATCGTGTTATTTATCAGTAGTAGATTAAGTTTGTGTTTGGATTCAGCTCAAATAGTGTTGAAATACTGACTGAAGTGATTTTAAGACACTTCAGCGTTTGCCTTTGGATAAAAAACTATATACTGAATTTTAATTCTAACTTCTTTTTAGAATAAAAACATCTAAACGTAAACCACTGCAAAAACAATTTCAACCAAAATTTTAGTTGAAATGAGTTATGCAAGCACTCACCCGAATTCACTAGTTAATTACTCTTGAATTGTTTTGTATTAGCATATAATTGACTTTTGTGAACTTTTGCTTGGTTTTGAAGCTGGTGGTTGAGAATTACAACATAGTGGTCTTGGATCGTTTGCAGTTTCTGAATTTGCAGATTAAAACCAACAACTTACTCTTGGTCATTTTGGGGGTTGTTGCCCTTGTTTTATTTTTTTGTATCTTGCAGTTTTTAAATTCTTATGAAGCTTTCCTGTGCAGGGCCAACAAAGATTTGACTGTTTATGTATGCGACTGTAGTGATGAGACTCTTGAGAGGGCTAAAGAGATTATAAGTGATGCCTCAACATCCTTTCAGTATCGTTTCCGTACATTCTGTTGTGATATTTCCACCAATGGATTCCCAACCTGGTTGGCATGCTACCCTTGTCGAGATAAATTTTTACAAAAGCAGTCATACTGTTTGTCAGGTTATTTTGCCATACCTTTATGCTGCTGATTTAGTCTGATTTATGCAATGGCTTTGTAAAAAGTTAGACTTGGTTCTTTCTGTTTCTATCCAGATGTCAGAGAGGGTAATGGACTGCATTTTACCAATACATATCCATCAGAAGATGAATGTTGTGTTGGCGGAGTAGATTTTATAACATTGGTCTGAACTTTTCTCCTCTAAAATTACCTTAAGTACAATGATATGGTGCTTCCAGAGCTTGAGAATGTGTTAGAGCCGTAATCTTTACCTTGAGATTTAAAGTAATATATTATTTCAAATGTCCCTCTTTCACAATGTCTCTTTGACAGCATATTCCCATCCTAACCTAGCAACATATGTTAACTGACAGAGCCTCCATTTCAAAATGCTTTTTTTTTTAGAATTTGTGCTGTTTCAATTTATCTGTCATTTTAGAAAATTAAAGTTTTTATTTTTTATCCCAACTTTTTCTGTCTCCGTATCTCCACTAAGTGGAATGAGAGAAGCTGATCACATCAATGTAGTGACAATATTTTGTGTAGTTTGGTAAAGGGAAATTTAGTAAAATAAAATCATATGTTACGTTTATTCAGGCTAATGAATTGCTTTCTGAATCTCTGTAAAATTATCTTGAATTACATATTCTTGAAAAGGAGTTTATGAAAGTGGTTAGACTGCAAATTGTCTTCTCATTATGCTCCGTAACGTTCCTTTTCTATATTTGTCATAGTTTTACTTTCTACTTGTCATATTTTTATTTGGAAGATACATGCATTCAAGCTTTAATCTCAATTTTATCAATTATTTTCTGGCTTTGTTTTCATCTGCATGTGGTGCTAATTTGTCAGTTGCTTCATTTTTTGTTAAAAGAAGTACTCATTGTTCATTCATTCTTCAATAACAGATGCTGCATTATTTCCTTTTCTATATTCTATTCCTATTGCATTTTGCTACCTATGGGATTTTTTTAAGCTGTTGAACCGGAACATTTTTCCTTAGTGAAGCTTTTTTTTTTTTTTTATGTCAGACCCCTTATCTTTTTCTTGTTTCATTATGGAGTATACATGCACTCACACTTATCTCAATAGTTTCCTATGTAGGTTTTAGTCTACTTGCGATTCTTGTTTCTAGTCGGTTTAGTGTAAACTTTAACTTTCTAAGACCTGTTGTTTATTATTGTTTAGCCTTTAGTGATGTTCAGTCGTTCTATATTAGCTCTCTAGATTCTTTGGCATACACAAACAACTTTATCTTTAATCTATTGAATATATCATAGACTGGTTTGAATATTGTAAGTTAAAAATTAACGACCTCTCATTTTTGTTTATTTTGATGTGTCATGTCAGATCTTCACACTATCAGCAGTACCCCTTGATAGGATGCCAAAATCTGTCAAAGAATGCTTTTTCGTGTTGAAGCCAGGAGGCATGGTTTTTTTTAGGGACTATGGTAACAAACAAACTTATTCTGTCTGGAGCTTTTAGGAAAATCTCTAGCTATATGTAGTCCTTTATGTCAGTCAATCTTTAGAAACCTAAGGTACTGGAAATGACTGAACTCCTATAATCAGGCCTCTATGATATGACTATGCTTCGATTTGAGCAAGACAAGCGAGTGGGATTCAGGGAATACATGCGGTCAGATGGAACACGATCATATTTCTTTTGTTTAGATGCCGTCCGGAACCTATTTTTGGGTGCGGGCTTCACTGAGGTACTTTTCCCTTTTTATTGGGCAAGAACTTTTGGCATGGCACATTGTTCTGTAATTATATTTTAATAGAAACATTAGTTGACTTGTGTTCCTGCACAAATTTTAATTCTTCTTATGCGTGTGGATTGAGTTTAGAATCTGTTGACTGTTACTGTGCTTGTTCATGATACTTAACCTTCCATCTGTCGTCACCCTTCCTGTAAAATTTTGCGTGTCCCAATGTCTGGAATGTTTCTGACATTATATTCTGCTTGTATGTCTCTGCAGCTTGAGCTTCAATACTGTTGTGTTAAGTCTATAAATCGCCAGAAAGGGAAGTGCATGCAAAGAGTGTGGGTTCACGGTAAGTTCCAGAAGCCTGCACTGAGAAATGAATAATCTCCCTTGGTGTGCTGTGAGAATTCAGATGAAAATGTACACTTATTCAAGTTTCTGCTACGCTGAAGAGAAACAGGTAGAAAAGAATTCTGATGTCAATGTAGTCCTTTATTTTCGCTCCTAAATTTTATTGCGCTAGAAAATCTGAAATGATTATTTCTGAAACAGAAAATATTGATATCATGGCTTCAGTGCAGATTAATCTATTTGTGAATTGTTGTATTGAATGAGAATTCGGGAAGCCGGCATTTATTTTCCTTAAAAAAACCTATTTTGCTAATCTCGAAATTTACAGTCAAAATTCATGCTAGTTAGGCACCAAATTACAAATAAATAAATGACCACCGGATTAAGCAATTACTGTTCCTGCATGTGCATAGTGAAGTTGTGTCTATATTCTAACGAGGTTTGCCATTTCAGCCCTTCATGGGATTCAAGTTTTAAAACATGGGTGTGCTGAATGTAATGCCTAAACTAACTTACAATTGCAAGCCCCTTTTTGTTTTTCTGGTAGTGAGTTGAAAGCTTCCAAAGAGGGTCTTCCGAGAATTAACGAGGGCATAAATTCCACTACCCAATAAGCTAGAAGATTTAAACACAAACAACTACAATCGACTTAATAAAACAATACTAGCATATGTATAAATTTTTGTAGCATTTTCAATTCAAAATGAAGGCCAACACAACGACTTGTGCGTGTCATGTGGTAAATAGTTCCAAGGTAATTAAAGAATCATTTCGCAAGATATTTCAAGAGCTTAACTAGTGAACTTGGCATTCCACCAACAATGTTATGCGCTTGTTAGTTCCAATGACCTTGTTCAGGATAAAAACATTTCCCTTGTTACTTGTTATGCTTCGACTAGTTGGTTATGAACAGAGACATTCTGTTATTTCTCTAACAGTACCTCACATGCCAATAAGCTAAAAGACAATTTGCCTTACCAGCTGGTTGGTTACACCCATTGTCAAATCCAAATCAGATCAGACAAGATTCGGCTATGGATTTCATAATTAGCTTACCTCCTTCCAATGGTTTTATAACCTAAGAAACTATAAGAAAGTGAATGTTTTGCATAATAATAGTTTAAAAGTATCTTAACTATCGAAAACAAGTGTATTACTTAACTAAATATTTGCAACTTGTTCTTTTCGCTATTAATTGATTGAAAACACTTATGATATCTTTGAAAACCAATTTCATGTGTTAAAATTGTGTTTTGATATGTTTAATATTTCTCTTACAATCTTAGTCTATTAATTGATTGAAACACTTATGAATATCTTTGAAAAACAATTTCATGTGCTAAAATTGTGTTTTCATATATTTTTTACAATCTAAGGTCTATTAATTGATTCAAACACTTAAGATACCTTTGAAAAACCATTTCATGTGTTCAAATTGTATTTTGATATGTTTAATACTTCATTTACAATCTAAGGTCTATTAACTGATTGAAACACTTATGATAGATATCTTTAAAAAACAATTTCATGTGTTAAAATTGTGTTTTGATATGTTTGATACTTCTTTCATTTACAATCCAAGGTTTTATAACCTAGGAAACTATAAGAAAGTGAATGTTCTGTATAGTAATAGTTTAAAAGTATCTTAACTATCGAAAGCAAGCGTATTACTTAACTAAATGTTTGCAACTTGTTCTTTTCGCTATTAATTGATTGAAAACACTTATGATATCTTTGAAAACAAATTTCATTGTTAAAATTGTGTTTTGATATGTTTAATATTTCTTTTACAATCTTAGTCTATTAATTGATTGAAACACTTATGAATATCTTTGAAAAACAATTTCATGTGTTAAAATTGTGTTTTCAAATATTTTTTACAATCTAAGGTCTATTAATTGATTCAAACACTTATGATACCTTTGAAAAACCATTTCATGTGTTCAAATTGTATTTTGATATGTTTAATACTTCCTTTACAATGTAAGGTCTATCAACTTATTGAAACACTTATGATAGATATCTTTGAAAAACAATTTCATGTGTTAAAATTGTGTTTTGATATGTTTAATACTTCTTTCATTTACAATCCAAGGTTTTATAACCTAGGAAACTATAAGAAAGTGAATGTTCTGTATAATAATAGTTTAAAAGTATCTTAACTATCGAAAACAAGCGTATTGCTTAACTAAATGTTTGCAACTTGTTCTTTTCGCTATTAATTGATTGAAAACTCTTATGATATCTTTGAAAACCAATTTCATGTGTTAAAATTGTGTTTTAATATGTTTAATATTTCTTTTACAATCTTAGTCTATTAATTGATTGAAACACTTATGAATATCTTTGAAAAACAATTTCATGTGTTAAAATTGTGTTTTCATATATTTTTTACAATCTAAGGTCTATTAATTGATTCAAACACTTATGATACCTTTGAAAAATCATTTCATGTGTTCAAATTGTATTTTGATATGTTTAATACTTATTTTAGAATCTAAGGTATATTAACTGATTGAAACACTTCTGATAGATATCTTTGAAAAACAATTTCAAGTCTTAAAATTGTGTTTTGATATGTTTAATACTTCTTTCATTTACAATCCAAAGTTTTATAACCTAGGAAACTATAACAAAGTGAATGTTCTGTATAATAATAGTTTAAAAGTATCTTAACTATCGAAGAGAAGCGTATTACTTAACTAAATGTTTGCAAATTGTTCTTTTCGCTATTAATTGATTGAAAACACTTATGATATCTTTGAAAACCAATTTCATGTGTTAAAATTGTGTTTTTATATGTTTAATATTTCTTTTTCAAAATTAGTCTATTAATTGATTGAAACACTTATGAATATCTTTGAAAAAGAATTTCATGTGTTAAAATTGTGTTTTCATATATTTTTTACAATCTAAGGTCTATTAATTCATTCAAACATTTATGATACCTTTGAAAAACCATTTCATGTGTTCAAATTATATTTTGATATGTTTAATATTTCTCTTACAATCTAAGGTCTATTAACTGATTGAAACACTTATGATAGATATCTTTGAAAAACAATTCCGTGTGTTAAAATTGTGTTTTGATATGTTTAATACTTCTTTCATTTACAATCCAAGGTTTTATAACATAGGAAACTATAAGAAAGTGAATGTTCTGTATAATAATAGTTTAAAAGTATCTTAACTATCGAAAACAAGCGTATTACTTAACTAAATGTTTGCAACTTGTTCTCTTCGCTATTAATTGATTGAAAACAGTTATGATATCTTTGAAAACCAAATTCATGTGTTAAAATTGTGTTTTAATATGTTTAATATTTCTTTTACAATCTTAGTCTATTAATTGATTGAAACACTTATGAATATCTTTGAAAAACAATTTCATGTATTAAAATTATGTTTTCATATATTTTTTACAATCTAAGGTCTATTAATTGATTCAATAACTTATGATACCTTTGAAAAACCATTTCATGTGTTCAAATTGTATTTTGATATGTTTAATACTTCTTTTACAATCTAAGGTCTATTAACAGATTGAAACACTTATGAGAGATATCTTTGAAAAACAATTTCATGTGTTAAAAATGTGTTTTGATTTGTTTCATACTTCTTTCATTTACAATCCAAGGTTTTATAACTTAGGAAACTATAACAAAGTGAATGTTCTATATAATAATATTTTAAAAGTATCTTGACTATCGAAGAGAAAAGTATTACTTAACTAAATGTTTGCAACTTTTTCTTTTCGCTATTAATTGATTGAAAACACTTATGATATCTTTGAAAACCAATTTCATGTGTAAAAATTGTGTTTTGATATGTTTAATATTTCTTTTACAATCTTAGTCTATTAATTTATTGAAACACTTATGAATATCTTTGAAAAAAAAAATTTAATGTGTTAAAATTGTGTTTTCATATATTTTTTACAATCTAAGGTCTATTAATTGATGGAAACATTTATGATACCTTTGCAAAACCATTTCATGTGTTCAAATTGTATTTTGATATGTTTAATATTTCTTTTACAATGTAAGGTCTATTAACTGATTGAAACACTTATGATAGATATCTTTAAAAAACAATTCCATGTGTTAAAATTGTATTTTGATATGTTTAATACATATTTCATTTACAATCCAAGGTTTTATAACCTAGGAAATTATAACAAAGTGAATGTTCTGTATAATAATAGTTGAAAAGTATCTTAACTATCGAAGAGAAGCGTATTACTTAACTAAATGTTTTCAACTTGTTTTTTTCGCTATTAATTGATTGAAAACACTTATGATATCTTTGAAAACCAATTTCATGTGTTAAAATTGTGTTTTGATATGTTTAATATTTATTTTACAATCTTAGTCTATTAATTGATTGAAACACTTATTGATATGATTCCAATAGCACAATATGAATGATTCTTGACATTCTTAGGAATCAACTTGAGTTGGATATGAGGTAGGCACTTTTTTATAGAAATGGATCAAGGTTCTATGTTCAAGAACTCAGCAAGACTAGTACCAAAACCCAAACTCACATGGAAGATCCATGTATTGTCAAATTGAATCAAAAACATCAACTAGAAATGAAGAAGAAGCAAAGAGGATCGGTAAAAGCAAAAGGAACCGAAGCAAAACAGCAAAGGAACTAAAATACCGAACCGAAAATGCAAGAACACAAGCTAAGACATGAACATAAAAGGAGAAGGAAGGAAGGAGAAGAGAAAGCTCATGAAGATGGAGGAATTTGTTGGATGATCACGCCACTTAACAAGCGTATTACTTAACTAAATGTTTGCAACTTGTTCTTTTCGCTATTAATTGATTGAAAACACTTATGATATCTTTGAAAACCAATTTCATGTGTTATAATTTTGTTTTGATATGTTTAATATTTCTTTTACAATCTTAGTCTATTAAGTGATTGAAACATTTATGAATATCTTTGAAAAACAATTTCATGTGTTAAAATTGTGTTTTCATATAATTTTTACAATCTAACGTCTATTAATTGATTCAAACACTTATGATAATTTTGAAAAAACATTTCATGTGTTCAAATTGTATTTTGATATCTTTAATACTTCTTTTACAATGTAAGGTCTATTAACTGATTGAAACACTTATGATAGATATCTTTGAAAAAAAATTTAATTTCTTAAAATTGTGTTTTGATATGTTTAATACTTCTTACATTTACAATTGAAGGTTTTATAACCTAGGAAACTATAAGAAAGTGAATGTTCTGTATAATAATAGTTTAAAAGTATCTTAACTATCGAAAACAAGCGTATTACTTAACTAAATGTTTGCAACTTGTTCTTTTCACTATTAATTGATTGAAAACACTTATGATATCTTTGAAAACCAATTTCATGTGTTAAGATTGTGTTTTGATATGTTTAATATTTCTTTTACAATCTTAGTCTATTATAAGATTGAAACACTTATGAATATATTTGAAAAACAATTTCATGTGTTAAAATTGTGTTTTCATATCTTTTTTACAAACTAAGGTTTACTAATTGATTCAAACACTTATGATACCTTTGAAAAACCATTTCATGTGTTTAAATTGTATTTTGATATGTTTAATACTTCATTTACAATCTAAGGTCTATTAACTGATCGAAACACTTATGATAGATATCTTTGAAAAACAATTTCATGTGTTAAAATTGTGTTTTGATATGTTTAAAACTTCTTTCATTTACAATCTAAGGTTTTATAACCTAGGAAACTATAAGAAAGTGAATGTTCTGTATAATAATAGTTTAAAAGTATCTTAACTATCGAAAGCAAGCGTATTACTTAACTAAATGTTTGCAACTTGTTCTTTTCGCTATTAATTGATTGAAAACACTTATGATATCTTTGAAAATCAATTTCATGTGTTAAAATTGTGTTTTGATATGTTTAATATTTCTTTTACAATCTTAGTCTATTACTTGATTGAAACACTTATGAATATCTTTGAAAAACAATTTCATGTGTTAAAATTGTGTTTTCATATATATTTTACAATCTAAGGTCTATTAATTGATTCAAACACTTATGATACCTTTGAAAAACCATTTAATGTGTTCAAATTTTATTTTTATATGTTTAATACTTCTTTTACAATCTAAGGTCTATTAACTGATCGAAACACTTATGATAGATATCTTTGAAAAACAATTTCATGTGTTAAAATTGTGTTTTGATATGTTTAATATTTCTTTCATTTATAATCCAAGGTTTTATAACCTAGGAAATTATAAGAAAGTGAATGTTCCGTATAATAATAGTTTAAAAGTATCTTAACTATCGAAAACAAGCGTATTACTTAACTAAATGTTTGCAACTTGTTCTTTTCGCTATTAATTGATTGAAAACACTTATGATATCTTTGAAACCCAATTTCATGTGTTAAAATTGTGTTTTGATATGTTTAATATTTCTTTTACAATCTTAGTCTATTATATGATTGAAACACTTATGAATATCTTAGAAAAACAATTTCATGTGTTAAAATTGTGTTTTCATATATTTTTTACAAACTAAGGTTTATTAATTGATTCAAACACTGATGATAGCTTTGAAAAATCATTTCATGTGTTAAAATTGTGTTTTGATATGTTTAATACTTCTTTAATTTACAATCCAAGGTTTTATAACCTCGAAACTATAAGGAAGTGAATGTTCTGTATAATAATAGTTTAAAAGTATCTTAACTATCGAAAACAAGCGTATTACTTAACTAAATGTTTGCAACTTGTTTTTTTCGCTATTAATTGATTGAAAACACTTATGATATCTTTGAAAACCAATTTCATGTGTTAAAATTTTGGTTTGATATGTTTAATATTTCTTTTACAATCTTAGTCTATTAATTGATTGAAACACTTATGAATATCTTAGAAAAGCAATTTCATGTGTTAAAATTGTGTTTTCATATATTTTTTACAAACTAAGGTTTATTAATTGATTCAAACACTGATGATAGCTTTGAAAAATCATTTCATGTGTTAAAATTGTGTTTTGATATGTTTAATACTTCTTTAATTTACAATCCAAGGTTTTATAACCTCGAAACTATAAGGAAGTGAATGTTCTGTATAATAATAGTTTAAAAGTATCTTAACTATCGAAAACAAGCGTATTACTTAACTAAATGTTTGCAACTTGTTTTTTTCGCTATTAATTGATTGAAAACACTTATGATATCTTTGAAAACCAATTTCATGTGTTAAAATTTTGGTTTGATATGTTTAATATTTCTTTTACAATCTTAGTCTATTAATTGATTGAAACACTTATAAATATCTTTGAATAACAATTTCATGTGTTAAAATTGTGTCTTCATATATTTTTTACAATCAAAGTTTATTAATTCATTCAAACACTTATGATACCTTTGAAAAACCATTTCATGTGTTCAAATTATATTTTAATATCTTTAATACTTCTTTTACAATCTAAGGTCTATTAACTGATTGAAACTCTTATGATAGATATCTTTGAAAAACAATTTCATGTGTTAAAATTGTGTTTTGATATGTTTAATACTTCTTTCATTTACAATCCAAGGTTTTATAACTTAGGAAACTATAAGAAAGTGAATGTTCTGTATAATAATAGTTTAAAAATATCTTAACTATCGAAAACAAACGTATTACTTAACTAAATGTTTGCAACTTGTTCTTTTCGCTATTAATTGATTGAAAACGCTTAGCATATCTTTGAAAACCAATTTCATGTGTTAAAATTGTGTTTTGATATGTTTAATATTTCTTTTACAATCTTAGTCTATTAATTGATTGAAACACTTATGAATATCTTTGAAAAACAATTTCATGTGTTAAAATTGTGTTTTCATATAATTTTTACAATCTAAGGTCTATTAATTGATTCAAACACTTATGATACCTTGGAAAAACCATTTCATGTGTTCAAATTGTATTTTGATATCTTTAATACTTCTTTTACAATCTAATGTCTATTAACTGATTGAAACACTTATGATAAATATCTTTGAAAAACAATTTCATGTGTTAAAATTGTGTTTTGATATGTTTAATACTTCTTTCATTTACAATCCAAGGTTTTATAATCTAGGAAACTTTAAGAAAGTGAATGTTCTGTATAATAATAGTTTAAAAGTATCTTAAGTATCGAAAACAAGCGTATTACTTAACTAAATGTTTGCAACTTGTTTTTTTCGCTATTAATTGATTGAAAACACTTATGATATCTTTGAAAACCAATTTCATGTGTTAAAATTATGTTTTGATATGTTTTATATGTCTTTTACAATATAAGGTCTATTAATTGATTGAAACACTTATGAATATATTTGAAAAACAATTTCATGTGTTAAAATTGTGTTTTCATATATTTTTTACAATCTAAGGTCTATTAATTGATTCAAACACTTATGATACCTTTGAAAAACCATTTCATGTGTTCAAATTGTATTTTGATATGTTTAATACTTCTTTTACAAACTAAGATCAATTAATTGATTGACACACATATTTCATGTGTTTTGAAAACCAATTTCATGTGTTAAAATTCTGCTTTGATATGTTCAATATTTGTTTTACAATCTGAGCCTATTCATTGATTGAAACACTTATGAATATCTTTGAAAAACAATTTCATGCGTTAAAATTGTGTTTTCATATATTTTTTACAATTTAAGGTCTATTAATTGATTCAATCACTTATGATACCTTTGAAAAAGCATTTCATGTGTTTACATTGTATTTTGATATGTTTAATACATCTTTTACAATCTAAGGTCTATTAACTGATTGAAACATTTATGATAGATATCTTTGAAAAACAATTTCATGTGTGAAAATTGTGTTTTGATATGTTTAATACTTCTTTCATTTACAATCCAAGGTTTTATAACCTAGGAAACTATAAAAAAGTGAATGTTCTGTATAATAATAGTTTAAAAGTATCTTAACTATCGAAAACAAGCGTATCACTTCTTGTTCTTTTCGCTATTAATTGATTGAAAACACTTATGATATCTTTGAAAACCAATTTCATGTGTTAAAATTGTGTTTTGATATGTTTAATATTTCTTTTACAATCTTAATCTATTAATTGATTGAAACACTTATGAATATCTTTTAAAAACAACTTCATGTGTTAAAATATTGTTTTCATATATTTTTTACAATATAAGGTCTATTAATTGATTCAAACACTTATGATACCTTTGAAAAACCATTTCATGTGTTCAAATTGTATTTTGATATGTTTAATACTTCTTTTACAATCTAAGGTCTATAAACTGATTGAAACACTTATGATAGATATCTTTGAGAAACAATTTCATGTGTTAAAATTGTGTTTTGATATGTTTAATACTTCTTTCATTTACAATCCAAGGTTTTATAACCTAGGAAACTATAAGAAAGTGAATGTTCTGTATAATAATATGTACCGCCCTGGTAGTCGGAAGTGATGACGTCACATCAAGCTATTGTATAGGCGTATTGATGAGACTCCAGGTTGGCAGAAGGGAAGGAGGTCGGGAGGCTCGTGTAGTCGCCAGTTATTGGCGTGCTCCGATCTCCGATGTCCAGTTATTAAGTTGGCGTGCTCCGATCTCCAGTTATTAAGTTGAAGATGAAGTCGCCAAATGTAAACCCAGGCGACCAAGTGATTAGAGATCGCCGGAGCAAGCACATCGCCGATGATGAAGGTGGGGCAGATTATGAAGGCGGCCGGCGAGACCACAGGGAAGGTGTACGAAGGCACCCTAACTCGCCAATCCCTATAGAGATCGCGCTCCAAGTTAGCTATGCATTGAGCAATATCATGCATAAGTAACTTAGCCAAAGGAGAGTCAGAAGCAGCGACCAAGTCAAGGAGGCTCCAGATGATGGCACGTGTACAGCTGGATGCGAGCCACGTGTCCAGATGTGTAACTGCCAGGAGAGAGAAAGTGACCAGGTATATAAGGGTTTCCCAACGAACTTCTGAGGTACGCACGTTCAGATTGTCTTCTTTACGAGTTCTTGAGTATACTGAGTAAGAGAGAACTGGTTCACGGTTCCTTGAGAGAGTTCTTGAGTGTTGCTCTTAGTATTTGGTGATTCGGTCACTGACTTGGGCGTTGGAGTGCGATCGGCCGCAGCGGCGCCGCTCTGTTCTTTTGCAGGTTCTTGAGGTGGATCGTGACGAAGGACGGAGGTTGACGCGGGGCACACGTCGATCCAAGTTTGACGAGGCAAGCTCCAACGTTTTGGTCAACAGGCAGGATCCTCAGGCGCCCACCGTGGGGCCGTGTAAAACCTGTTCCCATCCACAGCGAGAGTTCTTGGAGGTTTTCGCAGTTTTCTGTGTGGTTGTGTGCTGGTGCAACCATTGTTCGCTGTTCATCTAGTTTTCGTTCGGTGATTTCGCGTTTCTACCGTTCGTTCGGGTTTTTGTTCGGTGAAGTGAAGTTTTCTGCTGCTTACGCGAGATTTGTTCGGTGAAGATTTGAGTTCTTTCGCTTGTTTGATTTTTCGAGGAAGAAGCGGTGGTTTCTGGTGGAGTCGCAGGTTTCTGTGGAGGTTCGCTGTGTTCTTGAGGTTCCTTGCGCAGTTTCGCGAATTTTTGACCGAGTGATCGCTGAATCGATCGTCGCTGAAGGAAGTGTTGTTCATTGCACTCTGTGATTCGTCAAGTTTCATGAGAAAAATGAGAAGCAACCGTTCAAGTCCAGTTGCGCCCGTTGCTGCTGAAGGCGCAGATGGTGGAGATTATGCGTTCGTTGCAGGCGAATGTGGAAGCCTCGCGCATAGAACAGGCGAGAATGCATGAGGACCTGGTCGCCTCTCGGGCCAGGAATGATGAGCTTAGCAAATTGACTGAGGAGCTGCGTCAAGCTCTTCAGGAGCAGCGAGGGCGTCCTATTGCTAAAGAGGTCGCGCCGTCAACGCCGCCTCGTGTTTTTCCTATGCCTTTCGCTCAGGCGATTACTGACACGCCCATTCCTGCGAGTGTGGTACCTGTTAAGGCTGTTTTTACCGGCGTGGAGGATCCTGAGGCTCATCTCACCACGTTCCATACGCAGATGATGCTGTCGGGAGGGTCAGATGCCGTGTACTGCAAGATGTTTGTGAGCACACTCCAGGGAACGGCGCTGGAATGGTTTGTGAGCCTGCCTACCGGTCACATAACCAACTTCCAACAGTTCTCTAAGATTTTCGTCGAGCAGTACATTGTGAATAAGGCACCGCCCAGGGTGTCTTATGATTTGTTTGATATAAGGCAGTATCAGGGAGAGTCCCTCAGGGACTACCTGAATCGCTTTGGGGAGCAGATGGTCAGATCGCCGGCCAAAGATGAAGAAATATTGGTCTACGCATTTAAGAAGGGCGTGCTGCCGGGACCATTCTGCGAGGCATTGATCAGGGCTCACCCTGCCACGTTTGCTGAGGTCAGGCGACTTGCGGTGGCCCACATCGCCGATGAGAGTGAAGTCGCCGAGAAGAGGGGAAGCGTGGCTCCCGCTAGGCCACGCGCCCAGACCAGGATCTAGCCACAGAGGGTGCTGGAGACAGCGGCGGCCAGGAGGGATTAGAGGACTCGCCATCCTTATGATCCAAGGAAGAACAAGGGCAGGGGCCAAGGACGCCCGCAACCAGCACGCCGGGAGTACAAGTTTGTTATGGGACTGGCGGACCTGATCACCATTCCCAACATATCTGCTAGGTTGAAAGCGCCCGAGAAGGTGGGCGACAAGGTGCTGGGACCAAAGCCAGACGCCTGGTGTGAGTTTCACCAAGGCTTTGGCCACACCTTAGACTCATGTTTAGCTTTGGGATACCAGCTCGACGATTTGGTCAAGAGCGGGTTCCTGAATGATTATCTGCTGGATAGAAGGACGGGGGGCGCGTCGAGCTCCCAACCAGCAGGTGGAGAGGCTCAGCAGCACGAGATGCCCACACGGGGAAATCCACACCATTGCAGGGGGTTTCTCATGGGGTGGATGCACCGCATCACAGAGGAAGAGGTACGCGAGGTCTGTGATGACGGTGGATATGTTTGAAGACCACTCGCCAGAAGTGGACATTACATTCATCAAGCAAGATCTTCGGGACATTGTGCCTCATGACAACGATCCCATAGTCATCTCGTTGATCACGGCAGGAAGAAAGGTCCACAGGGTTCTGGTGGACCAAGGAAGCTCGGCAGACGTGATGTTCTGGTCGACTTTAACACAGTTGGAGCTACCCCTTGACCAGCTGAGGCCCTATGGAGGGTGTTTGTACGGTTTCGCTGGTGACCAGGTGGAGGTCAGGGGGTACATAGAATTGAGGACTACGTTTACAGATGAGGCGGATTCGAGAACGGAGAAAATCAAATACCTTGTTGTAAACGCTCCTTCAGCATACAACATCCTGTTGGGAAGACCCACGCTCAACAGGATAGGCGCTATACCGTCGACCCGGCACATGAAGGTGAAGTTGCCGTCTATGGAGGGGGTGGTGATCACCATCAAATCCGATCAGAAAGAAGCGAAGAAGTGCTATGAGAATAGCCTGAAAAACAAGAGATCGGTGAGTTACGTGACAACCACCCCGCCTCCTGGTGTGAAGCCCAGATCGACGGCAATAGAAGAGACCGCCGGAAGAGACGTGGAGATGGTGGATGCTGAGCTGGGGGAAGGGAACGCTGGTCTAGAGGAAGAAGAGGCGAGGAATCGCCCTGAGGAAGCGAGAGAGCTGGGAATCGCCAGGGCGGTGATCGCTAGAGAGACCAGGCCAAAACCCGTCGAGCAGTGGCTCGAGAGAGAGATCGGGGGAAAGATCTTCAAGCTGGGAAGATCCCTGGAGGTTGAGCTCCAGGACCAGATCGCCAAGGTGATAGAGCGGCATCTGGATGCGTTTGCATGGTCCGCTTCGGACATGCCTGGGATCGATCCCGACTTCTTGTGCCATCATCTGGCGATGGAGAACTTGGTGAGACCAGTGCGACAAAGGAGAAGAAAGTTCAACGAGGAGAGGAGGCAGGCGATTAGAGACGAAACCCAGAAGCTCCTCGCTGCAGGCCATATCAGGGAAGTCCAGTACCCTGAATGGCTGGCAAATGTCGTACTAGTGAAGAAGAGTAATGGGAAATGGCGCATGTGCGTCGATTTCACTGATCTGAATAAGGCTTGTCCAAAGGATTCATATCCTTTACCAAGCATAGACGCCCTGGTGGATAGTGCTGCAGGGTGTAAGTTGTTGAGCTTCCTGGATGCCTTCTCGGGGTATAACCAGATCAAGATGCATCCCATGGATGAAGAGAAGACTGCCTTCATGACCGAGAGATCGTGCTACTGCTACAAGGTGATGCCGTTTGGGCTGAAGAACGCGGGGGCCACGTACTAGAGGTTGATGGATCGAGTACTTGCACCGATGCTGGGAAGGAATGTGCAAGCGTACGTGGATGACATGGTCGTGACCTCGCCAGAAAAAAGCAAGCACGTTGCAGACTTGGAGGAATTGTTCACGACGATCGCCAAGTTCAAGTTGAAGCTGAATCCAGAGAAATGCATCTTTGGCGTGGAGGCTGGAAAGTTCCTGGGATTTCTCTTAACTGAAAGAGGGATAGAGGCCAACCCGGACAAGTGTGCCGCCATCTTGGCGATGAGGAGCCCGGCCACTGTGAAGGAAGTACAACAGCTCACAGGTCGGATGGCCGCCCTATCTCGCTTCGTGTCAGCTAGCGGAGAGAAGGGTCATCCCTATTTTCAGTGCTTAAGGCGGAATAACAAGTTTGCCTGGACGAAGGAGTGTGAGGAAGCCTTCGTCAAGCTGAAGGAGTATCTGGCGAGCCTGCCGGTTTTGTGCAAACCGCTGGTGGGAACCCCTCTCAGGTTGTATTTTGCTGTAAGTGAGAGGGCGGTGAGTGCGGTGCTCGCCCAGGATCAAGATCAGGCTCAAAAGCCTATTTATTTTGTTAGTAAGGTGCTGCAGGGCCCAGAAACGAGATATCAGGCCCTGGAGAAGGCTGCGCTGGCTGTGGTATTTTCGGCGAGGAGGTTGCGCCACTATTTCCATAGCTTCACGATACTGGTGATGACTGACCTGCCCATCCAGAAGGTCTTGAAGAAACCTGACGTTGCGGGAAGGATGGTGAAGTGGGCAGTGGAGCTGTCAGAGTTTGACATTAAATATGAACCCCGAGGTCCGATTAAGGGGCAGATCTTCGCAGATTTCGTGGTCGAGCTCTCATCTGAGGCGACACGAGTTGAAGGGGACGACTTTCGTTGGGTGCTCTCAGTGGATGGATCGTCGAACCAGCAGTGTAGCGGTGCTGGAGTCATCTTGGAGGGACCAAACGACGTGCTGATCGAACAATCCTTGAGGTTTGCCTTCAAGGCCAGCAACAATCAAGCAGAGTATGAGGCGCTGATCGCCAGAATTTTGCTGGCCAAAGAGATGGGAGCTAGGGTGCTGATGGCAAAGAGTGACTCGCTGCTAGTCACGGGGCAAGTAACAGGCGAGTTCCAGGCCAAAGATCCACAAATGGCGGCTTACCTGGAGTATGTGCAGGAATTGAAGAGTTCCTTTGCCTCCTTTGAAGTGGTGCATGTGCCCAGAGAGCAGAATGCCCGAGCTGACTTGCTAGCTAAGCTCGCCAGTTCAGGCAAGGGGGGTAGGCAGAGGACGGTGATTCAAGAAACTCTGAAGACGTCGAGGGCATTTGTAGCAGATCACCTGGTTCTTCAGATAAGCAAGTCGACGGAAAAAGCGGCGAGGAGTCACAGATCTTTGACTCAAGAGACCTTGAGGTCGCCAAGAATAAGAGCATGTCTGGGAGAGAAGGTGAACATGACGCAGGTCTGCGCTACCCATGAGCCAGACACCTGGATAACACAGTACAAGCGGTGCCTGGCAGATGGCCTTCTCCCGCTGGATCCCACAGAGGCTAGGAAGATAAAGAAGAATTCTAGCAAGTTCACGTTGATTGATGGCGAGTTGTACAGGTTTGGGTTCACTCACCCACTCCTGGAATGTGTGCATGGTGAGAAATGTACGAGAATTATGGCAGAGCTCCATGAAGGGATATGCGGAAGCCACGTCGGGGGTCGAGCTCTGGCCGCAAGGACTCTCCGTGCAGGTTACTATTGGCCAACGATGAGAGAAGATTGCAAGAAGTATGCGCAGTGTTGCAAACAATGCCAACAACACGCCGATTGGCACAAGGCACCTCCCGAGGAGTTGAAGTCGATCTATAGCCCTTGGCCGTTTCATACATGGGGAATCGACATCCTGGGACCATTCCCGCTGGCGATCAGGCAGATGAAGTACTTGGTGGTGGCGATTGAATATTTCACCAAGTGGATCAAAGCAGAACCGGTAGCCCAGATCACCGCACACAAGATCGAAGGCTTCTCGTGGAAGAACATTGTGTGCCGGTTTGGTGTGCCCAAGCGCCTGGTGTCGGACAATGGGACTCAGTTTGCAAGTCACCTGTTGAAGAAGCTGTGCAAAGGGGTGGGAATTCAACAAGTGTTTGCATCCGTCGAGCACCCTCAGACGAATGGCCAAGTAGAGTCAGCCAACCGGGTGTTGCTGAGAGGTTTGAAGAGAAGGCTAGAAAAAGCCAAAGGAAGCTGGGCTGAGGAGGTACCCCGTATAGTTTGGGCGTACCACACCACCGAGCAGTCAGGAACCCATGAGACCCCGTTCAGTTTGGTCTATGGGTGCGACGCAATGATTCCAGTGGAGATCCAGGAGAGCTCGTCGAGATTCCAGAACTTCGTGGAGGAAGACTCGAATGAAGAGAGAAGGTTGAACCTGGATCTACTGGATGAGGTCAGGGAAGAGGCGAGATTAAAAGCTGAGGCGGTGAAGAGAAGGATTGAACGAAGATATAACTCGAAGGTGATGCCGAGACAGTTCAGAGAGGGCGACTTGGTGATGAGGAAAGCCCACCAGTACGAGATGGAAAATAAGCTGTCGCCCAAGTGGACGGGACCGTTCAGAATAACCGAGGCGCTCGGGAACGGCGCCTACCGCTTAGAGACATTGGAAGGAGGGGCGATTCCTCGCACTCGGAACGCCACGCACCTCAAGTTATATTACAGTTAAAACATTTGTAAGTAAAGACAAAAACGAAGTTATATTACGATGTTTCTGTTAAAACAGTTTGAAGGGGGCACTCTTTTCCCTAAGGAGGGTGTTTAATGAGGCCACCCAATAAAGAAGAGTTTTCGAAGTTTGAAGTGTTTTAGATTGCATGCTTGTTGTTTTCAGAAAGCTTTGAAGAAAGACCTTGTCACTTATATGTGATTTAAGGCAAGTAAAGATATATTGCATGCTTTCTAAAAGGTTTTAAGTCCTCATCGTCTTTCGGCGATCGGAGGCACCAGTTAAAAGACCTCAACGCCCTCGCGCGTTCTGAGGCGAGATAAAGACCTCCTCGCCGTCGAGCGAGTGCAGGCGAGGAAGAGTGAGAAAGTCCTCAGTGTTTCTGGGGGCGAGAAGATGTAACCCCTGGGGCAATGTAGAGGCACCAGTGAAAAAGTCCTCAGTGTTTCTGGGGGAGAGGAGATGTAACCCCTGGGGCAATGTAGAGGCACGAGTTAAAGACCTTCTCGCCTATGAGCGAGTTCAGGCGAGTTAAAGACCTTCTCGTCGATGAGCGAGTTCAGGCGAGTTAAAGACCTTCTCGCCGATGAGCGAGTTCAGGCAAGATAAAATCCTTCTCGTCTCGAACGAGTTCAGGTATGGTGTAAAGGGTGGAAGAAGTTTGGAGGGTGGCTAAGGTAGGTTCGAAGAGAACACCTAGCCACCCGGTCTCTTGTTCTGAAGCTCAAGGAGGTAGAGAAGGATCCGAAAGGCGCCTCTACCCCCAGATGAAGGAACAATGGCCAAGTTATGAAGGCAGGAAGAAGCTGACATTGCCAAGAGTCTTTGGCGACCAGGAAAAGTTCAAGCAATGGCGAGAAAGTCAAAGACCCGTTTTGATGAAGCAGATCGGGTGAGCGGTGTCTTAAGCCATTAGTTGAGTTGAAGTTTGTTATTTGAAGAGCGATTTTACGCTAAGGTTCATTGCCTTGAGATTACAAGTTGTTAGAGTGATTGTTATTCGAAAGACGGTGGTTCGAAGCAGCTAAGTATATGATCGCGCTTGCGAAATTACTAAGTTAATTTCTTCGAAGTAGATTGTGCGAGGAAAGTTAAAGCAGCCAAAGAAGTTGCTAAAAGAAATACAAGGACTTTATCATTAAAGTAAATATCAGTTCCAGGCACATGTACAGAAAAATAGAAAGTTCATTACAATCATATGTAAGGAGAAAGCATAAAGGTAGTGGATGGAGGGAATCAATCAGTCTTCAGCAGGAACAACCTTCCCATCCACCACCTCGTTGTTGAGGGACACCATGGTAAGATCTAGATCGGGGAACAGGCAGGCGAACTGTTCCCGGGCGGCCTCGAATCCAGCAGCAAGAATCTGAGCAGAGCTCAAGTCAAGTTCTTCGATCTGCTTCTTCAGCCCCTCGTTCTGCTGCTTCAGCTCTTCAGCTTGCTTCTTGAGTTCTTCAATGGTTTTCTGAGCTTGAAGAAGGTCTTCAGCAACCCTCTTGGATTCCGCCTGCACCTGGCCCAGTTCAGCGGCGATCTTTCCATTTTCTTTGTTGGCTACAGCAAGCTTGGCCATGGTGTCGTCTCTTTCTTTTTCCACCGTCCCCAGGAAGACCTCCTGATCGGCTGACCTTTGTTCGAGCTTCTTTACCTTGGCGGCATCAGCTTTGATCAAGGCCTCCATGTCAGCCACTTTGACGCGATAAGGCACTAGCTTGCTCTCCAGCTCAATCTTCTCTTGAGCCAAGAGCTGCACCTTATGGCGGAGATCGGTGGCCTCCTTGCGCGCCACCCGGAGCTCGGTGCTCATGGCATCTTCTACTCGGGAGTGTTCAATCTCGGCGAGTGTCAGATTGCAGGATAACTTCTCCGCCTCAATCCTTATAGTGCTGTTCTCAGTTCGAAGGGCGAAGAGGTCATCCTGGAGCTTCCTGGTGGAACTCTCCACAGCTTTAGAGATGATGGAGGGGAAATCCTCCGCCATCATCTTCAGTTTTGCTGAAAAGGGCTCCCATACCCTTTTAACCTCAAGAGAGAGGTTTGCTGGTGGAGGCACCGGGGGGGCTTGTTGTTGGTTTTCGCCGCCACCTTCTTGAGTTGGGTGTTCAGTAAGCGCTTCTTGGCGTGGTGGTGACGTCGGGGATTCAGTGATGAGGATTGGAGAATTGTGGGCACCCACATCCCCGATTGGTGCAACGTTTGCGGTTGAGGCATTTGAAGGAGGACCCCCTCCAGCTGATACATAAGGCGTGGAGGCGCTCGGGGGGTCCTCCATGAAGTTAGGCTCGACGGCCTCAACCACAGGGGGCGCAGACGCCAATGGAATCGCTTGGACTGGCGAGGCGGGAGCTGGTGGAGGAAGCAATGTTGGAGGCGGAGCGGGTGTGGATGGCGGTGTTGATGTTGGAAGAGGGGGCGGAGCAGATGGTGAAGAGGGCGCCACCCTCTTCCTCTTGGTGACAAGGCCATTTTCCGTCGCCTCATCATCTTCTTCTTCTTCCTCATGGACTACTTGGGGGCTTTCCTCTTTGGTTTCCTGAGGATAAGCTTTTTGCGTTGCTTGGCAGGTTGGGCCTCGGGAGGAGTTGGGCCTCTGGGTGGCGATCTGCCCTGCGCAGCGGCGATCTCCACCAATGAGTTTGGCACGGTCTGGGAACCCGATGCCAACCCGTGGGTTCGGGCGAGCGCCCTCAGCTCAGCAAGTTTGCCCTGGCCCAACATACGATCTGCATAAAGCAAAGATGCATGGGATAGCTCAGAGAGAAGAATAAATGCATAAGTCAGTATGCAGCAGAAAGCAGATCAGTGGTGCAGAAAATAAAACCAAAGTCTTGTGCACAACGCACAAGACGCCCAGAAACAGTTAACAGAGATAATGCCAAAGTAAAGACTTAAACGTTGAAGTGAGTTCTAACCTATGCGAACTTCGAGTTGATCTTCGAAGAACTCGTAGGAGATGAGTGTGGTAGTGAGGAAGGTAATGTTGGCATCTGCCATACTCTTCCAGAAGAAGCATAGGTCTTTGTCCAAGGCACCCATGCTATCAGGACTTCTTGGCCTACTGAAGCTGCCTTTGGACTCTTTGTTCCCCTTGTTTACCCAATACAAGGGGAAACCATCGAGCAGAGAAGCGTCCTTGTCATTGGGGCGCACCTGGACGAACTTTCCCTTCCAATCTTTGTAGGATTGCTGGAAGATAGAGAGGATCGACCTCCCAGCAATCCCGTTCAAGCTCACCCACAGGCGATCTCCTGGGTGCTTGGCTTCAAAAAGAAAGAGGAAGACGTCCACTGATGCTGGCAGCCCCAGGTGGTCGCACATAATTTGGAAGGCTCGCACGAACGCCCAGCTGTTGGGATGGAGCTGGGCGGCGGCGATGTCGAGCTCGGTAAGTAGCTCTCTTTCGAAACGAGTGAAGGGAAACCTAAGTTTCACCTTCTTGAACAGAGTGGTGTATATGAGGCAGAACAACCCGCCGGTGTTCCCCTTGTCGTCAACGCACACCGGCAAGTCGGGAGAGCAAGGTAGCACCATCATCTTCTCGTCGTGCTCCTTGTGGAATGATAGGTGAGGCTCGTCCCCTTTCTTTAAACGAAGAACTGCCCCAGCAGAGTTTATAGAAGATGTTTCCTTCAACAAAGTCGAGGTGGCCCATGGGTACAGTTTTTTGAAGTCTGGGGAAGGAACAGAGGCTCCTCCGGCGACAGGGGGAGTGGCCTGAGCCAGGTTAGAGCGAGAGGGTGCAGGCCTCTCAGCCTGAGAAGAAGAAGCACCAGGTGCTCGCGGTTGGTCGTGTGCTTGAGACGAAGGGTTTCGAGACGAGGGAGGAGGATTTGGGGTAATCTTTGAGCGAGCCATCTGCAAAGGAAGAAGAAAAGAAAAGGTGATCAGGGTTCGCAGAGGCTGACTCGATCGTGGAAGAAGGGTGAAAAACGAACGAACGAAGGTTCGTTGTAACGAAGACAAAGCCCTAAGTTACGAGAAAGGAGAAATGGAAAAAACAACCCACAACGTATGCACCAGACAGTTAAAGGATGATGCGAATCGGTTAAAATGCAGGAAAAACCAGCAGAAGAAGTAAAGGAAGTACCTTTTTATGATCGGACGAACGATGAAGGAGGTTGATGATTCTGGAGGTTGAAGAACGTCGAGAGCTTTTGCAGAAGAAAGTTGAAGCGTTTGAGAATACGAAGAAAGTGATGGAACAGTGGAGCGAAAAGGGTTTAAGGGTTTTTCTAAATGGGTTTGGGAAGCGCAAACGGCAATTGAAGGTAACCGTTGATGAAGCCACGTGTCGAGCGATGGGAGGAGTGTTTGGTGGAGCGTCAGGAAAGCAGAAAGTACAACCGCTTGCAATTCTGCGCAAGCGCCACGTAGATCGGTGTTGACGTGACTCCTTTAGTCTTTTCGCTGGACAAGTCTTCGCTTAAGACTGAGGGGCTTGTGTACCGCCCTGGTAGTCGGAAGTGATGACGTGGCATCAAGCTATTGTATAGGCGTGTTGATGAGACGCCAGGTTGGCAGAAGGGAAGGAGGTCGGGAGGCTCGTGTAGTCGCCAGTTATTGGCGTGCTCCGATCTCCGATCTCCAGTTATTAAGTTGAAGATGAAGTCGCCAGATGTAAACCCAGGCGACCAAGTGATTAGAGATCGCCGGAGCAAGCACATCGCCGAAGATGAAGGTGGTGCAGATTATGAAGGCGGTCGGCGAGACCACAGGGAAGGTATACGAAGGCACCCTAACTCGCCAATCCCAGTAGAGATCACGCTCCAAGTTAGCTATGCACTGAGCAGTATCATGCATAAGTAACTTAGCCAAAGGAGAGTCAGAAGCAGCGCCCAAGTCAAGGAGGCTCCAGATGATGGCACGTGTACAGCTGGATGCGAGCCACGTGTCCAGATGTGTAACTGCCAGGAGAGAGAAAGTGACCAGGTATATAAGGGTTTCCCAACGAACTTCTGAGGTACGCACGTTCAGATTGTCTTCTTTATGAGTTCTTGAGTATACTGAGTAAGAGAGAACTGGTTCACGGTTCCTTGAGAGAGTTCTTGAGTGTTGCTCTTAGTATTTGGTGATTCGGTCACTGACTTGGGCGTTGGAGTGCGATCGGCCGCAGCGGAGCTGCTCTGTTCTTTTGCAGGTTCTTGAGGTGGATCGTGACGAAGGACGGAGGTTGACGCGGGGCACACGTCGATCCAAGTTTGACGAGGCAAGCTCCAATGTTTTGGTCAACAGGCAGGATCATAATAGTTTAAAAGTATCTTAACTATCGAAAACAAGCGTATTACTTAACTAAATGTTTGCAACTTGTTCTTTTCGCTATTAACTGATTGAAAACCAGTTTCATGTATTAAAATTGTGTTTTGATATGTTTAATATTTCTTTTCCAATCTTAGTCTATTAATTGATTGAAACACTTATGAATATCTTTTAAAAACAATTTCATGTGTTAAAATTGTGTTTTCATATATTTTTTACAATCTAAGGTCTATTAATTGATTGAAACACTTATGATACCTTTGAAAAACCATTTCATGTGTTCAAATTGTATTTTGATATGTTTAATACTTCTTTTACAATCTAAGGTCTATAAACTGATTGAAACACTTATAATAGATATCTTTGAAAAACAATTTCATGTGTTAAAATTGTGTTTTGATATGTTTAATACTTCTTTCATTTACAATCCAAAGTTTTATAACCTAGGAAACTATAACAAAGTGAATGTTCTGTATAATAATTTTTAAAAGTATCTTAACTATCGAAGAGAAGCGTATTACTTAACTATATGTTTGCAACTTTTTCTTTTCGCTATTAATTGATTGAAAACACTTATGATATCTTTGAAAAACAATTTCATGTGTTAAAGTTGTGTTTTGATATGTTTAATATTTCTTTTACAATCTTAGTCTATTAATTGATTGAAACACTTATGAATATCTTTTAAAAACAATTTCATGTGTTAAAATTGTGTTTTCATATATTTTTTTCAATGTAAGGTCTATTAATTGATTCAAACACTTATGATACCTTTGAAAAACCATTAAATGTGTTCAAATTGTATTTTGATATGTTTAATTTTTCTTTTACAATCTAAGGTCTATTAACTGATTGAAACACTTATGATAGATATCTTTGAAAAACAATTCCATGTGTTAAAATTGTATTTTGATATGTTTAATACTTTTTTCATTTACAATGCAAGGTTTTATAACCTAGGAAACTATCAGAAAGTGAATGTTCTGTATAATAATAGTTTAAAAGTATCTTAACTATCGAAAACAAGCGTATTACTTAACTAAATGTTTGAAACTTGTTCTTTTCACTATTAATTGATTGAAAACACTTATGATATCTTTGAAAACCAATTTCATGTGTTAAAATTGTGTTTTGATATCTTTAATATTTCTTTTACAATCTTAGTCTATTAATTGATTGAAACACTTATGAATATCTTTGAAAAACAATTTCATGTGTTAAAATTGTGTTTTCATATATTTTTTACAATCTAAGGTCTATTAATTGATTTAAAAACTTATGATACCTTTGAAAAACCATTTCATGTGTTCAAATTGTATTGTGATATGTTTAATACATCTTTCACAATCTAAGTTCTATTAACTGATTGAAACACTTATGATAGATATCTTTGAAAAACAATTTGATGTGTTAAAATTGTATTTTGATATGTTTAATACTTCTTTTACAATCTAAGGTCTATAAACTGATTGAAACACTTATAATAGATATCTTTGAAAAACAATTTCATGTGTTAAAATTGTGTTTTGATATGTTTAATACTTCTTTCATTTACAATTCAAGGTTTTATAACCTAGGAAACTATAAGAAAGTGAATGTTCTGTATAATAATAGTTTAACTATCGAAAACAAGCGTATTACTTAACTAAATGTTTGAAACTTGTTCTTTTCACTATTAATTGATTGAAAACACTTATGATATCTTTGAAAACAAATTTCATGTGTTAAAATTTTGTTTTGATATGTTTAGTGTTTCTTTTACAATCTTAGTCTATTAATTGATTGAAACACTTATGAATATCTTTGAAAAACAATTTCATGTGTTAAAATTGTGTTTTCACATACTTTTTTACAATCTAAGGTCTATTAATTGATTCAAACACTTATGATACCTTTGAAAAACCATTTCATGTGTTCAAATTGTATTTTGATATGTTTAATACTTCTTTTACAATCTAAGGTCTATTAACTGATTGAAACACTTATGATAGATATCTTTGAAAAACAATTTCATGTGTTAAAAATGTGTTTTTATATGTTTAATACTTCTTTCATTTACAGTTCATGGTTTTATAACCTAGGAAGCTATCAGAAAGTGAATGTTCTGTATAATAATAGTTTAAAAGTATCTTAACTATCGAAAACAAGCGTATGACTTAACTAAATGTTTGAAACTTGTTCTTTTCACTATTAATTGATTGAAAACACTTATGATATCTTTGAAAACCAATTTCATGTGTTAAAATTGTGTTTTGATATCTTTAATATTTCTTTTACAATCTTAGTCTATTAATTGATTGAAACACTTATGAATATCTTTGAAAAACAATTTCATGTGTTAAAATTGTGTTTTCATATATTTTTTACAATCTAAGGTCTATTAATTGATTTAAAAACTTATGATACCTTTGAAAAACCATTTCATGTGTTCAAATTGTATTGTGATATGTTTAATACATCTTTCACAATCTAAGTTCTATTAACTGATTGAAACACTTATGATAGATATCTTTGAAAAACAATTTGATGTGTTAAAATTGTATTTTGATATGTTTAATACTTCTTTTACAATCTAAGGTCTATAAACTGATTGAAACACTTATAATAGATATCTTTGAAAAACAATTTCATGTGTTAAAATTGTGTTTTGATATGTTTAATACTTCTTTCATTTACAATTCAAGGTTTTATAACCTAGGAAACTATAAGAAAGTGAATGTTCTATATAATAATAGTTTAACTATCGAAAACAAGCGTATTACTTAACTAAATGTTTGAAACTTGTTCTTTTCACTATTAATTGATTGAAAACACCTATGATATCTTTGAAAACCAATTTCATGTGTTAAAATTGGGTATTGATATGTTTAGTATTTCTTTTACAATCTTAGTCTATTAATTGATTGAAACACTTATGAATATCTTTGAAAAAAAATTTCATGTGTTAAAATTGTGTTTTCACATATTTTTTACAATCTAAGGTCTATTAATTGATTCAAACACTTATGATACCTTTGAAAAACCATTTCATGTGTTCAAATTGTATTTTGATATGTTTAATACTTCTTTTACAATCTAAGGTCTATTAACTGATTGAAACACTTATGATAGATATCTTTGAAAAAACATTTCATGTGTTAAAAATGTGTTTTGATATGTTTAATACATCTTTCACAATCTAAGTTCTATTAACTGATTGAAACACTCATGATAGATATCTTTGAAAAACAATTTGATGTGTTAAAATTGTATTTTGATATGTTTAATACTTCTTTTACAATCTAAGGTCTATAAACTGATTGAAACACTTATAATAGATATCTTTGAAAAACAATTTCATGTGTTAAAATTGTGTTTTGATATGTTTAATACTTCTTTCATTTACAATTCAAGGTTTTATAACCTAGGAAACTATAAGAAAGTGAATGTTCTGTATAATAATAGTTTAACTATCGAAAACAAGCGTATTACTTAACTAAATTTTTGAAACTTGTTCTTTTCACTATTAATTGATTGAAAACATCTATGATATCTTTGAAAACCAATTTCATGTGTTAAAGTTGGGTTTCGATATGTTTAGTATTTCTTATACAATCTTAGTCTATTAATTGATTGAAACACTTATGAATATCTTTGAAAAACAATTTCATGTGTTAAAATTGTGTTTTCATATATTTTTTACAATCTAAGGTCTATTAATTGATTTAAAAACTTATGATACCTTTGAAAAACCATTTCATGTGTTCAAATTGTATTGTGATATGTTTAATACATCTTTCACAATCTAAGTTCTATTAACTGATTGAAACACTTATGATAGATATCTTTGAAAAACAATTTGATGTGTTAAAATTGTATTTTGATATGTTTAATACTTCTTTTACAATCTAAGGTCTATAAACTGATTGAAACACTTATAATAGATATCTTTGAAAAACAATTTCATGTGTTAAAATTGTGTTTTGATATGTTTAATACTTCTTTCATTTACAATTCAAGGTTTTATAACCTAGGAAACTATAAGAAAGTGAATGTTCTGTATAATAATAGTTTAACTATCGAAAACAAGCGTATTACTTAACTAAATGTTTGAAACTTGTTCTTTTCACTATTAATTGATTGAAAACACTTATGATATCTTTGAAAACAAATTTCATGTGTTAAAATTTTGTTTTGATATGTTTAGTGTTTCTTTTACAATCTTAGTCTATTAATTGATTGAAACACTTATGAATATCTTTGAAAAACAATTTCATGTGTTAAAATTGTGTTTTCACATACTTTTTTACAATCTAAGGTCTATTAATTGATTCAAACACTTATGATACCTTTGAAAAACCATTTCATGTGTTCAAATTGTATTTTGATATGTTTAATACTTCTTTTACAATCTAAGGTCTATTAACTGATTGAAACACTTATGATAGATATCTTTGAAAAACAATTTCATGTGTTAAAAATGTGTTTTTATATGTTTAATACTTCTTTCATTTACAGTTCATGGTTTTATAACCTAGGAAGCTATCAGAAAGTGAATGTTCTGTATAATAATAGTTTAAAAGTATCTTAACTATCGAAAACAAGCGTATGACTTAACTAAATGTTTGAAACTTGTTCTTTTCACTATTAATTGATTGAAAACACTTATGATATCTTTGAAAACCAATTTCATGTGTTAAAATTGTGTTTTGATATCTTTAATATTTCTTTTACAATCTTAGTCTATTAATTGATTGAAACACTTATGAATATCTTTGAAAAACAATTTCATGTGTTAAAATTGTGTTTTCATATATTTTTTACAATCTAAGGTCTATTAATTGATTTAAAAACTTATGATACCTTTGAAAAACCATTTCATGTGTTCAAATTGTATTGTGATATGTTTAATACATCTTTCACAATCTAAGTTCTATTAACTGATTGAAACACTTATGATAGATATCTTTGAAAAACAATTTGATGTGTTAAAATTGTATTTTGATATGTTTAATACTTCTTTTACAATCTAAGGTCTATAAACTGATTGAAACACTTATAATAGATATCTTTGAAAAACAATTTCATGTGTTAAAATTGTGTTTTGATATGTTTAATACTTCTTTCATTTACAATTCAAGGTTTTATAACCTAGGAAACTATAAGAAAGTGAATGTTCTGTATAATAATAGTTTAACTATCGAAAACAAGCGTATTACTTAACTAAATGTTTGAAACTTGTTCTTTTCACTATTAATTGATTGAAAACACTTATGATATCTTTGAAAACAAATTTCATGTGTTAAAATTGTGTTTTGATATGTTTAGTGTTTCTTTTACAATCTTAGTCTATTAATTGATTGAAACACTTATGAATATCTTTGAAAAACAATTTCATGTGTTAAAATTGTGTTTTCACATACTTTTTTACAATCTAAGGTCTATTAATTGATTCAAACACTTATGATACCTTTGAAAAACCATTTCATGTGTTCAAATTGTATTTTGATATGTTTAATACTTCTTTTACAATCTAAGGTCTATTAACTGATTGAAACACTTATGATAGATATCTTTGAAAAACAATTTCATGTGTTAAAAATGTGTTTTTATATGTTTAATACTTCTTTCATTTACAGTTCATGGTTTTATAACCTAGGAAGCTATCAGAAAGTGAATGTTCTGTATAATAATAGTTTAAAAGTATCTTAACTATCGAAAACAAGCGTATGACTTAACTAAATGTTTGAAACTTGTTCTTTTCACTATTAATTGATTGAAAACACTTATGATATCTTTGAAAACAAATTTCATGTGTTAAAATTGTGTTTTGATATCTTTAATATTTCTTTTACAATCTTAGTCTATTAATTGATTGAAACACTTATGAATATCTTTGAAAAACAATTTCATGTGTTAAAATTGTGTTTTCATATATTTTTTACAATCTAAGGTCTATTAATTGATTTAAAAACTTATGATACCTTTGAAAAACCATTTCATGTGTTCAAATTGTATTGTGATATGTTTAATACATCTTTCACAATCTAAGTTCTATTAACTGATTGAAACACTTATGATAGATATCTTTGAAAAACAATTTGATGTGTTAAAATTGTATTTTGATATGTTTAATACTTCTTTTACAATCTAAGGTCTATAAACTGATTGAAACACTTATAATAGATATCTTTGAAAAACAATTTCATGTGTTAAAATTGTGTTTTGATATGTTTAATACTTCTTTCATTTACAATTCAAGGTTTTATAACCTAGGAAACTATAAGAAAGTGAATGTTCTGTATAATAATAGTTTAACTATCGAAAACAAGCGTATTACTTAACTAAATGTTTGAAACTTGTTCTTTTCACTATTAATTGATTGAAAACACCTATGATATCTTTGAAAACCAATTTCATGTGTTAAAATTGGGTATTGATATGTTTAGTATTTCTTTTACAATCTTAGTCTATTAATTGATTGAAACACTTATGAATATCTTTGAAAAAAAATTTCATGTGTTAAAATTGTGTTTTCACATATTTTTTACAATCTAAGGTCTATTAATTGATTCAAACACTTATGATACCTTTGAAAAACCATTTCATGTGTTTAAATTGTATTTTGATATGTTTAATACTTCTTTTACAATCTAAGGTCTATTAATTGATTTAAAAACTTATGATACCTTTGAAAAACCATTTCATGTGTTCAAATTGTATTGTGATATGTTTAATACATCTTTCACAATCTAAGTTCTATTAACTGATTGAAACACTCATGATAGATATCTTTGAAAAACAATTTGATGTGTTAAAATTGTATTTTGATATGTTTAATACTTCTTTTACAATCTAAGGTCTATAAACTGATTGAAACACTTATAATAGATATCTTTGAAAAACAATTTCATGTGTTAAAATTGTGTTTTGATATGTTTAATACTTCTTTCATTTACAATTCAAGGTTTTATAACCTAGGAAACTATAAGAAAGTGAATGTTCTGTATAATAATAGTTTAACTATCGAAAACAAGCGTATTACTTAACTAAATTTTTGAAACTTGTTCTTTTCACTATTAATTGATTGAAAACATCTATGATATCTTTGAAAACCAATTTCATGTGTTAAAGTTGGGTTTCGATATGTTTAGTATTTCTTATACAATCTTAGTCTATTAATTGATTGAAACACTTATGAATATCTTTGAAAAACAATTTAATGTGTTAAAATTGTGTTTTCACATATTTTTTACAATCTAAGGTCTATTAATTGATTCAAACACTTATGATACCTTTGAAAAACCATTTCATGTGTTCAAATTGTATTTTGATATGTTTAATACTTCTTTTACAATCTAAGGTCTATTAACTGATTGAAACACTTATGATAAATATCTTTGAAAAACAATTTCATGTGTTAAAAATGTGTTTTGATATATTTAATACTTCTTTCATTTACAATCCAAGGTTTTATAACCTAGGAAACTATAACAAAGTGAATGTTCTGTATAATAATTTTTAAAAGTATCTTAAGTATCGAAAACAATCATATTACTTAACTAAATGTTTGCAACTTGTTCTTTTCGCTATTAATTGATTGAAAACACTTATGATATCTTTGAAAAACAATTTCATGTGTTAAAATTGTGTTTTGATATGTTTAATATTTCTTTTACAATCTTAGTCTATTAATTGATTGAAACACTTATGAATATCATTGAAAAACAATTTCATGTGTTAAAATTGTGTTTTCATATATTTTTTACAATCTAAGGTCTATTAATTGATTCAAACACTTATGATACCTTTGAGAAACCAATTCATGTTTTCAAATTGTATTTTGATATGTTTAATATTTCTTTTACAATCTAAGATCTATTAACTGATTGAAACACTTATGATAGATATCTTTGAAAAACAATTTCATGTGTTAAAATTGTGTTTTGATATGTTTAATACTTCTTTCATTTACAATCCAAGGTTTTATAACCTAGGAAACTATAAGAAAGTGAATTTTCTGTATAATAATAGTTTAAAAGTATCTTAAGTATCGAAAACAATCATATTACTTAACTAAATGTTTGCAACTTGTTCTTTTCGCTATTAATTGATTGAAAACACTTATGATATCTTTGAAAAACAATTTCATGTGTTAAAATTGTGTTTTGATATGTTTAATATTTCTTTTACAATCTTAGTCTATTAATTGATTGAAACACTTATGAATATCATTGAAAAACAATTTCATGTGTTAAAATTGTGTTTTCATATATTTTTTACAATCTAAGGTCTATTAATTGATTCAAACACTTATGATACCTTTGAGAAACCAATTCATGTTTTCAAATTGTATTTTGATATGTTTAATATTTCTTTTACAATCTAAGATCTATTAACTGATTGAAACACTTATGATAGATATCTTTGAAAAACAATTTCATGTGTTAAAATTGTGTTTTGATATGTTTAATACTTCTTTCATTTACAATCCAAGGTTTTATAACCTAGGAAACTATAAGAAAGTGAATTTTCTGTATAATAATAGTTTAAAAGTATCTTAAGTATCGAAAACAATCATATTACTTAACTAAATGTTTGCAACTTGTTCTTTTCGCTATTAATTGATTGAAAACACTTATGATATCTTTGAAATACAATTTCATGTGTTAAAATTGTGTTTTGATATGTTTAATATTTCTTTTACAATCTTAGTCTATTAATTGATTGAAACACTTATGAATATCTTTGAAAAACAATTTCATGTGTTAAAATTGTGTTTTCATATATTTTTTTACAATCTAAGGTTTATTAATTGATTCAAACACTTATGATACCTTTGAAAAACCATTTCATGTGTTCAAATTGTATTTTGATATGTTTAATACTTCTTTTACAATCTAAGGTCTATTAACTGATTGAAACACTTATGATAGATATCTTTGAAAAACAATTTCATGTGTTAAAATTGTGTTTTTATATGTTTAATACTTCTTTCATTTACAATCCAAGGTTTTATAACCTAGGGAACTATAAGAAAGTGAATGTTCTGTATAATAATAGTTTAAAAGAATTTTAACTATCGAAAACAAGCGTATTACTTAACTAAATCTTTGCAACTTGTTCTTTTCGCTATTAACTCATTGAAAACACTTATGATATCTTTGTAAACGAATTTCATGTCTTAAAATTGTGTTTTGATATGTTTAATATTTCTTGTACAGTCTTAGTCTAATAATTGATTGAAACACTTTTGAATATCTTTGAAAAACAATTTCATGTGTTAAAATAGTGTTTTCATATATTTTTTACAATATAAGGTCTATAAATTGATTCAAACACTTACGATACCTTTGGAAAACCATTTCATGTGTTCAAATTGTATTTTGATATGTTTAATACTTCTTTTACAATCTAAGGTCTATTAACTGATTGAAACACTTATGATAGATATCTTTGAAAAACAATTTCATGTGTTAAAATTGTGTTTTTATATGTTTAATACTTCTTTCATTTACAATCCAAGGTTTTATAACCTAGGGAACTATAAGAAAGTGAATGTTCTGTATAATAATAGTTTAAAAGAATTTTAACTATCGAAAACAAGCGTATTACTTAACTAAATCTTTGCAACTTGTTCTTTTCGCTATTAACTCATTGAAAACACTTATGATATCTTTGTAAACGAATTTCATGTCTTAAAATTGTGTTTTGATATGTTTAATATTTCTTGTACAGTCTTAGTCTAATAATTGATTGAAACACTTTTGAATATCTTTGAAAAACAATTTCATGTGTTAAAATAGTGTTTTCATATATTTTTTACAATATAAGGTCTATAAATTGATTCAAACACTTACGATACCTTTGGAAAACCATTTCATGTGTTCAAATTGTATTTTGATATGTTTAATACTTCTTTTACAATCTAAGGTCTATTAACTGATTGAAACACTTATGATAGATATCTTTGAAAAACAATTTCATGTGTTAAAATTGTGTTTTTATATGTTTAATACTTCTTTCATTTACAATCCAAGGTTTTATAACCTAGGGAACTATAAGAAAGTGAATGTTCTGTATAATAATAGTTTAAAAGAATTTTAACTATCGAAAACAAGCGTATTACTTAACTAAATCTTTGCAACTTGTTCTTTTCGCTATTAACTCATTGAAAACACTTATGATATCTTTGTAAACGAATTTCATGTCTTAAAATTGTGTTTTGATATGTTTAATATTTCTTGTACAGTCTTAGTCTATTAATTGATTGAAACACTTTTGAATATCTTTGAAAAACAATTTCATGTGTTAAAATTGTGTTTTCATATATTTTTTACAATATAAGGTCTATAAATTGATTCAAACACTTACGATACCTTTGGAAAACCATTTCATGTGTTCAAATTGTATTTTGATATGTTTAATACTTCTTTTACAATCTAAGGTCTATTAACTGATTGAAACACTTATGATAGATATCTTTGAAAAACAATTTGATGTGTTAAAATTGGGTTTTGATATGTTTAATATTTCTTTCATTTACAATCCGCGGTTTTATAACCTAGGCAACTATAAGAAAGTGAATTTTTTGTATACTAATAGTTTAAAAGTATCTTAACTATCGAAAACAACCATATTACTTAACTAAATGTTTGCAACTTGTTCTTTTCGCTATTAACTGATTGAAAACACTTATGATATCTTTGAAAACCAATTTCATGTGTTAAAGTTGTGTTTTGATATGTTTAATATTTCTTTTACAATCTTAGTCTGTTAATTGATTGAAACACTTATGAATATCTTTGAAAAACAATTTCATGTGTTAAAATTGTGTTTCTTATATTTTTTACACTCTAACGTCTATTAATTGATTCAAACACTATGATACCTTTGAAAAACCATTTCATGTGTTCAAATTGTATTTTGATATGTTTAATACTTCTTTTACAATCTAAGGTGTACTAACTGATTCAAAAACTTATGATAGATATCTTTGAAAAACAATTTCATGTGTTAAAATTGTGTTTTAATATGTTTAATACTTCTTTCATTCACAATCCAAAGTTTTATAACCTAGGAAACTATAAGAAAGTGAATGTTCTGTATAATAATAGTTTAAAAGTATCTTAACTATCGAAAACAAGCGTATAACGTAACTAAATGTTTGGAACTTGTTCTTTTTGCTATTAATTGATTGAAAACACTTATGATATCTTTGAAAACCAATTTCATGTGTTTAAATTGTGTTTTGATATGTTTAATATTTCTTGTACAATATTAGTCTATTAATTGATTGAAACACTTATGAATATCTTTGAAAAACAACTTCATGTGTTAAAATTGTGTTTTCTTATATTTTTTACAATCTAACGTCTATTAATTGATTCAAACACTTATGATACCTTTGAAAAACCATTTCATGTGTTCAAATTGTATTTTGATATGTTTAATACTTCTTTTACAATCTAAGGTCTATTAACTGATTGAAACACTTATGATAGATATCTTTGAAAAACAATTTCATGTGTTAAAATTGTGTTTTGATATGTTTAATACTTGTTTCATTTACAATCCACGGTTTTATAACCTAGGCAACTATAAGAAAGTAAATTTTTTGTATAATAATAGTTTAAAAGTATCTTAACTATCGAAACCAAGCATATTACTTAACTAAATGTTTGCAACTTGTTCTTTTCGCTATTAATTGATTGAAAACACTTATGATATCTTTGAAAACCAATTTCATGTGTTAAAATTGTGTTTTGATATGTTTTATATTTCTTTTACAATCATAGTCTATTAATTGATTGAAACACTGATGAATATCTTTGAAACACAATTTCATGTGTTAAAATTGTGTTTTCATATACTTTTTACAATCTAACGTCTATTAATTTATTCATACACTTATGATACCTTTAAGAAACCATTTCATGTGTTCAAATTGTATTTTGATATATTTAATACTTCTTTTACAATCTAAGGTCTATTAACTAATTCAAACACTTATGATAGATATATTCGAAAAACAATTTCATGTGTTAAAATTGTGTTTTGATATGTTTAATACTTGTTTCATTTACAATCCAAGGTTTTATAACCTAGGAAACTATAAGAAAGTGAATGTTCTGTATAATAATAGTTTAAAAGTATCTTCACTATCGAAAACAAGCATATTATTTAACTAAATGTTTCCGACTTGTTTTTTTCGCTATTAATTGATTGAAAACACTTATGATATCTTTGATAACCAATTTCATGTGTTAAAATTATGTTTTGATATGTTTAATATTTCTTTTACAATCTTAGTCTATTAATTGATTGAAACACTTATGACTATCTTCGAAAAACAATTTCATTTGTTAAAATTGTGTTTTCATATCTTTATTTTACAATCTAACGTCTATTAATTGATTCAAACACTTATGATACCTTTGAAAAACCATTTCATGTGGTCAAATTGTATTTTGATATGTTTAATACTTCTTTTACAATCTAAGGTCTATTATCTGATTGAAACACTTATGATAGATATCTTTGAAAATCAATTTCATGTGTTAAAATTGTGTTTTGATATGTTTAATACTTCTTTCATTTACAATCCAAGGTTATATAACCTAGGAAACTTTAAGAAAGTGAATGTTCTATATAATAATAGTTTAAAAGTATCTTAACTATCGAAAAAAAGCATATTACTTAACTAAATGTTTGCAACCTGTTCTTTTCGCTATTAATTGATTGAAAGCACTTACGATATCTTTGAAAACCAATTTCATGTGTTAAAATTGTGTTTTGATATGTTTAATATTTCTTTTACAATTTTAGTCTATTAATTGATTGAAACATTTATGAATATCTTTGAAAAACAATTTCATGTGTTAAAATTGTGTTTTCATATATTTTTTACAATATAAGGTCTATAAATTGATTCAAACACTTACGATACCTTTGGAAAACCATTTCATGTGTGCAAATTGTATTCTGATATGTTTAATACTTCTTTTACAATCTAAGGTCTATTAACTGATTGAAACACTTATGATAGATATCTTTGAAAAACAATTTCATGTGTTAAAATTGTGTTTTGATATGTTTAATACTTGTTTCATTTACAATCCACGGTTTTATAACCTAGGCAACTATAAGAAAGTGAATTTTTTGTATAATAATAGTTTAAAAGTATCTTAACTATCGAAAACAAGCATATTACTTAACTAAATGTTTGCAACTTGTTCTTTTCGCTATTAATTGATTGAAAACACTTATGATATCTTTGAACACCAATTTCATGTGTTAAAATTGTGTTTTAATATGTTTTATATTTCTTTTACAATCTTAGTCTATTAATTGATTGAAACACTAATGAATATCTTCGAAAAACAATTTCATGTGTTAAAATTGTGTTTTCATATATTTTTTACAATCTAACGTCTATTAATTAATTCAAACACCTATGATACCTTTGAGAAACCATTTCATGTGTTCAAATTGTATTTTCATATGTTTAATACTTCTTTTACAATCTTAGGTCTATTAACTGATTCAAACACTTATGATAGATATCTTTGAAAAACAATTTCATATGTTAAAATTGTGTTTTGATATGTTTAATACCTGTTTCATTTACAATCCAAGGTTTTATAACCTAGGAAACTATAAGAAAGTTAATGTTCTGTATAATAATAGTTTAAAAGTATCTTAACTATCGAAAACAAGCATAATACTTAACTAAATGTTTGCGACTTGTTCTTTTCGCTATTAATTGATTGAAAACACTTATGATATCTTTGAAAACCAATTTCATGTGTTAAAATTGTGTTTTGATATGTGATCCTGCCTGTTGACCAGAGCGTTGGAACTTGCCTCGTCAAACTTTGGATCGACGTGTGCACCGCTTCAACCTCCGTCCTTCGTCACGATCCACCTCAAGAACCTGCAAAAGAACAGAGCGGCGCCGCTGCGGCCGATCGCACTCCAACGCCCAAGTCAGTGACTGAACCACCAAATACTTCAAGAGTAACACTCAAGAACTCTCAAGGAACCGTGAACCAGTTCTCTCTCACAGTATGCTCAAGAACTCGCAAGCGTAAAGAAGACAATCTGAACGTGCGTACCTCAGAAGTTCGTTGGGAAACCCTTTTATACCTGGTCACTTTCTCTCTCCTGGCAGTTACGCACCTGGACACGTGGCTCGCATCCAGTCGTACACGTGCCATCATCTGGAGCCTCCTTGACTTGGGCGCTGCTTCTGACTCTCTCTTGGCTAAGTTACTTATGCATGACACTGCCCAGTGCATAGCTAACTTGGAGCGCGATCTCTACTGGGATTGGCGAGTTAGGGTGCCTTCGTACACCTTCCCTGTGGTCTCGCCGGCCGCCTTCATAATCTGCACCACCTTCATCTTCAGCGATGTGCTTGCTCCGGCGATCTCCAATCACTTGGTCGCCTGAGTTTACATCTGGCGACTTCATCTTTGACCCGGTGATCGCCGGCTCTAGTATGCTGGAGATCGGAGCACGCCAACTTCATAACTGGCGACTACACAAGCCCCCCGACTTCCTTCCCTTTTGCCAACCTGGCGTCTTGTCAACACGCCTATACTGTAGCTTGATGCCACGTCATCACTTCCGACTACCAGGGCGGTACACAAGCCCCCCAGTCTTAAGCGAAGACTAGTCCAGCGAAAAGACTAAAGGAGTCACGTCAATACCGATCTACGTGGCACTGGCGCAGAATTCCAAGCGGTTGTACTTTCTGCTTCTCTGACGCTCCACCAAACACTCCTCCCATCGTTCGACACGTGGCTTCATCAACGGTTACCTTCAGTTAACGTTTGCGCTTCCCAAACCCATTTCAAAAAACCCTTAAACCCATTTCGCTCCACTGTTCCATCACTTTCTTCGTATTCTCAGACGCTCCAACTCTCTTCTGCAAAAGCTCTCAACGTTCTTCAACCTCCTGAATCACCAACCTCCTCCATCACTCTTCCGATCATAAAAAGGTACTTCCTTTCCTTCTTCTGCTGGTTTTTCCTGCATTTTAACCGATTCGCATCATCCTTTAACTGTCCGGTGCATACGTTGTGGGTTGTTTTTTCTATTTCTCCTTCTTCGTAACTTAGGGCTTCGTCTTCGTTACAACGAACCTTCGTTCGTTCGTTTTTTCACCCTTCGTTTATGATCGAGTCAGCCTCTGCGAGTCCTTATCACCTTTTCTTTTCTTCTTCCTTTGCAGCTTCCGCAATGACTCGCTCAAAGATCACCCCAAATCCTCCTCCTTCGTCACGAAACCCCTCCTCACAAGCACACAACCCACCGCGAGCACGCGGTGCTTCTTCTTCTCAGGCTGAGAGGCCTGCACCCTCCCGCCCCAACTTGGCTCAGGCCACTCCACCCGTCGCCGGAGGAGCCTCCGTGCCTTCTCCAGATTTCAAAAAACTATACCCGTGGGCCACCTCGACCTTGCTGAAGGAAACCTCCTCAGTAAACTCTACTGGGGCGGTACTTCGACTGATGAAAGGGGATGAGCCTCACCAATCGTTCCACAAGGAGCATGACGACAGAATGACGGTGCTACCTTGCCCCCCCGATCTGCCCGTGTGCGCCGACGACAAGGGGAACAACGGCGGGTTGTTCTGCTTCGTCTACACCACCCTGTTCAAGAAGGTGAAACTTAGGTTTCCCTTCACTCGCTTTGAAAGGGAGCTTCTCACCGAGCTCGACATCGCTGCCGCCCAGCTCCATCCCAACAGCTGGGCGTTCGTACGGGCCTTCCAGATAATGTGTGACCACTTGGGGCTGCCAGCGTCAGTGGACGTTTCCCTCTTTCTTTTTGAAGCCAAGCACCCAGGAGATCGCCTGTGGGTAAGCTTGAACGGGATCGCTGGGAGGTCGATCCTCTCTATCTTCCAGCAATCCTACAAAGACTGGAAGGGCAAGTTCGTCCAAGTGCGCCCCAATGACAAGGACGCTTCTCTGCTCGATGCTTTCCCCTTGTATTGGGTAAACAAGGGGAACAAAGAGTCCAAAAGCAGCTTCAGGAGGCCAAGAAGTCCTGATAGCATGGGTGCTTTGGACAAAGACCTCTGCTTCTTCTGGAAGAGTGTGGCAGACGCCAACATTACCTTCCTCACCACCACACTCATCTGCTTCGAGTTCTTCGAAGATCAACTTGAAATTCGCATAGGTTAGAACTCACCTCAACGTCTAAGTCTTTATTTTGACATTACCTCTGTTAACTGTTTCTGGGCGTCTTGTGCGTTGTGCGCAAGACTTTGGTTTTATTTTCTGCATCATTTATCTGCTTTCTGCTGCATACTGACTTATGCATTTATTCTTCTCTCTGCGCTAAACCATGCATCTTTGCTTTATGCAGATCGTATGTTGGGCCAGGGCAAACTCGCGGAGCTGAGGGCGCTCGCCCGAACCCACGGGTTGGCATCGGGTTCCCAAACCGTGCCAAACTCTGTGGTGGAGATCGCCGCCGCACAGGGCAGATCGCCACCCAAAGGCCCAACTCCTCCCGATGTCCAACCCGCCAACCAACGCAAAAAGCTTATCCTCAGGAAACCAAAGAGGAAAGCCCCCCAAGTAGTCCACGAGGAAGAAGAAGAGGATGATGATGAGGCGATGGAAGATGGCCTTGTCACCAAGAGGAAGAGGGTGGCGCCTTCTTCACCACCTGCTCCACCCCCTCTTCCAACATCAACACCGCCATCCACGCCTGCTCCACCTCCAACATTGCCTCCTTCACCAGCTCCCGCCTCGCCAGTCCAAGCGGTTCCATTGGCGTCTGCGCCTCCTGTGGCTGAGGGCGCCGAAGCCAACTTCTTGGAGAACTCCCCGAGCGCCTCCACGCCTTACATAACAGCTGGAGGGGATCCTCCTTCAAACGCCTCCACCGCAAACGCTGCACCAATCGGGGATGAAGGTGCTCACCACTCTCCAATTCTTATTACTAAATCCCTGACGTCGCCACCACGCCAAGAAGAACCCGCTGAGCAACCAGCTCAAGAAGGTGGCGGCGAAAATCAACAACAAGCCCACCTGGTGCCTCCACGAGCAAACCTCTCTCTTGAGGTCACGAGGATGTGGGAGCCCTTCTCAGCAAAGCTAAAGATGATGGCGGAGGATTTCCCCGCCATTATATCTAAAGCTGTGGAGAGCTCCACCAGGAAGCTCCAGGATGACCTCTTCGCCCTTCGAACTGAGAATAGCACTATAAGGATTGAGGCGGAGAAGCTATCCTGCAATCTGACACTCGCCGAGATTGAACACTCCCGAGTAGAAGATGCAATGAGCACCGAGCTCCGGGTGGCGCGCAAGGAGGCCACCGATCTACGCCATAAGGTGCAGCTTTTGGCTCAAGAGAAGATAGAGCTAGAGAGCAAGTTAGTGCGTTATCGTGTCAAAGTGGCTGACCTGGAGGCCTTGATTAAAACTGACGCCGCCAAGGTGAAGAAACTGGAACAAAGGTCAGCCGATCGGGAGGTCTTCCTGGGAAAGGTCGAGAAAGAGAGGGACGACACCATGGCTAAGCTTGCCGAAGCCAACTAAGAAAAAGGGAAGATCGTCGCTGAACTGGGCCAGGTGCAGGCAGAATCCAAGAAGGTTGCTGAAGACCTTCTTCAAGCTCAGGAAACCAAAGAAGAACTCAAGAAGCATGCTGAAGAGCTGGAGCAGCAGAACGAGGGGCTGAAGAAACAAATTGAAGAACTTAAGAAACAGATCGAAGAGCGTAATCTGAGTTCTGCCCAAATTCTTGCTGCTGGATTCGAGGCCGCACGGGAACAGTTCGCCTGCTTGTTCCCCGATCTAGATCTCAGCATGGTGTCCCTCAACAACGAGGTGGTGGATGGGAAGGTTGTTCCCGCCGAAGACTGATTGATTCCCCCCATCCACCACCTTTATGCTTTCTCCTTTCATATGATTGTAATAAACTTTCTATCTTTCTGTACATGTGCCTCGAACTGATATTTACTTAATGATAAAGTCCTTGTATTTCCTCTTGCAACTCCTTTGTCTGCTTTATCTTTCCATGCGCAATTTTCTTCAGGAAATTAACTTAGCGATTTCGTAAGCGCGATTAGACACTTAACTGCTTCGAACCACTGGCTTTCGAATAACAATCATTCTAATAACTTGTAATCTCAAGGCAATGAATTTTAGCGTAAAATCACTCTTCAAACAACGAACTTTAACCCAACTAATGGCTTAAGACATCGCTCACCCGACCTACTTCATCGAAACGGGTCTTTAACTTTCTTCCCACTGCTTGAACTTTTCCTGGTCGCCAAAGACTCTTGGCGATATCAGCTTCTTTTTGGCTTCATACCTTGGCCATTGTTCCTTTATCTGGGGGTAGAGGCGCCTTTCGGATCCTTCTCTACCTCCGTGAGCTTCAGAACAAGAGACCGGGTGGCTAGGCGCTCTCTTCGAACCTACCTTAGCCACCCTCCAAACTTCTTCCACCCTTTACACCATACCTGAACTCGTTCGAGACGAGAAGGATTTTATCTTGCCTGAACTCGCTCATCGGCGAGAGGGTCTTTAACTCGCCTGAACTCGCTCATAGGCGAGAAGGTCTTTCAACCGTGCCTCTACATTGCCCCAGGGGTTGCATCTTCTCGCCCCCAGAAACACTGAGGACTTTTCACTGGCGCCTCTACATTGCCCCAGGGGTTACATCTTCTCGCCCCCAGAAACACTGAGGACTTTTCATTGGTGCCTCTACATTGCCCCAGGGGTTACATCTTCTCGCCCCCAGAAACACTGAGGACTTTTCACTCTTCCTCGCCTGCACTCGCTCGACGGCGAGGAGGTCTTTATCTCGCCTCAGAACGCGCGAGGGCGTTGAGGTCTTTTAACTAGTGCCTCCGATCGCCGAAAGACGATGAGGACTTTAACTTTAACTGGTGCCTCCGATCGCCGAAAGACGATGAGGACTTTAACTTTAACTGATGCCTCCGATCGCCGAAAGACGATGAGGACTTAAAACCTTTTAGAAAGCATGCAATATATCTTTACTTGCCTTAAATCACATATAAGTGACAAGGTCTTTCTTCAAAACTTTCTGAAAACAACAAGCATGCAATCTAA